>NC_139571.1:11785507-12985507 GCF_965112155.1 Podarcis liolepis | reverse complement strand
ACACACTGAATGCTTGTAGATTCCTGCCTGTGGCCTGAGTTGCCTGAGTTTTAGAGATGAAAACACTTTAAAATTTTCTTGTCTTTCAATGTTAAGAAATACCAGTGTGCCATCTCTGCTTCCTGTTCTGATGCTGATCTGAGGTAGAGAAGATAACAAGTTTTATTCCAATTAAGATTTTAGAACAGGAGGAGATAACTGAATGATATTTTATTAAAAGCTTCCAGGACCCCCCAACTGTCTCTATTTGCCAGGGATGTCCCTGATTTAAAAAAGCCATCCTGGTTTCTGATTTGATCCCAGAATATCCCATTTTTCCTTAGGATGTCCATATTTTCATCATAGAAATGATAGGGGGTATGCTTGTCGGTATGACAAGAGTGAAATATTGATCCCCGTATGCTTAGATGCAGGGAAAGTGACCTTTTGGTTCAGTACCTGTTAATCCTTGAATAGGGACGTGGGTGGTGCTGTGGTCTAAACCACTGTGCCTCTTGGGTTTGATTCCATGGGACGGGGTGAGCTCCCATTGCTCTGTCCCAGCTTCTGCCAACCTAGCAGTTCAAAAGCATACCAGCATGAGAAGATAAATAGGTATTGCTGCGGCGGGAAGGTAAATGGTGTTTCCATGTGCTATGGCACTCATCACAGTGTCCAGTTGCGCCAGAAGCGGCTTAGTCATGGTGGCCACATGACCCGGAAATCTGTCTGTGGACAAATGCCGGCTCCCTCAGCCGGAAGTGAGATGAGCGCCGCAACCCCATAGTCGCCTTTGACTATGGGGTCCTTTAATACTTTATCTTTAATCCTTGGCTGTTAAGAGGAATGCAGTGCAAATAAGCAATGAAGAGGTTTGCTTATTGCAAATAAGCAATAAAAGGGGTTTGTTCAACCAGTTGCGTGAAGATGTGAGGGTTGGTGGTCGAGGTGAAGCAAAGCAGATGTACAGTTGGACTGGTGAACAGTCAGGCTGATGATTCATTTATTTAAAGAATGAGATTCCACAAAAGTAGTCCAACCCCCCAAATACACATATTTTATAAAACGAAACATTTAAACAATATCTGGACAACCATAGGTCCCCATCCCTGAACTAGTGGAGTTCTGCTGTCTTCTTTGTCATCCAGAGGCACCATCTTATGAGGAACACTGAGGGGGCCTGACATCCGGACGTCGCTCTGAGGCTGGCTCCATGTTCAGCCTCAACAATGGGGGGGGGGTCCCAGCCCCCTCAAAAAAAGTATTGAGGGGGCCCAAAGAGCCTCGTCTCCCTGGATCTGGCGCCTACGGATCTAGGAGCTGCAGTGCTGCTCTTGAGCCACCTGTAGCAAAAGAATCTCAGGACAGGAGAAGTGGGCAAGAAGCTTCTTCTTCTGGCAGGTGGCCACAGTGGTACCAAGAGGAAGGTGACTGGGTGAGGCTTCAACAGAGTTTCTGATCTGAAGCAACTGGCACGTTGTAGAGAAAATGTTTCCTTCTGCCACCTCCACAAGGCATGGGAAGAACTGATGCCTTCACAATATTGTGGTAAGAAGTTGATCTTAACATGCTATTTAGCTCTAACCCACACAGTGTGTGGGGGTAGATAATAAGATCTGATCATTTCTTCTTCCTCATAGTTCACCTGCAAGGGATGTTTTTATCCCACTAAGCAAGCGCAAAGTTCAGGTCAGACTCTATTTTGACAGAGATAGCTTGGATGGATACCAGTCCAGCCACTGCATGGAAGGATAGTCGACTCCCTCTGCAGTCTACCCACCCACCCCAGCGCACACCCACTATTCCCACACAGAAAGAAAATGCTCCAATATTGGCCTTTGTACACAAAATCTTACGTGCTTAAGCCAAAATTGCACAGTCAAGTACCAGATACAATCCAATGACTTGGCTGCATTGTTTAGCCCACATGCAAAGGATTTTATGAGCATAATATGGACATGCCATCCCCCACATGGATGTGTTGGCATAACACCAGAAGCAGGAATGCCAGGCTGCTCTATGTGCAAGGCCTGGGATGGGATTGCTATAACCTGAACCAACTTCCTGAACTGGGGCAAACTGCAAACCAACTCTAGATTGTGGTTTTCTCAGAACACATATTTGGAGCTAGGCTGCCTTAAGGACCTTCCACACTGTAGAGGAGTGTTTCAAAGGGAAACTTGTCAAAGATGCGTCAGATCCAGAGAAAAGGATGTTTTGTTGACTCCCAACATCACAAAATCAACATGACAGGTTCAGGACACAGCTGCCATTCTGGGAGGAGGAGAGAGAGGATGTCAGGATGGGTCAGCCAGGACTTTAGGTTCTAAAGCAAAGGTAGCCAACAGAGATTGCTAGACTGCAGCTCCCAGCCTTCCTGACCATGGCCTATGCTGGCTGAAGCTCATGGGAACTGGACTCCAACAACATTTGGACGGCACCACTTTGGTTATCTCTGTTCTAAGAGACTCTGGATGCTCCTCTTCATTTATTTATTTATTTGGCCAATTCATTGCCCTGCTTTTCTAAATGAGATATTAAAAGCCAGTTACAAAATACAATACTAAATATAAAAACATAGTCTACCCTACACTCAACATACTGCAGCAAATGTTGCTGTTGCTTATTCTACAACAAAAACAGGGCAACATGAAACACATAAGTGGCATGTCTGGTGAAACAAACCAGCGTTGACTGACCTATGAAAAACAAGCCATAATGGAATTAGTCCCACTTCCCCATGGGAGCACTCCAATGTCTAACGGCACCATTCCAAAGGCCCTGTCCTTTTGCATTTATTTATTTAAGATATTTATAGGGTCAAGTCCTCAGAAGGCTGCTTCCAACATATACAAACACAAAATACAACAACAACAACAACAACAACAACAACAACAACAACAACAACAACAACAACAAGCCGCCCATCTGACTGGGTTGCCCCAGCCACTCTGGGTGGCTCCCAATAAAATATTAACAACACAATACAATACCAAATATTAAAAACTGCCCTATACAGGGCTGCCTTCAGATGTCTTCTAAAAGTCAGATAATTGTTTATTTCCTTGACATCTGAAGGGAGGGCATTCCACAGGGTGGGGACCACTACTGAGAAGAACCAGGGAACCAGGCAGACAGTATTGTGTTTGAAGGGAAAATAGAAGTGAGACTGTTCCCTAACACTGCTACCATTTTCTGGTACATGACTAGCCAATTTTGAATATTCTCGTACTGAACATATTTTAAATTATAGCTTGCTGGGGTTCTCCAAAGGCAACGAAAGGTTTCCTCTGTCACAGAGGTGTCAGATAGAAGCATATGCCTCTCCTAGCAACTGTGAGTGGTTCAACTGGGGAGATTGCCAGTCCAAGACAGATTCTGTATTTGTGGGGCAACTGCAGTGGAGGATAGATCACAGAGAGTCTTCTTTATCCTAATATTAGTGAAAACTATTTAGAATCCTGTTTAAAGGAAATGAAGGATTGAGGAAAAAAAGAAAAATTAAGCTTTCTGTGACTAATTAATATGTGGCTTGGGGGGCAGTTCCTTTTGCTGCAAAGGCTCCCAGCTACAGGAAAAGATGTTAGGAATCCACTGTGCTGATTCTGATTTTTGAGGCTGCACACTTATTCTAACATGTGCTTCTCAGATTAGTCCTAGTTTTGTTTTTATAAGCACAACATAAAATCCTCTCTATTGTGTCTGTTTTTATGTAGTCTTTTAAATGTGTTTTGTTTCGATCATTTTGTAGGCTCCTTGATGCAGCCTACAGACTAATTCAATCAATTCCATTTATCCCGTTTTACTCTTCTGCCCCACAGATTTGCCCCACATCAAAAGGACACACGGAGAAAGCTAGCATGCTTCGACAAGACCAGAGGGGCAGCGAATTTTGACAGGTTAGAGCTGGAAGGGGCCTTGGAGGTCATCTACTGAACCCCATGTTTAGTGCAGACATCTGGCTACCCCCATGCCTCCACAGAGAGCGGGGACACTGCTCCCAGACAGGGGAGCCAACTTGAATAAAATACAGTGGTACTTCAGGTTAAGTACTTAATTCGCTCCGAAGGTCCGTACTTTACCTGAAACTGTTCTTAACCTGAAGCACCACTTTAGCTGATGGGGCCTCCCGCTGCTGCCACGCCACCGGGGCACGATTTCTGTTCTTATCCTGAAGCAAAGTTCTTAACCTGAGGTACTATTTCTGGGTTAGCAGAGTCTGTAACCCGAAGCGTATGTAACCTGAAGCATATGTAACCCGAGGTATCACTGTATTGGGGAGGTGGGTATGCCCTGCCCTGCACAAACGATCACAAGGCATGATACACCCACCCACCCACCCACCATTTGAATGACAACATCCATCAACTTGGGGGGAGCAGCCCCTACAAATATTTTAGGGGGGGGGTGAAAGGACCCCAGCCCCTAGTTGTTGGCTCCTGTGCTCCCACATCACCCTGCAATCCTGTGGTGTGGAGTCTGCTGTACCTGAACGCTCTCTCAATCCACCTTATAAATCTAATGGCGCTGACTCATCAGAAAAGTCTCTTTGCTGCCAGTGAGGAAACCAGCAGGAATTACGATGGTGATATGCAGGAGGGGGGAGGGACAGCAGTTTTATTCCCTTCCTCCCCACATGTGATTGTAACTGTGGGGAGTGGGAGAGAATGATGAAATAAGGCAGGCTATAGTGAAATTGAGCACTTAAGGTCCCTATCCACCATTCAGAACACTGAACGGTCCTATCCTCTGCTCTGGGAAGTGGGTGGCACTGTGGGTTAAACCACAGAGCCTAGGACTTGCCGATCAGAAGGTCGGCGGTTTGAATCCCCACGACGGGGTGAGCTCCCGTTGCTTGGTCCCTGCTCCTGCCAACCTAGCAGTTCGAAAGCACGTCAAAGTGCAAGTAGATAAATAGGTACCGCTCTGGCGGGAAGGTAAACAGCGTTTCTGTGTGCTGCTCTGGTTCGCCAGAAGCGGCTTGGTCATGCTGGCCACATGACCCAGAAGCTGTACGCCGGCTTCCTTGGCCAATAAAGCGAGATGAGCGCCGCAACCCCAGAGTCGGCCACGACTGGACCTGATGGTCAGGGGTCCCTTTACCTTTTATCCTCTGCTCTATTGCCTACCATCATCACTGTCCTAATCATTTACCCTTCTGCCATCTTAGTTGTCCATCTGTGGACAGACAAGGCAACAGATCAGATGGTGAAGCAGCCCATGATAATATATCAGCTGTGGAACTGGGTTATGTGCCATCCTGCAATTCCTTGGACCCACCTTTTTCCTACGCTGTGCCTTCCTGTTGTCTTGTATCTGTGCTGTAAAGACTTTGCAGTGGGAAAGATCTCTGTCACGCTTTTATCGATGCACAGTCCCACCTGTCTCATGGGGCTGCACTTGTTTCCAGCCACTATCATCACAAAGTATAATTGCGATTTAAACCATCTGTCACCAAAGACAAGGGCGTTTCTCCCAACATTTTCATCTCAGCATTTATAATCACTGAGTAATAAAGCAACAAAAATGCAAATTCCCCAAGCCCTAAAACTTCCAGTAGTTTAATTTTTACAGTCACACACACACAAGTACATGTAAATTACATTAGGTTTAAGCCCCCCTGCGGCTGACCAAAACTTTAATTGTTTCTACCCTGCTTGCCTTATCATATTCATTATCAGCTGTAATACTTGGAGGGAATGCTTCATCAGCTGAGCTCGCCTTGGGGTCTGAGAAGCAGTTTTTGAGCCCTCCTGCCAGTTGTGGGCTTGTTTTCATTTGACGATAGCTGAAGAAATTAGCCAGATCTAAAATTAGGAAGTGGTAAAGCAGTAGCAGCCACAAGCCCCTGCCATCTCTCTCTCTTTCTCTCTCCACCCCACACGGTGTTCACACGATACCTTTGGACACAATCTTTCACTCAAAACATCCCAGGCATTGTAGTTTATATCTCTCACAGAGTTGCCTGAAACTGTTTCACCTCCTGGCAAATAGAAGGGGGGGAAATGGAGGCAGTGAGAGATTTTACTTTCTTGGGCTCCATGATCACTGCAGATGGTGACAGCAGTCATGAAATTAAAAGACGCCTGCTTCTTGGGAGAAAAGCAATGACAAACCTAGACAGCATCTTAAAAAGCAGAGACATCACCTTGCCAACAAAGGTCCAAATAGTTAAAGCCATGGTTTTCCCCGTAGTGAGGTACGGAAGTGAGAGCTGGACCATAAAGAAGGTTGATCGCCGAAGAATTGATGCTTTTGAATTATGGTGCTGGAGGAGACTCTTGAGAGTCCCATGGACTGCAAGAAGATCAAACCTATCCATTCTGAAGGAAATCAGCCCTGAGTGCTCCCTGGAAGGACAGATCATGAAGCTGAGGCTCCAGTACTTTGGCCACCTCATGAGAAGAGAAGACTCCCTGGAAAAGACCCTGATGTTGGGAAAGATGAAGGGCACAAGGAGAAGGGGACGACAGAGGACGAGGTGGTTGGACAGTGTTCTCGAAGATACAAACATGAGTTTGACAAAACTGTGGGAGGCAGTGAAAGACAGGAGGGCCTGGTCCATGGGGTCACGAAGTCGGACACAACTAAATGGCTAAACAAAACAAAAAAGTTTCTTAAGGGTTGCTGGGAACTGTAACTCGGTGAGAGGTCCGTTACAGTGCCCAGATTTTTTTGAGGGGGGAAATGTTCCTCAGATGGGTTTTAAAGGTATATTGTGCTCACAGGTGAACACACAGAGAGATGGGCCACAGTCTAGACCGATTCCTGCTCAGACATCTGCAGAAGAAACATGAGTGCTCCCTGGAAGGACAGATCATGAAGCTGAGGCTCCAGTACTTTGGCCACCTCATGAGAAGAGAAGACTCCCTGGAAAAGACCCTGATGTTGGGAAAGATGGAGGGCACAAGGAGAAGGGGACGACCGAGGACGAGATGGTTGGATAGAGTTCTCGAAGCTACCAGTGGGAGGCAGTGGAAGACAGGAGTGCTTGGCATGCTCTGGTCCATGGGGTCACGAAGAGCCGGACACAACTAAATGACTAAACAACAACAACAATGGACAGCCCTCAGTCTCCAAGCCCCCCACTGCTCATCATGCTTCTCCAGTGGTGCCCCTGGGCCAGAAGCCATGTTTTACATCTGGGGCTCCCAGACAAGACTTGGGGTTCCAGTCTGTAGCTGAGACTGCAGCTGCCCAACATTATTGTTAACTCAGAAAGGGAGCGGCTGTGAGCTGCATTTTGGGTCACCACAAGGGAGAAGGTGGAGCCCCTTTAGCCTCCCCTCTAGTCACTTGGGACCAAGCAGGAGGAGGAAGGCAGGAGAGGGCAGCTCCACCCCTCAACACAGGCAGGGAGCAAGGAGCCTAGCAGCAGTGATGTCGTGGTAGTAGGGGGACCACTGCGTCTCATGCTTCCCTCCTCTCCTCTTCTGCTGCCATGCTCTTCCTCTGCCTGCCTGCCTGCCTGCCTCTTGCTTGCTTGTGTGATGGCCTGGGATTTGGACTCAGAGGCTGAACCTGAGGAATCCCAGCCTGCACAGGATTCCCCGCCTCCAGAACCAGCTGAGCCGGGGCTGGGGCTTGAGCCTGAAGCTGTGCTGGATCCTCAGGTGCAGCCATCAGCTGAGTCTGCTCTGGCTCCTGAGGTGATGGAGGACCCATTGCCTGCAGGTGCTCCACTCTCAGCCCCGTCAGGGGAAGATGAGGTTGCCTCTGGGTCCGGTAACCCTCCAGCCTCTCCTGAGCTGCAGAGGCTCAGGGTAGAGAGGCGGAGGGAACTAAGTTCCCGCAGGAGGAGTGCTTACCTCCAGGCCAGGAGAGGCGAGTCACTAGAGGATCGGGGCCGCCCTATGCCTCGGGGCAGATAAAAGCCAGTCAGCCCTAGTTCCAGGTTGCGGGAGCAATGTTGTTGCTCGCCTGTTCCTGCCTGCACCCTATCCTGCTCTTCTGCCAGAGTTCCTGACCCCACCCGACTCCCTGCCTTGGACCCAGCTACAGCTTTGACGGACAGCCTCCATACCGCACCATTGACCTTAGACTGGACTTGGACCTCGCCTCCCGGTTAGCCCCCAGGACCAGCACAGCTTGTTTGCACCTTTGTCCCATCCCTTTGCTCCAGCACATACACCAAGGTGTTAAAGGAAAGTCTCTTTCATCAGCCACTCACTGAAGGTTAGCAAACAACCTTTAGCTCAGTTCTAGGTTACTCTATGGCTTTCCCTAATGCCCTGTTCCTCCTTTTTGAAGAGGAGCAGAATTGGAGAGGTCAGTTTTCTAACTGTGATTTTCTTGCATTTGGGAGGGAACAGAAGTCAGTATAGAAGGTTGCTGTCTAGTTCCTGCTTTGCCAGATACAGCTAATTGCCTCGGGAAAAGCACCCAGTGTTCTGCAGAGCCTGTCTGTGTCGCGAGAAAGTTCTTGGCTGCTCCTTTCCATGTCCATATGGGATGATCTGGCAAGACGACTAGGCCCAGCACTCTCAACTGGGGCATAGAGGGCCTTACCCAGCCCCCCCCCAATTACTCCCTAGTCCTAGGAAAGAGCAAAACTGCAGAGGTGACACCAGGTGTGATTACACTGAGAGCAGAATGCTTGGAGTGAGTCATGTCACCCAGCTCTGCCTGTGCAGCCTTTCAAAGGATAACATTGCAGGGAATGTGTCAGCAGGGACCTGTGAATCCTGCCGGTCTCGGGTGAATTTGTGTACATCTCGCAATACAGTAGAGATCTCTTTTCCCAGTCTTATTGAGGGCAGAATCCTATGGTCCCTGTGAGAGCATCCCGGGGTCATAGAATCAAGGTCAGAGCAAGGTCAAGACATGGTCTGTGGCAACGTGATGCAGCTGTCTTTTTGAAGATAAGCAATTTTATGTCTGGTTGGTGCCTAGATGGGAGACCATCTGGGAACTTGTACATGTGCCATCTTGAGTTCTAGGGCCGAAGAAAGCTGGGACTATAAGTGACCAGAAATAAATAGAACAAATCTCCCTCTCCACCCAGGTAGAAGGAGATTTGCTGAAATAGAGTCGAGAATCGATTTCATTATCTTTATTCAGCTCATAGTGGTGAGGAGGAATGAATGTTTCCCCGAAGTATCTGCTTTATATACATTATTTGCATAATGGACTGCACGTGATTGGTTAATTCCGGAATTCTCCTGTAGGCCAATCAGGTTGTGGATTCACTTCCATCTGGAGCTGGATTGGGTGGCTCCTGCAGACCAATCAGACTGCTGCATTCTGAATCCTATTGTTCTAGGACCAATCAGACTGCTGCATTCTGAATCCTATTCAACTCAGTACATAACATTTGCCCTCGCAAGTCTTCCTGGTACAGATGCAGAAGCTTCTCCTGCTCTTGCCCCCCTGCTGGACCCGGCCAAAGGCCAAATGGGCAGCAGCATCCTGTTCTCACAATGGCCACACTGATACTTATGAGACCCTCTCAAGCACAACCTGCCTTCAGCCGTGCTCTGCCCACTGGCAATTCTGAGCAGTGGGCATTCGGGGGTAGACTGCTTCTGGTGGTTGATGCCGCACGTCGCCATCTTGGCTAGTACCCGTTGGGAGCTGCCTGTGTTCTGATGGGAGCCATGGGGGACGGGTAGAGCTGCTGCAGTGACAATTCCTTGGCTGGCATGGGGATGCGATGGTGCAAGACAGCCAGGTCACGGCAGCTTGGGGTTGGCAGTGGCCTGCAGGTGTGCACATACCTGTGAGGTGCTGCTGCTGTCTTCCCCTAAGCCACCCCTGTCCCAAGGAATGCAGTGCCGTCACATCTCCCCCGTCTCTGATACATGGCTGCCACTGCTGACGTCTCTCAGATTATCTTTTGGAGAATATTTGAGGACTTTATTGCTTTCACATTCATATTTATTCACAAAGTAGGGGATGAGTGCCACAAAAATAACAGTCCCTTTGGAGATACAGTGGTACCTCGGGTTACAGATGCTTCAGGTTACAGACTCTGCTAACCCAGAAATAATAGCTGGGGTTAAGAACTTTGCTTCAGGATGAGAACAGAAATTGTGCGGCGGCAGTGGGAGGCCCCATTAGCTAAAGTGGTACCTCAGGTTAAGAACAGTTTCAGGTTAAGAATGGACCTCCAGAACGAATTAAGTTCTTAATCCGAGGTACCACTGTACCTATGAATTGGCTTCCATACATTCCGCCCCCTTCTTTTTACAATGGTTTCATCAAAGTCATTACAGTGGTACCTCTGGTTGCAAACGGGATCCGTTCCGGAGGCCCATTCACAACTTGAAAAGAACGCAACCCGCGTCTGCACATGCGCGGGTCACGATTCACCACTTCTGCGCATGCGCATGATGTCATTTTCTGCATCTGCACATGCGCGAGCAGCAAAACTCGAAAGTAACCCTTTCCGGTACTTCCGGGTCGCCATGGGACGCAATCTGAAAATGCGCAACCTGAAGCAAATGTAACATGAGGTATGACTGTATAAAAGTCAGCCTGCCTCCTCCTCTTCTTCCTCCTCCTCCATAGTCATTTTTCTTTTTTAGCTCAATCTCCATGCTAGGAATTTGGTCATTTAAAAATGTTCATCCATTTGCATTAATTAATATCTGCACGCTGTTTGATGATATAGAATCAAGTTTACTAACTATAGCATCATTACTGGTTTCAGATTTGATAGTACTATTTGGCTGGTACACTAAGAAAAAAAGTAGCTCATTGGAAGGAGGAAACATGGCAGCAAGTCACAGGAGCTGAGAGATGGGCATATTTTCATCACATATAGGGACATGTTTTGTGGCCACATATGACTGGAGAGAAGTTTGTTTTGTGTGTAAAGTGTTTGTTACTGGTTTTGGTACACACCCACACACCATTGCATATAATTTAAGATAATTAAATTATATTTGTGTGTATGTGATTGCACAAGAGCAGGTAGCAAATCCCCTCCACCCCATCTAGAACAGTTGATAATCCTGAAAACAAATGGATTGTGTGTTGCCTTTGGAAGCCATTATACATTCCATTTTAGACACATAGCATCAGAGAGGTTGTGTTGCCGTGCTAATGGCTAATTGTTTAAGGCTCTCTCATTCCCGAGACAATAAAAACTCCTTTTGTGTTGCTGACATCTCCTGGAACTGAAATAATTTTGGGGGGAGTTTACTCTTAACTCTTTTGTTCCTAGAAGGACATGATGAAAATGAAATACTTGTTTTCTTTGCAGATTTCCATTGTTTTGCCACTTTATTATGCCTACACAAATAAAAGCTATGGCAATATCACAGTCTACAAGCAAAAATAAATTTTGTCCCTGATTTAAGTGGAGCAGCAGAGCTAATAGTTCAGAGATGATCAATGCCATCCCAGGTAGTACAAAGATCACCTCCCCAACCAGTGAACACAGCTGAATCACCAAACACAGAGGGTACCACAATAATTGAGTTGCAAAGCTCATCTCTCCCTTAAATTCCATTTCAACCAGGAAGTGGGGGAAACTGCACACTCCAGGAATTTGTATGGACTTAGGGATTGGTGGATCCGTCTGTTTTGGTTTCTCTCAGTTTCCCATTTCTCCAAACTTAAATTCACATTTCCATATCATCTTGCATTTTTTTAAAAAAGCTTTCCTGAAAATTCATCAGCATTTTGTACAATTTTTTTTGTATGCAATTTTGCCTATTATACACATTTTTGCAAATACCTTGTGGTTCAGTTCGCATATTGTTTCAAAAAGTGTGAATTAGGTAAATTTGCCCTTAAATGTGAACTGAATCAAATTTATCCCCAATCCTTATAGAATGAGTTACACTATACACCTGTTTGAAAAAGGATAAGAGGCTGGCAGCTCTGTAGGCAAGGGGTCGCATAACTGGGCTCCTTCTGAGCCATGGACTCAGAAAGGTTGAAAACCTCTGCACTAATGGAATGACTTTGCCGAATGCATCTCCAAGGCAATACAGTGGTACCTTGGGTTAAGAACTTAATTTGTTCTGGAGGTCTGTTCTTAACCTGAAACTGTTCTTAACCTGAAGCACCACTTTAGCTAATGGGGCCTCCTCCTGCTGCTGCTGCTGCACCGCCGCATGATTTCTGTTCTCATCCTGAAGCAAAGTTCTTAACCCGAGGTAATATTTCTGAGTTAGCGGAGTCTGTAACCTGAAGCGTCTGTAACCCGAGGTACCACTGTAGATGTGTTTGAGTGTCATGAAAGTGGAGAATATCTATCTTTATCTATCTATCGTTATGGGCCACCCCAATCTCTGCCACATTGTGCAGGATCCCAGGTGTCTTGGCACTCAACCAGGGTTGTGTTTCCTTCAGAAATTAGGCACAGTGGAGATTGCAGTGTCTATATGAAATATGGTTTTTTAACACATATTTTCACCTGAGCTTACTGTAGAGAGTTCAGAGCATGCACATCTCAGGAGGGGCTTTCTTCCTGCAGGATCTCAGCATTAAATCCCAGGGCATCCAAAACTCACCTCCTTGTCTCTGCCCACCTGGAGTTCTCTCACCTGGAGTTCTTGCTTCTTCTTCCCAGAATCCCTTGCCTAACTCCCACTTCCATTCACATCATTGCCCATCATCACTCTAGCAACCTCCAATCCCCAAACATATCGTAAAATGACAGGTGTCCCCCCCCTGTTGTTTACCTGAGACAAACTGCAGTCCTGCACCAAAGTTACGACCTTTTGTGTTATTCACTAAGACCAGAGCCCAGGGTGATTTCAACCAATTTGCTGCCTCACACTGAATCTCTTGACGCCCAATCTGCTTCCCTTTCGTTAGGCTAAACGCTCAGCCACTTACCTCATGAGGAAGCTGGCGGTGTTAGCAGAAGCTTAATCCTTGGGCTTCAGCGTTTGGCACAGTTTTTAATCGAACCTTGATTAATTCCCACTTTTGCTAAATCCATGTATTATAGGGAGTCTGCCTCCACCCCCCCCCCCGTACAAACTCATAATAATATATATGCCTGTATATCTATGCACTGTAGGCTATTTCTCCCCACCCCCCATAACTGCAATTTTCAAATTGATTTTTACCAAGACAACCATTTTGATTAAACTTGGCTTTTGAACAAGTCTGAATGAAAGCACTGCAACTAACTCTCTCCATCTGCTTTCCCATTGACAATTTCTGAATCTGAATAGGAACAAAAAAATTATCTTCTGCAGCACTGAAGATTCAAACCAATAGTATAACATGATTTTAACCTCTCATTTCACTGCAAATTTCCCCCTCCCATTTCTTGATGGGCTTCATTTTCATAAATGAAGACATGCTGTCCATTTAGAATATTAAACATGGAGTTTGGGCAAGATTTCTTACTATCCAATGAACGCTGTTATGGAATAGTTCTGGGAGTAAAGAATCTTGCTTGGTTTAAAAGAGAGCATGGGTGGGAATTATGAACATCATTGTTAAAGTTTCCATCTGCTGCTTTATTAAGGGTCCGTTGCTATGAGTGAGATTTTTGCTCCTTTGGCAGGAGACTTCCTTTGAAATATTAAGTGGACGGGCCAAGAAGATGCAGAGTCTGTAGTGGACCGGGGGGGGGGGTATTTTTAATTTGAGGGCTCCATTCCTTTGGGGGCAAACTTCTGGCCTCTGTGTGTGTGTCATTTTCATTTGTTTATTAGACTTATTTGCTGCTTGTCACACAAAGGTCTCCAAGCGACTAACAGCAGGAAAAAAAGATATACAATACATATTACCATAGGGAGGAAAGTGGGGGAATCATGTAAAACTTTAATATTTCATATAACATGACATCTATTAATATACTCAAATAATAAAGCAATACTCAGACCCGCTAATTAACAAATAAACAAACATAAACAAAACCACAACCTTCCCCATGTCCAACAACTATTCACCTCAAAGCAACCATTTTTCTCCTTTGACCTGCCCACCCCACCTAGAAGTCGGGTGTCAAGGCCAGCTGTTGCAGATCAGTGCTGTGGGGGTCCAGGGTCCTCCAGGGATGGTCCAGCATCTCTCCATCCCCTCAGGAGGGAGCAATAGCAAAGCAAAGCAAAGCAGGAAGATGGTCACAAAGGTTTTAGCTGCTTTGCCGTTGACTTGGGACAGGACCAGAGGCAGAGTTGGGTAGAGCAAAATGTACATTTTTGCCTTCTCAAGGAGGTTAGTTTCTACACATTGTGGCAAGCAAGAGGCATTCTCAAGAGCACATCCCAGCCAGGTTAAAGCAGTCAAGAGGCTGCAAAGTCACACAAGCGAGGGATGCAGCCTGAAGAGGAAGGGTGCAGCGGGAGAGTCTTGAGAGGCTTGGAAGGGCCCCCCCCCGGCAGAAATCCACCGGCCTAAGCACATGTCTCAGCTGCCTTGAGCCCCTTTCTGAACGGCAGCCTCCTTGATCCTGTCTCATTCAAGGTAAACAGTAGGGAATATTCAAAACATTTCCCCATGAGTGATTTATACATAGGGAACAGGCTGGGGAAAACTGGAGCAGATGCAAACAAGTGGGGCTGCACTCGCGGTTTCCAGAGAAGTCAGGTGGTTAAAAGCATAAGGAAAATGTGTGCTTATAAAAACAGGTGGGTACCCATGTGCTGAACTGAATGAGGGGCAGATCTACATCACAAACAAAGGGGGCGGGGAGGATAAAGATTGACATTGGGATCTACTGCCCCTTTGGATCCTGCCACCTGAGACCACCGCCTCACCTTGTTTCATGGGTGGGCCAGCCCAGATGAGGGACAGGCCACACATCTTTTATTAAAATTGAAAGTTGCCGCAGGGAAAGGTGCTTTGATGTGGATCAGCACAGCCAAATCTACCATTTACTCTCACTGTCCTCCTCAATCCAGTTAAACTAGACTGGCTGGCATTAACCAGATTTACAGGCAGTTCAGCTGCTTAAAAGTCCTCCCTATGGAGCAGCAGCAGCAGCAGCAGCAGCACATGGACATAAATGCACAGAGGAACTAATCTTTGACTAATACCTCCACATGGTTACGGGAGCTACTTCCTAGTAGCAGTAGACAAGCATGGTAATGGGAGCCGGGGAATGCAGCAGCTGTTCCCAGAGTGATATTTTCTTTAAGTCGCCCCACTAGGCAAGAGAGGATTGCTCCGGAATCCCCACAAGCATCTAGACCACAGCATTATGTGGGTGAGAGAGCAATTGTGCCAGTGTGGGGATCACCTGTTGCAGGTGGGTCGCTGCTGCTGGGGGAATCCTTATTCCCAGGGAGCAGCATACTCCGTGTTGAAGAGAAAGAAAGCATAACTGGAGAACTAACTTATCCATTTGGACAACATATTTTTATAGCTTAGAGGATAGCTTAGAGGGGGGACCCCCCCCCCAACCATAGAAATTACTAAATAGTAGGATTTTGGTTATTTGAGATGCAATGGGAGAAATACCAGCTGCAGAGGAATTCCTGACCTAGCCTATGCAAAAAATGACCTGGCCAAGCGAGGGCCATTAAGAAACAATAGAGGACCATTGGCAAGGCAAGAGAACTGCGCACCTGCCTTGTCCTGAAGTGTGAACAGAAACAGAGGTTTGGAAGGTTGCCTTGGTAACTGGGTGTGAGGTGACAGGAAAAGAGAGTCTTTTAGCAAGGTGTACTGGGAAGAGGAAGCGAGGCAGGGAGAAAGACTGGGATCCATCTTGGGCAGACTGGCTGCAGGTGGATGGGGAGAAGAGATGCCTTGGACTCCAGGGTTGCAGTGGTGTGGGCAACAAGGCCCTCTTGAAATGACCGTGCTGTAAGATCTGGACTCCCTCCTTGCCGACTGAAGTTGCAAATAGGTGAACAAAACCTATTTCTTAAAGCTATGACAGTCTTGGCCGTGTCTCAATTCTCCAAAGGAACACAGACCCTGGTTGAGTGACTGGAACCCCCTGGGATCTTGCTATCGCTTGGCAGAGAGCGGGAGAGGCACCCAGCTTTTGTAGCAATATGAAGAGCTGGTCCAATAACCACCTTCAATTGCATTCAAATATAGCATATTTAATATTAAATATTTAAGGGACGCGGGTGGCGCTGTGGGTTAAACCACAGAGCCTAGGATTTGCCGATCAGAAGGTCGGCAGTTCGAATCCCCGCAATGGGGTGAGCTCCTGTTGCTCGGTCCCTTCTCCTGCCAACCTAGCAGTTCGAAAGCATGTCAAAGTGCAAGTAGATAAATAGGCACCACTCCGACGGGAAGGTAAACAGTGTTTCCATGCGCTGCTCTGGTTCGCCAGAAGCGGCTTAGTCATGCTGGCCACATGACCCGGAAGCTGCACGCCGGATCCCTCGGCCAATAAAGCGAGATGAGCGCTGCAACCCCAGAGTCGGTCACGACTGGACCTAATGGTCAGGGGTCCTTTTACCTTTACCTATAGCTTATTTATGGTTACTAGTTGGGGATGGTTACTTGCTAGTCCACGAACCAGGGACAGCAAACCCCTGATCACCATTTGCTGGGGAACTGCATCCGGGAGGGACTAAAGTCCCACGTGGTCCTTCTGGGCTTCCCATATGGCATCTGGTTGGTCAGTGTGGGACACAGGACTCTAGGCCAGGCCGACCTTTGGTCTGATCCAGCAGAGCTCTTGTGCTCTTACTCAAAACAGAAAGGACAACCTGCTACAAGAGTCTCTCTTCAGCAACACCGGCCTGCTTGAGGAAGCCCTGGAACCCTTCTCCCCTGCGTGTTTTTTCATCTCTTAAGATCTAGAATTGTTCCAACAAAGATATTGTTCTTTTTTAAAAATCAGATTGGTATTCCCTTTGTGAACAAGTGGTCTTCCAGGCAAATGGTGTGTGGCTTGTCTCTGAGAGTCTTCATTTTCACTCTCCATGCCTCCGATAACAATGAACGCCTTGTTCTTGTGAACAGGGGCTGATGTGCAGTTTGCTGCGCTCCGGGCAGGTTGCCTTGTTAGAGCTTCATTAGCACCGGCTACTCTGAAGCAAGTGGTCAGGAGAACTTTGCTGCTGTCGTGTAGCGGTGCTCTCAGCCGCTAATGGGGTTCATTGCCGCTCAGTGACTTCCCAGGCTCTGCAGTAGCAGCATCCGCAAGCAATCATTGCAGGTGAGAAGGAGAGAGCAAGGAGGCAGCTTGCCCAGCGCACTAACAGCCTGTTCCCTTCTGGCCAGGAGGACAAGAGCTAATCAAGAGCAAGAGCTGTGGCCTTTCAAATGTTTGTGGGTTAGGGTGACAGCATAGCGCTTGGTGCAAAGAGCAATAACATCCTGGTTTGACTTTCCAAAAGGGCTGATCAACCCTGTGTGTGTAGGGATCTTCCTCTCAAGGCAAATGAAATTTGGGGGATTAAAGCACCCCAGCTCAGGAATGGGTCTCCTTGAGAGAACTGTGCAAAATGCACCGGAACATTTCAGCTATAGATTCCAATCAGCAAAAACAACAGCTTGAAGACCGGGCTTGTGTCACCGCAATTTGTCACAAAATATGCCGAGAGTGTTTATTTTTGACAAATGCCAAAAACCTCCCCTAGAAGGGCGGACCGTATCAGCAGACAAATGTGTCGCGTTTGTTAAATATACTATTATCCTTGGCCTTGCCTGATGTTGAGAGGAACCCAAACAAATCAGCTGCAAAAAGCAGCCTTTTCTGACTGCTTGTTCTGCCCTTTTTGCTGCTGCTGCTGAGCAGATTGCTGTTGATTGATGCTAACATCTATATTGCTTAGTAATAATGATTCTCATTAGCATGCTCTACATCGTTGAACCAAATCTACTATGGAGAAAGGAACTTGCATAAATGCCTAGTAGCTGGGAAAATATACAGTTGATTAGTGTAAGAATACAAGCATCCAATCTCCCCAAGAGCCAGAACTATGCACTAAGCTGTCAGAGCCTTCCATCAGAATATTTTGTCTTGTTGGAGTGCTTTGACTGTGACAGCAAATGTGGTTCTCCCCCCCCCCCAAATACAGGACTGGTAAAAAAGTTGGGAGAGAAGAAGCAGGGAGCAATGACAGAGGCTGAAAACAGAGGAAGCGGTATTTGTAAATCTGTGGGAAAGACCCAACTCTTGACTTTCTTCCCCCTCTGCTGTTGGCAAGCTGGACTGTTGAAAGCTCGGGGGGAGGGGGAGGGGGAGAGTTAGTCTATATAGTTGTGGGTGAGACTGGAGAAGAAAGTTGGACAACCTACAGTCTTAACGAAGAAGCTCACCCCCAAACATAGCAAAGGTTCAACCAGTACAATGGCGAGTGAAACCACGATTGCAGCCAGAATGTTGCCACTGAGAAAAAAGAGTGAAGTATCAGGATGCTTGGGTAACCCCCAGTTTTGCAGGGGCCCTTCCGTGGCACAACCGCGCACCCCCCAACCAGTGCGGAGAAGGCTGACCCTGTTCAGTAGCCACAGATTATGGACTGAAAAGAAAAGTGGTAAAGAAAAACAGCATACATCAAGGGCAGTGGTGGAAGTAGAATGCCCTGCATGGAGAGAATGCATACCTCCCAGCGGTCCTGGAAGAAATTAGACAGCCAATTTTTTTTGCATGAGATCCTGGCAGCCATTTTGGGAAAAGCACTGGGGGGGGGGGAGTGAGGTGCGGGTCACATGAGTCAAGTGCATCCTGGAAGATGTGCGTCCTGGTTTGGAGCTTGAGAAAGTTGGACAGTATGAAGATGACTGATTGTCACCCTGACTAGGAGCTCTCTTGTGAGGATGAAGGACATTTTCCAGCAGGTCCTTAACATTTTCAGATGCTGCTAATAAAGTTCCCACACTCACCCCACATTGCTAGATAAACAAATTTCAAATGTTAAAAAAGCACTGAATCAGTTACTACTCAACCTGGCTGTGAGTCCTGGAAGACCTGCGATCTGCCCTGCTGGCCTTTTCCACCTGGCCTAGGGACTGACTCCAGCTACAAAACCTGAGGCTGCTGAACAGAATCTTAGGCTGGCTGGGGGATTGCTTAGGGGTTTAGTGGGGGTGGGGTGTTGCTGTTAACTTTTTGTATCTTTATTTTAGATATTTTGGGAATTGTTCAATTTGGTTGTGTCCTTTTGATGTTTTGTTCATTGTTGATGGTGTATGGGGTGTTAGGAGAAGGGTAGTACAATGACTACTTTTTATTTTTGTAGTTGTGTAATTTTTTTAAATTTTGTAAGCTGCCTTGAGCATGGTTTTAACTTTGGAAAGGTGGCATACAGATAAAATGACTGATTGATTGATTGCTCAGACAAGAACTCTCCACAGCTCACAATGAGTTGAAAGCAATGCTGAAAGGTGCCATTAAAGGGAGTGGAAAACTTGAAACGTTACAAAATTCCAACAGAGAGGATGACAGCCAAGGCAATCTGTGTTCCTCTATCTACTTCAGCCTTGAAGAAAGAAAAAAACCTGCAGTGGAAATCTGGTACACCACATTGAAACATGATTTAAACAGCAAACCTACGGAAACTTTGGAAACCGTAGAAAGCAGCCAAGCATTCATGTTATATAACTACTAAGCATTAAATGCTGTTCACCCAATGTAGCCCTGTTGTTAACTGCTTGACTCAGACAGTGGCTTGATCGTTAGTGTTCAAAGCATTCTCGAGAAACATTTCTGAGAAACATAAATTGCTTCAAAGAAACATATTTTGGTTGCTATATAAAATGCATTTGAAAAACATTGTGCCAAACCGCACTCTGAATTTAGAAGACACCTTAAAGTATAACCCTTACTCCCTAAAGCATGATGGCCACCTCAATCCCATTTCTTTAAAGTGAAGACATCCAAGGCAGATTTAGGGGAGTGGGACCTGTGAAAGGGGAAAGAGCATTGAAAGCCAGATCATGCAGGACCACTTTGATAGTACAGTGGTACCTTGGGTTAAGTACTTAATTCGTTCCGGAGGTCCATTCTTAACCTGAAACTGTTCTTAACCTGAAGCACCACTTTAGCTAATGGGGCCTCCTGCTGCTGCTGCACCGCCGGAGCACAATTTCTGTTCTCATCTTGAAGCAAAGTTCTTAACCTGAAGCACTATTTCTGGATTAGCGGAGTCTGTAACCTGAAGCGTATGTAACCTGAAGCATATGTAACCCGAGGTACCACTGTATCATGAGCACAATCAATGAGAAATGCACAATAAAAATTACAGCTGTAGGGGTCCCTGACACTTTGCATTTTCCCTTAAAAACAAGAACTTTTCTTCTGCTCCTGAACTCTGCTCCTCCAGGTTTCACCCTGCCCAGGAAGTAGAATGCTTCCCTTCAAGACTTGACAAGCTTAGCTATGCCAAAGGATCTCCCAGTGTTGAGCAGACTCACAGAAACTCCTGGATCACCTTGAGCACCAGAGAGCCAGAGAAGAGAAGGACTTGCTCCCTACCCAACAGGACCTTCCCTGCTGAATGGACCACAGCAGCACGGCCACCGTGTCTGGCTCCCATTCAAGGTATTCCAAGTGTGAGTGCATCACAGATTTCTATAAGGATGTTACAATACTGGCAGTTTTATTTCCAATCACTAGTTCCCATCCAGGGGTGCCATCTAGGGGAGTCGGGGGGCCAAGTCCCCCCCCCCATTTCAATGAGGGGGCCGGGTCCCCTCAGTGTTCCATGGCGACCATATGCATGCCGTTCGTGCATGCCATGTGGCGTGCTCACGTCACTCAGGCAAGCCATGTGCCATGCAGGCGACATGTCAGCAAGTTGTGCGGCATGCACAGTGGCGTAGCGTGGGTTGTCAGCACCCGGGGCAAGGCAAGTAATTTGCGCCCCCTAACCCGTGGATTTGCGCCCCCTAACCCGTGGATCTGCGCCCCCTAACCCCCAGATGTTGCGCCCAGTGCGGCCGGCCCCCCCTGCACCCCCACGCTACGCCACTGGGCATGCAGGAGTGACATCAGCAAGTCATGTTGTGGTATGTGTGTGTCACAGGGCACGGGCCCCCTCAATCGCTCTATGGGATGGGCGACACATGGAAGTAATGGGGAGGGGGGAGGAAAGCCACTTTCCATCCTACCCACTTGAACAAACAACTTCAGGGACATTGTATGTGTGCATCCTACCTCTCCTCCAAGTAGCCAAATGGGGTTCTTCCTTTCGCCCTTCAGAGCAACCCTGTACTGGCTCAGGGTCACCCAGCAACCTTCATAGCTGAATGTAGATTTGGACCAAAGTTGTCCTGGCTCAGGTACAACACTCAAACCCAGCTTTCTGACTCCAGTGCCCCCCAGATGTTCTGGGCCACAATGCGCAGCAGTCCCACGCAGCCCAACTGTGGGAAGCAGGGTGTGATGGCCTGGGATTTGGACTTGGACGCTGAACCTGAGGGATCTCAGCCTGCACAGGATTCCCCGCCTCCAGGACCGGCTGAGCCGGGGCTGGGGCTTGAGCCTGAAGGGTCCTCACCTGTGCTGGATCCTCAGGAGCAGGCATCAGCTGAGTCTGCTCTGGCTCCTGAGGTGATGGAGGACCCATTGCCTGCAGGTGCTCCACTCTCAGCCCCGTCAGGGGAAGAGGAGGTTGCCTCTGGGTCCGGTAACCCTCCAGTCTCTCCTGAGCTGCAGAGGCTCAGGGCAGAGAGGCGGAGGGAACTAAGTTCCCGCAGGAGGAGTGCTCGCCTCGGGGCAGATAAAAGCCAGCCAGCCCCAGTCCCAGGTTGCGGGAGCAACGTTGTTGCTAGCCTGCACCCTGTCCTGCCAGAGTTCCTGACCCCACCAGACTCCCTGCCTTGGACCCAGCTACAGCTTTGACGGACAGCCTCCAAACCGCACCCTCGACCTCGGACCAGACTCGGGCCTTGCCACACGGATAACCCTCGGGACCAGCACACAGGGCCTAGGCCACAACATCTGGGCAGCCCTAGTGTAGCAAAGGCTTCTTTAAGCACTTCAGCACATCTGCACTGCTCTGCTTCCCCCACCTGATTTGTTTCAGAAATTTGATCAGATCCAGGCTGCTCTTCAGGATATGAGTTCTTCACACGTTCCCAGCCGTCTTTTACGTTGGCCATCCTTCTCACATATAGAGCTTTCACACACCATCTGCTGTCACATGGTTTTATGCGCCAGGTCCGTATAGGAAATTGATTTCACCCCCAGTTCTTAGCTAGTTTTATTTTATCATTTAGAAATGATTAAGTGCATATGGCATTTTGCAGGTTTCAAGTCTAAGGAAATATCCATAATAGGGAATAAAATGCCTGCTTTGGGGACAGAAAGTTTAAAGGAAAGCAACAAACCTATTTTCTCTCACATACTTTTCACACCCCATGACCACAGATGGGACAGCAGGTTCTCTTTGGTCACCCAAATGTTCAGGTTGTCCACTTATGTGTTCTGGTCTTGAATTTCAATCTGCATCTGATTTGCATATGTTTTCAGATTTGATGTGAATTTACAGGGATATCTCATATTTCCAGCCCTTAAATCTACAGACATGTTTCTGGGATAGATCCATATGGCTTCTGACACCCTCAACCAACTAACAATTTGTCCATTGCCTGCTGAAGATCTGCTTTATGTATTATTAGACTGTGAGGGCCATTAGACCACGCACAGCAAAGGCATGAAACAGTCTCCTGACATTTTCTTTTTTAAATTGAAAACCAGCTATTATTGGCTACCAGTTTGAGAGAAGGAATATTGGGTTGTGGGACTACTTCAAGATCTTCTTTCTGTTCAAAATCCCCTCCCCAGCAGTGGGTTGTCTTCCTTCCAGTCTACATTTCTTCTTTCCCAGAGATGGAGAAGCAGTGGAGAAGGGGATTTTTGAGTGGGAAAATAGCTGGCAAGAAAAGGGGTAAATATCCCCACTCTATGCTCCCTTGAGAGCTGCCTTTTACTGGAGGAAAGGAAAGGAAAGAGAGAATTGGGAAACATGTCTGCTGTGTGATCTTTATTTTCTGCTCCCCTAAGAGACGTGCTATGCAATCTGGAAATGAAGGAATACCACAGAGCCTGCCATCTCACAGACCCCTGCTGCCAGAGCTCCAACAAAAACAGAAAAAAGAGGGAGAGGAATCTACGAGCACACGCTGAATTTGAGCAAGTGTTTGTGTCCTCCAGAGTGAAAAGAGAGTCTCTCTTGCTATAGAACCTCACAGAACGTCTCATCATATCCATCAGTGGAGGGGATGCGTGGACATCATTTTTTTTAAAATAAAATTTTTATTGGGTTTTCAGATTTTATATTGACATTACAAACACACAAAGACAAAGACAAACATGCATAATTTCAAATCCTTACTTTCTTAACCACATTCTCGGACTTCCCCACATCACCCCTTCATACATCCTAATTCCAATAGTTGGCTCAGCAAGTTCTTACTTTCATCTTCAAAGTATTATTATAGTCTTTTTTAAACTTAGTTCTTCTTAATTAACCAATTTCAACTTATACATCAATTATAGTCTTAACATCCTTTTCTAAGGTCGACCTAAGTTCCCTTTCACAAATTTCCCAATTTTAAATATTAGTTACTAAACACACTAAAATTTAATATCATAAAATTCTCCTCCTTTTGGATTCAGAAGCTCTCACCCCCCCTCTTTCCCGGTTTCGATCCCCAAAAGATGTCCACAATATCAGTTCTTAGCCTGGATTTCTCACATCCGAGGCCTTCAAGTCCCCAGGGGATGCGTGGACATCATGACTAGTCTCCATTGGTAACTAGATTCTCAATGAATTTGTCTAATCCCCTCTCAGAAATGTGCAGGTCAGTAGTCACCACTGCATTTAGTGCCAATGAATCCCATAGGGTAGCAATGCACTGTGTGAAGAAATACTTCATTTTTTTCAGTCACAAGGCTCCAAATATTCAGCTTCTATGGATAACTCCTGGTTCTAGAACAAGCTCCACACCAGGTGTATTTTATATCGTCTTATCTTTTTTTCTATACAACCAACCCAACATTGCAACCTTTCCTCATAGGGCTGTTGCACACACAACCCTGAGCATTTCAGTTGCTTTTTCCTACACATTTTCCAGCTCTACAATGAGAACTGGACTGCATCACAATTGGTGTTATGCTGTTGTGATATTGGCACTTTTATTTCTAATCACTTTTCTAATGACCCCATATGTGGGTTTCACTTTTTCCCCTGGCTACCACCGATGTGCTTTGCACCATGACTCAAATATCTTTTTCCTGGTCTGTCACTGTGAAGGTAGGGAATTTATTTTTATTTTTCCCTTCTTTGCATCACTTTAAACTTGTTTTCATTGAACCACGTTGTTGTTGTTGTTGTTGTTGTTGTTGTTGTTGTTGTTGTTGTTGTTGTTGTAATATGCTGCTTTAATGCCCCTTCTCCCGGTCTGAAGAACTCTTTTGAGTCTCTGAATCATTTAAAAAAAAAATAATTTTTATTCATTTTTAAACATATTAATTGTCATACATACCACAAAATTTCACATCATACAATCTTTTTGGACTTCCATCAGCACCTCTGATGATCCCCCATTTTTATCATTTCTTCTGCATTTCTTAAATTCATATTGCCTTTAATTATCTTAACTAACGTCTTCCTTTTTATCCAATTATCCAATAATTCAAATTATTCACCTCACAAAACTTCTTGCAAACCTACAAATGTAATCTGGTCATCACAATTACTTTTCAAATAGTCTGTAAATTTACACCAATCTTCTGTGAATCCCTGGTCCCGCCGGTTTTGAATTCTTCCTGTTAATTTGTCTAATTCCGCATAGTCCATCCATTTCATCCTCCATTCTTCTTCTGTTGGTAATTCTTCTTGCTTCCATTCTTGTGCCAATAATATTCTTGTCGCCGTCATTGCATATAAAACCAGCTTACAGTCATTTCTGTTTATATCATCTCCTACAATGCCCAGTAAAAATGATTCTGGTTTCTTAATAAATGTATATTTCAACATTTTTTTCATCTCGTTATATATCATTTCCCAGAAGTTTTTCACTTTTTTACATTCCCACCACATATGATAAAATGTTCCTTCTTTTTCTTTACATTTCCAACATTTATTGCTTACCTTATACATTTTAGCCAGTTTAGCGGGTGTGATATACCATCTATACATCATTTTCATCACATTTTCTTTTAAAGCATTACATGCAGTAAATTTTAAACCTTCCTTCCATAATTTCCCCCAATCATTCAGCTGTATATTATACCCAATATCTTTAGCCCAATGAATCATAACCGACTTTACCTCCTCATCCTTCAGATGCCATTCAAGCAGCAATTTATACATTTTAGACAAAATTTTATATTTATTACTTAATATCTCAACTTCAAACTTTGATTTATTTTCATCAAATCCCTTTTCTTTAAAATCCTGTTTAAACATTTCATTAACCTGACGATTGTGTGGCCAATCATTTGAGTCTCTGAATCATTTAGTGTCCTCAGCAAACACGGCTCACTCCTAATTTCAGATCATTTAAGTTAACCACCACCAGTTTTAATGCATATCCAATAAAACCTGTGTGTGCTCAGTAGCCTTGGAATGACAACTGAGAATGGGGAGGAAAGAACAAAAACCCAGTTTGGGTGGGGGGTAGTAAATTGGATCATTGCAGAAGAAGGCATGGCTGACCGGGACAGGAGCTCTCTGCACTACAACATTGTGTTGCAGCACCCACTTACTAATTTCTCATTTGGGCTTGTATCAGACCTTTCATTTGCCCCCCTCCCAGTCATGCATCTTTTTGCAACATGATTAAACCATGACATTCTTCCACGTTCATGTGTTATTCCAATACCATTTGCTAGAATGGGATCTCTAAGTGTGTGTGTGAGAGAGAGAGAGAGTGAGTGAGTGAGTGAGAGAGAGCTCCTGTAAATGAAAGTTCTTTCAACCCTGAAAATTATATTAGCCCTGCTGAGGGAATAGCAGCTCCACCTGCTGACTTCTTTATGCCTGCCTCCTCTGAAAGAATAGCATGCACAAAGGAAATGAATGGAAACTCATTCCCAGTATTATTTCCTAGTAGGGGGGAGGGAAATAGTCAGCTTGCCAGAGGTATTGATAAGGCTCAGCTGAGCTGCAAACCTTTACAAAGGGGAAGGAAGTGTTCTGTTTTGTTCCTCAAAGGACCCAAGTGCTAATGACTTCAGCGAATGCATACGCAGCTTCAAGACAAGTGTGCAAAAACACAGCCCTCTGGGATGAATTGATCTATTTAAAAAACGCTTTGGATCCATCTGTTTGTATGCCACTGGTGACTTGGAGAGATGCTTTAAAAGAGTGTCTCACGTATGTCTAAGGGAAGCATGATAGTCCTGCTGTCCTGAGCGTCAGGGGTGCAGCCTTATGAGCAGGGCACTCCATCTCTTCAGGTGTTTAAGAAACAAGCTTGCAACTCACTGTCAACAAAGACATCTTTTACCGTATATTATACTGCCCACCAACAGAAGAGTCGTTTGGTAATAATGATGTGCCTACTTAAGAACTTCAGCCTTCTCTCAAGGACTTCTTACCTTGGATATTTGTCTCAGTGCCTAGCTAAATGAGTACCATTGATACAGAACTCAAAGGTGCACTTCATACAATAGTGTAATAGATTTAGGGGTTGCTCGTGCATAAGTTGCTGCCACTGCTGGCGAGGTTACCTGGTTAAACCCTTTCTGACTGAACAGCCTCCAGCATCGTGACTGTCTCAGTCACTGGCAGAATCCGTCAGTGGGCGTTTCTTGAACTTCTTCCAGCACAAAAGTTCTTTGATGCCAAGTCTCCTCCTACTCTCCCTGCGCGGAAGTCTTCTGCGCAGGGAGGGTGTGGGCAGCGGAGTACCCGTACTTTCTCCGCTGGTCTCTGGCGAGGAGTCTTGGAGCCTCCTCTCCGATTCCACCATCTGCCCCCCTTCTCTACTGGTGTTACGCTGATTTCCTTCCCCAGCGGACGGGCTGCCTCTCTCCCTACTGGGACCCTCTCCGCCATCCCTCTGGAGCCTTCCCTCTGCCTCTAGCTCCGATGGCAGTTCCCTGACAAATAGGTAAAGGTAAAAAGGTAAAATAGGGATGCGGGTGGCGCTGTGGTCTAAACCACTGAGCCTCTTGGGCTTGCTGATCAGAAGGTCAGCGGTTCAAATCCCCACGACAGAGTGAACTCCCGTTGCTCTGTCCCAGCTTCTGCCAACCTGGCAGTTCGAAGGAATGCCAGTGCAAGTAGATAAATAGGTAAAGCTGCAGCGGGAAGGTAAATGGCGTTTCCATGCACTCTGGTTTCCGTCACGGTGTCCTGTTGTGCCAGAAGCGGTTTAGTCATGCTGGCCACATGACCTGGAAAGCTGTCTGTGAAGAAACACTGGCTCCCTCAGCCTGAAAGTGAGATGAGCACCACAACCCCATAGTCGCCTTTGACTGGACTTAACCGTCCAGGGGTCCTTTACCTTTACCTTTCATAAAATACAGAAGGGGCATCTCCTCCCAAACATGTTTTCAAGAGACCACAGAGGAGCAGCCTGTCCTCCTCTCCAGCTCCTCAAGTTTAATCTGCCATCAGATTAGCAGTTTATGCACAAGAAAATTCTGTGGAGAGGAAAGCTCAGATAACTCAAGGAAATTGAGGCCAAATGGCCGAAATATTGGGAAATTTTGGAACAAGATGGAGACAGAATAAAATTGCAGAGCTTTGAAAAATTGAAAAACAAAGTGCGAGATTGCCTACATTATTACCAAATAATGGAGGCTTACAATTTGGACAAAAAAGTTGGTTTCCAGGTGGAAAAATCAAAATTGGAAACAGAATTGTTGGATCCAAAAATTAAGAATTTGTCAAGAGTGTATAACTTGCTGTTGAAATGGAATACTCAGGATGAAACTGTGAAATCAGCTATGATTAAATGGGCACAAGATGTTGGACATAACATAATGATGGCTGACTGGGAACATTTATGGACCACAGGTATGAAATTCACGGCATGTAATGCCTTAAGAGAAAATTTAATGAAAATGATTTATAGGCGGTACATGACACCAGTCAAGCTTGCAAAAATTTACCATTCGCCCGACAATAAATGTTGGAAATGTAATGAGAATGAGGTACATTTTTTCACCTTTGGTGGACATGCCCAAGGATTAAGACATTCTGGGAGATGATTTATAACGAAATGAAAAAGATATTTAAATATACTTTTCTGAAGAAACCAGAGGCCTTTCTCCTGGGCATGGTCGGCCAATTGGTGCCAAAGAAGGATAGAACTTTTTTTATGTATGCAACAACAGCAGCAAGAATACTCATCGCGAAGTATTGGAAGACACAAGATTTACCCACCCAGGAAGAATGGCAGATGAAGTTGATGGACTATATGGAACTGGCGGAAATGACTGGCAGAAACCGAGACCAGGGAGAAGAGTCGGTGGAAGAAGACTGGAAAAAGTTTAAAGACTATTTACAGAAATACTGTAAAATTAATGAATGTTAGAAAAATGTTGGAATGAAGTTATATGGCTTTAGTAGAAATGTTATAAGGAATTAAGTATAGATAGATTAACAGAGTATTAAAGGGAAAAATAAGGTTAGAATGTGTTAAGATAATTATAGGATAGAAAACAGAGGAAGATGGAAAGGAATTGCTGAAACAATTAATAGAAGTGGAATACAAAAAGGGAGGTGTGAGGAGGTCGTGGAAATAAGTGAATGAAAGATAAGATATTGAAATTGGATTGTGTTTTAAATGGTTTTTGTTTTGTTTTGTTAGTTGTATGTGTTAGTGTTTTGTAGTGTTTTTTGTATTGTATTGTATTGTATTGTATTGTATTGTATTGTATTGTATTGTATTGTATTGTATTGTATTTTTTTTGGTTTTCTGTAGTGTTGTGTTTAAACTGTTGAAAAATTAATAAATATTATTTTTTTTAAAAAAAAGATAACTCAAGGAAATTGGCCAACCACCTAGGAGCACGGAGGAGATGGGGTTTCTTCCTCACCTGGCACCCCCTATTCCCACATGATCAAATCCTATTCACCCCAATAACAGCACCTGGATTTCA
Source organism: Podarcis liolepis (assembly GCF_965112155.1). Taxonomy (NCBI): domain Eukaryota; kingdom Metazoa; phylum Chordata; class Lepidosauria; order Squamata; family Lacertidae; genus Podarcis; species Podarcis liolepis. Next base: position 12,956,637 of record NC_139571.1, on the reverse strand, counting down.
CCAGTAGGATTCTTGTAAAAAGAAAAAAAAGTAACGCGAGAAAGATTTTCTCTTCTTAGAGAGGAATGCAAAATCCATATGAATTTAGCAGGAACGATACTGCATCCCTGCCTGCTCCTTTTGGTGGATCTTTACTGCAAAAATCACTCTCTTGCCCAGCGATAGCTGTGCTTGTTTTAGACGAGCAGCTCTCACTTCCACCCCACGGATGGATGGAAAGAAAGTTCTATAGGCAGCTGACGTTTGGCAGTGTGCATGAGCCTATTCATTTAGTCTATGGTTGAGAGCCACTGAAACATGGAATCTCAGCATTGGAGCCAACTCCAAGAGGCCGAGGGGGTCTTCAGGAGCCCCCAAAGTTGATGGGCATTGAATTCAAATGGTGTGCATGCACTGCATCATGCGATTGATTATGGGGCTTACCTCTCCCTCCCCACACAAATATTTTATTCAAGTTCATATCCCTGAATCTCAAAGCAGAGTCATTTTGGACTCACAGCTGTCCATGGAGGCACAGGTCAAATCTGTGTCCAGGGCAGCTGTTTACCAGCTCCATCTGGTACATAGGCTGAGACCCTATCTGCCTGCAGACTGTCTCGCCAGAGTGGTGCATGCTCTGGTTATCTCCCGCTTGGACTACTGCAATGCGCTCTATGTAGGGCTACCTTTGAAGGTGACCCGGAAACTACAACTAATCCAGAATGCGGCAGCTAGACTGGTGACTGGGAGCAGCCGCCGAGACCATATAACACCGGTCTTGAAAGACCTACATTGGCTCCCAGTACGTTTCCGAGCACAATTCAAACTGTTGGTGCTGACCTTTCAAGCTGTAAACGGCCTTGGTCCAGTATATCTGAAGGAGTGTCTCCACCCCCATTGTTCTACCCGGACACTGAGGTCCAGTACCGAGGGCCTTCTGGCGGTTCCCACACTGCGAGAAGCCAAGTTACAGGGAACCAGGCAGAGGGCCTTCTCGGTAGTGGTGCCCTCCCTGTGGAATGCCCTCCCACCAGATGTCAAAGAGAAGAACAACTACCAGACTTTTAGAAGACATCTGAAGGCAGCCCTGTTTAGGGAAGCTTTTAATGTTTGATGTATTACAGTATTTTAATATTTTTTTTGGAAGCCGCCCAGAGTGGCTGGGGAAGCCCAGCCAGATGGGTGGGGTATAAATAAGAAACAACAACAACAACAACAACAACAATAATAATTTCTGTTGCCCATCCACTGGCTGAGGAGGATGGAGTCCAGAAACATCTGGAGGTCCAGCGGTTCCCTGTCCCCGTTCTAAAGAAAAGAAAAACAACACCTTTTATAAATCTGTACAGGGTTCAAGAAGGGATAGGTCGCCATTATTGGCTGCCTCTTTTTGAAAGTTCTTCCAAAAACTGGATATGAATTTTCATTCAAAATATACAGATTTCCCCACAGTGAATAAATGGTTTCTCTTATTTCTTTAACTTTGAGCCCTCCCTTCTCCCTCCTCCTTGCATCTCTGGCTTGCAATATCTTTCGAGTTTTATGCTGACAGTTTACGGTACTAAGGAAGTTGTAAAAGAAAGAAAGAAATCGGCTCACGTCTCGACTGTGCGTGCCACCTATCTAGTGGGTCTGTTTTGCAGGGCTTTCAAAGCCATTTCCCCTCTGCCAGACAGATAAGCACACTTGCTGCTTGAAAGTCACTCTGGCGCTCAAAAGCCTTTTGCGCCTGTGTGGGGGGCATCCGAGGCTGGTGCCTGCTTTTGAAAACGGAGAGTGCAACCAAGTAACAGTTCTGTGGCTTGATCTGCTTGAGACTTAACTGTCCATATGTTCTCCTTGCGTGTGCCTGGACCTTTTGCAGAAGGAGAAGGCTGCCATTCTGTGCCCTCATTCCTTGGCATAAGCTGCTCTGCTGAAGGGAGGGGGCTGCTAGTCAAACAGGCATCTCTTTGCATACTTGATACTAACTGGACTGTTCACATTTTCTGCCTATGATACATAGTCAAAGCCTACAATGGCTAAATTGTGTCGCATTTGAAATCCTGCGTCTTGTACAGTGGTACTTCAGGTCAGTGGCGTAGCGTGGGGGGTGCAGGGGGTGCCGGCCGCACCGGGCGCAACATCTGGGGGTTAGGGTTAGGGGGCGCAAATCCACGGGTTAGGGGGCGCAAATTACTTGCCTTGCCCTGGGTGCTGACAACCCACGCTACGCCACTGCTTCAGGTTACATACGCTTCAGGTTACATACGCTTCAGATTACAGACTCTGCTAACCCAGAAATATTGCTTCAGGTTAAGAACTTTGCTTCAGGATGAGAACAGAAACCGTGCTCCGACAGTGCGGCAGCAGCAGGAGGCCCTATTAGCTAAAGTGGTGCTTCAGGTTAAGAATAGTTTCAGGTTAAGTACGGACCTCCAGAACGAATTAAGTACTTAACCCGAGGTACCACTGTACATTCTACATGCCATTTGACCTTTTTATAGGCTGAATGATGTAGCCCTTAGTCAGTAATGTTTTTCTAGAAACAGGAGCCAGAACTCACCAGGAAGACCTCCCTTGCTCTCTTAGAATAGCAACCGCTTTCACCTGAGAGGTGCTGGAACTGAGTTCCGGTGAGTTCCTGTGGGGAGAAGGCTCTGGCCTTAGCATTAATTTTGTTTGTGGATTGGCTGTTTGCACAAAATAGGATCTGATTCTACGTTGCATTGATACTAAATCCTCATTCCAGTCTAGGCTAGCCACTTTGAAGTGCTGTTTTTCCTACTATTGACTGGAGAAGTCCAAGGGCTGGTCTGAGGCTGGGAAGGACTCTTTCCTGAAACCCTGGAGAGCTCCTGCCCCTAAGAAGAAGAAGAAGAAGGGTTTGGATTTGGTATCCCGCTTGTGGGTGGCGCTGTGGGTTAAACCACTGAGCCTAGGACTTGCCGATCAGAAGGTCGGCGGTTCGAATCCCCGTGACGGGGTGAGCTCCTGTTGCTCAGTCCCTGCTCCTGCCCACCTAGCAGTTTGAAGGCATGTCAAAGTGCAAGTAGATAAATAGGTACCACTCTGGCGGGAAGGTAAACGGCGTTTCCGTGCGCTGCTCTGGTTCACCAGAAGTGGCTTAGTCATGCTGGCCACAGGACCCGGAAGCTGTACGCCGGCTCCCTTGGCCAATAAAGCGAGATGAGCGGCGCAACCCCAGAGTCGGTCACGACTGGACCTAATGGTCAGGGGTCCCTTTACCTTTAAGGAGTCTCAAAGTGGCCAACATTCTCCTTTTCCCTTCCTCCCCCACCACAAACACTCTGTGAGGTGAGTGAGGCTGAGAGACATCAGAGAAGTGTGACTAGCCCAAGGTCACCCAGCAGCTGCATGTGGAGGAGCGGAGACGCGAACCTTGTTCACCAGATTACGAGTCTACCACTTTTCACCACTACACCACACTGTGCTCTGATTCAGCGCTGAGCAGCTTCTTATAGGCAAATGAAGGGGATGCTAGATGCCTGATGCACAATGGCAAAAACAAGAGATTTCAATTGCGGATTCCAGAAAGAGCAATTTGATTAAATTCTGCATGTGATAAAGCAGAAAGGTACCTTCTGATTCCGCTCAAAAAGGATTATATATCTAAATCTTCTAATCTCAGCCACTGAAGGGGCAAGGTGCCTTCTGGATATGAAATTAGCAGCAGCTGGTTGGATGGTGTGGACAGCTTCTGTTGGGAAAAGACTAATTTCCAAATATTTAAAAAGAGGGAGTTTCAGAAATTTGACTTCAATGGACATGATGCCTAAGAGATCATGACATTCTCAGTGTTATGATCCTTCCCACTGAATGGAGAAGTTTTGATTCAGAACATTTAGGGGTCACAGGTATGCAGAATCACTCCTGCTAAGGGCACGTATAGAGGGATTTTCGGCGGTTGCTCCAAAACATCAAAACTTGTTCCTCTGTAGGCTTACCAAAAGACAGCTCAATATTTGAGTGCACGTGACAACACTATACAACTTTTCTCTTTGTGTGGGTTTTCAGTAGATTGGCTAAAGCTAGTGCCATCCCAAAATTTTCTCTTCCTCCTTTTTCTTTAAAAACCATTATCAGTTAGTGAGAAAATAAATTGCAATTGAAAATTATCAAAGGAGAGAGAAAATTTCAACAAAACTATCATGGGGTGTGTGCAAGGTTTTTGTCATGCTTACCTTATCGTTGACCAAGGGCTGATTATGAGTGCTCCTTTTTTCATTCTGGGTGTCACCTCACCGGTGCTCTGAACTCTGCAGCCTCCCTGGGTGCCCATTCTTCAGTCTCAGCCCAGGGGAAGGTATGGTGTAGTGGTTAAGAGCGGTAGTCACGTAATCTGGGTAACCGGGTTCGAGTCTCCGCTCCTCCACATGCAGCTGCTGGGTGACCTTTGGCTAGTCACACTTCTTGAAGTCTCTCAGCCCCACTCACCTCACAGAGTGTTTTTTGTGGGGGAGGAAGGGAAAAGGAGATTGTTAGCCGCTTTGAGACTCCTGAAGGGGAGTGAAAGGCGGGATATCAAATCCAAACTCCTCCTCCTCCTCCTCTTCTTCTTCTTCTTCTTCTTCTTCTTCTTCTTCTTCTTCTTCCATGAGCCTTTCCCACTTCACAAACCATGAGCAGCTAAAGAGGCTGCAGAGGACGGGGGAAATGTTTTCTGGAAAGAAAAACACTCATCCCACCCAGGGCCACCTTGCAACTCATCTTCATTTATTCAATTTATATCCTGTGTTTCCTCCCAAAGCAGCCCAGGATGGCAATGATAAGGTAATCTGAAAAGCTTGCACCCACCAAAATTCTAAAGAAATCCCAATGTGTTCCACGAATGAGGCAGAAAAATGCAAAGCTCTTGTACAGAGGAAGAAAACTTTCAAGAAACCGGAGGATAAATTTTAGCACAGTTCTAGATTCAACTTTTGTAATTTGAGCAGAGCAATCGGAGAGGAGATTTCAGTGATAGATCTACCAGGGGACTGAAAGCACTGCCTGCTTGTGGAATGGGAGTGGTGTTCTCCATTTATTTCTATTGGATTGGCATAGGTTTCCCCTCCTGCTACCATGAAAGGCTTTGTCGGTGCCAGGGCTGGCATAGGTGAGGGGGATTTGGCGTGTGTGTGTCTGGGGAATGAGAGGGCTTTGGATCCTGCAGATTTATGACACCCCCCGAGGGTGTAGGTTCCTCGGCCTTCAATGGCAGCTCAGCCTCCCTTCCAAAGAGCTTTGACTTTATCCTTGACATGGTTTAGGCTGAAATCTAAGCCCCACTGAGCACAGTGGGGCTTACTTATGAATAAACCTATGGTTGTGCTGTTCATTTCATGACATACAATTTTGAACAGTTTTCATATTTAACTGGAAGATGCTGCGAGGGTTCTGTAAGTTACAAATATGAGGTAGAAATTCCAGAAATAAATAATTTTTAACATGGTGATTTACATCCTCAGACCTATCCTGACTCACCTTTGGAAAGGGATGGCCTACAAATCCAATGGCGTAGCGGCAGCAATTTCTAATTAGTTTTCCTTTCTTCCTCCTGCTATCCGGCTTGTGAGCAACTGTTCATTTTTGGGTTCTCTGAATCTACATAATTAATCTACAGGTTCACACTGTAACTTCCTGATTCTGTTTGTTTGCCTTTTGTTATTTATGATTTAAATTGCTTCTCTGGGAAAGGAAAGGGGGTGGGGGTGGGGGGCAGAGAGGCTCAAAGTGATGTGCAAAATGCAAATAAAATAAAACCAATTTAAAATTAACAGCGAACGCCCGCTTCCACTTGTTCCATCCTCTTCCTTCTCTCTAAGTGCTCCTTCACGTCACTCTCTGAAAGTGCTGCAGTGCTCTTTGGTAACCTATAATCTCTGGAGTGCCTGTGTAGGCTGGGCTGCCCCTGCTGTTTCTCTGTTACTGGCAGAGCACATTCCCATCTCAGACACATTTCCCCACCCGCAAGTCCAAGGTTGCCAGCTTCAGCTTCCAAGAGCTGCCGGAGATCTCTACACTTTGAATAGCTCCGTATCTACGCTTTGTTTCCATAAAGGTTCAAAAGAAGAGCTTTTGGAGAGTCATAAAGAGGAATACAGTTTGTGTCTGTGGAACACATGAAATGCAGAAATATAGTCCACTCCAGAGAACTAATAGGCTGCTAGCTAAAGGGTTTGACTGTTTTCAGATCTCTTTCCTGATGTTCTATGAGTTCCCACTTTGTCTTCTAAGCAGCTAACATGGTTTATCCCTTCCTGGAGAAAGGGCCTGAGAGTGTTCAGTAGATCTGTGAAGCCACACAGTGTGATTTCAAAGTCCACAATATGCTGCTCCTCCTAAACACTACCACAGATAAAAGGGTGTCATTTGGCACAGGCTGTAAGGGAGTCCCAACATCCAGGATCTACAGTCCAAAATCAAACACTTCAGAAGCAGACGGCTACTAACCAGGGCCACATGCACACCACACATTAAAAGCACTGTGATACTGCTTTAACAGCCATTGCTTCCCCCAAAGAATTCTGGGAACTGTAGTTCATTAAGGGTGCTGAGAGTTGTTAGGAGACCCCTATTCCTCTCATAGAGCAACAATTCTCTGATTTAACAGCCATTCTCTCACCAATTCTGCTTGCGTGTCTTTTGCCCTGGACTCCATTTGGGCTACCTCAGGGTTGTAGTGAACTTTAATGAGTTTTCAGGCTTAATCCTTTGGGGAAGAAGGGTCATTTGTATCTTACCTAGGGACTTCCTGGATGAAAGACACAGCCAGGTTAATAATAATAATAATAATAATAATAATAATAATAATAATAATAATATTTTTGTTATTTATTTATTTATTTATTTATTTATTTATACCCCACCCATCTGGCTGGGTTTCCCCAGCCACTCTGGGCGGCTCCCAACTGAATATTAAAAACACAATACAGCATTAAAAGTTAAAAATTCCCCTTAACAGATGTCTTTTAAAAGTAAGATAGTTGTTCTTCTCTTTGACATCTGTTGGGAGGGCATTCCACAGGGCGGGTGCCACTACCAAGAAGGCCCTCTGCCTGGTTCCTTGTCACTTCACTTCTCGCAGTGAGGGAACCGCCAGAAGGCCCTTGGAGCTGGACCTCAGTGTCCGAGCTGAACAATGGAGGTGGAGGGTTACCATCTTCTGAGTCAGAACCTGAGTCCTCTGCAGCACTTCTGCCCCCCCCCCCCAGTCTTGCAGAAGTCAAAGGCTTTGAACCAGCCATCTGGTTCCTCTGGGGAGGCAGAGCCTACAGAGAGTTTAAGCTCCCTGCAGAGATAACATCTCCCTGTAGCTGAATTAGGAAGAGAAGGGATCAGCCAGCAAGTCCCTCGTGGAGCTGTCTAAGGTTCTGTTTTCATCTCATCTCCGTCCTGACCTGCCTTCACTGGACACTGCCTGCTGATAGCTGTCAACTTTTCCCTTTTCTTGTGAGGAATCCTATTCGGAATAAGGGAATTTCCCTTAAAAAAAGGGAAAAGTTGACAACTATGTGCCTGCTTCCCCTATGAGTCTCAAGCTCCCATGGAACTGAACAGCCAGAAATATTCCTTTCTGTGTAAGAGAATATTGAAGCTTTTCACAACAAGCCTGTGATAAGCACAGAGTCACATTTTTCCTGAAAACTTTGGAATGCCACATCATTCAGTTTCTGTTGCTCGGAATAACATTTTGAATAAAATAAAGTGGACTGGAGGCATTGGGTTATATCGCTTGTCAATGCCCCTCTTCTGATGAAAGGTTCTTTGATCCAGTGAAGACTTCCAGCAGCAGAACAGAACCTTTGGGAGTTCCTTCTGCAGTCGCCTCCCCTTTCTCTTCCATGCTGGAGGGTTCCTCAACCCTCTGGAGCGTTTGGGTGGTGAGTGAAAGGGAATTGCTGAAAATGGCCTTGAACCCTTATCTGCTGATGGAAGGCTCCACAAGGAAAATAGGTCCACCAACTCAGCTGAATTTGAGTGACCGTCAAAGATGATAACATTTGTCAGCAGACTGGCTTTTGAACAAGGAGGTGTATTAAAATCAAGTTTTCATGGTGGCCTTATTGCTTTTTCTCCCCTTCCCTCCCCACCTGCTTTCCCCAGCAAATTTTTCTCCAAATTTTGGAAGGGTCACCCCAGCCTATTATGTTTTCTGTTCTTTGAGCCTTAGAATCAAAATCAAAACTTTGTCCTATTTAATTGGTCATGGGATTCTATTGTTTTCCCTCTGTGATCATGTCAAGCCAGTTTTTACCCTCCTTCCTTATGCATACCCAACCATCATTATTTGTTGTTGTTTAGTCATTTAGTTGTGTCCGACTCTTTGTGACCCCCTGGACCAGAGCATGCCAGGCACTCCTGTCTTCCACTGCCTCCCACAGTTTGGTCAAAGGCATGCTGGTAGCTTCGAGAACACTGTCCAACCATCTCGTCTTCTGTTGTCCCCTTCTCCTTGTGCCCTCCATCTTTCCCAGCATCAGGGTCTTTTCCAGGGAGTCTTCTCTTCTCATCAGGTGGCCAAAGTATTGGAGCCTCAGCTTCAGGATCTGTCCTTCCAATGAGCACTCAGGGCTGATTTCCTTCAGAATGGATAGGTTTGATCTTCTTGCAGTACATGAGACTCTCAAGAGTCTCCTCCAGCACCATAATTCAAAAACATCAATTCTTCGGTGATCAGTCTTCTTTATGGTCCAGCTCTCACTTCCATACATCACTACTGGGAAACCATGGCTTTAACTATATGGACCTTTGTGATGTCTCTGCTTTTTAAGATGCTATCTAGGTTTGTCATTGCTTTTCTCCCAAGAAGCAGGCGTCTTTTAATTTCGTGACTACTGTCACCATCTGCAGTGATCACGGAGCCCAAGAAAGTAAAATCTCTCACTGCCTCCATTTCTTCCCCTTCTATTTGCCAGGAGGTGATGGGATCAGTGACCATGATCTTAGTTTTTTTGATGTTGAGCTTCAGACCATATTTGGCGCTCTCCTTAAGAATTTAAAGCAAACAGAATTTCAGCTAGAGCTCTATGGCATATTAGTACCACCAGCACTTATTAAATCCAGCCTCAGAGTCCTGGTATATGAATGTTTAACATCCTTTCCCCTCTCATCCATTCTTTCTCATCTCTTTTAAGAGCTGAAACACTAAATATGAAATAATATGGGGTAATTGTTAGAGTTGTATTGCTGTACTCTCCTATGGCTCTTTTTACTCTTGATCTTTAAAGATCTTTTAAGCCTCCAATACATAATTGAACCTCATCAATAATATTTGCGATTTCTCCCTGCATTTGACATTCCCTATCACATTTCATTGTACCTCGATGGTAGCCTTGAATTCTTAGGCATGAAAATACCCCATCACATTTATCTTACCATTCTAGATTATCTCAATCAGTGTTTGCATGTTGTGCTTTGCTAGTTTCCTTGTTTTATTTTTCATTCCTTCTAGCATGTAACATTGTTAGTTGTTGCCATGGTGACTCTAATTGATTTCTTTCTACTGTTTTTACAGGCTTTTCCAAGGTTTATACAATACATCCTTGTTGTAGTTATTTTTGTCTCTGTAAGATGCATAACGCTCTCCTGCAAAACAAGGCTGGATAAGTCAACGGATCCAATGTTGCACCCTCCCCCAAATGTTTAGGCTGGTTCTCGGCAGGATCTGGATTTATGCAAAAAGTGTGATGGGTCAGTATCCAAATGAATGTGTCATGCAGAATAGCTCATTCTGGGAAAGGGAACGAGAGTAAACAGACAGGCTAACAATACAGAATGTTCCAACTTACAAATGTGCTCTTGAGACAGAAGGGAAGGCAAGATGCAGTTGCACGGTTTCAGAACAGGGAGAGTTTCCAAAGCAAGAGGGTCTGGCTATGTCTGCCTCTCTCATCTGTTTCACTACATCGCAACTCAGCAGTGTTGTGAAAGCTTCAGTTGCTGGGTGGCAGCCTCATGGTATAAAGCAGAAGAGAGGAGCCCCAAGGCCCTTCAGATGCTGGACTGCCCATGCTTGCTGGGGCTGATGGGAGCTGGAGTCCAACAAGAGCCAATGAAGCTGGAGTCTTCAGTCAAGCCAATAAACCAGCTGAAACAGCCAACAGTCCCCTGACACACAGAGCAGAAGGGGAAGAAAGGTGGAATCCACTGGAAAGGCTGTGAGAGCTTGTGGGCAACTCCCTATCACCTTTTTGGGGCCCCTTCTAGTCAGGAATAAGCAGAACTGCTGAAAAGCTCTCCCTTCAGTATATCCGACTGAGGAATGATATGCAGGGCTTTTTTTCAGCCAGAACTCACTGAAACTCAGGTGGGTGCCATTGCCATTCTAAGAGAACAAGGGAGGTGTTCATGTTGAGTTCTGGCACCTCTTTGTCTAGAGAAATCCACTCCACTTCCCAGTGGGGAGGAGTTGCGGTGGACCACGTGGCCACCCACTCCCCACCGGGGGTGGGGGACTCTGTCCCCCATTGCCTGGGGGGAATCCCAGCCATGTCAGCGCCTGGCCAGTCAACCCGCTGGCCAGGGGGCGTGGCCATTTAACCGAGGAGCGAGCCAGAGGACTTCCTCTTTGGCTCGCTTCCTCAATCACCCGCCCTCCCTCCCTATTTTGCAGGTTAGACAATGGCCTTGCTATGGACTTCGGTTGGTCACCTCGGTTGTCTGAGGGGCCTGGTAGGAATTTTTCCACTTGGCAAATTGGCGCTGGCCACTTGGTTTTCGCCTACCTCGTAGCAATCATCACAACTTTGTTAGGGTTGCGGTTAGGCATTGTTCAACCTTGTGTGGGGGGAGGGGAGGTGTGGCCATCACCTGCCCTTCCATGCTTAAGGATATTCTATTAAAGGAATCTGGGGGTGTTGATCTAGTCTGAAGCCCGGCTGGGGGCTCGGGCCTTGACACGACCCCGACGGGAACACCAGGGGGAGCTTGAGTTGGTTCACATTGACAGGGCTCCTCCTACCGGTGGCTTGCCCTTACTGAGACTTCTTGCACAATGGGCAGGAGTCAGATATAGTCAGGTCCAATCAATGCCTAAGCCAATACCGCTCACAATCTGTAATTTCAATAAAGTTGTGGCCAAAATTTGCCCAATAACATAAACCTAATATCCGTGTACTTGTGTGAGTTATTTCCAACGAGGGGGTGGTTGCAGGGTCTCGACACCCAAGTAGCACTGATCCTACGCACCATTCTTGATTTGCCCTGTACACACTTTCTTTGTGCACGGCCGTCGGAGGTGATGCCCCTGCCTCAGAATGCCTAGCCTTCCAAGGAGTCCCTCTATGTACAATGATTCCCTGCAGCCGGGAGTCCTGGCCCACATCTGACTGAACATCTGTGGAGAGCCCCTGTGTGAGCCTCAGAGGTCTCTCTCTTCTTGATCAAGACCTAGACCTTGTCTGGTTCTCTGACCATGGCGCCATCCTGGCTCTTCTCCTGTGACAATGCTGTCCAGGCTCACATCTGCACACCTGTGGACTCTCGACATATGTACTAATGACATCTGTTCTTAGGCCAAGGGCAGTTTTCAGTCACAGTGACCCTGGGAAAAAATTATTGAAAGCACAAATAATGTGCATTGATCCCTCCGCAGCCCAATAGCCTGAAATCCTATGTTCTTCTGCTATATTTCGTGAAATTCAAGTTGTCTTTCAATATTCACACAGACAGCATTAATGTTCATCATCAAGCAGGTTTCTTTTTTTTTAATTCCACAAAAGTTAGCAAGGGCCTTTCTAAAAAGAGCTTAAACGTCTTAAAAATAAATCTGAGGCTTTAATGCTGTGTAATTATCTTGTCTGCTATCTCTGCTGCTTAATCTTCCATTCCTTCCCTTGATCTTTTATGGGGCTGCCATCCCTCCAACCTGATCTCATAAAGGAAACGAGTATTTCCAAAAGGGGAAAAAAGTTCCCTTTGCTGGCACTTCCATCACATTTGCTTAAAGAATATTAATTCTTCAGCCTTTAATGAATAGTTAAGCAACAGAGACTGATCCATGAATTGAGAAGCCCACTGTTCAGCTCTCAGATCTGCTCATTCACTTGCCTGCCACATGCCAGTCTCCCAGTTGGGCTAGATCTTTATCCCATCTCTGTCCTGCTTCCTGCAGGGATTGGCTCCGTGATCCAGCCACATCTCTACCTTCCCCACCCCGATTCACCTGATGGCACCATGTTGGGGGGACGGTGTGGGGTTTTTTTTTGGAAAAGTCTTGCAGGCCAAATGGGGAGACATAGTGGGTTTTCTGTGGGCCAGAGGTGTCCCCCCCCCAAGTCTTGGATTGCAACTAGCTCATGCTTTGAACACCTGAGGGTGGCATTAAAAAACCCTATTAGTATTAGTTGAATCTTGAAGAAAACTCAGATTTTGCTTGGTTAAAAGCAGATTATTCCCCTTTATTAGACCATTTCCCCTTTATTTTAACCAGCTTGTAAGCTTCAATCTCATTCCAAGTCCCCTTCTGTTGAGGGTTTTCAGATCCAAAGGTTACAGCTTTCTAAAATCCTGAGAAACAGAAGGTGTAATATCAGAATGAAACAAAATGCATAAGCCATGCCAATAATTAGATTTTAAAAATATTTAAATACATTGAATGTGCTATGTTGGGTACACACACACACACACACACACACACACACACACACACACTAAAAAGATCCCATTTCCGTTTATATGCAGAACCATAGCAAGATAACTTCTGACTTTATTAACAGGCATTAACCCTGCTCTGTTCCCCTACCTTTTTGTTTTGAAAAGATTACTTGAAATAGCTTTGCCATACGCCTGGATTTTCCAGGACATTATTGGGATTTCAAAGGCAGAATTGACATCCAGGAGGATTTCTGAAAGGTGGCACTTTGTCCTGGATTTTAGATAAGTCAATCAGAAAATCATGGTTGTTTTGCATTTATGTAAAGAAAGGCTCAGCAACTTTGAAGTTTGCCTTTAAAAAGCTCAGCAACTTCCAGGGTGTCCTGGTTTTTACTTTTTGAAATATTGCAACCCTGTCTGAAATAAAGATGAAAGTTTTGCTACCCTGAATAGATCTGTCCTGGCAGCCAGTACTCCCCAGAAGAAGAAATTCACAAGGATGTATGGTTTGTCTTAGATGGCAAAACTTTGCCTGTCGATGACCATCAGATCTACTGCAAATTATCAGAATTATTTGCATAATTACTGCCTTGGTTGCATGGGTAAAATGAAGAGTTGATGCTTGGAGGGATTACATGAAATAGCAATGCTTGCCTTCCTCTCAACTGTAGAACTGTGGTATATCCTCAGATCCTCTGGCTTTGTTGTTTTTTCATTTGATTAATGGCTGTACACAATTCACCCAGATTTGGAGATACTGCAAGCTCATCTCTAATTTATTTTTGCGGAATTTGTGAGAGGACCTCAGCAGCTGTGGGGGAGTTGCAGTTAAGAAGATGCTGGCAATGTTCTTTCCAGCACAGTGCAATAGCTTCTTTATCTTTTAGAAGTGTGGCACTGTCTGTTGAGCGTAGGGGGCATATGCCTTGATTTATTGGGCCATAGGTGGTCTTTGTGGCTTTAAAGAAACTCTGTGCATCATGAGTGTCGTCTAAGTGCTGGATTTCTTAAGCTTTTTTTTATCCACCAGGTGTTCTTTAATACTTTGGTTGTTCTTTGAACCTCAGCCTTAGAGTTGGCATAGGGTTTTTCTTAGTGGCGATAGAGTCTTATCTGCTGCAGCCTTCATCTGCCTTCACAGCCATTGTAACATGCCCCTTGTTATCTTCCACCTGTTCTTCCCTTGAGGACTTCTTGGATCATTCTTTGTCTAGCTCCTTCCCTTTGACCTTACCACCTTGGGTGACCCTGCTGGGAGTATGACAATCCTGACTGCTTCGCTCACAAGGGACATAGGAATGTGCAAGCCCACTCACCACCACAAGGTGATGATCCAGCAAGTGAGAGTGAGTTACCGTAGGTGGCCTCTCCTGACCAAGGCAAAAGCAAAGATGTCTGCTGCTTATGGTCAGGACAGGGTTAGTCTGACCTGCAATCCATGGTTGGTAAGGAAGTAGCAAGCCTGCCTCTGCTTCCCCCGACTTTCACTTTGCAGATTTAGATTATAAAAGCTGGATGTTCCAGAATAATATGCAAGGTTGTTATAATAGACAAATCACAGCATGGTATCTATAATCTTTATATGTAATACAGAAGCATTCTGGATTTTGTGTTTTTCTCTTTCTAGCTCCCATTTGGTTAATGATGCATAGATTTCCAAAACGGTGCTCTAGTTTAAGTTTATTTCTTGTATCTCATAAACTTCACATTCTGTTTCCAGTGTGCTCTTTTAAAACCAAATGTTTACAATACATTTTGCACACTATACCCCAACCCAGACTGTGTCTACTCTTACAACACTAATATACTCAGCCCTTGTTTTTGTCAAACCCTTGTCTTTGTCAAGTTGCCTTGTATAAACAGCAAGATTCAGGTTTAAGTTAAAATACTATTCCACAGATCATCCATATTCTGAAACAAAAATTCCTTTTATGCTTGCTCTACTGCTCTGTGGATTTTGCTTTTCTGATCTGATGGTAATGAGAGTTATAGTATACATTTGTTCTGTCAACTATTTTCTTCTATAACAAGCTTACCAAATCAACATTACAGGGGTTTAGAGAGGTTATTTTATTATCTGAAGATATGTTTAGGTTCTCTAAAACAAGCATTCCTATAAGCAGTGATAACAGTCTGAATACAGAAAAGCTATTTTCTTTGGTATGCAAGACAGATTGAAAACATTTTCTCTTTGTTATTTGATTATGAGAAAATTTCCCAGACTGCATTTTTAGTACCATTTCAAAGCTTGGATTTCAATGCAGTGCTAAATTTATTCACCAGGGGTCATCGAAGGTCTGATTTTTCTTTGTCTACCTGTTGACTCTCAGATGCACTAGGAAATTTCAAAGCCTCCACAAGGATTTAGTATTTGATATTTTTCTGTAGCAATCTCTTCCAGCTGTACAGTTATGGTTTTTTGTTTGAATTTTGGGTGCTGACAAGACAGCCATTCTTTCCCCCCAGATTTGCGGGGGGGGGGGGAGTTTTAAGACTTTGCCTGCAAAGCTGTTCTTACTCTGACAGAGAGTATCTTCTTTGTTATTAAATAGCAGAACATTAATAAAAGCAGTAGCAATGTGAGCTGTGGAATCTGGTGGGAAAAAGAATGGCCATGAATGGAAAGTTGCTTTGTGATGTAGGAGTCTAGCTTCATACTTGCTCGTGTTCTGTCATGTTTGGCCACCACTGACCTTCCTAAGTGCTCTATCACAATACAAATAAACACCTGCAAGGCACCTGCTGACTGCACCCTCACCAAGTCCCAACACTAACAAGTCTGAGAAGTACATTTAGCTTGTCTCTTGCCACAGTCATTGCCCCCCTTGAGTCCTTCTCATCTAAACAGGAGTGGCTGAGCTGTAGCCCCCCAGTTGTTGTGAGACTCCCATCAGCTCCAGCCATCATGGCCAATGGCCAACGATGATGGAAGTTGTAGTCCCCCGACATCTGGAAAGCCACCGGTTCCTGACCCTTCTCCTAGGAATGGCTCACAGGGTGTACCTGTTCCATTTTGAAAGCTTGCTGCATCTTAAAAACATGGTGAATGCAAAATCAATTATTATATGTGAGGTATATAATCAATGATCAGATGCTGCAATTAATTTTTATAGGGGAAATTCACATGGCAAGAGGATTAAGTCTCCAATGTGCCCTTTAGAAGAGTGATTCTGTCTCTTTTCCTTTGGACATAGAATATGAATTCTGTGAACAAAGTATAAATGGTGTTTTAGAAAAGAATGGTTCATGGTAGAACTCTGGCTTCATAAAATAACGTACCCCAGCAAGCTTTTTAACCGCTCTCTCTTGACTGCATTCTGTTCCTTGAAGGAAGCTGCTGATACTTAATGAGGTAGCCTGGAGAGTTTGTGTCCAGCAGTTCATAATCCATGAGCCAGATTCTAAAATGCTTCTTTCAAATCAATTAGTGCTAATAGTGAGGCGATCTCTTGAACTGGCACACGCACGCCTTCCGGTGCATAGTTGTTTTCTGCTACTTAGGTAAATCGTTGAGTCACATGGCTCTCAAAATAGGACGCCAATCTCACTAACGGCCAATTTGTGTTTGCTGAGCAGCATGGGAGCCACTTCAGGGTAGCTGTGCACCACATCATTGAGGTCTACAGAAAACAATCATGAAAGTCAGCCAAACAGTTACTTCCCATGTCAACTTCACCAGTCAGGGAGGAATTCTGTACCAGCTGAAGTTTCCAAACTAAGGAGGAATGATGTTGTCATAGGAAACAATCATACCTGTCACCAGACCAAGGGCAGTGCTTCAGGCAGACTTTATTGCAGCAAGGCAGGAAGCAGACACGGGGAAGCAGCTCACCTGCCGCCTTGGGTAGGTATGAATTGCAACGGCTGTTAATAATAATAATAATAATAATAATAATAATAATAATTTATTATTTATACCCTGCCCATCTGGCTGGGTTTCCCCAGCCACTCTGGGCGGCTTCCAAAAGAATATTAAAATACTATGATACATCAAACATTAAAAGCTTCCCTAAACAGGGCTGCCTTCAGATGTCTTCTAAAAGTCTGGTAGTTGTTGTTCTCTTTGAAATCTGGTGGGAGGGTGTTCCACAGGGAGGGTGCCACTACCGAGAAGGCCCTCTGCCTGGTTCCCTGTAACTTGGCTTCTTGCAGTGAGGGAACCGCCAGAAGGCCCTCGGTGCTGGATCTCAGTGTCCGGGTAGAACGATGGAGGTGGAGACGCTCCTTCAGGTATACTGGACCGAGGCCGTTTAGGGCTTTAAAGGTCAGCACCAACACTTTGAATTGTGCTCGGAAACGTACTGGGAGCCAATGTAGGTCTTTCAAGACCGGTGTTATATGGTCTCGGCGGCCGGTGTTATATGGTCTCTGTATACCTGAAGGAGCGTTTCCACCCCCATCATTCTATCTGGACACTGAGGTCCAGCACTGAGGGCCTTCTGGCAATTCCCTCACTGCTAGAAGCCAAGTTACAGGGAACTAGGCAGAGGGCCTTCTCGGTAGTGGTGCCCTCCCTGTGGAATGCCCTCCCACAGATGTCAAAGAGAACAACAACTACCAGACTTTTAGAAGACATCTGAAGGCAGCCCTGTTTAGGGAAGCTTTTAATGTTTGATGTATTACAGTATATTTAATATTTTTTTTTTGGAAGCCACCCAGAGTGGTTGGGGAAGCCCAGCCACATGGGCGGGGTATAAATAATAAATTATTATTATTATTATTATTATTATTATTATTATTATTATTATTATTATTAAATATTTATTCAGAGATTCATATTCCGTCCTTCTAAGGCATTTGCTTTACCAGAGTAAAGCGCTAAAAAGCCCTAAACAGATCTCACCATATAAAACCTTATCTTCCTGGTGAGAGAAAAACTTGCTAGAATGGGAATGGAACCAATGGAAAGTGGTGAGGGCAGCAGTCAAGTGAATCTTACGGGGCAAAGGCTTCTCTAATCTGGGTGTGGAGAGAGCCCTTTCTCTCATCCAAAGCAAGCCATTTGAGCCTGCACTGCAGGCAAAGCCAATGTCAGATTTTGGGGAGGAGGGATTGGGCCACTGGGCCTTTCTACTCATCTCCAGGAGAAATGACTCCCTGAGATGCAGTTGGTTTTTTAACTGGAGCCCAGCATTCAGGCCTTCTGTCAAATTCATCCTCAGTTAACCACATTAGGAGCTGGAATCTGTTCATTCCTGATAAGAACAATGTCCCAAGAAGGCAACAAAGAGGAATTGTTGGTTGTTTCATCAGCATAATCGTTGTTGTTTTTAAAGACACCTCAGAGTTTTTACTTTCCCCTTCTGTAAAATCCAGGCAACACTGATGGATAAGATTTGCACTGAATTATGAAACTCCTTCCACGAGGAGACCTGTGAAGGTGACCACGTTTTCACACAAGGGCTTTCAGAACCTTCTCAGAACCTGAGATGCCAATCGATCGCCAAAGTTCAGCAACAAATGGCAGGTTCATCAACAAATGGGCTGGGTGTTCATCAGTATGCAGATGACACCCAGCTCTACTTCTCCTTTAAATCAGAACCAGAGAAGGCGATGAAGGTCCTGTGTGAGTGCCTGGAGGCGGTTGGAGGATGGATGGCAGCTAACAGATTGAGGTTGAATCCTGACAAGACAGAAGTACTGTTTTGGGGGGACAGGGGGCAGATGGGTGTGGGGGATTCCCTGGTCCTGAATGGGGTAACTGTGCCCCTGAAGGACCAGGTGCGAAGCCTAGGAGTCATTCTGGACTCACAGGTGTCCATGGAGGCGCAGGTTAATTCTGTGTCCAGGGCGGCTGTCTACCAGCTCCATCTGGTACGCAGGCTAAGACCCTACCTGCCTGTGGACTGTCTCACCAGAGTGGTGCATGCTCTAGTTATCTTCCGCTTGGACTACTGCAATGCACTGTACGTGGGGCTACCTTTGAAGGTGACCCAGAAACTGAAATTAATCCAGAATGTGGCAGCTAGACTGGTGACTTTGAGTGGCCGCTGGGACCACATAACACCGGTCCTGAGAGATCTGCATTGGCTCCCAGTACGTTTCTGAGCACAATTCAAAGTGTTGGTGCTGACCTTTAAAGCCCTAAATGGCCTCGGTCCAGTATACCTGAAGGAGCGTCTCCACCCCCATCATTCAGCCCGGACACTGAGATCCAGCGCCGAGGCCCTTCTGGCGGTTCCCTCATTGCGAGAAGTGAGGTTACAGGGAACCAGATAGAGGGCCTTCCTGTGGAACACCCTCCGTTCAGATGTGAAGGAAATAAGCAGCTATCCTATCTTTAAAAGACATCTGAAGGCAGCCCTGTTTAGGGAAGTTTTTAATTTTTAATGCTGTACTGTTTTTAACATTTGGGAGCCGCCCAGAGTGGCTGGGGAAACTATTATTATTATTATTATTTATTATTATTATTATTATTATTATTATTATTATTATTCCATCTTGCAATCTTTCAAACTTCAGATTGTTTGGATTTGAACTGTGACTCTCTCCTTTTCTATGCTCAGATTCTTTTTAAGGGTTTTGATTTGACATATGCTCCACAATGGGGCTAGCAGGGAATTGCATGAACCAATCCCATCTGATTGTAGCCTCTTTTTTTCTCATGACAGAGGAAGAAAAACCTGCCAGCAATATAACAATTCATAAGCAAGGAAAGATTAACTGTGTGCACAGGATTTGCTTGTCATGTTCTCGTTCTTAATCCCGCAGCCTTCAGTGGTCCAGATCTTACAGTTAATGAGATCTGGAGCATTTAGGTCCACACAGGTTTGATGGAGCTGCTCCAGTTGGTCACAGAAGTGAAAGCCTGGCCAACTGGCTTGTATTGGCTCTTTGGGACATTCTTGGTAAATGCAGGAAAGCACCAGCAACAAGGAATAGCAATCCAATGAGGCAGCAGCTTTGTCTTTTGTTTTCATCCTAGTAAGTTTTTTGAGGCTCTCTGAATTCTCTGCTTGGAGAACAATGCGATGTGCAACATTGAATGTTGGCATCTTAACCACAGACGAAACCCTGAGGCCTACAAAATCATGTCATTAGGAGAAAGTGCCCTGAAAACAAAAACAGCAGTAAATATATTTGACAGGCTCAACTCATTTTGCTTATTTTCTGCTTCCTGTGGGATAAGAGGAAGACTAAAACCTTTTCATGGATTAGAAGTAAGCTCCCGGGTAACCATTGTTGCATTGTAATCTTCTGGCATACCCTGGAAATTCTTTGGAAGTCAGAGCGATTTTTTATTTATTTTTTGGTATATTTATCTTGATACAGAATAATTTGTGCAACCTAAACCCACAGAATTTATCTTTTCTTTCTTACACTGTTTTCCAAAAAAAAAAGTAGGAGCTGGATATTTTTAAATTTTTAATCTCTCAGTTTTCCTTCCCTACAACAACTTTTGTTCTCCTGTCAAAGATAATCGGAGCAGCCCTGCAGTAGGAAATGAATGTCGGAGCATGCAATGACTTAGAGTAAAATTAGGTTCTAAAGAAGTTAGCAGAACCCTATCTTTCCAAGGCACCTGCAAACAAAGAGAGAGATCTTAACGGGCTTCACTAATGATCTCTTAGGCCTGTCCTTCAGGTTTTCTGAACCTGGGTCCAAAAGGAGGTCTTCTGGAGGTCTCAACACAAGGGAGAGAAGCCCAAGCCCAACTGCCTCACTTTGGTCAGTATGTGGCTGTGTATACGAAATGCAGCCGTTTGGCACATTGTGATTGATTGATTTGTCTGCTGTCAAAACTCTCCTTGTTCAAAAATACCCCTTTTACCCCCCCCCCTTGAGAATTTAGCAGGCATTGAAGACGATAAAGACACTGATCCAGGTGTTTGCAATGGACTTGTGCAACGGATTTTGGCTGAGAGAAGACCTCATGAATAATGCCACATCTGCATGATGCTGCTGCCCATAGATTTAATCATTAGCTACCAGTTGGGAAATGTTGCCAGACCTGTTCCTTGCTGCAGCATTATAAAAACCTATTCTAGTCATGATGACATTAGGGGACTTCAAATAAGTAAGGTAAGGGAGTATGACTCATAAAAAAGAGCTAATGGGACACAAGCCTTGGTTTTCAGGGGGTGGGGGAAACAGTAGCTAACTGTTGTTATTCTATCCCTCCAGGAAACCTTATAAGCCCACAATATGCTTAAAAGAGTTCTGAAGGCAGAGAGAAGCAAATAGCAAGTGAAAACATCATTTCTCCAAGGCCATCTTCTTGCCTGTAAGCCATTTGGGTGATTCCTGTGAAGACCAGGAACCCAGTCCAGACGCAACTGGCACACTCAAACTGGCCTGAATGGTCTCATGGACACATCCTGACAGTTAGGTATTCATGCACACTTGCTTTACTGTATCCTGTCCCCATAAAAACAACCCAGCCTCCTGGTCTGACCTACTTCCCGTCACATCTCCTTCATCCTGTGGTTCAGGAAACCTGCAACAGCATTCAGGAGGGTGTCCCACTTTCAGTGGCGTAGGAAGAGGGGTGGGACACGGGTGGCGCTGTGGGTTAAACCACAGAGACTAGGACTTGCCGATCAGAAGGTCAGCAGTTCGAATCCCTGCGACGGGGTGAGCTCCCGTTGCTCGGTCCCTGCTCCTGCCAACCTAGCAGTTCAAAAGCACGTCAAAGTGCAAGTAGATAAATAGGTACCGCTCTAGCGGGAAGGTAAATGGCTTTTCTGTGTGTTGCTCTGGTTCGCCAGAAGCGGCTTAGTCATGCTGGCCACATGACCCGGAAGCTGTACGCTGGCTCCCTCGGCCAATAAAGCGAGATGAGTGCCGGAACCCCAGAGTCGGCCACGACTGGACCTAATGGTCAGGGCTCCCTTTATCTTAGGAAGAGGGGTGCGGTGGATGCAGGCCGCCCCAGATGTCATCACTGAGGGGGTAACAAAATATCAAAAATATGTGTTTTTGAAAAAAACAACTCCTGCACCCACCGCACACCCCTTCCTACGCCACTGCAGGAGCCCCCTCGAGTGATTTCCAGAAACCAGAAGCATTGCTGCCTCCAACTTTGAAGAGAGAGCACAGCCTTTGACAGCCCTCTCCTCCATGAATCTGCCTAATCCAGAGGCATAGCTAGGTGAGGCGGGGGCACTGGGTGCCACACTGCGGGGCCTGCAGCCTGCCTGAGCCACACATCTCTCCTGCCTGCAAGTTCTGTGCTGCTTTTTCTAGCAGTGTGGGGCTTGCGTCTGCCCACTGCCTCAGCCGCCCTACAGCTGAGGGGGAGGCTGCGGAGAGGCTTAACGCAGCGCTCCCTGCCTTGGCTCGCCCCACCCCCATGGGCAGCTTGCCCTGACCCCATGGGTGGCTTGCTCCGCCCCTGGCTGCAGGGCGCGCGTATCGCTCCGGGCACCCAAGCGGCTAGCTACGTCGCTACCCAGTTGGGGAGCTATGTAAAACCCTGGTAATAATTTCACACAAGGCATTCTGCTGCCTCCTGCATTCCACATCCAGAATCTGACCAGGCTGGCAACTGAATCTTATTTCAGTGCTGCTGATGGGACAACGCCCTTCACAAGAGCAGAAGGCTAGCTTAGGAGGGGCTGTCTCACTCTGCCGAGTGGTAGTGCCCATCCTGATTCCAATTTGGTTTTGTGAGAAGACAGTCCTTTAAGAGACTCAGCAAACACACTGGGCCCCATCCCCACCTCCTGCTCATGAGACAGAGGAGTCCCATTGTTCTAGGAACCTTGCACTCATACCTCTGTAATGCTCCTGTTGCATGAGGAGGCCTACTGTAGCAGAACAAATGTTTATCTATTCCAGCATCCTGCCTTCCACAGTGGCCAAGATGCTTCCAGGAAGCCTACCACACAGGCATGAAGACAGCTCTTCCAGGGTTGTTCTGGTCACCTCAGTTTTGCAGCAGGAACGTCTGATCCATGTGTAGTGCTTCAATTGAGCAGAAGGTGCTTATCTCTGCCTCTCCTTTGAAGACCAAGACTGGGTTTCATCCTAACATTAAACACCCTTGCTTGATGACTGACAGATGGGTCATGTGCTGTTGTGTGTTGTTCAGCAGCAGTGGTGCATCACACAGGGTTGGGTGCTGGGCTTCTGGAACCATGGCTTCTGAATTTTGTCCAACCTCCCTGGGGCAGAAGCTATCCATTTGATGCCTGCCACCATCAACAGCTAATATTACATACTATCAGAGCTTTCATATTCTCCGTGCACCCAGCAACTCACTGATGTCCTGGGAGCTTGGGAAGAGAGCTTAGATATTTTAAGGCACAGATGGGTCAGTTCTGGAGAGCTCCATCCTGCTTGCCAGGAAAAGGATGCACCTTTCATTACTGCAGCACAAGCGCCTGCCTCAGCAACATGGGCCTTCTCCTAGGATGGCATTTTTGGCATTTTATAACACTTTAAACTATGCAAAGGCTTGAACAAAGAATGTGACCTCTGAAGGAGGTGTGTTATGGCATCATTTCTTCTCCATGCTCCTTTACTCCTCTGTGCCCCCACTGGGCTTGGGTCCACAGCTAGTTAACTTGACTCACCATACAATACAGCATGCCTGGCATTCCTTCTTACAATTGTCATAATGAATTCTTGGAAGCCAGTGGAGCGATGCACATGCTGGTTTCTGCAAGGCAAAGGCGTATCAGCAGGAAACCGGTTGGTTTATTAGGGGATAGAATGTGATCAGAAAGACAACACCCCTGTTGCCCTTTTCAAATGCCTTTTATAGGGAGTTCTTTGGGTCTGCAAACCCCCTCTAAATAGGAAAGGCCGTTAGGAGAACTCTTGCAGATTCTCGGTGGCTTATTTTACTCAAGACAGCTGGGTGAATGATTAATGCTTTGCTGTGTCAGGTGTTCTTTATCGTTTGTCCCTCCCCCCCTCTAGATAATTAGTTGGAACTTGGTATTCAATAATGCTGCCTTTGTTAAATGCCTGGTAGATGAGGTAAGCCTGCAGAACTGAGGCCAGTGCATTTAGAGCAAAGCTTCCCCTTGTCAGAATTCCCCCCCAAAGTTTGGGGCAGTGGGTGGAAACAGAACCTGGTAGGAAAGAGTGAGAAAGTGGAAACACCTGAGAGACAATTGTTCTTTCTATAAAGAACACAATATAGAAACATAGCTGGGCTTCCTATTTCAACTTATTCAGTAACAATTTACTTCCACCCGTGGAATCCTGAGAACAAGGCATCCCCACTGAAGAATGGTGGGGTCTCATTGAGCTCCAGATCCTAGGATGGTTTGAAGGAAGTCATGTGTGATGGACAGCAGAGCCAGAACAGAGCCTGGGGATGCAGTGCCTCAGAATTCCACCAGAGGGCTGAGGTCTCGCTCTGATTGGCTACCAAGCCAGAAGGGGGTGGAGCCAGCACTTTGGGAGAGAGAATGAAAGGAGCCATTTCTGATCAGGAGATGGTTGCAGAGAGAGCAGGAGGAAGAGGCGAGACAAAGCGTTGGTTCTCTGTGTGGAACATCCACTCTGAGAGAAAGGAGTCTCTGAGCTTAGATTGGAAGACAGTGTTTAGTGTCTTGGGAGAGAATTCAGACAGCATTGGCTGTACATTCTGCATGGAGCAAAAATGTTTTGTCACCATGTATGACAATTGCTTCCATTTTCCCATTATTTGTTTTATTTCCTATATTCCTTTCATCATTTTGATACAATTAGCACACCAGACCATGGATACAAGGAATATACTGAGAAAACAAGTGGTTTGTTTTGGCTTGCGGGTGTGTATTTGCACTGGCACTCTCTCACAAACGCACAGCAGCAACCATGCATGAGGCTGGTATTTGCTAGTTGCTTCAAAGGTATGCTGAGACGTCTAACAAGGTACAGAGAAAGGAGTTCTTTGTTACAATTTACTAAACTAGCCCATCTCCTTTGTGAATCATTAATGATGCTGATGGCCTGGTAAATTTACTTTGGCTGTAAATCTATAAATGGCATGGGAAGATGTGGTAGAATGATTTCCATATCTGACTTCAAAATAGGAACATTTGAGTTGAATGAAAGGTACTAGGAAGAGATAAATTTAAAATCACGGGGGCTGGACTAAAGGTAGCATCATGTCAGCGATAGAAAAATAAACCTAATTCCTGTATTCAGATGCATCAACAAGAAATTTGACATTAGCATAAACTGGGATTAGTTACGATTTCATCCTCACTTCTCCATTAACAAGCCATATCCTTTCCATTCACCCATGTCCCATTTATCACAAATTGTAACCATTTGGAGTACTGGTTCTGACTCCTGATTGCCTCTAAAGTGTGCCAGGCCCTGCCGTGAGCACAGCTGGAGCAAACATGTGGAAATGATCTTTGCATGAACTGAACCTGCCATGGAGACTCTATTTGCGCAGCAGACCTGATTTCCACATTACTGTTGCGATTCATTGGGTCACCATATTGTAGGAACCAGGATGCTTGTGTATAACCACCCCGTTTGAATTCCCGGCACAGGGAAATCGAGCATGTTAGGGATAAGATTACATAAACTTTCCCTGACATCAAGCCATCTATAAGGAGGGTGATTTTTGTTGTAGTTTGAATGTCTCCCACATTCAATTCAATCACAAACTGGCTTGCCTATAGTTAATCATGATTGTGTTTGTGGAGACTAGGCTTAGACAATCCTTGGACAATCTCGGCTTCCAAATCTGGGTGGCAGGCTTGTTTCAACCAAGGGAGTGGGGGGCATGGCTTGCTGAAGAGTCAAATGGCAGCTTGATTTCCAGTCTTTGGCACCCTGGGGAATACAATCTTCCCAAAGGACTGCAATATTGCTCTTTCTTCTCTTTCTCAGGACACCTCCTGAAAGATAATGCTGCAGGGCTTGTGTGATCTGAAAAGTAAATTAGCAAGGCTTGACTGGCAGGAAGCTAGAGCTCCTGATTACTTGGGCTCTTGAAGGACCCTTGTGAGGAAACAATGGAAACTCATCTTCACAGCCCACGAGACACGCTGCTCCATAGAGAAATATAATGGAAAGGCTTTCTTGAGAACGAAATGGGCTCACCTTTTTCTTCTTATATAGTGGTACCTCTGGTTAAGTACTTAATTCGTTCCAGAGGTCTGTTCTTAACCTGAAATTGTTCTTAACCTGAAGCACCACTTTAGCTGATGGGGCCTCCTGCTGCCGCCGCGCCGCCGGAGCACGATTTCTGTTCTTATCCTGAAGCAAAGTTCTTAACCTGAAGCACTATTTCTGGGTTAGCGGAGTCTGTAACCTGAAGTGTATGTAACCTGAAGCGTATGTAACCCGAGGTACCACTGTATGAGATAATTGTATGCAGCATTGCACTTTGAGTTGTCTCCTGGTTTCCCCCTCCCCTCTGTATTTTCATTTTATTGTTCTATTTTTCTTTTTATTTGTTAAACTCATTATTCTGACTGCATTTTGCATGTGCTTATGTCAATAACCATTCTATATGAAAAATGATGACGACAACAACGTTTCTTATTAAAAGGAGAAAAACCAACCAAGGTAATTCCTTGATTAGGCTGCAATCATATATCCACGTAAAGGTAAAGGGACCCCTGACCATTAGGTCCAGTCGTGACCGACTCTGGGGTTGCGGCGCTCATCTCGCTTTATTGGCCGAGGGAGCCGGCGTACAGCTTCCGGGTCACGTGGCCAGGATGACTAAGCCACTTCTGGCAAACCAGAGCAGCGCACGGAAACACCATTTACCTTCCCACTGGAGCAGTACCTATTTATCTATTTGCACTTTGACGTGCTTTCGAACTGCTAGGTGGGCAGGAGCAGGGACCGAGCAACGGGAGCTCACCCTGTCGCAGGGATTCGAACCGCCAACCTTCTGATCAGCAAGTCCTAGGCTCTGTGGTTTAACCCACAGCGCCACCCCTGACAGTAAATCCCACTGAAGTATAACTACCAACGCCTACTAGTTATTATGGCTCTATTTTGCCCTCAAGATCAGAGACAGCAGGTGTCCTCCTTGTGACTTTCCATGGGCATCTGCTTGACCACTTTGAGAACAGAATGTGGGACTAGACAGGCTTTGGACTCATCCAGCCAGCAGGATTCTTCCTAGAGCCAGTGTGGTGTAGTGGTTCAGAGTGGTGGACTCGTAATCTGGTGAACCGGGTTTGTGTCTCCGCTCCTCCACCTGCAGCTGCTGGGTGACCTTGGGCTAGTCACACTTCTCTGAAGTCTCTCAGCCCCACTCACCTCACAGGGTGTTTGTTTTGGAGGAGGAAGGGAAAGGAGAGTGTTAGCTGCTTTGAGACTCCTTAGGGTAGTGATAAAGCGGGATATCAAATCCAAACTACTCTTCTTCCTCCTCCTCCTCTTCCTCCTCCTCCTCCTCCTCCTCCTCCTCCTCCTCCTCCTCCTCTTCTTCTTCTTCTTCTTCTTCTTCTTCTTCTTCTTCTTCTTCTTCTTCTTCTGCCTTCCCTCAGTGTACACATGCATCAGATTGTATTGTTTGTGCAAATTTGCTTGATGTGAGCACATTTCTAGCATATAATTTAAACATGAGATTAGATGATTGCCCAAGATGCTATATATTTTTCAAGAGATCCATGAGCACTGATAAAAGTGATACCAGAACATCTTCTTTTCACTGTGCTGGAAAAAGCCACAGATTGTAGCATTTATTTATTCTTAAAATATTTCTGTCAATAACGATCTAGCATGCCTTTATCCTGTGGTACAGAAGTTAGTGCTGTGGGCCTCTCTCTCTCTGTGCCTTTTAAGAGAACACGCCATATGGAACAAAACAGAAACAGAAAAAGTTTTAGTGGACATTGGTAGTGAGTATTAATTAGAGCAATGAAAGCTAATAAAAACTAAATAATATAATTAAGTACACTATTGTGTTTTATGTAGACATTTTTCCAAAGTGTAAGTCATTTAAAAAGGCTTTCAGTTCAGTTTCCCCCCTTCAGTTCCTGCCCTTCCCTCCTGAGTCCAATATTTATAATTAAATGCAGTCCTAAATATTGGCCCAAAGCAAGGACGTTTTCCCAAATAAGCCTCCAATTTCCCCCTCCCCTTCTCCCAACATGTTCCTAATTATATGAACAAGCTCAACTATTATGGGTCCTTCTGGTGAGATTCAATGGTTAGAGAATGCCCCCTCTATTTTTTAGACCAGAACTTGAAAGAAGATTTCCATTTCCATATTGATGTGTTATAGATTTCCAGGTTCACTTTATTTATTTATTTTATCATGTGCACAAACCCTTCATTTCACTTTTTATACTAAAAAAGTACTTCATGAAACAAAAATAACTTATGATTATATGAAATGTAACTTTAACCAATCACATAACTATACATATTAATAGAAAAAAGATACTCTATTTCTTTTTTTAGGCAATGCAATATGCAACAGATATATGCCAACGATAATAAAAATCAGACAGATATACAATATGGTATAAAGGATTCAACTCTATATAAAGGAGGAACGTATATAAATATGTACAAGAAAATGTGAGATAGAAAACACGTTTCCACATACTGTACCATCTTCTCCCATGAAAGTGCTTTGCATGAGCAACACTACACAACAAGATGCTCCACTTTGCCTATAAAATCAACGCAATGCCCTGTTAACTAACCCATCTCTTTTATTTCTGTTCCTTTAAAAAAAATCTCACATAAAAAGTGCTCAGGTTCTTTTTGCATTCCTTTTTTAAAATGCTGCTATAAAATGGTACAGTCAAAACACAATTAATTACCTTTCTTAAAAAATATATTATAATAATGGAATGAGAACAACAGTACTAACACGAAAATGCTTCCGCAAGTGACACAAGTAAACCAGAACAATTGACTTCTGATACAAAATTCCTTTTTTGAAGGTACATGTGAACTCCAGTGTACATTTCTTCTGAAGATGGATATAAAGACTTTATCAGAAGTTGACGAAGATGGGCAGCCCCATCTCTTGATTTAGCAGAACCAGCCTGAGAGAAAATTTGTTTATTATTAAGCCTCCAATGAGCTTTTACTCTCACATAAGAGTCTAGAGGGTGGCAACGAAGGAGTTAAAACAGCACAAACCTGTAGTGCTTTTCTTGTCCTGCAATGATATACCTACTAATGGCTGTGGAGAAACAAGATTCTCTTCTACATGTGTGGGCGTTTTCGCTCTCTTGCACAGAGAAGCCAAGGGGCTATTAAAAGTGCAGTGGGAATTGGTTGCTTATGCAACACAACTTTGCAGTGTTGCCATAGACCTACTCCGAGAAGAGTGGAAGATGCAAGCTAGTGTGCATCTGTATAATGTCTTCTCCTTTCTAAATCTAGACATAAAAATAGTTTATAATGAATCCCTTTAAACAGGCATTATTATCCGGCTAGCAAAAAAACCCGAAGCACCATTTTTGTAACACAACAGTCCCCTAGTGAAATAAAATATCCAAGAGTTCAGTAAAGTGCAGCCCTCTTTTCAACAAACCAGTTGGAGTACGACAAGATGAGTTGTGGAATCTGCTCATTCTGGGATGCAAGTCAGAGTGGGTGCTTCTAACAGAGCAGTCAATGTGAAACCGCAGACTGCAGAATAGCAGACCCGGTTCTCCCCTGGAGCAAGGCAAGCCTGGACTTGAGGATCACTTGGACACCACCATATGGGGACAAAATATAAGCCGCTGTGACGTCTCCCAAGGAGGAGCAGGGCATGAGGCCTGTCCTGTATAGACCGTCAAGTCAATGAGACTTACTTCTGAGTAGATATGTAAAGGACTGTAGTGTAAGAAACAAAATGACCCCATAAGATCATGGCAGCCCATACAGAAGCACACAAGACACATCTCAAACAAAGATCCATTATGTGAGAGAGCTGGACCATAAAGAAGGCTGATCGCCGAAGAATTGATGGTTTTGAATTATGGTGCTGGAGGAGACTCTTGAGAGTCCCATGGACTGCAAGAAGATCAAACCTCTCCATTCTGAAGGAAATCAGCCCTGAGTGCTCACTGGAAGGACAGATCCTGAAGCTGAGGCTCCAATACTTTGGCCACCTCATGAGAAGAGAAGACTCCCTGGAAAAGACCCTGATGTTGGGAAAGATGGAGGGCACAAGGAGAAGGGGACGGCAGAGGACGAGATAGTTGGATAGTGTTCTTGAAGCTACCAACATGTGTTTGACCAAACTGCAGGAGGCAGTGGAAGACAGGAGTGCTTGGTGTGCTCTGGTCCATGGGGTCACGAAGAGTCGGACATGACTAAATGACTAAACAACATGTGAGAGAGGATGCATTAAGCTCCTGCTCTTCAAAATGTGGTCAGGAACCTCCTGCTTATTCTGCAGAGAGCAGTCCTGGATCTCTGCCCCAAATCCTGCCCTTAGGACACTATAGCATTTTCAGTTAAAATGAGCCTATGCTTGTAGAGGTAACAGATGTAATTTGGCTCCAGATATCTGGTCTTTCTTGGACCCCCAAACTCCAGGGTACAATGATTGAGTCTTGACTAATATTTAAGCTGTCAAGTGCAATCATTTGAGGATTGTCACAGACTTTTCCAAAGACTAAAACCAAGTCTTCACAGAATGGTTGGAATCTTCCCTTCTTTTTCCAGATGTTAAGCCCAGATTCAAAGGTCCCCACCTGCATCCAAGGACCTGCTTCTGTCTCTAGTCACTGTGTTGATTTGTCTGGCAAAACTGACTATAGAACGGGGGATTCAGGAATCTGTTCTCCATCCATCGAATAGGAAGTGACTGGTCCTGTCAAAGCTGACCATTTTTCATGGGCGGCATGTATAGACCTCATCCAGCATAGATTGGATTTGCCATAAACCACGAGGGTTCATCTCGACTGAAGTTTCTAAGCACCACCCACTGATTTTTCTCCCACTGTATGTTACATCACTTCTAGACTTTTTCAGCTGCATCCAGGGGCACCAGCTTGGGGGCGGGGCTGAGGGACCTTGGCACCCCCAAAGTTTTAAGGAGGGGGCTGGGGCCCCTCAATATCACACAGCGATGTTTGCACACTGTGTGATGTGCTCAACACATCAGCAGGACAAACCCAAGCGCCTGGCCATATCCCTCTGTCTTCTGCTGTGTCAAATTCACTTAGTTTTTGCAGGGCAGAGAGCAGGAATTCCACATCAAAACAAGACTGAAAGGACCCCAGGCTCTGAGTGTAGGATATTTTTTATCTCCCATACCTGGTTAAGGTGCTTTCAGGATCTGATTTGGCAAGGGGGAGTCAAACAGAGATCCCCCTTATGGGAATGGGGAGCCAGGGCTTGGCTTTCATAACCGCAGGGAATAGCTTTAGCATGTGGCTTCAGTATACCCATAATTGTACAATTATGACGGGTTTAAAAATGATTAATTTTTCAAAATAATGATTTAGCTTTTGGAAGCCTGTTTCACCATTTCAAAAACTCTTCTCTTTATCCTCGCTAAAAATTAAGTGCATCAAATCCTTTGGCTCTTGGCATAGTCACATTTTGTTCCTCTGCGGTAACACACTATTAACAAGAAAAACACACATTTAGAAATTGCTGAAATGCTTTGGCCCCAATACGAATGGCCCACAATACACATTGCATAAAGAAGTCTGCCATTTTAATTATATAATAATGTAACCATGACAAAGGCCACATCTTGACCATGAAAATTCATTTTCTACTGCCCACACAGGCTCATAACTATACAACAAAGAATTACCAGCTACATGAATTATTTTGGGATGCATTAAAAACATGGCATGTCGTTTTTATTTTTGTAAGGAAAAGTAAGTAGAAAGAAGAGGAAAGGAATGCATAGGTTTAAAAATGATTGAAATACTAACATACCATATTTACAGCAGATGGAATTATAACAGCCCTTTCCATGGAATCTTCTAGAATATATGAGGGACAATGCCAGGAAGGTGCTCGCTTGCAGAATATGCTGGGTTGAATGACATGGGACACCAATACACCTTTGACCAAATGGAGGGGCAACTTGGATCAAGGCTACCATGCTGGGAGGGAGAAGAACAAGCCCTCCCCCAATTTTATGTTTCTTCTATGGAAACCCTTCTTTCCCTGAGGCTGCTGTTAGCTGGAAGGGGGTGAAAAGAAAGGCTTCTTCATTGTACCTGTCTGCCCCCCATAGCAAAAAAGCAAAACACAAGGTTTGGGAGGGGTGGGCTTCCATTGGAGAAAGCTTAGCACTCTTCCCCCAGAATAACAGCACCATCTGAAATTACCCCCAGCCATCAGATTAAAGAAGGGATACTGGGAAATCTACTACAGCATGTGAAGTCTGAACCCAACACTTGTGGGACCCAGCAAAGTAGTGTTGAAACCCTTACTTCTCTGGCAGCAGTAGTGAATACACCTTCTTTATGTTGACTTCAAGATCCAATGAGGCTTGCTGGAAACACCTTCAAATACTTGCAAACATTCACAGGGAACTTCTGTTCTTCATGGGGAACATCTAATCTAAATATGTGTGCTTTTTTTGAAAAGAACCTTCCATACAGAATTCTACACATTTGAATATAAAAATTAAATTATAAAGCATTATTCAATATCAAGTAAGATTAACTCTCTCCAATGAAGGACTGCTAAGACACCACAAACAACTGTCTCTCTTTCGGCTAATACAGTTAATACTGTGTTGTTAAAGAGGACTGATGTTCCCAGATTCCAAAAAGAGAGTGGAATGGTGCTGCCTCCACCTCCAATTGGTGCCTCAAAAATCGCTCCTTGTCTTCAGCCCTGCAAGGCTGTGTACTGGGCTTGCAAAGCACCAAACAGGCTCATGATGCAAGGCACTTTTGCTTTTTCAAAAAAAAGTTGTTGCAAATTTCTACAGAGTCCTTTCAGAGGGTTTCCAAAAACTGTGGTGAAAATTTTAACAATTCAGCTAGAAATATAAGAAGCAGTGGTTTTCTTATTCGTTCCCTTTGAAAAGAGGTTTTACCACACACAAAAAAAGACTGAATTAAAAAAGCAGTTGCTCACACTTCAGCAAGTAAGTTTCAACCAGAATCTTCCCCCTTATATTTATTAGCTGCATCTGTGATGGTCAATGCTATCTGGTAGTGTTTCCTTCATTTCTTGGGTAATACACTCAGCACTTGAACTGACCACAAAATGATGGTCCGTAAAAGAGTGGTTCCAATAGGGATTAGATGCAGGAGTATAGCATTTCCCCCTCCTCAGCCTTCAGTGTAAACTGAAGAAAGTTGACTCGGGCAACGATCTACAGCATTTATCTGAAGGAAACTGGAGTCCTCAATTCCATTGCGCAATGAATCACCAAATATCTCTGTAGAGCCTGATGGAAGATCATAAACTGAGAAGAGAAGGTGAAAATGAAGAATTTTTGTACATCAAATAGACTGAACTGGAATTTGGGTACGTTACACAGTAGAAATCTGGGCATAATTACATGTTGCATGCAAACACAGGATTCCTCTTGTGTATTTTCAGAGAGGAAAACATATATGGAGCACTGCAGAAGATAAAGCTGTTTAGGAGGCAATCTGCAGTATACAGTGGTTGGCAGGGCAAGGGTTAAGCGCCCTTTCCCGCCAGCCTCCCCTCCCCCGCAAATCTTCTTTTCTACACACAAAACAGTCTTCAGGCTCTCAGTATTCTCTGCACCTGCTTATCTGCTCAATTAGCTTTGAGATTTATTAGTAAATGCCATAATTTCCTGACATTTCCTTATGAATATTGGTAAATCTTACTATTATCAAATATCTAGCTAAAAAGCACAGGCTAGGTTGGTAAATGATTTGGGGTAATATACGCATGCTCATCGCTTGTGGACTGTAGCAGAAAGAACTTATATACCATATTGGCCCGAATATAAGCCACACTTTTTTTCCAAATTCCGAGCATGAAAAGTTAAAGTATGGCTTAAATTCGCTTACAAAAATGGGCTTTTACAATTAATAATAATAATAAATTTTATTTATACCCCACCCTCCCCGGCTAGAGCCAGGCTCAGGGTGGCTAACACCAGTAAAATTACAATAGAAACATAAAGGGGGGGGGGACCAATTTAAAATACAGGTTAAAATGCAATTTGAAATGCAGCGTCATTTTAAAAGTAGCCCATAGATCAAAATCATAAGGGGAGGGAAGACATCATAGCTGTCAACTTTCCCCTGTTCTTGCAAGGAATCCTATTTGGAATAAGGGAATTTCCCTTAAAAAAAGGAAAACGTTGACAGCTATGGGAAGACATAAGGGTCAGACTGAGTCAAAACCAAAGGCCAGGCGGATCAGCTCTGTCTTGAAGGCCCTGTGGAAAGAAGTCAAGTCCTGCAGGGCCCTAGTCTCTTGTGACAGAGTGTTCCACCAAGTCGGGGCCAGTACTGAAAAGGCCCTGGCCCTAGTTGAGACCAATCTAACCACCTTGCGACTTGGGACCTCCAAGGTGTTGTCATTTGTGGACCTTAAGGTCCTCTGTGGAGCATACCAGGAGAGGCGCTCCTGTAGGTACGTGGGTCCTAGGGCGCATAGGGCTTTAAAGGTCAAAACCAGCACCTTGAACCTGACCCCGTACTCCACCAGGGCAGCTGGTAAAGCACTGGATGAATGTGATCCCATGGCGAGAACCCCATAAGGAGCCTCACTGCGGCATTCTGCACCCACTGGAGTTTCTGAGTCAGCTTCAAGGGCAGCCCCCCATAGAGCGAGTTAAAATAATAAAGCCTGGAAGTGACCGTCGCATGGATCACAGTGGCCAGATCAGGGTGGGAAAGGTAAGGAACCAACTACTTAATTCGGCGGAGATGGAAAAATGCCACCTTTGCTGTGGCTGCAACCTGCACCTCCATGGAAAGGGAGGCATTGAAGGTTACACCCAAGCTCTTGACAGAAGGCGCTGGCACTAATTGAGCCCCCGCAAGAGATGACATTTGGCCCCCAACCCCATGTCGTCCCGACCCAGCCAGAAGACCTCTGTCTTCGAAGGATTGAACTTCAACCAGCTCCCATGCAGCCATTCTACATATGGTAAAACGGAACCAAAAAATGTTTCCTTGCTGATTTGTGAGCTTGAGACTGTTCATTTGCCATTCACGGGTGTGAGTGCCTGCGGAATTGTAGCGAATGAATAGCAATTTGCGATTTGAGCGACTGTACGGTCACTTTTGGGGGCTTGCAAGAGCAAAGGCTTAAATGGGCTTGGAGTTACAATTCTACCAACCGCAGCAATTTTCAGCCTGTAACCCAATTTTAAGGGCGCGGCTTATATTTGGGTTTTGTCTTTTTTCCTCCCCCCCTTGAATTTTAAAGGTGCGGCTTATTTGTGGGTGTGGCTTACATCCGGGCCAATACGTTACGCAATGGAGAGCTGGCCTGGTGTAGTGGCCAATCGGAGAGTCCATGGGGAGGCCTGAACTCCCAGGATCGAATTCAAGCAAGCCCCACTTCCTCAGCCCCAGACCTCTCATTGCAAGATGGGGAATTATCATGCTGGCTTTCCTCACAACACAACTTTGAGGTTCACCCCTGGATGATGAACAGGAAGTGCTTTGAAGACTTTAAAGGGCTACACAGATGTTAAGCATTATTATGCATGAAGGGGTATTTTATTTATTATTACTTATTTATTAATAACATTTATGAACTACCTTTCAAAAAGCACCTGCCTGTTCACATTTTTGGTAAGTCACCAAAGGCCCAGTAGCCAAGTTTTCTATACAGACCAATGAACCAGTCCTAAGACACAGGTGCTCAGTGTTAAAAGGCTGCAGCAGAAGAACTGTGTCCTTTTTTCCTGTCCATTTCTATCTTTGGCCTGTTAGAGGCCCAGTCTAGACTGGATTAAGGGACAGAAACTGCCGATTTTCTTCACAAATGAAAATCTGTTAGATGGTGAAAGAGCAGATGGGAATTCTCAGAAATTTGTTTTAAAAGAAACAAATGTTTACAGCTAGCCGTGCAATCCAGTTTAAAGCTGGCAAGGTTACAAGCTTACTGAGAACCACTTCACAGGTTACCAAATTCCTATGCAACAAATTATTTAGGAAGGAAGACTACAAAATTGCCACAACTGGCTGTTCATTTCTCAGTATCTTACATGCAAGTTGCAATTCATGACCGACATGTGGAACCAGATTGATATCCTACAAGGTGTGATAATGTTTGAATTGACCCCAGGTTTTCTTAATAAAGGTCCAAAGTGCCTCCGAGAAGGTCCAGACTAGGGAGGAGTGTTGATGTAGGGGGATTATGGTGTACAGCATTATGAAATGAGTTTCAAATGGGTGTTGGGGATCAGTACACACTTTGGAAACATAGAATATCCTTTCCAGAAAAGAACTCACGAAACTAAGAGCTCTAGAAAGATTTACCACAGAGTGCACCTTTAACTAACACCACCACAGTAGGGGTTTACCTGTAATGCCAGAATGCGCTGAAAATGCTCTGTGGAAAACATCAAAACCTGCCTGACCCATAGATGTGGGTACAAGACAGTCTTCAAAAGGCGGGACCATATTACAAGTTCCGCCATGTTGCAAATTTCTCTGATTGTCGGCATAATGTGGGGAACAGAATGTTTGCAGCTGCCCATAAACACCTAGAAAGAGAAAAGACATAGAAATAGATCGAACTCATTTTCTGTATTTACCCCAGTTTCATTTGAAACTTCTCTTTGACATCGCTTTTCCAGGAAGCTTTGGCAATATATTTCCGACTATTTTAAAGCTGTGCTGTCAAGTCCTTAAAGCAAGTGCCACCCTAGTAATTAATTGTCTTGGCATTTTCATGAGAATTTTCTCTTAAAAATCGTATTTGCTTGCCCTTCTTTAACCTTCAGAAAGTTGCACTTCTCCTGAGTATCTTTTGTCTAATTACAGAAATTCAGCCTTGATGAGAAAAATGGAGAGACACACGAAAACCAAGGCTATGGCAGAAGTTAAAACCACAGCACTGCTTCTCTTAGTCCTAGGCAGTTAAATTGCAGCCCTGAATCCCTAAATTTTCTGAATTCTAGCACTGTTCTGTGAAATGAAGTAATAGTAATCTGTTGTGTACCATATCCTGAGTCCTGAGCAAAAAGAAAGATTTTGGTGACAACAAAAAGTCTCTAGAAAGGAGAGAGTAGGGATTATAAATATTCTTTAAAATTGTTCTTTATATATGAAGCAATGTCCTCAATTTAGTCCTCAATAGAATTGGGTAAAGCTTGAAAAAAATAATGCATATAATGTTTTACTATTAAACTGTATTGGAAGGTGGGGAAATTAGTGCTTCGAAAATAATAGGCAAAGGGTGATAATTATACATTTATAATTTTACATTCTTGTGTCTTGGGAGAGAGGGACATATTTTGTTCCATGACTCATACTTTTTAACACTGGGCAATCTTGTGTAAATCAGCATTCCTCCCAGAGCATTTGGGATTCAGAATAGGGCATTGTGAGAAGTACTAAACCGAGAAGGAGTGTGGAACAATGTCAAAGAACATTTTCAGCCCGACTTTGCCTAAGTCTTGCCAGCTGGCTTCACGTACCAGAGATGGAAATAGCTGTTTCTGGTAACTGCTGTGACTCAGCTGTAAAGTCTCACAGTGCGGCCACGGCTGGTTGGGACTGCAGTTATTTTTAAGAATGCTTTTCAAGTATGCACAAAGCGCCATTGAGAGTAATGAGCTAAAAACTATTTTGGAAAGTTGTTGTTTTCTATTATTTTACTATGGCCACTTTTCTTCTTAAATGTCAGCATAGAGCAGAAGAGGGGAGATCTGTTTCAAATAGCCAGTACGGTTGGCAAACCAGTTCATTTCGAGAAAGAAGGTAGCTTATTTTCCTAAAGGAAAAAGAGTTAAGAAAGGTGAAAGCATTAGGACTGAAGAGAGTTGTAGTGCCTTGTCCCTGTGTTGACGTCTTCATGGGTACACAGATGGATGTTTCCATATGCAAGTTTGTGTGGTGCCTCAATCTACCAATGAGTGCTTCAGTTTTAAGCCTTTGAAACTGATTTCCCTTCACACTTGTGGGTAGCCTTGATGGGATCTATTTGTGCTGTGTGTTGCGGTCCCCTCCTTCAATTAGTACCTCTCTGTCCACCACCAGTTCAGGAAACCTGAGGTTAGTTGTAGGCATGCATACAGCATGCACCTTTCCTTGCCTTTATTTGTTTTTGAAACACAGGTTTTGCGTGAAAGAGCAGTAGAAAACAAAAAACAAAGGAAGGAAGGAAGGAAGGAAGGAAGGAAGGAAGGAAGGAAGGAAGGAAG
Organism: Podarcis liolepis; assembly: GCF_965112155.1. Lineage (NCBI taxonomy): Eukaryota > Metazoa > Chordata > Lepidosauria > Squamata > Lacertidae > Podarcis > Podarcis liolepis. The sequence goes on along the minus strand of NC_139571.1, from coordinate 12,918,914 downwards.
GAAGCAAGCTACTCCAAGTCAGCCAAGCCTTTGGAACTGCTTGCCTGAAAAGCTGCTACAGTGTTACCTCGGGTTACATACGCTTCAGGTTACATACGCTTCAGGTTACAGACTCCGCTAACCCAGAAATAGTGCTTCAGGTTAAGAACTTTGCTTCAGGATGAGAACAGAAATCGTGCTCCAGCGCCACCACGGCAGCAGGAAGCCCCATTAGCTAAAGTGGTGCTTCAGGTTAAGAACAGTTTCAGCTTAGGTATGGACCTCCGGAACGAATTAAGTACTTAACCTGAGGTACCACTGTACTTCCCTTTTCCTTTCACACCTCCTGTACCTGCAAGGGCAAGTTTTATTTTCTCTTAAAACACAGTTGTCTTGTGCAAGAGCAGTTCTGCTGTTTTAAAAATGCATGTGCCAAAACAGCAAGAACTGATGGAAAGGGGCAGGCTGCATCCTGTCCTTTGGGCTGGTATGTAACACACACGTAAAGAAGTCTTTCAGCACAAAACAGTTCAGTACATCTACAGTCCGCTAATGCAATGCTTGAGTTCTTCCTCAGTGCACTGAGGGGAGTCTGATTTGGAGGCACAAGATGAAGGCACAAAACCCTTGTCTGTTGTCAAGATTACAAAATGTGACATTCTTTAAGAAAAATTTGCTCTTTTGTGCACATGAGTGGAGGTTTGTGGAAGGAAGGTGGGGAGATACACAAGTGTCCAGGAAAATAAGGATTGAACAATTGTTGAACCAGCACAATGTTCCTGCTGTGGAGTTGTGCTCCAAGTAAGATCACTACATCAGCACAGGATTATGGTGTGATGCCACCAGAAATCAGGTGTTAGCACTGTGAATGAAGCTTTTGTATGACATATAGCTGGTCTGCAAAGGTCACTGTAAAACAGCAGCTATACTATATTATATCCTAGAAGCATTATTGTAATCCAAATAGTTACATGCAGTACATGCAACTCATGTTTGCTTGCTACATATATTCTGCAACAGAATGGCAACAGGCAGACATAAAGGTAAGGTAAAGGGACCCCTGACCATTAGGTCCGGTCGTAACCAACTCTGGGGTTGTGGCGCTCATCTCGCTTTATTGGCCGAGGGAGCTGGCGTACAGCTTCCGGTTCATGTGGCCAGCATGACTGAGCCGCTTCTGGCGAACCAGAGCAGTGCACAGAAACGCCGTTTACCTTCCTGCCAGAGCGGTACCTATTTATCTACTTGCACTTTGACGTGCTTTCGAACTGCTAGGTTGGCAGGAGAAGAGACCAAGCAATGGGAGCTCACCCCGTCGCGGGGATTTGAACCGCCAACCTTCTGATCAGCAAGTTCTAGGCTCTGTGGTTTAACCCACAGCGCCACCTGTTCACCCATTTGTGAACACAGACTGTTGTTAGAGCAACAGAAGCCAATCTGTGTATACTTGAAGCCCATGAACAAGGGAAGGATGCCCAAAAGCTAGTTGGACAAAGAACCGTGACTATGGAAGCCAACCAGTCCAGTATTACAGCAGAAATGCACTTCAGATGAGGCTCTGGAACTGGGGACCAGCTTAGCTCAGTTATCTTCTACGCCTTCGGTAGGTTGTAAATATGGCAAAACCAAAGGAATAACAAAAAAGCTTCAATAAAAGCAGAACAATTCATCTATATAAGAACACAGCCTGTGCTGTCTTCATATCACCCCAAAGCACTTATGAGCTTGAGATGCTGATAAACGCGGCACCCAAAGTACTAGCTTTCAAGATGAAGTAAAATCAAAAGTGAATGGCAACAGGGAATGTAGCTAAGTATGGCAACAGAAAGATGCAAGGAAGCTTGGCTGTGAAGCAAGGCCCATTATTGTGTTGTCTTGTAACAACCCCCAGACAGCATGTAATCTCTGCATTTTTTTTGGAGTCAATAACCCTTCAGTCCTTGGGTCCTCTGCAAGATAAAAAAGGTAAAGGGACCCCTGACCATTAGGTCCAGTCGTGACCGACTCTGGGGTTGCGGTGCTCATCTCGCTTTATTGGCCGAGGGAGCCGGCGTACAGCTTCCGGGTCATGTAGCCAGCATGACTAAGCCGCTTCTGGCGAACCAGAGCAGCGTACGGAAACACCGTTTACGTTCCTGCCAGAGTGGTACCTATTTATCTACTTGCACTTTGCCGTGCTTTTGAACTGCTAGGTTGGCAGGAGCAGGGACTGAGCAATGGGAGCTCACCCTGTTGCGGGGATTCGAACCGCGACCTTCTGATCGGCAAGTCCTAGGCTCTGTTGTTTAACCCACAGCGCCACCCGCGTCCCTTCCTCAAGATAAAAAAAACCTCTGCAAGATATCCAGTGATTTTTTAAAAAAACCACACACCCTAGGACACGTTTAAAGGCACTTCTCAGACCATGCTAACATTCCAAAGAGTCTCCACATTCACTCCCTACAAGACTATGAACTGGCTCCCAGATGGCTTGATGTATCTAATCCAAGACAACCAATATTATCTTTTATTGTATTTCTTCTATTTAACATGCCAACCTCATTACTGGTAAGCCAGATGTTCTTGATCTCCCCCAACTTTAAGTAATCACCACCCATCCCTGTTTGGATTTATTTGATACCATTAATTACTCTTCCACTTTCGAAGGCAAATCCCAGCTGCAAACAGAAGAATTGTAAAACACAGGGTGTCAGAAGTACTCTAGGGCACAGAGACTCAATAGAAGCATTTATTCTAGCTTATGTGTTAAAAAAAAAAGTGCTTATTTTCTTTTCAAGCGAGTTTTCAGGTGCCACAGCCAAAGATCAATGGTTTCTAGATAGAAAGCAATAATAAGTATTTTGTTCCACGCACATGCTCCTATCTATCTACACACGCACATGGGGGAGAAAGAGAGAGATGAGTCGGTGTAAGTTGACTGGTGAATATGCACAGACAGAGATGATGTGCACATTCATATAAATCAAGGGATGGAGAACATTTATTTGACTGAGGGCCACAGTCACTCAGGCATATGTTAGGGCTGCATGTGGATAATGGGAGGAGCCAGAGCCAAACATGAGCGGAGCCATTATTCCTCCTGCAGATCTCCCCCCGCTCCAGTGGGACTTAGGTAGAGGGACAAATCACTCCAGTCAGAGGTCTGAACTGCTCATTAGAGCTGATCAGAGAGCTGTTTGACTGCTTCATCCTTCCCCTGCTTTCACCACTTCCCCTTCCTCCAGTCCTCACCTCCTGCCCACATTCTCTCCTTCCAGGCATTGTGTCATCGGTTCATTGACTGAGACACAGTCTTGGCCTCCTGTCAAAGCTATCTCGTGGGGAGATCAGGAACTGCCCACCAGCAAGATCCAATTCTCCTCCCCTGTGATAGACTCATATACAGTGGTACCTTGGTTTAAGAACAGCCCTGTTTACGAACTCTGCAAAACCAGTAGTAGTGTCCTGGTTTGCAAACTTTACCTTGGTCTAAGAACGGAAGCCGAATGGTGGAAGGACATTGGCAGTGGGAGGCCTCATTAGGGAAAGCGCACCTCAGTTTAAGAATGGTTTTGGTTTAAGAACGGATGTCCGGAATGGATTAAGTACATAAACTGAGGTACCACTGTAGTCTGCTCAACTTCTGGTTCTTCTGATTGGTCTGGAAGATCAGAGGTCTTTGTTGGTTTTTTGGGGTGGTTGTGGTGAAGATTTCCCTTTCCTTTCAATCCACAAACCTTTGCACTGCTGTATACCTAGGAAGTCCGCCATGTATGTGGGAACCACTACCTTGTTTTTTTGGGGGGCCCTGCTTTGATTCCAAACTAAGTTCAGAAGCATGGAGGAAACATCTCCTGTTGTTGTTGTTTAGTCGTTGAGTCGTGTCCGACTCTTCGTGACCCCATGGACTAGAGCATGCCAGTTACTCCTGTCTTCCACTGCCTCCCGCAGTTTGGTCAAATTCATGCTGGTAGCTTCGAGAACACTGTCCAACTATCTCGTCCTCTGTCGTCCCCTTCTCCTTGTGCCCTCCATCTTTCCCAACATCAGGGTCTTTTCCAGGGAGTCTTCTCTTCTCATCAGGTGGCCAAAGTATTGGAGCCTCAGCTTCAGGATCTGTCCTTCCAGTGAGCACTCAGGGCTGATTTGCTTAAGAATGGATAGGTTTGATCTTCTTGCAGTCCATGGGACCCTCAAGAGTCTCCTCCAGCACCATAATTCAAAAGCATCAATTCTTCGGCGATCAGCCTTCTTTATGGTCCAGCTCTCACTTCCATACATCACTACTGGGAAAGCCATAGCTTTAACTATACGGACCTTTGTTGGCAGGGTGATGTCTCTGCTTTTTAAGATGCTGTCTAGGTTTATCCACTCTTGACTCTGAGTATATTTCATGCCATAATGTGTTTAAGATGCTGTCTAGGTTTGTCATTGCTTTGAAACATCTCCTAGCCCTATTTAAATATCAAGATTTGAGCTAGCTGTTGTGTGTCAGGGTGTTGCTAGTCTCCTACAAGACTCAGGACATAGGCCCATGACTTTTTCAAATTTGAGGCTCTGAGTAAATCATGATGGTGGATGGCTGTGGTCTCACCACCACTGTACTTTCAGCATGCCCAGCAGTACTGTAAGCATACGTGTGTGTGTCATTTATTTAAATATATGATGTGTATATTTAAATAAATGACACAGTGAGGGGGACCGGTGCTTTCAAGGAGCAACTGCTCTCTGCCCCATTGCTAAGTCCATTAAGACCTGAGCAGATATCAGGTGAAAGGTGAGGGAGTCTATTTTTGCAAGCCATCTTTGTGCTGTGTCAACCTCTTTGACAACTCTGTGTCAAAAAGTGGCACATGAGTATTATAAATAGTAGATAAACAGAAGCAAAGACATCAGGGTTTCATTGATTAAGCATAGCTCTGGTTGTCAGCCAGACACAATGGAAATTGATGCACCCATTGATCTGGGTGCATGATCTGGGTATATTAAAATTTATTTTAGAGATATTGACTTTTTGTTTACTTAAATCTTGGGTGGAACGAGTCTATATACATTGCTCTGCAAGTATGTGATTCTCTGTAGAATTTATGTATAGGGCAAAGCTGCTTTCAATCACAAGTGTTTGAATAAGAAGCAGAAGAATGATTGATTTTGAACATCATCTCTTTTTCCTGACATACTCACACTTCTAAAAGGAATTTTGTGGGCAAATACTGCACATGAAGAAGGAGAGAATCCTAATGCAAATAATCATGCCACACCAGGTGAATAGGGCCAAAGGTGAGAGATGGAGCTTATGGTAGCTGGGAAATATTGGGCCTTTGCTACTGCTGAGCAGAAGGCAAGCAGAACAAATGAGCTTCCCCAACCTTTACAAATATTACTCTCTTCTCCTGCCTTTTGGAATTGTGGAAATTACCTCATTACTAGAGCTGCAGCGTCACCTGAACTGCTCCATTGTAGATGCAGAAGGGGCATTTGCACTGCAGTGACTGAGAAGAGGGTGCCTTCATTCTCATTACTGACCACATTGTATTGCTGGTTCTTGGTGTAAAAGAGTTAGGGTGGCACTTGCATTGCAACCAATACATATGGATGCCCTTATCCTGCAAGATGATGAACTGTGCACATCCTTCTCTTTGTTCATCTGGGAATTGTCCATCCCAGACTTGTGTATTATTTTGTTTTCTTATGATATAAAAGTCTTTGACACCTGAACTGGGTGTGGTTTCAGGAGAGCCACCTTGCCGGGATATAAACTCTGCCTGGCTGACCTCCCAGAGTCCACCAGATCCCATGAACAGTATAATTTCTGGGAGAGGTGATGCTGGGCCAGTGTGGTGTAGTGGTTAAGAGAGGTGGACTCATAATCTGGGGAACTGGGTTCGCGTCTCTGCTCCTCCACATGCAGCTGCTGGGTGACCTTGGGCCAGTCACACTTCTCTGAAGTCTCTCAGCCCCACTCACCTCACAGAGTGTTTGTTGGGGAGGAAGGGAAAGGAGAATGTTAGCCGCTTTGAGACTCCTTCGGGTAGTGATAAAGCGGGATATCAAATCCAAACTCAACTCTTCTCTTCTTCTTCTTCTTCTTCTGCTGGGATAAACTTTGTCTGACTGACTCCTGGAGCCACGGATTATGGGTGTCCATGCCTGAACCCCCTCCCCCAGTGAGCCTTGCCCTGTAGAGCCTTATCATGGCTGAGGGAATTTGCTCTTTCTGACTGACTCCTTTTTTAATCTACCCTTGAGCCAAGGATCTTTAATAATAATAATAATAATAAAATTTTATTTATATCCCACCCTCCCCAGCCAAAGCCGGTCTCAGAGTGGCTAACAACAGTAAAATGATACAACATTCTAAAATCATTTCATTATAAAATCAGTTCAAATCAGATTAATGGCAACCATTGGGCTAGAGTTCTGTGAGGATTGCCAAAGGAGGGGGTCAGGCTGTGCCCTGGCCAAAGGCCTGGTGGAACAGCACTGTCTTGCAGGTCCTGTGGAAAGATGTCAAGTCCCGCAGGGCCCTAGTCTCTTGTGACAGAGCGTTCCACCAGATTGGAGCCACAGCCGAAAAAAGCCCTGGCTCTGGTTGAGGCCAGCCTAACCTCTCTGTGGCCCGGGACCTCCAAGATGTTTTTGTTTGAATACCGTAAGGTCCTCTGTGGGACATACCAGGAGAGGCGGTCCCGTAGGTACGAGGGTCCTAGGCCGTATAGGGCTTTAAAAGTTAAAACCAGCACTTTAAACCTGATCCTGTACTCCACTGGGAGCCAGTGCTGCTGGTATACCACTGGGTGAATGTGATTCCACAGCGAGGACCCCGTAAGGAGTCTCGCTGCGGCATTCTGCACCCGCTGGAGTTTCTGGGTCAGTCTCAAGGGCAGCCCCACGTAGAGCGAGTTACAATAATCCAGTCTGGAGGTGACTGTCGCATGGATCACAGTGGCTAGGTCAGGGCTAGAGAGGTAAGGAGCCAACTGCTTAGCTTGGTGGAGATGAAAAAATGCCACCTTTGTTATAGCTGCAATCTGCACCTCCATGGAAAGGGAGGTGTCAAAGATTACACCCAAACTCTTAACGGACGGTGCTGGCACTAATTGCGCCCCCGCAAGAGATGGGAGTTGCCCCCCCCCAATTCCATCTCGTCCCGACCCAGCCAAAGGTCTTCAAAGGATTTAACTTCAACCGGCTCCCATGTAACCATCCAGCCACAGCTTCCAAACATCTGATCAGTGTGTCTGGGGCCGAGTCAGTATGGCCATCCATTTACTGCTCTGTGTTTTTGGATAGAACATGAGGACAGAAAATTATACCATCATTCCCATCTCTAGCTTTTCAGCTTCCACCTCTCCAGTGCCCGCCTTCCCCCTGACACACAGAAGCATTGTTTTCCCCCAACTCTCGCTCTCTGCTGTATTCCTTCCTTCTCTGGGATGGCCTCAAGGCCCTTCCTGGGTACCTAGAATACAGTCCTAAAGCCATACTATGTGTGCTTGCATCCTTTGCTAATTTCTGGGCCAGTGCTACCAGATCGATAGAAGCCTATTTTTCAGAAGAAAAGTGTCAGGTTCATGGAGGGGAACATTCCCTCTTTCATTTGAGCTGAATTTGCCCCAGGCATTTGTACTACGGAAGGGCTCTAAAGAGAAAATTTTATTTTCAGTCATAGACGGAAGCACATGTCCTGAGCAAAAACCTAGAGCTTGTCTTTCTTCAAGTGTCTCATCCTTTGCAGTAGAACAGTTTTTGCACCCTGCAAAGACATTGCATCTGGCAGTGATGATCATGGCTGCCACAGTAATGCCCCACGCTAGACTCTGATGTTGTGCCAGCAGAGAAGCCCTGGACCCAAACTCTACACACTTTTGAAAAGAAAAGAAAATCAGAGGAATTGCTTGTAGGGTTGGCCATTCTTTCCTTTCTGTGTAAGCAGCTGTCAAGCATTGAATAAGTACATTATAAAGTGGAGCCCACTGTAACGGGTAAGAAAGGTTATATTAGCCTGTATTTGACTGTAGCATCGCTTCTTTTAAGTTCTAACATCCAGTGATTCCATTAAGCTTTTAAAATCCTCAGGGTTTTTTTTTTATTTCCAGCTTAGGAAACCATTTACAATTTGTTCAAAAGTCTTCTTGGCTGCTAAACCCTTTTTCTTATTGGTACAGCCAATTTAAACTAAGCTGACAAGTTTAAGACTACATATTGAGACAGAAAAATGTCAGTATTGTTTGGTAGCAGATTGAGCTGAGAGTTCAATGGCAATAGCTGCAGCCCTTTAAATCATGGGAAGGCAGTAGAAGAATTGCAAGAGACAAAGGCTAACAAAGCTTTCCCCACTACCTGATATATATACCAAACAGACCAGGCTGATGAAGTAGCTCCATGGGATTCTTCTACTGAGTTGCAGTAACATGACCCAGGACAGCAGATTTTTATTCTTTGCAGGTTACTGAGACGCTTAACTAAAAACTCGGTCTCATTGTTTCCTCTTCACTGAAGTGCCAAAAAGAGAGGCTGAGCGGAGGGGAGTGATTTATACAGCAAAAATGTCAGGGCAGGGCAAAGGTTTGCAGCCTGATGTTTGCAACTCTTGCTATAAGAGAAACACATGGATGATGGCAACTCATGTAAAAAAACCAAATTAAAATAAAGGAACTTACTCCATAATGGAACAGACCAAGGAATGGGAAGAGAATAGTAACCAAAGGTGGGATTCACCTAAGGAGCCCTGACAATGGACACCCTGTGCAAGGCCTCCCACGTGTGCAATTCCTGCATTGCAGGGGGTGGACTAGATGGCCCTTGGGGTCCCTCCCAAATCTATGATTCTATGATTTACAGGCAGTATAAAATGAAGATTTAAAGCAGGTTCAGAGCCATCTTATCAGTTGTATTCTTTCAAAGTCAAGTAATTAATTTAAGCTTTTTGATTTGTTTTCTAGCCTGTTAACCAATTCTTTTTTGGCCCCCAGCAGCCTGGCCACTCTCTGTGCTATTTCCAGTCTTTGTTTCGTCGTTTAGTCGTGTCCGACTCTTCGTGACCCCAAGGACCAGAGCACGCCAGGCACTCCTGTCTTCCACTGCCTCCCGCAGTTTGGTCAAACTCATGCTGGGAGCTTCAGAAAAGAGGACAAAGATGGAAACAGATTTGCACATGCTAATTTATATGTATAGATGCACATTTAGAAATAGTTGTTGTTTAGTCGTGTCCGACTCTTTGTGACCCCATGGACCAGAGCATGCCAGGCACTCCTGTCTTCCACTGCCTGGTCAAACTCATGTTCGTAGCTTCGAGAACACTGTCCAACCATCTCGTCCTCTGTCATCCCCTTCTCCTTGTGCCCTCCATCTTTCCCAACATCAGGGTCTTTTCCAGGGAGTCTTCTCTTCTCACGAGGTGGCCAAAGTATTAGAGCCTCAGCTTCAGGATCTGTCCTTCCAGTGAGCACTCGGGGCTGATTTCCTTCAGAATGGATAGGTTTGTTCTTCTTGCAGTCCATGGGACTCTCAAGAGTCTCCTCCAGCACCATAATTCAAAAGCATCAATTCTTCAGCAATCAGCCTTCTTTATGGTCCAGCTCTCACTTCCATACATCACCATACATACATCACTGTCTAGGTTTGTCATTGCTTTTCTCCCAAGAAGCAGGCATCTTTTTATTTTTTGACTGCTGTCGCCATCTGCAGTGATCATGGAGCTCAAGAAAGTAAAATCTCTCACTGCCTCCATTTCTTCCCCTTCTATTTGCCAGGAGGTGATGGGCCCAGTGGCCATGATCTTTGTTTTTTTGATGTTGAGCTTCAGACCATATTTTGCACTCTCTTCTTTCACCCTCATTAAAAGGTTCTTTAATTCCTCCTCACTTTCTGCCATCAAGGTTGTGTCATCTGCATATCAGAGGTTGTTGATATTTCCAGTCTTAGTAATAGTTAAAAGAAGGAGGTTTGCCCTAATTGAAGGGCTATTTTGCAGTGTATGGGCCCAGTGACTGTTCCTCACTCAAGATGATCCTCAACCCCTCAAAATCTTTGTCTCTGGTGTGATGAATGTCTTCTGAGCTTGTGAGGCTTTATCACTGAACTCCTTATCTCAAAAGGGAGTTTTGGTAACCAAGATTTATACCTTAGTTTTCCTAATCACCACATATTTATCTCTGCCGACAGGAGAGTCAGCAGTCAATAACTAATGTGTCATATTTCCTCCATTATAGTGCAGATTTAAGAATTGATTTCAGAAATTATTGGGGGAAATTAATTAAAACCTTGTGTGCTTAAGTGAACTGTCTCTTCCCTGCCCACCCCCATATTTATGTCACACCCCCAGTGTGGATGGAAGATAACAAGATTTGCACACAGAAAGAGCACTTTGTCACCTGTGTGGAAACCCAGTGGCAGTTCTGAATGGAGCTGAAAGTGGAGAAGCCACGATTGGGCAGTGCTGGGACTTGCCAGCCTGGAAGGACCACTGCATCTACATTGTGCTGAATTAATATCTCCCAGCCTCCATTTTATTACAGCTTTATGGTAAAAGTGCCATGTCTCCTCGGTCCTGCAGGAGCACTCAGCTTAAAAAGCGGAAGGCGTGCCTGTGAGCTGATGCAGGCTGAGACAAGGTATGCTGTGTAGCTAAAAATCTATCTCAAACTTCTGCACCAAGATAGCACAATTTTGTATTATACAGTAGTACCTCGGGTTAAGTACTTAATTTGTTCCGGAGGTCCGTTCTTAACCTGAAACTGTTCTTAACCTGAAGTACCACTTTAGCTAATGGGGCCTCCTGCTGCCGCTGCGCCGCCGCTGCACGATGTCTGTTCTCACCCTGAAGCAAAGTTCTTAACCCAAGGTAATATTTCTGGGTTAGCGAAGTCTGTAACCTGAAGCATATGTAACCCGAGGTAAAGGTACCCCTGACCATTAGGTCCAGTTGCGGATGACTCTGGGGTTGCGGCGCTCATCTCGTTCTATAGGCTGAGGAAGCTGGCGTTTGTCTACAGACAGCTTCCAGGTCATGTAGCCAGCATGACTAAGCCGCTTCTGGTGAACCAGAGCAGCGCACGGAAACGCCATTTACCTTCCCGCTGGAGCGGTACCTATTTATCTACTTGCACTTTGACGTGCTTTCGAACTGCTAGGTTGGCAGGAGCAGGGACCGGGCAACGGGAGCTCACCCCGTCGCAGGGATTCAAACCGCCAACCTTCTGATCGGCAAGCCCTAGGCTCTGTGGTTTAACCCACAGCACCACCCGTGTCCCTAACCCGAGGTACCACTGTATATAAATTATGCCAGTGAAGCTTGTTTATCTGAGATACTTTCTTTTGTCTCTGTTAGTCAGGGCAGGATGAGACAATTGGCTTAGGCAGCAGGATTGGGGAAGATGTGAGTTGGTTCCCCCCTGCGCACTTGCAGTGGCAGACCTTGGCCCCTCAACTGTCAGCAGCATCTTGTACAACACCACAATCCAACACCTCCAGCCTTTCACCTTCTGTTGGGCGCCACAGTGGCGGCCCTTTCTGCAGCATCCTGTGTGACTGAACTCATCGTGCTCCTCTAGCTCCGTTTGGTCCCTGGCTTGGCTACTGAACCAGCCCTGCAGCTCTTGCTGCTGCCTGCGAGAGGCTCCTGTGGGGCTCTCCTCCTCCAAGGGCCAAGGGAGGGATCTTCCTCAGAGAGAGGCATTTGGGGTAACTAGATATCCTCCTAAAAAGTTGCCTTCTGTTTCAAGTTACAAGGTACTCTCCCAGCCACCTTGCCCAGAATATAGTGGTAGCTTGGTTGTCAAACTAAATCTGTTCCGGGAGTCTGTTTGACTCCTGGAACAGCTCAAAAACCAAGGCACGGCTTCTGATTGATTGTAGGAGCTTCCTGCACTCAATTGGAAGCCACGTCAGATGTTCGGCTTCCAAAAAACGGTCACAAACCGGAACACTCACTTCTGGGTTTGCGGAGTTTGGGAGCCAAAACGTCTGAGTACCAAGGTGTTTGACAACCAAGGCACTACTGTACCTCGCTCTGAGGCAGGGAGCAGGGGGAGAGGACCAGCTAGCAAGGTCATTGCTAATGCAATGACAAAAGGAGAAAGAAGAGCGGGGGAGGGAGCTGAGGATGGCCTGAGAAGCAGAGGGGTGAGACAGGATTATCTTTTTGCCCCAGCTCTAAGTCAGGGTGGGTGTAATGTACTGAGTTGAATAGGATCCAAACTGCAGCAGTCTGATTGGTCCTAGAACAATGCAGCAGTATGATTGGTCTGCAGGAGCCACCCAATCCAGCTCCAGATGGAAGTGAATCCACAACCTGATTGGCCTACAGGAGAATTTCGGAATTAGCCAATCACGTGCAGCCCATTGTGTATATAATGTATATAAAGCAGATACTGCGGGAAAACTTTCATTCCCTCCTCACCACTATGAGCTGAATAAAGAGCATGAAATCCACTCTCGACTCTGAGTACATTTCAGTGGGGAGCAAAGTATCCAATGCAGTGGGATGTTGCCTTGCCCTCTGATCTCCAAAATCCTCACCGAATCCCTTTCTGGCTTAAGATGTTTTGTCAAACATTGACCAGATCCTTTTTCCAATGCCACGAGGACCAGGAACATGCTTTTTAAAAATGAAAGGGGAAGATGATGGAGTTTTCGGAGCTAGCCGACCTAACTGGAAGAGTCCGCGACCAGAAGGAGGAGGAGTATCAGGAAGAATGGACAAAATTTAATGATTATTTAGTTAAATATGTAATATTAAATTAATTGGAAATAGCTTGCAGATATTTAATTGGCTTAGGATTTTATATAAGTTAAGTGATGAATGAATATGTTTAATTTTAAAATTAAACGATATAAGGATGTTAATGTTTCGGTTAAATTTCATAAGAACTTTGATTTGGAAAACCGTTAAAAGGAAGTGCATGGAAATTCAACCAAGGGGAAGCGAGTAAGCCATTTAACAATGTTAATAAGTGTAATTTTAATAAGGTTATGATCCATGTTTGTTTGTTTGTTTGTTTGTTTTGTTTATAATTTTGTGAAAATCAATAAAAAAAATATTTTAAAAAATGAAAGGGGAGACTCTGAGGATGTTTTATGCTTTGCCCATACCAATTTTGTTCCTTTCTGGAGAACAGCTTTGCTAAATATTTAAAGACAAAGTGCATGAACTTGGAGTTCATATTCAAAGGGACACGACAGCTCCTTGAAAAGCCCAGCCTACACTTCTCAGCTTCATGGATGAGGATATGGAGGCAAGTACCTTAAGCACTTTGGAACATGGCAGTTTGTCTTCTGAGCATGAATACAGAGGAATATGGAAGCAGTTTGCTGCCTTACCTTGGATTTGGATGCCGTTTGGCTGAAACGACAGGTTTGCGGACGGCTCATATGCCTTCAGATGGGTTCCTCCAAGTTGGTGGACGCTGGAAGGCTGTGGTGTCCTTTTCTGTATCAAAGGAGGAGGAGCAGAAATTCTCCTGGGGCTTATATGATGCGGAGAAAAAGAAGCAGAAGCTGAAAATCTGAAGAATTAAGGGGGGGGGAGACAGGAATATAGATGGTCAAAAGGGAATGTTAGATTAATTTAGTTCTAGATACATTTTGTACCGTGCCATAGACTGCAAAATGACTATTTGTATGCACAGTGAAACAAAACCTATAATGTAGACCGTCGAATGTGCCACCCGCTAGGAAGTTATATGGCATCAGCTGCTGCAGTGATAAGGTGCAAGCGTTTCTCAGTAAAGTCAGACCCCCACCTTCTCCTCCAAGGCTCATCTGATGCCCTCAGGATGAGGAAATCTCTGCCATGGCATCTTCACAGCACAGCTTTCACTGCAGGATTATGCAAACACTTTGGAACTGCAGACTCCATTCATAAACTGCCCAATGCAGAAGTTCGAAGTATTACGGTGTAGTTTTACCGGTCGTTCAGACCAAAATACTCAGATTCATTTTTACAATTTTTGCATTTACAGGGAAATATTATTGATTAGCTTCTAGGGAGCTGGAACAATGCACAGATGGATGCCTTTCTTGTGTAAAGAATGATTTGATGTTATCCTCTGGTGTGTGTGCAGGGGAGGGGCTGATACAAAATTCACCTGTGAAATCTAATCAATGAAAAATGGCTTTAACTGTCAGCCAACAGCAGAGAAGAAGGGAGACAAATCCTTTAGAACCCCTTACATGAAAGCACAGTTTTAAAGATTTCAGATTGGATTTAACATCTAAGAAAAGCTTGCAAATGATAATACAATGTTTTGTATAGCCAGACAGGTCTCCCTTTTAGTAGACTTTAGTGGTCTTTATAATGATTTATGAATCGTTTCATGAATTCCTGGCTTACTCAAGTTGGTGACTATAGCACCTACTTATACAGCCTGCCATCTCACAAAAGAAAAACTTGGCCGTGTTTCAATCCAGATTTGTCCCCAAATAAATCACAGCGTGTTACTGGGGGAACGGCAAATTAAATTTTGTGTATGCAACAATCAATACCAGCTTGTAACCACCAGGAAACCACCACCAGAAATTGTGGCCATGCCATGCAGTCTAAGCAGACAATCACCAGCTGGGTTATGAGAGAGACAGAGAGAGAATTCTGTCTTCAAAGGCTGGGGGAGATCAGCTCAGACAAAGCGATGGCCCTCTTCTCCCCTGTCCAGAGCCTCACTCTGCAGTTAACAATGCAACAAGCTGTGGGCGGTTGCAATAAGGAACCTCATTAAAGCCCCCCTCCCCAATAATGTCTAAGGTTCCTATCCCTAAACCCACTTAGCTGGGCGTAAGTCCCATTGAATTCAACCTACTTCTGAATAAGTAGGCTTAGGATTGTGCAGTAAGGCAGAATCATTGAGCATGTCCAACATTTCACATATGAAATGAGGGACACCCTTGTACACTAGGGATCTATATTGCATATAGGACACTCCTCTGTTTGATGGAGTCCCATCTGAAGGGCTGTTTGCTCCAAGTCCAGAATGAGGAGAGAAAAATATAATTAGGGAAAGCAGGAGCCTTCAAGTTGCCCACGGAGAACAGACTGAGCAGGTGTGCTGTCCTCCCCACTATGTGAGATGTACTATATTTCTATTTAAACAGAAGTAACTATTTCTACAAAGGTCCGTATAGTTCAAGCTATGGTTTTCCCAGTAGTGATGTATGGAAGTGAGAGCTGGACCATAAAGAAGGCAGATTGCCAAAGAATGGATGCTTTTGAATTCTGGTGCTGGAGGAGACTCTTGAGGGTCTCAGATTGTGAAGCTGAGGCTCCAATACTTTGGCCACCTCATGAGAAGAGAAGACTCCCTGGAAAAGACCCTGATGTTGGGAAAGATGGAGGGCACAAGGAGAAGGGGATGACAGAGGATGAGATGGTTGGACAGTGGTCTCGAAGCTACCAACATGAGTTTGACCAGGCAGTGGAAGACAGGAGTGCCTGGCATGCTCTGGTCCATGGGGTCACAAAGAGTCGGACACGACTAAACAACAACAACTATTTCTAAATGTGCATCTATACATATAAATTAGCATGTGCAAATCTGTTTCCATCTTTGTCCTCTTTTCTGGTGATGCCTAAGAAGCCAGCCTGTTTCTGTACCACCCATCTTCTCACTGCAGCACTTTCACCCTCCCCCTTCCCTCCGCCATGATTGTCCAACTGGGAATGTGAGCTTTGAGTCTCATGTTAAGTTTTGAAGTAGTGTGAGACATCACAAAGCAAATCATTCTCATGTCAGCATCTGCTTGGATAACTTTTGAAGTATGTGAAATAGTCTGGAGGTGAATTTTGAAGGAAAAAACCTCAAGCTTTATTTGGAATAAGTAGCTGCTTCTGTGACAATGAGGTAGTCAAGGGGCTTTTAATCTCAACAGCAGAAGTGTGTGGTTCATTGGAGCTCCCAGAAGCTTGTGTGTGTGTTTCAGATTTGCATCTAACCCACCACCCAGATTGGGGAAGCCATGGCCCTTGAGATGATGTTGAACTCCAACTCCCATCAGCCCAAGCCAATAAGGCCAATAGTTGGGGAGAATTGGAATTGGAGTCCAAAAACATCAAAGGTTTCCCAGCCCTGATTTTCACACAATGAAAGCAGGCTTCTTCAGCCAGATGGGCTCCTTGTCTCTGAGTGGCAAGGACATGTCAGATTATCTCCCTATTGCAATGATGGCACACTCTGACGCATAAATGTTACTACCAGAGATCCAGAACAATGCGCAGAATAGTTGGTTTTCTTTAACTGCCGATCCACTTGAGCTTTATATCATTCTTCCCAGCACTTTACTTGCCTGAAGAAAACCATTTCAAAAGAGTGCTCTGCTGAAGTCCTATAGAAGCAACTCTTTATTTTACAAGCACAAGAAAATGTGACCGTCCCTCATTGTACTTGTAGGCAAGAAGAGGCTGGTTTATAGGCCCCTGGGAAGAGTTTCCTTCTGTGCCTCAAAGGAAGATTTGCTTACTTATTGCTATGATGGAAAGCCTGCCGAGACTCCTGTCTCTGTCTCAGCTTCTGCTCTTCAGATTGCGCTTCTCTTCCTGGAAGCCTTAACTGCCTGCTCAGACATTTCTGGAGAGTGTACTGGAGCTACAAGAACTACACGTGGTGTTTCGAAGGTTGATCACCACCCACTCGGTTTTCTTTCCTTGTGCTACTGGAGAAGGATTTCGTCTTCTCTGAGCATCCTAGTTGGGCAACCATAGTGATGTTCTCTCCCTTTAGATTCTTACCTTCACAGAAGGTAATGCCTTTGAGAGCCAGTTAGGAGATCAGCCCTTCTAAAATTTCCGTGTTCTCTCTCTCTCTCTCTCTCTCTCTCTCTCTCTCTCTCTCTCTCGGAAAAACAGAGACAGGGGTGGTGGTGAGTTGTTCTTAACCCTTTCCTCTACCCTTTCCGGATAAAAGATGTCCTCTTCTGGCTGCTACCCTGTGATAATAAAATTAAAACCAGTGTGGTGTAGTGGTTAAGAGCGGTAGTCATGTAATCTGGGTAAGCGGGTTCGCGTCTCCGCTCCTCCACATGCAGCTGCTGGGTGACCTTGGGCCAGTCACACTTCTTTGAAGTCTCTCAGCCCCACTCACCTCACAGAGTGTTTGTTGTGGGGGAGGAAGGGAAAGGAGATTGTTAGCCGCTTTGAAGGGGAGTGAAAGGCGGGATATCAAATCCAAACTCTTCTTCTTCTTCACCCTGTCAGGGCAGCCAACATCCAGGGACGGGCATCTTTTCACCAGGAAAACTGCTTGGTGTTGGCGTGGTAGCATCCCCAGGTATCCTGTACGTCGCCTTGAGGTGCCATTAATAGATAAATAACAACAACAATCCCTTTAACCCAGGGCTGACTCGCCTTTTTAGACCTGAGGGCTAATTATACTGCCAGCTGCCATCAGTGAAACTGCAGAACAGAACTGTGTCAAATAAATCAAGTACAAATTACAAATGAATAGAACCACTTCCTCTTCAGTCCTTCCAGCCTGATCAAACTGGCTCTCTCCCATGGCTACTTTTCATTACAAACAGTAACGTCTCTGACACTAACAGGAGCGACGTTTAGGAGATCTAGTCATGGAATCTCCTGAGTAACATGTAGTTTGGTCCTCAAGCTCAGTTCAGAGTCAAAGGCAAGGAAAGCAAATTTGATACTAACTTGCTTACAGATGAGCTATATGCGGAAAAATTAGTATCAGTGCAGTTTCACTTTTGTAAACACAAAATCTCCGAGGGAAAGAAGCAAGAGCAAAGAGCCTCGTTTTCTTGACAGATGAACCTATGTTAGAACAAGCAGTAATACATACCATAAAATGAATCCTGGAACATAAAACTGCTGGTATTTCTCGCTCTCTTTAGAGAATTGTGACATTAAAAAACGGGTTTAGGAAAACATTTCGTTATGATAGCTTGGTTTCACCCAGGCCCAAGCTTTGATTTATTGATCCCCCTTTCCTCAGTGTCTGCCATTTTAGCTGAGAGACAATTCCTCAATAAATAGAAAAAAGAGACACAATCCCTTCACTGCCTCCCAGACATGAGAGGAAATTGCTATGCTGACCCTAAAACCACATTGCAATAAGATGTTGAGTGTAGATTTTCCTATAACAAGTCATTTAATTTTCCTGTGATTTGTACTCTGAAAGGCTTCTGCCATCCAACTATCCTTCTCTACACAACCTGAGAATGGGCACTAATTAGTGCTCCTCTTCTAGGATTGATGTCATCAAAATAAAAAGGAGCTATAAATAATACTCCATACTTATGTTTAGACATATTCCTCCTGATGTACCTTCACCCGGATAATTTTCTCCTGTTTCCTCAGAGTCTTTTTCTTATATATATGTCTGATTTTGCATCAGCTCCATATTTCAGTAATCCCTCATCTACTTCTCAGTTCATTGTCTACTATTTCCCCCCTTCATTTTCCTTTGTAAACATTAAATAATTGAAACCATTGCTATGGATGGATGTAGGAGTGCAGCTGAATGTCTTGCCAGGATTTCAGCTCAGCTTATTTTCTCTCATCCATCCCACCACTACGTTTCTGATGGAGATGTTACAGAAAAATGGAAAGGACTGTCATCAGCATACTGATGATACCTTGGTCCCCAAACTCCTATTGACTGATCCCAGCTACTTCATATAGATATCAAATAGTATTGGGAATAATAATTGCATAACTCCCAGGGGCCAAAAAGCACTCTTCCAATGCCCTCTTTGATCTTGGTTGCAGAGGTAGGACTGGAATCATGGCAACACAGTCCTCTCGGATACCACGGTCAAAACTATCTCTAAAGTTGCAGAGAGATCAAGAAGCAAGGTCACTCTTGCCTTGTCCATCTCTCTGTCATCAGAGTGATCAAGGGCAACTCAGTCCCATGGCCAGGCCTGAACCTAGATTGGAATAGATCTACATACTTTGTAAGATCCAAGAATGCTGACAGCTACCCTGCACAACCCTCTCCACCACCTCCACCCCGCCCCCCGCAAAGGGCTTATTGGTCAATAGTTGTTCCAGACCAACCCTTCCAGGGCTGATTTCTTTATGAGTTGTCGTCAGATAACTGGAGGGAACTGCATTGGCATCCCCTGCACTAAACCAGAGTAAAGTGTTACAGCTTTAAAAAAAATGTCTCCCTTTAACTGGATTTTAGTTGAACCTGCTATCCAGACTTTGCTTTGAGACTAGCCTATTTTAGCTGCTGTGCAAACAACTTCTGCAGGTATCCTAATGCAAACATAGGCCTATGAACCTTTTTTAAGAAAGAGAGCAGCAGCAGAACTGCAACACCACCAACAAAGCAAAGCCACTACCCTCCGTTGTGTGTGGGTCCACTGAACTGGGACTTGCGCGTTGAGATCCCCCAGGCCACCCCAATAACTCACACTTCACACCTCAATTTTTGTTTAAGGTTTTTGGCATGAATTTGGCCACAACTTTATTTAAATACACACACGTGAGTGGTTGCTTAGGCATTGGTTACAACTATCTGTCCTTGCCCCAGGGACAGCACTGACTTCCGGATTCCAGCGGAAGCCAGTGAGGGAAACAATTTTTGGGGAGAAAATGAAGCTGGGCCTCAGTCCCTCACTTCTCACCCTCATGCTCCTGGTGGCTTGCACGGCCCAAGTCCAATGCCAGGGACAAGGATGAAAAGAATGGCAAGCCCCTGGATTCCTTTAACGGAATTCCCTTTCCGCACCACCGTTGGAGGGGTAGGCACTTACCCCTCCACCAACCAATTTTAACCAATGCCTAACCGCCAACCTTACAAGTTGTGACGATTTGCTACGCAGTAGGCAAAAACCAAATGGCAACAGCCAATCAGCCAAATGGACAAAATTCCTACCAGGCCCCTGCCCCAAGGCAGACGACCCCATGACAGGCATAGCAAGGTCAGAGGACAACGAACCCCCCCCCTTTCAGGGAGGGTGGGCGGGTGATCCGGTGCACGCAGCCCAAGAGAAGACCCCAGGCTGCGAGCCCTGTATTTAAGACCTCAGACCCCTCCCACACTTTAGCAACATAACATTCTCCCCAGCAACACTCCTTGCCCAATCACAGCATGTGGCCAATTTGCCCAACAACAGTGGGGTGGCCTTTTTGGTCCCCACCGCAACACGTGATCTCTGTTATGAAGAACACGCTTTGCAGGATTATTCCACGAAAGGTAAAATTGGGTAGGGACACATGCTGCCCTGATTATCTGGATAAGCTTTCCAAGATAGGATGGAGCAGGACATAAGGTATTGCACACCACATCAGGAAATGTTGCTTGAGGTACATCGCAGACAGTGGTACTTCGGTTTACGAACTTAATCCATTCCGGAAGTCCGTTCTTAAACCAAAACTGTTCTTAAACTGAGGTGCGCTTTCCCTAATGAGGCCTCCCACCGCTGGTGCCCTTCTACCATTTGGCTTCCGTTCTTAGACCAAGATAAAGTTCGCAAACCGGGACACTACTTCCGGTTTTGCAGAGTTCGTAAACTGAATAGTTCATAAGCAGGGCTGTTCTTAAACCGAGGTACCACTCTACTTAAATTTAAGTATTTAAATTTAAGGTGAGATTCTCGGGATACTAAAAAGTAGTTGATTTGCCCACAATAAACTTCTAGTTATGATCGTCTCTCTCAAACTAAGTATAAAAATATTTGGGAGATAACTAACACCATTTAATAAAATGAGAACTATATTAGGAAGGTTCTTTTTGTTATGCAAATTTGGCACCAGAGAATAATTTCTAATATTTCAATTTCGCTGGAATATAAACTTACACTAAACTCTTAAATATAAATAGATTAATAATAATTCTGCTGGTCTGAAAAAAACAAAACCATTCAGTATGGCAAAATATGTTCCAGTTGTCTATGGTTATAAAGGAATAGCTGTAGATTTAAGAGGCATATATGAAACATTCTAGTTTAGAAAAAGCAGTTAATTTTTCATTGTGTGATACAGGAAATTTCTCATTTAATCTACCTGGAGGAAAGAAATGGTCGCAACTTATTTCTTTCCAAAATTGTTGCCTTTAATTATAGTCTTGCAGATGAAAACTGAATCTAGGAAAATGCAGTTCTACCTTGCTGTGATGTCTAAAATTCCAGACATAAGTAAAGATGTGAGATCACAATCTAATCAGCAACAAATAGCTGCTCACAGCCTACAGTAATCACTTACAGCTGCCTTTTGAATGCATAGCTATGTAACATTTATTAGCAGATTGCATACGTATATGATAAAACCAGCTGTGTATTACAAGTGTGGCTTAATGATGACAAAGCAAACCTTTTACAATGCCATTCTATGCATGACACACTGTTCAGCCACAAGGCAGATTTAAACCCATCGAAATCCATTCAAGTGTGCTAAACTCAGAACTAGTGCGGGGGGAAAGGACCAGGATTTATTCCATGCTGTTTAGGGCCTCAGGGGACACGGGTGGCGCTGTGGTCTAAACCACAGAGCCTAGGGCTTGCCGATCAGAAGGTTGACAGTTCGAATCCCCGCGACAGGGTGAGCTCCCGTTGCTCAGTCCCTGCTCCTGCCAACCTAGCAGTTCAAAAGCACTTCAAAGTGCAAGTAGATAAATAGGTACTGCTCCGGCAGGAAGGTAAACAGCGTTTCCGTGCGCTGCTCTGGTTTGCCAGAAGCGGCTTAGTCATGCTGGCCACATGACTCGGAAGCTGTACGCCGGCTCCCTCGGCCAATGAAGCGAGATGAGCGCCGCAACCCCAGAGTCGGTCACGACTGGGCCTAATGGTCAGGGGTCCCTTTACCTTTACCTGTTTAGGGCCTCAATATATTGTGATTGAAGGTTTGGGGGGTG
The DNA here is from genome assembly GCF_965112155.1 of Podarcis liolepis. Lineage (NCBI taxonomy): Eukaryota > Metazoa > Chordata > Lepidosauria > Squamata > Lacertidae > Podarcis > Podarcis liolepis. The sequence goes on along the minus strand of NC_139571.1, from coordinate 12,897,150 downwards.
ATGAGCCAGCAGGCTTTGGAATAGGAATGTCTTCTATTTTAAAATCTGTCTGAAATCATCATTGTTTTTGGCATCAGCTAAAAACCTGCCTTTTTAGACAGGTGTTGGTGATGTGGGTCTATGATGTATTTCTTCTGCAGTAAGGAAAAGTAGTTAAACCATATATACATATATAGAGAGAGAGTGTGTGTGTGTTTTATTGTTTTTGATGGGATTGTTGTATTGCTTGATATTATATCTGATATGCTCTATTCTTGGATCATGTAAAAAATGAAATGAATAAATAAATCACAGCACTCCCAGCTCTGTCCTCCATCAGAGGGTGGCAGTCCAGGTGGGTTCATGAGGAAAGGTGGGAGGCTTCATTGTTTTGGAAATCCTGAGCCAGTATCCCAAAGACGACTCCCTTTGGTCTAATTAAGTGAGACAGGACAGAAAAAATACCCCCATTTGTGGCCTTACCTCTCTGTTTCTGAGTCCCCTGTTGTGAGAGGGGGCACCTGGCTTGGTGGGTTGTGGGGGCTGCCATGCACATTGCGCCCTGAAGAAGCGTGGCTCACCGAGTGTGATGGGGGCAGGGAGCCCGTAGCAGCTCCATTTTGACTGGCGTGGGTGTTGGAGAACAGGGCTGCTGCAAGAAGGGCAAAAACATTCACTATTAGGACAGGCACACATCTTCAGATTCCTCAAGTGAGCATCTTAATTCAGTCTTCGGCTGCAATTAGGAGGCTTTGCTTTCACTACACCAGGAGTTTTAAACATGAGTAAGATGATGGGACGCGGGTGGCGCTGTGGGTTAAACCACAGAGCCTACAACTTGCCGATCAGAAGGTTGGAGGTTCGAATCCCCGCGACGGGGTGAGCTCCCCTTGCTCAGTCCCTGCTCCTGCCAACCTAGCAGTTCGAAAGCACGTCAAAGTGCAAGTAGATAAATAGGTACCGCTCCGGCGGGAAGGTAAAAGGCGTTTCTGTGTGCTGCTCTGGTTCGCCAGAAGCGGCTTAATCATGCTGGCCAGCTGTACGCCGGCTCCCTCAGTCAATAAAGCGAGATGAGCGCTGCAACCCCAGAGTCGGTCACAACTGGGCCTAATGGTCAGGGGTCCCTTTACCTTTACCTTTAAGATGATGTTTACCCCTTTGTACAGCTAGGCAAACCTCAGCCACACAGTCTTATATCTACACTGCCTCCCCCCACCCTGGGAGGAGCCAGTGTGGCTTGGGGGTTAGAGCGTCAGGCTATGACCTGGGAGACCAGGGTTCAAATCCCCCCTCGGCCATGAAGCTTGCTGGCTGACCTTGGGCCACCCAATTACTCTCAGCCCAACAACAGGGTTGTTGTGGGGCTAAAATGGGGAGGTAAAAGGTAAAAAGGTAAAGGACCTCTGGACGGTTAAGTCCAGTCAAACTTGACTATGGGGTGTGGCTGCTCATCTCTACTTTCAGGCCAAGGGAGCCAGTGTTTGTCTACAGACAGCTTTCAGGGTTGTGTGGCCAGCAGGACTAAACCACTTCTGGAGCAACAGAACACCGTGACGCAAACCAGAGCACACAGAAATGCCATTTACCTTCCCGCCGCAACGGGTGTGCTTTCGAACTGTTAGGTTGGCAGGAGCTGGGACAGAGCAATGGTAGTTCACCCCGTCACAGGGATTCGAACCGCCAACCTTCTGATCGGCAAGCCCAAGAGGCTCGGTGGTTTAGACCCCAGCACCACCCGCATCCCACTAAAACTCGGGAGGAAATCTATGTAAGCCACCTTGAGCTCCTTGAAGAAAAACTGGGATACAGTGGTACCTCGGATTAAGTACTTATTTCGTTCTGGAGGTCCGTACTTAACCTGAAACTGTTCTTAACCTGATGCACCGCTTTAGCTAATGGGGCCTCCTGCTGCTGCCGCGCCACCAGAGCACAATTTCTGTTCTCAACCTGAAGCAAAGTTCTTAACCTGAAGCACTATTTCTGGGTTAGCGGAGTCTGTAACCTGAAGCGTATGTAACCTGAAGTGTATGTAACCCGAGGCACCACTGTGCAAATGTAAATAATCACAACAACAGCAATGAGAAGAGCAGCAGCAGCAACAACAATAATAATATTTTCTCTATCTTGGCAAGTAAGCAGTATTATCACAATTAAAGGACACATCTAGCCAGGGAAAAGCAATGGCCCAGGGAGAATCCAGAGGATCAGAGAGAGAGACTGGGAGGACACCACCAAGCCTCTGGGTTGAAGGTACCCCCTCCCCGCTATAAAGTCCTTTTGGAGGAGCAGACTGAAGTCTTGTGGATTAAAGTGAGAGAGGAATTTAAAACCACCTTTGTCAGAAGCGGACTGGACTTATACAGGGGTCCAGGGATTCTCAAGTACTTATTTTCAGTAATCCTTAAAGATAGCTTTTATAAAATCTTACACAGGTGATATAATACACTAAAAAGGATTAAAAGTAGATATATCAGCATTTGAGATAATTGCTGCTGCTGTCATCTGTGGGACACAGGCTAGATTGTGTTCGGATAATTACTGGAAATTGATATTAGAAAGTATTTGTGGGATAATAAGCTGTACATAGTCTTTATCACTAACACTCTGCTTATTGGCATTGTTAAAAGAGCAAGGCATGTTTATCTGGTGCAAAATCTAATTAACAACTGCTACATTTTTTTTTTTTAAAAAAGGAAGAGTGTTGAGCATGTTGCTTTATGGAACACCTTCCCACATGTGCTGTATCATGAAGATTTGGAGTATCACATGGCAGGACAGAGTTTCAAACAAAGATGTGCTCAAGCCCACATTCTCAGCATGTTTGCACTCCTCTCTCAGTGACGGCTACACTGGCTTGGTCATGCCCATAGAATGGAAGATGGCAGGATCCCCAAGGATGCGCTCTATGGGGTGCTGGCTTCAGGCATCATGCCTGTTGGCACACCAACTCTACATTACAAAGATGACTGTAAACATGAAGACATGAAGGCTGGCCACACCAGCTCTGCCAGATGGGAATCCCTTGCAGGTGACCTCAGTGCCTGCAGACAGGCATTCAAGTCATGCATTCATAGCAGTGGCTGTCGGAATCTTAGCTCGGCCAAGCTGAGAAGGCTCATCTTCGGAATCACCTCCCGACGTGTTTAACGACCTCGAGCCTTTGATGAGGCTCCAAGGCACATCCTCCCAGCAGAGTTCCCAGCACAGGGCAGGATGAGACAGTATGATCTACATTGCTATGCTTTATTTTCTAGCTACGCAGAGAGCAAAGAAATATACAACATCTCCCTGTGATAGCACAGAGCAACTGAAACAAAGGAAACAGGAAACCACTAACGTCACATCCCGTCTCCCTTTCCTGTGAGACTGCAAGGTCTCTGGAATGTAAACAGAGTCCTGTGACTCCCAGCAGCTTCTCAGTGAGAAACAGAAACTAACAATGACCAGAGGAGAAATAACTGCTGGGTGGAGCACAGAGAGAAGAAATGTCATGGGACGTCTGCAGCAGCACAACCAGACACTTTCATCTGCCCCAGCTGCAACTAAACATGTCTCTACAGCCACAGCAGACACTGCAACCTTCCAACAGTTTGACTCCCCCTCCCCAAGGCACCCTCCTCCATCGTCTCCCGAGACGGACGGATGCCAGAGACCAGACCTGCGCATAGAATTCCAGAACTGATAGAGCCATTGTGGGGAATCCCTAGTCTACCAAAGGCAACATGAGCCTCCCTCTAGAACTACCAAAATTGTTACTGCAGGACTTAATTGCGTGGCGAGTTCCCGCCTGCCCCCAATAGAAATAAAGACACACGACACCATTGTATTAGGTTAATGGGCTAAAATTGGCCACAACTTTATTGGTTACAGGTAAGAGAGGTATTGGCTTAGGCATTGGTCCTATCAGACTATCCGGCTTCAGCCTGTTTGCTTGAAGACCGGGAAGGGTTAACACCAGCAGGGGGAAGCCCTGCAGATGCACATCAACTAGGGACTCCCCCAGGGTCACCGCTCGAGGGCGTGCTTTAGGCCCTGACTTCCATAGGCTTCGGACGAGGCCACATCCCCTGGAATCCTTTACCAGACTACCCTTCAATATTTGGGGGAGGTGATGGCACTCCTCCTCCCCAACACATCTACAAAGCAATACCCCTACCAATGCCTAACCGCAAAAACCAAAGGAGTTGTGATGATTTGCTATGAGGTAGGCAAAAAACCAAATGGCCAGTGCCAATTTGACAAGTGGAAAAAATCCCTACCAGGCCCCTTAATGGCGACCAACCGAGGTCCATAGCAAGGTCAAAAGAGAAACCTTAAGGGGTGGGCGGGTGGGAAACAACAGCAGCTGTGCAGGCAAAAGAGGGAGATCCCGGGGCTGCGCTTGCCTTAAGTGAGGCAAGCCACACACTCCTAGCCAGCCGAATGGCTGGCTCAGGTGATGACGTGGCTCGAGGATTCCCCTGATTGCGCGGGGCTGGAAAAAAGCCTCTGCGCGCATGTTGGGGGCGTGAAACCTGCAACCCCACCTCCTCCTGAGGTCGGAAGTGGCTTTGTTTGCAAGGTTTATACGCATTTTACATATTAATATTTTATTAATACATTGATGGCCCATTTTAATCCATTTAATTGCTCCCATCGCTTCATTCTCATCCCAACGGCACCTTTCCTGCACCTTCAGAAAACTCGAGGCCTATAGTGTTGTAATCTCTTCAAAAGAGAAATCAGCCATTTGGGAAGATAATAGCTCTCTGCTGTTTTCATCCTATCCTTGTGATGTTTATGCTGCAGCATTTAAATCAGCAGAACATTTCTGCATTGAAGCTAAAATTATATATATAATAATTTGTATTTAAAGGACAGTAACTGTGGCAGGAAGAATGATGCTCATCATATAGAGGCATCAAACACAAGGGCTGTCCACCTGAAACATGGCTCCTCACACGCATTGTGTTTATGAAGTTTCACATTTATTCTTCCCAAAAGCTTTTAAGAAGAAATCATGTAGAGGTGATAGATGGCGTCACCTTGCACACAATTAAGAAATGAGAGTTTGCATTCTCAAACTGCTTCCAAATCAAAGCTTCTTTTTTACAAAAAAAAAAGTTTCTTCCCATCTTAGCACAGAAAGTACTCTGTAATTTAAAGAACCTTTCTGAAATGGAGAATTGCCACCTTTCCTCCTGCAAACTACCAATAATGTCGTAATTCATTTCCATGGGTATATTATTCTTAAATTATGGTTCTCTGTCAATCTTTTTCACATAAAAAAGACCTCATCTACCTCCTTTTAGAATAATCAAAGTGCAAAAGTGTTGCCGTTACCCTACTTAAATGTCTAAGCAGCCATAAAATGGGGCTTTCATAGGCCGAAAAATCCTGCTCAATCTGGGAGCCTTCCAGTTGTGTCTCAGGGCTGCAGGTGGACTTAAATCAGTGTCAAAATAAGGGGTCGGTTTGGGGGTTTTCAATGTTTTGTTGTTAAATTGATAGAGAAATCAACCCAGAGCCGTGCTGTGCACGATGACATTATACTGCATTACCTGCACAATTGTGTGTGTGTGTAGCTTTTAAAGTAGGGATGTGGGTGGTGCTGTGGGTTAAACCACAGAGCCTAGGGCTTGCCAATCGGAAGGTTGGCGGTTCGAATCCCTGTGACGGGGTGAGCTCCCATTGTTCGGTCCCAGCTCCTACCAACCTAGCAGTTTGAAAGCACGTCAAAGTGCAAGTAGATAAATAGGTACCGCTCCGGCGGGAAGGTAAACGGCATTTCCGTGCGCTGCTCTGGTTTGCCAGAAGCGGCTTAGTCCTGCTGGCCACATGACCCGGAAGCTGTACGCCGGCTCCCTCAGCCAATAAAGCGAGATGAGCGCCGCAACCCCAGAGTTGGCCACGACTGGACCTAATGGTCAGGGGTCCCTTTACCTTTACCTTTTTAAGTACTAGATGCACAGAGCTCCTCTGATGTGGACTGGCATCTTGGCGAAGGTGAAGAAGGTTGACTCTTTCCTTCCATCCTGAAGAACTAGTGAAAATCACCCCACCAGATGCCATTTGCCCTGGAAGGGAAGATGCTATGGGGGCCATAATGACAATCTATTAAATTGACTTTCCTTCCAAGAACAAGTGTTTCTATTCAACAGCAGCAACTGTCTCCCAGGGCGGTGACATGGTGTCTGCCAGAGTGGGGTGAAGCTGGGATTGTTTTATTATTATTATGCTATGCAAATTATGTTTTTAATGTTGTACACTACTCTGGGATCTGCCAATAAGGGGCGGTATATGAAGTGATTAAAATAAATAAATAAAAGTATAAAAATCTGAGGATAAATATATTTATGCTGTTGCTTATTGTGGATGAAGTTGACTAAGCAACTCAAATATTTAATTATGACATGCAAATATAATTTGAATATCCTTTTAGTTAAAAAAAAAACCACAGAAAAAGAAGTCATTGTTGTTTACCTGGCCAAGTAAGACAGCAGTTAGGATTAATAATATATAAAAGTAGTATTTGTTCTTATATAGTTCACTAGCAGGACAAAAATATCCAAAGTTCCATTTCCAGATTCACCCAGGAATATAGCTATGCAACAAAAACAGCTGTTCTATTCAAATCTGTAGAACTGTTTAGGATCTTGTGGGCTATGAGTTTTAAATTGCATTGGCATAAATGACTATAAATATTTCCTTTTTACATAAGACAAGAACTCAGAAGGCAAACGACAATCTTCTGAACCAGATAAGAGCCAGCAATCTTTTTGAATGGCAGCAATCTAATGTAATGACCTTCAGTTTTAGCAAGACAGATTTTAATCCAGATCCCACAATTTATTGCTTTGGGGATTCTGCTGACTCTTAATCACAAAAGCAATAAGAGTTTCCAATATGTTCATCTGCCTCAGTTAATCAATTGTTCCAGCTGCCAATCACTAGAAATATCTGAAGGCAAACCTAAAGGATATCAGCCAGCCAAAGAAACAGCTGTGACCTCTTGGGACCAGGACGGAGCTCCATCGCGAACTTCACCCTTTCCTCCGGCATCTCTGACATGTTCTATATTGTTTCACAGCAGGCCCCCCATTATTGCTATGCATGCTAGCAGCATGTAGGGATTTTATTGGTGCTTTCCCCCCTCTTGTAGTTAGTTTGCAAAATGATTGTGAGGGTCACAGCAGAGGCTATTCATGGGGATTATAAAAAGCTGGCTAACTCAAGCAGAGAGGGGTCCAATGAATCTTCAGTCGTTGTATAATAACATTTTTCACGCGTCAGCTTCCTCACTATCATCAAGTTGTCCTGGGTGCATTGCATATCCCTCATTTGATTTTAGCCAGATTAGTCTGGCACCAGCAGGAGGGAAAGAAAACAAATTGTGTATGTATCAGTTAACCCATCATTTGATACTGAATTGCTATTTAAAGGTAAAGGTAAAGGTAAAGGTAAAGGTACCCCTGCCCGTACGGGCCAGTCGTGTCCGACTCTGGGGTTGCGTGCTCATCTCGCTCTAGAGGCCGTGAGCTGGCGCCGTCCGAAGACACTTCCGGGTCACGTAGCCAGTGTGACAAAGCTGCTCTGGCGAGCCAGCACCAGTGCCGCACACGGAAACGCCATTTACCTTCCCGCTATAAAGCGGTCCCTATTTATCTCCTTGCACTTAAGAGTGCTTTCGAACTGCTAGGTGGGCAGGAGCTGGGACCGAACGACGGGAGCTCACCCCGTTGCGGGGATTCGAACCGCCGACCATACGATCGGCAAGTCCTAGGCACTGAGGTTTTACCCACAGCGCCACCCGCATCCCACACGAGTTGCTCTTTACCGTCGCTAAATCTGTGGCCGGTTGCAATGACGGACAGGGTGTGCTTACTTTTAATAATTGCATATAAGTGGTAATTTAAACAAGTGCAGTTTTTCTCAACCCTTTGTAGTAATCTGCAGTGACCCAAATGACCTCCTCCATAGGCATTAAATATAAAGTAAAGGCAGAGTATTGCCATCCTCCTTTGGAAGAAGGGCCATGGATCAGGGATCAAGCAGATGCCCAGCCTATTAGAAGTCCCAGATTCACTCCCTGGTGTTTCCATGTAGGGTGAGGGTGGGAAAACCCTGTCAGAAACTCTACTCACCAAATTAGTGCAGATCATAATGAGCCAGATAGATTAATGGTCTGGCTCAATATAAGGCAGCTTTCTATGATTATTGTGCTGGTCCCGGAGGTTAATCAAGAGGCAAGGTCCAAGTCCAGTCCGTGGACGATGAAGCAATATGAAGGCAGTCCGTAAAAGTCAAACTGGGTGCAGGGCAGGGTTCAGGCAGGGACTGACAACCACCAATGTTGCTCCCGCAACTTGGGACTGGGGCTGGCTGGCTTTTATATGCCCCGAGGCATAGGGCGGCCCCGAACCTCAGGTGACTCGCCTCGCCTGGCCTGGAGGCGAGCACTCCTCCTGTGGGAACTTAGTTCCCTCCGCCTCTCAGCCCTGAGCCTCTACAACCTCAGCCTCCCCTGAAGGGACTGAGAGTGGAGCACCTGCAGGCAATGGGTCCTCCATCACCTCCGGGGCCAGAGCAGACTCAGCTGGTGCCTGCACCTGAGGATCCAGCACAGGTGAGGACCCTTCTGGCTCATGCCCTAGGCCCGGCTCAGCTGGTTCTGGAGGTGGGGAATCCTGTGCAGGCTGGGATTCCTCAGGTTCAGCATCCGAGTCCAAATCCTAGGCCATCACAATTATCTTGAGAAGAACTCAAGTCTCAGTCTAGTTTTTTTTCATTTACCTTCTCTCATTTGTTACATCTCCCATCCTTTTGGAAGTCTGTACATCCTAGGGACACTCCTTCGATGCTTGCCATATTCCTAATAAAATCACTGTTCCTAAAACCACAGAAGGGAAGGGAATCCCTTTTATTTCCTCCTCCAAGCAAGTTTAAAGGCATCTATGTCAAGCATATATCCACTCAGGATATACTTCTATAGCTGTAATTCCATCCATGTCTCTCAAAAAGAGAAAAACTTACAGCCTTAAAAATGTTTCCCCATAAGAGTGAAAGGGGTGCCTGAAGCTTCATTTTTGGGTTGGAGGCCCGGATTAAACTGAATTAAGATGTTTTCCAAGATGATACCGTAAACTCCCTTTGGTTTCTTGCAGAAATTGCTCTTAATTTTCTCCCTGTAAATTAAATTGGGCTTTACAGTTCTTTCCTTTTTCGAGATCATACTTGTATCCTTCATGAAACTTTCATACTGACTCCAGATTAAAATTGTTTTCCTTTATTGTCAATTCATTTTCATTGTCCGTTCCTTTGCTTTTATGGGCAACAAAATTATTTCCTGGAATCCTACCCTGTACATAACGTTTCTTTCACTCCCCCCACCCCATACCATACCTGTGTAAATGTCATGCACAGGTCCTGGAGATTGTCTGACGGTACTTTCTGAAGTGCCCTGGGGAGATGCAGGAGGTTGGAGAGGCTGGATCGTGAGACAGTCATTGAGAATGTCCTGGTCAAGCTCTATACTTGAACGCAACTGAAATACAAGCACAGAAAAGAGAAAAACCATGTGCTTCAGAGAAACAACAAACACCATATAACGAAACATAATAATATAATTATGTTTCAGTGAAAACAAAATGAGGTCAGAAGATTGCATTACATCCCCCGCCGCCATGTTTTAAAGACCAGGAGCGAGCATGTAATCCCAACATTTGGAGCATAACAAATGCATTTGCTAAGAATGGTGAAAACAGCACATTGACGCTTATGGACAGCATAAGACAGAATGACTTCGCAGTCTATCCAACTAGAACAAATTGTCAGAGTATCCCGGTAAAGGGGTTTAGGGGGAAAGTTTTGTCTGAAGGCCAAGATGGTGGCTAATGGACCACAGAACTCCCCAAAAGAGCATCCTAGGGAGTTCCCCCTATTTGTTCTGCCTCCTAGGGGGTTCTGGTGAAGAAATCCACCAGAAATTGGGTTGGTTGATTCCGCATGCATCCCAGTGCCTATACCAAAGCCATCAGACATCTGTAATCAATAAAGTTGTGGCCATTTCCATCCCAAGCTGTTGTCCTGTCTTGATAGCTGCTCTCACATCCTTGTCCCTATTTTGCTAAGAAGCAAAACCAGAAATATGTACGATGAGTTCTTGTATCTTTTCTCGTTTATCCCTCATGCATCTCCCACCTCCAGGACCCAGATGTTTCTCATGCTGTAACCATGAACTCCACTCTGCATTGCTTAACAGCTATTACTGCTATTATCCATGTATATTTCTAAGGTCAAAGGTATCTACATTTTCCCCATCCAGATTCTTAGAATAAGTAGTGAAAGTGGCACTAATTGCCACGAAACATTGTTCAAAAACAATTAACCTTCCCAAGAAAGATTTCAAGGCTACATTATTTATCCTATGTTTATATTTGCCTTTAAAAAGGTTCCTTTACAACGCAACTTGCCAGCAATATATCTATTATTATTATTATTATTATTATTATTATTATTATTATTATACTGTACAAAGCTGATCTCTTTCCTTTATCAGCATCCCAACTATGTGAAATTGGATTCAGAATATGGGGGAAAGATGGGATAATAAAGAATGAAGCAAAGTGTGGTTTGAGTTTTTGCATTTTTTAGGAACCTGAATGGAATGCTTTGAAATGTTGTTTGGGAATACACACACAAAATAGATTTGTTTCTCAAGTCACATGCAGGCTGCGAAAAAGAAGAATGTGGTTCCCTATATGCATGTATTTTAAGGACAAGTGGAGAAAAGTACATGTGCATATAGGGACGCGGGTGGTGCTGTGGGTTAAACCACAGAGCCTAGGACTTGCCGATCAGAAGGTTGGTGGTTCAAATTCCCGCGATGGGGTGAGCTCCCGTTGCTCAGTCCCAGCTCCTGCCAATCTAGCAGTTCAAAAGCATGTCAAAGTGCAAGTAGATAAATAGGTACCGCTCCGGCGGGAAGGTAAACAGCGTTTCCGTGCACTGCTCTGGTTCACCAGAAGTGGCTTAGTCATGCTGGCCATGTGATCCAGAAGCTGTACACTGGCTCCCACGGCCAATAAAGTGAGATGAGCGCTGCAACCCCAGAGTCGGTCACGACTGAACCTAATGGTCAGGGGTCCCTTTACCTTTACCTTACATGTGCATATACTGCCTTTTTTGTGGCTCGTGTGTATTTTGAACCTGAGTGTACACATAGTGCTTGATTACCAAAAGTGAAGTGAGAATTGCCCCAATGGAACAGAAAGGAATTGCACACAGTATTGTTCAACTGAAAATGTTACATGGAAATATGAACAGTGGTAATAAATGTCCAACGATCCACCCTATCACATTGTTTGCAAAATAAATGACATGTTTGTGGTGCTGAGGGTAGGAAAAATTGCTTGGAATCAGAAATACAGGGGGAAATAACCCCTCTACCCCATAACTTCTCTGCCCCAAATCTCCCCCTCCCTAATCCGCTTTTATTACACTGCCAAAATTTAGTTAGACCTGGAAACTAAACTGTGCACTGGTTAACTGAATTCTGTCCATGCTCAAGCTTGTTTTACAGTTGTAATACTGTCTTTGATTCATGAATATGAAGTCAAATATTCTGTGTTCTTAGATGAAAAATAATCCGTCCTGCAGATATGGCCTGTGACCAAAATCTTGCCCAATTTGTGCCCATGGAAATATGTTCCATAATACACTATTAAGTGATATATTAACCCAGCCATCAATCCTGAAATCTGCAGCAGTGTTTCCAAAGTACTTGCACTGAATTCAAAGATATAATAATGGTATGAACCTAAATGTTTCGCTCACTGTATTTAATGGAGTGGCTCTCCAGTATTCTGAACACGTGATCTACTTGCTTTGAAATATACAATACATTGTTTTCATGCGAAGTATTCAGATCGTCCTTTTAATATGACAAACTTTGCATCTGGAACCTGAGCAGTTCCCAGAAGCAATGTTATTCTTACTTAGGTACAGCAGAAAACAAGGCACCATTTATAGCAAGATATATACATGCACACACGTGCTTTCCCCCCCTTGACAGTTCTAATGCTTATAATCTCTTAGGACAAGAGAGGGAAACTCAACTCCCATCATTTCCTCATTTCAGGTATGATTGGATAATCACCCAAGATTTAGCAAATCAAGGGAATGTAATTGAAAGGGAACAAGGCCCCTAAATCCCTCAATTTGCGGCTACATTACGTTTGAGTGCAAGAACAGGCATTCAGTTGGTCGGAGGCATGAGATGCCTCCAAAGGAAAAGGTTCCCCATCAAAAGACCTTTTCTTTAGCACTTTCCTTATCGCTGTTGTTTATCAGACTCATGTTTTCTTCATGGACACCTTGGTAGTCATCATTGTTCCGTGGAAATCAGATGCCACTAAAATATGCTTCTGAATAAGCTCAGCCAGGAGAAAAATAGCTTGATGTATGTACACCCACGCAGATAAGCTTGCTATCAAAACATTTTTGAGAGAATAATGGTGCCTTCGATAGCTAGACTCATATTTCCTATTATTGTAGCATTTCGGAATCCATCCGAAGGCTGACATTAAAGACACTTGAGAAGCATTTTGGAGTCAGGGAGACGTGCTGTAAGGGTGCAGGTGATGCCCTTTCCTGTGGCTGCAGAATTAGATAAAATAACCTTTTGCAGACCTAGTCCCAAAGTTTGGAATGATAGTCAGAGGAAATCCTGAATGAGAGTAAGACCTCCAAGGATGCCACAACACTCCTGCGGATGGGAGAGCCAAACAAGCCCTCATCTACCCACAGATATATACTCCTGGGAAAGGACATCTTCAAAACACTTGCCCTGAAGCTGAGATCTCACATTAGCTGGAAACAGTATCTTACCCCACCAATGCACCAAACAGGAAGATTATCACAAGAATACAGAGACTCTCATCTTCCCATCCAGAACCCGAAAGGTGAGAAACCTGCCCAGCCACTCTCTTTTCCAGGTTACCAATGATGTTCACACAGTCCTTTGCTCCTGCAAGAGCATACTAAACTTTGTTATTTTTACAGAATGTTGCAAAGTCAACCCAGCTGCAGCTTGGCAAACATGACAGATAGCAGTGAGGCAGCTGTCCTAGCGAGTTGCAGCAGGTGGCAGCCTGCCATAAGATTCATGGTTTTCATCTTCTTCTGAGCACCTTGGGGCCTTTTATCATCCTTACGGCTGTGAGGAATGGCTTTAAGTTTGGAGAAACTCGACTATTCTTTGCATAACACAGTGCTGATACAAATCCTATGGTCTGAAAATACAGTTAAGCAGGGCTTTTGATGGCCATCCTGACAAATCAGGTTGCATGAGAGGGAGAGATGGGAAGCTGCCTTGTTCTATCAACAGAGGAAGATGGATGGTGCCTAGGAAGCTAATGATGAGTGAAAGCAACAGTCTTCAGGCACCTTGAAGGCACACACACACACATTATGGCATGAAATATACTCGGAGTCGAGAGTGGATAAACCTAGACAGCGTCTTAAAAAGCAGAGACATCACCTTGCCAACAGAGGTCCGTATAGTTAAAGCTATGGTTTTCCCAGTAGTGATGTATGGAAGTGAGAGCTGGACCATAAAGAAGGCTGATTGCCGAAGAATGGATGCTTTTGAATTATGGTGCTGGAGGAGACTCTTGAGAGTCCCATGGACTGCAAGAAGATCAAACCGATCCATTCTGAAGGAAATCAGTCCTCAGTGCTCACTGGAAGGACAGATCCTGAAGCTGAGGCTCCAATACTTTGGTCACATCTTGAGAAGAGAAGACTCCCTGGAAAAGACCCTGATGTTGGGAAAGATGGAGGACACAAGGAGAAGAGGACAACAGAGGACAAGATGGTTGGATAGTGTTCTCGAAGCTACCAGCATGAGTTTGACCAAACTGGGGGAGGCAGTGGAAGACAGGAGTGCCTGGCGTGCTCTGGTCCATGGGGCCACGAAGAGTTGGACACGACTGAACGACTAAACAACAACATTAAGCTCATAGTGGTGAGGGGGAATGAAAGTTTCCTCAAAATATCTGCTTTATATACATTACTTACACAATGAGCTGCACGTGATTGGCTATTTCCAGGATTCTCCTGTAGGACAATCAGGTTGTGGATTCACTTCCACCTGGAGCTGGATTGGGTGGCTCCTGCGGACCAATCATACTGCTGCATTGTTCTAGGACCAATCAGACTGCTGCATTTTGTATACTATTGTTCTAGGACCAATCAGACTGCTGCATTTTGGATCCTATTCAACTCAGTACATAACATGGCATAAGCTTTTCTGGGCCACAGTCTGTTTCATAAGATGCAGCCTTGAAGGTGATGTAAGGCTCTTTCTTTTAGCTGCAGGATTCTAGCTGCAGGGTGAGTGATGACAGTTGGAGTGACAGAAGGGTGAGGGGGATGTAGGGCAGCGCAAACGGTCCCCCCACAAGGTGCGGGGGCCAAAGGGGTGCCTTCCTGCCTCCTTCCCCAAGCCTAGTAAGCACATACCCAGCTTTGGGAAGGAGGTGGGGGGCTCTCGGACTCTGTCAGAATCCTCACACCCCCTTCCCGAAGCAAGCATTTTGGCCTCACACAGGGCGCCATGGTCTGACTTTATACTTTTCAATAAGAGTATATAATAGAGAAGAACCAAGAGAGGAAGTTCTTGGTGTGGTGAATGTTAGTGAGCTCTGGGGCTAATCTGTGTGTAGCCCAGCGGTGGAGAGGAGTGAGAGGCAGGAGGACTTGAACGTCCAGTATAGTTCAAGCATGAACCAGTAGCAGAACTAGCAAGGGAACAAGAAGAAGGGGATGTGTTGTTTCAACTCCTAGCCCAAAGCACTGTGATTTGAAAGCTCAGAAAATCATTCCCTCTGATAAGAAGCTATGGCTGTCCACCACAAAGGACTTTGCCCTTTTTTCTTATGTGGCATGTGTGAGGGGAGGGAAAATGTTTCAATTTTTGTCGACACATTGACGGCACAGTTTTAAAAATGTCTCAATAGCTCCTGATTCCATTTGGGGTGACTCAGAGGGATCCCAGTTTCAGACCCTCCAATCATCCCTATTTTCCAGGGACCTCCCTGATTTAGAGAAGCCATCCCAGTTTCTGATTTGATCCTAGAACATCCCATTTTTCCTTAGGATGTCCCTGTTTTCATCGGAGAAATGTTGGAGGGTATGGAGTTATCTGACCCTTAAGCCATCTGAAGGCAATCCTGTACAGGAAAGTTTTTTTAATGTTTTATTATGTTTTTATACATAATGGAAGCTGCCTAGAGTGGCTGGGGCAACCCAACAAGATGTTGTTAGCCGCCCTGAGCCCGGCTCGGCTGGGGAGGGCGGGATATAAATAAAATTTATTATTATTATTATTATTATTATGTGTGGGGTATAAATAGTAAAATTATCATTATGGAATAGGATGTCCCTATTTTCATTTGAGAAATGTTGGAGAGTCTGCAATTTGGTTCAGGCAAATCCTGAACATTTCTGATGCAGCCCAGGTCAGTTCAGGATGAGCTCAATTCCAATGGACACTTCTAGTCTCCTGCCTTCCCTCCTTGTATTGGGCCCAAAGACTTGATAACCCAAGGCTAATTTATGGTGCAACTTGTCTGGGAAAATTAATGAGCAAATGCCTAGATTCTATTTCATCAGAACTGAGAAAGATGGCGTAATAATTGATTACCCCATAGGCATTCCCTCCATAACACACACAGACATTTCCCTTTACTTTTTAGGAGGAAAAAAGTGAGTGTTATGGTGCAAAAAATACGGTATTTATACCCCGCCCATCTGGCTGGGCCTCCCCAGCCACTCTGGGCGGCTTCCAAAAGAATATTAAAATACTATAATACATCAAACATTAAAAGCTTCCCTAAACAGGGCTGCCTTCAGATGTCTTCTAAAAGCCTGGTAGTTGTTGTTCTCTTTGACATCTGGTGGGAGGGTGTTCCACAGGGAGGGCGCCACTACCAAGAAGGCCCTCTGCCTGGTTCCCTGTAACTTGGCTTCTCGCAGTGAGGGAACTGCCAGAAGGCCCTCGGTGCTGGACCTCAGTGTCCGGGTAGAACGATGGGGGTGGAGACGCTCCTTCAGATATACTGGACCAAGTCCTTTTGGATGGATTCGGCATAAATAACAGCGTGTGAGGATTTATTGCAAACAAAAGACTTACCAGCTTTTTTTAAAAAGGGAGAGCCTTACAAAGTTCACACAGAAGCATAATATTGCTTACTTTAACTCGCCTGTGGAAACAACTCAGAGGCTATTAAGAAGAAAAAGGATAACAGCAAGAAGATTGAAGGATGGGACTGGTGAATACTAAAAGCAGCAGAAATATGAGATGATTGGATCCTACTGAACTCGAAGCATGGGAACCCCCAACAAAAATTAATAATTTGGCAAAATATTTGGACTTTATGATATGCATTGGTATAATTTGGAATAATTTAATGTGATATGATTGGATTGTTAAATGGAAAACTTAATAAATATTATTATTAAGGAAAAAGACTTGATAATCCTCTGTGAACAAAATACTGCAATATAGAAACACTTTTTAAACAACTACAACAGTATCAAACGTGAGTAAGGTACGTGGAAAGCTATAAATTAATTAATTGCACCTCTTTCCTATAGGTTGGTGGAGACCCTATAATGCTTAAACCCCACA
This sequence comes from Podarcis liolepis, assembly GCF_965112155.1. NCBI lineage: Eukaryota > Metazoa > Chordata > Lepidosauria > Squamata > Lacertidae > Podarcis > Podarcis liolepis. Next base: position 12,880,499 of record NC_139571.1, on the reverse strand, counting down.
TGAGGAAACAGAGAGCGCAAATGCAAAAAGCTTTTGTGTCACAACAATTAGAAGTAATGATGCAACAAGAGGAACAAAAGGGGATGGGGACAAAAGCCAACCCACCATTCATGTGCAAAGTCTGTTTTGTTGTTTTCAGTCACTGTAGTCAAAAGAATTGTTGATCAGAGTCACCAGCATTTCACAACAAATAGCATAATTAAATTCCTCAAACACTTTGGCCCATCTCTAATCCTTTTGCACCAACATCCCCTTTGAGAAAAATTGCTCTGCTCCACAGTGTCTGATTTATATTTCATTTGAGAACAGGAAGTAAGGGGATTACAGTTAGGATTAAAACACTTACTCTTTGCAGCATTTTTGTGAGGAACGGCTTCTTAGTTGCCATGGGCACTGCTTAGTGACCCTTAGCCCCCAGATGCAATTCCTCCTCTTGCATTAATGAAATATTTCAATTGGATTCCGTAGAAAACAAATGAATGAAGATATATTCAAAACTCAAGTGTGTACAAAGTAATAAAATTAAAATTCTCCTGTCCCCTTTATACTCTTTCTTGCAGCTTTAACAATGAAATGTGAAATATAATTTTGAAGAAGGGCAACTAGAAACTAAAACTGACGTTGAAACGCAGCCCTTGGAATATGAAGAGATAGTACCATAGAAAAGAGAAATATTTTGGACCCGGTGCTCAAAAGGTATAAGCTCTGAAGACACTTTGCCTAACCTGCTGCCGTATTGCCTCAAACCTATACAATGCAGAAATGTAATTGATTGTTTTTATGGTAAATTTCCTTGAGACGTTGGTATAGAAGGCGATTCAAGACAATTATGATGATTGCGTGTTCCGTTCTATTTTATTCCACTTATGAGAAGGAAGGAAGATGAAAGGGAGTTTTGTTGCTAAATTTATAAAAGTTCATGCAAAGAGCAATAGCATTATTTTTAGAAAGAAACACATTTAAATAAATTACCAAGGAATAAAAATAAATACCAAGACAAATGTTACAAACATCTCTGATGCTTGCTTTTTTGCATGTAGAACCAACAGCTGAAAACTGAAAACTCATAACTACCACCAAAACATAATAACAACCAAACTGATGCTTTGCAAGTTGCATTGCTGCCAGTCCTTCTACTATTTTGCCTGAGTTCCTGTACCATTTTGCTGTGAAAATGTCTGCTAGAATGTCTAGCAGACAAAACCAAGCATCAGTGCCAGATTGAGGGCGCTGTTCCCCCTCACAGGGCGCCGAGCCAAGGGGGCACAAAATGGAGATGACCCATTATTGAGAAGCTCCATCTTGGCCTGGCTCAGGGTGCCAATTTGTTATGAAAAATTACCAGAGTCCACCCCTGCAAGCACAGTGTTTGATCTTTGCAGAAACTATTAGTGTACAATCAGCATTGCCTGGGAGAAACATTGTATAATATAATTAAGAGCGTAAGGTCTTGGCCCATGCAGAAAGTGTATTCCAGAGGGTACCACCGAAAAGTCCCATTTTGATGAGGTTTCCAGGTGGCGGTTTGCTGGCCATGGTATGGCCAGCAGGGCCTCCTCTGAGGATTGTCAAGATCCATTTGGCTTTGAAAGACACCTTCGTTTCAAAAGTGGTTTGCCATCATGCAGTGGATGGAGGGCTATTGAGCTGCCGGAGGCAAAGGCAAGATGGCGCCCCACATGCAGAAGCTGACTTGATTGACAGGTGAATCTTACTTTAATGCTAGCAATAGCATAGCGTCCTCTACCTGGCTCCCTTCTTGTTATCTTTCACCGGCAGGTGAAAACTTCCTTATTCCAACAGGCCTGCCTTTAACTTTAAGGGGCTGTTGGTTTGCTGTTTTTATTGTAGTTATTTGCATGTTTTAAACAGATGTTATATACCGTATTTTTCGCTCTATAACACGCACCCGACCATAACACGCACGTAGTTTTTAGAGGAGGAAAATCTGTAGGCATGCCACCCGTAGGCATTCCCTCCATAACACGCACAGACATTTCCCCTTACTTTTTAGGAGGAAAAAAGTGAGTGTTATAGTGCAAAAAATACGGTATGTATATTGTTTTAATTCTAGCAGTGTTTGTTTTTTAATATTCCCCCCCTATGTTTTCAGAGGTTCTTGTTTTTATCTATAAGCAGCCTTGAGTGCTGCCAAGGAAAAAGGCAGGATATAAATAAATATAAATATTGTCTCCCTGCTTATTTAACTTATATGCAGAATTCATCATGTGAAAGGCTGGGCTGGATGAATCCCTAGCCGGAATTAAGATTGCCGGAAGAAATATCAACAACCTCAGATATGCAGATGACACAACCTTGATGGCAGAAAGTGAGGAGGAATTAAAGAACCTTTTAATGAGGGTGAAAAAGGAGAGCGCAAAATATGGTCTGAAGCTCAACATCAAAAAAACTAAGATCATGGCCACTGGGCCCATCACCTCCTGGCAAATAGAAGGGGAAGAAATGGAGGCAGTGAGAGATTTTACTTTCTTGGGCTCCATGATCACTGCCGATGGTGACAGCAGCCACGAAATTAAAAGACGCCTGCTTCTAGGGAGAAAAGCAATGACAAACCTAGACAGCATCTAAAAAAGCAGAGACATCACCTTGCCAACAAAGGTCCGTATAGTTAAAGCTAGGGCTTTCCCAGTGGTGAAGTGAGAGCTGGACCATAAAGAAGGCTGATCGCCGAAGAATTGATGCTTTTGAATTCTGGTGCTGGAGGAGACTCTTGAGAGTCCCAAGAAGATCAAACCTATCCATTCTGAAGGAAATCAGCTCTGAGTGCTCACTGGAAGGACAGATCCTGAAGCTGAGGCTCCAATACTTTGGCCACCTCATGAGAAGAGAAGACTCCCTGGAAAAGACCCTGATGTTGGGAAAGATGGAGGGCACAAGGAGAAGGGGACGACAGAGGACACGATGGTTGGACAGTGTTCTCGAAGCTACGAACATGAGTTTGTCCAAACTGCGGGAGGCAGTGGAAGACAGGAGTGCCTGGCGTGCTCTGGTCCATGGGGTCACGAAGAGTCGGACACGACTATACGACTAAACAACAACATAAATAAATATAAAAATAACAACTAAACAACAACACTCTGCTAAGGCTGTAGGCTTATCTTGGAGGGTGCAGCACAGGCCCCATGGCACTCCCAGCTCCGTTGTCTACCCCCTTGCTGCTGAACCCATGCCCTAGTATCTGCTGTAGGAGGTGGTTGCTTTCCACTGCCCAATGATAGGACTGGGCCTGTGTGGAGGCAACTGCTGGAGGAACACAACAGCCCCCGGCAAGTAGATCTGGCTTCAATGTTCTTCGCCTTGCAATAAGAATCGTTTGAAATAATAAGGAAAATTATCACTGCCGACCCAGCTAATATCCATTTAATAGATACATCCCCCACCCCATCCCAAAAAACCTTCAGCTGTACCTGGCATTCAAAACCACAGCCGTTATGCTTCATACATGCAAATGTTTTGTGTTTTAAAATATCCTGTTCTTGACTGTTCTTGTCCAATCTTATTTATTTTCTGAAGTGATAGCAATTAACAGTAAAAATCGGAAGCCACCCAAAAACTATGGAGTAGAGTAGTTATTTCCCTGCTAATTGGCAGTCATTCCTGTGTCAAAAAGTTAAGATATTCAGACACTGTGGAGAAATCTGTTTAGGCAACTTGGATAAAGCATTTCTGTTTACAGCCGTTCAACTGGGCCAAACTTATAGTGAAGGATTCTGTTCTCCCTGGAGTCTTGGTTTGCTTTTTTAATTTCTATAAAATCTGCATGCCTGTGAAACCGAGAAAGACAGCTGCATCGAGGCATCCCTCAAGGCAGCACACTGACTTTGGCAGTAAGTCACCAGATTAAAAATATTCATTGAAATAAATATAACCAGGGTTGCTATTATATGTTTGCCTCATAGACAGTGGCAAAACTAAAAATAATCGAGTTAGGGAACAAAGATTAATTGCACACAGAGCACAATTACCATGCATCAGGATTATGACACACACTTGCCACTAAAAAAATTCAAAAAGCTCGTCTTTATCTATCTTAAGCATGGTTGACATTGGCATCAATGATATCCTTGCTCTTTTTAGTTCTCTCTCTGAACAACATCCGAATGCCAGACACGCTGTTCAAGCTGGGACACAGCAAAGATGGCAGCTTCTCTTCCAGCACTGAAAACAATAATCTCAGTCAGTGTGCAGTACAAATAAATCGTCTGGACTCTTTCCATGAAAGCAAATGCTAATGTTTATCTTAGTGTGGTTTTATTAATTTGGCTGTTTAAATGTCTGCAACTTAAAAAAAAATATCACAAAGAAACAGTTTGGTACCTAATCCTTAAAAGACAGACTTTTAAAAAGTATTGTAAATCACTATTTTGGTTCAATATGATGGCTTGGATTCCAGCTTTGCTCTCACTGGTGGGTCAAGTGGGGAACTGACTTTTGCTAGGGAATCTTCCTTCACAAAGTGGGAGAGCAGCAGGGAGTAAAGGTGAATTGGTGAAAAAACTCCTCCTCCACCATCTTCCCAGCAAAATCTCTCAGCTGGATCAAAAGCTTTTTGTGGAGAGGAGGAGTTTTTCCTTTCATGCACTGCTACGTTTGGATCCAACTTGGTATGACAATTAATTAGAAATTGCAAGTAAATACCGTACTTTTCGCCCTATAGGACGCACTTTTTCCCCTCCAAAAATGAAGGGGAAATGTGTGTGTGTCCTATGGGGTGAATGCAGGCTTCAGGAAGCTCTCCGCTAGCCGTGGGAGAGCTGCGCGAAGTCGTGCAGCTCTCCCACGGCTAGCGGAGAGCTTGCCTGCACCCAGAAGCTTGGGGTGCGCTGAGCTCAGCACGCCCCAGGCTTCGGGCTTCATGCAGCTCTCCCACGGCTTGCGGATAGCAGCCTGTTCTGGGGGCTGGGGTCGGGGGAAGCTTGGGCTTCCCCCACCCCAGCCCCACACTGGGGGGGGGAACAATTTTTTTTCTTTATTTCCCCCCCAAAAAAACTAGGTGCGTCCTATGGGCCGGTGCGCCTATGGGACGAAAAATATGGTAAGCAACGACGGCAACAAATACAGTTTCACATTTTCTTTGGGAAAATGCAGAATTTTCATTCTAATTATAGCAGTTTATGGATTGGGACATGTGAAATAATCAACAAGTACATAGGGCGATTGTGTAGTTATGCATCTTAATGGGATTTTTTGCATTGAGGAACCACCTATTGCATAGTAATAATTTGAGGAATTACATCAGATTTTAAAAGCATGATCCATGGATTGGGTTATTATTATTATTTTTTATTAGGCATACTAATTTCAATAATGTAAATTGTTATAGGCTGGTCAGGCACAAGTAAGATCTTCACAATTGAGCACATGTGTGGAAGCCTAGACTAAGAATTTGAAGATCACCACTCACTCCCACCAAGATCTCTCTGATCAGTCAAGAGTGGCTTATTGATGGCTTATTGATAACACCTTCTCTTGCACTAGATACAAATAGGGAGGGCAAGGTAAAGGTAAAGGTGACCCCTGACCATTAGGTCCAGTCGTGGCCGACTCTGGGGTTGCGGCACTCATCTTGCTTTATTGGCCGAGGGAGCCGGCGTACAGCTTCCAGGTCATGTGGCCAGCATGACTAAGCTGCTTCTGGCGAACCAGAGCAGCACACGGAACACCGTTTACCTTCCCGCCAGAGCGGTACCTATTTATCTACTTGCACTTTGACGTGCTTTCGAACTGCTAGGTGGGCAGGAGCAGGGAGTGGTACCTATTTATCTACTTGCACTTTGACATGCTTTTGAACTGCTAGGTTGGCAGGAGCAGGGAACGAGCAACGGGAGCTCACCTCGTCGCGGGGATTCAAACCGCTGACCTTCTGATCAGCAAGTCCTGGGCTCTGTGGTTTAATCCACAGCATCACCCGCATCCCTCATGCAAGTGTAGTTCTTCCCCTTTTGTGCCCTGCTGTCAAGGCCCATCCTCCAACATGGCCAATCCATGCCTCATGATCAACTCCCCTCCTCTCCCAGGCTCACAGCTCCTGCTGGTGGAACCCTTGTCAGAAAATGCAACCTGGCAAAGGGAATGCAGCAAGGAAAACCACCGTCACCTCTCCGCTGGGAAGCACTGAGCAAAGGCGAGTCCCCAGGCAACGCAGCCGATTTGATCGGCACAAGGCATGCAAGCTCCACCCCCCAGTTGTTCTTAGACTCCTTATTGGGTGAGCAACACAGCCAAGCAACACAGTTGGAGCCTCCCTCCTCCCTGGCCAGCAGGGAGGGAGAGGAGCTGCTTCCTTTGAAACCCGGGAAATTTAAGGGACATCATCAGTAAGGGACAGCAGCGGGACATGGCGCTGGGATAAGGGAGTTTCCTGTCAAATAAGGGACGATTGACAGTTATGGGCAAAGGGTTGAAATCCCCTGTCCACACATTAATCTGGATCAGTGCTGACAACTTGTCTTTTTAAAAAATCTGATTTAAGGGCACAGATAAAGTATCTGGTGGTTTGGCTCTCCAGTTAGTTAAACTCCGGTGGTTCCATCTGCCTTAGGCCAAGGGACAGTTAATCACTAGGAAACCCTTTGAATTAGCACAATTTTTTCAGTTATGGTTGGGCTTTATAACCATGCAAATAGGCATACGTGATTTTACAGTGCCGGGAAAGGCCCTTACATTTCTCAACAGGGGAGGAGGCCATTAGTCACTGCTCTCAAAAGCAAAAAGTTGCTATTTTTTCCTGCAGTCTCCCTGGATGTGGTTTACATTTCTTGTACAAATAGTAAGTACATATAGAATGTGGAGCTCACTTTAAATTACTACCCAAACCTTGAATGAATTCCCAGAAGGCAAAGGAAAATGCCCTAATGATTAATTAGGATACTGGCAATATCGGAGGAACCACATGCAGACGCAATTACATAAATCCCAGCTGTTCTGGAATCAATGGACATCCTATTGTTGTGGTCAGGTTTTCTCAAAGTAAACAAGGACATGGGCTTCATGGCACATAAACAGACCCTCGCTAATACTTACAATGTGTGCGAGGCAGTTTGAAGGGCAAGTTATATCTCAAGACAGCAAAATAATGTCATTTGGTGTGCAGAGGGGAGATTTAAAAAGAGGATTAGAGGCAGTCAAGCAAGGTATATTAAACAAATCCATGACTAACAGGGTGGAACAGCAAAGGGTCTCATTCTATTCAAGTCAACGGTTCCCTAGGGCTGGCGCTATTATCTCACTGTGCTTTTATCACCTTGGAATTTTTATGGTTATTTTTGATGAATTCACATTTTTCTAAAGACTTCTCTTTTTTTTTACATTAAGCCAATTTTCATTTTTAATTAAAGTCGTAAATAACCTTAATTCTGACTTTAAAGGTTTATTGTTTCTTACATTTTATTATTACGCCAGGAAATATTTCAAATACCAAAACCTGAAGTGAGTTAGTCATCAGAGGTTCTCAAAGATGCCGTAAGTTTACTGTAGCTTATAAACGTTATACATTACAACCTAAAGGCATATTAAAAAACCCTTTTGATCAATGCCATGCCCCACCCCACGCCCCGCACCACACTTTGTTCAGCAAATGTATTTCCGATTCGGGTTGATAAGATAAAAGAATACAAAAGTAAACCAAGAATGAAGGTAAACTCTCATACTAAGCATGTGAGGAATAAAAGTGGCCATTTCATTGATTTATTTCCATGCCAGGAAGCTGTGGGGAAGAATGAGGAAGACACTCAAAGGAGGACACAGTGAGTTCCTCACTCCATTGATCTCTCTCTAGTACTGAGAAGCAACTCGGCTCTTCTCCTCTCCATCAGCATTGGGTACGACTGCATTCTAAAGCAGTAATAAATGATTATTTAGAAATTATGACACAGTTCATAATATTCACAGAATGGAACGTCTGCAGAGGAGGGCAACTAGGATGACCAAGGGTCTAGAAGCCAAGCCTTCTGAAGATCAGGAAGCGAGGAGACTGAGGGGAGATATGAGAGCCCTCTTCAAATATCTGAAGGGCTGTCGCAAGGAGGGTGGAACAAGCTTGTTTCCTCCTGCTCTGGAGGGCAGGACTCGAACCCATGGCTTCAAGTTGCAGGAAATGAGATTCCGACTAGACATAGTCTAGCGGCCGCCGAGACCATATAACACCGGTCTTGAAAGACCTACACTGGCTCCCAGTACGTTTCCGAGCACAATTCAAAGTGTTGGTGCTGACCTTTAAAGCCCTAAATGACCTCGGTCCAGTATACCTGAAGGAGCGTTTCCACCCCCATCGTCCAGCCTGGACACCGAGGTCCAGCGCCGAGGGCCTTCTGGCGGTTCCCTCGCTACGAGAAGCCAAGTTACAGGGAGCCAGACAGAGGGCCTTCTCGGTAGTGGCACCCACCCTGTAGAACGCCCTCCCACCAGATATCAAAGAGAAAAATAACTACCAAACTTTTAGAAGACACCTGAAGGCAGCCCTGTTTAGGGCAGCTTTTAATGTTTGATGTATTACTGTATTTTAATATTTGGTTGGAAGCCGCCCAGAGTGGCTGGGGAAGCCCAGCCAGATGGGCGGGGTATAAATAAGAAATTATTATTATTATTATTATTATTATTATTATTATTATTATTACCCCGCCCATCCGGTTGGGTTTCCCAAGCCACTCTGCGCAGCTTACAGCATATCTAAAAACAAAATAAAAACATCGAGTATTAAAAAGCTCCCAGTAAATGGCTGTCTTCAGGTGCAGTTTCTCCTCATCATTATCATTTATCATGATTTTATTTTATTTTTTGGAAGCTTTACAAAAAGGAAAACACACACCACTAAATAGATTTTAGAAAAGGGCAAGATTAGATGCAGATGCACAAAGCATTTAAAAAAAACACAAAAAACAAGATTCCTTGAGCTCTGCTTTGTTCCTGCCCCTCAGAGCCAGGGCATCATGCCAGGCAGGGCCTTGGCAGTGGCAGTCCCTCCTCCTCCTCCCCTGCTCTCCAGCAGCTGCTCCGAGCAGCACAAGGAAGGAGGCTGGGAGCGGTAGCGATGGAGAGGCAATGGGATGCTCCCTCACAGCTGCCCCTTGGGACCAGGGCCAGATCCCCCTTCTCTTCCAGCTCAGTGGCAAAGAGGGACATTCCGGGATCAAATCAGAAGTCTCGTAATTCCGAGACTCCCTGGAAAATCAGGACACTTGGAGGGTTGTTGTTGTTGTTTAGTTGTTTAGTCGTGTCCGACTCTTCGTGACCCCATGGACCAGAGCACGCCAGGCACTCCTGTCTTCCACTGCCTCCCGCAGTTTGGTCAAACTCATGTTGGTAGCTTCGAGAACATTGTCCCACCATCTTGTCCTCTGTCGTCCCCTTCTCTTTGTGCCCTCCATCTTTCCCAGCATCAGGGTCTTTTCCAGGGAGTCTTCTCTTCTCATGAGGTGGCCAAAGTATTGGAGCCTCAGCTTCAGGATCTGTCCTTCCAGTGAGCACTCAGGGCTGATTTCCTTCAGAATGGAGAGATTTGATCTTCTTGCAGTCCATGGGACTCTCAAGAGTCTCCTCCAGCACCAGAATTCAAAAGCATCCATTCTTTGGCAATCTGCCTTCTTTATGGTCCAGCTCTCACTTCCATACATCACTACTGGGAAAACCATAGCTTTAACTATACGGACCTTTGTTGGCAAGGTGATGTCTCTGCTTTTTAAGGTGCTGTCTAGGTTTGTCATTGCTTTTCTCCCAAGAAGCAGGCGTCTTAATTTTGTGACTGCTGTCACCATCTGCAGTGATCATGGAGCCCCAGAAAGTAAAATCTCTCACTGCCTCCATTTCTTCCCCTTCTATTTGCCAGGAGGTGATGGGCACTGGTCCCATAACTTGGAGGGTAGGTTCTTACAGTTGGATATGGACTCACTGGTGGAGGAAGAGGAGTGCGGGGGAAGCGCACCGCCCTCGGCAGCACGATCCCCAGGGTGCCATCACAGCTGCCCCCCCTGCCTGTGCTGGGCACCCTGCCCCCGCAGGCAGCGCGCCCTGCCCCCGGGACGCGTGCCAGCCCCACCCCCGCCTGCTCTCCGCCACTGTAGGGACTGCACCCTTGCATTTGCACCAATAATAATAATAATCATAATAATAATAATAATACTATTACTACTACTACTAATATTTGCATCCTGTATGGACTGCACCTTTGCATTTCCCTTGCATTTGCACTCATAATAATAATAATAATAATAATAATTGCATCCTGTATGGACTGCACCCTTGCATTTCCCTTGCATTTGCACCAATAATAATAATAATAATAATAATAATAATAATAATAGTAATTGCATCCTGTATGGACTGCACCCTTGCATTTCCCTTGCATTTGCACCCTTAATAATAATAATAATAAATAATAATAATTGCATCCTGTATGGACTGCACCTTTGCATTTCCCTTGCATTTGCAGACACCCCCCCTTGCCCCGTTACCTTTTTCCGAGCCTGCTGGTCTTTGGAGGAATGGGCCTTCACGTGCTTCCTTAGAGAGCTCGGATCTGTGTATCGTTTGGTGCATCCAGGAATCTGGCAAGCGTAAGGTTTCTGAAGCAAAGAGAGGAAAGGTTCTTCAGTCACTTTTTAAGATACATACACCTATGTTTCTTTAAAGCCTGTGGGTTTGAGACTCAAACTGTAATGCAATTAACCATAGTGAATAATGCCACAAGCAGAGTGGTCTTAACACTGAAAACACAGCTAAGAGATAGAAAGTAAGGAAGACTGGTAGGAAAGAGAAAGGGAACCCTTTGCTTTCTTTCTACAAGTGTCTTTTGTTATTTCATATATTTCATATGAATATCTTTGATAGTTTATTTTTATTTTTAACTGCTTACTTGCTCACCAGCCTGCATTGCACATTCTACTGCTGGGGTGTAGGAATCAATAGCCGCATGTTGACAAATAGTGAAGTTTATGTGGGAAGCAAAAGGTCAGTTTGGCTGGGTGAGGGGAAATCTCAGCCAGGGCCCAGGGCATGGTGGATGCCCATTGGTGCAAAAAGTGGCAAAGGCAGGAGTGACTGAATTTCACACACTGATCAAATAAATCATTATCTCCACTTGTACTTACAATTATGTAACCCCCATAGAAACCTTTGGTATAGTCAGAGATTACATTTCTTTAGTGGGCCAGGAAAAGAAGCTGTGGAAAAGTCCCAGACATAGAGATATAGAAGAAACCTGCTTCAGAAGAGAGAAGGAAGGGGAAAGGTTAGTCGGATACGTCAGACAAGAAATCAAAGCAGAAAGCAAACTCTACATTTGAAAGCTTCAACAATATTGAAGGCTATACAAAGAATCTTCAGGGGTTGTTTATTGAAGTTTTTGACTTTAAACACTAATTATAAACATGCACTGCTATCAATACAAGCTTTTAAAAGAACATTAAAGCTTATTGGAAAAAGTTGTGTTTCACCGTTGTTTCATTTGCATTAGTAGCCAGAATTGTATCATCGTAATTTTGTTCTATTCATCACAATTTCCTTCATGAGCAACAGTTGCCATGCAGGAAGGTATTTGTATAACACTGTGGCATTAGAGTGAAACACTTTCCCAGGTGTTTTCAGGCCTGATCTATGCATTTCAACCAATAACTCTTATAAGTAATTATTTATGATATGGGCTGTTTTTTTTGTGTAGGAAATTGTAATGAACGAAGCATCTTCTGGAAGATGCAAGCTTAAATAAAAACAAATTAGCACATATTTTCACCTGCCTTTGGGTGCAGTATTACTCCACAAGCACTGGAAAATCATGACCGTGAACCAGTTCTTGTCATCTTCAAACAGCCATTTTCTTGGGACCCAAATGAGACTCACAACTCTAATGCAGATGTGCATCCTGATGCACACACACACAACGACAATGGCCTGGTTCGTATGCAACAATATGGCATAGTGTGAATGAACATATCGTATTTTTTGCTCTATAGGACGCACCGGACCATAGGAGGGGAAGAACAGGAAAAACAAAATTCTCCCCCTCTCTGCTCAGTGCCCCTTCAGTGAAGCGGCAGGAGAAACGGAGCCCCTTCCATTTCTCCTCCCGCTTTGCTGAACGGGCACTGCGCAGAGAGGGAAAACTCTTGCTCTCCAAGCTTCAGACGGCTATCCGCAAGCCTTCGGAACGTGGGGGGAACTCCTGCTGCACTCCGAAGGCTTGCGGATAGCTGCCTGAAGCCCCCAGAGCACAGCAGGAGTTTGTGCTGTGCTCCGGGGGCTTAAGGCGGCTTCAGCGAAAGCAACGTGAAGCCTCCAGAGCACGGGGGGAGCTCTCCCTCTGCGCTTCGGAGGCTTCGCGTTGCTATCGCTGAAGCCAAGGAGCCTGCATCCGCTCCATAAGACGCATACACATTTCCCCTTAATTTTTGAAGTGGAAAAAGTGCGTCTTATAGAGCAAAAAATACGGTAGTTGTGCAAAGTGTCCTATTGTGAGCCAAGCCATGCTTTGGCATAGCATTGCATCCAAACATGGACTTGGGATTTGTCTTGCTGTAAACAAACCAGAAGTTGTAGACAAGATTGTTCTTGGTTTACCAGTTATGATTTATTTTGTGGAGGCAACCCATGAGCCTCGGTTAGCAAGCCAAATCATGGTTGAGGGCCTGGTTGTGCGGCAGGTGAGGAGAGAAGCAGTCATGATGTTCATACTCTGCACCAGTGTACGTGCTCATTCCTGCTAAGCCACTGTTTGGCATAGTGTTGCTGCGTGCAAGTCAAAGCCAACTTACTTCCATGGGTGTACCTTGCTGGATTCAGGAGCAAAAGTTGACTAAAACAGATGCACATTAGTATATGCATTGAAATTGATCGAAATTATTGAGATGTCAACATCTGAATGTATACATGAACATTTTATATCATGCTTTGCCTGTGACCTGTTGTAGGCAAGTATTCTAAACTCTTTTTACTTCGTGTACAATCTAATATTAATCCATAACTTTGCTAATTAATGACTTGCATGAACTGTGTCTACAAGCTGACCATGGTCTAGTTTGCACATAATTTAGGTACTACCTCCCCCAACCACTGCTTTGCATAGCATCCTGTGTGATGATGAGTTCTGGAGACATTTTGGTTGGTCCCAATAAAGTTGCTGTCCAACTGTGGTTTTCTCATAGAACAACACAGCTACTGTTGCTTTCTACATTCCATACTCTTTTACTGGAATATATTGTGTATACAGTGGTACCTCAGGTTACATACGCTTCAGGTTACAGACTCCGCTAACCCAGAAATAGTGCTTCAGGCTAAGAACTTTGCTTCAGGATGAGAACAGAAATTGTGCTCCAGCGGCGCGGCAGCAGCAGGAGGCCCATTAGCTAAAGTGGTGCTTCAGGTTAAGAACAGTTTCAGGTTAAGAACGGACCTCCGGAATGAATTAAGTACTTAACCCGAGGTACCACTGTATTAGAGAACATTTACTTCATCTGAAGTAGTAAATCTGAAGTAGTTTTGCAAAATGTGTAGACAGGTTGAGTGTGTAGTGTTTCAACAGGCCCATTGCCTTAAATCACCCTGTTGTCATCCAGAAATTCTTGGACTCAAGCTCTGATCAGTCCTGGCCAGCATAGGCAGTGGTCAAGGTTTTTGTTTATTTAAACAATACAGATGCATACTTCATCTGTAGACTGCAGGGCAGTTAATGGCAGATGTACTTCAGTAACACCTGGAGAGTCTCAGGCTGGGAAAAGGCTTCCCTAAGCTGAACTCCTTCTGCACTTCGCCTTAGGGGATCCAGCAGGTCTTTCTGACAAGGGATCCACCAGCAGGAGCTGTGGGCCTGGGAGAGGAGGGGAGTCGATCATGAAGCATGGATTGGCCATTTGGAGGATGGGCCTTGACAGCAGGGCACAAAAGGGGAAGAACTACACTTGCATGAAAGTGGCCTCTCAATTTTTCTCACAGGCCTATATAAGTTCAGCACAAACAGTTGGGCCTGGTGAGCATTTAAGGTCCCCAACCCTAATCTGTGGGTTGCCATCTGATTGGATTTTATTCTGATCCTGATCTGATTTTAGGATGTATTTTAATTGATTGCCTGATTTCATGTTAATGTGTTATACATTTGATGTTAGCCGTTCTGAGCCCAGTTTTGCCTGGGGAGTGCAGGGTATAAATAATAATAATAATAATAATAATAATAATAATAATAATAATAATAATAATAATTAGACAGCAGCTTCTGCCTCCTTGAAACAGGTATAGAAATAAGGACATTTCTTGAAATGATCTCATCTGCTGTTAAAAACAAAAAATCTAGTTTCAATTAAATAAATTTGCTACTGCCTCTTGCAAAAGTTAGTGTCTCTGGGATACATCCAGACATAGGACTCAGCGACACAGCAAATAAAACATTTTAAATGTGTTGTAAAGTGCAATTTACAAATGTGACACTAGATGGCAACAGTGAGCTATGCAAAATTCAATGTATTTTTCAAAATGTTTTTTAAAAAGCATTTTCACACTGTGTTTTTTTTAAATATATATGTGTAGATTCCATCCTGGTCATACATAGAGCAGGCCCACTGGAATCAATGGGACTTCAGCCAGGACCAATTGAAGACCCACTGATTTCAATGGGTCTGCGCTTAAGTGTGATTCAATCTTCATCTAACCTTCTGCCTCTGCCCCAAATTCTCCATAGCCAACAATCTCCCCTTTCAAAGTTCTAATTGCAGAGAACAAGAGCTACAGCAGAGTCAAAGCAGGAGAGCAATCTGAAATGCCGTTCTTCCCTTACCGTGTCCAGGTGAGTCCTCTGATGCTTGGCTCGGTCGCTGGAATTACTAAAGGCTTTTTGACAGCCTGGATGCTGGCAAAGGTAAGGCTTTTCTCCTGTGTGGCTCCTTAAGTGAATCTTGAGGTTTTCTAGTCTAGAAAAGGCCTTCTTGCAGCCTTCAAACTGTGGAGCAAAAGAACATTGCTAAGATTGGCGAAAAGGGGAAGGGGGAAGGAACTCCCCCCCTTTTTTTGAGCAAATGCTTCTTGCACATTCAGGCTAATTGCCTGATTTTGAAACAAGGCTGCAGCCTGTGAACGAGTGTGAGGGAGAGAATTAGTGTCATGGCCGCCATCTCCACTTTGGTTGTTCGCAGGCTCAATCCAAGTATCTGAACAGAGCCGATAAGTAGTTAGCTCTGTGTGTTCAGGAAACCTGGGATTCAGCTATACAGCTGCAAATATAATGTTAAAGGGCATTTTAAGTGCATTATACAAATATGACACTAGATAGCGCTGATGAGCTAATGGCAAATTCCACATATATTTCAAAACTTTTTTTAAAAAAATAAATAATTTGCAGCATTTTTTATACATGCCCTGGAAATGACAGAAGCCCTCCCTGTGTGCAAGCAACATCCACACCTTCTGATAAATGTGTGGTGGTCTTACCCTAATACATGGGTAGGCAAACTAAGGCCCAGGAGCCGGAGCCGGCCCAATCGCCTTCTCAATCCGACCCATGGACAGTCTGGGAATCAGCATGTTTTTACATGAATAGAAGGTGTCCTTTTATGTAAAATGCATCTCTGGGTTATTTGTGGGGCATAGGAATTCGTTCATCCCCCCCATATAGTCCAGCCCCCCCCCACAAGGTCTGATGGACAGTGGGCCGAACCCCAGCTGAAAAAGTTTGCTGACCCCTGCTCTAATGCATTCCCTAACACTTCAACGGATGAGTCCCGAGCAAAGACTTCGGCTTGCGCAGTGGGGCTTTCTCCCTCTCCTCCGCCCCACAGCCCCCAAAATTGGCATGGGTGGGGGTGGGAGAGGGGAGGTTGCTCTGGCTGGCAAGCCCTGACGGAACAATCAATGGAGTGCAATGTTGAATTGCTCCCCATAAATTTCAGTCATGTGGCTTCACCCCCAAAGAATCCTGGCCACTGTAGGTTACATCGCACAGAGCTATGATTCCCAGCACCCTTAACAAACTACAGTTCCCAGGAATTTGGAGGGGAGGTCATGTGCTTTAAATGTGTTTTAAAGGTATGGTTTGTAAGCAGCCTGAAAATCTTTATTAGTCATGTATTGCTGAGTATAGTGGTACCTCGGGTTGCATACGCTTCAGGTTACATACGCTTCAGGTTACAGACTCCGCTAACCCAGAAATAGTGCTTCAGGTTAAGTACTTTGCTTCAGGATGAGAACAGAAATCGTGCTCCAGCAGCGCAGCAGCAGCAGGAGGCCCCATTAGCTAAAGTGGTGCTTCAGGTTAAGAGCAGTTTCAGGTTAAGTACGCACCTCCGGAATGAATTAAGTACTTAACCCGAGGTACCACTGTAGTTAAAAGATTCCCCATGCCTGCTTTAAAGTCTTGTGCACATTGAATGTGTGATATTATTATTATTATTATTATTATTATTATTATTATTATTATTATTACTATCATCATCATCAACAACAACAGCAGCAGCAACTGCAAATAGATTCTTATGGAATGACTGCAAATAGTGTTAGATTACCTTCAGAATTAGGCATTAAGTCCACAGTGATAGACTGACATTTCTCAGAATGACATTTTTCTAAACGGGACAAAACAGGCATGGTTTTCTTTCCTAATAGGATTTTAGGCTTAGTTAGCTTATTCCCAAATTAGCTACAATTAGGTGCTGAAACATGAAACCAAGTTGATTTCAGTTATATTTTCAAATGGGAACGTTCATAACTTCTGAGTTATTAAAGCATAAGTATGAAAGAGGATGTAGCACCTTAACCACAATTAATCATTTTAATACTTGTCAAGCTTTTGCCATTTTAAGACCTTTCAACACTCATAGAAGTAAGTCTGAATCATCCAGACTTTCTGGAAGCATAAAAAATTCATGGATTTAGTGAAATAATATAAAAATAACAGAATTCTGTAATGTTTTCCTGGTTACTGTATTTTATTCTGTACTGTAACATTTAAACCGATGCTGTAAACTAACTTATAAAGATAATTTCCTGGACTATGTTTTTTAAATTTTGTGTTTGTGTTAGTGTTCTTACTAATCAAATGGAGTTTGAATCTATTTACATGTAGATTCCCCCCTCTTTATAGAGGATATATATATACAGCACTAATTGAAATAAGAGGTTTTTAAACACTAAAGTTTATAGTGAAGGTTATGAACAAGGGAAATGTGAATTATTATATTAATTTCGCTATGAATGAATGAATTCATTATAGATGGCTGGCTTTCTCTCACTGAGAGGAAAAGTATACATGATTATCCATTGTGAGGGGGTGAGATTCCTTGACTTTTGCACCTAGAGGCTTAAATCTGAAGCGGAAGATACCCAGGGATGGGAGCCTGGAGGCTTCTTAACCAGTCAGCTGTTGCTATGTTGACATGCTTGGGGGTGGGGGGGAGATAAAACTTTCAGCTGGGGGGGGGCAGATGGAGGCTATTTTTAGCAGAGAAACTGCTGGAGGCGAAGTTGTTCCTCAACATAGCTTTCGGATGTTACAAACTTATACCACAAGCCTCTTGCACAATCAAGTTCACGCCCGGCTGGCACCGTGTGTTTTAATGTCCAAAAAGAATGTTTTGTAGGAAAGTTGTGTGAAGAGGTCATGCAAGCAGCTTCTTCGCAATCTTATTATAAGAAAGTCCCTTTCTTATAATAATAATTCTAAAGTACCTCTACAACAGACACAAAAATTTTGTACACTCAGAGGCCCAAGACAACCCAATTACTGGAAAAGTCTGAACGCTGAGCTGTTTTCCCCCCATTTATTTACAGTGGTGCCTCGCAAGACGAAAAGAATCCGTTCTGTGATTCTCTTCATCTAGCGGTTTTTTCGTCTTGCGAAGCAAGCCCATTGACGGATTAGCGGATTAGCACTATTAGCGGCTTTTAGCGGCTTATCTGCTGATCGGATCAGCTGATAAGCGGCTTAGCGGCTTAGAAAAAGGGGGAGAAGGAAAAAAAACCTGCAGGAACTCACAAGGCATTGTCGTCTTGCGAAGCAAGCCCATAGGAGATTCGTTTTGCGAAGCACCTCCAAAACGGAAAACTCTTTCGTCTAGCGAGTTTTCCGTCTTGCGAGGCATTTGTCTTGCGGGGCACCACTGTATTGCGAAAAACACATCAAGTATCCTTCATGAATAACAGAGCCCTTTTCTCCAGGAGAAATACCAAACCAAGCCATGTATGCAGTGGATTGCAAAGTGGGACCATTGCCCCTTCCTACCCTTGACTAAGAGATTGACAGATGCACTTAACTTTGCATATCCACAAAGTTTAGACCTCACAAAGTCAGTCACCATTGAGATGCACCTTTTTTTGTATTTATAAAAGCTGAAAACTTAGCACTGGAAAAAAGATCACTGGAACTTTAGACTGTACACCCCTTTCACATGTAACTTGCCTTTTGCTCCAATCTTCTGTACACTTACATGGCAGTAAGCCCCAATGAACAATACAGGACTTACTTCTGAGTAAACATGGAATCGATTACAACACAACACAGATGCCTTGAACCTTTGATGGCCGTGCTGTATGCATGTACCTATAAATGACGCACACAAACATACTGACTTTGTGGGAACTATTTCTAAGTAAAGATTCTTAGGATTGGGCTTCAGGTTTAGTACGCCTCCCCATTTCAGTCCTGGCTGACTTTTCTGTTGTTATTGTGAAGAAAGTAAATATTATGACAAGCTTCTTGGAAGAGAAATTACTTTTGAATGTGTCAGCTGGTAATAATTTGAAAACAATGTGGAATGAAAGCCATCGGAAGAAAAAAACGGAGAACCTGAGAATTAGTTTGCTGCAACTCTTTGTTGGAAAGCAGTTTGGAACTTTTCTGCTTTTCTCTCTTTTCTGCCTTCCTTTCCCAACTGCTCAAATGCTTGTATGGTTTATTTTTCATTACTGCCAATTTTATTGTAGTGTAAGTGCCCTCTTTCTTCTTACAAGCATTCACATCTTAGTCAATGAGTGAATGGTTTGCTCCTGCTAGCTTAGGGAAGAGTGAAGTCTGCGGATTCCTGCTTCTCCTGCATACCCCAGGACCACCTCCATCCTGTTCCAGAGGGATGGGTGATTCTCTGGAGCCATGCAGGAGATGGCACTGGGGACAGAACTGGCAAAAGTCATCTTCCCCTGCTAACCTGACTCTAACCTCATATTATCATCCCAGAACTATCTCATTTGCACGTGTGTGTGTGTGTGTGTGTGTGTGTGTGCAGTGCCGTTTTTACGTACAGTGGTACCTCGGGTTACATACGCTTCAGGTTACATATGCTTCAGGTTACAGCCTCTGCTAAACCAGAAATAGTGCTTCAGGTTAAGAACTTTGCTTCAGGATAAGAACAGCCCAATAGAAACCACACCCCTCTGAAGCTGCCATTAGTTGTGGAAGGAGAAACTTGCCAGCTTTAAAATTTAATCCTCCTCCTTACATTCACTTAAGACTTCCTGCCAAATATAAATTTTATTTTCCTATGAGCAAACATTGTAATTTGCTGGATTTCTGTAGCCTATATGGAGTTTTAAGCAGATTTCCATATGTAACTCTATCCAAGCGTCCTGGAACGTCCCATCAAATGCAGTGGGACTTATTTCTGAGTTCACAGTGTACATCTTCTTTAAAAACAAAATGAGCATGGTTCACAACAAAGAACATGGAAAAAGCAGTGATTGCACCTTTTGATTTCTCAATAGCATAGAATTTATTTTTAAAATGCTAAAATACACTGAAGAACCTTCATAAACATAGGTCTCATGATCAGGGGTATTATTTGCTTATGGGAAAAGAGAGCCCTTAAAATAAATGGCTGTGTTTTGATGTCTTCAAATTGTTCAGATAAACTAACACTGATTTTAATTACAGCTTGAAGAGTTCTCATTAAAATGGAGCATTGGATAGTGTAGTTCTCTGAGTTATTTATGTGCATTAACATCAGATTTTGAATGATTGAGGCAGTGGCGTAGCGTGGGGGGTGCAGGGGGGCCGGCCGCACCGGGCGCAACATCCGGGGGTTAGGGTTAGGGGGCGCAAATCCACGGGTTAGGGGGCGCAAATTACTTGCCTTGCCCCGGGGTGCTTGAAATGAAATATACCCCTGGGATGAGTGCCATTCCTGCTCTCTTCCTAGGCATGTGTTATGTCCGTTATTTAAAAAATACAACAAAAATATGTTGTGCTTCGGTTATCAACATTTATAAATTGCAGCACCTACATGGTAATTCTTCCTGAGCAAGAATTTAGCACTGAGCAGGTGGCTCACTGCAGGATGCTATTATTTGATTAGCGTATATTAACATCTCACATCTACATGCTTTTATGTAATAAACCAGTCTGGAAAACATTCTGCATTTTCTATCAGATACACTCTCACCTTCATTCAATTACCCTTAGTTGAAAACAAATTAAATTAATATAGCCTAATATTTAAAACCTAACCAGCCTCCTCTTCTGGGCACAGCTATTTTTCATTCTCTCTCTTTTTTTTGCCCAGGGTGAAATACAAAAACAGAATATTCAATTAGTGGTTCAAGAGAAAGATTGCCAAAAAGAACAGTTGGATTAAAAAGAAAAAGGCAAAAGGACTTGTATTTGAAGCGGTGGGAGTCCATCAGAGTAACAAACAGGCTGAGAATGTTTCTCTTTTTCTCTCCACAAGTAATCCATATGCAAATTTTCTGCAACATTCAGTATGTACTTCCTAGCTCTGTAAACATTTTTCTATTCTTTGCTGCTTAGCTCCCTCTGCTTTTTTCAATTAGGCCCTATTTGTTTAGAAAAGGATTATGCTCTGTATCTTACAGAGAAATAATTTAAAACTAGAAATATACAAGAAATTCTTTTAGAATCCATGTTTGCATTCTGCTGGGAACTGTAAATAATAAGTGTGCAAGGGGGCAGGGGGTTCATCCTTCATTTTATATGCTCAGCCAAGTGCCACTTCTAACATTCATGACATATCAGGTGTCAGAGCTGCTTGAAGATCCTAGCTCACGGAGGATCACGCTAGCCAGCGATCATTAAGTAAAAGTCTTTATTGAATTACAGTTTCCATTCTCACGCTGCTGCTCGCAACTCTACGCCTAGTAGCTAGGTCGGCGAAGCTCCGTCTGAGTCTCCGCCCCGTGTGCACCAACTTAATATCCTAGCCTTGCTCCACCTTTTCCGCCTGACTGTCCTCCTCTGGGTCCCTCTACCCCCCGGGGCTTCTTCCTTCCGGGATTCTTCTGACGCTGACCCGGACCCTCCTGCCTCCTTGCGCCGGGCTTTAGGACCTGGTTCCCTTTCGGGGCTGCTTACTGCGCCGCCTTCCTCTGCATTTGAACTTGGCGCGCGCGCCCAACCTTCCACTTTCCTCTTAACCGTTTCTTCGCTCCCCGATGGAGGTGTGGCCACTCCTGACTCATGCCCTCCCTCCTGTGGTGAGCTGCCAGCGCTTCCCCCCTGGCTCCCTTCCTCTTCCCTGCTTCCTGGCGGTGACGCTGGTCCCGATTTCCAGCTGCTCCCCCCTGAGTCCCCTCTGGCTCTATCTTCCTGGGGTGCCCCCCTAGACTCCCCCCTTGCCCTGGCCACTGGTGCTCCTTTCTGTGAATCCTCTGATTCACTGGAAAGACTAGGAGATCTCGGGTCGTCGTCATCACTCATCTTTTCTTCTGCCTCCTCCCCTTCGCTCTCTGTTTCCTCCCTTGCCCGTGCCTCTGCTCCTAAACCCCTGACATCCATCCCCCCCTCGAAGCCCCCCATTCCCCCCTCCCCTCCTTCCGGTGCTGGAGCTGGGGGCTGCTGTTGCAAAGTGACGAACGTCGGATATCGGTCGCTTCCCGTGGCGGGCCTCCATCTGAACTCTCCCGGGTCTTCCTCCCTGCTCTCGTCGACGACGGTCACCTCCGCTTCCATCTCTGTGCCGCCGTGCTCGAAACCAGGGTCGTCCCCGAAAATGTCCATGTCCGTCTCTCCCTCACTTCCTCCTGGCGGCGTTGCTCGTCCTGAGCATTCCAGCCACTTTCTGCGGAACTGCTCCTCTGGCCTATCGTCCCACCAATACGAGGGTTCTGAGGCAGATCCCGAGGGTGACCCCTCCGGGGAACGGACGTCTCGTGTCGGTTCCTCGTCCGAGTCGAACCCCCGGAACGTGCTGGCCGAAAGCGTGGGCGTGAAAAGCCAGTCGTCGAAAAAGTCTGCTGGCATAGGTCTATGTGGGAAGAGGGCATGAAACTCGTCTTTGAGCAGAGGTTCGTCTAAGGCGTAGCCCGGCACCCAGCTGTTCGCACTGGCCGGGGTGCCCTCCTTGGCGAGAAAGTATTCTACCCCCTCTTCCCCCCATCTGGAGTCCAAAATCTCCGTGACTTCGTTGATGCGCTCCTTCTGTGCCACTCCCGCGTGCCCTGTTCTGTCTCTGGCCGGACTCGGCGCCGTTCCGGGTTCCTGGAACCTGTGCGGTGCCTTGTAGGGAGTGAGCACCGATCTGTGGAATACCGGATGCATTCTGGAACCCTCCGGAAGTGCCAGTCTGAAAGCTACCGGGTTGACCTGCTCTTCGACTTGGTAGGGCCCCAGTTGTTTATGCCCTAGTTTCTTCTTGGCCAACGACCTGGCCGGCACTGCGTGGGCTGCTAACCAAACCCAGTCTCCCACGTGGAGCTCTTCTCCAACCCTTCTGTGCTTGTCTGCTTGTACCTTGTATGCGTGCTTGGCCAGCTCCAGGTGGCGCCTCAGCTGATCGTGGACTTCCTGCAGCTCCGACGCGAACGCATCTGCTGTCTGCGGCTCCCCCTCCCCCATTCTTTCCAGTCCCGGGAAGGTTCTGGGGTGCCTCCCGTTGTTGGCGAAGAACGGCGTGACCCCCGTGGACACGTGCTTCGTGTTGTTGTAGGCGAACTCGGCAAGCGGCAGGTAATCCACCCACGTCGCAGGCTGTTGATTTGCATAACATCTCAGGTACTGCTGCATGATGGCATTGACCCGTTCCGCTTGCCCGTTGGTCTGCGGGTGTCTCGCCGACGCCAGGTTGATCTTGACGTTCAGGAAGCCCATCAGCTTCTGCCAGAAATTCGAGATGAACTGCCGCCCCCGGTCGGACAGAATAGACCGTGGCAGACCGTGAACCTTGAACACGTGGTCTATGAACAGTTTGGCGGTTTGCTCCGCCGTGGCCACCTTAGCACACGGAATGAAATGCGCCATCTTGGAAAACAGGTCCACCACCACCAGCACTGCCGTCTTGCCCCTTGAGCTGGGCAGATCCGTGACAAAGTCCAGGGCCACCCTTTCCCAAGGTTCGACCGGAGTTTGCAGCGGTTCCAACAGTCCGGCCGGCGGTTTGTGCACTGGTTTGGCCCTCTGGCAGGTGTCACACCTCGCCACGTAGTCTGCGACCTCCCCTCTCATTCCAGGCCACCAGAAATCCCTGGCTACTAATTCCACCGTCTTCTCCTTGCCAAAGTGCCCGGCCGTGGGCGCGTCGTGCAGCTGCTGCAGCACCTTGGCTCGAAGTTCGTCTCCCGGCACGTAGATGGCCCCTTTACGGATGAGCAATCCATCTCTTAGCTGGAAACCGTCGGCCGCTGCCTTGCCCCTTTGCACCTCTGCCATCTTTGCTTGTGCGAAGGAGTCCCCCTGCAACGCTCGTCGCACCGCCTCTAGGTCCACGGTCGCCGCGGCGCACGCCCACACTGTTGGTGCGAAGATGTGCATGGCGGCCGCTGGTGTTGCGTCCTCCAGATACTGTGGCTTACGGGAGAGAGCGTCTGCCATGATGTTGGTGTCCCCCGGGACATACTCTATTCGGAAGTCGAAGTTCGCAAAGAACTCAGCCCAACGTATCTGCCTCTGGTTCAGGAACTGTGCCGTGCGCCAGTGCTCTAGATTCTTGTGGTCCGTGCAAACCTGCACCGTGTGCTTGGCGCCGATCAGAAAGTGCCTCCACGCCTTGAACGCTGCGTGAATGGCCAGCAACTCCCTGTCCCATATGGTGTAGTTCTGCTCGGACTTGCTGAGCTTCCTGGAGTAAAACGCTCCCGGTCGCCACACCCCCTGCGGGTCTTTCTGCAGCAGGACCGCCCCCACGGCTCTGTCCGAGGCGTCTGTCTCCACCCTCATCGGCTTGCTGGGGTTGACATGAAGCAGCTGCTCTTCCGACGCGAAGAGACGCTTGAGTGCCTGAAAGGACTGCTCCGCCTGCTCTGTCCAAATGAACTTCTTTTTCTTGGAGCTAAGCGTGTCAGTGATGGCCGCCGTCTGCATCGCGAAGCCCTTGATAAACTTGCGATAGAAGTTCGCAAAGCCGACAAACCGTTGGACCTCCTTCCGGTTGCGCGGGCTCTTCCAATCCAACACCGCTCGAACCTTGGCGCTGTCCATGGCGAGCCCCTTGTCAGACAGCTTGTAGCCCAGAAAATCCACCTCCGGCACGTCAAATTGGCACTTCTCCAGCTTGGCGTAGAGCCTATGTTGCTTTAGCCTGCTCAGCACTTCCTTGACGTGTTTGTCATGCTCCTGCTGCGACTCCGAAAAGATCAGGATGTCATCTAAGAAACAGACGCACGTCTTGTAGAGAAGTCCCGCCAACACGTGATGCATAAATGCTTGAAAAACGTGGGAGCCATTTTGCAATCCAAAAGGCATAATTCTATATTCGTAGGTCCCCAGTGGCGTGAACATGGCTGTCTTCCACTCATCACCCTCCCGCATGCGAATGAGGTTGTACGCCCCCCGCAGGTCCAACTTGGTGAACACTCTGCCCTTCCGTACCTTTGCGAGGAGGTCGTCAATTCGGGGCATGGGGAAGTCCGATGGCCTAGTCACACTGTTCAAAATCCTGTAATCCACTACGAGTCTCTTTTGGGGCGTGTCCCGCTTCTTAACAAAGAATACGGGACTGCCCCCCACTGCCCTGGACTCCCGGATGAAGCCGCGCTGCAAATTATGATCAATGAACTCCTTGAGTTCTTGCAGTTCGTCCTCTGACATGGAATACAGTTTCCCTTTAGGCAGCGCCGCCCCCGGCAGCAGGTCAATTTTGCAGTCATATGGTCTGTGAGGGGGTAGCCTGTCTGCCTCCTTCTCGCAGAAAACTTCCAAAAATTCAGCGTACTTGTGGGGAATCGCTTGCAGCGTGCCTAGCAGCAGCTGTGACTCCTCTTCCTCTCCTTCCTGCCTGGGCACGATGCAGTGTTCAGCACAAAAGGAAGAGCCGAAGGTCAGCTGCCTCTGGTACCAAGCCATCGTTGGGCTGTGCTTGTCCAGCCAACTCATGCCCAATACAATGGGCGTGTCAGATAGTTGAGTGACGTTGAAGCTGATGATTTCTCTGTGATTCCCAAGTCGCATCACCATTGGTGGCGTCTGCTTCACCACTTGCCCCCCGAGCAGCTCCCTGCCATCCACCGTGACAACCTGCAGGGGCAGTGTGGCCGGCAGCAACTGCACAGCGTGCCTGTCGACAAAGTCCTGCCCTATAAAGTCCGCATTGCTGCCTGAGTCAATGGTGATTGGCACGTCCATGGTGATTCCATTGGGCAGCTGGAGAGATGCTGTGAGCCTCACTACTGGTTTGGGCGGGAGGGGGTTCACGGGCTGTAAAATCTCTGGGGACTGCGTCACTAACACGTCTGGCTGGGCCCCAGTGCCTCTTCCTCCAGCCAGACAGCGTCGTTTCCCTGCTGTGGTCCTCCTTGCTGCGTTGCTGCAGTCACCATTGCTGAGGCTGCAGTGAGCTTGTGGGGCCTCTGGGGACACTCTTTTGCCATATGCCCTGGCTCCTCACAGACGTAACACTTCCTGTTCCCTCTAGGAGGCTTCGCTTTCACTGCTGCCGGTGCTAGGGCTCTGGTTGCTGACTGAGCCCTTGCACCTCCAACCTCCATAGGTTCGGCTCCTCCTCCTGGCGGAGGCGTGGATTGCGCCCGCGCTGCTTCTCTGGGAAGGAAGGAGGGGCCCCCGGCTGGTTCGCGCCCTCCACGCCCTTCGTCCCTGCTCCACGGACGTCCTTCCAGCCTCACCCCCACTGCCAGTGCCCTCTGAACGACCTCCTGGGTGGTTCGGGGTCTCTCCCCCCTCGCAATCTCATCTTTAATCGAGTTGTGCAGCCCCTCCCAAAAGAGGTCTCTTACAGGAGCCGAATCTCTGTCCCATTCCAGGGCACTGACCAAGGCGAAAAAGCGGGCATGATACTGCCTGACGCTGGCCCTCCCTTGTCTCAGCCCATGCACCTCCTTCCGTGCAAGATCCACGTCAATACTTGATAAAAAACACCCATCCATCGCTTTAATAAAGGCATCTGCATTCTGGAGCGCCGGATCCTTATCTCTCCATAAATTGCGTAGCCATGCTTTCGCATCCCCATGCAAATGGGACATGATGAACCCCACTCTCTCTTGTTCATCTCTAAAGTCTTTATGCAGCAGTTGCAGTGCGCACAGTACGTCGGCTCTAAAGTTGGGATACTGTTGCAGGTTCCCATCGAAGTGAGAGACCAGCCCGCCTGTCCGTCTCGCCAACCCAATTCCCTCCTGCCGGGGTGTCTGCTTTGTCAGCACGTCTAACCTGACCTGGAGATCCCTGCAGGCGGCAGCTGCTTCCTCCTCTCTCTTCCTGGATGCGAGAGCCTCGGCGTTCAGTTGTGCCACTGCGTTTCTGAGTTCCTCTATCTGCTGCTCAGCCGTCATGTCGTCTGCCGTTCGTGAGCTCGCTAGTAGGCACCTGTTTCTCTCCCCTCCTCGAGGCTGTAGATGCCCACAAGAGGGAGACGGAGCTTACTGTCAGAGCTGCTTGAAGATCCTAGCTCACGGAGGATCACGCTAGCCAGCGATCATTAAGTAAAAGTCTTTATTGAATTACAGTTTCCATTCTCACGCTGCTGCTCGCAACTCTACGCCTAGTAGCTAGGTCGGCGAAGCTCCGTCTGAGTCTCCGCCCCGTGTGCACCAACTTAATATCCTAGCCTTGCTCCACCTTTTCCGCCTGACTGTCCTCCTCTGGGTCCCTCTACCCCCCGGGGCTTCTTCCTTCCGGGATTCTTCTGACGCTGACCCGGACCCTCCTGCCTCCTTGCGCCGGGCTTTAGGACCTGGTTCCCTTTCGGGGCTGCTTACTGCGCCACCTTCCTCTGCATTTGAACTTGGCGCGCGCGCCCAACCTTCCACTTTCCTCTTAACCGTTTCTTCGCTCCCCGATGGAGGTGTGGCCACTCCTGACTCATGCCCTCCCTCCTGTGGTGAGCTGCCAGCGCTTCCCCCCTGGCTCCCTTCCTCTTCCCTGCTTCCTGGCGGTGACGCTGGTCCCGATTTCCAGCTGCTCCCCCCTGAGTCCCCTCTGGCTCTATCTTCCTGGGGTGCCCCCCTAGACTCCCCCCTTGCCCTGGCCACTGGTGCTCCTTTCTGTGAATCCTCTGATTCACTGGAAAGACTAGGAGATCTCGGGTCGTCGTCATCACTCATCTTTTCTTCTGCCTCCTCCCCTTCGCTCTCTGTTTCCTCCCTTGCCCGTGCCTCTGCTCCTAAACCCCTGACATCAGGCAACAGCCACACACGTCACGTGCTGCCTTTCCAGAAACCACCTTTTCTGTCTTCAGTAGCATATTCTCTGGCCATGCAAGGCAGGCCTTGTGGGTCAGGCCCACGGTGGGTACCTGCACAGCTGTCCTCCTGCCTGCTGCTTCCTCTGCAAAGACAGATGGGCTTGGGAATTCTTGCCTCACCAACATTAAAAGTAAAAAAAAATCTAAACAAACAAACAAACAAACAAACAAACTGAAAAGAATAAACAAAATGTGTGCTGTTTTAGCGGATATTTCATCTTGTAAGTCGTAAGACTGGACTTTCCATTTTTACTACGCTATATTTGTAGCTATCAGTGGCGGAGCGTGGGGGGTGCAGGGGGGGCCGGCGACACCGGGCGCAACATCTGGGGGTTAGGGTTAGGGGGCGCAAATCCATGGGTTAGGGGGCGCAAATTACTTGCCTTGCCCCGGGTGCTGACAACCTACGCTACGCCACTGGTAGCTATAGAGAATTTATAAAGGTAAAGGGACCCCTGACCATTAGGTCCAGTCGTGGCCGACTCTGGGGTTGAGGCGCTCATCTTGTTTTAATGGCCGAGGGAGCCGGCGTACAGCTTCCGGGTCATGTGGCCAGCATGACTAAGCCGCTTCTGGTGAACCAGAGCAGCGCACGGAAACGCCATTTACCTTTCTGCCAGACCTATTTATCTACTTTCACTTTGATGTGCTTTCGAACTGCTAGGTGGGCAGGAGAGAGAATTTATACCCACTGCCATTTTTCCACATAATTTACTATTCCTATTATACTGTGGCATCAGTTTTAAAACCCCACTAAATTAGATTTTTAAAATAAAAAAATACATGCATATGTATGCACAAATAGCTGACCATTTCCAAATTGTAATAATTATCATAGTTCTAAATGCCTCTCATACAGCCAACTTCCTCATCACTGTCTGCTTAACTTTATACCATGAGCAGTGGTTGAAAGCTCTGATTGTTCCTCTTAAAGTCTAATGGCTTGAAATAAAGCCGGCTGATACATTTGTACGCATAAAGAAGCTGGTGGCAGCCTCTTCCCCACCCCACCCCACCCTGCAGAATGGTAAAATTGGCCTGCCAAAGAGAATTTGGGTTTTTTAACACATTCCCCGTTTGGCTGAGCTAACCAGTTATTCTGCACATGCTATCAAGACTGCAGACTTTCCTTTCTTGAGGTCATTAAGCTTGTCAGAACTAATTTGTCACCCCAACGGCCGACCCTCATTGCCTCTGACAGCAGCACAAGTATCAAAACTTAACAGTGCCTTGCATCAGAAGGATGCAAACGTCCGATCAGAGCCCCATTGCATGTTCTGATTGTCTGGTGCAAAAAGGCCTTCTGATCTCCTAAGACAAGGGACAGGATCAGTTAAGTTACATGGGTCACAACAGTCATGTAGTAATCTTTTTTGAGGGGGTGGGGGGGAGGGAGAACAATAAGCAAGTCTGGAGGATGAACAAGGGGGACTTGGAAGACTGAATTCAGCTGGAGTTTAGTTTCTGAGGACCAGGGTTATCTATTTCGTTTTTACACACAAGTGAAAAAACTTGGAAACAGCATTGATTTCAGAGTTGCATAGTTTGGAGCTCTTGAAAAAGAAATTATTAAAGGGTCACCTGACCCAGGGGCTATTTTTCTGGGAAAAGGGGTGCTGGAACTCACCCTGAAG
The DNA here is from genome assembly GCF_965112155.1 of Podarcis liolepis. NCBI lineage: Eukaryota > Metazoa > Chordata > Lepidosauria > Squamata > Lacertidae > Podarcis > Podarcis liolepis. The sequence continues at coordinate 12,851,299 of NC_139571.1, read as the reverse complement.
GCCTCCCTTGTTGTCTTATAACGGCAATGGCACCCACATTGAGAGGTACCAGAACTCAGTTCCAGAAAGTTCTGGCTGAAAAAAAGCCCTGACTAGAACAAAAGTTTAAAAAGAAGATGTCTGGTGATTTTAAATAAATTTCACTTGGGGATTAACAGAACAATATGTGAAATGCTGGTATGCCTGTGTTTTTAAATAGCAACTCGGAAAGTCCAGTCAGGATTGGGGCTGTGGCACAGTGAGAAGGATAGTTTTTGTTTTTAATGAAGAATGTGAAGAAATGCAGTAAACAGAATTAAGTGTTAAGAGGCAATGCTCAGGGATGGCCTGCCAAAATACATTCAAGGAAATTTGACGGGTTTATGGTTCATCTCTGATGCAATCCTTTTTAATAACATAATATTTTCTGAAGAAACAGCTGAAGGCAGCAAAACAGAAAAAGAAACCATAGGGAGTAGGGCAGGAAGAGGAAAGTGTGCTCTGTGAGATCCCAAAGACTCTGCTCAATCCTAATGATGTAATTCTGCCTTTAATCTCTGATGGCAAAAGAGCTCTGCTTCCCCCTCCTCCCTTCAGTAATACAAGCTGCCAAGAATTTTGGCAAATGCCAGGTTAACAAAGCCCAATTTTGGAAGCCAGGAGCTAGATTGCAATTTTAAATCATTGCTTCCTCCGTGTCACACAAGAGCTCATTTAAAAATAGAATAGCAGAAATCAATTTAATTTTACAGCTTTTTCCAGTTAAAATATTAGTAATAGAGATTATAAAATTATAAAATACAATTTGCCAACCAACACAGATTCCATAATTATTATTTTTTAAAAGTAAAAGGATATTGTTCAAAACTGAGGTTGTTACACCCTACCTTGTATTTTGTTTAGATATTCTTTAAAAATGAACTGAAAAAGAGTGATGATTATAGCATTTTCCTCAACATGATGTAAAAAGGGAACTAGAGCTAAGATCCAGAAGTCTGTGAGTGAGAGAGAAGATTTCACTTGTGAAGTTCTGCACATGAATGCTCAAGCTCTTGCGCAAGCTGTGCGCAGAATTAGCTGTGCGAAAGAAGATTCTGCAGGCAGAAGAGACTCTCCAGATCCCAGCCCCAAACCTTTGGAAATCTGGAGTTATTTTATTCCCCACTCCCTTTATACTTGACTACAGCCAGATGGCCGGCTCTTATGTTAATCTCATTTATCATTGATTTCCAAATGGCCTGCATGATTCACTTATGTGTGGTAATGAAACTATAGTACATAATATGCCATTCAATTTACGTACATGTTAACATGTTAAATGTCAGACCGTGTTTACTCAGTAATTAATATATAGACTTAACATATGGTATCCACTAATAATAATAATAATAATAATAATAATAATAAGCTGGCTGTGTTAGTGACTCTCAAGAGGTTTATTATCTGAAGGCTGCAGACTGGGTTAATGGAAATCCTTTGACTTACGCCAGCTGCAGTGCCAATGGGAAAGGACTTGGGGCAGATGCTCAGGACCTCAATGCGCTGGAGGGCCCCAAACAAATCAGAATTGGCTTATGACATTTTGAAATTAATACACCGTGGGTTGGTTCACACAGAAGGCAAGCCATGCTTTGTTTAGAAGAACGATGGTTTGTTTACACAATCAAAGCCACCCAGTGGCGTAGCGTGGGGGGTGCCAGGGGTGCCGGCCGCACCGGGCGCAACATTTGGGGGGCGCGTTTGGCCGGCCCTCCTCGAGGAAGCAGGAACCCCACTGTCCTCGGACCTCCTCCGAAGCCTGGCGGTGGGGCGGAGAGACCTTCTCCCCGCACCAGCCTTCGGATGGCTGTCCTGAAGACTTGTGGTGGGAGCAGTGGCGTAGCGTGGGGGGTGCAGGGGGGCCTGCTGCACCTGGCGCAACATCTGGGGGGGCGCGGAAGAGACTCGAGTGCTAAAATCCACGGGTTAGGGGGCGCAAATTACTTGCCTTGCCCCGGGTGCTGAGAACCCACGCTACGCCACTGAAGCCACCCCAGACAACGAACCAGAGCATAGCCTATCTTGCCTTGATCCTGGTTCGTTTCAGCACTCTGACCCAGATACTTGTCCTGCTACATTAAGTGAAACAAGCCAGGGTTACTTTGCTCATCTTCAGGTCTGGTCCAGGCTTAGCCTAACACAGCCATGAACCTAACCATCACTATTTAAAGAAGTGGGGGACCATAAGGCTATTAAGTTCAGAGTCTAAAATTATCTAGCTGCACCACTGGATCTCAGTTAGTTTTGCCTGTTTGAGGATGTTTTTAATATTTGATGTTTTATTGCGTTTTTAATATTCTGTTGGGAGCTGCCCAGCATGTCTGGGGAAACCCAGCCAATAAATTGTTGTTGTTGTTGTTGTTGTTGTTGTTGTTGTTGTTGTTATAACATAGCACACAGAGAGACATGATCAGATGGTATCTGAAAATGTTACATTTCCAAAAGCTGCAAAATATGGGAAAGGGTAGGAATTTCTTCAGATGCTCCATTATGTTATTTGCCTTTTATTTGAGCTGCACTGAAAAAAAACAAATCAGGAGTATTTCTGTATAAATGCCATGGCAAATATTCACTAACGGTGCATTTGAGGTATGTCAAAAGTAAATACGTGTTTTATTATGCTGTCACATTAACCCACATTTTGGCCAAGCTACGTGATATGGGGTGGTTGTCTCTCTTTTTCCAAATGGGTTTGGTTTCTTTTTAGTTAGCGACTTTGAAACAGCACCTAGTAATTGCCTATGATCAATGAATGCAAGGGCCCCACTTTGTTCAACACAACCACTCGCATAACTTGTAAGCTTACAATGAAAAAATGCACACCAAAACAGGTCTGAAGGGGGGTGTCAAATTGAATAAAACTCAGAAGGTAAAGGGGCCTCTGACCATTAGGTCCAGTCGCGGATGGCTCTAGGGTTGTGGCACTCATCTTGCTTTATTGGCCGAGGGAGCCGGCGTATAGCTTCCGGGTCATGTGGGCAGCAGGACTAAGCCGCTTCTGGCGAACCAGAGCAGCGCATGGAAACGCCGTTTACCTTCCCGCCGGAACGGTACCTATTTATCTACTTGCACTTTGACGTGCTTTCGAACTGCTAGGTGGGGAGGAGCAGGGACCAAGCAACGGGAGCTCTCCCCCGTCGTGGGGATTCGAACCGCCGGCCTTCTGATCGGCAAGTCCTGGGCTCTGTGGTTTAACCCACAGCGCCACCCGCGTCCCTAAAACATTTGCGTAAATCAAGCCTCAATCAACAGAGGATGAAGCAGGTCTATTACTTGAAAAGAGCACATTTTCCAAACCAGCTATGTGTTTTTGCCACTATTCTTGTTTAAGAAGGCATGTGGAAAATAATTTACAGTCAAAATCAGCCCCATAATTAAGATGTATCTGCAATGGAAATGATGCGTCTCTCTTGGGATCCTGACTGCCAGACGGCCAAGCCAAAATGTAAACATAATAAGCACTCATCCACGATGCACAGAGTAGCATGACAGGGCTGTGGTTATCAGATTGGCATCTTTGAAATGCTCTATTTGGGCTATTTACACGTCAGCCTTTAATAAAAGTACTTTTGAAGACTGTCTCATATTTAACAAATTATTCTGCTACAACAGTTAAACCTATCACACCCCAGATTTCTGAAATATCTTGCCGCATTCTTGATTCATGGAGGAGAGGAAGGAGTTTAGCCACCTCTGAGTATTTACCTTTCAGCACAGCTGATCCTCGGAGCTGTTGGAAGTTAGAATAATTAACAATAATGCACATTTCAGCTAATTCTGGTTTGATATTATTCCAAAGCTATATTAGAGAGATTTTTTTTGGTGAATTATGTCTGTGGCATGCTCCAGGTGTAACAGGAAACCATGGTTTCTTGCTTCTTCTTCTTTTTTAATTAAAGATTTTCTTGTTTTACAGAAGTATGTCTAATGTCTCTCGTATTTTTTCCATGTAACATTTTTACAAATCAATTTCATTTGTTGAGACATTAGGAAGAAAGGGGGGGAGGGGGAGATGGGGGGGTCGGGTGGCGATGTTTCTATTTTGCTTAATGTATGTAGGGTTTGGTGTCAGCGTTACTTGTGCCGGTTCTCTGCTGTTCACTTGTGTTCCTTTGGTGGTGAGAGAGGTTGGGGTTGGCCTAGGGTGTGGTTGTTTGTTTGTGATTGGCTGTGGTGATCTTTGTTTTTGTGTGTGAGTGGGGTGGGTGGGTGTTTTGGAACAGGTTAGCCATATTGATTTATATGCTGTTGATGGATTATTGTCATTGTCTTGTTGGGCTGTGTACGTGATAAAGGGGAGCCATACCAGGGTAAAGGCGTCTTCTTCTGTTTCTGTCAGTTTCAGTTTATTGGTTAATTTTTCTAGTAGGGCTGTTTCCCATACTATTTGGTACCATTGGTCCATGCTTACTCCTGACAGGTCTCTCCAGTGTCTGGTTATGGTGTTTCTGGCTGCTGAAAGTAGGTGGGCTATGAGTGCTTTATGGTGTAAATGGGCATTGTTGTCTTGGAAGATGTTTAGTAGGGCCAATTCTGGGGTGATGTCTAATACTTGCTTAGTTATTTTACATATTTCTCGTATGGCTGTTGTCCAGAATAGTTGGATTTTGGGGCCCTCCCACCACATGTGGAGGTATGTGCCTGTGGAGGTGCACCCTCTCCAGCATTTTGATGAGGTTCCTGGGCGTATTAGCGCTAGTTTTCTTGGTGTTAGGTACTACCTGTAGGTGAGTTTCAGAGTAAATGATTCCTCAGGCTAACCTACTCCCCATCCTTTGTCTCTTGTGCTTGTGACAAGGAGAATGGAAGCTTTCACTTCAGATTTAAAACAAACATAGTTCCTCATGATGTTCAAAGTTGGGAAATTCTGGCTTGTACTATGGTAAATGTAAGGAAGCCAGGAACAAAATATGGCTTTAGATCCTGGTTTCCTCTGAAACTATAGTTTAAACAAAGCAGAGACACAATGGTTTCATTCAGATGCAGTGCTTTTTCACCCTATGATAAACAACCATGAAGTTGTTACAATAGGTGCCACACTTTTTAACAAAAAAAGGAGAGGTGACAGTACTGTGTACCCTTGATTAAAGGTAAAGGGACCCCTGACCATTAGGTCCAGTCGTGACCGACTCTGGGGTTGCGGCGCTCATCTCGCTCTATAGGCCGAGGGAGTCGGTGTTTGTCCACAGACAGCTTCCGGGTCATGTGGCCAGCATGACTAAGCTGCTTCTGGTGAACCAGAGCAGCACACAGAAACGCCGTTTACCTTCCCGCCGGAGTGGTACCTATTTATCTACTTGCACTTTGACATGCTTTAGAACGGCTAGGTTGGCAGGAGCTGGGACCGAGCAACAGGAGCTCACCCCGTCGCGGGGATTTGAACTGCCGACCTTCTGATCGGCAAGCCCTAGGCTCTGTGGTTTAACCCACAGCACCACCCGCGTCTCTGTATCCTTGATTACCCCCTGAAAAAAAACCACTGTTCAGATGTCATGATAAACCATGCTTTTTTTTGTTTTGTGAATGAACCATAGCACCATACAATGGACTCACCCCTCTCTTACCCTCTTCTGATGCAAGGAATTTGAAAGCTTAAGGGTTATGTTCAAACCCAGACAATGTACAGTTATTTTGAACCATGTTTAATTAAAACAACAAAAATATCAAACCATAGTTTTTGAAGCTGGTTTATTTCAACTAACTTTAATTAAGATAACCACACATTAGGGTTCATATCCACCACTAAACTGTGGTTAACTGAAATCAAAAGCAAGAGCTTCCAATCTCTTCGTGGTTGAATTGATAAGGAGATGGGATGAAGAGTGTATTCAAAACTGTATACTGTTATGTCTAAACAAGGCCAATGCCAGCAAAATCATTGTTGAAATGAGACAGTAATTTATTCTCATTTTATATTGAGAATTAAGTCTTCCCTTGATTAACACAGAGCTATGTGAAATGCTTTGGTGTAGGCTGCTGAATTATCTAATTTTTACTTTTTATCAGCAATAAATGCCTCTACCATACAAGAAAATACTTCTCCGCTTGGAATTTTCTAGTTCTTGTTAATGTTCTTGAGGTATTTGGTGAAAAATGATATTCATGTTACTATAGATAGATTCTGCTACTCTCAAAAAGAAGTCAAGCGGCACTAGATACACCTTTGCGAAAAGCTATTTTCCCATAAATGGAAAGGCTAGAAAGTTCAGGTGGAATTTCAAATCAAATTGCTAAAGTTTAAAAGAATGATCTCAAAACGTTTTCATAAATACCTATGAAGTATGTAAAAGTGTTCATCAACAGAATGGAAGCTTAGACCCCTCATATTTGCAATATTTCAAGTCTGAGTAAAGCTACCAAAATGTGAAAGGAGAAGAATGGAGTTTTACTGAGGCAATTTCACCTTCTAAAATGGGATTAAATTACTCACTACCATCGATTCAGTTCCATTATGTACTTTGAAGACTTGTGGTTCAAGAACTACAGGCGATGGCTTCTGTGAAATAGGCAAAGTCAGTGTGTTCCCTAAAGAAGTAATAAAATATTTGAAAACACATTTTAAAAAGGAAAGTTATAAAGTCAATTCAAAGGATGCTAAACTGCCCAACTGTGCATGGGACTGAATTCAGATTATATGGCTGCAATAGAGGATAATTTTATTTCATGAAAGCTTATCCTATAATTTGAAAATCATTGGAGGACAACAATTTACAGTAAACTAGGGGAGGAACATAGTTTCTATATGATATAGTGATACATTGTTGAAGAAGAGGAAATACTGATTCAAGCATTTCAGCTATTTATTTGGCAAAACCTCCTATGGGACAACAGTAGAGCGAAGAATCTTCCAGTGGTTCAAGTGGAAGAAACACTTTCAGTAATAAATGGACTGGGCCATAGTGCATAGTATTACAAATGCAGAAAGTGATGATGATGATGATGATGATGATAATAATAATAATAATAATAATAATAATAATAATAATAATAATAATAAATTCACTACTGTGAGAAGCAACCTAGATGTAATGTAGCTGGAAGGGAGTATACAAAAGCAGTCCAATTATTTATTTATTCAGCTTGTACCATGGACCTTTCCTAATATAAGATCAAGGCAGCTAACACCAGCAAAACAACAATAAATTCACAATAATCTCATGAAAACTGGCTGGAACCTGCTGTCAGCTCTTTGCTATATTTGCTATAGCCATGATTATTTTAAAATTGTATCTATAAAATTTGCTGACTGCTCAATCAGTTACCGTATTTTTCGCTCTATAAGACGCTCCCGACCATAAGACGCACCTAGTTTTAGAGGAGGAGAACAAGGAGGAAAAAAAATCTCTCCCTCTCTGCGCAGCGCCTCTCCAGAAAAGCGAAGTCAGAACGGCAAGAAGGATCGCTGTGCAGTGAAAGCAGCGATCCCTCTTGCTCTCCTGGCTTCAGCGAAAGCAACGCAAAGCCTCCTGAGTGCAGTGATAGCTGCGCAGCCTGCATTCGCTCCGTAAGACGCACACACATTTCCCCTCACTTTTTAGGAGGGTGAAAGTGCGTCTTATAGAGCGAAAAATACGGTATGTCCCCATAGCACATGGGAGCCAACACCTAGGGGCCTAGGAGGCTTCACCCCCCTAAAATATTTGAGGGGGCTGCCCCCCAATTGATGGGCACTGTCATTCAAATGGCGTGCACACACTGCGTCATGTGATCGATTATGTGTGGCGAGGCTTACCTGCCCCCCCCCCATATTTTATTCATGCTGGCACCTCTGCCTGGGCAGTTCACATCAAGTTCAAGCGCAAGTTTAATATGCAATTAGACATTAAAATATGAAAGCATTAAAACTGGTGGAGGGAAGCTAGGGCTCAGGGACTGAATGCGTGCCCTCCATGCCTCTGTCTGGCATTTGGGTCTCCCCCAAGGAAATTCCCCCCTTTCCCTGCCCTGCACCTCACTGGTCCGGCTTTGTGACTCCTTGAGGGCGTCTGTCCGGCTAGAGATGCCCTTGAACTCCCAGAATGCCTCTTGCTTTGCTTGGATGGAGAGAGCTATGGGCTTGCAAACCTGACTTTTGTGAGGCTGGGATGTTGCCCACTGTAGATTCTCTTGGCTAAGCAGCTCCTTTCCTCTTTAGGAAAGCTGCCAGGAAAAAGGAAAAAGAAGGAACTCCGCCATCCCATAAGCTGATCAAAGTCTCAATAGCCAAGATGCCCTCTGTGCTGGAATGTCCCTGCTTCTAACCACAACCAGAGCAAGATGCTGGGAGCTTTGTAAAGAAAGAACAATTATTTCTATTCATAGTTCTGAAGTGCGCTTTTTTAATAATGTGTTTACACAGACCAGTTTCTTTGTACACTTTCGCCCAGTGAGCTGACTGCTGATATTGCAGCGGCATTTTGATGAGATTGCATGCAGACATACAGCTGTAAATAGTTGGGGTCAATACTTGGGGAGATACTGAGGTCACGGTATCTCATGGAGAGGGCAGCACAACCAGTTGCTTCCACAGCATTCAATAAGTTAATTGTGCACGGTTTAAAGACGTGCTTTCTTTTGTCACTTTTGAACCTATTGTAAACCAATTTCATTAGGCGCTCCCAAATTATAATATATTGAGAGAGGAATATTCTCTCTGCTAATTCGATGAAGTTCATAATTTTCACAAAGTTTTCTCTTGTGATGTCTTAGGTAAAGGTAAAGGGACCCCTGACCATTGGTCCAGTCATGACCGACTCTGGGGTTGCGGCGCTCATCTCGCTTTATTGGCCGAGGGAGCCAGCATACAGCTTCCGGGTCATGTGGCCAGCATGACTAAGCCGCTTCTGGCGAACCAGAGCAGCGCATGGAAACGCCGTTTACCTTCCCGCCGGAGCGGTACCTATTTATCTACTTGCACTTTGATGTGCTTTCGAACTGCTAGGTTGGCAGGAGCAGGGACTGAGCAATGGGAGCTCACCCCGTCGTGGGGATTCAAACCGCCAACCTTCTGATTGGCAAGTCCTAGGCTCTGTGGTTTAACCCACAGCGCCACCCGCGTCCCTTGTGATGTCTTAGTTATCTTTAAAATAGAACACCACAAATGCTTTGGATTTTTCTTCTCAGAAAGGTGCTCTAAGTCCTGTATCATATTAGTTGTCCCTTTTCGTCCCTTTTTCTCTCCCTGTGTCATTCTTCTTGAGGTGCAGAAATCACAACAGCAGAGTATTCTAAATACAGTTTTACCAGAAATTGATGTAAAAAGCAGTATGAAACTTGCTGCTTATTTTTCCACCCATTTCCTAATGGTTTCTGATATTGAATTTGTGCTCTTGTGCAGCTTCAGTTTCTTTCAATGGAATGTGTGCAGGAAAATGTTACAGCTACTTGTGCCCATAGTTGGCATGCTTTTAAAAAATGGTCATTTCAATTAGACCTTGTTTCACCAGCAATACATCTGTTTACGCAAGAGAAAACTTTCCTAGATTGGCCTAGATTGTGAGCTCATTATGCCTATGTAGAATGGTACATTTTAATTCCTCTTTTTGTTTTCTTGCCACACTATTATATTTACTTGCTAATGCAGAGAACAGAAAAGAACATGACATTCCCAAATACAATTTTTCCCAGGAGTTGTTCTGCCTCTAACAGCATGTGGTAGCTGTGGTTAAGACTTTGAAACAGCTGCACAAACAGCAAAATAAAGCCATTTTAAGTGTTGAGTGATTGGGCAAAAGGAGTTGTATTTAAAGGAGTTCTTCTTGCACAGAAGAACATTGGCCAAGGTAGCCGAGGTACAAGTGCCTTTGGGTTTAATGCAGCTTTAATCATAGGAAGTGATAAGTACTTAACTGGCTAGTTATGCACTGATATGTTTACAAATCCATTGCTTCCCCTTCTTCCAGAATACATGATAAATTGAGGGGGAAGTGTTAATGTTGTTCTTTCTTTCTTTTTCTTTCTTTCTTTCTTTCTTTCTTTCTTTGCATGAAGTTTTCTGATATTATTGTTAGTTTTATTATTTATTTATTTATTTATTTATTTATTTATTTATTTATTTATATTCCTCCTTTTCCCCTGACAGGACACCTTACAGGCACCTTACAGATAAAAACAAGAACTACTAAAAACATAGAAAAATCACTCAAAACATAGAAAAATCACTCATTAAAATACAATTAAACACACACACACACACACAGTAAAAGGTAAAGGACCCTGGATAGTTGGTCCAGTCAAAGGCGCCATCCATCTCTGCTTTCGGGTCAAGGGAGCTGCTATTTGTCCACAGACAGCTTTCTGGGTCATTTGGCCAACATGATTAAACAGCTTCTGGCGCAACTGGACACCGTAATGGAAGCCAGAGCGCACAGAAACAGCCTTTATCTTCCCACCAGAGCGGTACCTATTCATCTCCTTGCACTGCTATGCTTTTGAACTGCTAGGTTGGCAGAAGCTGGGACAGAGCAATGGGAGCTCACCCCGTCGTGGGGATTTGAACTGCTGATCAGCAAGCCCAAGAAGCTCAGTGGTTTAGAACACAGCACCACCCATCTATATATATATATATATATATATATATGTTTAAAACATACCAATAATTACAATAGAACAGCATGGCATCAGCCCTTTCATTAAAAGCAGTCAATTCCCAAAAGCCTTTTAGAACAAGAAAGAAAGGGCAGCAAGCAAGGACATAGTGAGTCTCACTTCTCTAGGGACTGAGAAGACCTCCTGCCATGTCCCCACCAAGTGTGCCTGTGAGGATGGTGGGAATCAGTGAAGGGCTCCAAACCCAGGCAGGGTCAGATGAGGGAATATTTCAGATAGCTGGGACCTAAGCTGTGTAGGACTTAATCAGTGATAACCAGCACTTTGAACTCGGACCGGAAACAGACTGGTAGGCCGTGGAGCTATTGTAACAAGGGAATCATCTGCTCCCTATTCAGCTCCCGGCAACAATTTGGCTGCAGCTCTTTGAGCCAGCTGAAGTTTCTGAGCACTTTTCAAAGGCAGTACAGTAATCCAAATGGGATGTAACTGAAACATGTGTCACTGTGGTCAAATCAGACATTTGTGATGGCCTGGGATTTGGACTCAGAGGCTGAACCTGAGGAATCCCAGCCTGCACAGGAGTCCCCGCCTCCAGAACCAGCTGAGCCGGGGCTGGGGCATGAGCCTGAAGGGTCCTCACCTGTGCCGGATCCTCAGGAGCAGACACCAGCTGAATCTGCTCTGGCTCTGGAGGTGATGGAGGACCCATTGCCTGCAGGTGCTCCACTCTCAGTCCTGTCAGGGGAGGCTGAGGTTGCCTCTGGGTCCGGTAACCCTCCAGCCTCTCCTGAGCTGCAGAGGCTCAGGGCAGAGAGGCGGAGGGAACTAAGTTCTCGCAGGAGGAGTGCTCGCCTCCAGGCCAGGAGAGGTGAGTCACCTGTGGACCAGGGCCACCCTATGCCTGGGGGCAGATAAAAGCCAGCCAGCCCCAGTCCCACGTTGCGGGAGCAACATTGTTGGTAGCCTGTTCCTGCCTGCACCCTGTCCTGCTCTTCTGCCAGAGTTCCTGACCTCACCCGACTCCCTGCCTTGGACCCAGCTTGATGGACAGCTTCCATAGAGCACCCTCAACCTTGGACTGAACTTGGACCTTGCCGCGCGGTTAACCCTCGGGACCAGCACAGCACCTCTGTCTTGCCTGGATTAAGTTTCAGTTTGTTCACCTTCATCCAGTCCATTATCGAAGACAGACACCACTTTAGAACCAAGACAGCTTCCTTGGATTTAGGTGGAAAGGAAAAACAGAGAAGTAGAACATCTGTTGGGATACTGCCAGGAAGATAGTCCATCATGGCCCCCAAGCTCGCTGCCGGACGATCCATCGACCTCCCGTAGTCACGCAGTATGAGCGATTAGCGACACGAGTTTCCTGGAAATACCATGCCACATTCCAGGGCTCATGCACACTCTTATCAGCAGATAATGCACAGCCAGAAGTCGCACTCAGGAGAGCATTATTTACAAGCTTTTATTCAGCGTTGATCAGAACAAAGAAAGACATGACTGCCTGCGACAGTGTCTTCAACAGAGAGAGAGAAACGAAAGCAATAGCAAACATAAACATCCTGTGAACAGGAAATACGCAGGCTGTGACACAAACATCCTGCTCCCTTTTAAGGTGGAACGGAAATATCCTAACAACATCAACATACTGGTGACACTCAACGCCGAAACTCTGGACAACCTCTTTCAGCGGTTTCATATAAAAGTTAAATAGCATAGGGGACAGAACAGGACCCTGAGGGACCCTGCAGGACAACAGCCAAGGCATCAAGCCAGAGTCCCCCAGTGTCACCTTCTGCATTCCCCCCTCCAGGAAGGAATGGAGCCCCTGTCCAACAAGGCCTCCAAGTCCCACCCCCAATGCAGGTCTGCTCCTGGCAGTACAGATTGGATGCTTAACCTAATACCTGCTTAAGTCGGAGGAAATTTGGTTGTGTACTCTGTGATATGATAAGAAGAACCTTAATGTACAAAGAACAAAGGAAATGCTACAATGCACAAGGAGGGTCACCTCAGGATCTTCAAGAGCCTGAAACAATGAGGAAGACACTAACAAATTGCAGTACAACCCTGTCCTACATTGGGCTTACTCCCAGGAACGAGTATCAAATTGAAGCCTTAGTCATTGAGTTAATTAGAGAAGCTAGTAAGTCCAGAGTTCAGGTAATTAGAAATATACCGTATTTTTTGCACCATAACACTCATTTTTCCTCCTAGAAAGTAAGGGGAAATGTCTGTGCGTGTTATGGAGCGAATGCCTGTGGGTGGCGGGGGGGATCTGCTGCAGTCGTGAGCAGAGGATCCATGGTTTCCCTTCCTTCCCTCCTCTGTGGTTACAAAGCATGGATCCACATGGATCCTCAGGATTTTTGCATTGGGCTACTCCAAACTCACTGTCAGATCACATGTCTGTGGCCACAGCATGAACCACAAAAATCATATATCCACTATTTCGTTTAGAATATTTTTTTTCTTGTTTTCCTCCTCTAAAAACTACGTGCGTGTTATGGTCTGGTGCGTGTTATAGAGCGAAAAATACGGTAGTTTAAAGAATCTTCAGGTGTGCAATTTATTTTAACTGGAGGTTTCACTTTATTAATAGAGAACATCACAAAAACAAAGTACCCATATGGGAAGGAGGAGGAGTTCAGGCATTTTGTGTTGGATTTTTGGTTGTAAAACTAGGGTTATAAAATGATGGCTTCTTTTTTTCTTTAAATGTTTTTTTCATAGGAGGGCAAGAAGTTCACTGTAAGTCAGTCATGAGAAAGTTAAAAGTATAATAGAATGCTTTGCTCAGGAAGTTGTGCACAGGAGGGTCAAAAGTTCAGCCTAAGAATCTGGCAATTAGGGGGAAATGCAAACTTAACCCAGACTCTGCTGTTTTTTTAACCTAAACCAACCGGTTGAAAGGGAGGGAGGAGAAATGAACATTTTGTTGAGTTGGAAAATAAGACAGCTTGTTGAGACAGAATGTTGTGGAGTCGGAGCATTGAAGAGGTGCAGCAGAAGAGTTGCAAGAGATTAAATTTTTTGAAACAATGTAAGAGATTTAGGACACTGGCAACTGTTCAAGAGCATGAAGAGCATGTTCAGGAGCACTGTAGCAGGAAGGAGCCTGGAGACCACAGCTAAATCCAGAAGCTGAATAGTGGAAAGCAAATGGATTACAGTGGTACCTCCGGTTACATGCGCTTCAGGTTACATACGCTTCAGGTTGCAGACTCCGCTAACCCAGAAATAGTACCTCGGGTTAAGAACTTTGCTTCAGGATGAGAACAGAAATCATGCTCTGGTGGCATGGCAGCAGCAGGAGGCCCCATTAGCTAAAGTGGTGCTTCAGGTTAAGAACAGTTTCAGGTTAAGAACGGACCTCTGGAACGAATTATGTACTTAACCCGAGGTACCACTGTATTGGCTTGATTATCTATCATCCATCCATCCATCCATCCATTTATTTAAAAGCATTTCTAAAAAGATGAATATGCTTTTCCTAAATATGACTTGAGCTAAATAATTTTTTTCTACTGGAGTTTTCAAATAATCAGTAAAAGAACTTTATGTTTTGTAAGTACACGTAATTTCCTTTGAGAAACAGCCAAAAATTACTAGTTTATGATAAATAAAAATGTTAATTTTCATTACCTGTTTCCAGACACTTGTAAGAACACTGCAAAGACTGGGAAAACCTAACTGGCATACAGAGAGCAATGATGGCATGATTCCACAAATCTAAAAAGCCACATGGATCCCGGGGCGTAGTGTGGGGGTTGCCAGGGAAGCCATGGCCCCAGGCATACAATTTTTGAGGGGGCACAAACCAAGTGCCCCCCCACAGGCAACCCCAGTGCAGCTCAGCCCAGTGCTCCTCTCTGCCCGCCAAGAGCCATGTCGTTCCAGCATCGTCGGCAGTGAGGGCTGGCCTGGTCTCTCCCCCCCACCTGGGAACCAATGCTATGGTGCTGTACAGACATTGGGCTGTGGAAAAGTTCATGACTAATAGGACTATGCCTGCTTCTTGGGAGAAAAGCAATGACAAACCTAGACAGCATCTTAAAAAGCAGAGACATCACCTTGCCAACAAAGGTCCGTATAGTTAAAGCTATGGTTTTCCCAGTAGTGATGTATGGAAGTGAGAGCTGGACCATAAAGAAGGCTGATCGCCGAAGAATTGATGCTTTTGAATTCTGGTGCTGGAGGAGACTCTTGAGAGTCCAATGGACTGCAAGAAGATCAAACCTATCCATTCTGGAGGAAATCAGCCCTGAGTGCTCACTGGAAGGACAGATCCTGAAGCTGAGGCTCCAATACTTTGGCCACCTCATGAGAAGAGAAGACTCCCTGGAAAAGACCCTGATGTTGGGAAAGATGGAGGGCACAAGGAGAAGGAGACAACAGAGGATGAGATGGTTGGACAGTGTTCTCGAAGCTACCAGCATGAGTTTGACCAAACTGCGGGAGGCAGTGGAAGACAGGGGTGCCTGGCGTGCTCTGGTCCATGGGGTCATGAAGAGTCGGACACGACTAAACGACTAAACAACAACAACAGGGCTATGTACAAAGTACATTCTTCTGGACTCCATATTTGTTAAGGGCTGCTTAGAATCGTAACTCTGTAGGGGTAAACTATAGTGGCCATAATTCTTTGTGCTTTGAATGTGCTTTGAAAGGTTAGGGTGGCATTCAGCACAAAGGGGATCGTTCCATCAGGTAAGCATCTTGGCTTGTCTGGCAGAATGATGCCTCCTTTTTTCACCCCTGCTCTGCTCTGGGGCTTCTCCCAGCCCCCTCAAAGCCGGGGGGGGGAGGGGGAGGAAAGAAGCCCAATTGCACAAGTAGAAGTGGGACTAATTAGCTGGATCCTCTCATAGTGTGTACACAACCTACCTTAAGTTCATTACTGTCAATAGGACTACTCTGCACAAAATTTAGTTGGCTACAACCCTCTGAAATGAGGGCTGAAAGAAAAGAGTGTAATTTCACTTCAACTCCAGTTCTGAGAGTAGACAGAAGTCTGAATTTTATAGTGTGAGAGACAGATCCCAACATGGAAAACTTCCTCAGGTGTTTGAGTAAGCTTGGTGTATGAAACGGAAACGTATTTTTGTTCATGTACTCCCTGCCCAACGAGCAGTTTATCTGGTCCTCACAAGAGCATAGAGAGGCTCTTTGAAATAGGAACTGGGCTCAGCTCCAAAGTAAGATGGAGATGTGAGCCGACAGCCAGGCATACAGCCAGCTTTCCCAATGGATTAATGATTTTTATAAACTGGTATCATATACAGGAAAATTCTAAAAAATATTTCAATGGCAACAGTGGTAAGAAACAGTGTGAGTGCATGTTGAACCCATCAACCACTGCTCCACGGGTTTCAGTGCTCACTAAAGTTAAAAATAAGAAGATAATGTTTAATGTGCTATTAATATTTAATTAAAATAATACCATAAACAATCTTATTATGATTATAATATGTGAATGTTATTTATTACCTTGCTTTCATCACTGACAGTCTGTCTCTTATGGATGTTACTCATTCTACTAGCCTATTCATTTTTTCAGGTCAACAAAAATTAATCACAGCAAGAGCACTGCCAGATCTCACCTTCATCAGGCAAGTTAAATTTCCATATAACCATAATAGTCCACATTTCCTTTCCTCCCATTGCTAGATTGCATTGTTGTGGATTTTTCAAACTCTATAAGGTTATGGGTCACTTCACAATCTCTTGACACTTTTGCCATAATATTCCTAAATCTTGTAAATACTGAAAAGCATGTTTGTGGGGGATCCTGCATACCATTGCTAATTCATTAAAAGTTATGAAACAACCTCCAAAGGGCAAGTCACATTCACTCTTTCCCAACTATCAAAATCCCTAGCTGTTCGTGCCAGCATAAAGTCTTGCTGATAAAGGATCAAGGGTATTGGAATCCAGTGGCGTAGCGTGGGGGGTGAAGGGAGGCCGGCTGCACCGGGCGCAACATCTGGGGGTTAGGGTTAGGGGGCACAAATCCACGGGTTAGGGGGCGCAAATTACTTGCCTTGCCCCGGGTGCTGACAACCCACGCTACGCCACTGTTGGAATCTGTGTTGGAATAGCATAAACACTCCAGCAGATCCAGCTTCCCCATTCAGTTTCATGGAGGCTTTCCAGGTCCACAGCACCAGGTTTTCATAGTGAGCATTCTAGGCCTTTTTGTACCTCTCAATCTCAATCCCAGGACTGCCAGTCTTTTGTCCTCTTCCACACATACAGATACTTTGAAGGCATCCCCTCTCACAGGGAAGGGTGAAGCTGAGCCCTGGTTCCCAAATGCCTCTCTCCTTCTGCAAGAGCCATCTGGTAGTACTACTGGCTCCATCAACTCTCTCCTGTCCTGATCAAGCTTCAGTCTTACCATCAAGAACCAGGAGGATAGCTCGGTTAGCTAGAGCCTGGTGCTGATAATGCCAAGGTTGCAGGTTTGATCCCTGTGTGGGACAGCTGCATATTCCTACATTCCACACCCAAGGAATAGTAAGGTAAAGGGACCCCTGACCATTAGGTCCAGTCAAGAACGACTCTGGGGTTGCGGTGCTCATCTCACTTTATTGGCCGAGGGAGCCGGCGTAATGTGGCCAGAATGACTAAGCAGCTTCTGGCGAACCAGAGCAGCACACGGAAATGCCGTTTACCTTCCCGCCAGAGCGGTACCTATTTATCTACTTGCACTTTGACGGGCTTTAGAACTGCTAGGTTGGCAGGAGCAGGGACCGAGCAACAGGAGCTCACCCCGTTGCGGGGATTTGAACCGCCGACCTTCTGATTGGCAAGTCCTAGGCTCTGTGGTTTAACCCACAGCACTACCCGCGTCCCTCACCCAAGGAATACAGAGAGATAAATCACAAACTAAACAACTCTGTATGTGGTTTGGGAAAACCCATTAACAACAGTGTACAGCATTTCCACACCTTCTATGAAATCATAAATAATAGATACAATGCCAACTCAATATCTCAAAGCCAAGCAGTCTAAATACTCCTGAAATAACTCAATGAGAGCAACTCTCTATGTGTATACTTGTGCTGCTGCGATCCCAACGGAACTCTGACAACAATATACCCAGATTTCAATCTCTGTTTCGTGAATCTTCTTCTGGTTGGCCTGAAAAGGAACTATACAATGGCAATTCAATGCTACACCAAATAGATCAGCTCCAACCTTAAAATTGCACTTTGCTTTTTTATAACAAGAATTGCCATATGTCTGGCATATTCCTACAGGGGGTTGGACTAGATGTTCCTCAGAGTCCCTTCTAACTCTAAAATCCTATGATTCTATGATGACCCCTCAAATGACATCAATACTACCCCCCCATTTTTTTAAACAACAGTCTTGAATAAAGTTTAAAGTGGCAAACACTTTCAGTGCTTTACTGCACTTCAGTTATCCATATACGACTATTCTAAAAGGGTCGCTCAAGAATCATGCATTGGATTTGAATATAGGTGGATAGAAGGAATTTCACAACATGAAGGCTTCCTTATGTTTCCTCCTCCTCCCCTCTCCAGAGGCCACAGAGTCCTCCTGAGCAACATGGGATGTTGGGTTGCGAGAGGGAGGTGAGAATCGCTTTTCCGTGACCTTTCTTGCATTCAGTTATCTCAGTATCCATGCCTTTGTGCCATTGGGGCCTTGAGGACATTATCCAACATCCTGAACACCCTTACTAGTGTATAAGTTCCATTCAAGTTAAAGGGACTTGCTTCTGAGTAAATTTGCTTAGCACTGTGTTCATAACATAGCTATGATATTATTTTTAAAAGTTTTCAGATTTTCAACCCCTTCAGCTTAGAAGACCTGAGGTTTGGGGTTGCATCCAGTTGTGGAAGGCTCTTTGTTGCTGTGGATGCTTCCATTCATGGAAAGGAAAGGAGAGTGGTTTCCACAGACCCCTCCTATCTGCTGCAGTTCCCCACACTTCCACCCACACTGTTCTGGAGAATATGAAAGGAATGTGGGAGGTTGCAGAGGGAAGAGGGAAGGGGGGGTTCCCTCCCCTTCTGGTCATGGATGCCTTCTCTTGATCACAGAGCTTTCTTGGGGCAGGGGTACCCCATTGGATAAAACCCACTACTTGTACTATTCTCCAAGTATGGGGTGAAGGGACTTTTGCATACCTCTTGAGTTACTCCATAAGAAATATGCCATATTTTCCTAAAGTTAAATAGTAAATCACGCAGAAAAATGGCACTTGATGTTTTTATGAATCAGGATCATCAACTGGAAATGCTCCAAGATTTGCAACTTTAAAAAGGAGACTCAATAAATCACAGAGATAGAAGAATAATCCATTAAGCAATTAATCAAAGACCATCTTTCCAAAGTGATTAACAGCCAGTCATTTTTCAGTTTTGACATTCCAAAAATGTTATCCTTTGAATGATTGTTTCTTTTGAAATTCATCGGAAAGAGTTGCACAACTCGTTACCAAGCAATAAAGATTCTTTTTGTTGACACACATGGAAACCTTTAATTATATGAGTCACTGTCATTTTACAACTGAATAAACAGTTTTAACTAAATTGGAAATAAATTGTCATACAGATTACAACAGGCACCTATGAGACTGACATCTATTATATTGTGCCCCGATTAAGCCAGTTACTTCCTTAGAAGAAAATATATGCCTGAAAGATTAAAGCTGAATGTTACTGCAGCCTTAAACACTTTTAAAAAATCTTGTTAAAAGTAATAAGTAACACATACCCATTCTACAATGCACAGCTCTGCACATTTCATTGCTTTGAGAAAATGAAATCCCTAAGCCTTTGTGAAACTGAGTTGATAAAGAATGGCATTTTTCACATCTGAAAAACAATCTCTATATTACCATGCATAAACTTACAATTATATATTATCTTGTAATGTCTTGCTTTCATGCCCATGATTATGATGCCAAATTAGTTATTTCAAAGCACTGCTCTTTCAAAGAACTGTTATATGGTTTTTCAGCAAATTAATTTTGCAGTGGGGTACTCACAAAGATTCCTTAAATCCAGGTGTGCGGTGGGGGGGGGGTGATACCAAGGGACCCTAACGTCAGTGGAAGGCAGTTCTTGGGTAATAAGAAAGAGCCTTCCATTCCTGCCAAAGGAAGGAGTGAAAATATACAGCTGAGGTATAATGATGGGAATTCTGTATTGCTGATTAATGATGATTGGAATCTCTAGGTCAGAAGGAAGACTTAATGGACAAGACTCTTCCAAGTGAGTCACAGAGAAAGTGGGGAGGGGACGTTGTGGTTGCACTCAAGGTAGAAATCTTTCGATAGGGGAGAGGACAGCGACGGCCAATGAGGAAAGTCTTTGTGTACTGTAACAGGACTGGGATTGATTGGTTTTAAAACAGATTAATGCTGCCTAGTTGATTTTTTTTTTTGAAACTCTTTAAACAACTGCCCTGAAACTATATATTAT
Source organism: Podarcis liolepis (assembly GCF_965112155.1). Classification (NCBI taxonomy): domain Eukaryota; kingdom Metazoa; phylum Chordata; class Lepidosauria; order Squamata; family Lacertidae; genus Podarcis; species Podarcis liolepis. Next base: position 12,831,287 of record NC_139571.1, on the reverse strand, counting down.
TCTAAAATGGTACTATTCTACAGCTTTGCATTTTAGCAAGCACACACAGACAATAAACTTTTGATAGTAGTCCTATAAGGTCACTAATCAAAAGGCAAAAATAATGATAAAAATGAAAACAATCCCTGTACAGAAGATAGCGAAGAACTTTTAAAAATACAACTGTATCAGAAATCAGTATCAGAGCAGCAGAGCTGAGACCAGGAGTTCATCATTCGTATTTCACTGTCTTCTCAGAAAAGCCTCTTAGCAGCTTAAAGAGTCATTTGATCTGTAAAACCTCTCGATATTGCAAAATGGTAAAACTTCCCAATACTTCTAGGTATAAAGAAGTTTTTAATATTTGACATTTTATTATGCTTTTATATGTGCTGGAAGCCGCAAATTATTGTTGTTGTTGCCCGGATGATTTTAAATAAACCCAGTGTAGGATTCTTAGGGAAAGAGAGGTACCCACTGGGGGGGGGGGCAGGTACAGTGTAGATGGATTCAGACAGGTCCGCCCACTCACATGTCTGCTTCCTTCATCATTGATGGGCATCATTTGCCTATTTTGAATTTTAAAAATGTGATGTAAGTTTCTAAAGGAAAACTACCGGTATTGTATGATTCTTATTGTTTACAATAATTGTTTATAATAGTAGTACAGTGGTACCTCGGGTTACATACGCTTCAGGTTACATACGCTTCAGGTTACAGACTCCGCTAACCCAGAAATAGTGCTTCAGGTTAAGAACTTTGCTTCAGGATAAGAACAGAAATCGTGCTCCAGTGCCGCCGCGGCAGCAGGAGGCCACATTAGCTAAAGTGGTGCTTCAGGTTAAGAACAGTTTCAGGTTAAGAACGGACCTCAGGGATGAATTAAGTACTTAACCCGAGGTATCACTGTAATAGGTAAAGGTAAAAAGGTAAAGGACCCCTGGACGGTTAAGTCCAGTCAAAGGCGACTCTGGGGTTGTGGCACTTATCTGGCTTCAGGCCGAGGGAGGCGGCGTTTGTCCAGACAGCTTTCTGGGTCATGTGGCCAGCAGGACTAAACTGCTTCTGGCACAACAGGATACCGTGACAAAAGCCAGAGTGCACAGAAACGCCCTTTACCTTCCTGCCGCAGCGGTACCTATTTATCTACTTGCACTGGTGTGCTTTCGAACTGCTAGGTTGGCAGGAGCTGATACAAAGCAACAGGAACTCAGTAATAAGCTTAAAATATTATTTTGTGTTATTGTGTTGGTTAAAGGAAAAAAATAATAATCATCCTATGGGAAAACTACTTATTTCAAGTTACTGAAAACTAACTGTAGCATTCATATGTATTTAACCATACGTATGCCAAAGAGAAGTACAGTGGTACCTCGGGTTACATATGCTTCAGGTTACATACGCTTCAGGTTACAGACTCCGCTAACCCAGAAATAGTGCTTCAGGTTAAGAACTTTGCTTCAGGATGAAAACAGAAATCGTGCTCTGGCGGCACGGCAGCAGCAGGAGGCCCCATTAGCTAAAGTGGTGCTTCAGGTTAAGAACAGTTTCAGGTTAAGAACGGACCTCCAGAATGAATTAAGTACTTAACCTGAGGTACCACTGTACCATAAATCAATAAATGAATTAATAAGTAAATACCCCATCTAAGCACAGAATATGAAAAGGACTTCAACCTTTTCATATATATCAGAGATGATGGGAAAGTTATACAAATAAACTCAGAAGCATCTGACAGTAAGAGCTGCTCCCTCGGGAGGCTGTGGACTCTCCTTCCTCGGAGGTTTTTAAGCAGCAGTTGGATGTCCATCTGTTAGGGATGCTTGAACTGGGATTCCTGCATTGCAGGGGGTGGACTAGATAAGCACTGGGGATCCCTTCCAGCTCTACAATTCTATGATCAGAAGAATTGAGTCTAATCTCCAATGCAGACTAATAGGCTGGATGAATCCCTAGCCAGAATTAAGATTGCCGGAAGAAATATCAACAACCTCAGATATGCTGATGACACAACATTGATGGCAGAAAGTGAGGAGGAATTAAAAAACCTTTTAATGAAGGTTAAAGAGGATAACGCAAAATATGGTTTGAAGCTCAACATAAAAGCAAAACAAAATCATGGCCACTGGTCCCATCACCTCCTGGCAAATAGAAGGGGAAGAAATGGAGGCAGTGATAGATTTTACTTTCTTGGGCTCCATGATCACTGCAGATGGTGACAGCAGCCACGAAATTAAAAGACGCCTGCTTCTTGGAAGGAAAGCAATGACAAACCTAGACAGCATCTTAAAAAGCAGAGACATCACCTTGCCATCAAAGGTCCATATAGTAGTAGTAGTAGTAGTAGTAGTAGTAATAATAATAATAATAATAATAATAATAATAATAATAATAATAATAATAATTTATTTGTACCCCACCCATCTGGCTGGGTTTCCCCAGCCACTCTGGGCGGGTTCCAACAAAGATGAAAAATACACTAACAAAGATGAAAAATACACTATTAAATACATAGTTAAAGCTATGGTTTTCCCAGTAGTGATGTATGGAAGTGAGAGCTGGAACATAAAGAAGGCTGATCACCGAAGAATTGATGCTTTTGAATTATGGTGCTGGAGGAGACTCTTGAGAGTCCCATGGACTGCAAGAAGATCAAACCTATCCATTCTGAAGGAAATCAGCCCTGAGTGCTCACTGGAAGGACAGATCCTAAAGCTGAGGCTCCAATATTTTGGCCACCTCATGAGAAGAGAAGACTCCCTGGAAAAAACCCTGATGTTGGGAAAGATTGAGGGCACAAGAAGGGGACGACAGAGGACGAGATGGTTGGATAGTGTTCTTGAAGCTACCAGAATGAGTTTGACCAAACTGCGGGAGGCAGTGGAAGACAGGAGTGCCTGGTGTGCTCTGGTCCATGGGGTCACGAAGAGTCGGACACGACTAAACGACTAAACAACAACAACAAATACATGTTTACACAGAAATAAGTACAGCCCATCAGACTTACTCCAGTGAAAACATATTTAAGATTGCAGTCTGAGACTATTCATGCTTTTTTTTTGTACCCCTGCCCGTACGGGCCAGTCGTGTCCGACTCTAGGGTTGTGCGCCCATCTCACTTAAGAGGCCGGGGGCCAGCGCTGTCTGGAGACACTTCCGGGTCACGTGGCTAGCGTGATGAAGCTGCTCTGGCGAGCCAGCACCAGTGCAGCACACGGAAACGCCGTTTACCTTCCCGCTATAAAGCGGTACCTATTTATCTACTTGCACTTAGGGGTGCTTTCGAACTGCTAGGTGGGCAGGAGCTGGGACCGAAGGACGGGAGCTCACCCCGCCGCAGGGATTCAAACCTCCGACCATGCGATCGGCAAGCCCTAGGCGCTGAGGTTTTACCCACAGCGCCACCCGCGTCTCCATTCATGCTTACTAATGATTAAAGAAGCATAGGACTGTACTGTAACTGAAGGCCCTTGCAAGTTCCTTTTTTTTCCACCTTCATTCCCAATTTGCAATACCACAATTTCAATTATTGTGGATGAATGAGATGAAGCCTTTAATGAACATTTTAAAGAATGCAATGAAGTCGCCAGTTTGTTTGCCATTTGTTCCTCCAGGAATTTATCACACTCACAAAAATACTAACTGCACCAAAACATGAGAATTTAGAAATATACTGTACAGTACTGAACGCAGTGCATTCTTTAAACTACAGCTGTTCCACACATTGACACCATCTCCAAGAACAGTTGTGTTTATCAATCTTTCTGAAGATATACTGTATTTCTCTAAGCTACTCAGTTCTTTCCATTGTCTGTGAATCAACCTTATATTGATTGCTCTGGTCATTTTTCAGTTGTTTCTTGTGCTTTTCACTGTGTGGGTACATCAGACCTCTTTGGTACAACTGGAGCATAATAACTGTTATCAGATTGACCCATAAGAATAACGTATATGCTAGAAGAAAAGAGATTTCCTTTACTGGAACAACATTGGTGTTTTTGCATATTTCTGCACCAACAGAAGCCTGTTCGATGAAATGACAAGCCTTTCTTCTTTTGTCTCTTTTTCTTTTGTTACCGGTGTGAAGATTATTTCACATTACTTCTCATGGTGGCTTAGCCTTCCACCTGACATGCTCTCTTCTTATGTGCATACATCAAGGACCACTCGCTCACCTGTAACCTGAAATGTTACATACCCAGAGCGATGTACCATGTGCATTGTTTGAACTGTTGATTTGCTTTCTGTCTGTAAAATCAGAGAGGCAGCTCCCTTGTTTACTGCAGCAAGGCTTTGTGAGTGGTGATTTATATATCTAAATGCATGCCCACTGATTTTTCTGAGTAATGACTGCACTGACATAAACAACAAATCAATTTAGTCATCATATTGATTTTCATGTTCAGTCTTTTCCACTTCTATGGAGTAAAAGAGATGTTAGGGGGGTTCAAGGTCTGCTGATATAATCTTGTGTTGTCGGATAGTATAAACACTCATTGAATTTGGCAGCATCATATTATACTGTTTACCGTACCACTTTCCATTGAACTGACACATTAAAAAGGATGCTGTTACATTGCCAAAGGAGACACCTTTGAACAAACCCATTCCATTTCCCAAAGGACATGGTGAATCCTACAAAAGTACTCTTCCCAGCAAATAATATCCTGATTTCCTTATTTGCCTTATTTATCTAATATTTACTCCTGCATTGGATGCATGCCATGGGAAAGTTGGGAAAGTATCAGTGCTCATTTTCCCACAGTGATGTTCGCTGATGTTACTCTTGCCATCATTACAGGTACACCATCTAAGTGGGTAGCCTTGGACTTGGACTCACAAAGTCTATTGATTTTCTGTTCGGTTACAAAATAGTCATTCTCTAAATGTTAAAGAGCTGCAACATCTGTAGTTTAAGAATGGAACATTTGCTCAGTGTTAGGGAACTAACAATACAGGAAACTGTATGCAAAGTGCCTTTTCTAGGATTAGGTGGTTGGATTTACTAATCAAAGGATACAACTCCCAGGCATGACTGATTCCATGCTATTTCCAGTTTAAAAACTAAGCAGCGATTGGAAATGTCATTATTGGTTTAAGGGATGAAAAACTATATTCCACTTTCTAACATTTTCAGTCCTCTATACCTGTGAACAAAACTAGGATGCTTCATAATTCTGCCTACAAATGCTGCCCGTCTGTGAAAGGGGTGTGTGTGCTCATACCTGCACCCAGGGCTCCCCTTCAGAACTAGAAAATGATACATGGCTGGATTGAAATGATTGCAGTTATGTCCCATGGAGAACAACAGGGCTTAAGTAAATCATGACTGATGTTACATGTGTTGATTTCAGTGGGACTAACTTAATCTGAATCCAAATCACAGTATGGGTATGAATGAAAAATATTTATCATACCCAGGGGTCAGCAAACTTTTTCAGCAGGGGGCCGGTCCACTGTCCCTCAGACCTTGTGGGGGGCTGGACTTTTTGGGGGGGGAAATGAATGAATTCCTATGCCCCACAAAAAACCCAGAGGTGCTTTTTAAATAAAAGGACACATTCTACTCATGTAAAAACACTCTGATTCCCGGACAGTCCACGGGCTGGATTTAGAAGGCGATTGGGCCATATCTGGCCCTGGGCCTTAGTTTGCCTACCCATGATCACACTTATCAAACAGATGACCTTTAGTCTTCTTTTTTCACTCCTGCATATATCAAATGCTTCAGATATAGTGCACAAACTCTAAATTTGTAATATACCAACTGATACGTTCCAAATATATGTGTATAAAAATGTCTCTTACATTTATACAAACATAATAAAGGCTTGTATATTTATGCCCATTTAATAAAGGCTAGTATAAAAATAATAATAAATGTTATTTACACTCAAAACTTGCAGTCAACATATAAACGATTTACCTTATAATAAAAATATCCAACGCTTCTCAATTTCTTGGTCTCTACTGTTTCCAGCATTACATAAATGGGTTACTGTCAGAGCTGCTTGAAGATCCTAGCTCACAGAGGATCACGCTAGCCAGCGATCATTAAGTAAAAGTCTTTATTGAGTTACAGTTTCCATTCTCAAGCTGCTGCGTGCAACTCTACGTCTAGTAGCTAGATCGGCGAAGCTCCGTCTGAGTCTCCGCCCCGTGTGCACCAACTTAATATCCTAGCCCGGCTCCACCTTTTCCGCCTGACTGTCCTCCTCTGGGTCCCTCTACCCCCCGGGGTCTCTTCCTTCCGGGATTCTTCTGACGCTGACCCCCCGGACCCTCCTGTCTCCTTGCGCCGGGCTTTAGGACCTGGCTCCCTTTCCGGGCTGCTTACTGCGCCGCCTTCCTCTGCATTTGAACTTGGCGCGCGCGCCCAACCTTCCACTTTCCGCTTAACCGTTTCTTCGCTCCCCGATGGAGGTGTGGCCACTCCTGACTCGTGCCCTCCCTCCTGTGGTGAGCTGCCAGCGCTTGCCCCCTGGCTCCCTTCCTCTTCCCTGCTCCCTGGCGGTGACGCTGGTCCCGATTTCCAACTGCTCTCCTCTGAGTCCCCTCTGGCTCTATCTTCCTGGGGTGCCCCCCTAGACTCCCCCCTTGCCCTGGCCACTGGTGCTCCTATCTGTGAATCCTCTGATTCACTGGAAAGACTCGGAGATCTCGGGTCGTCGTCATCACTCATCTTTTCTTCTGCCTCCTCCCCTTCGCTCTCTGTTTCCTCCCTTGCCCTTGCCTCTGCTCCTAAACCCCTGACATCCATCCCCCCCTCGAAGCCCCCCATTCCCCCCTCCCCTCCTTCCGGTGCTGGAGCTGGGTGCTGCTGTTGCAAAGGGACGAACGTCGGATATCGTTCGCTTCCCGTGGCGGGCCTCCATCTGAAGTCTCCCGGGTCTTCCTCCCTGCTCTCGTCGACGACGGTCACCTCCGCTTCCATCTCTGTGCCGCCGTGCTCGAAACCAGGGTCGTCCCCGAAAACGTCCATGTCCGTCTCTCCCTCACTTCCTCCTGGCGGCGTTGCTCGTCCTGGGCATTCCAGCCACTTTCTGCGGAACTGCTCCTCCGGTCTATCGTCCCACCAATACGAGGGTTCTGATGCAGATCCCGAGGGTGACCCCTCCGGGGAACGGACGTCTCGTGTCGGGTCCTCGTCCGAGTCGAACCCCCGGAACGTGCTGGCCGAAAGCGTGGGCGTGAAAAGCCAGTCGTCGAAAAAGTCTGCTGGCATAGGTCTATGTGGGAAGAGGGCATGAAACTCGTCTTTGAGCAGAGGTTCGTCCAAGGCGTAGCCCGGCACCCAGCTGTTCGCACTGGCCCGGGTGCCCTCCTTGGCGAGAAAGTATTCTACCCCCTCTTCCCCCCATCTGGAGTCCAAAATCTCCGTGACTTCGTTGATGCGCTCCTTCTGTGCCACTCCCGCGTGCCCTGTTCTGTCTCTGACCGGACTCGGCGCCGTTCCGGGTTCCTGGAACCTGTGCGGTGCCTTGTAGGGAGTGAGCACCGATCTGTGGAACACCGGATGCATTCTGGAGCCCTCCGGAAGTGCCAGTCTGAAAGCTACCGGGTTGACCTGCTCTTCGACTTGGTAGGGCCCCAGTTGTTTATGCCCTAGTTTCTTCTTGGCCAACGACCTGGCCGGCACTGCGTGGGCTGCTAACCAGACCCAGTCTCCCACGTGGAGCTCTTCGCCAACCCTTCTGTGTTTGTCCGCTTGTACCTTGTATGCGTGCTTGGCCAGCTCCAGGTGGCGCCTCAGCTGATCGTGGACTTCCTGCAGCTCCGACGCGAACGCATCTGCTGTCTGCGGCTCCCCCTCCCCCATTCTTTCCAGTCCCGGGAAGGTTCTGGGGTGCCTCCCGTTGTTGGCGAAGAACGGCGTGACCCCCGTGGACACGTGCTTCGTGTTGTTGTAGGCGAACTCGGCAAGCGGCAGGTAATCCACCCACGTCGCAGGCTGTTGATTTGCATAACATCTCAGGTACTGCTGCATGATGGCATTGACCCGCTCCGCTTGCCCGTTGGTCTGCGGGTGTCTCGCCGACGCCAGGTTGATCTTGACGTTCAGGAAGCCCATCAGCTTCTGCCAGAAATTCGAGATGAACTGCCGCCCGCGGTCGGACAGAATAGACCGTGGCAGACCGTGAACCTTGAACACGTGGTCTATGAACAGTTTGGCGGTTTGCTCCGCCGTGGCCACCTTAGCACACGGAATGAAATGTGCCATCTTGGAAAACAGGTCCACCACCACCAGCACTGCCGTCTTGCCCCTCGAGCTGGGCAGATCCGTGACAAAGTCCAGGGCCACCCTTTCCCAAGGTTCGACCGGAGTTTGCAGCGGTTCCAACAGTCCGGCCGGCGGTCTGTGCACTGGCTTGGCCCTCTGGCAGGTATCACACCTCGCCACGTAGTCTGCGACCTCCCCTCTCATTCCAGGCCACCAGAAATCCCTGGCTACTAATTCCACCGTCTTCTCCTTGCCAAAGTGCCCGGCCGTGGGCGCGTCGTGCAGCTGCTGCAGCACCTTGGCGCGAAGGTCGTCTCCCGGCACGTAGATGGCCCCTTTTCGGATGAGCAATCCATCTCGTAGCTGGAAACCGTCGGCCGCTGCCTTGCCCCTTTGCACCTCTGCCATCTTTGCTTGCGCGAAGGAGTCATCCTGCAACGCTCGTCGCACCGCCTCCAGGTCCACGGTTGCCGCGGCGCACGCCCACACTGTTGGTGCGAAGATGTGCATGGCGGTCGCTGGCGTTGCCTCCTCCAGATACTGTGGCTTACGGGAGAGAGCGTCCGCCATGATGTTAGTGTCCCCCGGGACATACTCTATGCGGAAGTCGAAGTTCGCAAAGAACTCAGCCCAACGTATCTGCCTCTGGTTTAGGAACTGTGCCGTGCGCCAGTGCTCCAGATTCTTGTGGTCCGTGCAAACCTGCACCGTGTGCTTGGCGCCGATCAGGAAGTGCCTCCACGCTTTGAACGCTGCATGAATGGCCAGCAACTCCCTGTCCCAGATGGTGTAGTTCTGCTCGGACTTGCTGAGCTTCCTGGAGTAAAACGCTCCCGGTCGCCACACCCCCTGCGGGTCCTTCTGCAGCAGGACCGCCCCCACGGCTCTGTCCGAGGCGTCTGTCTCCACCCTCATCGGCCTGCTGGGGTTGATATGAAGCAGCTGCTCTTCCGACGCGAAGAGACGCTTGAGTGCCTGAAAGGACTGCTCCGCCTGCTCCGTCCAAATGAACTTCTTTTTCTTGGAGCTAAGCGTGTCTGTGATGGCCGCTGTCTGCATAGCGAAGCCCTTGATAAACTTGCGATAGAAGTTCGCAAAGCCGACAAACCGTTGGACCTCCTTCCGGTTGCGTGGACTCTTCCAATCCAACACCGCTCGAACCTTGGCGCTGTCCATGGCGACCCCCTTGTCAGACAGCTTGTAGCCCAGAAAATCCACCTCCGTCACGTCAAATTGGCACTTCTCCAGCTTGGCGTAGAGCCTATGTTGCTTTAGCCTGCTCAGCACTTCCCTGACGTGTCCGTCATGCTCCTGCTGCGATTCCGAAAAGATCAGGATGTCATCTAAGAAACAGACGCACGTCTTGTAGAGAAGTCCCGCCAACACGTGATGCATGAAAGCTTGAAAAACGTGGGAGCCATTTTGCAATCCAAAAGGCATAACTCTATATTCGTAGGTACCCAGTGGCGTGAACATGGCCGTCTTCCACTCATCTCCTTCCCGCATGCGAATGAGGTTGTACGCCCCTCGCAGGTCTAACTTGGTGAACACTTTTCCCTTCCGCACCTTCGCTAGGAGGTCGTCGATTCGGGGCATGGGGAAGTCCGATGGCTTGGTCCCATTGTTTAAAATGCGATAGTCCACTACCAGTCTTTTTTGGGGCGTGTCTCGCTTTTTAACAAAGAATACAGGACTGCCCCCCGCTGCCTTGGACTCTCGGATGAAACCGCGCTCCAAATTATGATCTATGAACTCTTTGAGTTCTTGCAGTTCGTCCTCTGACATGGAATACAGTTTCCCTTTAGGCAGCGCCGCCCCCGGCAGCAGGTCAATTTTGCAGTCATATGGTCTGTGAGGGGGTAGCCTGTCTGCCTCCTTCTCGCAGAAAACTTCCAAAAATTCTGCGTACTTGTGGGGAATCGCTTGCAGCGTGCCTAGCAGCAGCTGTGACTCCTCTTCCTCTCCTTCCTGCCGGGGCACGATGCAGTGTTCAGCACAAAAGGAAGAGCCGAAGATCAGCTGCCTCTGGTACCAAGCCAGCGTTGGGCTGTGCTTGTCCAGCCAACTCATTCCCAATACAATGGGCGTATCCGATAGTTGAGTGACATTGAAGCTGATGATTTCTTTGTGATTCCCAAGTCGCATCACCATCGGTGCCGTCTGCTTCACCACTTGCCCCCCGAGCAGCTCCCTGCCATCCACTGTGACAACCTGCAGGGGCAGTGTGGCCGGCAGCAACTGTATAGCGTGTTTGTCGACAAAGTCCTGCCCTATAAAGTCCGCATTGCTGCTCGAGTCAACGGTGATTGGCACGTCCATGGTGGTCCCATTGGGCAGCTGGAGAGATGCGGTGAGCCTCACTACTGGTTTGGGCGGGAGGGGGTTCACGGGCTGTAAAATCTCTGGGGACTGCGTCACTAACACGTCTGGCTGGGCCCCAGGGCCTCTTCCTCCAGCCAGACTGCGTCGTTTCCCTGCTGTGGTCCTCCTTGCTGCGTTGCTGCAGTCACCATTGCTGAGGCCGCAGTGAGCTTGTGGAGCCTCTGGGGACACTCTTTCGCCATATGCCCTGGCTCCTCACAGACGTAACACTTCCTGTTCCCTCTAGGAGGCTTCGCTTTCACTGCTGCCGGTGCTAGGGCTCTGGTTGCTGACTGAGCCCTTGCACCTCCAACCTCCATAGGTTCCGCTCCCCCTCCTGGCGGGGGCGTGGATTGCGCACGCGCTGCTTCTCTGGGAAGGAAGGAGGAGCCCCTGGCTGGTTCGCGCCCTCCACGCCCTTCGTCCCTGCTCCACGGACGTTCTTCCAGCCTCACCCCCACTGCCAGTGCCCTCTGAACGACCTCTTTATTGAGTTACAGTTTCCATTCTCAAGCTGCTGCGTGCAACTCTACGTCTAGTAGCTAGATCGGCGAAGCTCCGTCTGAGTCTCCGCCCCGTGTGCACCAACTTAATATCCTAGCCCGGCTCCACCTTTTCCGCCTGACTGTCCTCCTCTGGGTCCCTCTACCCCCCGGGGTCTCTTCCTTCCGGGATTCTTCTGACGCTGACCCCCCGGACCCTCCTGTCTCCTTGCGCCGGGCTTTAGGACCTGGCTCCCTTTCCGGGCTGCTTACTGCGCCGCCTTCCTCTGCATTTGAACTTGGCGCGCGCGCCCAACCTTCCACTTTCCGCTTAACCGTTTCTTCGCTCCCCGATGGAGGTGTGGCCACTCCTGACTCGTGCCCTCCCTCCTGTGGTGAGCTGCCAGCGCTTGCCCCCTGGCTCCCTTCCTCTTCCCTGCTCCCTGGCGGTGACGCTGGTCCCGATTTCCAACTGCTCTCCTCTGAGTCCCCTCTGGCTCTATCTTCCTGGGGTGCCCCCCTAGACTCCCCCCTTGCCCTGGCCACTGGTGCTCCTATCTGTGAATCCTCTGATTCACTGGAAAGACTCGGAGATCTCGGGTCGTCGTCATCACTCATCTTTTCTTCTGCCTCCTCCCCTTCGCTCTCTGTTTCCTCCCTTGCCCTTGCCTCTGCTCCTAAACCCCTGACAGTTACAGACAGAAAATTGCTTTTTGGAATTGAACACACCCTTTCCCATCCCTTTTGTTTTTACTCTCCATCCTAGGTAAAGGTACCCCTGCCCATACGGGCCAGTCTTGACAGATTCTAGGGTTGTGCGCTCATCTCACTCTAGAGGCCGGGAGCCAGCGCTGTCTGCAGACACTTCCGGGTCACGTGGCCAGCGTGGCGAAGCTGCTCCGGCGAACCGGCACCAGAGCAGCACACGGAAACGCCGTTTACCTTCCCGTTATAAAGCGGTACCTATTTATCTACTTGCACTTAAGGGTGCTTTCAAACTGCTAGGTGGGCAGGAACTGGGACCGAACGATGGGAGCTCACCCCGCCGCGGGGATCTGAACCACCGACCATGCGATCGGCAAGTCCTAGGCGCTGAGGTTTTACCCACAGCGCCACCCGCGTCCCCACTCTCCATCCTAACTTCTCCATATTAATTTGGGTCCTAAGGTAGGTGAAGCAATTAGGACTGGCCTAAACATTATAGGCAGCATGTGACCAACCCTAAACTCTGTTCATGTTGTGGATTTGGTGAAATAAGTACCTGTTCTGAATCTGTGCAAGGAATACAAAACTAATTTTAGGAGCTATTAGATGCTATTCATATGGCAATACCTCTTTATAGTTATGGACAGCATCTTCATGTGAACAAAGGCTCTACAAAAGAAAGGTCCAAGAGCTCATTCGTCTTCCTTTGTATCATTCAGTACCGCAGGAAAATCAATTACTTCCATGTTAGAAAAAAATGACAAAAAGAAAATGCCGTTTCAACCTATCTGTCTAGTGATGTTTCATTAGCATCCGCAGAAGTGCTTTCCTACTTGGCTTATGGTAGTTCCACTCTTCTGCTAGATATCTTCCCATCTCGCTTTCTTATTTCCCCCTGTCTGGCACTTGCATCTTGCTTCAATCTTAGTTTAACACCAGAGATTGTCTCCACAACCTCCTGCTGTGTAGCAGAAATAACCTAACAGCTTGCCTTTGACTGTGGGATATTTTTCTCCACTGTTTAGTAGGCTTGCAAGAATGTCACCCAAGAGGTTCAGATCCTCTGACAAGCCAAAACAGAAGCAGAGACATCCATGCATGGAAATCTCAGCTACTGTGATTCTCCTCCTAGAGATCAAGGGAACAGCTGGCCAAATTCCCCAGGTGGCTGCCTGAGCTGCTTCTTCTCTGTGCTCGGGGCGGGGAATAAGTGTCCCTCCCAATGTTGCAGGAAATGTTGCTGGTCAAGAGGTTGAAGCAACTCCCCCATGGGGAAAGATTACAATGTTTGGGGCTTTGGGTTTAGAAAAATGGCGAATAAATGACAATGTGATAAAAAGGTAAAGGGACCCCTGACCATTAGGTCCAGTCGTGACTGACTCTGGGGTTGCGGCGCTCAGCTCGCTTTATTGGCTGAGGGAGCCGGTGTACAGCTTCCGGGGCGTGTGGCAGCATGACTAAGCCGCTACTGGCGAGCAGTGCACGGAAACGCTGGTTACCTTCCCGCTGGAGCGGCACCTATTTATCTACTTGCACTTTGATGTGCTTTCGAACTGCTAGGTTGGCAGGAGCAGGGACCGAGCAACGGGACCTCACCCCGTCGCGGGGATTCAAACCACCAACCTTCTGATCGGCAAATCCAAGGGGCATAAAATTATGCATGGCATAAACAGTAAAAATAAATAAATAAAGCAGTCCTGGAACCAGGCATGAGCCAATCAAGCTGAATGGGGGAAGGGTCCAGAAAGACAAGAGGAAGCACTCCTTCCTTCAGCACATAGATCAACTATTAAATCCTCTCCCACAAGGTGTAACGATAGTCACTACAGTGGGACCTTGGTTCTCAAACTTAATCTGTTCTGGGAGTCCATTTGACTCCCCAAACCATTTGAAAACAAGGCGTGGCTTCCGATTGGCTGCAGGAGCTTCCTGCACTCAAGTGGAAGCCACGTCAGATGTTCGGCTTCCGAAAAACATTTGCAAACTGGAACACTTACTTCCAGGTTTGCAGCGTTCGGGAGCCAATTTGTTCAGCAAGCCGTTTGGGAACCAAGGTATGACTGTCCATTGGACCGGTTTAGAAGAGGAGTAGAAGGAGCTTTATCACTACCTGAAGGAGTCTTTATCACTACCTGAAGGAGAAGGAGCTTTATCACTACCTGAAGGAGTCTCAAAGCGGCTAACATTCTCCTTTCCCTTCCTCCCTCACAACAAACACTCTGTGAGGTGAGTGGGGCTGAGAGACTTCAGAGAAGAGTGACTGGGCCAAGGTCACCCAGCAGCTGCATGTGGAGGAGCGGAGACGCGAACCCGGTTCACCAGATTAAAAGTCTACTGCTCTTAACCACTACACCACACTGGCTCTCTTGCTTCAGTTGAGAAGGCTCTCAATGGCTACTAATCACAATGAGTATATTTCTCCAGTATCACACGCAATACGCTTCTGAATCCCAGTTGCTGGGGGTCATGAGAAGGGGGTGCCATTGCACTTATGTCATGTTTGTAGGTTTCAAACAGGCATTTTGGCCCCTCTAAGAACAGAATGCTGGGCCAGATGGGCTTTGGCATGTTTTAGCAGGGCTCTTCCATTCTTATGACTACAATTACCATCTTCCCTCACCAACTGCCATGCTGGCTGGGCTAATGGGAGTTGTAGTCTAGCAACCTCTGAGAGGCCGTAAGTTTTATCTAGGCAAGAGACAGTAGTATTTGAAGATTGTTGGTGGTGTGATATAGCCATCCTCATCCTCCATGGAGTACACACACATTCCTTCTGTTCCATGAAGAGTCGGACACGACTAAACGACTAAACAACAACAACTTCTTGGTCCTAAACTGCTTGAAGGACCACATCTACCCTGTGGACCTGCTCACAGCTTCAGATTACTAGCAGAGGCCCCTCTTCACATGCCTGTCTCAAAAAGCAGGCAACTTGGCAGCACAAGGAAGAGGACCTTTCCTGTGGTGGCCCCACACCTTTGGAATGCATTGCTGGTGGGGTTTCATTGAGGCTTATCTCTATAGACATGTAGGAAACTCCTAAAAACCCACCAGTTTTCACTGGCCTTTGCTTTTGTTAGTATTTTGCTTTATTGGTCCCTGCTGACTGGAGGTGGGCAAATGTTGTCCCCGTCTTCAAAAAGGTAACTACCAACAAGCGAGCTTGACATTGAAACCAGGAAAGGTCCTAGAACAGATAATTCAACAATCGGTCTGTAAGCATTTAGGAAAGGATACTGTGATTATAGCGGTACTTCGGGTTAAGAACTTAATTCGTTCTGGAGGTCCGTTCTTAACCTGAAACTGTTCTTAACCTGAGTTACCACTTTAGCTAATGGGGCCTCCTGCTGTCGCCCCGCTGCTGCCGTGCCATTTCTGTTCTCATCCTGAAGTAAAGTTCTTAACCCGAGGTACTATTTCTGGGTTAGCAGAGTCTGTAACCTGAAGCGTCTGTAACCTGAAGCATCTGTAACCCGAGGTACCACTATACTAAGACCCAGCATAGGTTTCTCAAAAACAAGTCATGCTAGATGAATCTCATTGCTGTCTTAGATGGATTTGTAGCTGGTTGACTGACTGAACCCAAAGAGTGTTCATTAATGGTTCCATGTCATCCTGGGAAAAAGTGACAAGTTGGGTGCTGCAGGGTTCTGTCCTGGGCCCAATGTTGTTCAACGTCTCTCATAAAGACTTGCATGAAAGAATTGAGAAGGTGCTCATCAAATTTTCAGATGACAACAAACTGGAAGGGGGAGCTATTGCTGGAGAAGACAGAATTGGGATTCAAAATGACCTAACAGATAGGAAAACTGGGCCCAAGCTAACAAAATGAATTTCAGTAGGGACAAATGTCAGGTTCTGCAAATAGGCAGGAAGAACCAGATGCACAAATATAAGTTGGGGGACACCTGGCTTACTAGCAGTACGTGTGAAAAGGATCTAGGGGGTCTTGGTGGACCACAAGTTTAACATGAGTCCACAGCGTGATGCAACAGCAAAAGAAGTGAATGCTCTTCTAGGCTGCCTCAACAGAAGTCTAGTGTCCAGATCAAGGGAAATCAGAGTACTGCTCTATTCTGCCTCCGTTAGACCACACCTGGAGTACTGTGTTCAGTTATGGGCACCACTATTTAAGAAAAATATTGACAAACTGAAATGTGTGCAAGATGATCAGGGTCTGGACACCAAGCCTTATGAGAAACAGTTGAAAGAGTTGGTTATGTTTAGCCTAGAAAAGAGGAGACTGAGGGGATATATGATAGCCATCTTCAAATATCTCATGGGCTGTCCCATGGAAGAGGGATCAAGCCTGTTTTCTCCTGCTCTGGAGGGTCAGACTCAAAGCAATGGCTTCAAGTTATAAGAAAGGAGATTCCAACTAAACATCAGGAAGAACTTTCTAGCTGTAAGGGTTGTTTGACAGTGGAATGGACTCCCTCGGGAGCTTGAGGACCCTCCTTCCTGGGAGGTTTTCAAGCAGAGGTTGGGTGGACATCTGTCCTGGATGCTGTAGCTGAGATTCCTGTATTGCAGGGGCTTTGACTAGATGGCCCTGGGTGTCCCTTCCAACTCCTCAATTCTACGATTCTATGATTCTATAGTACTGATCATGATTTTGAGTCTGTATGTGAAACATATAGTTTTGCACTTTTTTGAACTAGGCCTAGTTTTTATTGATCATTTTGACTGTCTTGTAAGCTTGTAACATTTCTCTTGTAAGCTACTTCAAGACAGGTTTTGTTCTTAAAGGTAGCCTGAAAATCTGTTAAATAAGCAACTGCCCAGTATGGCTCCATTGTCTGATTTGACACACTCCTGCTTTCAGATATAGTCAACAACTTTTTTGCTTGGGGTTGGAACACAATAATGTCACGGCCATAACAATTAATATGAGTTCCATTATTTAAAAGCACTGCCATGCTTTTGTTGCATGTTCAACTCTGCCCGGCCATTCACAATAGCTTCTTCCTGATGGTTAACATAAACTGTTTGTACAGTGAAAATTGCCATGAGGTTTTTAAAAGTAATTAATCACCCTCTAAATAAAGGGCTTGATTTAGGCATTCTCGTAGCCAGAGATCTCTATTTACCTGCAGTTCAATGAAACCAAATGATACAGCAGAAACTTGACAATGTTATTGACTTTGGCACAAAAAGCAGCAACAGAACAGTCTTTTATTCCCTCCTCCTCTATCACCACTCTAGCTGTTCTGGACAAAAATACCCAAGGCAAATAATACTTACAACATGCCATCACTACCATTACAAAAGTCAAATGTGTCATCTGATATTTTCCTGGGCCAGATCCAAAAACCTTTTCGAAGCATGTATGTGCAGTAGGGCATCTCACCCCTTTCCCTAGGACAACAGCTCTTCTGGCTACTTCAGAAGTTGTTTGTGAAACTGCCCAAAACTTCACTGATAATTTGTCAGGAAGAACAAGCATTGCACGATCCCACTGTGTACCCAAAGCTGGCAATGTAATCTTGTGGTTCTCCCCCCGCCCACCACTCAATTTTTCAGATGATTTATACAACAAATGAAATAGTGTAGAGGCTCCTAGCATGCTTTGAAAAGCAAGTATTGCATTAATGTTTAACATCGCTGTTTGTTTGAAATATGTTAATTATAAAATTTTACAGTACATATAGACTTACTTTAAAATGGGTTAGACTTAAATTCTGTTCAAGCTATGATTTCTGAACCACCTTGAAATGCAGTTCAACATACAACACTTAGTACTAATGTAACCTAGAAGTTAGGCAATCCAACAACTGAAGGCTGGCTATCCCCCATCTAGACAGTGTTGCAGCTGGATCACCTGAAAAAGCTAGGAGACACTCGATGCCATCGAGGCCACTGATGAGAATGATGAGTCCTGGAGTACCCCAAGCTGCACATATGGTCCTTCAGGTGGACTGTGACCCATATAGAACAGGTCACACTTCATCCACCCAGATAGTTTATGTCACAGAATAACTCTGAATGAGCAAGTAAAGGTTGTGTTCTCTACATTGACACAGCAGAGAGAGCAAGAGAGAGCACTGCACATGCCAAAACCCTCCCTTCCAACTATTAAAAGAGCAGGACTCCTATCCTGGATTGAATCTGCTATTCCTGAGATTTCTGTTGTTTACCGTCTTGCTGGTCCTAAGTGCCCAGTCTTGGTATTCACTTTCATTCCCCAGCCCTGGTGTTGCTGCCTTTGAGAAAATCTAGATCCCAGCCATCTCATCTGCATATGCCTCCTGTACACCAATCTTTCCATAAGTTCCTGATATCCAGTATCTCCATCTCCCATTCTGTTGCACTGGCCTTACAAATTATTGCTTCTCTGCTTTGCTATCAGATCCCTCAGCTGGTGTCCCACACAAGGTAAAGGTAAAGCGACCCCTGACCATTAGGTCCAGTCGTGACCAACTCTGGGGTTGCGGCGCTCATCTCACTTTATTGGCCGAGGGAGCCGGCGTACAGCTTCCGGGTCATGTGGCCAGCAGGACTAAGCCTCTTCTGGCAAACCAGAGCAGTGCACGGAAACGCCGTTTACCTTCCCGCCAGAGTGGTACCTATTTATCTACTTGCACTTTGACATGCTTTCGAATTGCTAGGTTGGCAGGAGCAGGGACCAAGCAATGGGAGGTCACCCCGTCACGGGGATTCGAACCGCCGACCTTCTGATCGGCAAGCCCTAGGCGCCACCTGTGTCCCTCGTCCCACACAAAGCGACAGCAAAACTCTGCCACTTCCTAAGGTTGATTATTGCCAACCACTGACAATGCTCAAGCTATCTTTTTTTCCCTTCCTTTGACCAGTTTCGAACTGGATCTGTTTCCTTCAGTTCCAGGTAGGTAATGTGTAACACAGATTCTAGGAGTTTGGATCAAATACCGTTATGCATTCATCTTCAGCTATCAATTTATACAAAAGCCTTGAAAGAAGACAAAGGCCATCTCTTCACTTTGCACAACAGGCCAGAACGCTCAATAATAGTATTCTTGTTAAGTGAGGTGCTACACACAGAGTGGACGTGCTCCAAGCAGTACTGCTTCTCAGGCTCCATCAATGTCAATGGCATTCCTGTGCAAGTTTCATTAAAGCAGAGGTTGCTGCTTAGTCGGATGGCTTGGCAAATTGCACACAAAGCAAATAACCCTGTCATCCCCAACCTAAACGTAAACTTGTTTTTCAAAGAATGGTGGAACTGTATAAACAAACAAGCCGCTCTACCCGAATGCCATCGAGCACACACATAAAACAAGTTTCAACACGTATGGCTGAGTTACTGGAGTGGAGCTTGGAGCTCACAAGATTCAGACTTTGCCATGCCATTTGCCCAAAAGCACTGGGTGATATGGGGAAAGAATGACCCATGTCTTTCAGTAAGCAGGCAAGGCTGGCTTTCACCAGACAAAAGCTACTTTGTCTTTCCATTATGTCATGAATCCTAATTAGAAGCAATGATACTTCATTTCTGGTTCAGATAAGCTTGTTTGCATAGTTGTATGTTCTTAATAGAGCCTTAAATGTAACTAGGAAAGTATTAAACCAGACAGTTGCTACCATTCTGCTTCCACATACTGAGAGGCAGGTTAGCTGTCTGTGTGTTTGAAGTATCATTCTTCTATTACTCAACTTTCTGATAAAAGTCTGTTAAAATGTGGTTTGAGAATTTTTTTTGGGGGGGGGCATTGATGCAAAGTACCCTATGCAGAAAAAAGAAAGAAAAAGAAAGAAGATGCATTAAGTGAATGAATTAACATTACTGCTTCAGAGTCCATTGAAGGAAGTGCCAGTAGAGGGGAAATCTGTTTAATGAAAACTGCATTAAACAAGCCAAACTACATATTACATTACTAGCATGCTTAAACTACCATGTTTAAGACACTTATGCAACAAAAAGCAACTGTGGGAACATCAATCCATGAGAGCTTAATGTTTCCCCATGTGCCATTTTCTGGCTGAATTTTTTTCCTGCAAAGCTACTAAAAATAGCATAGGTAAAGGTAAAGGGACCCCTGACTATTAGGTCCAGTCACGGATGACTCTGGGGTTGCGGCGCTCATCTCGCTTTATTGGCTGAGGGAGCTGGTGTACAGCTTCCAGGTCATGTGGCCAGCATGAGTAAGCCGCTTCTGGTGAACCAGAGCAGCGCATGGGAATGCTGTTTACCTTCCCGCTGAAACGGTACCTATTTATCTACTTGTACTTATCATGCTTTCGAACTGCTAGGTTGGCAGGAGCAGGGACCAAGCAACAGGAGCTCACCCCGTCACGAGGATTCGAACTGCCGACCTTTAGATCGGCAAGCCCTAGGCTCTGTGGTTTAACCCACAGTGCTACCCATGTCCCAAAAATAGCATATTCAGGGGCAAATAACAGCTTTCAGGGGGGTGTTTTCCAGGGAAACCACCCTGGGGGGTGGGGGGAGTTAACACACCTCAGCCTTCACCATAGGTACTGGGCCTTCTGTCCTATGCAGAGAACAATCCTCTATATGAAGGGCATTCTAGTCTTCTGTTTGAAGGCTATCCAGTCCAAGTCTTGTTTAAAATATAAGAACCATACAAGGGGGAAAGTGGGATGTTGAAGCTTCACAACAGCAGCTAGGCAGCAGACTGAGCTGGATACACAGACCCCGTGATCACAGTCTGGCCCAGTGTGGTGAGATGGTCTGCATTCCTATTTGCATGCTAGAGATTACTTCTAAATTTCACCTATACATATATATTGGCATGAGCAAATATTGTGCCAATTATGCAAATATTATTGCCTTCCTTTTCATTGATGCATTTCCTCTTTACTGGTGATGCGTAAGTGGCTACATTAGTTATAGATCCAATCCAGATTGGAGACCCTCCAAGCTAATTTTTGTGAAAGAAAAGGTATTAATATAGAACATAGTTTGGCCCTTAGGTGACAGCATAATTATGTTGGTAGAAAACTGAGCATGATACTTCTTCTGTGGGGAGGGGAGAACAGAACAGCCACCCCACCTTGAAATAATGGTATATCCAGATGGATAGTTTGTTTTTTATCTGTGAAACACAGCAGGGTTGAGTGTCACTTCAAAAATTCATTTAAACAGCTATATGTACAGGGAAACGTATCCATGTGCTGTGCTGAATCACAGGCCTTGAACTAGGACTGGAGGCTTCTTGGATATTCGGCTGCTTCATGACCAAAAGAATGAATTGAAAAACGGAGAGAAACGCATTGAAAACATTTTTTTGCAGCTCTTTGTAACCAGTGTTCTGTAGATGAGCAGATGGACAATATTATAGTTCAGTATCGCAAGCAATCAAACAGCTTTTTTTTTGCACACACACGCACACAAATCACAGCACAATGACATCTCTCTAAATGATTAACTTGTGATCTCCAACTTTTGATTGCCTGTTAATCCTTAAACTAGCAGTTGGCAACTGCAACTCCACCTTCTTTAGAGTTGCTGTCTGGATTGCCAGCTACCATTGCCCCCTCCCTCCCTCTCTCACACTTCTAACAGCTGCAGGGGGGGGGGGCAGAGATGATTCTGACAAAATTCAGCTAACAATGGGGAATGCTGGTTGTGTGGTACACAATGGTCTGCTGGCTCTAGGAAACCCACAAAGCCCTAATACCTTCTTAATAGTATGATAAACAAACAAAAAATGTCATATGTGACAGTTATTTGATCATTTATATTTATCTGTTTCTTTTCCTCTGACAAAAGCATGCCACATCTGAAACAGTCCTGCCGCTACCAATCAGAGAGGCCTTTAGTGAACATTTCCTGAAGTCTGAGACATGCATACCATCCGACATTTCTCCGATGAAAATAGGGGTGCCCTATATAATAATAATAATAATAATAATAATAATAATAATAATAATAACAACAACAACAACAACAACAACAACAACAACAAGCCCATCCATCTGACTGGGTTGCCCCAGCCCCTCTGGGTGGCTTCCAACATATATAAAAACCTAATAAAACATTAAACATTAAAAAAAATCCCTCTACAGGGCTGCTTTCAGATGTCTTCTAAATGTTGTATAGTAACTTATCTGCTTGGCTTGGAGATGGGTGGGTCACATAAATCCATACCCTCCAACATTTCTCCCATGAAAATAGGAACATCCTACCATACCCTCCACTATTTCTCCGATGAAAAAGGGACATCCTAATAAAAAGTGGAACAAAATCAGAAACCAGTATGGCTTCTTTAAATCTGGGACTGTCCTTGGAAAAAAGGGACGATTGGAGGGTCTGCTGTTGACATCAGTGCACATGTCTCATGCCATCAGACTTCCAGCTTCCTGCTATTTTTGCCTTGGAAACCCCTAATTGTAACTTTTTTGCCCTGGTGGCTGCACTCTCCCTCCCTCTCTCTCTCTCTCTCTCTCTCTCTCTCACACACACACACACACTACTAGTTATTTATGTTTAAGAGCAGAATAGCAATGACAGGCTGTCCTACTGCCAGTGTGCACTTTTTGTGTGTCACTATTTTTCAAATTGGAGTGACGAGGGTGGCGCTGTGGCTTAAACCACAGAGCCTAGGACTTGCCAATCAGAAGGTCAGCAGTTCAAATCCCCATGACGGGGTGAGCTCCCGTTGCTCGGTCCCTGCTCCTGCCAACCTAGCCGTTCGAAAGCATGTCAAAGTGCAAGTAGATAAATAGGTACCACTCCAGCGGGAAGGTAAACTGTGTTTCCGTGCGCTGCTCTGGTTCACCAGAAGCGGCTTAGTCATGCTGGCCACATGACCTGGAAGCTGTACGCCGGATCCCTCGGCCAATAAAGTGAGATGAGCACCGCAAACCCAGAGTCGGTCACGACTGGACCTAAGGGTCCAGTTTTTCAAATTGTCATCTAAGCTGCCCCCAATGGACCTTTGCTGAAGTTCCCAGAAACTTGGATTGTTGTATATAAACACTGTTTCTGTCAAAGGATTGAAATGACCTGACAAATGGCTTGAATTGCTTCTCCTGTACCCAAACTAAATTGGAGCAGGGGGCACAAAATGTAATTTTTTAGATGGGCCCACAACAAAGTATGTGCGTCACTGATAGGCTGAAGCTGCAGCTGCCTGGGGACAAGGCAAAGTCAGGTGTTCATAGGATACACATCCTTCCAAACCGCATGCAGACATCTTTTGAGTGTGCCATTTCAAAAAACCCTACATGGCTATTACAGTGGTACCTTGGGATGCGAATGGGATCCGTTCCGGACCCCCGTTCGCATCCTGAAGCAAACGTAACAAGTGATGGCGCATCTGCGCGGGTCTCGTTTTGCTGCTTCCGTGAATGCGCGTGACGTCATTTTGAGCGTCTGCGCATGCGCGAGCGGCGAAACCCGAAGCAAATTCAACCCAAGGTATGACTGCACTGAACTGGGGGGGGGGCGCGTTTCAGGTATCTGTCAGTATCCTAAACTGTAATCAGTTACACTGAGATCCCAGGACCATAATTTGATTATGTAGGGAATAAAGTAAGGGGTGAACCAGACCGAACAACTTGGACTCTTTTATATACAGTGGTACCTCAGGTTACATACGCTTCAGGTTACATACGCATCAGGTTACAGACTCCGCTAACCCAGAAATAGTGCTTCAGGTTAAGACTTTGCTTCAGGATGAGAACAGAAATTGTGCTCTGGCGGCACGGCAGCAGCAGGAGGCCCCATTAGCTAAAGTGGTGCTTCAGGTTAAGAACAGTTTCAGGTTAAGTACGGACCTCCGGAACAAATTAAGTACTTAACCTGAGGTACCACTGTGTGTGTGTGTGTGTGTGTGCGTGTGTGTGTGTATGAGTGTTGTGAATGATATAAAGGATAATTAAGTTCAATGATATACACTAAGTAATGTGAGACAGATTTGTGACAGGCAAAAAATATCCCGTGAAGCCCTAACTATGTAGACAAAAAGAATCTGAGATCCACCCAAAAAGTGTACCATGCCAGAAAATTAGTGCATCCACACTAGAAATAAAATTAACAAATTGTTCTTAAAATATCACAAAACAGTTAAATGAACATTCATCAAACAATGTGCCAATATTTCAAATACCTTTGCAAATAAAACTTTCAGGTGCATTTTGACTGGCAACTTCTTCAGTAATAGCAACAGAATTTTATGGCAGTATTCAGACCTGCACCAATGAAACAGCTAATAAACCCCAGCAATAAAAGTGCAGGGCTCATCAATATATTATATAGCCATATAAAAATCATTTATATATGCTGGCAGCAAGATCACCTGCAACTTCTGAACAGTGGCGTAGCGTGGGTTGTCAGCACCCGGGGCAAGGCAAGTAATTTGCGCCCCCTAACCCGTGGATTTGCGCCCCCTAACCCGTGGATTTGCGCCCCCTAACCCCCAGATGTTGCGCCCGGTGCGGCCGGCCCCCCCTGCACCCCCCACGCTTCGCCACTGCTTCTGGAGCCTTCTTGCTTTCTACAGATACTGCCAGAAGATGCCTTGTCAATTTTGTATTTTTTACCTTTTTATTTCTGGCAGTTGAAGAGGATGGGTGCTGAAACATATTTGGCTACTTTATTCATAAATTGGCTTTGGAGAGCAAAAGCTCATATGAACTATTTTGTGAGATTATTTGTTCAAGAGCCTTTTAACTGAAGGTGCTAACCTAGAATCTCCAGTCTTTGGGACACACAATCATATAAACAAGTCCTTTGCATCAAGAGGAGTTAGGAGGGAGGCTTAGCAAGCCCCTCTTTGTATGTCCTCAGAGATGCACTGATACAGTTAGCACTTGCTTGTAGCTGTGAAATTGCAGCTTTGTAGACTAGAGTTAATAATAATAATAATAATAATAATAATAATAATAATAATAATAATAATAATATTTTCTTATTTATACCCTGCCCATCTGGCTGGGCTTCTCCAGCCACTCTGGGCGGCTTCCAACCAAATATTAAAATACAGTACTACATCAAACATTAAAAGCTGCCCTAAACAGGGCTGCCTTCAGGTGTCTTCTAAAAGTCTGGTAGTTGTTTCTCATTTTGGACTGTTTTCTGGGTGCTCACACTATTGTACTTCTCCAACAGATATTAGGTATATAAAGCTGGAATCCTTTGAAAATTCCATTTAATGATATTCTAAATTTCAACATACAGTGGTACCTCGGGTAACAGACGCTTCAGGTTACAGACGCTTCAGGTTACAGACTCCACTAACCCAGAAATAGTACCTCAGGTTAAGAATTTTGCTTCAGGATGAGAACAGAAATCGCATAGCAGCGGCAGCGGGAGGCCCCATTAACTAAAGTGCTACCTCAGGTTAAGAACAGTTTCAGGTTAAGAACTGAATGAATTACAGTGGTGCCCCGCAAGACGAATGCCTCGCAAGATGGAAAACCCGCTAGACGAAAGGATTTTCCGTTTTTGAGCTGCTTGCAAGACGATTTTCCCTATGGGCTTGCTTTGCAAGACGAAAACGTCTTGCGAGTGTTCCGATTTTTTTCCGCTCCCCCCCTTTTTTCTAAGCCGCTAAGCCGCTAATAGCCTTTTAGCCGCTAATCCGCTAAGCCTTTAATAGCCGCTAAGCCTTTAATAGCCGCTAAACCGCTAATAGCGCTAATCCGCTAAGCCGCTAATAGGGTTGCTTCGCAAGACGAAAAAACCGCTAGACGAAGAGACTCGCGGAACGGATTAATTTCGTCTTGCGAGGCACCACTGTAAGTTCTTTACCCGAAGTACCACTGTATAGTCAAAACCTTGGCTGGTTCAGTACTACTGAGTTCTTCTTGATTTAAGTAATGATCACTATTCATTTATTCTACAGTGTTATTCTGATTTATAAAAAACAACAACACGGTGTTGTATGTTTTGCATTTGACTGCTCGTGTCTCATGGGATATCTGATGCTTGCCAGAAGTTCAGTTTATGTTCTCTCTGAGCGGCCAGCAGAGTTTTGTTAAATAAGATATGCTTTTCAATCATATTATGACTATTTTCCTTTGAATAAAGGATAATAAAATATTTTCTGAACTATCTGAATTTCAAAATTTTACCAGCAGCAAAAAATTGTTTTAAGATCTCTCTCTCATACAATTCTAAAATCAAAAGAGGGTGTTACAACAATGTTCAGCTGTCTGTGAAGATGGGAGCAGATATCTTGCAATATATATTTAAAGACATATTTTTGCAATTCTATCAATGACATCATTAACTCGTGCTTGCCATTTGCATTCCAGAAATCTTCTTAAATATCACTTATTTGGCAGCTGAACTTTAAGAACAAACACCATACATTTTATAAAAGGATGAACTGCTGGGTAGGGATGGAAAAGAAATTTGATTCCGTTCACATTTAAAGGCAAACTTAGCTAATTTCCACTTTCTGAATCAGGATCAGGATGTGAAGCAAAACGTAGCCATCCTCTAATACTCATACTTCTCCCAAACTGGCTATGCAGTTATCCAGGCAAATTGTGTGTACAAAAAGTATATACTGGTGTGAAGTGTGCACATACAGTGGTACCTCGGGTTAAGTACTTAATTTGTTCCGGAGGTCTGCTCTTAACCTGAAACTGTTCTTAACCTGAAGCACCACTTTAGCTAATGGGACCTCCCGCTGCCGCCGCGCCGCCGGAGCACGATTTTTGTTCTTATCCTGAAGCAAAGTTCTTAACCTGAAGCACTATTTCTGGGTTAGCGGAGTGTGTAACTTGAAGCGTATGTAACCTGAAGCGTATGTAACCCAAGGTACCACTGTACAAGCATACATTACTGAAAACAGCCTATTGTGATTTGGGAAGAAGTTTGCAAAAAAAATATATTCGCCAGTAGTATTATTGTTGCAACATTATTTCCTCAATAGTAAAACTTTGGGCTGTTGTATTTTTAGTTTAGTTTAATTAATATGCTGCTTTTCTACAGTGATCTGTGCCCAAAGCAGCTCACAATAATAAACATCAAATATAAAATTGTAGCATTAAAAACAGCACGTTACAAAACATCTCAAATTAAATTTAGAACAAAGTTATAACTTTTCTGAATCATGCAAATAGAATTCAAAGAGCTTCTTAGTTTACATTTGTTTCCCTTCATGCATTCCATCACGCTATGCTAAATATTGCTCCAAATTTCTGTAAGTTTTCTTGGGGGGGGGACATCTTGCTCAATGGTACAGAGCAGGTAATGTTTAGAAGTGGGACCTCAATAGTCCCACCAGGGATACAGAACAACAACAACAACAACAACAACAACAACAACAACAACAACAACAACAACAACAACAACAACAACAACAATTTATTATTAATACCCTGCCCATCTGGCTGGGTTTCCCCAGCCACTCTGGGCGGCTTCCAACAAAATATTAAAATACAACAGTGTGTCAAACACTAAAAGCTTCCCTAAACAGGGGTGCCTTCAGATGTCTTCTAAAAGTTTGGTAGTTATTTTTCTCTTTGACATCTGGTGGGGGGGCGTTCCACAGGGTGGGTGCCACTACCAAGACAGCCCTCTGCCTGGTTCCCTGTAACTTGGCTTCTCGCAGCAAGGGAACCGCCAGAAGGCCCTCGGAGCTGGATCTCAGTGTCAGGGCTGAACGATGGGGGTGGAGACGCTCCTTCAGGTATACTGGACTGAGGCCATTTAGGGCTTTCAAGGTCAGCACCAACACTTTGAATTGTGCCCAGAAACATACTGGGAGCCAATGTAGGTCTTTCGAGACCGGTGTTATGTGGTCTTGGCGGCTGCTCCCAGTCACCAGTCTAGCTGCCGCATTCTGGATTAGTTGTAGTTTCCGGGTCACCTTCAAAGGTAGCCCCACGTAGAGTGCATTGCAGTAGTCTAAGCGGGAGATAACTAGAGCATGCGCCACTC
This sequence comes from Podarcis liolepis, assembly GCF_965112155.1. Classification (NCBI taxonomy): domain Eukaryota; kingdom Metazoa; phylum Chordata; class Lepidosauria; order Squamata; family Lacertidae; genus Podarcis; species Podarcis liolepis. The sequence continues at coordinate 12,803,701 of NC_139571.1, read as the reverse complement.
TGGTGAAACAGTCTGCGGGCACAGCAGCACCTTCAGGTCATGTGAGTATCCCTTGCTGATTCCAGTATCCGTCCAGTCAAGACCAGAAGCAGGGATAGTCCTCAAACAACGACTAAGCCTGCCTCCTCAGTAATGACATGGTCTGGTCTTAGTGTAACTCCTCCTCCTACCCGTGATCACTGAGATCGGTTGTCCCAGTGCATCCCCCCTGTGTAACCTGCCCCAGCCATTTTGTTGGCTGGGACCCACTCCTAGGCAGCCCTGACCCCTTCCCTTTAAAAAGAAAATAAAACCTATTAAACAAAAATAAACAAACAAAAACCAATAAAATAAAGCAACAAAGCAATAAAAACCCAAAACACTAAAAGTTACAAACACACCAAAATTAAAAAAATTCCCAAACACGACTAAACACCTATCCCAACCCCCACACCAGAAAGAATTAAAAAGAGTAAAAAAGAAATTTAAAAAAACATTTTAAAAAGAACTCTGCGCTGTTCTGAGTTCTCCTGGCAAGCAACAGTAGCAGTGTCAGCTGTCCTTATGAGGTCTGTCTGTCTGTCATGCCCCGCCCTCCCCTCAGGCACTCACAGCAGGGGAGACCTCCTGGGCAGCAGCAGCAGCAGCCACTACACAAGACTCATTAAGCAGAGCTTAATTTGGGGCACAACATCCCTTATGAACTAGAATCAAATGAATAAATTATTACTGTTTCAACCAATTAGATAATACTAGTTTCTGCTTATTTACTTATGAACATATTTGAAGATGGTGTGTCAGAATCCTTGCTATATTATACAGTGTATTGTACCATTATCATTTCACAATACAGTGGTACCTCGGGTTACAGGCGCTTCAGGTTACAGACGCTTCAGGTTACAGACTCTGCTAACCCAGAAATAGTACCTTGGGTTAAGAACTTTGCTTCAGGATGAGAACAGAAATAGCACAGCGGTGGCGTGGCAGCAGCAGGAGGCCCCATTAGGTAAAGTGGTGCTTCGGGTTAAGAACAGTTTCAAGTTAAGAATGGACTTCCAGAATAAATTAAGTTATTAACCCAAGGTACTACTGTAGAGGCATGGAAAGGCCATATGGTTCAACCTTGTAAGCAACCAGATGTTCACAACAGAAAATATAATCTGGGGACCACAGCTGAGGATCTGCCAAGCTTTCAACATCTGTGGACAAGTCAAGCCAGGGAGCCAAGCCACATGCACCTGTGACGGGTGACAATAATAATAATAATAATAATAATAATAATAATAATAATAATATGTCTATGCCACTCATCTCCTCTGGGCCTCGGATCTCCTCCTACCTTCAGAGTTCCTTCTCATGGTCACTGATGGGCACACATGATCCTACTACTGGACTTCTGATCATGAAGAGCTGCCCAGCCCAGCTTCAGGTCCCCCACCAAGTGCCCCCCTTCTAGAACCCACCACTCTCAACCGACTCTAAACAGCCTCCCACCCCCCAACATTCACTCTCCCTTTCTAAGCCTCCTCCAACCTTCCATCTCCACCAGAATTCCACTCTCTCTCTTCCCCCTCCCTCTCTGCTTGACATTCACTTGGGAATTCTAATAGAATCACCTTAATTACCCTATTGTGAAAACAGAGGAAGAGGTTACAGATGGGAAATGTCCAGGGATCCCAAAATCTAAACTCACAGACCCTGACTTCTGTCTCGCAGGAGGACTCAGGATCCACCTTGGACCTCAACCTTTCCCCGTTCCCTCCCTGTGTCAAATTAAAGATTGTAAGCCCCTCGGGGCAGGAACCACTTTCTCAAGGGTCACACGCAGCGACGGTGCAAACAAATAACACAAAATAAATCTCGCTACCTCCTGCCCCATGCAAGATGAAGTCCGCAGAGCTGCATTTCTGAGAGGCAGGGACCTGGCAAGCTATCTACAGCTGTTGACAAGTCAAGCCAGGGAGCCAAGCCACATGCACCAGTGATGGGTGATGCTAATAATGATAATGAGGATGAGGATGAGGATGAGGATAATAATAATAATAATAATAATAATAATAATAATAATAATTCTATGCCACTCCTCTCCTCTGGGCCTCGTGCTCCTCCTACCTTCACAGTTCCTATTCATGATCAGTGATGGGCAAGGATCTTGCCAAGTCTCTCACCATCATCTGACAGGCATCCCTCTTGCAGGACCATATAAGGCTTGCTTGCAAAGCAGCACTTTGTGACATCACCTGGCACACAGGGGCCAGGCAGCTGGGTTGTCAGGAAACTGAATTAATATAAATAAAGTCGGGGGGGGTCAAAGTGTGCTGGGATGAGGCCACTGTGAGTCTGGCCAGAGTGTGCTGCTGTGGTGTGTGGTTGTGCCTTCCCTTGTTCTGCATCTTGCTTTCCTGCCCCTTCCTGATCTGCTAGATAGAATCATAGCATGGTTGGAAGGGATCCCAAGGATCATCTAGTCCAACCCCCGGCAATGCCAGGATCCTGCCCACAGCCAGCCCTGACCGGGCTCCAAACTCCGACCTTCTTCTTACCTGCCAGATGCACTGACCCCTTGCAATTTTGCATGGGGTGGAGAAAGGGGAGAGAGAAAGGTTTTGCTCTCTCTCTCAGAAGATGGATATGAGAGCCACACCATGCAGCCCTGTCAATATCTCAAGGACCGTCACCGGGAGGAGGGAAGAAGCGTGTTTTCTCCTGCTCCAGAGGCCCTCAGGACCTGAAGCCATGGCTTCAAGTTACAGGAAAGGAGATTCCAACTCAACTTCAGGAAGAACTTTCTGACAGGAAGAGCTGCTGGACAATGGGAAGGAATCCCTCAGAAGGTGGTAGATTCTTGTTTCTGGGAGGTTTTTGAGCAAAGGTTAGATGGCCTTCTGTCAAGGATGCTTTAGCTGGGATTCCTCCATTGCAGGAATGTCCCCACTGTGGAAGGACATGAATTAAGTTCTTAACCCAAGGTACCACTGTATACCTTCTATGGCTAAATCGGTTATTCCTTTGAAGATAGATTAAATATCATCCCTTAGTTAATTTTATCAGGTATTTTCTTCCCCAAACCAAATTCCAATAAAATTTGGGGCAGCAAAATGTCCCAAACAAAGCCATATAGGAGAAGAGCATTTTAATTTGTTTCTCTGTATCCAGTTTTCCTTGGAAAATCACAATGGAACATTATTTTACCCCAATATGTTAATTCCTAAACAGGAACTAAGAAACAGATATAGACAATATCAGAGAGTATATTATTAGATCCCAAACCAGATTCAGATGTATGTCAGGATGGTAGTGTCCCAAAATAAAGCCACCTGGTATTTCTTTGTTTTGACAATTTAAAAAGGTAAAAGTACCCCTGCCCGTACGGGCCAGTCGTGTCCGACTCTAGGGTTGCGCTCATCTCGCTTAAGAGGCCGTGAGCCAGCGCTGTCTGAAGACAGAGTGACGAAGCTGCAGCTGGCAAGCCAGCACCAGCGCAGCACACGGAAACGCCGTTTATCTTCCCGCTATAAAGCGGTACCTATTTATCTACTTGCACTTAAGGGTGCTTTCGAACTGCTAGGTGGGCAGGAGCTGGGACTGAACGACGGGAGCTCACCCCGCCGCGGGGATTCGAACTGCCGACCTTACAATCAGCAAGTCCTAGGCAGTGAGGTTTTACCCACAGTGCCACCCAAGTCCCTTTTGACAATTTATATGCCGCTTAATTACAATTGTCTCTTTAAGTGGTAACAGAAGAACGATACTGATCTTTAGACTGGTTTTTGATTGAAAAACTTGCACAGGATATTTGTCCCCCCTACAGCAATACATTAACATTGGCAACCCATTTGTAGGATTCAGTTAGTTTTCCTGGGTTGTTGTTTTCAGAAAGACAACTAAATGGCTGAAATTTGATAACAATGTTTACTACCATGCCAGTCATGCCAAAAGGACTACATTGTAGGTGTTCTACAATGTAAAGTGCACCAGGAAGGTTTGTAGCCCCATTTTTTGTTAAAAGGGAAGGTCACAATACAGCTAAAGTTGGCCATGACATTTTCAGGCATCCAGAACTGTGAACAGTAAATGTAGAGATGCAGGGAGATCACCTTCATCCTCCAGCCTGTAAAGGGTTATTAGAAGAATATACAAAGGCAGCCCCAACACCTATATGTGGCCAGTGGCAGAGCTTCAAGCTCTGGCACTGGGGTGCGGAGAGGAGGCGGGGCGGGGCAGGGCAGGGCTGGTGTGCATCCTGGGGGTGGGGGGGCAGCCGTGATGGCACCCCACCGGGATTGCTCTGTCGGGGACGGTGCGCTCCCCCTGCACTCCTCTTCCTCCGCCAGTGTATGTGGCAGTTCTCTACGTGGTCAAGAATCCTGCAAAGTCAGGACTTCCAGTCATGTGCAGAGTCCTCTATACAAATAGTTGTGCACACACAGGTTACCTACAGACATCCAGTGAATGTGTATACCGTATTTTTCGCTCTATAACACGCACCCGACCATAACACGCACATAGTTTTTAGAGGAGGAAAACTGGGTGACCCAGTGCAAAAATCCTGAGGATCCACGTGGATCCGTGCTTTGTAACCATGTTTTAAGTGGGGAGGGAAGGAAAAGCACTCAAGGGACAAGGAGCACGCGTGGGGTGTGTGGAGAAGGATGCTGCTAATAATGAAGAAGAGGGGTATAAGGGGAGAAGGTTCCTCTCCTCTCCCACTTTGCTCCTTTAAAGCAAGCAGGCTCTGCTTTTCTTCCTCCTCCCCGCTCAGCGAGCTGAAAAACTTTGCTGCTATGTAGCGAGCTGAGTGGGGAGGAGAGAGGGACAGAGAGCCTGCTTGCTTTAAAGGAACCAACCAGACAGGAGCCGCTTACACGAGTGTAAGCAGCTCCTCTCCTCTCCCGCTTTGCTCCTTTAAAGAAGCGGGCTCTGTGTCCCTCTCTCCTCCCCACTCAGCGGCTCTTCTCCCATTTTGCTGTTTCAAAGCGAGCCACAGAGGAGGGAAGGAAGGGGAACCATGGATCCTCTGCTCAGACTGCAGCAGATCCCCCTGCCACCCATAGGCATTCCCTCCATAACACACACAGACATTTCCCCTTACTTTCTAGGAGGAAAAAAGTGAGTGTTATGGTGCAAAAAATACGGTAGGTTGGGGGCAGGGCAGAGGCTGTTGCCATGATGTTGCGCGCGCGCACACACACACACACACACACACACACATTATTCTTAGGTATGAACACCTGCAAAAGAATCAGTTTCCACTGAAACTAGTGGATCAAATTAGTCCTTAATGAGAGTATCTTACTGCTTTCAGTGTAGTTACGAACAATCCCAGGTCTCATGTATTTCCACACTATATACATTAGCATGGCTGTAAATAAACATGCATGCAGTTATACATAAGCATATTTCATTGCTTTATTCCATCTGTCTGGGCCACTGACTCAGAGCGTATGGACCCTGGCTGGGAAGCATTGGTGCTTATTTCAAACTTAATCTCTGCTAATACACAGTATTTTGAATAGTGTTCCCTCCATTGGATAAATATGCATTGTGTGTGCCCCCTTATGTTTTACTCATTGCTGGAGATTTGCCAACTATTTCCCCTCCTGGCAGAGCTTCTCAGCTTTTAACAGCAGTCAAAGACTTAGCAAATGAAGTATTTCATGGCATGGAGAAGAGATAGGAATAGTTCCGTCTGACAGGCAGCTATCAAGCACACAAGAGGCCTGCCAAAGAAAAACTGGCAGCCTTGTCCTGCAATGATATCAAAACATCATTTGCCTAGAGAGACTCTATGGGGTGAGGGAAAAAGATACACTACAGAATTTTTTAAAAAAACTCCATTCTAATGTAAAATAGATGTGGTTTTAGGGCAAAACAAAACCCTGCAGTGTTGCAAATCCTCCGCTAAGGTTGGCTTTCATTTGATACATCATCATTTCACCATTAGGTTTACAAAGGGCTGAGATCTTTCCCCCCAAAGTACAGCCAAATCAATTCCATACTTGAGCCCCACTAGATGGAGGAATTATGGTGCTGGAGGAGACTCTTGAGAGTCCCATGGACTGCAAGAAGATCAAACCTATCCATTCTGAAGGAAATCAGCTCTGAGTGCTCACTGGAAGGACAGATCGTGAAGCTGAGACTTTGGCCACCTCATGAGAAGAGAAGACTCCCTGGAAAATGTTGGGAAAGATGGAGGGCACAAGGAGAAGGGGATGACAGAGGACGAGATGGTTGGACAGTGTTCTCGAAGCTACCAACATGAGTTTGACCAAACTGCAGGAGGCAGTGGAAGACAGGAGTGCCTGGCGTGCTCTGGTCCATGGGGTCACGAAGAGTCGGACACGACTAAACAACAACAGATGGAGGGTTGGAAGCTGTTGTGGACTTGGTGGATGCAGCACCAGCCAGGGAACCCCCAGGGGAAGAAGGCTCAGAGCCAGGGGGTTGAGTGGCCAGAGGGAGAAAGAGCAGGCTGGGAGGAGGAGGAGGAGGAGGAGGAGGAGGAGGAGGAGGAGGAGGAAGCAGAAGAGGGGACAGGAAGAGCACAGCACAGACGTTGAGGCAGAAGCCTGAGCTGGGGAGTCTCCCCTTCCTGCTGCAACACCCACCCACCCCAGAACACTGCTATTCAGAAGCATTGCTGCCTCTTGACAGTAGAGGCAGAGCAGAACCATCTTGAGAAGCTTATCCTCCATGAATTTTCGACTTTTACAAGGTGTGCATTTCCCCTTCCCAGGCTCAGCACATATAAGATACAAATCTCTCAGTGCAGTGGCACCAACAGCACTGTAACAAGCATACTTGGAATATAAGGTGATGCTGTCAAAGCCTGAAAAGGATATCATTTCACATTGTTATTTAAAGCTGAATGCCAGGCTATTGTGCGCATAAAACATTAGTAACCATTACAAATTAAAGAAGTGCTTTTATGTCACATGATAAATTTATCAGCATAATTGTTAGGAGGAGAATTTTACATTTTACTAATCTTCCAGACAATCTTTTTTGAGTGACAGTGAAGTTTAGGTAGAGAAGGGAACCAGTATTTATTTATAACAAATAGAAAATCCTTTCCTAAAATATTATTTATAATGGGCTTTATGTAATGTGCACATGGAACTCTGCACAATAAGGGGAAAGCATTCTACTGTTATGGTGCTGGAGGAGACTCTTGAGAGTCCCATGGACTGCAAGAAGATCAAACCTCTCCATTCTGAAGGAAATCAGCCCTGAGTGCTCACGGAAAGGACAGATCCTGAAGCTGAGGCTCCAATACTTTGGCCACCTTATGAGAAGAGAAGACTCCCTGGAAAAGACCCTGATGTTGGGAAAGATGGAGAGCACAAGGAGAAGGGGCCGACAGAGGACGAGATGGTTGGATAGTGTTCTCGAAACTACCAGCATGAGTTTGACTAAACTGCGGGAGGCAGTGGAAGACAGGAGTGTCTGGCGTGCTTTGGTCCATGGGGTCACGAAGAGTCGGACCCGACTAAACGACTAAACAACAACAACATAAATAAATATAACAATAACAACTAAACAACAACAACACTCTGCTAAGGCTGTAGGCTGTAGGCTTATCTTGGAGGGTGCAGCGCAGGCCCCATGGCACTCCCAGCTCAGTTGTCTACCCCCTTGCTGCTGAACCCATGCCCTAGTATTTGCTGTCGGAGGTGGTTGCTTTCCTCTGCCCAATGATAGGACTGGGCCTGAGTGGAGGCAACTGCTGGAGGAACACAACAGCCCCCGGCAAGTAGATCTGGCTTCCAAGTTCTTTGCCTTGCAATAAGAATTGTTTCAAATTATAAGAAAAATTATCACTGCAGACCCAGCTAATATCCATTTAATAGATACATCCCCCACCCCAAAAAAACCTGCAGGATGTGGTTTTGACCAAACATGAGTTTGACCAAACTGCAGGAGGCAGTGGAAGACAGGAGTGCCTGGTGTGCTCTGGTCCATGGGGCACGAAGAGTCGGACACAACCAAACGACTAAACATCAACAACATGATCAGGAAACACAGAAGTCACTCCTCACATACAAATTCAATTTTTTTGTGGGTTTGGGCTGCTCCAGTGATATTGGAAACCATCTACAGAAATCCCCATTGAAATCTGGTTAAATAATATTTGGAATGTGGCTCTCTTGGAATACCTTGCTCACCACAGCAGAAAGGAGAGACACTTTTCGTGAGGCTTGGCTTCCTTTCTTTTCCTTTATAAATGAGACAGGGGATCCTTTTATTCCACCCCCAACACTAGAATCTTTGTGGAGAGGAGACTTAAATTGATATTGCATAAATAAGCGTGTTGCTTGCATATTGTGTATTGCATATGAAACTTAGTAAGACTGTACCACTGGACAAGTTACTATACTTATATGTTGTTCTTGTATTTACATGAAAAACAATAAAAATTATTGGGAAAGGGAATATGAATTAACAGCTAAATAAGGCTCAGACGCGGGTGGCGCTGTGGGTTAAACCACAGAGCCTAGGACTTGCCAATCAGAAGGTTGGCGGTTCGAATCCCTGTGACGGGGTGAGCTCCCGTTGCTCGGTCCCTGCTCCTGCCAACCTAGCAGTTCAAAAGCAAGTGCAAGTAGATAAATAGGTACCGCTCCAGCGGGAAGGTAAAACGGTATTTCCGTGTGCTGCTCTGGTTTGCCAGAAGCGGCTTAGTCATGCTGGCCACATGACCTGGAAGCTGTCTGCGGACAAACGCCGGCTCCCTCGGCCAATAAAGTGAGATGAGCTCCACAGCAGTAGAGTCGGTCACGACTGGACCTAATGGTCAGGGGTCCCTTTACCTTAAGGCTCAGATGTAGAAAAGCACTAAAATAAGCAAACGAGGGATTAGTTGTTCTAGCTGCATTGAAGTATCTGAAGCTCGAACAAGTTCAAATAGAAGAAGGACCACCAGTCAGCGGGAGAATGCATGCTTTGCTTGCAGAAGACTTACAGGCTGGTCCTCCAGCATCTCCAGGCAGGCCTGGCTGATACCCCATCAGAAGCTGAAGTGCCACTGCTAGTCAGCATAGACAATGCTAAACTAGATGGACCAATGAGCTGACTTGGTATACTGCATCTTCCTCTGTTCCTGTTTCTGCCTCCGCATGCATATGAAAACTCTATTCATTCACTTAGTTTTCAATTCATTAATATCAACAAATCTTGTATTCTGTTTCTGTTTTTTCAGAATATAATAATAATAATAATAATAATAATAATAATAATAATAATAATAATACTTTATTATTTGTGCCCCGCCCATCTGGCTGGGTTTCCCCAGCCACTCTGGGTGGCTTCCAACAAAGATGAAAAATACACTAAAATGTCACATATTAAAAACTTCCCTGAACAGGGCTGCCTTCAGATGTCTTCTGAATGTCAGGTAGTTGTTTATCGCTTTGACATCTGATGGGAGGGCGTTCCACAGGGCGGGCGCCACTACCGAGAAGGCCCTCTGCCTGGTTCCCTGTAACTTGGATTTTCGCAGTGAGGGAACCGCCAGAAGGCCCTCAGAGCTGGACCTCAGTGTCCGGGCAGAACGATGGGGGTGGAGACGCTCCTTCAGATATACTGTACTAGCCAAAGCTGTACTAGCCAAAAAGGGGGGGAGGAACCTAGCACAGTGTTAAAAATTGGTATATTTCATATACCGTAAACCAGTGTGTCTATGTAACATGTTTTAGACTTACCGTACATTTGTTTGGCTTTTCTCCTGAATGCACTCTCATGTGAATCAGTAGTTTGTAACGAGCATTAAATGGCTTGTATCTCCGAGGGCACCCAGCCCAAAAACAAGTGAAATCCTCTCCTTTCCTCTGGTCTATGTGATTTTTTTCTATGTGCCGCACAAGATCTTCCTGCTGGTCATAAGTAGCACTGCAGTCTATCCAGCAACAGCAGTGCTTGCCATTAAACTCATCCAGTTCGCCTTCTTCGTCTAAGAGAGGGCCTTGCACAGATGCTGGTAAGGAAATCTGGTGGGGATGGTTTATAAGGTCATGTTGATGCGCGTGGTATGGGGGAGGTGGACCATGTGATGGAGGAAGAACAAGGGGAGCCACTGGAGAAGTAGGTGGCATGTCCATTGTGTTCCCAGAAAAACCATTGGCACGCCCACTTTTTAAAATTCCCACAGATTGGCTATCTAGCAGAGATATTCCTTGTTGAACCACCATGTTGTTAGTGACTGCTGGCTGTAGGCTGTTTTGTTCCAACTGTTGCATGCGCTGGTATTCAGTGTTCCCACTTTCACCGTAACTTGGAAGGGCAACATTGCCATTAGCAACAAGAAGTCTTTTTTGAGGATTTGGAATAGAGCAAGTCTGAGGAATACAACTTCCCCTTATTCCCAAGAAGTGTCCATAGACCTCAGGCTGAGGGGAGATGTTTGCTGGAGATGCCCTTGAGCCATTGATGTAAGCAACAAGAGATGTGGGGGATGTGCGGATGATTGTATTGAAGTCAATCCCGATTCCATCAGACAAAGGAGACAGAGAGAGGGCCCTCTTTTTGGCTGAATGAGACCTGGTTGAAGAATAGTGAGGACTAGGATAAGGAGAACAATTATTTTCCACACCAAACAAGTAAGATGGTAATGAGCTAGAGACATTGTTGGACATGGACATTCCAGATGTAACACTTGTGATGTCCCCGAGGTCTGTGCCATTTGGGGAGCCTTGGCTGGAAGGAAGAGAAGGAAAAATCCTGTAGCCATGAAGCCATTCTTGCTTGACACTCTGGATTGATGGACTTTCAGACAGACTCAGGGTTGTGGAGGCCAAAGATTCTCGGGACAGAAGGGATCTGCAGTGGAGAAAAGAGAGAGAGGGAATGCAAACAGTTACTTAAATTTTAGCTCTTGGTAGTTCTATGAAGGAGCTGAAATATTCAGAGCTCATCTGCTTATTTTTGACAATTAAAATAACCTTCTCAAAATTGGTCTTTGCTTTTGCATATTCAAAATCTGAACACCAAGTCACTACACATAGGTAAAGGTAAAGGGACCCCTGACCATTAGGTCCAGTCATGACCAACTCTGGGGTTGCGGCGCTCATCTTGCTTTATTGGCCAAGGGAGCCGGTGTACAGCTTCCGGGTCATGTGGCCAGCATGACGAAGCCGCATCTGGTGAACCAGAGCAGTGCACGGAAACACCGTTTACCTTCCTGCCAGAGTGGTACCTATTTATCTACTTGCACTTTGAGGTGCTTTCGAACTGCTAGGTGGGCAGGAGCTGGGACCGAGCAACAGGAGCTCACCCCATTGCGGGGATTCGAACCATCAACCTTCTGATTGGCAAGTCCTAGGCTCTGTGGTTTAACCCACAGCGCCACCCGCGTCCCCCTACTACACATAGTATGTCTATTAGTAAGTAATGGGTGGTGTCCAATATAGCATGAGTGCAAATATTTGCACAAGAAGAATTGCCCCATATCCTTACTGCAGTACCTTGTGCTGTCTGTGCCCTTCACAGATTTCCTCCAAGGGCCATAGTGTTCTCAGGAAAGGCCTGAGAGAGGTGTCAGGGGCTGCAGCTACATTGGAGAATCAAGGGAAACTCAGGTAGAAACAACCTGATGCTCAGGCTGCATTGAATACCACCTACTGACTATTGTGGTGACAGTTGCTTTGGCAGCCCCCATCAGGGTCTCGAGTGTGAGTGCAACCCACTAACTGACTAAGAGACTAACCAGGGCTAATTGCAGCTGCATGCAAAATTCATTTCCAATCTTGTTAACCACTGGCCATTGCAAGCCCCAGTGAGAGCTCATAAACTAGGGAGGAGGAGGAGGAGGAGGAGGAGGAGGAGAAGAAGAAGAAGAAGAAGAAGAAGAAGAAGAAGAAGAGTAGTAGTAGTAGTAGTAGTAGTAGTAGTAGTTTGGATTTGATATCCCGCTTTATCACTACCCAAAGGAGTCTCAAAGCAGCTAACATTCTCCTTTTCCTTCCTTCCCCAAAACAAACACTCTGTGAGGTGAGTGGGGCTAAGAGACTTCAAAGAAGTGTGACTGGCCCAAGGTCACCCAGCAGCTGCATGTGGAGGAGCAGAGACGCGAACCCGGTTCCCCAGATTACAAGACTACTGCTCTTAACCACTACACCACACTAGCTACACCACCAAGGGAAGGAAGGAAAGGGAACAAGCAGGTTGGTGGACCACATGAGATGGAGTGACCCCTGAGATCTTGCAAGAGGCCCCCCCTCTCCCAGGCCTTGGCAGCTGCCGCACCATCCCACCAGTCAGCTATAAAGCACCTACAAGCTCGCCACCAAAAGAGAGCTGCAACCACCTGTGACTATTCTAGATAGCTGACATTTGTTTATTAGGTTATAACATTTGGTTATTAGGGACTGCGCTGCAGAATTAGCCGGCGTATTTACGGACATTTTTAACCTATCCCTGTTGCAGGGTTTTGTCCCTACCTGCCTGAAGACATCGATTATAGTGCCAGTCCCCAAGCAGTCAGTGGTGGTATCTCTCAATGACTATAGACCAATAGCCTTAACATCTGTCGTTATGAAATGTTTTGAGAGATTGGTGCTAGATTATATTAAGGCTGGTCTTCCATCCACTTTAGACCCGTTCCAGTTTGCATACAGAAAAAACAGATCTACCAATGATGCCATTTCCATCGCCGTCCATACTGTATTGAGTCATCTAGAACGACAGGGAACCTACGCAAGGCTGTTGTTTGTGGACTACAGTTCTGCCTTTAATACAATTCTGCCAGACAGGTTATTTCTTAAAATGACCAATTTGGGTATACATCAGAAGATCTGTCTGTGGGTAAGGAATTTCCTGACTGATAGGCCGCAGACAGTGAGAATGGGACCTTACTATTCTTCTACTCTAGTATTAAGCACAGGAGCCCCTCAGGGATGTGTGCTAAGTCCCTTTCTCTACTCCCTGTACACATTTGATTGCACCCCACTGTATAAGTCCAACACAATCATCAAATTTGCGGATGATACAACAGTGGTGGGGCTCATCAGTGAGAACGATGAGACTGCTTATAGGAAAGAAGTACAGGGGTTGATTCAATGGTGTAAAGAAAATAATCTTATGCTTAACACCAAAAAACCCAAAGAACTCGTAATTGACTTTAGGAGAAAGAAAAGTGTATTTTTACCATTGCACATAAATGGCGAGGAAGTGGAGAGGGTTGGTAGTTTTAAATACCTGGGCATTTATATCTCGGAGGACCTCTCATGGACTGCAAATATTAATATGGTTGTGAGGAAGGTGCAGGGGAGGTTGTATTTCCTGAGAATGCTCAGGGGACTGAATCTATCCCAGCACCTACTTCTGTCCTATTATCATAGTACCATCGAGAGTGTCTTGACCTATAGTATATTATCGTGGTATGGGAGCAGCTCTGAAACGGATAAAAAAGCTTTACAGAGAACAATTAAAATTGCCCAGAATGTTATTGGGCTCCGACTACCAACCCTGGATGAGATCTTCACGTCTCGCATCTTGAAGAAGTCACATAATATTCTGAGAGATCCCACCCACCCTGCTCACAACTTCTTTGAACTATTGCCTTCGGGCAGAAGATATAGGACGATGAAAACACGAACCACACGCCTTCTGAATAGTTTCTATCCAAGAGCTCTGATTGCACTAAATAATGATCTCAGGGCCAGTTGCAAGGTTTAGCAAGCAGGGAGTAGGAAGGAATGAGATAGGTTTTAGGTGATGTTATGCCTTTAATAGGTCATGCTATATTCTGGATTATGTTATGTTTTATAGATTATGTCTGAATGGGATGAGAGTGTCGGAGATACGTGCAAATGTATATGTGAACCCGGTCTTTGGGTGGGTGTTTGATTTTCGTTGTTGTGTATACTGTGTATATACGGACAATGACAATAAATTTATCTAAATCTAAATCTAAATCTAAATCTAAATCTTGTTAGCCGAAGTTTACTTACATAGCACATGTTATAGCATACTTTTCATAGGGCATTGCTGCATAACTTCTACAACCTGTGACTAATCTCAAAGGAATAATATTGAACTACAATACCTAGAGGGACACGGGTGGCGCTGTGGGTTAAACCACAGAGCCTAGGACTTGCTGATCAGAAGGTCGGCGGTTCGAATCCCCGCAACGGGGTGAGCTCCCATTGCTCGGTCCTTGCTCCTGCCAACCTAGCAGTTCAAAAGCACTTCAAAGTGCAAGTAGATAAATAGGTACCGCTCCAGCAGGAAGGTAAACAGTGTTTTCGTGCGCTGCTCTGGTTCGCCAGAAGCGGCTTAGACATGCTGGCCAGATGACCCGGAAGCTGTACGCCGGCTCCCTTGGCCAATAAAGCGAGATGAGCGCCGCAACCCCAGAGTCGGTCACAACTGGACCTAATGGTCAGGGGTCCCTTTACCTTTACCTTTACAATACCTAGACTGCAGCTTTCATTCTAAATTTCAACTGTGCACAAAAGGTATAACTCTAAAGTGAGTGGTAAAATATTTTTCTGACTTTATAGACATGAAAACATTCCTATAGAATAAAATGAAGACCTTGTATCAGATGGAGGTATATTCGAGTTGGTAGCATTCACAGCCCTCTGTAAGCTAGGGCTGATTTGGTTGCATGCCGTTGAGACCTTTTGGGCAGGAGGAGACAGAAGTCCCAGTCGCTGAACCATCATTGGACTGTTGGTGACGATTAATTTGTTGTTGCTACTTTTTCCGATTGACTTGCACCGAGTCCCAAAGGCAAGACCCCCTGAAAATGAAGGAGTTGTACAAATTTTAACTTACATTTTCCACATTAAAAAAGTCTTATGAATCCATAGTATTATACATATAAAGCAGTTGCAAAGAACTGAGGAAAAGGCTGATGGTGGAATGCAGTGTAAGAGACTGATTTTAAAGACAAGGGAATAAGCAAAGTGAATCACGAATCAAGCCATATATTATTTGACAAGTTTATAGAATGACTGTTTGGCCTGATCAATTTCACAAATCCCAAATTTCTATATTTTTCTAATCATGTTCCCTTAAGGATTTGTTTTAATGAAATCATCTGAGAGTTACAAATCCAAATATTACAATTTATGACTGAAACAAAAAAGAAATTGTTCATAAAATAATATATATATATGTCTTCAAAGCTAAAGAACAAAGTCCGCATCTCTAATAATTGCAACCAGGTCATGTGTGAAGCTACAGTTCCTGAATATCCCCTGTTGACAAACCAATGATCTCAGAGATTAAAGTTCAATCACACTATTCACACAATAAATTTACATGCACAATGTAAAGGACTTGCTATTATCTTCATAAGGAAAACTCAAATTTGATAGTAAATTACAAAAACAGTCAACCACAATTGCCCCATATTTAAAGACTCACACTAAAATCCTTACCATCATCCAGTCTACTTAGTGTTCTAATTTGTGCAACCTGAATGGATCGATGCACAAGGTTTATAATGGCAACTAGATTACAAGCGCTGGCACCTTTCAAATTTCCCTTTTAACCCAAATCTAGCAAGCGAATAGCAGTAATTTCCCAGCAAACTGCTTTAATATGATATACTTTCCTGCCAAATGTTTCACCGTAAAAACTAGGGAAATATTTTTAAAGTTCCGTTCACAGTGAACAACCGATTGCAATTCTGAGAGACCACAGTGACACCATTGGACCTTTTTCAACAAATCTTTAAAAGAGTTTATCCATAAAAGGTGGCTTGTAACACAACAGTAAATAGAAACTTCTACTGCTAAAGTACTTTCCCATCACCACCGTGTGTCTTCTATGCTGAGGAAAATATGCCTGGCCATCCCAGATGTTGTTGTTGTTGTTGTTGACTGCAGAAAACACATCAGCTTTGTCTAGACTACATTCCACTGCATTTCTTTCTATCTGAACCCACCACACTGCCATGTCCTTTGAGGCGAATTAAGAAGTTGAAGGAGCAGAGCCTTTTTCCTGCAATGCCAACTGACCATCCTGTGAATTTCCTTCCTGCAGAGACATCAGGGCATCTCCCGTCAATCTTTCGGAAGGGCAATGCAGTCCTTTTCATTCTGCAGTACATTTGGAGATTGCAGGACGCGGGTGGCGCTGTGCGCTAAACCAGAGCCTAGGACTTGCTGATCAGAAGGTCGGCGGTTTGAATCCCCGTGACGGGGTGAGCTCCCGTTGCTTGGTCCCTGCTCCTGCCAACCTAGCAGTTAGAAAGCACGTCAAAGTGCAAGTAGATAAATAGGGACCGCTCCGATGGGAAGGTAAACGGCGTTTCCGTGCGCTGCTCTGGTTCGCCAGAAGCAGCTTAGTCATGCTCGCCACATGACCCGGAAGCTGTACGCCGGCTCCCTCAGCCAATAAAGCGAGATGAGCACTGCAACCCCAGAGTCGGTCACGACCGGACCTAATGGTCAGGGGTCCCTTCACCTTTACCTTTACATTTGGAGATGGGGTACTGGTAGTTTTTATGTTACCACTATTACTTTGTGTGTGGCTAATAATAATAATAATAATAATAATAATAATAATAATAATAATTTATTATTTATACCCGCCCATCTGGCTGGGTTTCCCCAGCCACTCTGGGCGGCCTCCAACAAAATATAAAAATACAGTAATGCATCAAACATTAAAAGCTTCCCTAAACAGGGCTGCCTTCAGATGTCTTCAAAAAGTCTGGTAGTTGTTGTTCTCTTTGACATTGGGTGGGAGGGCGTTCCACAGGGTGGGTGCCACCACCAAGAAGGCCCTCTGCCTGGTTCCCCATAACTTCACTTCTCGCAATGAGGGAACCACCAGAAGGCCCTCGGTGTGGACCTCAGTGTCCGGGCAGAACGATGGGGGTGGAGATGCTCCTTCAGGTCTACTGGACCGAGGTCTTTTAGGGCTTTCAAGGTCAGCACCAACACTTTTAATTGTGCTCGGAAATGTACTGGGAGCCAGTGTAGGTCTTATAAGACTGGTGTGATGCGGTCTCGGCAGCCGCTCTCAGTCACCAGTCTAGCTGCCGCATTCTGGATTAGTTGTAGTTTCTGAGTCACCTTCAAAGGTAACTAGGCTGCTTTCGTATTTTTAGTCTTAATATTATTTTGCATGTATACAGTGGTACCTCAGGTTACATGCGCTTCAGGTTACATACGCTTCAGGTTACAGACTCTGCTAACCCAGAAATAGTGCTTCAGGTTAAGAACTTTGCTTCAGGATGAGAACAGAAATCGTACTCCAGCGGCGCAGCAGCAGCAGGAGGCCCCATTAGCTAAAGTGGTGCTTCAGGTTAAGAACAGTTTCAGGTTAAGAACGGACCTCCAGAACGAATTAAGTTCTTAACCAGAGGTACCACTGTACTGTGAATTAGCTAGGTAACTCTAACAGAGAAGAGAGGCGGTATATGAAGCTATTAAATTTATAATTAAATACACACAATTGCCACGTCAGGTGTGAAGCCGACCTAAAAGCAGTCCTATAAAGTGTGATAATTTTTTTAAAAAAATAATGCTTTATTAAAGCTTTGTCATAAAACAATAAGATAAAAAACTAATCTAAATAAAAACAAAAAGAGAGAGAGAGAGAAGAAAAAAGATAAAGATAAAAGGAAAGGAAAGGAAAGGAAAGGAAAGGAAAGGAAAGGAAAGGAAAGGAAAGGAAAGGAAAGGAAAGGAAAGGAAAGGAAAGGAATAAAGTGAGATAATTGTGAAAGATAATGGAGAAAGAGATAGAGAAAACAGCACAAAAACTTAAGAAAATTTCCAAAATCAATATTAGCACAGTATATTTATTATGGCATAAGAAACATATTGCCCTAACAAAGATTTTAGAGAGGGGGAAAGTGAGAGATGACAGAAAACAATTATTCTCTCTGCCTGCTTAATCACTTGCAGCTAGAAGTATGTAAAAGAGGTAGTGTTCAGAATACAGGGAAAAGAAAATTAATGATGCTGTATTTTTCTGAAGCTTGTGAAAACCAGAAAGCATGACTGAACAACAACAAGGCTGGGGTTATCCTCCTGGCAGCAACACCTGTTTATTTGTAAAAGGAAATTAAAAAGATATGCTCTAAAATAATAAATTACTTGAATAGTCAGTGCCATAAAACATGAACAACTTTAACCTTTGCCAAATCTGGCAGAAGTTGTAGGAGATAATTGCCATTTAATATTATTCTGTAGTTTTGAAAATTTAAATATGCTGTGTTCAAAAGGAAAGAAAAATAAAACTTGGAAGGATCTGAAAAGAAAAGACTAGTTTTACCATATAAATTTGTTTAGTTTTTTAAAAAAAACAAAATGGATAAACTTGAAAAGAACAACTTTATCACAGAATCTTGGCAAATACAAATAGAGATTTTCCTGCATGACAGAACAGTGCCACTTACATATTATCTACAAATGTTTAATAAAAGCAACATTCATTTAACCTCAATTCAAAACATTTAGCCAATGACAGAAGGGTTTTAGGTTTCTCTTAGAGGTTCTGACAGCATCACAGTGTCTAACTGTTCAAGCTGAATATTTGAAACCATATAATTAGACCATTTCTACCTGATTAAACATGAGCTCATTGTGAGTTAAATGGCCAAACATCAGAAATGTTAGCCATCAGAGAACTTTTAACATAGGCACGTAACACCCACAATTTGGATGTGTGATCTTGCAATCCCTGCATCCACAAGAAGTTTAAAAGCACTACATAGCATACATAAATAATACTGAGAAGAACAATATTTCTAATAGCGGGTCCACATCAGAATTAATGCACACCTGTGCAAATTTTAAATCAAAATATCTCTCTCTCTCTCTCTCTCTCTCTCTCTCTCTCTCTCTCACACACACACACACACACACACACACACAGCCTTATACACATTTTACAGGAGCAGAAACACTACTAAAGGTAGGAATACCTTGATGGGATGTGGATTTTTCACATACAAAAGAATGGTACATGGACTAAGACCCTTTTAAATGCATGTCAACCACATGGAACTTAACTGCAGATAAGTATTTTCCAGTAGTTTGCGCATGGCCACCACCAATTTGAATTAGCACTCAGCAATTCATCTTTTTTGGTGGGGGGAGCCTAGAATCTCCAGCAGAAGCAATGGATGTAATCTAGAAGAGAGAAGTGTTTGACATCACATTTAAAGCAATGAAATACTAAATCATCTGATCCTAAGGACTCACCACATCAGTGGCAGTCATGGAAAAGCCAATGCTGGTATAATGAATTCATTATCCTATGCACTCACATCAGCAAGGTCGAAAGCACAAGAGATGAGACACAATGTAGGAACATTGACAGATACTCACATACACCTTGGCAACTCTGCCAAAATCCACCAGTCAAGACCATGTGCACTGACACGCAAAAAAGGCATTGTCAGTGCACAGACCAACACACAGTTATAGCATGAATACCATCATGATACAATTTTACCCAGTTCACACAATCTGCCCGGAAACGCTCAGGAGGCCTGCAAAGCAAGCAGAGGTGAGGGCTACAGCAAACAGCCTTCTCCATCACGTCCAGCTCCATATCTGATGTGCATTTTCTATTCCCTTCCCTTTTCCATTTCATGCAGCCCAGTTCCCCAGTTTATAATCACAGCAGTACCAAGGGTATCCAGGAGGTTATTGAACCGTTGAGCACATTGAGTAGAAGTATGTGTCAATGATGTTGGGAAAGATTGAGGACATAAGGAGAAGGGAACGACAGAGGACGAGATGGTTGGACAGTGTTCTCGAAGCTACCAGCATGCCTTTGACCGAACTGCGGGAGGCAGTGGAAGACAGGAGTGCCTGGCGTGCTCTGGTCCATGGGGTCACAAAGAGTCGGACACGACTAAACAACAACAATATTAGTTTCATTCAGTTTCTTATTTTTCCAGTCTGAAGTTCAGTTCACTGTATCTTCACATCAGGGTTTTTTAAAAGTCATTGCAAAAACTCACCAAAATTTTAGTGCAAATTTCTCTTAATACACACAATTTTCTATGCAATTTTGCCTAATTATATGTTTTTACAAAGCAATTCCTCCAGATAATGTATTTTCAAATGTCATCTTCACTAATATATGCACATTTCACCCAAGTTTATGCAATTTTTTTTGTAGACATTATTTAACTGGAAAACTGCATTGCAAAATTCAGATAAGTGCAAATTTCAAAGCATGGTTGTGTTTCGATTCTTGTATTGTTTCAGAAAGTGATACTTAGGTACCTGTAAACTGGATCAAATTTATCCCCCCATCCCTAGTGCAGACCCATCACTTCTCAGTACTCAAATGGCAGGACTGATGCAGCGTTGTGGCACAAAATCCCTTCAGCGCCCCATCATGAAGGCAGCTGGGGTAAGTGACAAGCAAGGTGGGAGATTGTCCTGTCTCTCAATGTTTATTGCCACAGACAGCACTGACAACTTTTACTAAACAACATGAAGCAACATATTGAATAGCTGTGAAGTGAGTTCTGACAGCATCACAGAACAATCAGTGGGCGTGAGTGGCTGGCAATATTTCTTGTTCTCACAAAAAAAACTGCATGACAGACACCAGAACAACAGGTGCAGTTTTCATCATCACTGCATCTCCATGCTGTCTATGGCTGCCTTTGTTATAGTCATGTATGCCATGATTACTGGAAAGGTGCAGAAGCCTTGCAAGGGGTGGCCCCATAGTGGAATAGCTGGCTTTTCACTGGTCACTACTGCTGCTGCAGTCACCTTGCCTGTGCTTTCTGTAGCACCAAGGATAAGGAGCACTCTTACCTCTGCACATGTCCAGTTGTCTGCATAAAAGCAAAAGTAATAGAACAGGGATGAGCAAGGGCCACCAAGACCATACAACACCAGTCTTGAAAGACCTACACTGGCTCCCAGTACGTTGCCAAGCACAATTCAAAGTGTTGGTGCTGACCTTTAAAGCCCTAAATGGCCTCGGTCCAGTATACCCGAAGGAGCGTCTCCACCTCCATCATTCTGCCCAAATACTGAGGCCGAGGGCCTTCTGGCGGTTCCCTCACTGCGAGAAGCCAAGTTACAGGGAACCAGGCAGAGGGCCTTCTCGGTAGTGGCACCTGCCCTGTGGAATGCCAATAGAGACAGAATTCACCTGCAAGGCTTTAGACAGGAGCTAGTTATCTGAAGCATGGGAGTGAACCTTTCACTCTGGATTCTGGCTAATTCAAAGTCCTGGTTAGGGTCACTACTTTTAAAACACTACCAAATGTTTAAGATCTAGAATGCCTTTAAGTCCAGCTGCTATGATATAAGCCTGACAAATCTCCAGGGTCAAGAGAATGTTCAAGAGTCCTGGTCTGAGCCATAATCGACCTCACCCTGGTGACCCACCTCCCTAGTTTTCCTATGGAGGGTGCTTTGTCTGTGCAGCCTGACCAGGATTAGGCCTCTGTCCCTCAAGCACTGCCAACCAGCATGACTCCCCTGCATGCTGTCTGCCCACCACTGAGGCCAATGGAAGATGTGAAGTAGACTTTGGGCTTCGCGGTCTATGAGGTGCCTTTCTAAGAGTTGCCTGATCATGCTGTGTTGCAGCTGAGCAGTAAAGTGACCAGCAGCCTTGTTGACATGGTGGTGTATCTCATGAGAAGCTAGGGACCTCTCATTTAATTGTGCAATGTGCAGCTTTTTTTATAGCAGAAGTAGGCAGGTGCTGGGGACAAGGCTGCCCTTGCCTTTTCTTCATTGCTGTGACCCAGTGCAGAGAATGCTTTAAGCTGTTTCCCTCCACTTCTAAGGCACTGTGGGTTGAAGGGAGGAAAGAGCCAGGTTTGATGCTACACTCTCTTCCATGAGCTACAAGTCCTTGGAGCCACACATCCTCAAAAGGAGTGAGCTGAGGTTCTTAGTGGTTCTGGGGTTCCGAGGCCAGATATTTGTAAGAATTCTGAGAAAAATTGTTGTCATCCATCCGTCTCAAAAGACAATGGAAGGGTAAGCCTTCAAGGATAAAGCCATACCATTGAAGAGTCAGTGGTACCTCAGGTTACATACGCTTCAGGTTACAGACTCCGCTAACCCAGAAATAGTGCTTCAGGTTAAGAACTTTGCTTCAGGATGAGAACAGAAATCGTGCTCCGGCGGCGCGACGGCAGCAGGAGGCCCCATTAGCTAAAGTGGTGCTTCAGGTTAAGAACAGTTTCAGGTTAAGAACGGACCTCCGGAACGAATTAAGTACTTAACCCGAGGTACCACTGTACCTGCTGTGGCTGTAGAGACCAATACAGGAGATACATGTTTTATTGCAGGTGGGGAAGATGAAGGATCCAGTTTTGCTGCTAGAGGTGCACCATGGCATTTCTTCTCTATGTGCTCTTCCCAGTGCTCATTCTTCCTCTGGTCACTGATCTGGATACACCACCTGACTGTCTGTCTCCAGGCACTGCTATAGTCTTCAAGGGATTCCCATACGACAATTAATGTCAGTCTTCATGCCATGTTTGCAGACATCTTTGTAGAACAGAGTTGGTCTCCTCACAGGCCTAGTGCCTGAAGCCAGCTTCCTTGAGGATTCTGGCATCTTCCATTCTGTGCACCTGACCAAGCCAGCATTGATGTCACTGAAAAAGAAGTGTGAAGATGCTGGGAATGTGGGCTTTGTAGAGCACATCCTTCTTTGGCTCTGTCCTGTCATGTGATGCCCAAAATCTTCCTGACACAGAGCATATGGAAGGCATTGAGGTGTTGCTCCTGGTGTATGCAAGTCTCCCAAGACTCCCTTCCATAAAACAGCATGCTCAACATGCAAGCCTGGTAGACCTTCATCTTGGTATTGGTCATCAGCATCACATTCTCCCATACCCTTTTGAAGAGGTGAGTCCTTGCTTCAGCTGCCTTGCCAATGTGCCTGTCCAGATTAGCGTCAATGGAAATTGTGCTGGTCCCGTGGGTTACCCGAGAGGCGAGGTCCAAGTCCGGTCCGTGGTCAGAGGTACAACGTGGAGGCAGTCTGTAGTAGCTGAAGCTGGGTGCAGGGCAGGGAGTCGGGTGAAGTCAGGAACAGGCATGCAAGCAGGGAGCCAGGGCAGGAGCTCAGGCAGGAACTAGCAACCAACAATGTTGCTCCCGCAACTTGGGACTGGGGCTGGCCGGCTTTTATCTGCCTTGAGGCATAGGGCAGCCCCGATCCTCTGGTGACTCGCCTCTCCTGGCCTGGAGGCGAGCACTCCTCCTGCGGGAACTTAGTTCCCTCCGCCTCTCTGCCCTGAACCTCTGCAGCTCAGGAGAGGCCGGAAGGTTACCGGACCCAGAGGCAACCTCAGCTTCCTCTGACGGGGCTGAGAGTGGAGCACCTGCAGGCAATGGGTCCTCCATCACCTCAGGAGCCAGAGCAGACTCAGCTGATGCCTGCATCTGAGGATCCCGCACAGGTGAGGACCCTTCAGGCTCATGCCCCAGCCCCGGCTCAGCTGGTTCTGGAGGCGGGGAATCCTGTGCAGGCTGGGATCCCTCAAGTTCAGCATCCAAGTCCGAATCCCAGGTCACCACAGAAATATTGCTGGTTATGTTGGAGCCCAGGTAGACAAAATCATCTACCACTACAAGCATGTGGTCACCAATGCTGATGCGTGGTGTGCTGGTGATGTCCTGATCTAGGATGTTGGTCTTCATCAGGCTGGTGGTGAGGCCAAATTCCCTCCAGACTTGGGCAAAATGGTTGATGAGTCTCTGTAGAGCTTCCTCAGAGTGCCATGTTGAACAGACCCTCATCACTCCTTGAATGGAAGTACCCACCATCTTCAGCTGAACTGAAGGCAAAGGAGAGCAACAGGGAAAAGAATATCCTGAAGAGAGATGGAGCATGAGCACAGCTCTGTTTCACACGGAAGGCATCCAAGGATGACCCATCGCACTGGATGGTGCCATGCATGTTTTGTGGAAGGACACAATCACCTTCTGGAGCACAAATGGGCATCCTTTTTAGTTGAGCACTGTGAAGGGCACTTTTTGCTGACACAGTGAGAAAATCATATTGACTGTTGACCTCTGAGCCACATTGTGACTCAGGATAGACCCTGTCAGTGAGTAACTGTAATCTGTTGAGAACTACAGGGGCAAAGGCTCTCCATGGTAGTTCTTGCAATCATGGTAGTTACTTTTGTGCTGTAAGCCAGCCTCAGTTTCTCCCTCATGATGCACCTCCCCAGCCTTCTCTGAGAAAACCAGTATGAGTCGTGTTTGCTCTTTACCCTGCCCTTTCCCCATTTTTGTTCTCCCTGTGCTGTTAGCTGTTTGCCAAGTGTGCCATCATGCAGTTTCCATTTGTGAGCTATCATTCTCTGGACACTGAGACCGCATAAATTGCACACACCTCTTTTCACTTGCTGTGCCTTATATATACAGTGGTACCTCGGGTTACATACGCTTCAGGTTACAGACTCCGCTAACCCAGAAATAGTGCTTCAGGTTAAGAACTTTGCTTCAGGATAAGAACAGAAATCGTGCTCCGGTGGCACGGCGGCAGCAGGAGGCCCCATTAGCTAAAGTGGTGCTTCAGCTTAAGAACAGTTTCAGGTTAATAACGGACCTCCGGAACAAATTAAGTACTTAACCCGAGGCACCACTGTATATATTCCTGATGGGCGTATCTTGACTGGCTACCGTGTGGAACAGGAATCTGTCTCCATTGTGGCTGTAGGAAAGAAACTGAACAGTAACCTGAGGCTCTCCCTTGACTTCAAGAGGACTGTGTCAACTTTTGCACCAGTGTTTTTAAAACTATGTCTGTACCAGTGCAGCAGTTGGCAACATGACACTCATATGCACCCACAAGAACTTAGAGGCCTTCCTTTGCACCCACAAACAGCCTCCCCAAGAAGTCCATGGTGGCAAAAAAAAAAAAAAGACTTACACTCAGTAGCGCAGTGTGAGGGGGCGGGGGGCCATGACCCTGGGCCCAAATTTCTGAGGAGCTGCAACCAGGTTGAGACTACTTTGCAAGGAGAGACTCTCTTGATTAGATGCTGGCCAGCAAAGGGACTGACCGCTTGCCCTGCCCTGGGCTCCAGCAACCCCTGCTACACCCCTGCCTGTACTACCACCACCATGGGAAGGGCCATCTCTGGGGTGGCAAATAGGTGCAACTGCCCTGGACACCACACTTTAGGGAGCCCTGCACGTGGCGCTGGTGGCCACAGTCAGCAGCCCTGATGCCTGGCTGGCCCTGCAGGCCCTCACCCCATTCACATGGGTTTCCACCTCCTCCCTTTCTAGAGCCACGGCAGGCAGGCGGCAAGCTAGCACTGCTGCTGCCAAAGCACTGCAGTGGGGAGGAGAAATGTAGGCTGTAGGAGAGGCCACTGCCGATAACAGAGGAGTAAAACAACAAGCAGTAGGAAGCTGGAGGCAGGAGGCAGGAGCTCCATCACTATCATCATCAAGAGAAGAAGTGGCAGAGGAAGGCAATGGGGGGCCCACACAGCCTGATTTCTCCTGGGCCCCACACAGCCCTAGGGACTGGCCTGGCCTTGTGGACAGCATTAACAGCCAGCTACACAACAGTTAAACCACAGAGCCTAGGACTTGCCGATCAGAAGGGCAGCGGTTCGAATCCCCATGATGGGGTGAGCTCCCGTTGCTCAGTCCCAGCTCCTGCCAACCTAGCAATTCGAAAGCACTTCAAAGTGCAAGTAGATAAATAGGTACCGCTCTGGCGGGAAGGTAAACGGCGTTTCCGTGCGCTGCTCTGGTTTGCCAGAAGCGGCTTAGTCATGCTGGCCACATGACCCGGAAGCTGTACACCGGCTCCCTCGGCCAATAAAGTGAGATGAGCGCCGCAACCCCAGAGTCGGTCATGACTGGACCTAATGGTCAGGGGTCTCTTTACCTTTACACAACATTCTGGAGAGTGATACTTCCAGGCCTCGATCAGTGTTTTCCCCAGAAGTGACAGTGCTGGTAGAAGCATCTCACGTCATTCACTCCTTTCTTACATATTGCTTCTCATGCACACGGAGAAAAGGAAACGCAGGGAAAATTCCTTTGTGGACTTGCCCTAGGAAGGGGCTCCTAGATATTTGTTCAGCCTGAAACTAATGGGACTGCCTTCCTGATAAGTATTCCCAGGACTGCAATCTTAGCTGGCAAGGAATATTTTCATCTTTCTAACATTTTAAAAAAATGTGTTGGCTGACATGGTTTTATCTCAGCCACACCAGAGCCATTCAGGTGCCACCTTTATGACGTCAATGAGAATACACTGTCAGAGCCTACGAAATGGAGTATCGGAAATAAGCAGTGTTTCATTTCAAATTGATGTGCTACACATAAATTAAAACTGTCTTTTGTCAATAATTAGGCATTAATAATTAACAAATGCAAACAGCAAAAATACTTGGAGGAAATGTTTTAATCTGTCCAGTTCCTCATTCCTCAGCTTGCCTATTTTGCTGTTTCTCCTCAGTAGTTAGTTAATATCTAAGCCCCTGTTGTGTTTTACACGCAACCAAATTCCACAATGATCGTCAAAAGAATGTGGCTTTCATACAGATTTTTATTTTCTTCACTGCTGCAACCTAAGTAATTTGATTCTTATTAAATTTTACCCCTAACAAATAAGTTCATATCTCTCACAAATTAGTAAATCCTTTGCCTTCAAAATTGCTTTCTCATATCCAGTAAAGGAACCAATTACACAATATGCCACTTCTCAAAACTGGGGAAGAGGTGTTATTATGGGCCTGTGTGATTATGTGCTGTTTAAAATGGGACCAAGTGGTACAAGAGGATCAGATTGACAAGGCCTTTAAAAATATGACATTTGTTTTTAACTGGTCCAATCATTCCAATTTGAATACTCAGCAACACACAAACTAATGGCCTTGATCCGGTGAAAGGTACTTGTGGCAATACTTCTGCTGGTTGTAATTAAGGGCACTTTCAGCTTGCTACTATTTTTTTGGTGGAATTCAGTCATGTACTGAGAAATTCATACAGTGCAAGTAAAGTTGAGTTGATGGTGTTGCACAACAAGCCCATTCCCAACCATTCCAAAATCAGACTTTTGGTAACAAGGAAAGTGGACATGCAATGGAAATTGCAGGATTAACTTGCTTGATGTAACATATACATCAACATAACATTGTTGTTGTTTAGTCGTGTCCGACTCTTCGTGACCCCATGGACCAGAGCACGCCAGGCACTCCTGTCTTCCACTGCCTCCCGCAGTTTGGTCAGACTCATGTTGGTAGCTTCGAGAACACTGTCCAACCATCTCATCCTCTGTCGTCCCCTTCTCCTTGTGCCCTCCATCTTTCCCAACTTCAGGGTCTTTTCCAAGGAGTCTTCTCTTCTCATGAGGTGGCCAACGTATTGGAGCCTTAGCTTCAGGATCTGTCCTTCCAGTGAGCACTCAGGGCTGATTTCATTCAGAATGGATCGGTTTGATCTTCTTGCAGTCCATGGGACTCTCAAGAGTCTCATACAAACAAATATGAATGAATGAACAATAAATATCCAACATCGCCTAATCTCCCTACAATTCCTGCAAACAGCTGCACAAGCCTTTGAGAGGCAGAAATGGGAGAGGGCATCAGAGGAGGGAGGGAAGGGAAGAGAGACAGAGGCCAGTGTTGCCCACGGTGCATCATTCATGGCACCCCATCATTCAAGGCACCCCAGGGTGCCATGGCACACTGGTTGAAAACCACTGCATTAGGGAGTTCCTTGAGAGTAACAGCAAGTATACAGACAAAGGTCATCCAGTTGACATTGTGTATATAAGCTTTCAAAAAGCTTTTGTTGAAGGACCTCATCAATGACTTCTGCAGCCACAGAATATGGTAAGCCCTCTTCTGTATCAGTAACTGGTTAAAGAACAGGAAGCAGAACTAAATGGACAGATGTATAAGCGGAGTCCCCCCAAAGATTGGCACTGGGACATGTATTTTGTAGTTTGATTATATAATAAAAAAATAATAATACCCAGCCTTTCCCCCTGAAAGGGACTCAAAAGCAGCTTATAGCTAAAATAAATTAAAGGGACCTCTGACCATTAGGTCCAGTCGTGGCCGACTCTGGGGTTGCGGCGCTCATCTTGCTTTATTGGCTGAGGGAGCCAGCGTACAGCTTCTGGGTCATGTGGCCAGCATGACTAAGCCGCTTCTGGCAAACCAGAGCAGTGCACGGAAATGCCGTTTACCTTCCAGCCGGAGTGGTACCTATTTATCTACTTGCACTTCGTGCTTTCGAACTGCTAGGTTGGCAGGAGCAGGGACAGAGCAACGGGAGCTCACCCCGTCGTGGGGATTCGAACCACCCACCTTCTGATCGGCAAGTCCTAGGCTCTGTGGTTTAACCCACAGCGCCACCCGCGTCCCTTTTAGCTAAAATAGAAACAGCTAAAAAGATACGGGGAAAGCAATCATTAAAAAACAATTGAACACACACACACACACACACACACAAGTCATTAGGTGTGAGCAGCAAGGAAGCCAAGTTTGCTAATGATACCAAATTGTTCAGGGTGGTTAAAACAAAAGGGGGTTGCTGGAAGTTCAAAGCATGAATGGGCAGTAAAACAGCAAGTGCATTTCAATGTAAGCAAGTAGAAAGGCAGACTCTCCAACTCTAAGGGCCAGAGGTGTTGTCAGCCCCCTCAATATTCCTTAGCAGGAGGCTCAGCCCCCTCCCCAATATTGAATGGGCGGAGGAGGCTGAGCCAAACGCGGCAAAGTATCAAAGGCAGGCTCCTCGTGAGCAGGAGAGAGGAGGAGCCGTGGCCACTGGAACTGCGTGGCACTGGGCAAGGCCTCCTCCCTGCTTCTATTTAAGGCAGCCCTGTTCAAGGAAGTTTTTAACATGTGACATCTTAGTGTATTTTTGGTCTTTGTGGAAGCTGCCCAGAGTGGCTTGGGAAACCCAGCCAGATGGGTGGGGTACATATAATTTTTATTATTATTATTATTATTATTATTATTATTATTATTATTATTATTATTTGCTCTGCTTATCTGGAGTCATGTAAACCCCCAGGCTGTGATCACGTATAGAAATAGATACATGCATATTCTTTATGTCTGCGTACGTTAAATCATAAAAAATACCCTAAGTGCTGCCCAAAGTACTTTTCTGTACATATTAAACTGATGTGGTAAACTTCCCCATTGTGCTCTGCAAAGGGAATTCCTGAATATGTGGAAGGTTTGCTTGCAGAGCTGAATATTCCAGGACCTTTTCTTCATTGCAATGCAGTGTTCCACAATCTACAATCACTGTGGAAATTACTATATACAGTAGATGCATTTATACACATCAAAATAAAACTATGGCAGAAGAAATTGCCTCAAACCCTGAGCTGGGCAGTGAGTATGACCTAGCCTTTGCTTTGGTTTTTTGAATATTGGCAGGACAGTATATCAGTACACTTCTGAGAATCTAAGCTGCCTCCCAGCAGGAGTTTCAAGTCCTGCTCAAGCTTAGGAGGAGCCAGTACCAGCAGCTAGAGCCAGACTAAAATTTGATGGTGACCAATAGATTCCTAAGGGCAATAAGTCTCATATGATTCACTTCCTCTGGTCAGTCATATATGGGTTACAGTGTCTGATGGCTCATTCCTTTGATCTGGGAGAGGCAGGATTTATTTATTTTTAAAAATGATATTTATTACTTTTCGAACAGTTTCAACACAACGGGAGAGGCAGGATTTATATTATTAATTTATTTTTTTGTATGGGAAGTGGTATGCTCATAAAGTAACCAGTGATTCTCAGTGCGTCATCTCTTGCAAAAGGCAGTTTCCTTTGGATTTTGCTTTCCAGTGCATTCATAGCCAGTTAGACAGCATTAATTTCCAAGGCCTATTTGCAGTTCAGTGCCATGAAGTAATCAGGCATATGCTTTCAGCAATGCCTATAAGAGACTGGCGAAGCAGCACAAAGAACAATGCCTCTCTTCACGTGGAACTAGGCTAAGAAATTATCCAGCGCTGACCAGCGCAAACAATTCTGTGCAGGTAATTAAGTTGGCTGGTTCAAAGCAGGCAGTAATGAGATCACCTCCTTCTGTGGAAATACTGTTTAGTTGCTGAGTTTAGTTAAATGCAAACACCGAAACTAGGTAAGAATGCCTTGGGAGCAGGGAATACCCCATATATCAAAACTAAAGGCAAACTTTACTTCCCCTTATGATATTTGTTCTATGTTTTACTTGCATTATCAACATGCCATTAACAGAAACTCTTTCCTGAAAAATTGTTTGGGGTTTTTAACAGATATTTTGCATAAGGAAGAAGTTATTGGCTAACCACACTTGCTTGTTAATATTTAACATGAGCAGTGGGAATGTTTTTCTTTTTTTAACTTTCTTTAGTTTTCTCTAGCATTACAGCATCTATGAGTAGACCATAATTAATTAATTCAGTATAAGGGGATAAAGCAAGTTATATATGTATGTATTCAGATTAATAGAAAATAAGTCTAAGAATATATAAACAAAGTTAATTCCTGACAAGGACTAACTTAATATGTTGCAGTAAAAGTAACAGATTCCTGTTACACTATACAGAGTAACAAGTGTGTTGTCACGTAAGTTTGCACCACAATAAAATTGTTAGAGTGCAATTCTAACCATGTCTACTCAAAAGTAAGCCATATTGAATTCAGTGGGTTACTCCCAGGTAAGTAGAGTTAGGACTGTAGTCTTAGTCTTTAGGTGCAACAACAACAACAACAAAATTCATCCACAAAATATATACCCATTAAGAGCCCTAGATTCCATTTATCGACACAATATTCTGGGAATGTTACAAACTTTCATGAGCTTTTAAATACAAAACTACCGTATTTTTCGCCCTATAGGATGCACTTTTTCCCCTCCAAAAATGAAGGGGAAATGTGTGTGCGTCCTATGGGGCGAGTGCAGGCTTTCACTGAAACCTGGAGAGCGAGAGGGGTCGGTGCGCACCGACCCCTCTCGCTCTCCAGGCTTCAGGAAGTTCTCCGCAAGCCTTGGGAGCCCGGCGCGACTTCCCACCGGGCTCCCAAGGCTTGCGGATAGCAGCCTGTTCTGGGGGCTGGGGTTGGGGGAAGCTCGGGCTTCCCCCGCCCCAGCCCCACGCCTGGGGGGGGGGAAATAATTTTTTTTCTTTATTTCCCCCCCAAAAAACTAAGGCGAAAAATACGGTAGATACAAAGCTCAAGAAAACATCAAAGTGGGCAAGGGGCCACTGAATCCCCATTGAGTTCAAATGAGGCTTATTCCCAGACAAATGTGCATATTATATTACTTAAGAGTTCAATGTAATTATAAAGTTTAACTGAATATCCAAATTGTTAATTAATTATATGTTAATTAATTATAAAACAGAGCTGCCTGGCTTCCTCCTTGTTGTGCTTCTGCTAGCAGGTGAAGACGGTTTCATTCCAACAGGCTTTTGGTAACTGACTCTTTTAAGGCAAAGGACTTTTAATAGTGCAGTCTTTAATATCTGTATTTTAACATATCTGTTTTTATATTGCTGTAATTCTGTTATAATTTAACTATGTTTTAAGTATTATCATCTTGTGCATGTTTTTAGCTTTCTGTGGTTCATCTGTGTTGTTTTAATTTTTGCAAGCTGCTTTTAGTCCTGATTCTGGGGAACATTGTTTATTTATATCCCGCTTTTATAAAGCCTGCTACTTTAACATTAGGCAAGGTGCCTATAAGCAAATAGATCTAATTGTGCAAATCTGTTCTACAGCTTGTATGGCAAGCAGTAAACTCGAAGGCATATCCAGAAGGCACTGAAACCTGCCATTGTGTTTCTTATTCCTAGACTGATCTGGATACCCAAGCATGGCAAATGCATGAAGAGCACAGGAATAAATGAGAGACAAGGGAAAAATCAAAATATAACAAGAAGGGGAGGATATGACAAGGGGAAAAGTATTATTATTATTATTATTATGGGGCAATTTGGGAGAGGTAATTAAACAGGAAAATACTATCCAAGACTTCGAGGTAAAGCAGGGTGCACAAAGTCACATTTGAAGAGATCCTGTGAATATTTTTAGTACATACTTTATCTTATTTTAAAGTGATGGAAAGTTACTTTGTACTTATGAACAGCAAGCTAAATGATGGATTACCGGTAAATATTCTACAAAAAGAACATGTTGGCCTGTTATAGCATTTCACCTCCCACAAACCCTCCCTAGCAATATCACCCAACCTTACATTGCACATCTCTGCTCGTCTTCAGATAAGCGATGCATTCTTCACATATCACACAAAATTCCTCAGTTTTGCCATTAATCTTATAAGACACACATATGAAGCAATTATTGGTGCCAGCATTCTAATGGGTCACAATAATTTTTCCACATTGCAAAATTCATAGCTGGCACAACCAAGGGCAGTTGACCTAACTGTTTTTCCAAGATCCCAATTTACTAAAGCATTATAATAAAATCATGCCAGTCCACTTAGTAATTTGTACTAGAGCGCATTTCTGTATGCCATACTATTGCCAGTTTAAGGTCCTGCATGCAGTCAGTGTTTGAAGCGCGAGAATCTCAGCTTTCATGTAATCTTTAAATGAAATGTCTAAGCCTTATGGCTGCTGAAATACACTTCAAAGTGTGTGGAAGGACAGCTGTCAAAGGAACTTCATGTGGAAGAAGAAGAAGAAGAAGAAGAAGAAGAAGAAGAAGTAGTTATTATTTATACCCCACCCATCTGGCTGGGCTTCCCCAGCCACTCTGGGCGGCTTCCAAAAAAATATTAAAACACTGTAATACATCAAACATTAAAAGCTTCCCTAAGCAGGGCTGCCTTCAGATGTCTTCTAAAAGTCTGGTAGTTGTTGTTCTCTTGGACATCTGATGGGAAAGCGTTCCACAGGGAGGGCGCCACTACCGAGAAGGCCCTCTGCCTGGTTCCCTGTAACTTGGCTTCTCGCAGTGAGGGAACCACCAGAAGGCCCTCGGTGCTGGACCTCAGTGTCCGGGTAGAACAATGGGGTGGAGACACTCTTTCAGATATAGTGGACCGAGGCCATTAGGGGCTTTAAAGGTCAGCACCAACACTTTGAATTGTGCTTGGAAACGTACTGGGAGCCAATGTAGGTACTCAGTCATGCATCTTATAGCTGCGGGAATAAGGTTTTCTCAGCCAGCGCTGTGCAGAGATGCAGCTGTTATCCCAGGAGAGCACAGACTTTGGAACGTCCTTCCACAGGAGGCTAGCTGGCCCTCTCTCTGCTTCCCTTTTGCTGACAGTGAACTACTTCTTTGTTTAGACAGGCCTTTGGCCACTCATTGGCTGCTGTGCCAGGGTCTTCTCATGGTGGGTGTTGTATATTTTCTTCCCCTCTTGTGTTTTAAAATGGTTTTAAGTTATTCTGATTCAGTGTTTTTAATATGGTCATTCAATTGCTTTTTAGTATTTGCAACTGATAGTGCTTTAAAAATACACCTATTTGAAATTGTATTTTGAAGCAGCATGTCTTGTTTGGATACGGGATTGGATAAAATTAGAAAAAGAAGAAGAGTTAGAATTAGAAGGACATGACAATAGATTTGGCTGGCACTCATATTTACAGGAAAGGGAAAATACATAAATGTTTTTCAAGCCCTATAATAAGAAAGTCATTAATAAGAGTGTGGGGGAAATATAAAGATCTGTTAGAGCAGAAAACACCATGGTGGCTGTCACCCACTGAAGCATTTTCACTTAAGTTGACCAAAACAGTAAGCTGGTTGACATATAGAGAGTTATTAACAGAAGAAGAGGGTAAACTCAAATTAAAAGAGTATGATGAGCTGAAAGACTATTTACAAAGTTGATTACACCATAGGCAATTAAATGATTTTTTTAAGGAAGAGAAGACAAGAAAAAGGGGTTTAGTTATACAATCTCCAGATTTAAAAAAAAAATAGTGGGAGAGAATGTTAAATTGTTTAAAAAAGCATATATAGTAGTATCTTTTAGAGTGGGAAGCTAAAAATGAAGAGGTTAAATAAGTTATGATTAAATGGGCTTAGGATGTGGGACACAACATCCAACTTGAAAGTTGGGGGAAATTATGGAAAGTTGATATAAAATTCACAGATTGCATACTATTAAGAGAGAATTGCATGAAAATGATGTATAGATGGTATATCACACCAGTGAAAATGGCAAAGATGTTTAGGAAAGAAAATAACAGATGTTGGAGATGTAAGGAAAAGGAAGGAACATTTTATCATATGTGGTGGGAATGCAAATGCATTACAAATAATGGGAAATGATATACAATGAATTGAAAAAAATGTTTAAAATGAATTTTGTCAAACACCCTGAAGCCTTTTTGTTAGGTATCTCAAATCAAGAGCTACCAAAAGAAAAATGGACATTATTTATGTATGCTACAACAGAGGCAAGAATCTTGATTGCACAATATTGGAAGACGGAAGAAATACCATCAAAGGAACAATGGCAAGAAAAGCTGATGAACTATGCAGAATTGGCTAAGCTAACAGACAAACTACGAGAGAAGGACAAAAAGGACTTCAAAAGAGTCTGGGAACCATTTACAGTTTATTTGCAGAAGCAACAGAATGGACTGGATTCACTGGAAGGATTTGAATAAACTTTCACAACTTCATTTGAGTAACAGGTATTTTAGAGAAATAATAAGGGATTTTATTTTTGTGTAGAAAAAGCAGGATACGATAAATAAAACTAAATAACTCAGCAGAGGGGGAGTTGAGTCCAGAGGAGGGGAGGGAGAAAAATTGTAAATAACACGATGAATGAGATTTGTATCATTAATTGTTATAAAATTTAAGTGTGAAAACATGGCCAAGCCCATGGGTGAGGGCTTCGTAGTTGGGGGAAACGACATTCCCCAATAAGGGATGCGGGTGGTGCTGTGGGTTAAACCACAGAGCCTAGGACTTGCCGATCAGAAGGCCGGCGGTTCAAATCCCGCTACGGGGTGAGCTCCCTTTGCTCGGTCCCAGCTCTTGCCAACCTAGCAGTTCGAAAGCACATCAAATAGATAAATAGGTACCATTCCGGCGGGAAGGTAAATGGCGTTTCCTTGCACTGCTCTGGTTTGCCAGAAGCGGCTTAGTCATGTTGGCCACATGACCCGGAAGCTGTACGCCGGTTCCCTCAGCCAATAAAGCGAGATGAGCGCCGCAACCCTAGAGTCAGCCACGACTTGATCTAATGGTCCGGGTGTCCCTTTTACCTTTACATTCCCCAATGAAAGAACACAGAAGCTAGAAGCTCACAAATGTCAGATACAGGACTTTGATTAGGCTACTTTCAGCTCTGAAGGGCCCTACTCTGAATCGTGCACTCTCAGCTGGAACTCCAGTTTGGTTTGACAGTTCCACCCTCTTCTTCAGGAAAGAATGAGAAAAAGAAGGAGGGAATGACATGCAACATATGGACGACTCAGAAGCCCATGTTGGACACAGTGTTCACCTAAGCAGTGGGTGAAACTAATGTAGGGCTGCCTTATGTCTGGGGAAATCTGGAGATGGTGCCGTGCGAATGCACCACTTACCTGCCTTTCTTCTGATCAAGTCACCGCTGGAGGTGGCAGTGAGATCCGTGTGGTGCAAAAGGCATGTGTGCAGCAGTTACCGTATTTTCCGCTCTATAGGACGCACCCGACCATAGGACGCACCTTGTTTTGGAGGGGGAGAACAAGAAAAAAATAATTCTCCCCCTCTCTGCGCAGCACCCCTTCAGCGAAGCGGCAGGAGAAACGGAGCCCCTTCTATTTCTCCTCCCGCTTAGCTGAAGGGGCGCTGTGCAGCTCTCCCTCTCCCCCATTGCCTTCGTCTTCAGTGAAGGCAACCCAAAGTCAGGAGAATCTTGCTCTCCTGGCTTCAGCAAAAGGAACCCGAAGCCTCCGGAGCATGGTGGGAGCTCCTGCTGTGCTCCGGAGGCTTCAGGCGGCTATCTTTGAAGCCTAGAGAACAAGAGGGGTCGGTGCCCACCGACCCCTCTCACTCTCCAGGCTTCAGCGAAAGCAAGGCGAAGCCTCTGGAGCATGGCGGGAGCGCTCCCTCTGAGCTTCGGAGGCTTTGCGTTGCTATCGCTGAAGCCAAGGAGCCTGCATTCGCTCCATAAGATGCACACACATTTCCCCTTAATTTTTGGAGGGGGAAATGTGCGTCTTATAGAGAGAAAAATACGGTATTTGGTTGGAGGGAGCCTCTCCCTAGGCATGCGGTGTACTAGGCCAACAAAGCCCTTTAATCCACTTTAACAGTGCAAACCTAAACTGACAGTGTGTTCTTGAATCCCTCCCGCAAAATACTGTCAGCCTGGAGGCACCCAAGTCCAATAGTAGATCACCACTGTTCTTAAGCAGCAAATATCTGCAATCAAATTAAAATAGCCCTTAAACCTTGCTACTAGAAAGGGGAAGGTTGCATGCCACAACATCAAAAGAATTAGAGGAAACTGTGCCTCATGTAAATAGAAATGCAAATAGCTAGAGGTGACAAGAAGCTCCCTGTCATGTTTTGCTTCAATGCATTACAAAAGGATCCTAAATTAAAACCTGATGTGCTTGAGTTAAATATGCCATCCAGGCTTGCCAGAATTATAAATGGAGATTTTCTTTTCTATCCCAACATTAAGGGGGGAAAGATTTAACACTGTCTTTCTGAAAAGCTTACATGAGAATTTTATCCCGGGTGTCAATTTAATCAGGCAGAAATAATAAGTATACAGCCCACATAACATATTTATTCTGAAAGCCTTTATGTTCCGTTAATTAGTTTAGCTATTGCTTCCATGGTTCATTTGAGAGCTTCATGCTTAATTAAATATCAATACATTTCCTTGCCTTAAAAAAACTTTACAGAAAAAAATAAACTGTTTCTTCAAGTGATAATCTTGTTAACTGTTATATACATTTCAAGCGTGCATATTGGGAACTTTCAAAGATGAGTTTTCTATAGCAGCTCGAGCTTGAAACTGTATGCAAAAAAAGACTTGGAAAAAGGAATATTTTCTCAATGGAAATAAGGTGCTTTTCACATTTGGTTTTCTTAGATTTAAATAATCTTAAAATAATTCTGTATTAAGACAGCAGAGTTCTTAGGTCATACTTATGCAGAGACAACTGCAGTGTTTGTTTTGGTAAATTTAACAGCCTTAAGTGCAACCCAGTGTTTTGTGCTTCCAGGCTCATGAAGAAATCTATGTACAACTGTCGAACATGGTTCCAGTGCTTTGGCACATCTCAGCACTAGAGAAGTCGGGTTGTTATTTTTCATCTAAAAGGCTATTCTGAGAGTATTTTACTTGCAGTAGCAGAAATGAGCTATTTGTACTCCTGCAATAATGGAGCTCTGGTCAGTTCTTATGAAGAAGGGCTGGACTGCCATATAATAATCAAAATTCTATCTAATTTCTACTTCCCAAATCCATATGCAAACTGAAACGCAGCTACACTTAGGAAATTGCATGTCTCCAAAATTTGTGATGCAGTACTCCAACCAAAGACTGCATATGAAAAAAG
The DNA here is from genome assembly GCF_965112155.1 of Podarcis liolepis. Lineage (NCBI taxonomy): Eukaryota > Metazoa > Chordata > Lepidosauria > Squamata > Lacertidae > Podarcis > Podarcis liolepis. The sequence goes on along the minus strand of NC_139571.1, from coordinate 12,766,273 downwards.
CAAATATTAGGAAAATGCGGGCCTAAAAATGTTTATTGTTGGAAATAAGAAAAATGCGTTATATTTGTGGAAATTGCTTGGGGGAAATGCATATACTAGGTAACATTGCATAGGAAAATGTGTATATTAGGAGAAAGGAATTCAAATTTTGGTGTGGATTTTTTGTTTTTAATCACAAACTAATGTGAAAATGGGATGAACTAAATTTAAACTTGGGGGAAATTGGGTGGTGAGAGAAACCAAAACTGACAAAGACAATATTACATCTTCACAGGTGTTCTACGTGATACCTCTTAGCATTTCTCAAAAGGAGGTTATCAGCAAATCCTTCAGCTGCCCTGTGGCTGCTTTGCTATACCAGTGGAGAAGCAGGCAGCAGGCTGTAGCACCAAGTTTTAAAATGTGAGTTATTCGCTGTTACAACAGCAATATCGTTCTGTACGATCTGATGAACTGCTGTACTGATATTCTGTACTAAATGACTGGAATGAGCCAACCTCTGGAGGGTCTCTTATGCAAGACCCATTGATCTTTTCTCTCACACACAAATCCATGCACACATGGCTGCACACTACATTTTGTAGAGTTTACAGAAACAAAAACACAACGCTTTAAAGGGGTAAAATGTAGACATTCCTATGGTATCATTTAGGTAGGATAAAGTGGCTGCTAAGTCATTGCTTAAGGGACGCGGGTGGCGCTGTGGGTTAAACCACAGAGCCTAAAGCTTGCCGATCAGAAGGTTGGCGGTTCGAATCCCCACGACAGGTTGAGCTCCCGTTGCTCGGTCCTTGCTCCTGCCAACCTAGCAGTTCGAAAGCACGTCAAAGTGCAAGTAGATAAATAGGTACCGCTCCAGCGGGAAGGTAAACGGCATTTCCATGCGCTGCTCTGGTTTGCCAGAAGTGGCTTAGTCATGCTGGCCACATGACTTGGAAGCTGTATGCCGGCTCCCTCAGCCAATAAAGCGAGATGAGTGCCGCAACCCCAGAGTCGGTCACGACTGGACCTAATGGTCAGGGGTCTCTTTACCTTTACATCATTGCTAAGTGGCTGCTAAGCATATTCCACACTTTATTGTATGTTGTGGTTGTGGACACGGATGAGTGTTTAGAGTGGGAAGATGCAGAAAAGAGTTTATGAGTAATTCATAATTTTTGGCTAAATTTTCTTTGTACTTGCTCCTATTGAAGCTGAAGTTGCTTAACTGTAACACTCTACGGACGGTGAAAGAAAGAAAGAAAGAAAGAAAGAAAGAAAGAAAGAAAGAAAGAAAGAAAGAAAGGGCCCATTTTATTTTCTTTTTTAGCTCCTTAAAAGTCTAGATGTTAATGCATCTTGAACTAAACAAAGACTTACACATGTCTTTTCATACTTGATCCTTGACATCTCAGAGAAACAAACTGGAAAAATCATACAAAGAGACCCAAATATTTAAAACCCACATTGTTCCTACGTATGTCTAATCAGCATTTTTCTTTCATTGCTATCAGTTCATTAGCCCAAAGCATGCTAATTAATTGAAATTTCTGTGGACTTTTGTTACTGCGGTGTGCACATCCACACACACACACACACACGTATAGTGGCAGCTCATTCCTTTATGTTTAAGTGGGCTGACTTACCATCCACAAAGCCAGTGAGAAAAAGAGGTAGGATTAAGGCCATTTTGAATACCTCAGACCTTGTAAAGGCTACTTCTGTTCCTGGCCTCAGCCTTCCTTCTTGCCAGAAATTACCGTATTTATTTGAAATAACATCTTAAACCACAGATCCCCCCCCAATGCTATTTACTCAGAATATGCATTGTTTAGAATCTGAAACTGGCCCCTGAACCACTTTTCATATAATGGCTGCGAGGAAACAATATTGGAAATGCCAAAACGAAACACAATTTGCAAAGAATGAATGGTGGGAGAATATGAAGAGTTACAGAGATGGACGTGTATAAATAGCTATTGTACGCATGTGCTTTTGTGAGCTGTTAAAATTAGCGCTGTAACATCTTAATACTTTCCAATCAATTAAAATTTCACCCCAGATCAATTGGGCTGCAGCTAATTTTTAAAATATAGTTTTCTATCGTAATACTTTGTATAGCCACTTATTCAATGCCAAAAAAGAGAAAATGCATCACCAAAAAAAGAGGATACAGATTTGCAAAAATCATTTGCTGATTTTTATGTTTTGATGCAAATCTACATTTCATCACAGTGGAGATGACTGTAACCTGGAGACACTGAAGCCAGATCTGTGCACCAGCCAAGGTCTAACTCAGGGGTCAGCAAACCTTTTCAGCAGGGGGCCAGTCCTCTGTCCCTCAGATCTTGTGAGGGGGCTGGACTATATTTTGAAGAAAAAAAATATGAACAAATTCCTATGCCCCACAAATAACCCAGAGATGCATTTTAAATAAAAGCACACATTCTACTCATGTAAAAACACACTGATTCCCAGACCATCCATGGGCTGGATTTAGAAGGTGATTGGGCCAGATTTGGCCCCTGGGCCTTAGTTTGCCTAAGGTAAAGGTAAAGGTAAAGGGACCCCTGACCATTGGTCCAGTCATTACTGACTCTGGGGTTGCGGTGCTCATCTCGCTTTATTGGGCGAGGGAGCTGGCGTACAGTTTCCAGGTCATGTGGCCACCATGACTAAGTCGCTTCTGGTGAACCAGAGCAGCGTACGGAAACGCTGTTTACCTTCCCGCATGGAGCGGTACCCATTTATCTACTTGCACTTTGACATTCTTTTGAACTGCTAGCTTGGCAGGAGCAGGGCCGAGCAACGGGAGCTCATCCCGTCATGGAGATTTGGACTGCCAACCTTCTGATCGGCAAGCCCTAGGCTCTGTGGTTTAACCCACAGTGCCACCCGCGTCCCTTCTTAGTTTGCCTACCTATGGTCTAACTGTTGATGGGCAGCTTCAAGGCCCCTGCTCTGCCCACCCTTGTCATGGTTGCTTCATCTGTAAACTGGATTTGGACTAGACTCTCCTTCAAATATATAACCATCCTCAAGTCATCCCTTCAAACAAAGGACTGTTCTCTGTAAAGTGGAACAGATGACCATCCTAAATATTGATTTAGGATGTGCTGGTTTCCCATTGGAAATCACATATACCCCAAAGCAGGGTTGTTGCCGTTTTGACCCAGAAAGTGGGATACACATATGAGAAAATTAATTAAATTAAATAAGTAAAAAAAAATAGGATATAGCTGAGCCAAAAATATAACTGGATAAATTTATGAAATGTATTTTTGGATAGATTAAAATATGTATCTTTCTTGCCTCATGCACGTAGAACAAATTTCCATTTTGGCACAATGGCATTACAGTACAACTGCAAACCTTTTCATTGTTTAAACTGTTCAGCCTTAAGGAATTGTAATGGGTATGAGTTACTCGTGCGTAAACTGCCGTCTCTCTAGGCTTAATTGCCTTGGTTAAACCGTTCTGACTGCGCAGCCCATCTCCGTGTGGCTGTCTCAGTCGCTGGCAGAATCTGTCTGTGGGCGTTTCTTAAACCTTTTCCAGCATAAAAGCTGTTTGACTCCCAGTCGCCTCCTTCTCTCACTGCGCGGGAGTCTTCTGCGCAGGGAGGGCGTGGGTAGTGGAGGGCCTGTGCTCTCCTCACTGATCTCCAGAGAAGAATCCCGGAGCTCTCCCTCCGCTTCCCCCATTTGCCCCCCTTTATCCCTGGTGTTGCGCTGATTTCCTTCCTCCTCTACCGAGCTGCTTCTCCCCCTGGTGCTGGGTCCTTCGCCCGCAGAATCTGGGAGCCTCCCCTTTGCCTCTCGCTCTGATGTCAGTTCCCTGACAGGAATATAAACTGAAATCTCAACTGTAAAATAATAATGATGATGATAATAATAATAATAATAATAATAATAATAATAATAATAATACTAAGAACTGCTATGTAGGATGTTGTACATGTTCTGCCATCACAATTTGATTCAAATGGATTTTACAAAAATCAAAGACTGCTTTGAAGGCAATTGTGCAACGTGTCCATGGGCCGTATTTAATGTGTCAAATGATGTCAAATATCTTTATGATAGCTGTGATCCTCTCATTTGTGATTCATTCCCACAGCGGTTCTTTGGGCTGAGCAATCTGCACAGCATTGGCCATGCGGCTATTTTGACATACCAGTGAATAAATTTCCTCGTACTTAACGATTGGTGTATGTTCAAGATTGCAGAAGACATAGAAAAAGATACATCATATTCTGGAAAAGCTTACACAGAAAAACAAAAAATCACCAGGAGCATACAGAAAACATACATATTGCATTATTTAAACTCTTGTCGCAAATGACAGAGTGATACAGTAAGAACTCCTAGGGGCCGAGATCCCTTTGGCCCCTCCCCAATAAAATATTTAAGGGGGCTCCCCCCCCATTGATGGGCATTGCCATTCCAATGGTGTGTGTGCGCTGCGTCTTGTGATCAGTGGCGTGTGGTGATATTTTTCGTGGGAAACAGTTAGAGCCAGATGTGCCAGCTTGCAAGGGTGATGGGGAGAGGCAACATATTCACCCAGTGCTTTTCCAGCTGCACTGGCTCCCGGTGGAGTACAGGGTCAGATTTAAGGTGCTACTTTTGACCTTTAAAGCCCTTCATGGCCTAGGACCCTCGTACCTACGGGACCACCTCACCCGGTATGCCCCACAGAGAGCCTCAAGGTCCATAAATAGCAACACCCTAGTGGTCCTGGGCCCTAAGGAAGTTAGATTAGCCTCAACCAGAACCAGGGCCTTTTCAACTCTGGCTCCGGCTTGGTAGAACGCTCTGCCTCATGAGACCAGGGCCCTGCAGGATCTGATTTCTTTCCGCAGCGCCTGTAAGACAGAGTTGTTCCGCCTGGCCTTTGGCTTGGAGCGAATTTGATTCCCTCCCCTTCTTTCTTTTTTCTTTCTCCTCCTGCGATGAGGCTACATTTTAATATTTTAATGTTTTAATATTTTAATGTTGTATTTTAATTTTGTTTTTAAGTTGTATTCATTCAATTTGTTTTTATTATTGCTTGTTAGCTGCCCTGAGCCCGGCCTTGGCTGGGGAGGGCGGGGTATAAATTATTATTATTATTATTATTATTATTATTATTATGTGCACGAGCATCACAGCTCCATCCCTATGACAGGCAGAATCTTCCTGGGCTTTGGGAAGGAGGCACCAGGCCTCTGACAGGATGTGGGTGGGCTTTGGGGTGGGTCATTTAGGGCCATGGTTTTCAACCAGTGTGCCATGGCCCCCTGGGGTGCCTTGAATGGTGGTCCGGTGCACCGTGGGCAACACTGGCCTCTGTTCCTCTTTCCTTCCTTCCCTCCCTCCTCTGATGCCCCCTTGCATCTCTGCCTCCCAAAGGCTTCTACAGCTCTTTGCTGCACCAGTCCTGGCTACAAGCTCTGCAGGCAAATGGCTGGTCAAGGGGTGCTGGTTGCCAAGAGCTGAAGCAGCCTCAGAGTAACCAAGCAGGGGCAAGGGAGCCCAGCCAAACTGTTCACCAGCCCTTGCGGTTAGGAATGAACAGACAAGTCCCAGGCCCCTGTGGGGCAGTGTAAGGAGGCACCTCTTTTGGGGGCAGCTCAGAGACCAAGGGCGGCAGCAGTGGCTGCCCAGAGGACTCCCAAGGAGAGGGGAGAGGGGCATAGCTGTCAACTTACAGATTTGAAAATAAGGGACCAGCAGCCCAAATAAGGGATTTTAGTCAACCAGCTGAAATGCAAAGTTAAAAGGGACCAGATAATTTGGGAGAGCAGCGCCGGTTTTTAGCCCTTCGTTTCCAGAGGTTGCTGCTCAATACACCAGCTGATGAAACACTGCAATTAAATAACTACAAGCAGCAACCACTTTTCGCGCAAAACAAAGTCCAAGCTACGAAGATGGAGACCGGAAGGGGGCGGGCGGGCAGGGGAGCACACAGTTGGAGCCTCCCTCCTCCCTGACCGGCAGGGAGGGAGGGAGAGGAGCTGCTTCCTTTGAAACCCGGGAAATTTAAGGGACATCATCAATAAGGGACAACAGCAGGACACGGTGCTGGGATAAGGGAGTTTCCTGCCAAATAAGGGACGGTTGACAGCTATGGTGAAGGGAGGAGGCTGAGGGAACACTCCACAAGGGAAGGTGTTTGAAAAAGGGTGAGAGGCTGCCAGCCCTGAAGGCATAACTGGACTCCTGAGCCCCACAGGAGAGCGGCAAAAAAGAATGTAGTTGGTCAAGGGAGCCATGGACTCAGAAAGGTTGAAAACCTCTGATTTAAGAGACTCGCCTGGTCTCCCTAGACCCCTAATCAACTGTTGATTAATTTGTTAATTATTTCCTTGAATTTTATTGAGGGGGTTATCAGGGGGGCATATACAGTGTGTGTGTGTGTGTGTGTGTGTGTGTGTGTGTGTGGTATTATTATTTGTGCAATTTGCACAGCACTCAACAGAAAAATAGGTACATTTACAAGGAGGAGGGGGGGAACAGTTTGCTGCAGTTTGGAGTATATGGGATTGGATCTCAGATGCTTGCTGAGGCGATGTTGTCTGGAATGCACCCAGCAAATGAGTAGTCGCCACACATTCTCTGCACAAAAACCACATAGTCTGGAAATGTCCATAGACTAAATATGCTGATGTCATGCTGAGGTGTATGAGCATGAAAGTAATGCTGCAACACTTTTTTTTTCTTATTTCACATTCTGTAAATATGATGTATCCATATTTGGCAATCTGGCTATACCACATAGCATAAACGAGAGAGATAAATACATAGTTACTATAATTATAGATAACCTTTTGAAACTGATCCCTTTCAAGCAAATCTATCTGAAGCTTTGCTTTAGTGGTCTGAGAGGAATCCATTCAAATCATTCTGACCTTTTCTGAACTGATAGTTTGCCGCACAATGAAGGAGTTCATGACAAAATTCATGTGGAAGAAATCTGCCCATGATTATTCATGTACTGTTTGGGATGACTTTTACTGTATATGATGTGAACTGGTTATATTTGCTTTAAAACTGGTTTGCTGTTTCTCAGCTAGCCTTATTCAAACTGGGGGGAAATATTACACTCCCACAAATCAATAAATTATGCATTTTAATACAAAACACTTTAAGACCACAGTCTATTGTTACAGCCTTTTTCAATGCAAATTTTGTACAAATACCTTATATTTTTATTCTTCTCCATTTATATTACTAATTGGATATTATTGTTATGGTGAAGGTAGAATAAAACACTGCAGATGTTGCAATATCTAATTATTTTCACACTCATGGTTAGTTCAAGGTAGACTCTGACAGCACAAGCCTATCCATGTTTACTCTGAAATAAGTTCTGCTGTGTTCAGGGGGTGAAGGAGTATATCATACGTACCCACCCATCCAGCATCTTCAAGTGAAATAATAATCACAGATCAAACAATATCAGCAGAGCTTTTCTGACACAATACTTTTCAATGGGAGGGTTTCACACATCTAAGAGTAGCTCACACATTACATTCACTACAATGGGCTGCCGTTAATGTCCACTGTGGCCGTAGAGAGCTTGCAAACAGATGAAGAATCATGATGCCACTACTGGCTGACCAGATAATGGCTGGTGGAGATGAAGAATCTCGATGGGATTGTGGATGATTATCTATAGCAGCATATAGGGAATTTCCCAAGGAAATGCAGTTTTCAGGAGGCTCTCCATGGTTGGCTTAGCAACCAGTCAGAAAAATAACTGGCCTGGCCTGTCTCCTTTAACTGTCCTAGCCTGCTTATTGATTTGCAAAAAATCAGCTAGTAAAGATTTTCATCTTATAGAGATGAGCATTATTAACACCTGCTAATTGCTGGAGATCAAAATGGTGATGAAGCTACAGGGACTGGTTCAAAAATGGGGAACCTCGTTTTGTGGTGGGTTCAACGTATGAATCGACACGCAGCCACGTGTAATTGTGTGTAGACTCATATCAAGAAACAACTGAGCTCAAAAGTAATCTAACATTGCTTCCTTTTTTCTAAAACAAAAATTGCCACCACTAATTCACTTCTACATAATACTTGAACTCCCCCACAGCACTAAAACAACTTATTCTTATTGTAGTGTGTGTGAAAAAGAAAATAATTTCCTAGAGGAAATTACAAATGAGCACATATTTTTAGAACACCTATATGGCATGTTTGTGCCATTATTATACATGGTATGCTTCATTGACAGCATATGCTATGCACTTAAGAAGCATGCAGAATTGTGGCAATTCTTAACGCCATTTCCAATTTCAATAGGAGAACAGTCATCCACATTTACACATTCTTGAATAAAGAGGGAGAGAACTCATCCTGTGTACTTTTTGCATGTCTTCTTGATATATTCCCTTCACTCTATTATGTTCATCACTATAAACTCTTTGCTTACCGTAGTTACTGTTTGTTAGTCTACTTTTGTTATGATTGGTTTATTCTAGACTACTATAAAGGGGTTGCTCCTTTAATTACACTATGGGTAGTTGGAGGGTATGTGACCCCTAAACCAAGGAGAGAAGTAACAACCTTTAGAAGATATCTGAAGGCAGTCCAGTATAGGGAAGTTTTTTAAATGTTTTTATTTATGTTGGAAGCTGCAGAGAGTGGCAGGGGCAACTCAGTCAGATGGGCAGGCCAAAAATAGTAAAATCATCATCATCATCATCATCATCATCATCATCATGGAAAAGAAGGTCCTAATTTTCATCAGAAAAATGTTGGGAGGCTATGCCTTTGCCTGCTGGGAAAGTAGTTAACTGAGTTAAAACTAAAGAAACAGCAAAGAAGAATGAACAGTTGAAGCAATTCAACCAGACAACAGCCTATGCCTGAATAAAGGTAAAGGGACCCCTGACCATTAGGTCCAGTCGTGGCCGACTCTGGGGTTGCGGCGCTCATCTCGCTTTACTGGCCGAGGGAGCCGGCGTACAGCTTCCGGGTCATGTGGCCAGCATGACTAAGCCGCTTCTGGCGAACCAGAGCAGTGCACGGAAACACCGTTTACCTTCCTGACGGAGCGGTACCTATTTATCTACTTGCACTTTGACGTGCTTTCGAACTGCTAGGTGGGCAGGAGCAGGGACCGAGCAATCGGAGCTCACCCCGTTGCGGGGATTTGAACCACCGACCTTCTGATCGGCAAGTCCTAGGCTCTGTGGTTTAACCCACAGCGCCATTCGCGTCCCACATGCATAAAGCAATAAAATCTCCCAAACAAAAAGCAAACAAACAAACAAACATGAAATGTAGGATGGTTTAAGACAATGGCCATTTCCTCCTCTCCATCCAGTCACATGCCAGATAGTTTAACATAATTTATAAACATTTTCAAATGTTTCTTTGGAAGAAAGCCAACTATTCTTCATACTTTGTACTTAAAATAAATAATTTCACAGAATGTGTGGAAGTTGCCAAGAGCAGCAAAGGTTCACAAAAATTACAGGAGAACATCCCAGGTTGTACCATCCCCTAATTAATATGTTCACCTTTTGCAAAGATACACCCCTACTATAGAAGCTGAATGACCAGTGACTGCAATCATGTTCAGTCCAGGAGGGAAGGAGGGAAACGCAGCCAGAAAAACAATGCAAAAATGGTAGGCATTCCCTTAATGCCCCTGGAAATGATGCCAATGTCAACTAAGCAAGAGCTGTGTTGACAACAATGTTCACATGCTTTCCGTGTACAGAGGCAGTCAATGAACTCGTGATGTTGGGGCACAACGTACACACAATATGCACACAGATGTCACAGAGCACACACACACACAAACACATTATTATTGTTAATTATTAAATTTCTATATTGCCCATCATCTGACGATCACAGTGTGGTTTACAATACCAAAACACAGAACATAGTAACAAACAAAAACAATAACCACCACCACCACCCCAATTTCAAAGGCCACAGATTGTTTAATTAGCCAAAAGCTTGGGAAAAGCGGAATGTATCTGCCTGGTGCCTCAAGATATGTAATAAAGACACCAGGTGAGTCTCACTGGGGAGAGCATTCTGCAAACAAGGAGCCACCACAAAAAAGGCCCCAGGACACAACCAGCAACACCAAGGGTGCAGTGTCCCGTTTTGCTGCTTGAGGCGAAGCACGAAGTGCCGCCTCACTCTGCCATGCCACCCGCACCATTACCTCTGCCACTGCGCCACCCCACTGCCACTGGCACTACCAGCACCGCATTGCCTGCAACACCACCTCAGCACCGATATAGGCTCCACTTAGGGGTACCACCTCAGGGGCTGTTATGTACTGAAGTTCTCACCCTGGGCTGACAGGGGGATACTGTAGATAGTTATGCAAATAAGGGATTGAAAGTGACGTTCAGTGATTGGATAGTTTTAGAAAATTGTTACAGTTACGTTGTACTGGAGCTTTATATAAGCAGGCTGACTGAACCCTTCAGTTCAGTTCTGTTCTGGCCTGTGAATAAACAAGAGCTGTTTGAAGAATGGCTGTGTTGTCTGATATGTTCACCCACAACTTAACAGGGGCTTCACTCTTCCTCATGGGTGGACTGGCCTGAGCAACAACCCCACAAGCACAAGTCTCTACAAGCAGCAGTTTGAATCCATTAAGGCTGCTCAAGACCACCATTTCAGAGCACAACACACCAAGGGCAGAAAGGAGAAATAGCAACAGCAACAAAGCCCACCCACACCGTTCCCTGGGACACGGCCCTGCAGAGAGCACATAAATCATGTGCATTTGACCATATATCTAGTCTTCCGTCTACTACACCAGGTCCCAAGTGCTTCGCCCCACTTCTTAAAGGGCAACAGTAAGATCCACCTCCCAGCTCTTGGTCCAGATAACGTGGGTCTGGGTAGCCTGTAACTTTTGTTTGATATACCCATTTTTCTCTTCTGCAATTACTGCATTTCAGTGATTCAAGCCACACAGTAATTTTAATCCTGCTCTGATGCTTGTAACAGTAAACATCCTTTTGCTTGAAAACAAATTGGGATTTGTTGATTTATGCTAACTCCCCCAAGTAACTAAAGTAATTAAGAGTGCAGGGTCACCTTTGTGATCTCCAATTCCACACACCCCCTCTTTTTTAAATTATTTCAATTTTGGTTCACTTTTGAATCCAAACCACAGATAGACAAGACAGCACCAGCATTGTTAGATGAAGCCAGCTCGCTTCCACTAGGCCACACAAGGGAGAACTAGTAACGTATTTTTCGCTCTATAAGACGCACCAGACCATAAGACGCACCTAGTTTTTGGAGGAGGTAAACAAGAAAAAAAATATTCTGAATCTCAGAAGCCAGAACAGCAAGAGGGATCACTGCCCAGTGAAAGCAGGGATCCCTCTTGCTGTTCTGGCTTCTGGGATAGCTGCGCAGCCTGCATTCACTCCATAAGACGCACACACATTTCCCCTTACTTTTTAGGAGGGAAAAAGTGAGTCTTATAGAGCAAAAAATATGGTAGTTTGTAAAGCATATAGCAGTTTCATTTGCTTATTTATCTCATTTTGTAGTACATATAAAATATGAAATGATTCATTTAAACATTGAATGCTGCAACTTACAATAGTTTAGAAACAGAAGATAAAAGTTATCTCCAGTTGTTCTTGGTGTTTCTCAGTATTTTACCTTTTCTGTTGTCCCAATTCATGATGGTTATAACAATTTGTTACAATATTTGGCACTGTGAAAACACTGTTTAAAGCATTTTGCAGTGTTTAGTATAGAATGGATCCATTTTGGAACAGTCTACTACTCTGCAGAGACGTTTGCAAGTGCCCTGGGGCCTTTTGGATATGTTTTCTAATTTTTCTAGGTGTCCGGATTTACATTAAGAGCGAAGAAGGCAAGAGCTCATTGCTGAAATCAATGAACTTTTCAGGGTTAGTCCTGGGGATTTGTGAGGATGGTATGTGAAACAAGGACTAGCCTCCTCTGAAAGATTTAGACTGGCAAGGGCTCAGTAGTATGAAACACACAGAATGCACTCTATGAAAAGTTCTCTGAAGTAACCTATGCCAAAGGAACATTTTATAACAATAACATAAACACTTCAGTTTAAATGGAAATCAAGGGAAATAAATCCCAAGCACATTCTGACTGTGGTTTCAAAAAGTTTACACACACACACACACACACACACACACACACACACACACACCAGGAATTTAGCCCAGAGACTATTATGTGCTAAATTCTGTTCTTTTGGCAAGAGGCACAAATACTGGAGGAATTCATCCAGACCTATTTCTATTGGCTTCAAGTGAATCCCTCAGCCAATTGCTCTAAGTCACCATTTGTGATCCCTTTGTGATTTCAATCTTGTTTTGTTTTTGAGTTTGGTTTAACCATTTCAAGGCTTCTGGAATGCATGGAGCTGAAAAGAAGTCCCCTTGTGTGTCGAGCACAAACTTACGCATTTATCATTTAATCACTTGAGTGTAAAACATCGCCAATGGTTGAGCTTACTGAGCCACTGGAAACTGATTAAAGGCAGCAAGTGGGGAGTAAAACAAATGAAGATGGAATCCAGCTTTTTGTACAAGGAGTCCCATAGCATACTGATGAACTTCTTTTTCAGACCATGCCAAGTGACAGATGAAAAAACAATGCCCCTAAGGAGTAAAATAATAACTATGTGAAAGAGATTTCAAGTGTGGCTCAAGCTGCTTACTGATTAACATTTTTGCACACATAACACTGTTCACAGACCTATGCCACTATTCTTCACATTCAAAGGCTTTCTTGACAATTGCACAAAAATCATCATAGCTGACTCACTGTTCTCACACAGCTTAGCAGTCTGAGAGCTATGAGTGATATGCAGTGTTAGTCATACTCAAGAGTAGCCCCACTGGTTTCAGTTGGTTTACTCTGCATGTGACTAATTTGGATTAGTCACCCCTTATACATGTTGTTTCATAGTGAGGGGGGAAAGTTGTGTTATGAAGAGATTCTGAAACATGAGGACACATTTTAATAGATGTCATCGATAAAGGAATGTAAATTGTATGCACATTTCCCTTATATTATGTAGCCTTCTTTCCAATCTTTCCCCATGAAGTAAGTTGTTGAAATTGTAACAATTTGTTGTGAATTTTGTTGTGAATGCATTAGTTCAATATATGCAAACCAAAAGTATGTTGACTGAAATTATAGTTTCAGCAATATTCAGGAACATTTTAATGCAATCTTAGGCCTGCTGCAACAAACTTTCAGGAAAGCTATGCTGAAAGTACAAAAAGAGCATTGTTTGAGGTCATGCCAAAACAATCACTGGCTAATATTTAGGTATCATGCATTCCAGATACTGAACTTGGTCTAGTTCTTCCAATATTCAAAGCATACCCTCTGAGGATCAGATCATTAAATTATTCCTTGACATGCAAATCTTTGAAGAGAATATACATATGCATTGATGGAGTAATGCATACCCTCCAACATTTCTCTGATGAAAAGAGGAACGTCCCATTTCATAATGATAACCTTAATATTTATAACCCACACATCTTGTTGGGTTGCCCCAGCCACTCTAGGCAGCTTCCAATATGTATAAAAACATAATAAAACATCAAACATTAAAAAACCTTCCCTATACAGCATTGCCTTCAGATGGCTCCATCCATTCCAACATTCCTCCTATGAACATAGGGAATTCCTAAGTAAAAGTGGAACATTTCAGGTTCAAATCAGAAACTGGGACGACTTCTCTAAATCAAGGACGTCCCTGGAAAATAGGGGCACTTCGAAAGCATGTCAAAGTGCAAGTAGATAAATAGGTACCGCTCCAGCGGGAGGGTAAACGGCATTTCCGTGCGCTGCTCTGGTTCGCCAGAAGCTCCTTAGTCATGCTGGCCACATGACCCGGAAGCTGTACGCCGGCTCCCTCAGCCAATAAAGTGAGATGAGCGCCGCAACCCCAGAGTCGGTCACGACTGGACCTAATGGTCAGGGGTCCCTTTACCTTTATTATTATTTATTAGATTTATACTCTGCACCTCCCTCCAAATGAGCCAAGGGCAGCAAACATATCAATACTAATACAATTACAGCTTCTGTAGAAAAACAGTTTAAAACTCCTAAAAATCAAACACTGATTGGTATCACCACTTCTGCCAGAGCAGTACTGCACATGGAAAATCAAGTCCCCAAACCTGCAATTAGGTTAGTTGGAGAATAAGAAATGGATAATGGTGGTAAAAAGGAACAAAGAATCAAACACAAGTGGGACTATTTGCACAAACAAGCCGGCAGAAAAGTAAGATACCAGAACTCAGATTTAAACAAGAACCCATTGGAATCTGTTGCCTCTTATATTAAATAAAAAGCCTCTGTATTCTTGGAAGTCTCCTCACGCTGTAAAAGAACATGTCTGAAATATCATTTCCCGGCAATAATATTACTGAGATTGTAAAAAGTTAAAAAAGGCACTACTATTACAAAAACACACACCCAAATCCTACCTTTAACTGTGCTTGTCATTAAACTGTTTCCATGCTCTTGCTGCTTTGGCTTCAAAAACTGTGGCGCGGGCGGCCCTGGAGGTTGTGGTGTATGGTAGAGGGCCTTCCCATTTGTAACCATTTGTCTCCTGGGACTTAATGCAGTGAAGTGAATATTGCTATGGGTCACATTGCTCTGAGGAGCAACGCCTCCTCCAGGAGATGTCTTTAAATGGGAGTTTGTAGATAGGTTTACCATAGCTGGGCTTGGGGTGCTACCACTGGACGAAGAGCAAGGAGTTCCTGCATGAACTCTGAGAGATGGGATCTGCTGTCCATTGACCACACCAGGCCTGCTGTGAGGAGTACTTGTTGTCCAATGGCTCATAGTGCATGATCTCACATTCATTGTCCAGTGGTTGTACTCTTAAAGATATGCGGTACAGATCCCCAGGTGGCGAAGACATCAGTCCAGAGTCAGTGAGGTATCCATGGTGCCTTAAGCCTGTTATAAGGGAGGGCGAGAGGACATAATAAAATAACATACACTGTAAGAAAATGCAAGCGACACAGAAAGCAACTCTGCTTAACTATGTAGGGAAGAGATATTGATTGCCTGAGCATCAAAGTAGAAGCAATCAGAGAAAAAGGCTTCTGGGGATAAGGATAAATGATTGCTGAGAACTATAATAAAGGGAAATGGTGCCCTTTCAAAAGCAGAAGTTAACAGGGAGGTCAGTTACCTTTGTACTAGTTAACCAGCCATGAAATGGAATGAGCGCTGAGCAAGAAAGAAGAGTGGGCTCAGAAAGGAGAGCCAAATGCTTCATTGAGAAGAGCTTCCCTAGCCTATTCCTCTATTTTTACTTTCTGCTCATTTAAGAGAGGAGCCAAAAAGCAGGCATAGCAGTCAAAAGCACTGGGATGTGAAATATCAGTGTCTGGTTATGTTTTTAAGGGGCAGGAGCACAATAAAAAAGCTAAGTGCAGAATACGTCACTCCACCAGCAAGGAGGGAAATGTAAAGAACAAATGCAAATAAAGTAAAAATAAAATAATGTATTTTTTGCTCTATAAGACGCACTTTTTCCCTCCTCAAAAGTAAGGGAAAATGTGTGTGCGTCTTATGGAGCGCATGCAGGCTGCGCAGCTATCCCAGAAGCCAGAACAGCAAGAGGGATCACTGCTTTCGCTGCACAGCGATCCCTCTTGCTATTCTGGCTTCTGGGATTCAGAATTTTTTTCCTCTTGTTTTCCTCCTCCAAAAACTAGGTGCGTCTTATGGTCTGGTGCGTCTTATAGGGTGAAAAATACAGTATGTGGCATTCATTTCCAAAGTGCACCCATTAGCTAACACAAACGTGACTGTGTTAATTTTACAATTAACAGAAAAAACAGTATCTCAACAGATTACTGTGCTTAGCAGATCAGGGATGAGTGATTCCCGCATCTATCCAATGTGTGTTATATGGAGAGAGCAACTTGTGAGCAGAGGTTGCATTTGTAGAGGATAAATTAAGTAGTCAGCAAACAAATGGGAATTTTGTTCTATAAGTGTTTTCACATTTCTCAGCAGAAGTACATTTAACCCTCCTCTCCCGTCCTCACATTTTGGCCATGTTGCAGAACAACATGGAGTGTGTATGATTTAGTTGAAATGAGAGGAGGTAAAATGAGGTATGTGGTTTTGATTAAAAAGGCCACATCCCTCCTTCTTCTGCTACTTATTCTCATTTGTGAGTGTATCTAGTGCAGTGTAGAATGTACAGTTTTTAAGTCAACTTACAGCTTCATTTCAGTTTTCTGTCCTTTTGGTGTCCCCAGGTGTCATTGGTCTCTGACTCCCATCACTCCCACGCAGCAATTGGGGGGTTGTACATGAGCAACAAAGGGACACAGGTGGCGCTGTGGGTTAAACCACAGAGCCTAGGACTCGCCGATCAGAAGGTCGGCGGTTTGAATCCCCATGATGGGGTGAGCTCCCATTGTTCGGTCCCAGCTCCTGCCAGTTTGAAAGCACGTCAAAGTGCAAGTAGATAAATAGGTACTGCTCCAGCGGGAAGGTAAACGGCATTTCCATGCACTGCTCTGGTTCACCAGAAGTGGCTTAGTCATGCTGGCCACGTGACCCGGAAGCTGTACGCCAGCTCCCTCAGCCAATAAAGCGAGATGAGTGCCGCAACCCCAGAGTCGGTCATGACTGGACCTAATGGTCAGGGGACCCTTTAAAGGTAAAGGTACCCCTGTCCGTACGGGCCAGTCGGGTCCGACTCTAGGGTTGTGCGCCCATCTCACTTAAGAGGCCGTGGGCCAGCGCTGTCCGGAGACACTTCCGGGTCACGTGTCCAGCGTGACGAAGCTGCTCTGGCGAGCCAGCACCAGCGCAGAGCACGGAAACGCCGTTTACCTTCCCACTATAAAGCGGTACCTATTTATCTACTTGCACTTAGGGGTGCTTTCAAACTGCTAGGTGGGCAGGAGCTGGGACCGAATGACGGGAGCTCACCCCGCTGCAGGGATGCGAACCGCCGACCATACGATCGGCAAGTCCTAGGCACTGAGGTTTTACCCACAGCGCCACCCGCATCCCTAGGGGGTCCCTTTACCTTTTACCTTTACCTTTACATGAGCAATATCTGGAAGGCCACAACTTTTCCAGCCCTCTTTTACCCTGTCTGGACAAATCTCTCTATTTCGGTTTCTCATGTTTCCAAGTTGATGTTTCCTTCCTCACAATTCTGCACCAGCTTCCAGGGGGGAAATTAGGTCCTCATGAAAATTCATCTGAATTTAATGCAAATTTCTCCGAACATAACATTTCTGTATGCAACTTTTCCTGATATACACATTTTGGCACGCACCTTCCCCTAATATGATGCATTTTGTGTTTTAATGAATATATGCATTTTTACTTTTACCTAACATGCACTTTTTTTGTACACATTATTTGGCTGGAGAACAGCATCACAAAATCTAGAGAAGTGTGAATTTCTAAGGATAGCTGTGTTTCAGTTTGGTATATTGGTTCAGAAAGCATGTGTTAGGTAGATTTGCTTTAAAATCTGAACCAATCAGAGGTTTCTCCCCCATGGCAAATATGTACTAAGTAACTGAGGGAATATCATCTCCATAATTAGCTGAGAGGTGTGGAGAAGACTTCTGAAGGAGAAGCATTCATTTGGATAAAGGAAATGTGAATAAGTTAAAGTCTTGTGGATGTTCTGGGTGATAATTAGAATGATTTTCAGGGAATATATGAAAATGTGTTCACCAATAAAATTGTGAGGAAGCAGCTTTCCTTTCCTCACTGTAACTACCCATGTGGCAAGGTGAGGCAACCGCCTCAGGTGGCAGGAGCAACAGAGGCAGCAGATCAGTCTCAAAGGAATGCATATTCTCTGATGAAAATAGGGATGTCCTAAGGAAAATTGGGGGACGCGGGTGGCGCTGTGGGTTAAACCACAGAGCCTAGGACTTGCTGATCAGAAGGTCGGCGGTTCGAATCCCCACAACGGGGTGAGCTCCCTTTGCTTGGTACCTGCTCCTGCCAACCTAGCAGTTCAAAAGCATGTCAAAGTGCAAGTAGATAAATAGGTACCGCTCTGGCAGGAAGGTAAACGGTGTTTCCGTGCGCTGCTCTGGTTCGCCAGAAGCGGCTTAGTCATGCTGGCCACATGACCCGGAAGCTGTACGTCGGCTCCCTAGGCCAGTAAAGCTGCCGCTGCTTGAGACAAGCACTGGCTAATCCCCCTTCCCGAATTTGGCAGCAGCAGCACTTGTGAGGGAAATAGGGATATTCTGGGATCAAATCAGAAACCAGGTTAGTTTTCATAATTCTGTCTCTGTCCCTGGAAAATCAGTCCACTTGGAGGGTATGTGTATGTGAACATATAGTATATGGACATAACCCTTCCTCCCTCTCCCTTTCTCTCTCTCTCACACACAAAAACACACATATGCAACACTCACATACTTTACTAATCTATATCATCCATATTAAATAGCCTAATCCTATCTATGTTAAAAGCAACAGCAAGATTCCTATTAACAACTCTGAGAAGTTGCAGAGCACAGCTCAATTTATATAACTCAAAAAGATAAATGCTAAATTGTTAGCTTCCATTGTTTAAGCTGCAGATTGCAGGAACATTTATTGATTACAAGCAATATCATTTGTTTTCATGCCTGGCTGCAACATAAATCACATTTTGCCATTCAACCAGGGACAGATGGGGCTGAATGTTCTTAGATTCCCAGGGTTTGTTTTATTAAAGCAGAATGTACCTTGCCCTAACACAGGTGACTGGGTCTTGAGAAAAAGAACATGAAAACAAAGAGGAGTCATTCTCTTGGTGGAACCGTGTGCACTACAACATTATAAATCTACAGTGAATCAAAACCATTCCTGTCTGTAGCTTTAAAATACATTATAAAAGTGCAAACATAATAAGCAGGAGATTACACACTGCACATTCATTAAGTTTTCTTCAGAAACAATGTACTTTGATTACCTGACAGAGGTATATTTATATGCAATGCAGTACGCAGAGGGTCTTATCTGGTCTACGTCAATGCATTCCTCATGGTTCTAAAAGGTCTTTTTTCTTCTTCTCTTAGTTCCTTCCTTTAAAATGCATGTTACACTATGCCACTATGCAGCAATAGGTTTTTGACACGGAGAAAGAAAGAAAGAAAGAAAGAAAGAAAGAAAGAAAGAAAGAAAGAAAGAAAGAAAGAAGGAAGGAAAGAAAGAAAGAAAGAAAGAAAGAAAGAAAGAAAGAAAGAAAGAAAGAAAGAAAGAAAGAAAGAAAGAAAGAAAGAAAGAAATGCTGCTTTCTGACATCATGCTAAAACATAGTTTAATGTGGTGTGAACAGATCTATTGCGTGGGTGGTGCTGTGGGTTAAACCACAGAGCCTAGGGCTTGCCGATCAGAAGGTCGGCGGTTCAAATCCCTGTGACGGGGTGAACTCCCGTTGCTCGGTCCCTGCTCCTGCCAACCTAGCAGTTTGAAAGCACGCCAAAGTGCAAGTAGATAAATAGGTACCACTCCAGCGGGTTCCATGTGCTGCTCTGGTTCGCCAGAAGCAGCTTAGTCAGGCAGGCCACATGACTTGGAAGCTGTACGCCGGCTCCCTCGGCCAATAAAGCGAGATGAGCGCTGCAACCCCAGAGTCGGCCATGACTGGACCTAATGGTCAGGGGTCTCTTTACCTTTTGCACAACTCCACAACCACCCCTCTTCTACTCTGCTGAAAGTGCAAGGAGGATTTCAGAAGTTTCCTCCTTTGCTTAGTCACAGCTTGTCATCACTGGCGGAGGAAGGGGGTGTGGTGGGTGCGGCTCGCCTGGGTGTCATCCCTGAGGGAAGGTGACATCGCCGCACCCCCCCCCCCCCAGGATGCTCACCACAGGCGGTGCCCCCCTGGGACACTCACCCCACCGTCGGCTGCACAGGTGCCGGAGCAGCTAACTCCACCTCTGCTTGTTATGTCATCTGAACTGACCAACTGTGGCTAATGTTAACGATGGTTTGTGTGAAACAAACAAAGCTGACACCATGGAAGAGAGAACAAGCTTGTTTTTGCCTGCTCTGGAGAGCCAAACTCAAACCAGTGGATTCAAGTTACAAGAACAGACCCCCCCCCCAAGTGTCTTTATTTTCTGGGGATGTCCCTGATTTAGAGAAGCCATCCCAGTTTCTGATTTGATCCTGGAATCTCTTTTCCTTAGGATGTCCCTATTTTCACTGGAGAGTATGGAGTTATCTGACCCCTGAGCCATCTGAAGGCAATTCTGTATAGGGAAGTTTTTTAAATGTTTTGTTATGTTTTTACATGTGTGTAAGCTGACCAGAATGGCTGGGGCATCCCACTAAGATGTGTGCGGGTGGCGCTGTGGGTTAAACCACAGAGCCTAGGACTTGCCAATCTGCAGGTTGGCGGTTCGAATCCCCGCGGTGGGGTGAGCTCAGTCCCTGCTCCTGCCAACCTAGAAGTTTGAAAGCATGTCAAAGTGCAAGAAGATAAATAGGTATCGCTCCGGCGGAAGGTAAACGGCGTTTCTGTGTGCTGCTGTGGTTTGCCAGAAGCGGCTTAGTCATGCTGGCCACATGACCCAGAAGCTGTCTGCAGACAAACGCCGGCTCCCTCAGCCTATAGAGCGAGATGAGTGCGCAACCCCAGAGTCAGTCACAAATGGACCCTTTAAGCTGCCCAGAATGGCTGGGGCATCCCAATAAGATGTGTGGGGTATAAATAGTAGAATTATCATTATGGAATGGGATGTCCCTATTTTCATCGGAGAAATGTTGGAGGGTATGTGAGAAAGGAGAGTCCAACTAAACACCAGAAAAAACTTTCTGACGCTAAGAGCTGTTTGACAATAGAACAGTTTCCCTCGGGAGGTTGTGAACTCTCCGTCCTTGGAGGTTTTTAAGCAGAGTCTAGGTGGCTATCTGTCCGGGATGCTTTAGCTAAGATTCCTTCATTGCAAGTGGTTAGACTTGATGAGCCTTGGGATTCCTTCCAATGCTACAATTCTACGATTCTATGTTTGTGCGTGCACGGATAGCACCACATGTAACAAAAAGCTCTGATGCATAAAATTTACCAGTATGGTACATAAAATTAATCCATTCTCAATCATCCTCCCCAGACCTAATATTAGCAATGAAGGCTTCCAGGTGCAGTTGAGCCCCTTTCCACAGAAGCAAGGAAATCCCCACTCCAACTGTTACTTCTCCTCCGCTCCATTTGGATAGCCATTGTGTCACTGCACACCAAGGCAACACATCCTGACCATATGTCTGCCTTAGTTTGTATGCAAAGATCCCACCAGCCTTGCTATCTTTACTCACAGATAAGCCCTTCTGACTCAATATAATGGCTTAGGTAAGGACTCAGGATACATGGGTGACTCATATTGCTCAGAGATCCAAATTTAGATTTTAGAAGGTATTATGTGTTAGCAGGGACGCGGGTGGCTCTGTGGGTTAAACCACAGAGCCTAGGACTTGCCGATCAGAAGGTTGGCGGCGTGAGCTCTCATTGCTCGGTCCCTGCTCCTGCCAACCTAGCAGTTCGAAAGCATGTCAAAGTACAAGTAGATAAATAGGTACCACTCAGGCGGGAAGGTAAACGGCGTTTCCCTGGTTTGCCAGAAGCGGCTTAGTCATGCTGGCCACATGACCCGGAAGCTGTACACCGCCTCCCTCGGCCAATAAAGCGAGATGAGCACCGCAACCCCAGAGTCGGTCACGACTGGACCTAATGGTCAGGGGTCCCTTTACCTCTACTATGTGTTAGCAAGTCTAGTACAAATTCCAGAGGACTAGCCATGTAAACTAAAAAAAAATAAAATTACTGCATTTTTATATTGCCCTTCATTCTGTAGTTTTTCAGAGCACTTTACAAAATAATAAAATTGCATCTACATTAAAAACAATTATCCCAACTCTAAAAACATTAGCATATCAACAGAAATACCCTAACTTTACATCACTTTGCACCAGTTATGTAACAGTAACCCTTGGGCCTCACATGTCAGCTGTCTTCCCAACACTTGAATGAAAAGATGGGTCTCTGGGCTGATGCCAAAATGCAATCAATTGAGGGAGATGGCCAGACCTTCAAGAGAAGGGGGTTCCATAAGTGGGGTGCTTTCACATTGAAGGCCCTGTGTCATGCTCTTGTGCCGCAAGAAATGCCTTCTGGGAAAATGAGCAGGGCCTCCTCACAGATCTCAAGACTCAGGCTGACATCTATTGCGAAAGGGTCTCTCCTTCAATCATTTTGGTCCCAGGTCATTTAGGACCTTATCTCCCATGAATACCTTGATTTATGTCTGGTAGCATATAGACAAGCAGTACAGCTCTTTAAGAATCAGTGTGGTGTGATTTCATTTTGCTACACTGCTCAGAACCCTGATACAGTGGTACCTCGGGTTAAGTACTTAATTCGTTCCGGAGGTCTGTTCTTAACTTGAAACTGTTCTTAACCTGAAGACCACTTTAGCTAATGGGGCCTCCTGCTGCCGCCGCGCCGCCGGAGCACGATTTCTGTTCTTATCCTGAAGCAAAGTTCTTAACCTGAAGCACTATTTCTGGGTTAGCAGAGTCTGTAACCTGAAGCGTATGTAACCCGAGGTACCACTGTAGTCAGATTCTATGCAAGCTGCAGCTTCCAGCTTCCTATGTAAAAAGCACATTGTAATGGTCTACTTGGAATGGATTGTTGTGACCAGGATATCCTGGTCCAGAAAGAATCCGGAGCTGGTGAATCAGCCAAAGCTTGAAATTGAAACCAATTCTGCCTCAAGTAACAGTAGTGAATCCAGGGGTACTCCTTCAGGCAGAGTGCCATCCATTCAAAACAGGTTACTTGCTCAAATCCCCCAGTCAGGGACCACCCACCATACCACCTCTGCCTTGCTCGGATTCAGTCTTAGGCCGGATTGAGACACATCAAAGAAGCGTGTCAATTAAATGTGTTGTAAACTTTGTATGAGAAATCGGGTTGGCGAAAACAGAACTCCACAGCGCCATCTGGTGTCACAGTGTTATAAAGCATATACAGTGGTACCTTCGTTCTCAAACTTAATCGGTTCCGGAAGTCCGTTCCAAAACCAAGGCGTTCCAAAACCAAGGCACGCTTTCCCATAGAAAGCAATGCAAAATGGATTAATCCGTTCCAGCCTTTTAAAAACAACCCCTAAAACAGCAATTTAATATGAATTTTACTATCTAACGAGACCATAAAATGAAAGCAATAAACAATGTACTGCAGTCACATAATGAATCAGTCAGTAACCGAACTGGGTTCCACATAGTCACACATAAAAAAGAGCCGCAAAAACAAAAACACGAAATAAATAGCAAAAGCAGACAAACCTCAGCATAACACTCAAAACGGAAGTGTAGCACTGAAATTGTCAGCGTAACACTCAAAACGGAGCACGTTTGGCTTCCAAAAAAAGTTTGCAAACTGGAACACTTACTTCCGGGTTTGCAGTGTTAGGGTTCCGAGTTGTTTGAGTACCAAGGCGTTTGAGAACCAAGATACCACTATACAACACATATAAAGCGCTTTTTCTTTGCCAATGTAGCTGAGTCCTCAGTTTAAGTTTCTATGGACTAAAGCCCAGTTCATTGGATGCATAGAATGTTGGAAGATACAAATGTACATATATACATAGGAGTATAGAGATAATACAATTTGTAAACAGTAGAATGAAAGAGTCATGAAATGCAGGAGTTATAATCTGTGAATTTTATGCCAAATCTTTGTGTGTATGTGTGTGAGAGAGAAAGCGGGAGAGAGAGAAACACAGTGACAATTAGCAACAGCAATAATTGGTGTAACACATTCTTCCAAGCCTTGCTAGATTAATTTACCAATCCTGAAGTGGGAGAGAAAACCTTCATCTTAATTGAGGGTGTTTCTGGACAGGGGCTTAATATCACAAATGTGTCATTTAAGCATTACAAAAAGTTTGTTGGCAACCAGTTTATCTTTTCAGATTTTCTACAGAAAGGATAAATGCAGTTTAAATGTGGAGGAGGAATATTAGCTGCCATGCTGTGTTGATAACGTTATGTGACGAATAGACAGTATGAGAGCACTGATTCCACAATAAAAGCCCATCGGAGTCCTAATTGTATATCAAAAGGACCAAATCAAATTTACTGAGCTATAATTTATCACTAGATTTGAGTTATTTCTATTACAGACTTGAGCTCTGGCCATTAACTTCTATGTACAGGAGTGGCAGCAGAGGGAGGAATGATTTCAATAACCAAAATAAGCTTTGAAACCATTCAAAATCAAGGCTACAAGAGCATTCGGTTACATTTCAAAATTAAGAGAAATATGTTTCTTCTTCAGGTTTGCAGAATCACCTTCTGTTTGCCCATATGTGTAATAATCTGTCGTGAGAGAATCGCGTAAGAATAAGAGGGGGAAGGGTAGCTCTGTTAGGCTGCTTCAGCAAAACTAACAAAGAGCCTTGTGATAACTTTAAAGAGTAACAAATTTATTGTTATTATTTCATCCACAGCAGTTTATAGGTAATCAATTTAGATCGGTGATGACATCATTAAGAATGGATCTGCAGTAGACATGGGAGCCAGCTTCGAGGTAAGGTAAAGGGACCCCTGACCATTAGGTCCAGTCGTGGCTGACTCTGGGGTTGCGGCACTGATCTCGCTTTATATTGGCCGAGGGAGCCGGTGTACAGCTTCCAGGGCATGTGGCCAGCATGACTAAGCCGCTTCTGGCGAACCAGAGCAGCGCACGGAAACGCCGTTTACCTTCTCGCCAGAGCGGTACCTATTGACGTGCTTTCGAACTGCTAGGTTGGCAGGAGCAGGGACCGAGCAACGGGAGCTCACCCCATTGCGGGGATTCGAACTGCCGACCTTCTGATCAGCAAGTCCTAGGCTCTGTGATTTAACCCACAGCGCCACCCGCGTCCCCAGCTTCTAGGTGCCACCCCCCAAAAAACCCCCACTAAACAACACTCCAGCCCCAGGGCTTGGTTTCTATGAAGAGAAGCTCTAATGCGTAGGTCTGTAGAGAAACCATATTGATTTGAAAGCCCAACCTCCTCATGCCAGATATGCGTAGAGCTGGCTATCCTGCTCTGTGATAGGGAAAGAAACTTTGCATGCGCCTAATAGCATTCTCCTCCTTAATGTAACTTCACATGTTCCAGGAGATGTTTGGGGGATGAAGAAGAGTTTGGATTTGATATCCCACTTTATCACTACCCTAAGGAGTCTCAAAGTGGCTAACATTCTCCTTTTCCCTTCCTCCCCCACAACAAACACTCTGTGAGGTGAGTGGGGCTGAGAGACTTCAGAGAAGTGTGAATAGTCCAAGGTCACCCAGCAGCTGCATGTGGAGGAGCGGAGACGCGAACCCGTTTCCCCAGATTATGAGACTACCACTCTTAACCACTACACCACACTGGCTCTCATGATGCTCTGAGGGCTGAAAGACAGACAGTCTTCCAACAAAAGATTGAGACCAGGACACAAGACTGATCAGGATCTGCCCTATTCTTGGGACCAGGGCTTTTTTCCAGTCAGGACTTCAGTTACGGCACCTCTCGGGTGGGTGCCATTGTCATCATAAGAGAACATGGGAGGTAATCATGGTGAATTCCAGCCCCTCTTTTTCTAGAAAAATAGCACTGCCTGTGACTGTCATTAGTTCTGTTTGAATACTGAATTTTGGATTATTTTGACCCACCCGAGGACCTCCTGGTCATAAATTTAATCATCACTATCCACATGGGCCACTAGACACCTTCAATACAGTCAAGTCAGTGATACCATCATTCCCCAAAGATTTGCAGATCATTTCCAAGTCAAATGAATGATCAGTGACAATATGTAAAAGCTACAACATGAAACTACTTCTCTAGTAAGCACCTATCAGTCCTTTCTGGCATTTATTTTATTAGAATAACAATATGCATATTTAAGAGCCAAACTAGAAATGACTTGGGAAATTTGTGATGAGGATCTTTTAAATAATAATAATAATAAGCAGCCACTCTGGAAGAAGGTTTTCATCTTTTTCTCTTATTTACTTTCTACATTATTAACCCATCCTAGCTGCTATTAGCTGCGAAGGAGAGAAAATACAAGGACAGCATCTGAACGTGGATTTTCTGTTTCCTAATAACAGCTTTAATCGGCTGAGGATTTGCATCCCAGAAAGGACCTGGGAAGAAAAGGCTAAGCACTCTTTCAGAGTGCTACTTCCCTCATTGTCAAAGCAGTTTTGCAGGGATGCTAGTTCACAAACAATATAGTAGATCCTAATTAGATTCTCTCCCCCCCACACACACACACCTATTTTGGCCCTGACTGTGCCCAGATAGCAAAAATCGTGTGGTTTAAAAAGTCAGATTCTCTCTCCACCCCCACCACAACTACCACTAAGACATGGCCATAATCATTTGCTATTTCAAAGGGGGGAAAGAGGGAAAAGGAGAGCTATGGATGCATATTTTAAAAAGTAGTTCCTAGACAGAATTGAAATGAACACGTTCAAAATGCAATTCACTTAAAAACGCCACCCTGTTCTATGGAGAGATCCGGTTTAAATAAAAGTCGTTCTCCCATGGTCAGTTCTGCACACGCTGCAGTAATCACGCCAAATTTCACTCAATCCACTTACCAATATCACAGAGCTTGAATGAGGGATACAAAGAAGGAAGGCTCTTAAGGAAACCCACAAGTTGCACCTCCTGACTCCTTTCACTGCTTGTCAAATCCTGCCCTTTGTAGATTTCTGCAAAGGACACATAGTAAGTAAAACAAGAAGCTGCCTTATTTGGAGCCAGACCCAGCTCAGTATGAGCTACACACTGACTTGAATAAAATATATATGGGAGGGCAAGTTAGCCCTACCCTGCATAATCGATTGCATGATGTGGTACATGGACACCATTTGAATGGCAATGCCCGTCAATTGGGAGGGGCTCAAATATTTTATAGGGGATGGTGAAGACCCCTTAGTCCTTAGGAGTTGGCTTCTAAGCCAACAGCAGCTCTCCAAGGTTTCAGACAGGGAACTTTCACAGCCCTATATCGAGATTCTGGGGATGGGACATGAGGCCTGTTTCATAGAATCAAAGTTGGAAGAGACCCTGAGCATCATCTAGTCCAACCCCCTGCAATGCACGAATGTGCAGCTGTCTCCTACAGGGATCAAACTTACAACCTTGGCATTCTCAGAACCATGCTCTAACCGACTGAACTATTGAGACCTTTGAATACAGAGCAGATGATCTACCATGGGACTACGACCTTCCCCCCAAATATAGTAGTTAAGAGGATGGCCACAAAAAGTAAAAGGGAAACTAGCCCAATTCTGGTTGTCTATATTTTGAATGGGACGCGGGTGGCGCAGTGGGTTAAACCACAGAGCCTAGGACTTGCTGATCAGAAGGTCGGCGGTTCGAATCCCCGCGAGGGGTGAGCTCCCATTGCTCAGTCCCTGCTCCTGCCCACCTAGCAGTTCGAAAGCACTTCAAAATGCAAGTAGATAAATAGGTACCGCTCCAGCGGGAAGGTAAACGGCATTTCCATGCACTGTTCTGGTTTGCCAGAAGCGGCTTAATCAAAGCGGCCACAGGACCTGGAAGCTGTATGCCGGCTCCCTCGGCCAATAAAGTGAGATGAGCGCCGCAATCCCAGAGTCAGGCATGACTGGACCTAATGGTCAGGGGTCCCTTTACCTTTTATATTTTGAATGCTGAGGCATCCCACATTTTGGGGGCAGGGGATCACCATATGATAGAAATCTTCAGATGTTTCGTGTGCATCATGGAAACCAATTACAAATTACTGACAAGCGCACTGCAAAGTTTACATCTGAAGCAGGCCCAATCTATTGCCTCTGGATATATCACAGGACAAACACTCACTTGCCCTCTCTACTGTCCGTGGTTTCTGAGCTATTATAGGAGTGTGGGAATGACTGCCTCTCTGTGTGGCCAATAATGTACAGTGATAACATCCTCACTATGCAGATAGATAGGTTATGCAAAACAATAGGCACTTCAATTGTTGCTATTTTCAGGTGGGATTCAGTCACATATCAGCAAATTTGGGCTGCACAATTAAAACTGATTTGGTGCTCCTGCACAACAAACGTGCTTTCCCCCCAAACCAGACTTTTTATGATATGGAAAATGATGGGAAAATGCCTTACAGTGTGGGATAATGATGACTTGGTGCAACATGGTATAAAGAATGAATGGTCAATAAATAGCCAGTGCCATCTAACCTCCATGCAAACTTTGCACAAACAAATGAAGATGCACGTTCACTAAATAGGTTTTCTGGAAGTGACCAATGTTAAGACTTCAGTCTTAAGCATATACAGTCGTACCTTGGTTCTCAAACGGAATCCATTATGGAAGTGCATTTGACTTCAGAAAATGTTCGAAAACCAAGGCACATCTTCCAGTTGGCTGCAGGAGCTTCCTGCACTCAGAAGCCATGGAAGCCGCGTCAGGCGTTCTGCTTCCAAAAAACGTTCGCAAACCAGAACACTCACTTCTGGGTTTGCGCCATTCAGGAGCCAAAACGTTTGAGAACTAAGCTGTTTGAAAACCAATTTACTATGGGTAAAGTCTCACTGTCCTCATTAGCACTTAAAGGTAAAGGTAAAGGGACCCCTGACCATTAGGTTCAGTCGTGACCGGCTCTGGGGTTGGGACGCTCATCTTGCTTTATTGGCCGAGGGAGCCGGCGTACAGCTTCCAGGTCATGTGGCCAGCATGACTAAGTCGCTTCTGGCAAACCAGAGCAGCACACGGAAACGCCGTTTACCTTCCTGCTGGAGCGGTACCTATTTATCTACTTGCACTTTGATGTGCTTTCGAACTGCTAGGTTGGTGGGAGCAGGGACCCAGCAATGGAAGCTCACCCCATTGCGGGGATTCGAACCGCCAACCTTCTGATTGGCAAGTCCTAGGCTCTGTGGTTTAACCCACAGCGCCACCCACGTCTCTCATTAGCACTTACTTTTTGGTTAACATGCATTGGCTTGTGCTTTGGCCTGTGACCTCCACTGTTATAAACAGTTTCTAGGAGCCTTTCCTCCATCCAGCTCCCATTGCTTTCTTAATGAAAATTACCTGCCTCTGTGGAGAGTGCCATAATCAGAGTATCCTTTCTGGGGACGGACTGGGTGTGAAACTCTTCACTTTCTAAAATATATTCACATGATTCCAAGCAAGCCTGGTATGAGAGGATGGCAGTCTAGACATGCTCTAAGACATTATCTATTAGTATTACTTCAAATGTTCCAAGATTGTTTGTACCTTTGGAGGTACAAAACGATTGCTTGGAGATGTTGGATTAAAGCAGCCATGTGCCTTAGGTTCAAAGCTACATGTGCCAAGAGTTGCTGTGAGGATGAAAAAGTAATAGCAACAGTCTTCCACAACTTGCAAAACCATCATACGACATACAGTGGTACCTCGGGTTACAGGCGCTTCAGGTTACAAACGCTGCAGGTTACAGACTCCGCTAACCCAGAAATAGTACCTCGGGTTAAGAACTTTGCTTCAGGGTGAGAACAGAAATCGCGCGGCGGCAGCGGGAGGCCCCATTAGCTAAAGTGGTACCTCAGGTTAAGAACAGTTTCAGGTTAAGAACGGACCTCCAGAACGAATTAAATTCTTAACCTGAGGTATCACTGTACTTGGGGGGGGGGGCAGAAAGCCATCTCACTGGAGATGTTTACACTACTTAGAATTTAGTTGCTAGCCCTGTATTTTCTCTCCCCCCATTTTTTCTTACAGGATTTCACTAGAGTAAGCCTGCAGAGAGTCATCTACTGCTCTGCCCAGACTTTTCTGATAACTCCATGTTCAACATAGTAGAGACTGGGAAGAATAAACACACGTGAAACATAGAGAGATTACCAAGGCTACCACTAGTCACTATCTTAGATTTCAAGTTCTTATAAGCATCAATAGAAGCAAAGCAAAGGCGGGAGGGGAGAAATCCAAGGGGTTTTTATATCTCACCCCGTTTAATCATCAACAAGATGACAAATCTCCCGAAGGGAATATTTGTCTCAACTTTTTCAGACATTGTTCTCTTCCTTCCCATTTCAGCAGCGGGCTTTGAAAAACTTGAGAGAGCGAAAACGAGGGGAGAGAGAAAGAGAGCGAGCCCTAAGGATAAATCCGAAAGGAATTCGGGAAACTTTGGAGAGGGGTGGCGGGGGGCGAATCAAACATGGCAAATTAAAATATACTCCCGCGGAAAGAAGGACGGGAACTTTACATCGTACGGAATAGGGAGAAGTTGTTTAAGCGAGGGCTTGAGAGGGGGGCATTCCTGTTTTCCCTGAAGACGTGGCCATGCTCTAAGGCATATTACTTGAGTGTCACTCCGAACATGCCCATCATCGCGCTGGCACATCGATGCGCGTTCAAGCCGCCGTCGAGGAAGCGCCCCTTCCATCGGGGAAAAGGCGGCTTCGCGACCGTCCTTCCATCTGCCCGCTTCCCTTTCTCCTTCCCCTAAACTCTCCGCGCCCCAGACCGCTTAGTTTTGCTCGCCGGGACTTTCACGCGCTTCCCGACGATCGCGCGTCGCTCATTCAGCGCCCCCTGCCTTCACACGCGCAAGGAACGCCGCCCGCGACACGCCGCGCCTCCCTCCGCGCAAAATACGCACTCTCTCTGCTGTCCTGGCTCGCCCGATCCTCGGCCCCTTCTTAGGACTCGCCAGCTGCCCGGGGACCACGAAGGCGCCCGCGCTCCGGCCGCCGCTCCGCCCGAGAAGCCGCTGCGTCGTGCGCCCTCCCCGGCGGTTCTGAAGGGCGTCCCTTCGCCGCGCTGCGCCCAGGGGGAGCCCGCTTTCCGCGCCCGCCCCCTTCGCCTGGGGCGCAGCTGAGCAAAGTTCCTATGGCAGCGTCCGCTTCGCCAGGTAACCCGGTTGCCCACAACAAAGCGCCCAGGTGCTGCTCGGGGGCCGAGCGCGGCGCCCCCGATCTGCCGCCTGCCTTCTTCTCAGACAAGAATGACAAGCACCACTTAATGGGGGGGGGCTGGGGGTGGCCAAGTTCAAGCACACGCGCGACGCGGGTCTCCCACCTGTCCGCCCCCCTTGGGAGAGGCTCTCGGTTGGAGCAGGAATCTTTTCCGTCGAGGGCGAGGGAGCCGGAAGGTGGAGATTGCGAAGGGATGTTTTCTTTCTTTCTTTCTTTCTTTCTTTCTTTCTTTCTTTCTTTCTTTCTTTCTTTCTTTCTTTCTTTCTTTCTTTCTTTCTTTCTTGACCCTGATCTTCCCCTCCTTCTGGAACTGTCCCCTTCCCCTTGCTTCCTCGCTTTGGACTTTCCCCTCTCAAGTCGGGGTACAGGGAGGGTTGCCATACAGTGGTACCTCTGGTTAAGTACTTAATTCGTTCCGGAGGTCTGTTCTTAACCTGAAACTATGCTTAACCTGAGCTACCACTTTAGCTAATGGGGTCTTCCGCTGCCGCTGCGATTTCTGTTCTCATCCTGAAGCAAAGTTCTTAACCCGAGGTACTATTTCTGGGTTAGCGGAGTCTGTAACCTGAAGCGTCTGTAACCCGAGGTACCACTGTATGAAGGCAGCCCTGTTTAGGGAAGCTTTTAATGTTTAATAGGTTATTGTATTTTAGTGTTTTGTTGGAAGCCGCCCAGAGTGCTGGGGAAACCCAGCCAGATGGGCGGGGTATAAATAATTAATAATAATAATAATAATAATAATAATAATAATTATTATTATTATTATTATTATTATTATTATTATTATTATTATTATTATTATTTTGAAGAGCAAGAAAGAGGACACATTTGCCGACTGCTTCTTTTAGCTATGGATCGCTATGACGACTCTCATTTTACCTACCCATGAAAAGAGGACGTGTCTTGGAAAATAAGGTGTGTGTGACAGTCACAGCTCATATGTCTCGCGCGACCCCCGAGCCAGGCTGCCCCCGGAGTTTGGGGACAGGTGGCGATGGTCGCCTCCTCCGGGGCGGGCGGAGGTCCATCTCCCGTTCTGTCCCGGAGGCGCGCGCCCAAGTTGCGCCTCCCACGTTCTTCCCAGCGCTCTTTCCGCGCTGGAGGGAACAGAGAGAGAGCGCGCAGCCGAGACTCCCGCCGGAGAAAACCAGCGGGAGCGCTGTGTGCCCTTAGCTTGTCGTGTGGCAGCTCGTCGGGGCGGACGAGGCGTGTTAATGGCGAGACCCAGAGAGTCTCTGTCGCCACGGGCAAAAACTGAGTCATCCACGCAGGCAGCCGGGGAAGCGCGCGTGGTGGCCCTTCGTTGCCTTCCCAATCGTGTCTGTGTGTGTTGCTTGATGATTGCAGATTGTGTGTCATTTCACGGTGTGACGGCCACAAGCCAGTCATTCACACAGAACTTTCTCCCCTTCTTTTTCCTCGACGTCCATTTCCCTTTACTGTTTTTTAATTTCTTTTTTTATTATTAAAGATTTTCTTGTTTTACAGAAGTATGTGTAATGTCTCTCGTATTTTTTCCATGTAACATTTTTACAAATCAGTTTCATTTGTTGAGACATTGGGGAGGAAGGGGGGAGGGGGGAAGATGGGGGGTGGGATCGGGTGGCGATGTTTCAATTTAAGGGATGGTATCCGCAATATACAAAATACTACTCCAAAATCCCACAAACCCCCTTTACTGTATTTCTGTAAGGCGTTCAGAGAGACCTCTCGCAACCGTCCCAATGAAACTCCATCCAAAGAGACACGTCGTGAAATGCAGCGACTCCTAGCTGACCCGACACGACAGAAAGGGGAACAATAAATCAAAATTTTAAAAATGCATTGCAATGTCTAGATTCTCTCAAAGGCCAGGAAAGGGTCTAGGAGCTATTTGGCTCTTGGACTATGGCACAACCACTGACAATTACATAGAACTGAAAAGAGTTCCGTGTGTTAGAACAATTAAAAACCAGTCCATATAGGGAAAAAAACAATTAAAAAGTATTATCTATGTGAAAAGAATAATGGACCCAACAGAGATATTCCCAGGGATAAAGTTTTCCGTTTAAAATCCTAGTCTTCAACTGAGCTTAAAGGTAAAGGTAAAGGGACCCCTGACCATTAGGTCCAGTCGTGACCGACTCTGGGGTTGCGGCGCTCATCTCGCTTTATTGGCCAAGGGAGCCGGCGTACAGCTTCCGGGTCATGTGGCTAGCATGACTAAGCCGCTTCTGTCGAACCAGAGCAGCATACGGAAATGCTGTTTACCTTCCCGCCGGAGCAGTACCTATTTATCTACTTGCACTTTGACGTGCTTTCGAACTGCTAGGTTGGCAGGAGCAGGGACCGAGCTACGGGAGCTCACCCCGTTGCGGGGATTCGAACCGCCCACCTTCTGATCAGCAAGTCCTAGGCTCTGGGGTTTAACCCACAGCGCCAAATGTGCAGCGGACTGTAGCTTTACAGCACAATCCTGTACATGCACATTACTCAGAAGTAAGCCCTGTTGAATACAATAGGTCTTATGCTCAGGTAAGCGAGTAGAGAATTGCAGCTTTAAAAGTACTGAAGTCTTTTATAAAGATGGGAGAGGCTTGCAAGCTGAATTTCCTCCAGCAACATAGCTGTTAAAGCAGAGGAGCCTGTCCTGAGAAAAACGTTGGCAATTGTGTCAGGAATATGCACACAAATGCATTGTATATTCACACCTGAACTCAGTCCCTGTTTTCCAGAAAAACAGTATCCATCAAGATGTCTCAAATATAGTGCTTTACTGATTACTATTCATTACATTTCATAAATAATAAAAGTCAGATGCAAGGCATATTGCAAATTATGAAACATAAAAGGAATGTCTAAAATAAGTACTGACTTTTAACAACAAAAAACTACCAGAAATCATTACCAATAACAGCACAGTGTAAGATCATATCAAATACCTTCTGAAAAAGGAAAATGTTCACAATATTTAGGAGGAAATGAAAGGGTTTTAAAATATCATATATGTATTTCATTTTTGTTACATAAGTACAGAAAATGGCTACAAACTTCAAAAAGAACAGATATAACTAGAAAAATAAAAAAGAATGATGTATTTATTAAGTGATAAAGGTCCATTGTGGCCCCTCAGGACATCTGTTAATTCTTTGGTGCATGTTCAAACAAGAAGGATGCAGAAAAAGTTGTTCTTCATTATAGCAGGGATTTGTCTGTAGCAAGACATAGAATTATAGAATTGGAAAGGACCCCAGGGTCCTCTAGTCCAACCCCCAGAAATACAGGAATCTCAAGTAAAGCATCCAGGACAGATAGCCAACCAACCTCTGCTTAAAAACCTTCAAGGAAGGAGAGTCTTCCATGGGAGTGCGTTTCACTCTTACTGCCAGTTTTCCCTGATTTTAAGTCAGAATGTCCTTTCTTGTAACTTGAAGCCACTGGTTCAGGTTTTACCTTCCAGGGCAGGTGAAAACAAGCTTGCCCCACCTTCCACGTGACAGCCCTTGAGATATTTGAAGATGGCTATCAGTCTCCTCTTTTGTAAGCTAAACATACCCAGCTCCTTCAACTGATCCTCATAAGGCTTGGTTTATAGAGCCTTGATCATCTTGGTTGCCCCCCTCTGCACATGTTCCAGCTTGTCAATATCCTTAAAAGGTGGTGCCCGGAACTGGACCTAGTATTCTTTATGTTGTCTGACCAAGGCAGAATAGTAAGGTAAAGGAACCCCTGACCATTAGGTCTAGTTGTGGCCAACTCTGGGGTTGCGGTGCTCATCTCGCTTTACTGGCCCAGGGAGCTGGCGTACAGCTTCCGGGTCATGTGGCCAGCATGACTAAGCCGCTTCTGGCGAACCAGAGGAGCGCATGGAAACACCGTTTACCTTCCCACCAGTGCGGTACCTATTTATCTACTTGCACTTTGATGTGCTTTCGAACTGCTAGGTTGGCAGGAACAGGGACCGAGCAACGGGAGCTCACCCCGTTGCAGGGATTCAAACCGCCGACCTTCTGATCGGCAAGTCCTACGCTCTGTGGTTTAACCCACAGCACCACCCGTGT
This sequence comes from Podarcis liolepis, assembly GCF_965112155.1. Lineage (NCBI taxonomy): Eukaryota > Metazoa > Chordata > Lepidosauria > Squamata > Lacertidae > Podarcis > Podarcis liolepis. The sequence continues at coordinate 12,731,267 of NC_139571.1, read as the reverse complement.
CCCGCCAAGGCAGAATAGAGCGGCACAATTACTTCCCTTGATCTGGCCACTATATTTCTGTTGATGCAGCCTAGAAGAGCATTAGCTTTTTTCGCTGCAGCATCAGACTGTTGACTCACGTTAAGCTTGTGGTCCACCAAGATCCCTAGATCCTTTCAATATGTACTGCTAGTAAGCCAGGTGTCTCCCATCTGGTTCATCTGGCCTACGTGCAGAATCTTACATTTGTCTCTATTGAAATTCATTTTGTTAGCTAGCGCCCAGTGCTTCTATCTGTTAAGGTCATTTTGAATCCCGATTCTGTCTTCTGCAGCATTAGCTACCTCTCCCAGTTTGGTGTCATCTGAAAAGTTGATGAGCATCCTCTCAATTCCTTCATCCAAGTCTTTTTGAAAGTCGTTGAACAACAATGGGCCCGGGACAGAGCCCTGTGACACCCCACTTGTCACTTTTTTCCAGGATGATGAGGAACCATAAATGAGCACTCTTTGGGTTTGGACAGTTAACCAGCTATAAATCCACCTAAGTGATCCAGAGCTGGAAAAAGGGGGCAGTTAGGTGGCAAGGTGTGGGGGGAAAAGATGCAGTCAGAGGTTGCCATCTGTATCTTCTCCTCCCCCCACCCCACTGCAGACTACATGTTTAACTGTTGTGGTTGTTGCTGTTGTTTAGTCATTTAGTCGTGTCCGACTCTTCGTGACCCCATGGACCAGAGCACGCCAGGCACTCCTGTCTTCCACTGCCTCCCGCAGTTTGGTCAGACTCATGCTGGTAGCTTCAAGAACACTGTCCAACCATCTCGTCCTCTGTCGTCCCCTTCTCCTTGTGCCCTCCAGCTTTCCCAACATCAGGGTCTTTTCCAGGGAGTCTTCTCTTCTCATGAGGTGGCCAAAGTATTGGAGCTTCAGCTTCACGATCTGTCCTTCCAGTGAGCACTCAGGGCTGATTTCCTTAAGAATGGAGAGGTTTGATCTTGTTGCAGTCCATGGGACTCTCAAGAGTCTCCTCCAACACCATAATTCAAAAGCATCAATTCTTCGGCATTCAGCCTTTGTTATGGTCCAGCTCTCATAGTGGAGAGTTTGACCAAATGTGATCCACCTGGAGCAGGAACCGGCAAGCCACTCCAGTATCCCTGCCAAGAAAACTCCATGGACAAAGACAACAGGCATGTTTAACTAGGGCTGTGCAAAACCTCCTATTCAGTCTGGGGTCCAGCTTGGGTCAGACTTGGATTGGTCTGATTTGGGCCCCTGGTTCTAGCCAACAAGTTTGCACCCTCCTAGTCAGGCTCCTGTTCAACTGCTGCCTCCTCCTGTTCCACCTCCGTCAACTGCTGAGGGAAGAGTCCATATCACCGCTCCTTCTTTTGAAGCGGCTCCGGTCAGAGTGGAAATGGGAGATCCTCACTCCTCCATCCTAGGTTCCTTTCATTCTGCCTCCTCTCTGTTTCTTCATTCTCTTTCTGCTGTGTTGGAGCCTGCCAATCCATACCTGATCCCAACAGCACTGTTGAGCTCATTACAGCACCACCACTTTCCAGACTTCCAGTCCGTCACGTTGCTGCTGCTTATCAGGAGGACGAGGGGTGAGGTGCAGTGCAAATTGCAGGTCATCTCTACTGATGTGTTTGCACCGTGCTGACCATGCTGCTGCCTCACTCCTCCCTCTTTATCTCATGCCAGCAAGCAGTAGCACGACTGATGCTGTGGTTTCAAAATGTCTGGCAATGGCAGAAGAAGAGGAGGAGGAGTTTGGATTTGATATCCTGCTTTATCACTACCCGAAGGAGTCTCAAAGCGGCTAACATTCTCCTTTCTCTTCCTCCCCCACAACAAACACTCTGTGAGGCGAGTGGGGATGAGAGACTTCAAAGAAGTGTGACTAGCCCAAGGTCACTCAGCAGCTGCATGTGGAGGAGTGGAGACGCGAAACCGGTTCCCCAGATTACAAGACTACCGCTCTTAACCATTACACCACACTGGCTCTCATGGATGGAAAATGGCTTATTTATTCATAGTAGTTTGTATTTCTTGTGTTTCTTGAGATCAGTAGCAGTGCAGAGGGGTGCTGTTGCTCACCTGACCTCAAGCCATAGAACCATAGATTCATAGAATTGTAAAGTTGGATGGGACATCTAGTCCAGCCCCTTGCCACGTAATGCCCAAAATTGTGAGGAAATAAATTATTTTCAGGTATTTTCTGCATACTTACTCTTTTTAAATATGCTATATTTTAAAATTAAAATAATTATAGGATCCAATAAGGAAACACTGAACGGTAATTTGAACTATTCAGTTATTCCTTTCCTAACTGGTCATTGTCAACATCTTCCAACCTTCTGGTGCTTACTGGGACTAGGGGGCTCACCCTACCAAAAGAGAAAAAAATAATCAGGGGAAAGTATCTACTCAGACTGGTAAATGCTAACAACTTTCAGTTGACAGATAAATTAACACCTTATAGCTCTGTGTCAACTGAAAGAGACCAGGAAATAAAATTCAGTCCTATCTGCAGACTTTTAATAGCTCTTGAAAAGTAGGAATAGTGGTATGTGGGAGGCATTGATTGTTCTCCCTAACTCAGCTACTCATTTCCCAAAAGGAAACAGGCAGTTGTTTTAATACATTGGCACCAGGCAAACATTTTTTGACAACTAAATTAGGGTCCCAGGAAATAAACTCAGCTTATTATATGTTATGATATGAATGGACTCTAAACAGACTTCTGTGGAACTGGCATTTAAAATGTCTTCAGTTTGTAAGGGTGGACAAAGCATATTTTGGCCCTGTTTTTATCTTTAGATTGGTCTGATAGCTCTCACCTTCCGGATTCAATGCCTTTATCATGCCATCCCATCAACAAAAGAACCATGCATACTGAGTGAGAGCTATACTGGAATTATAATTGTTCATTTGACAACCACATACAAAAGAACAAGCGTAGCTTGTAAAACTCAGGGACTTCTGTTACCACTACTGTTTTTGCATATGTATTGCACTTCAGCACAATTTGCATAATGCTTAACAGTCTGTGCTTGGCCTCACAACAATGCTATGATGCACCTTATTATTTTCCCAGTTTATGCAGAAGGGATGCTGAGGCTGAGAGGCCTTGTTTTCCCAAAAGCCATATGTGAAGTACGACTTGAACTCCTGTCTCTCAGATCCAGCTAGCCATCTATGTTCCCTGGCCAACCCTGGCCTTTGTTTTTCCTTTTCTAAATGCTCTACCAAGCCACGATTACATGACTGCAACTAGCAAGCTATTGAGCAAGTCTCTGCACTGCCTGAGTAGGAAACGACTTGGGAATCACCACTTTAAGCTCTTTGGAAGAAAAGCAGTGTAATTCATTCATTCATTAACTGGCTGGGGGTGGGAGACACTGACACATATACACATAAATGAATTTTTCATCTTCTTTAACACTGTGGAGCTGAAGTAACTTTTTTGCAGTCCTCTTCACTAATGCATCTTTAGCTATATTGCTATTGTCTGCTTTGGAATATAAAACTGTGAGGGCAGAAATTCCTTCTTTAGCTACCATCCAGCTGTGGCAAAGGCAAAAATGCCTTAACTTCACCACTTTTCAAATGGTGGTTCTTACGGCTTTTCATAGTAAAGGAAGAAAGAGGAAGTCTGTGACAGTACGTGCTCAAGAAGGAGCAGGAGGAAACAACTTTCGCTTAGATGGATTGAACTGAAGCACCATATTTTTCGCTCCATAAGACGCACTTTTTCCCTCCTAAAAAGTAAGGGGAAATGTGTGTGCTTCTTATGGAGCGAATGCAGGGGGGAGGCAGGCAGGAAAAGCCCCCAAGAGCTGCACGCAAGCTCCGCACGGCTCTTGCGGGCTTTTCCCCAGGAGGGAGAAGGGACTGACACAGCCAGTCAGTCCCTTCTCCCTCCTCATAGAAAAGCCCGCAGGAGCCGCACGCTCCTTAAAGGGTGCGTGGCTCCTGTGGGCTTTTGCGGGACGTGGGGGAATTGCCATAGGTTGGCAGGAGCAGGGACCGAGCAATGGGAGCTCACCCCATTGCGGGGATTTGAACCGCCGACCTTCTGATCAGCAAGTCCTAGGGTCTGTGGTTTAGACCACAGCGCCACCTGCGTCCCAGATAGCCATGGTTACATATAGCTTAATTACATCAAAGCTGGATTACAGCAATGTGTTCTGTCTGGGGCTGCCCTTGAAGAGCATTCAGAAACGCACACGTTAGGAATATGGCTGAGTTTTTGATCAGTTTGAGATATCACATCTCACCACTTCTGTATCATATTCACTAGCTTATCATTCATTTTCAGGAGCTATTTGAAGCTTTTGTTATCACCCCAAAAGCCTAAAATCAATGGTGGGGGACCTCTGGTCATGGGTCTAGTTAGTATCAGACACTACTAAAGATGGATAAAACCATGAATTTCAATTTCTCTCTGTTTCCCATTTTCCCAATCCTAAATTGCGTTTGCCCTGTTTCCACATCAGTTCATTAAAAATAAATCAATCCATAAAAAGTCCACACAAAAATTCATACAATTTTATGTGCATTTCTCCTGATATATTCACACATTTCTGAACATTATTTTCACTATTTTGTGGGTCACTGTTGCTTACTGGGAAGGAGATGGGAAAGCCCAAGGTGTATAGCAAGCCTACCTAAGGAGACAGGATTGCTTTTGAGGTGAAGGTATGGCTAATCTTTGCCCAGAGTCTTCAGTCCTCAGTTCTCCCTTGCAAGGATCCAATGGCTGAATACTCTTAATTCTCTTGTTCTGCATCATCTAGGGCTACTGAGCAGGAACCTACTAGGTTGCTGAGACTATTGACCTTCAAACACCCCTGGAAGTTAAAGGTAAAGGGACCCCTGACCATTAGGTCCAGTCGTGGCCAACTCTGGGGTTGCGGCGCTCATCTCGCTTTATCGGCTGAGGGAGCCGGTGTACAGCTTCCAGGTCATGTGGCCAGCTTGACCAAGCCGCTTCTGGCGAACCAGAGTGCACGGAAACGCCGTTTACCTTCCCACCGGAGCGGTACCTATTTATCTACTTGCACTTTGACATGCTTTCGAACTGCTAGGTGGGCAGGAGCAGGGACTGAGCAACCGGAGCTCATCCTGTCGTGGGGATTCGAACCGCCAACCTTCTGATTGGCAAGTCCTAGGCTCTGTGGTTTAACCCACAGCACCACCCCCGTCCCTTAACAGTGACATCATAGGCATGTGTACTCAGAAGTAACCCTTGTTGAGTTTACTGGGATTTAGTCCCAGGTAAATGAGCATAAGATTGCAGCCTAAGCCTCAATGGCCTTGATAAGGCATATATGGAATCAGGCTGCAAAAATATCGCAGAAGTATATTCTAAATCCATTTAACTGGCTTTTCATTCCACTTGGAATGAATAATAATTTGTACTCACAATATGTTTTACAGTGTGTGTGTGTGTGTGTGTGTGTGTGTGTGTGTGTGTGTGAATGTTGAAATCTGACTTTGTATGTTGTTTGGTATATTACGGTTCTTAAGTTCATTGAAAATTTTATTACAACTATCCAAACTCTCTAAGGAAACAAAGAAAGTAATTTCATATAAATCCACAGATACTTCAGAAATAAGAAGTAAAATCAACTGAAACCATTGTTTGTTTACTCTAAACCAATATTTTTAGATATCAATATCAATTTATTGTGTAAGTCTAAGACCCTGTAGCTTGAGATTGAACAGCAGAGAAGTACAGGAGCAAAACTCACTTTTCTTGTTTCCTAGCACCAACTTTATTGAAATCAGTCTAGAGGCATGCAGACTATGTCAGGCTTTTTTCCTCTTATTCTTGCCCTTTGCTATACTCACCATTTTGGGGCAGGAAGTGGATGGACTCATTTTCCATTGTTAATGGACTACGTCTACATATTAAAATCTGCTTCACCTCTGATGCTACATTGGCTACAATTATAATTTTTTATACTTACACATATGTTCCTGTGACTGAAGGACTCTAGAACCAACTTTTGGTAACCACTGTTATAGCTGTCAATCATTTCAACCTCCACCATTAAAGATAACATTATTTTTTTTTGGGGGGGGAATAGATGCCACTTGGCACGCAAATATGCTGGAAGACCTTGGGGGGGACATAGGTCTCTCTGGATAGATCAATTAATTAGTGGTGGAGCTTCATGCTCTGGCACCGGAGGGCGGAGAGCAGGTGGGGAGGGGCGCGTGTCCGGGGGGCGTGGCACGGCGCCCACAGGGACGTGGTGCCCAGCGTGGGCGGGGGGCCAGCCGCAGTGGCACCCCACCGGGATTGCGCTGCCGGGGGCGGTGCGCTCCCCCCACTCCCCTCTTCCTCCGCCAATGCCAGTAATCCAGAGATGGGGAAGCTTTGACACTCCAGATGTTGCCGAGCTGTAACTGTTATGTACTGAAGTTCTCACCCTGGGTCAGCAGGGGGATACTGTAGATAGTTATGCAAATGAAGGATCAATAGTGACGTTCAGTGATTGGATAGTTTGTATGCAAATGAAGGATCGAAAGTGACGTTCAGTGATTGGATAGTTTTCGAAAGTTGCTACAGTTATGTGGTTCTAGAGCTCTATATAAGCAGGCTGACTGAGCTCCTCAGTTCAGTTCTGTTCTGGCCTTTGAATAAACAAGAGCTGTTTGAAGAATCGCTGTGTCGTCTTATATCTTCGCTCACAACTTAACAGTAACTCCCATCCTGACCATTGGCAAATCCACACTGTGATCAACTCCCGCTCGGAAACCAATGTCCCCATTGTGGAAGGACGTGTGGATCCAGAATTGGCCTCCACAGTCACTTGCGGATTCATTGTTAAAACCGTGTTTATGGAAGACAATCTTACTCGGCTATGAGGGATCGCCAAAGAAGATGCTGATGAGGTGTGATGGAGGCAGAATCCAACAAATCTGGAGTAATATATGCCTAAATCGATCATTTTAAATTTATGCCTCTGCGTGCTTCCTGCTAGGAGGCTGCAGTCTTCTTATTTATAATTTTTGTCTCTGAACACTGGAAACATAGTGCACAAGTATTTATGTCAATCTCCATTTTGATGCTCGTGTCAGTGAAGAAAGTGGCTGCTTTTCCCACCACTTATGTTTTTTCTCATTTTTCCCAAGTACTTAAAGCTCCAGCTGAAGGACTGAGTAGCAGAATGTTGCTAAATTGGGATTATTTGATTTACCCCCTTGTAGTCATTTAAGATTGGCTGAGGGAGTCTGGCTCTCCAGCTGGAGAAGTTTACTATCTCTGATTTAAATGTGCTGAATCCTTTAGCTACTTACAGTGTGATAGGTAAAGGTAAAGGTACCCCTGACTGTTAGGTTCGGTTGTGGACGACTCTGGGGTTGCGGCGCTCATCTCGCTCTATAGGCTGAGGGAGCAGGCGTTTGTCCGCAGACAGCTTCTGGGTCAGGTGGCCAGCATGACTAAACAGCTTCTGGTGAAACCAGAGCAGCGCACAGAAACGCTGTTTAACTTCCTGCCGGAGCAGTACCTGTTTATCTATTTGCACTTTGACATGCTTTCGAACTGCTAGGTGGGCAGGAGCAGGAACCGAGCAACGGGAGCTCACCCCGTTGCAGGGATTCGAACCGCCGACCTTCTGATCAGCAAGCCCTAGGCGCAGTGGTTTAGACCACAGCGCCACACGCGTCCCAGTGTGATAGCTGACTTTATTAGGGATTTGTTTGAATAATTATTAGTTTACCGCTGCCAGAAAATAAAGAGAAAATCTTATATTAAAACAACTTCTGTTGGTGTAATAATACACAAGCTTTTGAGTTACCGCACATATCCCACTGAGCCTCTTGGGGGCTTGCCAATCGGAAGGTTGGTAGTTTGAATCCCTGTGATGGGGTGGGCTCCTGTTGCTCTGCCCCAGCTCCTGACAGCCTAGCAGTTCAAAAGCATGCCAGTGCAAGTAGATAAATAGATACCGCAGTGGTGGGAAGGTAAACTGCAATTCCATGCACTCTGGCTTCCATCACAGTGTCCCGTTGCACCAGAATCAGTGTCCTATGATAAGATCTGCTCCATGCTTTATACATTATAATTCATAAACAGTATTGTACACATTTGGAATTAAAAAGAAATGACTAGCACAAAAATAAAAAAATAAACCAGTGTGGCTGGTACTGAAACATGATGTACAATGTTGATTTTCCCAATAAATTGGCTCTTTGGAAAATATCATTTTGATGCTATTTAAGTTAATTGTTTATGGTCATATGGACCAATGATGTATGATCATATTTTTAAGTGGAGATGTTGAGAGGTTTTCAGAATGTTTAAATAGTAACAAATTCTACCACAGGGTGGTACCTTTTTACCTTTTGTTTATGATAGGAAGTTGTTGTAGTGTAGACTCCAAGGTTCTAATCCTATGCAAACTTACTTGGAGGTGACAATGCAATGAACAGACCTAGTTTCAGCACACAGCATCTTTAGGCAGCTGCCAGCACCCCTAAGCCCAAGTGATGATGCTTCCTCTGCATCCACTATGCCTGCTCTTAGTGTAACACTAGTGCTAGACGCTGTGGGTTAAACCACAGAGCCTAGGACTTGCCGATCAGAAGGTCGGCGGTTCGAATCCCTGCGACGGGGTGAGCTCCCGTTGCCCGGTCCCTGCTCCTGCCAACCTAGCAGTTCGAAAGCACGTCAAAGTGCAAGTAGATAAATAGGTACCAGTCTGGCGGGAAGGTAAATGGCGTTTCCGTGCACTGCTCTGGTTCACCAGAAGCAGCTTAGTCATGCTGGCCACAGGACCCGGAAGCTGTACGCCGGCTCCCTCGGCCAATAAAGTGAGATGAGCGCCGCAACCCCAGAGTCCACCATGACTGGACCTAATGGTCAGAGGTCCCTTTACCTTTACCTTTAGTGCTACAACAGCATAGCAAAACTATTGTGACAGGCAAGAATCACAGCTTACATGCAACTTGATTTTTCAACCAAATGTCTCTCAGATTTTGAAGGCCTGTTATTCTAGCACTGTCCTTCTGCCTATCATATCATGAAAAAATAAATGAACATATTAGTATATTATTCTCATTTGTATAATGAAAGATTTCGTCTACAGATGAGCTTGCTATATATGCAGATTTTTCCAACGGATATCCACACAGTATTTCTGTGCGTCTGGTTTTAATTATGTCTACATTCTGCCTCAAAAAATATACATATAGTGCAACATAATTTGTCTTCTACAGCACATGCTCTTCTTTTGTATTTCACAATACAAAATCAGAAGGTTCTGAACTGCAGATCCACCTTTTCAGAGAGAGAAGGGAACTGCCGAATGCCAAGTCCAGGGTTAAAGAGCAAAATGCAGAATAACCTGCAGGACACTAGAATCTGGTTTTCAGTTAACAATTTGTGTTAATGACTTGTTGCCACATCTGCACCAGGGCTTTCTACCTAGCAAATGACATTTTTATTGTCACTCTACAAACAAAAGTGAGTTACAGAAGGAATAAAAACTGCATAATGAGAGATAAGGAGGTCTCACTGGACTAGCATTGCTGTTGCTGACTCCGTTGCAGAAATGCTGCTCCATATATATATATATATATATGTGTGTGTGTGTGTGTGTGTGTGTGTGTGTGTATATATATATATATATATATATATATATACACACACACACACACACACACACACATACATACACACACATATACACACATATACACACACACACAGATATAGGTCTGTTGAAAATGTGGGGTAGGTATTAAAATAGTTATCTCTGGTCTTAATATTATAATCCTAATATTAATATTATTTTTATAACCCTCTCATTTTTTTTGCCCAAGTGCAATACTTTACATTTCTCCCTGTTAAAGTTCATCTTGTTTGTTTTGGCCCAGTTCTCTAATCTGTCAAGGTCGTTTTGAAGTGTGATCCTGTCCTCTGGGGTGTTAGCCACCCCTCCCAGTTTGGTGTCATCTGCAAATTTGATCAGGATGCCCTTGAGTCCATCATCCAAGTTGTTGATCCAATAGAAATGATGCCTTTTTCTGTAACATGTATGATTTAATGCAAAGTCAGCAGCTGATTTAATTTCAAGATGTCATATCAAGATGAAATGTTTACGACGCAAATTATATGTGTGTCTACTCAAAAACTTCACTGAATTCAATGGGAGTTATTCTTAGGTAGGTGTGCATTGGACTGCGGCCTTAAAGTGCATTCCTGTGGACACATATCTAGAAGAAAGGTCCATTATCACAATGAAATTTATTTCCAAATAAACATGCATTGCTAAAGTACCATTATCTACTTGAATCTAACGCTCACCTTTTTTGGCCAAATTTAAGGTGCGCTTTGATGATTTTAGATTTGATGGCACATTTACTGTGAGTGGTCAGACTGAGTGGCAGGGACTGGCCCAAGGTCACCTAGTGAGCTTCATGGCCAAGTGGACATTTAAACCCCGGCTTCCAAAGTGCTAGTCTGGCACTCTGACCACTACACCAAACTGCCACTTCACCAACGTCAGTCTAAACGTACTGAAATCAATGGGGAAATGATAATCATAACTGTCAACTTACAGAACTGATAATCATAACTGTCAACTTACAGATTTGAAAATAAGGGACCAGCAGCCTCAAAAATAAGGGATCAGCAGCCAAAATAAGGGATTTTGCTATTGTAAAGAGATACAGAGATTCGGCATGAGGTGGTTGCGGCACCGCGGTGGCCGCGGTGGCCGCTGAAGCGCCGCCCTTCTGCGTCCCTCCCCTTCCCCTCCTCTTCCTCCTCCCTCAGGCCACCTCCTCAGCTGCCACCTCCGGGCTCGCAGGCGGCATGGGCGAGAGTCTCTCTCCCTCCACCCCCCTCTCAGGTGGGGAAGGGCCGCTGCTTCCCGCCCGAGCCAGGCGAGCATGAAACCTGGGAAATTTAAGGGACATCATCAATAAGGGACAGCAGCGGGACATGGCGCTGATAAGGGAGTTTCCCACCAAAAAAGGGACGGTTGACAGCTATGCATACCCTTCGTGCCCCCATCCCTGCTCCATTGGTGGGTAGTGCTGAGGTGGAACGGGTTTGTGAGGGGAGAAAGAACGGGAAGCAGTAGCCAAGGAGGCGCACAACGGCTTCGTGGGATACAGTCGGAGGGAAAGGGAGAGTCCCTCTCGTGAGTGGACTGTGTGAGGGAGGGGTGCTCGGTGGGTCTCCTCAGCGCAGCCGCTAGACTTGATGCGCACCGTCGCTGCTCGGGGCGTAGTCTCCCTGTCTGTCGCAGCCGCCTCTCCTCTGCCAGCTCCCCGGGCGAGACCAGGGAGGAGGTCGGGCGGAGGGGGTGTGGGGAGGGTGGATGGAGAACAGTTTGAGGCCTCCAAAATTGCTTTCTCATATCCAGTAATGGAACCAATTACACAATATGCCACTTCTCAAAACTGTGGAAGAGGCGTTATTATGGGCCTGTGTGATTATGTGCTGTTTAAAATGGGACCAAGTGGTACAAGAGGATCAGATTGACAAGGCCTTTAAAAATATGACATATGTTTTTAACTGTTCCAATCATTCCAATTTGAATACTCAGCAACACAGAGACTAATGGCCTTGATCCAGTGAAAGGTACTTGTGACAATACTTCTGCTGGTTGTAATTAAGGGCACTTCCAGCCTGTTGCTATTTTTTGGTGGAATTCAGTCGTGTACTGAGAAATTCATACAGTGCAAGTAAAGCTGAGTTGATGATGTTGCACAACAAGCCCATTCCCAACCATTCCAAAATCAGACTTTTGGTAATAAGGAAAGTGGACATGCAATGGAAATTGCAGGATTAACTTGCGTGATGTAACATATACATCAACATAACGTTGTTGTTGTTTGGTTGTTTAGTCGTGTCTGACTTTTCGTGACCCCATGGACCAGAGCACGCCAGGCACTTCTGTCTTCCACTGCCTCCCGCAGTTTGGTCAAACTCATGTCTGAGCAATAGGTAACTTTTGTGGCTATTTCCAAGACAATCTTGCATTATATGGTTGCATTACTATGGATTTGATTTGAATGTGCCCTTGCGTGTGAACATGTAGCAACACTTATGTTTCCTCCTCCGATTCTCTAATTTTTACTGTAGGCCAAGTGGTTAGACTAGTAACTTTACTAAATCTTACTGGCCAATAGCATTTCCATTAATAGATTTTATATTCATATGAATTAAAATATTGCTCTGAAGACAAAAGCATTCCTTCATCTTAGATGATATATGGATGTATTGCTCCCAGGGAGGATGTAAGCAGCACTTCCTCTGTTTCCAGTCAATAATAGTGGATGGCCATGTTTGCTTCATGGCTGAACCTGAAGCAGCAGGAGAGGTGTGGATCCCTGAACTATACCTAATTAGCCTTCAAAGTGCCATTTAAGAGTGCAACATTTGCTGCACTACCAAGGTTGTGGGGTTGTTCCCCGTAAGGGACTCCTGCATGTTCCTGCATTAGAATCATAGAGTTGGAATAGACCACAAGGGCCATCGAGTCCAACCCCCTGCCAAGCAGGAAACACCATCAGAGCACTCCTGACATATGGTTGCCAAGCCTCTGCTTAAAGACCTCCAAAGTAGGAGACTCCACCACACTCCTTAGCAGCAAATTCCACTGTCGAACAGCTCTTACTGTCAGGAAGTTCTTCCTAATGTTTAGGTGGAATCTTCTTTCTTGTAGTTTGGATCCATTGCTCCGTGTCCGCTTCTCTGGAGCAGCAGAAAACAACCTTTCTCCCCCCTCTATGTGACATCCTTTTATATATTTGAACATGGCTATCATATCACCCCTTAACTTCCTCTTCTCCAGGCTAAACATGCCCAGCTCCCTTAGCCGTTCCTCATAAGGCATCGTTTCCAGGCCTTTGACCATTTTGGTTGCCCTCCTCTGGACACGTTCCAGTTTGTCAGTGTCCTTCTTGAATTGTGGTGCCCAGAACTGGACACAGTACTTCAGGTGAGGTCTGACCAGAGCAGAATACAGTGGCACTATTACTTCCCTCGATCTAGATGCTATACTCCTATTGATGCAGCCCAGAATTGCATTGGCTTTTTTAGCTGCCGCGTCACACTGTTGGCTCATGTCAAGTTTGCAGTGGGTTGGACTGGATGACCCTTGGGGTCCCTCTTCCAGAGGTTTATTATACCCTCATAATTCTTTGGAAAGGGCTTCAGAAAGAATAGCTGTCAAGCGTCCCTTATTTGGAGGGACAGTCCCTTATCCCAGCGCCATGTCCTGCTGTTGTCCCTTATTGATGGATATCCCTTAAATTTCCTGGGTTTCAAAGGAAGCAGCTCCTCTCCCTCCCTCCCTGCCGGCCAGGGAGGAGGGAGGCTCCAACTGTGTTGCTTGGCTGCCCGGCCTGCCCCCCTCCGGCCTCCTCTCACCAGCCTCGGCCCCTGGGAGCCCCTCCCTGCTGGGACTGGCGGGAGCCTCGGGCCCTTCCGCCACCATCCTTCTCGTGGCCACCGAATTGAGCGTCTCTGCCAGGGGCCTCCCCTCTGCCCGTTGCCGCCACTCCCGCTCCCGCTAGGCCAGGGGTCTGCAACCTGCGGCTCCGGAGCCGCATGTGATGCTTTTACACCTTTGCCGCGGCTCCGGGGCGGATACTAGCGAGGGGAGGAGGCACATTGTGTGCCCCGACACTCCCCACTGTGGCGGGCGCTGTACTGGCTGTGACGTCGCATGGGGGCGGTGCGTGCGTTAGTCACGCACCGTCCCAACGTCACCTTCCCGCCCGCTGTCAGATCAGAGGGCAGCGGCGCGCATGCTTTAAATGTCACAATGGTTTTTCAGCTCCCAGGTTTTTTTCCCCCTTCGGAAATGGGTCCAAGTGGCTCTTTTTGTCTTAAAGGTTGCAGACCCCTGCGCTCGGCCGTACTGCAGCTGTGCCGCCGAAGGACCCGGATGAGATGGGCAGCCTGGCATGGCCTATGAATTGCTGAGGAGCCTTGAGAGGAGAGGGCAACCATAGAGAAAGCAGTTCAGAGAGAGGAGGGAGAGGAGGAGGCGGAGGCCTGGGCAGGTGTTCCAAGGGCTACAAGGGAAGGATCGCAAGCGCTTCTCCCATAGATTTGTAGTGGTAGACTATCATAGATGGTCTGATCTGCGGGTTTACTTCAGGCGCTATTCCCCCCCCCCCTCCTCCCGCCCCACCTGATGGAATTGAGAGCTGCAGATGGAGCACGAGAGAAAAGATACAGAACTGCAGCAGCATCTTCGTAGCTTGGACTTCGTTTTGCGCGAAAAGTGGTTGCTGCTTGTAGTTATTTAATTGCAGTGTTTCATCAGCCGGTGTCTTGAGCAGCAACCTCTGGAAACGAAGGGCTAAAAACCGGTGCTGCTCTCCCAAATTATCTGGTCCCTTTTAACTTTGCATTTCAGCTGGTTGACTAAAATCCCTTATTTTGGCTGCTGGTCCCTTATTTTCCAATCTCTAAGTTGACAGCTATGTTCAGAAAGAAGATACAGAAATAGCATTCCTTAAAGTTGGTTGTATGATGGGAAAGCAGCCTCACTTCCTACCTTATTATTTCTTGCACGTTAATTTGAGCTTGGCAGATCCTGCGCCTGTTTTTGCACGGACCCCTCTTTCAGTTCTTCTGGAAAAAATCTGCCCCCCTGATATTTCTCAGGTTTCTGATGAATTCCTGACCCAAAAAAGGGGAAGGGGAAGCTTCGCTTGATGGAGGGAGGGAGAAAGGGGATCTTTTGAGACAAGATGCCAGGGCCCCAAAGATGCCAGGGCCAGGGCCCTCCTGCTGCTGCCTTGTGGGGCGAGAGGGGGAAAGGGGATCTTTTGAGACAATATCCAAACAGCTCCTTTAACCAAACACCTGATTCACCCAGCAGCCTGGCAGCCTAAGAAAAGAAAAAAGTGGCAGAGGCAGCTCCCAGAGATCTCCATGCAGTAAACAGTGACCCCGTGTGGCCAGTGCTGGAATAGACATCGACAGGAAAATAAACATTGACCCCGTGTGGCCAATACTGGAAAAGACATCAAAAGGAAAATAAACAATGACCCTGTGTGGCCAGTACTGGTATAGAATTCATGATAATTTCTAGGTGTAAGTTATTTCCAATTTGGCTTTAAAATTATTTCCCCTTTTAAACTTTAATTTATCTCATTTGGATTCTGAAGCATACAAATGAGCTTTATCTCCTTTTATCATCACAACAATAGTGTGATGTACATTGGACCAAGAATTAGTACCTGGCCCGTGGATGTAGCCAAGGGGGAGCACCGGGGGGGGGGCAGCTCCCCCCCCCATCAAGTAAAGCAATAGAAATACTTAACTAACTGACCAATCACATTAGCTCTTTCAAAAGTCCTGCCCCCAACAAAGATCCTGGCTACGCCGATGACCTGGCCCCAAGCTTCATAACTGAGTAGAATTTCTCAGCATTTCACAGTATGTGTAGTTTCAGGATTCTTCACATTAACACCAATTATGGTTTTGAGCAGACAAATAGCTAACAAAACTTTAAACAACCTTCTCTCCCACCTGCAACCCACCACAAATTAGTTCTCCCTTCAAGGTCACAGCCTCCTGTGGGAGCATTTCCTTTAAAAATGGAATCAGAAAAATGAATTTCACAACATTTAGTTCAGTCCCAAATCTACCTCTAACCACTCAGTTACAACAGCTGAGGAATGGAATTTTATCAGGAATATTTTATCTGCTTTTAACTGTATATTTCCACATCAACAGCCTAGAGTCTTAGGAAGTGAGAGCTGTCTCTTTCAGATGTTATACGAATGATATAGTACTTTGCTTCTGAAGCAATCTAGCAAATGCTTCATGCACTGTTTCAATTCACAGTAAGAGTATTCCCATTCATGTAGGTGACCCGTTCAATACAGCTTTGTCCCCAGATAAACCAACCTTGGGTCGCTTTCCTCATAAGTACAGTGCACAAGACTGAATAAACATAAGATTTAGAATGTTGTGCCTTGATCAGCGGGACGCGGGTGGCGCTGTGGGTTAAACTACAGAGCCTAGGACTTGCCAATCAGAAGGTCGGCGGTTCGAATCCCCAAGACGGGGTGAGCTCCGATTGGTCGGTCCCAGCTCCTGCCAACCTAGCAGTTCGAAAGCACGTCAAAGTGCAAGTAGATAAATAGGTACCGCTCCGGCGGGAAGGTAAACGGTGTTTCCGTGCGCTGCTCTGGTTCGCCAGAAGCGGCTTAGTCATGCTGGCCACATGACCCGGAAGCTGTACGCCGGCTCCCTTGGCCAAAAAAGCGAGCTGAGCGCCGCAACCCCAGAGTCGGCCACGACTGGACCTAATGGTCAGGGGTCCCTTTACCTTGACCTTGATCATCTTTGGATTTATCAGCCGCAATAAAGCCAATTTACCACAAGTTCCACTTCCACTGAAGTCCTTAGCACACTGAGCCATATACAGGTCTATCAGGTTTGAGAACACCTTTATCATTTATGGTATAAGTGGTAAACCCTTTTAAGCCGGAGGGCCACACTGAGCGTCAGCCACCGGTCCAAGCAGCATTGGGCATGGCCAAAGGACATGTGTGCGTACAGGCTCACTACAAATACAGCCAGTAGTAGCCAGCATGGCCGAGGCTGCATTGCTTTTCCACCCCTCCAACACTGTGTGTCACTGCTGGTACCAAAAGGGAGAGAGGAAAAAACAAGGCAGCATGGAACTCAACATGGTTTTTGGCTCAGCAACACAGCGAATCCAATGCGCTATGCAGAGCTTCCTGTGACTGCATCCAGCACAACACAACACAGACAGCACACATGCACTCGCTACGCAAGCGCATTCACCACACACAGTTTTTTCACCAGACATGTAACCACAAAGTACACTCGTCCTTTTCTCATTCTCCACACTCATGTGCATACGCAGCCTTGCCAACCACTCCAGTGCTGGGATGAGAGTGTCTGAAAATGTTGTGCTTTATACTCTCAAAAATCAAGCTCCAGTCTTCGTTCCATGGTGCTCAGTGCAAAGATCAGAAAGGAAAACCCTCTATGTGCGCTTTTGTTTTATTTCCTGATCAGAAATAAAGGCACTGGTGAGCCACTTCTCATGGCATGAGGGGCCAGATCTGGGCCACAAGTTGGCCACCCCTGATTGATGTAAACACTCACCATGACAAGTGAGAGAACTGAGATAGATTGCACTGAGCCCTGGTCTCATTAGACAAAGCTTTCCACCAAAAAGGCTCTGGCTCTGGTTGAGGACAGCTGGGTACGTTTTGGGCCAGGGACCACCAGCAGGTTGCTGTTAGATGAGTGTCACACTCTTTGGAGGGTGTATTGGAAGATAATTCCCACAGATAAAAAAGGTCACAGACTGTTTAGGGCTATAAGGTTAGCACCAAAACCTTGAAACTCATTCGATACTCCACCTGGAGCCAATCCAGTTGATGAACAACCAACTGAATGTGGGCTCTCCACAAAGTCCAAGTAAGAACTAGTGCATCTGCATTTTAGACCATTCTGGAGCAGTCTTGAGGGTAGCCCTGCGTATCTCTCTCTCTCTATCGCATTTATACACTGCCCTCCCCAGCTCAGGCGTAGAGCAAGTTAAAGTAGTCTAGTCTGCAGGTGACTGCTGCATGGATCACCATGGATAGGTTGGAAAGGGACAGGTACAGTACCAATCGCCTAACCTGACATAGATTTAAAAATGCCAGTTTGGCTACATTTGTGACCAGTGCCTCCATAGATACAGAAGCATCCAAGATCACACCGGGACTCCTGATGGCAGCTACAGGTGACTACTGTGCCCCATGAAGAGCTGGGAGCTGGAAACCGAACCGAAATCATTCCGGCCGAGCCACTGGACCTCCATCTTTAATGGATTGAGATTCAGCTGACTCCGTTTCCTCCATCCCAGCACACCCACCTAAAAATTGGCCAATATATCCAGGGTAGCATCTGGCCAGGGCCACGAAGCAGTAGATCCACGGTTTGTGGTCAGATCTGTGGTTATGTACAAGATATTTGAATAAAGGGTGAATTTGGGGTTTCCCAATCTGAAAAGGGTGAGGATCCATGAGGATCCGTGCTTCAGAACCAAGTTTTTGGGCCATGGAGTGGCCAAGAAGCCATGGATCTGAGTTTTTTGTGGTGCAGACTGTGCCCCTGGCTATGATGTGTGATTTGACGGTGAGTTTGGGGTGGTCCAATGCAAAAAGTGTGAGGATCCATGAGGATCAATGCTTCAAAACTACGTTTTTGGGCCATGGAGTGGCCAGGAAGCAGTGGGTCCAAGTTTTTTGTGGTGCAGGCTGTGCCCCTAGCTATGACGTGTGATTTGACGTTGAGTTTGGGGTGGCCCAATGCAAAAAGCGTGAGGATCCATGCTTCGAAACCACGTTTTTGGGCTATGAAGTGGCCAGGAAGCCGTGGATCCGTGATTTTTGTGGTGCAGGCTGTGCCCCTGGTTATGACGTGTGATATGACGGTGAGCTTGGGGTGGCCCAATGCGAAAAGCGTGAGGATCCATGAGGATCTGTGCTTTGAAACCATGTTTTGGGGTCACAGTGTTGCCAGGAAGCCATGGATCCATGATTTTTGTGGTGCATGCTGTGCTCATGGCCATGATATTTGATCTGATGGTGACTTTGGGCTGATCTAGTGCAAAAATCATGAGGATCCATGTTTTTTAACCATGTTTTTGTGCCATTGCGGCACCACGAAACAGTGCATGCGTGATTTTTTTGGTTCTGCCTACAGACTAAGATGTGGTCTACAGTATCATGGTGTTTTTATTTTCTTTCAATATAAAAATCATATGAATTCATGAGGATCCATGCCTCGGATCCATGTTGCAGCGTGGTAAATGTCGGATCCATGTTTTTAATAGTCCAGTCTGTAGGCGTGCCTTCCAGGTGTGACTTGACACTGGATTTGTTGGAGTTATTTTTTAAAAAGTGGAGGATCCATGAGGATCCGTGTAGATCCGCCTTTAACCCAGACCCCTCTGATTACAAGCTCACCACGTTTATAATTGCAGCTGAAAGATATAAGGGAATCCTTGGTGAGGAGTGCAATTTTTTTTTATCTCATCGTAAAGGGAGAGGCAAAGAGCTGATATAGGACTTTAATGAAAGGTTCTCCCGGGCTGTTGATAAAAGTAATTGGAGCTCCACGTGCCAATTGCTCTCCTTATGAAGCGGGGTGTAACTCTTTCCCTTTGAAGGAATAAAAAAATTCCTTCCAGTAGCACCTTAAAGACCAACTAAGTTAGTTCTTGGTATGAGCTTTCGTGTGCATGCACACTTCTTCAGATACACTATCTGAAGAAGTGTGCATGCACACAAAAGCTCATACCAAGAACTAACTTAGTTGGTCTTTAAGGTGCTACTGGAAGGAATTTTTTTACTTTGAAGGAAGTTACTGAACTGCAAGGGAGGTTGTGCACCAGCAAAGGAACGAGATAAAGACGCGCTTGGGCTCCCAAAGTTTCAAGCTAGCTGCTGCCATTAAACACGGTATTTGTACATTCAGAAGTTCCACAATCAGTATAATAATAATAATAAATTTTTATTTATACCCCGCCCTCCCCAGCCAAGACTGGGCTCAGGGCGACTAACAAGCAATAATAAAAACAAGTTGATGAAAATACAATTTAAAAGATTAAGATACAACATTAAAACAATTAGGGAGCAATCTCATCATAGGAGAAAGGAAAAAGGAAAAGGGGGAGGGAATCAAACTGATTCTGAGCCAAAGGCCAGGCGGAACAACTCTGTCTTACAGGCCCTGCGGAAAGAGATCAGATCCTGCAGGGCCCTGGTCTCATGAGACAGAGCATTCCACCAGGCTGGAGCCAGTGTTGAGAAGGCCCTGGTTCTGGTTGAGGCTAATCTAACTTCCTTAGGGCCCGGGACCACTAGGGTGTTGCTATATATGGACCTTAAGGTCCTCCGTGGAGCAGACTGGGAGAGGCAGCCCCGTAGGTACGAGGGTCCTAGGCCATGAAGGGCTTTAAAGGTCAAAAGCAGCACCTGAAATCTGACCCTGTACTCCACCGGGAGCAGTGCAGCTGGAAAAGCACTGGGTGAATATGCTCCCATGGCAGAGACCCCGTGAGGAGCCTCGCTGCAGCATTCTGCACCCGCTGGAGTTTCTGGGACAGCTTCAAGGGCAGCCCCGCGTAGAGCGAATTACAGTAGTCAAGTATGTAAAGGGTGCTTAGGATTTCGGCCCAAATCTTAATCCTTTACATATGGCTTATCCCCATTGCTTTAGCTCTCTGTCTTTCTGTCTGCAGACTGAATGAAAGATTCAGAAATCAATTAAAGGCGGGGCAATAATAATAATTCCTGCTGCCCCGGCGCTGTGCGTAAAAGCGAACCAAAAAAACCCAGAGTGCAGAAAGCATAGGAGCCAATCCTAGGGGCCAAGCCCCCCAATAAAAATTGGAGGGTGCAGGGGGGCCCTACCCAAAGTTGATGGGCATTGCCATTCAAATAGTGGCATGTGATCGCTTGTGTGGGGTAGGGCTTACTTGGCGCGCCCCCCCCCCCATATTTTATCCAACTTGGCGGAAAGACTCGGCTAACGCAGTTCTTTCACTTGGGGTCAGAAAGGGGCTCGCTCGTCCTCTTTGGCCTTGTCCCTCCGTAGTCTCGGCGCGCAGTTCCCCGTTAGACAAAAGCTGGCAGTTACCCCGGAGTAAAAGAACCGCAGGAGCAACCGTTGCCGTTTCCTTCCGGGGGCGCAAAAAGCCCACGGCCTGTTTTACCCGCAGGCGCAACTCCGCCTCCAGCCCGCGAAGGCCGGAGGGGAGGAGAAGGGAGGAGGCGGCGCTCGCCAGCCGCCGGGGTTGCAATCCGGGCAGAAGAGCCGCCTGGCTGCGCCGCGATGGAGGGCGAAAGCTGCGCGCTGCTGCTGTGGTCGACTGCAGTCGCCGGGCTCCTGCTCTTCTACCTGGGCTTCGTGCGGCGCGTCACCGGGGCTGCGCGCACCGCCTTTACGCGAAGGGAGGTCGGCCGAGCCGCAGGAGGAGGCGGTAGGCCGCCGGCCGATGCGGTGAGTGGGGGGCGTCGGGACGATCCGCTCTCCGCTGGCCCCGCAGCTGGGGGGGGCCTCGATCTCGGATGATCGCCCTGCCAGCCCAGGATACTTAAGTGCTCTGCGATAGGAACCTCAAATAATAATGATAATGATAATGAATAATAAATTATTATTAAAAGAGAAGGTTTCATAGCTGCCAGTGGTGTAGCGTGGGTTGTCAGCACCTGGGGCAAGGCAAGTAATTTGCGCCCCTAACCCGTGGATTTGCGCCCCCTAACCCGTGGATTTGTGCCCCCTAACCCCCAGATGTTGCGCCCGGTGCGGCCGGCCCCCCCTGCACCCCCCACGCTACGCCACTGATAGCTGCCAACTTTCAGATTTGAAAATAGGGGATCAGCAGCCTCGAAAATAAGGGATCAGCAGCCTCACCTGTCCTGGGGAGCCTCGAAAATAAGGGATCAGCAGCCTCACCTGTCCCGGGGAGCCTCGAAAATAAGGGATCAGCAGCCTCACCTGTCCTGGGGACAGTCTACAGGATAGCTAACACTCCGGGATAGCAGCAGGAGGAACTGGAATAAGGGAATTTCCTGCAAAAAAGGGGAAGGTTGACAGCTATGGAAGGTTTCCAGTCTGAATTTGGGGCTTTCTGTTACCAAAAACTGCACGGCTACCACGGAGTAATGGGATAATACCACGGGACAAATGCAAGGTTGTGCGCTTAGGCAAGAAGAACCAGATGTTCCAATATCAGATGCATGGGCGTAGCCAAGAGTGCCAGCTGCCATCGAGGAAATAAAATTTGCTTAAGTAAGGGAGGTTCTGCCCCCTTGGCATATCCTGTCTGCACCTTGTGATGATAGCTGTCAGATTTGAAAATTAAGGGATCAGCAGTCTCGAAAATAAGGGATCAGCAGCCTCACCTGTCCCGGGGACAGTCTACAGGATATCTAACAATCCGGGATATCAGCGGGAAAAGGCGTTGGAATAAGGGAATTTCCCGCAAAAAAAAGGGAAGGTTGACAGCTATGCTTGTGATAAGATTGGGAACACCTGGCTCACTAGCAGTACAGTGGTACCTTGGGTTACATACGCTTCAGGCTACATACGCTTCAGGTTACACACTCCGCTAACCCAGAAATAGTGCTTCAGGTTAAGAACTTTGCTTCAGGATAAGAACAGAAATCGTACTCCGGCGGCTGCAGGAGGCCCCATTAGCTAAAGTGGTGCTTCAGGTTAAGAACAGTTTCAGGTTAAGTACAGACCTCCGGAACGAATTAAGTACTTAACCCAAGGTACCACTGTACATGTGAAAAGGATCTTGGAGTCTCCCCCCCTCTCTCTGCCCGAACTCTGTGCTCTCTCTTTCACACCCTGGCACAAACTCCCTGCTCTTTCCATGGGGTGTGGTGCTGCCCACTTGCCCCCACATTTTGTGGGCACCTGGTCCCTATATGGGACATGTTGTGGGTGCCTGGGCACCCAGGGTCCTAGGGAGATGGCGCCTAGGTAGTGGAGCACAAGCTGAACATGAGTCAACAGTGTGATGCAGCAGCAAATAAAGCTAATGCTATTCTTAGCTGCATCAACAGAAGTATAGTGTGCAGAACAGGGGAAGTAATAGTACCACTCACTTCTGCCCTGGCCAGACCACACCTGGAATACCAGTTCTGGCTGCCACAATTTAAGCAGGATATTGACAATCTGGAACGTGTGCAGAGGAGGGTGACAAAGATGATCAAGGGTTTGGAAATCAAGCCTGATGAGGAACGGTTGAAGGGGTTGGGTGTGCTTAGTCTGGAGAAGAGGAGACTGAGAGGAGATAGCCATCTTCAAATACCTAAAAGGGCTGTCACATGGAAGATGGAGCAAGCTAGTTTTCTCCTGCTTTGGAGGGTAGGACTCGAACCCATGGCTTTGAGTTACAAGGAGATTCTGACAACACATCAGGAATAAGTTTCTGACAGCAAGAGCTGTTCAACAGTGGAACAGTGATTTCTCCTTCTTTGGAGGTTTTTAAGCTGAGGTTGAATGACCATCTGCCACGAATGCTGTAGTTGAGGTTCCTTCATTGCAGGGGGTTGGATTAGAGCATGGGTAGGCACACTAAGGCCCGGGGGCTGGATCCGGCCCAATAGCCTTCTAAATCCGGCCCACGGATGGTCCGAGAATCAGCGTGTTTTTACCTGAGTAGAATGTGTCCTTTTATTTAAAATGCATCTCTGGGTTATTTGTGGGGCATAGGAATTCATTCATCCCCCCCCCTTCAAAATATAGTCCAGCCCCCCACAAGGTCTGAAGGACAGTAGACTGGCCCCCTGCTGAAAAAGTTTGCTGACCCCTGGACTAGAGGATCCTTGCAGATGGAGCCATGCCATTTTGGAGCCATGACAAACACCACTTTTGAGTAACATAATTCAGACTTCTCTGTTTATTCAGAGGAAGGGTAATGGACAAACGTTGCCTAAGCAAGCTTCAAGTCAGACTTGATTTAACTGTTAATTAACCCTGGCGGCAGAGTGGTTTGACTGGTCGGAGCATTTTGTCACAAACTCTGCCGTCTCTTGCCAGAGAACATTTCCTAAGAGTTAAAATGTCAGACGTAGGTTAACACATCATTTTGATGTCCCAACGAAACAAAAAGTTCTTAAGAGGTTTACATCACACCAATTAAGAACTAAAAGCAGTCATTATTTTGGGTTTACTTATAAAGCCCGTGACCCACTTACACGGGCTTTGGGATCTACCTGCGGGTTGTGATCCCCAGGTTGAAAAGACTGCTGTATATGAGAGGATTCCTCAGAACTGTGTGTTCAGTTTCTGTACCACCATGCTGCTTTTTTTTGCCTCTGGAAAGAAGGTTTATCAGGTTTTATACTTGATAAAAGGTAAAGGGACCCCTGACCATTAGGTCCAGTCGTGCCCGACTCTGCGGTTGTGGCGCTCATCTCGCTTTATTGGCCGAGGAAGCTGGCAAACGGCTTCCAGATCATGTGGCCAGCATGACTAAGCCGCTTCGGGCGAACCAGAGCAGCGCACGGAAATGCCGTTTACCTTCCCGCTGGAGCGGTACCTATTTATCTACTTGCACTTTGACATGCTTTTGAACTGCTAGGTTGGCAGGAGCTGGGACTGAGCAACGGGAGCTCACTCTGTCGCAGGGATTCGAACCACTGACCTTCTGATTGGCAAGTCCTAGGCTCTGTGGTTTAACCCACAGCGCCACCCGCGTCCCTGTAGTGGGACAAAATAAATGCGCGTGACACTGTGGGAAGTGGCTTTTCTTTCAAGCTACTTTCTCTTCCCTTTAAAACCTATTCTGTCTCTAGCCAGAAAGAGCATATGATGACTGGTTTGGCTGCTGTGTATAGCAAACACTTTGAATGTCGACACCTCAAGAGCTACTTATTCTCTGTGCAAAGGTCATTTTCAGCCTTCCTTGCCCAACCACTACTGCTTTCCTTCAGAGCAGCAATTTAAATTGGTTTTTGAATTTATCTGCTGCTTTGAATTGCGACCTTTGCCGGATACGTTTTGTATTTTTAATCCGGTTTTGTATTATGCTGATTTTTGTAAACAGAGATGGGGGTGGGGTATAAATGGATAGTAAAATAACATTACTCCTTCCCTCGGCTTCTTACCTAATACAGGAACCTATGACTGAGAGTATAAACTACTAACCTTATGCTAAATGTCATTCTCTGATATTAATTCTGTACTGGAATTAAAAATTTGGTACTAAAGAAGAATATTTGAACATGAGTGGACCCACGCCTATAGATTTTGAAGCAAAATGGCGCCGCCCTAAAATAAAGCCATTTTGGGGAGGGGAGGATTCCTTGTACCTCGGTTGTCGAACGCTTTGGAAGTCGAACGTTTTGGTTTTCGAACGCTGAAAACCCGGAATCTGCAAACTAATTTCCTGCTTTATAAGGGAAATGTGCTCTGCTACTTGACTCACTAGCGTGAGGGAGGAAGGATAATATTTAATCAATATATCCTCTCCTACTATCCATAACATTCCCAGGAAAACATTTCCCACAAAAACAACCCAGTATCATTCCAAATCAATATGCACGTGCATCTATCTCCTTGCCCCTTTCCCTAAGCTTTGCAGTCCAAACCTCTGTGCAAAAGGGGAATTTATCTGTGGATCATACCAGTGGCGTAGCGTGGGGGGTGCAGGGGGGGCCGGCCGCACCGGGCGCAACATCTGGGGGTTAGGGTGCGCAAATCCACGGGTTAGGGGGCGCAAATCCACGGGGTAGGGGGCGCAAATTACTTGCCTTGCCCCGGGTGCTGACAACCCACGCTACGCCACTGGATCATACTGACGCAAGGTCAGTACAGTGCCCTGTAATTTCCTCCAGGTCAGCAGCAGTGTGTCTTAGAGGACTGAAATGTTCTTCTGCTGGTTTTTGAATGCTGTTGGATTGAATGCCTGGAGAGTTAGGGGGGGGCTATCGGTGCAACACTAACCCTAAACTCTTCTGTCTCCCCTTCCCCTCTTTTCCCTCACAGTGGAGTCCCAGGTTGTCTGGCTTCTCGCTGCGGCTTTGCGTACACCTGGCCAACACTGTGAGTATACAGCCATTCCAATCTGATGAGTCTTTGTCCTTTTTTAAAGTATCCTGTGCATATCTAGAACTCCTATCCTTGTTCTCATTGAAGCCAGACCCTCCCAAGATGGAGCAGTGATAATGAAGGAACTTGAGCAGCCTAGAATGGCCCAACCATGCTTTGTATTTTGAGCACGGCTGCAGGAACCTGAGCTTCTTGGGTTTGGGCTCTGGTTGTTAAGCAATCATTGCACCTGTTTCCAGAATTCTGGTTTTCCATGCCTTCATGTGGGTAGCCAGGACAGCAACATAATACCTCCGGCACAAGAGGGGGAGGTAGTAGCAGGCTGGGATGAATTTGAAGATTTGCGGAAGGACAAAAAAACCACTAGCTGTTAAACCTTAAATGGGAGGGGAACCCACAAAAACCAGCCTGATAAGGACTCAGCAGCACAGAATGCTGAGTGGCAAAGTGGCGTGCGGGATGGGAAAACTGGGAGGCGACGCAGCATTTTGTTGTGGCTCCCACTTGCACTAGGAAAGTGAAAGGAGAACAGGAGTTGGCAGTCAAAAGGAGATGTACTTTCAGTTACTGCTTAGCAGTAGTTCCTTTGACTTTCATGAAAAAAACTATACTACACTGAAACATTTCATGGTTTCAGGGCATGTGACTGACTTAGAGAGACCAAGCAATCTAGCTCAGTCTGGGTTTGATGTGCAGAACTGTAAGGACTGCATCTTCTTCTACTAGTCTCAAGTTATTTAGACTTAACTGCAGAAAATAAGGGAAGGATTGGTCCTGTGCTGCTTTTGCTTTTGCTTTTGCCATGTGATCTAAATTCAGGGTGTGGTTGTGCTCAGAGTTTCTGGTTCCCTGCAAACTGCATGCCTTTGAGACAACAACAATATTTTTTTATATATAATAATAAAAAATTATTTCTATTGCACCCTCCCCAGCCTGCATGGGACCCCCTTTTCCTAGCTGAAGGGGTCTCCTGAAGGAAGTCCTTCAGCTGCTGCCAGGGCTGTTCTGCAAGACACTTCAATGTTCGGGAGAAGTCATCAGAACACATTTTTTGGTGTGGGGCTAAAGCATCCAACTTGTTATGGTTCCTTGATGAAACTCCGTCCCTGAAGCTAGGCAAGTTCAGGCTGGCCAGCAGCTGGATGGGTTGAGAACCCGAGGGATGATGCTGAGAGCTCTTTGGAGGGAAAGTTGAATTCAGAAAAAATGCCTTGCAGTTGGACTAAACTGTAGGAGAACCTTGCCAACCACTGGGATAACCGCTTTATTTCTGTACGTTGGTGATGAAGCTCATATACTCGTTTTGATCAGATAAAGCTTACACAGTTGCCCACAGCACTGCAGAAGTTCCTGTCTGTAGGTAAAAAATGTGTAGGCTCCCTGAGTGCATATATTTTTAGGACAGGCAAGCCATCATCAGCGGGTGGCGCTGTGTGTTAAACCACAGAGCCTAGGACTTGCCGATCGGAAGGTCGGCGGTTCGAGTCCCCACAACGGGGTGATCTCTAATGGTCAGGGGTCCCTTTACCTTTACCTTTAAGCCATCAAAACTGGATTGCGACTAATTGTACTGTGGAACACAATAGAGTGAGATGCATCTAAACCAGATTTGGCACACAAAATGTATGTTCCACTTACTACTCCTGTGTAGTAAGTTTCTCTGTTTCTCTGCCTCTCCATCATTGCTCCTGTGATGAGACACACCTGGGCTCCTAGTTACATTCTTTTTTAATGGCTTTTCTACACTTCACAAATTGTTCGAGAAACAGTGGAGGGGGGCTTATCATTGAGGCAAGGCCTGACCAGTCAATATCGTGCAAATCTGGCTCCTGCTGAAAGAATGAGTTTCTGCTGAATATAATCCCGGAGAAGAGATGAGCCATATGCCCCAAATGTGTTGAATGTGCAGCAGGTTTGCCCCTGAAATTATGTGTATGGTATATTTAAGCAGCCCAAGAGAATCGACAGCAAATCTACTAGAACTGCAATTATTTTATTTGTTTTTATACCCACTTATAGGCTTTCGGACAGCATTTTTTAGTTCCACTTCTAATGCGGTGAGTATTTTTTTATTTTAGAGTTCAAATTGGGGAGCAGATCTGTGTTGCTGGAAGAAGTGGATTGTATTCAACATAGCACCAAGGACACTATTCAGTCAGCACAAAGATTTCTCTTTGCGCAATGGAATGCTCTCCCCTTCTTCTCCCTATGCACCCTAATACAGCCATACCTCGGGTTAAAGTTGCTTCAGGTTGAGCGTTTTCGGGTTGTGCTCTGCGGTGACCCGAAAGTAATGGAATGTGTTACTTCCAGGTTTCGCCGCTCACGTATGCACAGACGCTCAAAATGACGTCACACGCATGCGCAGAAGCGGCCAATCACAACCCACGCACGTGCAGATGTACAGATGTGGGTTGCGTTCTCTTCAGGATGCGAACAGGGCTCTGGAACAGATCCCATTCGCATCCAGAGGTACCACTGTATCTGCAAGGAAGGGGATCATCAACTCTCCAGAGCAGATTTGGGGACAGCGCAGTGCACATGTCAGGGAAAGAGAGGGTGGAAATTTGTTGTTGTTTAGTCGTGTCCGACTCTTCGTGACCCCATGGACCAGAGCATGCCAGGCACTCCTGTTTTCCACTGCCTCTCACAGTTTGGTCAAACTCAAGTTAGCAGTTTTGAGAACACTGTCCAACCATCTCGTCCTCTGTCATCCCCTTCTCCTTGTGCCCTCAATCCTTCCCAACATCAGGGTCTTTTCCAAGGAGTCTTCTCTTCTCATGATGTGGCCAAAGTCTTGGAGCCTCAGCTTCAGGATCTGTCCTTCCAGTGAGTACTCAGGGCTGATTTCCTTAAGAATGGATAGGTTTGATCTTCTTGCAGTCCAGGGGACTCTCAAGAGTCTCCTCCAGCACTATAATTCAAAAGCATCAACCATACATCACTACTGGGAAAACCATAGCTTTAACAATACGGACCTTTGTTGGCAAGGTGACGTCTCTGCTTTTTAAGATGCTGTCTGGGTTTGTCATTGCTTTTCTCCCAAGAAGCAGGCGTCTTTTAATTTCGTGACTACTGTCACCATCTGCAGTGATCATGGAACCCAAGAAAGTAAAATCTCTCACTGCCTCCATTTCTTCCCCTTCTATTTGCCAGGAGGTGATGGGCCCAGTGGCCATGATCTTAGTTTTTTTGATGTTGAGCTTCAGACCATATTTTGCGCTTTCCTCTTTCACCCTTATCAAAAGGTTCTTCAATTCCTCCTCACTTAATGTAATTTGTTACATTAGTGCTAATCCTTGCACTAGTGCAAATAATTCATAGAATGCTGCCCAGTGTCTACACTTTACAGATTTTCCATAGGCCATACATGGAGGAACTTGTGGATGGTTGTTGCTTTCCAGCATCTTCTGGGGCTCTGATGTGATTTGGCTCCTGCTTCCAGTTTTGCTGAACTCTGCAGTTATCTGGGTTCTGGTATTCCCTTCTCTGTTGAAGAGATGAGCCTGCGGGGACTGTTTCCTATTTTGATGCCTTTCTTGCCTTAATACACATTCTGTATCAAGCATGGGACGCGGGTGGCACTGTGGGTTAAACCACAGAGCCTAGGACTTGCCGATCAGAATGTCGGCGGTTCGAATCCCCGCGACGGGGTGAGCTCCGGTTGCTCGGTCCCTGCTCCTGCCAACCTAGCAGTTCGAAAGCACGTCAAAGTGCAAGTAGATAAATAGGTACCGCTCCGGCGGTAAGGTAAACGGCGTTTCCGTGCGCTGCTCTGGTTCGCCAGAAGCGGCTTAGTCATGCTGGCCACATGACCTGGAAGCTGTACGCCGGCTCCCTTGGCCAATAAAGCGAGATGAGCGCCGCAACCCCAGAGTCGGTCACGACTGGACCTAATGGCCCTTTACCTTTATCAAGCATGGTACGCTTGGCAATGCCTGACACAAGCTACTGGCATCTTGAAGGGGCAGGTCTGAACAGAAGCAGCATCGTAACCCAACCAAGGCAAAGTGCAGAAGATGAGTGGCACCTTGGCACTTATGGGGGGTAATACTAGCATTTGAAACAGATGGTCTAAAATTCTTAAGATGCCAACTCCTCTATCTTGCATGCAGACTGAGCGCAGCCAGCTTTTTGCAACGGCATCGTGATGCATTTATACACCATAAAGTTGTGTTTTGGGGTATATCTATGTGGTTGGTTTGGTTAAACAGTCCAGAATTCACAGAAAACTCCCATGTCCCACTGCAGGGAATACATCAGACAATTTTAGCTGTGCAGCCATGCAAAGCTAACTGTGTGTCTTGTGTTTCCCAATTAACTTTTAATCAATTGGCATTACAGTGGTACCTCAGGTTACATACGCTTCAGGTTACATACACTTCAGGTTACATACACTTCAGGTTACAGACTCCGCTAACGCAGAAATATTACCTCAGGTATTACCTCATCTTCAGGATGAGAACAGAAATTGTGCTTTGGCGGCGCGGCAGCAGCAGGAGGCCCCATTGGCTAAAGTGGTGCTTCAGGTTAAGAATAGTTTCAGGTTAAGTTCGGACCTCCGGAACGAATTAAGTACTTAACCTGAGGTATCACTGTAATGGTACTCAATGGGGGCCACTTCAACAAGATACTGGGTACAAGGGGTGAGATTCAACTAAGCTTTACTCACGGCAGACCCATCAAAATTAACGGACCTAACTTAGCCATGTTCATTTATTTCACTTGGTCTGAATAGCAACTTCGGCTCGCTTCTCACATGTGATCACAACCTTATTTGGGTGGGTGGGGAGAAATAAATAAATGGAGAGTTTGGGAAACCAGATGTTTCCTTCTCTCCGTTACTTGGCATTATAACAACGATCTGGCACAAGGTTTGTGCCCATATGCTCTCCCCGTCCTCTGGGTGCAAAGGAAGGAGATATGAAACTTCCAACCACAGTTGCCTGGTTTACCCAAACATGGTAAACTGTTGTTTGTTTGAAACCATGATTGGAAGTGTCTCCTCTTGTGGATGAAGAAGTGTGTCAGGGAAGAAGGCATTGCGCCTCATGATGGTTTCTATGCTTCAGAGGATCCTCTGAAAGTAGCCTGGGTGTTGGAGGTGTGGGAAAGTGATTTACCGTATTTTTTTCTCTATAAGACTCACTTTTTCCCTCCCAAAAAGTAAGGGGAAATGTGTGTGCGTCTTATGGAGCGAATGCAGGCTGCGCAGCTGTCCCAGAAGCCAGAACAGCAAGAGGGATTGCTGCTTTTGCTGCGCAGCGATCCCTCTTGCTGTTCTGGCTTCTGAGATCCAGAATATTTTTTTTCTTGTTTTCCTCCACCAAAAACTAGGTGCGTCGTGGTCTGGTGCGTCTTATAGAGCGAAAAATACAGCAACTTGTGACTTACAATCTGTGGGTGCAATGAGACATCCTTCCGAGTCTTGGTTCCCTCCAGATCTTGCTTTTCTCTTTTTTCAAATAATAATAATAAAAAAGCTGTTTCTTGACAGTCATGGAACTACTGGTGTAAAAATTGGTCTTCTCTGATAAAATCTGTTTGCCAAGATACTTTTTATTGGCAGGATCTGCAAGACCTTCTTTGTAGCATCTTGGTGAAGGAAAACTATCGGCGACAGAGAGAACGAGTGCAATTCTGAATTAAAATGTTGCCACGCTCCTTTCCCTTTACAAGCTCCCATTTCACACACTTATTTGCAGGGTCAACAACTTTACTGCCCTGCGCTTCCTTGATCTTGCCGAAGACCCTACGTTTGTGCCGGTAGTCGCTGAGGAAGAGAAAAACAACCGTTCAGAGTCTGAAAATGTCTTGGAAATTCTCCCCAAACTGATGGAAGTAAGGCAAGTACAGAAATGGAAAGAGGTGGGAGATCTGGGGTGCTGGGAACGGGTGGAAACGAGCTGCATTTGGACACTAGATAGCTCAGGGGAAATCATTTGTTGGGAAAGTGGAAGAGGCATTTAGCATACTGCCCTCAAAAGTTTCCCGCCTGCGTTTCCATGCTGGTGATGGAAGGAACAAGCTGCCGAAGACCTCTTCCACACGACCAACACGGAACAGGCTGTTACAACATTTTAGCCTGCCAACAAAAATATTTGCTTCTACAAAGCGGAACGTTGATCCACCACTTCTGAAATATACTCAGAGTCGAGAGTCGATTTCATGCTCTCTATTCAGCTCATAGTAGTGAGGAATTGGAAGTTCCCCCAAAATGTCTGCTTTATATACATTATTTACACAATGGGCCCCACGTGATTGGCTAATTCTGGGATTCTCCTGTAGGCCAATCAGGTTGCGGATTCACTCCCACCTGGAGTTGGATTGGGTGGCTCCTGCGGACCAATCAGACTGCTGCATTCTGGATCCTATTGTTCTAGGACCAATCAGACTGCTGCATTCTGAATCCTATTGTTCTAGGACCAGTCAGACTGCTGCATTCTGGATCCTATTGTTTTAGGACCAATCAGACTGCTGCATTCTGAATCCTATTGTTCTAGGACCAATTAGACTGCTGCATTCTGAATCCTATTGTTCTAGGACCAACCAGACTGCTGCATTTTGGATCCTATTCAGCTTAGTACATAACAACTTCCCTGCCAATCCACTCAGTCGTCTGTGTGGAATTCTTGGTCGCCTATGATTACTAGGCAAGTGGTTGAATATGCAGCTGCTTCTATTGAAAACAGATGTTTAGGTAAGAAGGGCAGGCATATTTATCATATTGGCTAATGTTCTTTATGTATAAGGAACATATAGGCGTGTATGATGCTGTTTGTGACTTACTGAATCCTTCCAGAATGGGTGAGGGAATCTTCTTCCTGTCAAGTGCCATGTTCCCTTGGAGGGTGTAATGGATTTAGGGGTTGCTCGTGCGTAAGTTGCTGCCACTGCTGGCGAGGTTACCTGGTTAAACCCTTTCTGACTGAACAGCTTCCAGCATCGTGACTGTCTCAGTCGCTGGCAGAATCCGTCAGTGGGCGTTTCTTAAACCTTTTCCAGCATAAAAGTTGTTTGACGCCAAGTCTCCTCCTACTCTCCCTGCGCGGAAGTCTTCTGCGCAGGGAGGGTGTGGGCAACGGAGTACCCGTACTCTCTCCTCTGGTCTCCGGCGAGGAGTCTTGGAGCCTCCTCTCTGATTCCCCCATCTGCCCCCCTTCTCCACTGGTGTTACGCTGATTTCCTTCCCCAGCAGATGGGCTGCCTCTCTCCCTACTGGGACCCTCTCCTGCATCCCTTTGGAGCCTTCCCTCCACCTATAGCTCCGATGGCAGTTCCCTGACAGAGGGCAATTTTGGTGGTGGGACCAGAGCTCAGAGTGTCACTTACCGTATTTTTCTGTGTATAACACGCCCCCGTGTATAAGACACCCCCTATTTTGGGGGACTCAAATTTAAGAAAATGGGGGGAGATTGCCCCCGTGTATAAGACTACCCCCCCATTTTTAACATTTTTTTAGTAAAAAAACCCTAGTCTTATACATGGAAAAGTACGGTATTTCCCCCCCCCTTTCTCTCTCCCCCCCCCCTTCTTCGCAAGGTCTCAGGTGTGCTAAGCAGAGTATTTTCTTTGTAATATTAATAAAAAGAAGAAGAAGTGTATGCCACCCATCTGACTGGGTTTCCCCAGTCACTCTGGGTGGCTACTAGCAAAATATACAAACACAATAAAATGTCAAACATTAAAAACTTCCCTCTACATGTGAATTCTCCCATCGTTCGGTCCCAGCGCCTGCCAACCTAGCAGTTCGAAAGCACCTCCGGGTGCAAGTAGATAAAAAGGGACCGCTTACTAGCGGGAAGGTAAACGGCGTTTCCGTGTGTGCTGCGCTGGCTCGCCAGATGCAGCTTGTCACGCTGGCCACGTGACCTGGAAGTCTGTGGACAGCGCTGGCTCCCGGCCTATAGAGTGAGATGAGCGCACAACCCTAGAGTCTGGCAAGACTGGCCCGTACGGGCAGGGGTACCTTTACCTTACATGTGAATTTGGGGCATCTGCCAGCAACATGCAGTTGCTTCCACAAGGTCCTAACAGGCAGCAGAAAGCGAAGCCTTATTGGTCATTGGCACAAGTTGTTTAGCTGTGGATGATGAGAAATGAGTGCTGGGTCCACGATGGCTTGATCATCAATCCCTCGCTCTCAGGCGACCGGCGTCGTTCTCTTTTGGTCTTTACCTTTCCTTTCCTTACAGTTCACGTTCTGCTCGCCCTATGTTCAACTTCAAAGGGATCCAGGATTATTTGAACTGCTACCGGTAAGTGACAGCAGGTACGCAGCAAAACTGTCACGGGTCACCCTCCTCCTTTGTTTGACAGAAGCAGGACTTTGTAGCCTCCCCCAAACAGAAATGGGCTCCCAGTGGGTGGAATCGAGGCGTCCAGCTCTTTGTAGACCCAGGGATTGATACCTACATGAAGGCAGTGTGGTGTAGTGCTTAGAGTGTTGGACTAGCACTTGGGAGACCAGGGTTCAAGCTCAGCCATGAAGCCCACTGGGTGATTTTGGGCCAGTCAGATTCGCTCAGCCTAACCTCCCTCTCAAGGCTGTTTGCGAGGATGAAAAGCACGCCTTGGAGGAAAGGTGGGATAGAAGCATAACGAATAATAGAGACTCTGCCATTTAGAGCTGGATTTGGGTACAGCTTCCCATGGCCCCAGCCTGACTGTGGCGAAGTGTGCAGGCTTACAAGGAGACTGTTCTCTGTTTGCTAGATCCGGTGAGGTTACACCACTTCAGGTCGCCAAGAACATTATTGCCACATTGGAAGATGACGAGAGGTCCAGCCTCCCCCTCCAAGCAATTGTTCAGTGGGACCGCAAAGAGATCCTCAAAGTAGGTTGGCCAAAGCTGTGCTACTTTACTTAAAAGGCTCATCTAAACATTACACAGGTGGTGCTGTGGGTTAAACCACAGAGCCTAGGACTTGCCGATCAGAAAGTTGGCGGTTCGAATCCCCGCGACGGGGTGAGCTCCCGTTGCTCAGTCCCTGCTCCTGCCCACCTAGCAGTTCGAAAGCATGTCAAAGTGCGAGTAGATAAATAGGTACCACTCCGGCGGGAAGGTAAACGGCATTTCTGTGCGTTTCTCTGGTTCGCCAGAAGTGGCTTAGTCATGCTGGTCACATGACCTGGAAGCTGTACGCCGGCTCCCTCAGCCAATAAAGCGAGATGAGCGCCGCAGCCCTGGAGTTGGTCACGACTGGACCTAATGGTCAGGGGTACCTTTACGTTTACCTAAACATTACAGCAGTGGTTCGTTCCCCAAGGCTGTGGTTTACCACACTGGTGTGGCAGAAGAGGATAGCAAGTGTGGAGGGAAGGTTCAAGGACAATCAAAGAGATATTTCAGTGTAATTTAGTATAAGATCGACATAATTTATTTATAAAAGGTTAGTTTCAGCCAAAGGCGACCCTGGGGTTGCATCGCTCATCTAGCTTTCAGGCTGAGGGAGCTGGCGTTTGTCCACAGACAGCTTTCCGGGTCATGTGGCCAGCATGACTAAACCGCTTCTGGCACAACGGGACACAGTGGCGAGTGCCAGAGCGCACAGAAGTACCATTTACCTTCCCGCCAGAGCGGTACCTATTTATCTACTTGCACTTTGACGTGCTTTCAAACTGCTAAGTTGGTAGGAGCTGGGACAGAGCAACGGGAGCTCACTCCGTCATGGGGATTCGAACTGCCGACCTTCCGATCGGCAAGCCCAAGAGGCTCAGTGGTTTAGACCACAGCGCCACCCATGTCCCTACACACACACACACACACACACACACACACACACACACATTATCCATGTTATAGCAACAGGGGTAGGCAACTTAGGCCCGGGGGCCGGATGCAGCCCAATTGACTTCTCAATCTGGCCTGCGGACGGTCCAGGAGTCAGCGTGTTTTTACATGAGTAGAACGTGTCCTTTTATTTAAAATGTATCCCTGGGTTATTTGTGGGGCATAGGAATTGGTTCATTCCCCCCCCCCATATAGTCCGGCCCACCACATGCTCTGAGGGACGGTGGACCGGCCCCCTGCTGAAAAAGTTTGCTGACCCCAGTATAGCAGCTGGATGGAGCATGGTGTTGATAATGCCAGGGTTGCAGGTTTGATCCCCATATGGGACACCTGCATATTTCTGCATTGCAGGGGGTTGAATTAGATTATCCTCAGGGTCCCTTCCAATTCTACGCTTCTTTGCTTCTGTGCCTCTCTTTAAGAGCCTCGGCTATTTTTCTACAGTTCTCCACAACATATTGTTGTGAGCAGGGATTTTAAACTCTTGACAAAGATGGGAGATCAGAAAAGAGAAAGGCTTCTTTGTGGGGATGAGATGAGTTTGTTTCTCTCAAGTGAGACGTCGTATAAATGAGATGACCCAGCAAAAGCAAGCTCCACACCTCTCCTTTAGTTTGTATGCCTACTTAAGTTACATATGTAAGAGGCCCGTTTATCATTATATTTGGGGAAGGATTCATATTCTTCTGCAGCTGCATTGTTTTGTACTTTTATGATCATATTATAAAGTAGTTGTGTTCTGTGTTATAAATCAAGCTTGTTCCTTTCTGCTTTCCAATGTATTTTGCATCAGGGGGGGGGGGGGAAATCAGTGTGGTGCGAGCAAATTTTTGTTCTGAAAATGTGGCCCAGAGGAAAAAAAGTTTGAGAACCAGTGCATTCATTGCAGCTTTTGGCCAGGGAGAAGGAGGGTGTGATTATTCCCTGTTCAGGGAAGTTTTTAGTATGTGACATTTTAATGTATTTTAAATCTTTGTTGGAAGCCTCCCAGAGTGGCTGGGGAAGCCCAGCCAGATGGTAGGGGTACAAATAAATTATTATTATTATTATTATTAATGCTGAAGCCTTTGAATCAGACTTCAGGTTGGGACTGCTTCGGTCTGCCACTTGTTCCTATCTCTCTTCCTGCTCAGCAATTATATTAATGAATGCTACACG
The DNA here is from genome assembly GCF_965112155.1 of Podarcis liolepis. Taxonomy (NCBI): domain Eukaryota; kingdom Metazoa; phylum Chordata; class Lepidosauria; order Squamata; family Lacertidae; genus Podarcis; species Podarcis liolepis. The sequence continues at coordinate 12,694,738 of NC_139571.1, read as the reverse complement.
GCATTATAAATCTCTTCCTGCTCAGATGGCGGAGGACTCCACCGCTCGCTATCAAAGCAAGCAGACCCTCTCTCTTTTGGACGGGATCCCAGTGTGCCTGAAGGAGGAGATTAAAGTGGTAAGCACAGTCCGCTTAGTTGCCTTTGCTGAATAAGGCTGGTCTTAAGAAAGGGAGGTGGTGGTCTGCCTGAATTATCGCTGCTGGGTTTGGGATTGATCTGAAGAATCCTGTTTAGACTGTCACAGGGGGAAGAAAGGGGCAGCTTGGCTGCGCTCACCAGCAATCACAGCATACAGTGGTACCTCGGGTTACATACGCTTCAGGTTATATACGCTTCAGGTTACAGAGTCTGCTAACCCAGAAATCGTGCTCCGGCGGCGTGGCAGCAGCAGGAGGCTCCATTAGCTAAAGTGGTGCTTCAGGTTAAGAACAGTTTCAGGTTAAGTACGGACCTCCGGAACAAATTAAGTACTTAACCCGAGGTACCACTGTATTGCAGCTTGTGTGTTTGTTTAATGAGAGTCTTGTGACACCTTAAAGACCTAAGACGTTTATTATGAAATAGGCTTCCTCGGATCACAGTCCACTTCATCAAATACAATGAAATGTAATCCTAAACTGGCGAGCGTATGAAAAGAACCAGCAGCGGAACATGAAACTCTTAATAACTTTAAATTTTTTAAAATACTTTTCAAGTTTATACATTTCACTAATTTTACAATCATTTTGACCTTTTAAAACTTAACTTGGCTTCTCCTTCTTTCTGCGGTTCCTTAAATTTATATTTGATATCTTCTGCATATCCAAATTCACTTAATTTGCTCATTTACTCACCTACTTTAAATATATACTCTTATAATACTGCAGGTTATTACAATAACCCTGCCAATGTTCTTATCTGTTTACAATTTATCTGTAAATATCCAATAAACCATTTCCATTCTTTTATAAAAAGTTTGTTATCTTGGTTTCTTATTCTTCTGGTAAGTTTTGCCATTTCTGCATATTCCATAAATTTTTGTATCCATTCTTCCTTTGCTGGGACCTCTGCTTCTTTCCATTTTTGGACGGGTAATATTCTTGCCGGTGTAGTAACTTACATGAATATGTTTCTATACATTTTAGGTAGTTCTGTCCCTATAATTCCCAAGAGAAAAGCTTATGGGTTGTTTTTTTTACAAAGGTTATTTTAAACATCCTTTTCATTTCATTATATATCATTGAAATGAAATGAGACTCTTAATCTCAGGGGTGTGGGTTAGAGCTTCACGTTGGGCAAAAGATAGCCCTGTTTTTCAGGGGGTTGGACTGGATGACCCTCATGGTTAATTCCAACTCTACAATTCTGTGATTCTTTATATACAGTGGTGCCCCGCAAGACGAATGCCTCGCAAGACGGAAAACTCGCTAGACGAAACAGTTTTCTGTTTTGGAGGTGCTTCGCAAAATGAATCTCCTATGGGCTTGCTTCACAAGACGACAATGTCTTGCGAATTCCTGCTGGTTTTTTTTCCTCCCCCCCTTTTTCTAAGCCGCTAAGCCGCTTATCAGCTGATCCGATCAGCAGATAAGCCGCTAAAAGCCGCTAATAGCGCTAATTCGCTAATCCGTCAATGGGCTTGCTTCGCAAGATGAAAAAACCGCTAGACGAAGAGAATCACAGAACGGATTCTTTTTATCTTGCGAGGCACCACTGTGTGTGTGTGTGTGTGTGTGTGTGTGTGTGTATATATATATATATATATATATATATATATACCAATTATTATACATTCCACAGAACTTCACATCTTATACAATCTTTTTGGACTTCCATCAGCACCTCTGATGATCCACCATTTTTATCATTTCTTCTGCATTTCTTAAATTCCTATTGCCTTTAATTATCTTAACTCACAATCCACCTCTTTAACCATTTTTGCAATAATTCAAATAATTTACCTCACAAAACTTCTTGCAAATCTACAAACGTAATCTGGTCATCACAATTACTTTTCAAATAGTCCGTAAATTTACACCAGTCTTCTGCGAATCTCTGGTCCCGCAGGCTTCGAATTCTTCCGGTTAGTTTATCCAATTCTGCATAGTCCATCAATTTCATCCTCCATTCTTCTTTTGTCGGTAATTCTTCTTGCTTCCATTTTTGTGCCAATAATATTCTTGCTGCTGTCATTGAACTACAGTTCTGTGATTCTATGAGAGCCAGTGTGGTGTAGTGGTTAAGAGCGGTAGTCTCGTAATCTGGGGAACCGGGTTCGCGTCTCCGCTCCTCCACAAGCAGCTGCTGGGTGACCTTGGGCCAGTCACACTTCTCTGAAGTCTCTCAGCCCCACTCACCTCACAGAGTGTTTGTTGTGGGGGAGGAAGGGAAAGGAGAATGTGAGCCGCTTTGAGACTCCTGAAGGGGAGTGAAAGGCGGGATATCAAATCCAAACTCTTCTTCTTCTTCTTCTTTGATTCCCTGCTTTTTTTTAGGTGCCCTATCATCACCGAAGTGGAACGCAATACCTGGGCATGGAGCCAGAAACCGAAGATGCCACTGCCACCCAAAAACTGCGAGAGGCTGGGGCCATTATTATCGGTGTCTCAAACATGCACGAATTGGGTATTGGAACCACTGGTTGTAACCCCAACAGGTAAAGTAGCTCACATTCATTAAACGGGGGCTTGTTGATAACACTGAATGGAGCTTTCTCTTTAAAACATGAGTGGAATAAGAAAGGTAATAAATGTGGAGCAAAGCATTATACAGTGGTACCTCGGGTTAAGTACTTAATTCGTTCCGGAGGTCCGTTATTAACCTGAAACTGATCTTAACCTGAAGCACCACTTCAGCTATTGGGGCCTCCTGCTGCCGCTGTGCCTCCGGAGCACGATTTCTGTTCTGATCCTGAAGCAAAGTTCTTAACCCGAGGTACTATTTCTGGGTTAGTGGAGTGTGTAACCTGAAGCGTATGCAGTCTGAAGCGTATGTAACCTGAGGTACCACTGTACTCAAAAAATGAACTCCTATTCACATAGAAGAAACCTAAAAGCCCATTAACTTGGTCTAACTCATTCGCGAATTGCCCCCTTTAAAAATCAAATTACCCCGCTGTGGGGCTTGTGCCCCACATTGGGAACCACGGGGCTAGGTAGAGCATGGAGACTGGGTGCCATACCTCGTGGCCTCTGCCTTGAACCTCACCTGTGTGTCAGGGTGTTGAGATCCTTCGCTTCCTCCAACGGTCTTGGCAGCACTGCCTTCTGAATCTTTCTCTGTCTCCCTCCAGATACCACGGTACGGCGAGGAACCCCTACAACCCCCAGCACTTCACTGGGGGCAGCTCTAGTGGGTCAGCAGCAGCCGTGGCTTCAGGTGAGGTTGTCCACTGAGTTGGGGAGGCGGGAAGAAGGAGAGCGGCAGTTCAACAGAGGCATCGATCGGTTCCCTTGTGCCCTTGGCAAGGAAATCTATCCCCTGTACACAGAGGAAGGTCAGGTGGTACCTGGTGTGGAAAATTTCTTGTCACCCCCCCCCCCACACACACACATTGATTTTTTATTTTTATTTGCCTGCAAAAATGGTTTTACGTTATTTACAAAGGAATGTGGATTCTGGGTGACTGTGGCAGATACTTAAATCTACAGGATGGGTTGTGTTTTGGCTCCACTGAATTGAAATTTTAGCCTTCACGACATATAAAAATGGCCAAGTAAACAATTATTTTTGCGGAGGCGGGTCAAGATATTAACTGATATGCATGAAATTTCAAATATGGCTGTATAATCCCTTGTGTAGTAAGATGAGACCTTTGGAGCAGGCATTTTTTTAAAAAAGGTTTTTTATAATTATAATTATTTTTTATTTCCAAAACCGAAAAAAGAAAAATTACAAACATCAAATTCAACATCCATATTCATTTTCTAACATAAACCTATTATATAATTAACCAAATTAAAATATACCAAATTACTATAAACTTCTTTGCTGTATACAAATACAACACAGTTAGAAATTTTATATTAAAGCTTTTATATTATAAATATTTCAAGTTCCCCTATACACCCCCATTCCTTCACCCATGTGTGATCTCATTTTTATTTTTTTTTACTTCTTCTGTCTTGTTGTGTTGTTATAATTTAATCATTGCGCAGCTGATTTTTTTTATTGTTTGCTTGCTTACCCCTCATGTTTTACACGTTATCTATTAATATTCCAGTTCCGGAACCATATTTTTTCATATATTCCTTCACTCCCTCCCACTCTTTAATTATTCTCTGATTTGAATGGCCTCTAATAGTTGCCGTCAATTTTGCCATTTCCATAAACTCACAGAGTTTACTTTGCCATTCTAATAACGATGGTTTTTTATGAACCACCCTAGTAGGGCAGTAATCATTCCTTGATAATTTGTCACCCCCTCCATGATGGAATCCGGGGCAGAACGCCCTCCCCCCTTCCTACGCCCATGCCCATATACATACCACCACAATGGACCAGAAACTCAACAAGTTTGCTTTTCATAACCTTGTGCACTCCATCAGTGATAGAGCTGGGCGATAGCTGGTTATTGCCAGCTAAATATCACGATATCTCAATATATCATGATATATATCGGCAGCAGCGGAGGGCATTGCTGGGCTTCCCCGCAGCAGCAGAGGGTCCCACCATACCTCCTGCAGTGGCAGGTGTGCCACGCTTCCCTGCAGCAGCAGGGGCCTTCTCATGGAGGCAGAGGGTCCCGCCGTACCTCTCTGCAGTGGCGGGGTCCCTTCCAACTCTACAGTTCTGTGATTCTGAGGAGATTGTGTGGGGGAATGTAGAACTAGATGGTTTGCCTGAACGGAAGGCTTGTAATTCTGCTTCTTTTTGTAGGCCTTTGCCCGTTGGCTCTTGGTACAGATGGGGGCGGCTCGGTGAGGATCCCTGCGTCTTTCTGTGGCATTGTGGGACTCAAAGGTAATCTTCTTCTTCTTTGGCGATCACTCGTAGCTGAGTAAGATTGCCTTCCATAAACACGGTTTTAACAGCGAGTCCGTAAGTGACTGTGGAGACCAATTCTGGATCCACACGTCCTTCCACAGTGAGGACATAGGTTTCCAGGCGGGAGTTGATCATGGTGAGGGTTTGCCAAGCATGCTTTCCTCTTAGCACGTTTCTCCCTTTCATCCTGAGTTTGAGCCCATGACACCTTTGGTAAAGGCTGTTCTCTAACTGGAGCGCTCGCAGGCCAGTGTTTCCCAGTTGTTGGTGTTTATACTACATTTTTAAAGATTTGCCCCGAGAGAGTCTTTAAACTTCTTTTGTTGACCACCAGCGTTACGCTTTCCATTTTTAAGTTCGGAATAGAGTAGTTGCTTTGGAAGACGATAATTGGTCATCTGCACAACATGACCAGTCCAGAGGTACCAACGCACCGTTAACCAATTGACTGTAGCGAGAGGTCTAACTAGAGATGGATAATTCTCTGTTTATCATGAGAGCCAGCCGTGGCACCACAGCCACCGCGGGAGCTTCATGGCTGAGCAGGGATCAAATCCAGCACTCCATCCTGGGTACTAAGACCCTTGATTGGTTTTGTGCTTGAAGCAGGAGAATATGATGCCCTTCCATATTTCCCCTCCTTTAGGCTGCTGCTTAGAGCCTGGCATGATCCATCGCTCAGGCCAGACCAGCCTCTGGCCTCTCCTTTTGGCCACCTGCTACTTCATCATGCCTCTAATCCACTTGCTTTGTGTCATCTGAAGGTACCTTTGGACGCACCAGCGAATTTGGCTGTCACCCTCTCTCATATTCTACCGTAAGCCTTGGTAAGAAGGAGGTTTTTGGAGTTGTCTGTCTAGCTGAAGAAAGTGTGTGTGCACCTGCTGAAAACTTGTTCCGTCATGCCTTTGCAGGCAGTTAAGAAAATAATAATAATAATAATAATAATAATAATAATAATAATAATAATTTATTATTTGCACCTCGCCCATCTGTCTGGGTTTTCCCAGCCACTATGGGTGGCTTCTAACAAAGATTAAAAATACATTAAAATGTCACACATTAAAAACTTCCCTAAACAGAGCTGCCTTCAGATGTCTTCTAAATGTCAGGTAGTTGTTTTCCTCTTGGACATCTGACGGGAGGGCATTCCACAGGGCTGGCGCCACTACCGAGAAGGCCCTCTGCCTGGTTCCCTGTAACTTTGCTTCTTGCAGTGAGGGAACTGCCAGAAGGCCCTCGGAGCTGGACCTCAGTGTCCAGGCAGAATGATGGAGGTGGAGACGCTCCTTCAGGTATACTGGGCCAAGGCCGCTTAGGGCTTTAAAGGTCAACACCAACACTTTGAATTGTGCTCGGAAACGTACTGGGAGCCAATGTAGGTCTTTCAAGACCGGTGTTATGTGGTCTCGGCGGCCGCCCCCAGTCACCAGTCTAGCTGCCACATTCTGTATTAGTTGTAGTTTCCGGGCCACCTTCAAAGGTAGCCCCAGGTAGAGTGCATTGCAGTAGTCCAAGCGGGAGATAACAGAGCATGCACCACTCTGGCGAGACAGTCTGTGGGCAGATAGGGTAGTTGGCTGGTTTCTGATTTTAATTTTGTATATCATTTTTTAAAAAATTATATGACTTCCAGGGTTTTTTTTAATGAATAGTGGCATGTTTATAAATAGATTAAAGCTTGAAATAGATTAAAGTGAACAAGCTGTCTTCCAGAGAGGAGCTCATGCCTGGCCTTTTTAGGTCGGTGTGAGCTGGCAGCTAAATCAAGGTTTGGTTTAGCATGTTGCAACCAGGACCTGTTGCAAAAGTGGCTTCAGTATACCTGAAGGAGCATCTCCACGCCCATCATTCTGCCCGGACACTGAGGTCCAGCGCTGAGGGCCTTCTGGCAGTTCTCTCCCTGCAAGAAGCGAGGTTACAGGGAACCAGGCAGAGGGCCTTCTCGGTAGTGGCACCTGCCCTGTGGAACGCCCTCCTATCAGATGTCAAGGAAATAAACTACTATTTGACTTTTAGAAGACATCTGAAGGCAACCCTGTTTAGGGAAGTTTTTTAATGTTTAATGTTTTATTCTGTTTTTAGTGTTCTGTTGGGAGCTGCCCAGAGTGGCTGGGGAAACCCAGCCAGATGGGCGGGGTATAAATAATAACATAATGATGATGATAATGATGATTATGGAGAGCTTAACCACAATCCTGGATTTGGATGACATGCTAAACCAGACTTTTGGCTCAGCTGCTGTGGTGCACTGATCTGAAAAGCAAAACAGCTGCAGTCTCCGAAGCCGTGGTTTGGCTTAGTGTGATGTGTGAATTTGGTGTGTGTGTGTGTGTGTGTGTGTGTGAGAGAGAGAGAGAGAGAGAGAGAGAGAGAGAGAGAGGGAGAATCTGTGTCTACCATATTCCTGAGAACACAGGCAGCTTTCTATATGAACTGGAAACTTGCTTGTTGTTAATGTACTTTATTATTTTACTGTATAATATAAAACAGAGAGAACAATTATAGCACCAGACGAAGATGAAGCTCCCACGTTGCCTGACACGTCAGACCCTCACACATTCTTCCGTCCACCTGAAAGGGGTTGGGATAAGGTGGTGGAACAGACTGCGCCACATCAGATTATATACGTGCAGCCAATTGATTCCGATGCTCCACACGTATAGCTCCCTGCAGATAAAAAATAAAATATTCCTTCCAGTAGCACCTTAGAGACCAACTAAGTTTGTTATTGGTATGAGCTTTCGTGTGCATGCACACTTCTTCAGATACACTGAACCAGAAGTCACCAGACTCTTATATAAAGTGAAAGGGTGGGGAGGGGTATTACTCATTCTGAAATGCATACAAAAGCTCATACCAATAACAAACTTGGTGTCTAAGGTGCTATTGGAAGGAATTTTTTTTATTTTGTTTTGACTACGGCAGACCAACATGGCTACCTACCTGTCCCTGCAGATAGAAAGCTAGCACATGGGGCGGGGGAGAGTTCCAGCTAGAACCTTGGCCTGCTGTGATTTTTTTTTACTTGCAAGGTCTTTCTTTTATTTTATAAGGATCCAGAATGCAAGTTCTCCCCCCCCCTTTTTTTTTTTTTGCTAGGCCCCTTGTCTACATCAGTGGCAGACGCGGCTGTTGCTTATGCGATCTTGGCTGGTCCTGACCCCCGCTATCCATATGGTGAGTCTTAACTGCCCATTCGTTCCCATCCGAGTAGCACGACATATCTTTTTTCCACTGCGTGCCTGTTGACAGTTCCTTTTTCACCTGTTTCAGGATTAGGCCAGCCCAAACCATCCCTCTCTGGAGTCCTCACACCTGATCTGAAGGACTTGAAGTTGGGGGTTGACTGGACTTTCTTTAAGGTGCCTGTTTACTTCTTTGTTTCTCTTGCATCCTTCATCTACATGCAGCCGCTGGGAGAGATCATCAGGAGGTTTGGACTGGGTGTCCATCAATATGTGGATGATACCCAGCTCTACCTCTCTTTTAAATCAGAACCAGTGAAGGCTGTGAAGGTCCTGTGTGAGTGTCTGGAGGCGGTTGGAGGATGGATGGCAGCTAACAGATTGAGGTTGAATCCTGCCAAGACAGAAGTACTGTTTTTGGGGGACAGGAGGCGGGCAGGCGTGGAGGACTCCCTAGTCCTGAATGGGGTAACTGTGCCTGTAAAGTACCAGGTGTTCAGCCTGGGAGTCATTTTGGACTCACAGCTGTCCATGAAGGCGCAGGTCAATTCTGTGTCCAGGACGGCTGTCTACTGGCTTCATCTGGGACGCAGGCTGAGACCCTACCTGCCCGCGGACTGTCTGGCCAGAGTGGTGCATGCTCTAGTTATCTCTCGCTTGGACTACTACAATGCACTCTATGTGGGGCTACCTTTGAAGATGACCCGGAAACTACAACTGATCTAGAATGCAGCAGCTAGACAGGTGACTGGGAGTGGCTGCCGAGACCACATTGAAAGACCTACATTGGCTCCCAGTACGTTTCTGAGCACAATTCAAAGTGTTGGTGCTGACCTTTAAAGCCCTAAACGGCCTTGGTCCAGTATACCTGAAGGAGCGTCTCCACCCCCATCGTTCTGCCTGGACACTGTGGTCCAGCACCGAGGGCCTTCTGGCGGTTCCCTCACCGCGAAAAGCCAAGTTACAGGGAACCAGGCAGAGGGCCTTCTCGGTAGTGGCGCCCGCCCTGTGGAATGCCCTCCCACCAGATGTCAAAGAGAACAACAACTACCAGACTTTTAGAAGACATCTGAAGGCAGCCCTGTTTCGGGAAGCTTTTAATGTTTGATTACTGTATTTTAATATTTTGCTGGAAGCCACTCAGACCGGCTGGGGAAACCCAACCAGATGGGCGGGGTATAAATAATAAATTATTATATTGAGATGCGGCCACTTCATCTTCAGAATGTTGCTTCCTGGATGTTACATGAGGGATTCCGGACACTTCATGCAGCTCTTAATCTCAGGATCATGAGTCTGAGTTCCACTTGTTGGGCAAAAGATTCCAGCATTGCAGGGGGCTGAATCAGGTGACCCCGGGGTCCCCTTTCAGCTGTATAATTCCATGTCCCCTAAGGAGATGTAAGGCCACCCTATGACTGTGTCACATGACTGGGAACGTGGTGGGTGCCATAGACAAGAGGAGGAGAAAAGTTCTTTAATTGTGGTTCCGCAAAGGTAGATCCTTGGGAATAACTTTTTTTTTTACTTGTCTGCCAGGCATGTGATGCTGAAATCCTAGCCACCTGCCAGAAAGGTAAATCATTCATAATGAACTGAAAAAAATGTCTAAAAGCACTCCCCCCCCCCAAAAAAAACACACGCAGAGTCCTTTTTGTTGGGAAGAACTCAGAAGGAAATTCCCAGATGTCAGAAAATGTTATTTATGTATGGCACCACCGCAGCTCGTGTTTTGTTAGCCCCAAAATGGAAAATGAGCGAAGTCCCAACCAGAGAAGATAGGCAACTTAAATGGATGGAATACGTGCAGCTTGCGGACCTAACATATAGAATAAGAGAACAAGATGAACATATGTTTAAAGAAGATTGGAAAATGTTTATTGAATATATGGAGGAAAATTGTGTTTTATTTGAAAACGTGGGCAGCATTAAGATAAATTCAACCGTGTAAATAAGTTTTGACAGATGTAACAATGGAATACTGAATGGTTTAGTTTATATAAAATATGCCGGGATTCATGCTGTGCAAAATGACTCATGGAAAGAGAGGAAGTCATTGATATTTTAAGTGAATATTCTAAAATGTAAAACAGAAATTTGATTTTAAAAAAAACCTCAAAAAAGAAAGCAAGGCAAACTACATCCCAGATTTGCTGAAACAAATGGGGACACTTGTTAGGCTATTAAGTCTCGCTTATTTCCCTCCCCCACCCCCTGGCGGCGGCTGCCACTGATGATCAGCTGTGAAGTTTCTAGAAGGTTTAGGTGCCTGCGTGGTTGATGTGTCCCTGGCAGAACTGGAGGAGATCCGAGTGGCTCATGTGATCTGCATCCTTAGTGAGATGAGAGATTTCCTGCAGCCTGACTTCAACAATTCCTTTGACCAAATGGTAAGTGGAGGGCTGACTCGGAACTGTAGTCCCAAAACAGCCGGAGACTCAAGTTTGGGAAACCCTGGGATAGATTGTGAAGCCGCATCTTCCTCGCCAGGGCCACCAATTAACCATAGTTTCTCCAAACACAGAAATGGTGCTTTCCCCCCCTTGCTTACCGCACTGAGTGGCACGTGAACTGGCCTAGCAGTTCCCATATTCCTTTCCGTTTTGGCCCTGCGGAGATTGCGACACACCTTGCTCGACGAGGAGGAGGAAAACACATCTGCACATGGCTCAACTCTGCCTGTATCTGTGCCTTTTTGTCTCTGTTCTCTGGCGGAAGGTTGTGTGTGTAGAGGGGTCTTAACTTCAGCATAGCTCTGTGCCGTTACAATACCTACATGTCTGTTCTAGGTGGGCAGGTTGCCCATGACTATTTAGGATTAGGGTTTACCCCCGTGTTTCTTCCTTTTCCAGAATCTGGAGACTCGTCTTAATCTTGCAATCGCTTCTAAGTTCACAGCTCTGGATTATATTAAGGTAAAAGGCAATTAATTGCAAGATTGCACCATTATTATTTGCTGTACAGTGGTGCCCCGCAAGACGAATGCCCCGCAAGACGGAAGACTCGCTAGACGAAAGAGTTTTCCGTTTTGGAGGTGCTTCGCAAAACGAATCTCCTATGGGCTTGCTTCGCAAGACGAAAATGTCTTGCGAGTTTCTGCGGGTTTTTCCCCCTCCCCCCTTTTTCTAAGCCGCTAAGCCGCTTATCAGCTGATCCGATAAGCAGATAAGCCTCTAAAAGCCGCTAATAGCGCTAATCCGTCAATGGGCTTGCTTCGCAAGACAAAAAAACCGCTAGACGAAGAGAATCACAGAATGGATTCTTTTCGTCTTGCGAGGCACCACTGTATTACAGTAGGGTATGCTTTCCTGTCTTCCCCACAGACTCAATTCCCACTTGTGTTTGCAGGCAAATCGGCAGCGGAGCCGCACCATGGCCCTTCTACGACAGATGTTTGCGAATGTGAACTGTCTTATTACCCCAGGTATCTAATGCCAGCTGAATTTAACACTATTTATATCAACTTGTAGGGGCTTTATTGGCCTGATTTGCTTCCCGTCCTGCATGTGCTCTGGTCTAAATTAAAATGTTTTCATACTGAGTGTAGTAGCGCCTGGCCAAATAACGTTGGGTGTTTTAAATGCAGCAGGGCATGAGGTTCCTAGAGAGAGGTGGTGTATGTTTTGTGACTGGTTGGTATGACCTCTGTCTGGGTATGTTAAAAAAAGGAGGTTATATGTGTTGTCACCTACCAGGTGTCGAATCTCTAAAATGGGCACGTTTCGTAAGCCATCTTCTACATGTGTAATGCCCTCGCCCTATAAGGCACATCAAGGGAGATTTGAACTGTAATTTGTGGCTTGGCTCACTTTCTTGATGTTTTTACTCCCCTGGGCACCTTTGGGAGGAAGCAGGGGATATAAATTAAATAAGTAAAGAAAAATATGGATTTATGTCATAAAACATATATACTAAAAAAAAACAACTGGCCTAATGAAGCAGAAATATGCTAAATATTTTTTGCTGAACTAGGTGAATTAAAACGGTACTTAGATGGCAGAACATGCACTTTGTATGTGTATCATTTCAGATTCAATCCATAGTGCCTGTTTAAAGGATTTCTGCTTTGCAGGCAGATTTCATCTGCATAAAAATGGTTTTTTTGCTTTTGACCTCACATCCTTTTTTCATTATCTGTTTTTTTTTAATTGAAAGTTTTCAACATACAGTGCAATAAAAGTTGAACTAATCTAAATAGAGAAGAAAAGAAAAAAGCAAAAGAAGAGAGAAAGATAAAACAAAGAGAGAAAATAGGAAGGAAAAGAGAGGAAAAAATATAAAAACACAGAACCCTCTGTCAGGGTAGATTTTAACCCCTATCTCACACCAAAGGGAGAGGGCCCTCCCTGCTTTCACTTGGGAGCTTCCATTTCTTCTCCCAGTCTCCCATCCCTGGAGTTCTTCCCTTCCCTGCCTCTCACGCAGGGTCCTTCATCAGTCATCCATCACCTTCCTGTGAGTAAATTGCAGTTTTCAGTAAATTTTGGCTTTCAGAACCAGCTCAGCTAAGTCTTATGTGTGGCGTAAAGGTAAAGGGACCCCTGACCATTAGGTCCAGTCGTGGCCGACTCTGGGGTTGCGACGCTCATCTCGCTTTACTGGCTGAGGGAGCCGGTGTACAGCTTCCGGGTCATGTGGCCAGCAGGACTAAGCTGCTTCTGGCAAACCAGAGCAGCACACGGAAATGCCGTTTACCTTCACACTGGAGCAGTACCTAATTAACTACTTGCACTTCATGCTTTCAAACTGCTAGGTTGGCAGGAGCAGGGACTGAGCAACAGGAGTTCACCCCGTTGCGGGGATTCGAACCACCAACCTTCTGACCCTTTTTTACTGGGAAACAATTATGGGGGTTGACTGGAAACGTTCACAGTGAGGGATAAGAGGGACTGTTAAGCGCCTATATAACTCAGGATAAAAGCAAGCAACTTAAAAAAAAACCCCACACCACACACACATTTTTCTCTTGTGCAAGGTACTGCATGCTGTGCTCCAAGAATGCAGGACTCTGATCTTCTGACTGGGTGTAGCGATGTTAGGACAACTCTCCGGACCATGAGGTAAAGACATGTGTTTTTCAAAGCAAAACTGTGGCAGTGAGGAAGGAGGGCAGGATTCTAGGGGGACCTGGCTCCCTCCAAAGTGAAATTGGCCATTGGATGCATGAAAACTGAGACGTGCTTTGGTTTCGTCCTTGCCATCTTAAAGAAGAAATAATGCTCTTGGGATTTTTAACACTCCATGTTGGCTGGGTTTCAGCTGATAGAAACACCCCCGTTGGCTAGACTTCTTTGATGGGAGAGAAAGGGGTTCTATATGTGCAGCCCAAGTCGTTTTCCAGGTTGACCTTCATTGCTCAACAAGTATATATCTGCTATAGCAGGGCTGGGAGCTGCAGGCCAATGGAGGATGGGGCCAAAGGGAGAAGTGGGCATGGATGTGACCCTTGACCAGTAGGCTGCATTCAAGGCGTGCAGATGTTGGAGAGTTCTACAAGCACATCTTTCCATCCAGGCAAGAAAGTAGTGGAAGAACGTTGCCTTAGGAGAGTGAGGGAAATTCTCAGGGATGATTCACACCCTGGCTGGCACTTTCTTGATCTCCTGCCCTCAGGCAGAAGATAGAGAAGCATGATTAGTCGCACCAGCAGGGTAAAGAACAGCTTCTATCCGTGGGCTGTTAGGCTGCTGAATGAAAAGATAACAATAACTGACTTTTGGGTTTGGTGGGTGTGCGTCAGTAAACGAGGGGAATTAAGACTAAGAGAGCTGAGTGGGGGGTGCTTGTGTAATCTCACTGTATACAAGTTGTACAAGTGACAATAAAGTACTGTATTTTTCACTCCATAGGGCGCACCGGATCATAGGGCGCACCTAGTTTTTTTTTTGGGGGGGGAAATAAAGAAAAAAAGATTTATTCCCCCCCCCCAGCCCCAAAGAGCAAAGAAGCCAAGACTGCCAGCGGGATCCATCCCAACCCCAGCCCCCAGAACAGGTCCGGGAGCGGAGGCAAGGTTGTGCAGCCTTGCCACCACTCCCGGAGCTTGCGGGCTGGGGGAGCGCTCCGAAGGATAGCTGCTCGAAGCCCGGGGTGCACAGTGCTGCGCTCCCTGGGCTTCGGGCTGCAGGCAGCTATCCACAAGCCTTCGGAGCCCGGCGGAAGTTCCCACCACGCTCCAAAGGCTTGCGGATAGCTTCCTGAAGGCTGGAGAGAGAGAGGGGTCGGTGCGCACCGACCCCTCTCGCTCTCCAGCCTTCAGCGAAAGCTTGCATTCGCTCCATAGGACGCACACACATTTCCCCTTCATTTTTGGAGGGGGAAAAGTGTGTCCTATAGAGCGAAAAATACGGTATTTCAATTGTCAGAGTTCACATTCCAGTAATCAAGAAGGATGTGAAGCTGGGCTCTTGAGGGATATGGTCTTAGGGCAGACTTTCCCAAACTTGGTTCTCCAGCTGTTTTTGGACTAGAACTCCCATCATCCCTAGCTAGCAGTACCAGCGGTCAGGGGTGATGGGAACTGTAGTCCAAAAACAACTGGAGAACCAGGTTTGGTAAACAAGGGTCTAGGAGGGAGAGGGTGTGGCTTAGGGAGTCCTAAGGATCAGAGAAAGATGTCTGCTGGGCCACCTCTGATGTGCCCCTTCTCTCTTGATATTTGTAGGTACATGCAACTGGCCAACTTGACTGGCATCCCAGCGCTGGTAATACCAGTTGGATATTCTAGTTCAGGGCTTCCTATCAGCATCCAGGTAAATACGACTTTCTCTTGCTAGTAAAATGGGTAAAGGACCCCTGGATGGTTGAGTCCAGTCAAAGGTGACTATGGGGTTGTGGCGCTCATCTTGCTTTCAGGCTGAGGGAGCCGGCATTTGTTCACAGATAGCTTTCCGGGTCATGTGGTCAGCATGACCAAACCGCTTCTGGCGCAATGAAACACTATGACGGAAGCCAGAGTGTATAGAAACGTGTTTACCTGCCCACCGCAGGCATACCTATTTATCTACTTGACACTGGTGTGCTTTTGAAGTGCTAGGTTGGCAGAAAGCCGGGGCAAAGCAACGGGGGCTTACCCCGTCGTGCGGATTCAAACCGCCGACCTTCCGATCACCAAGCCCAAGAGGCTCAGTGGTTGAGACCATAGCGCCACCCGCTCCCTCTCTTGCTGGTACTGCCCAGGTGGCGGGCACCTCTCATAGCTCATCCCCATACACACTGCAGAAACAACCACATTAATTCACTCCTACCTTGGCACCTGCCTGATGCCTCTCACCCTGGTTCCTCTCAAATGTGGCAACGAGGATGAGAGTTTGCCCCTTCCTGGCCAAGGATCACGTGTGCTGCTCTGGAAGCTGGTTTGTTTTCCCCTGAAAAGAGGGGTGCTCTCTGGTCACATTTTATATTACTGCAGGATCCTACTGAAATGTATGCAGGCCTCTTCCTCCTTCTTTGTCAAGAAGCCCATGGCTGGTTGTGTTTCAACAGTGACCAAATACCAGATGTGTTAGCCAGACGTAAAATGCTTACGCCACGTAACAATGGGAATGCAACTACCCCATTCTTTTTCACACACCGTCATATACAGTGGTATCTCGGGTTAAGAACTTAATTCGTTCTGGAAGTCCGTTCTTAACCTGAAAATGTTCTTAACCTGAAGCACCACTTTAGCTAATGGGGCCTTCAGCTGCCGCCGCGCTGCCGGAGCACGATTTCTGTTCTCATCCTGAAGCAAAGTTCTTAACCCGAGGTACTATTTCTGGGTTAGCGGATCTGTAACCCGAGGTACCACTGTATGATGAGAGACATCCGCTGGCAGGTGTGGTAGCTCAAAAAAGACACATTTGCCCCCGTGGTTTGTTAGGATACATACAGAACCTGCCAAATGAGGACATTCAAAGGGTGTGATTTTGAAGAACGCAAGAGCAGCCCTGCTGCAGGAAACCCAGAAGCCATCTATTCCAGCATCCCCTTCTCACAGGGGCCAACCCAGAGCCATAGCTTGGGGGTGGGGGTGGGAGCTGGGTTTTTTTGTCCCCAGTGGAAGTCCCCAGAGAGGTGCCATTGAGGCTCCCAGCCTGTATGTGTGTACACAAATGTGCATTGGGGTGTGTTAGACAAACTGGGTCTTTGACCCAGGTGAAATAAAGTCTAGTTTTGCCCCATGGCAACCAGATGCCTAAGTTTCGCCATGTCCCCTCTCGCTATTCCCATCAGCTGGCATTCAAGTCATCTGGCCTCGGATGACGAGGTAGACAATAGCCCTCATGGCTCGTAGCAAGTGGGGAACTGACTTTGCAGGAAGCTCCCTCCATGGCATTTGTAATGTCTAGTTGAGAAGTACATTATGTTGGTATGGGAAACTGTCGTGTGACGGGCCAATGGCCGTAATAAATATCAATTCAATTGTCTAGTTGAGCCTCCTTCAAATAGATAAGGGGCAGGCTTCTAAAATGTCAATACCGGGAAACACTGAAGAAGTTGTGCCGGTTCTCTTCCCAACTTCATATCCCAGTTCTCTTACAGCTAGCAAGTCCCCTTTCCTTTAACTGAGATACCTTCAGGCCCTTTCAGTTGGTCTAATTAAGAGCACAAATGACCTTGATGGAGGTGCTGCCCCCCTCTTTGCATGGTGTATTCTAGTAACTACTTTGAAGTATTCTTCCTCAGAGCGTATCCCTGCTATTGTACTCTTCTCTTTCTCACACAGATCATGGCGAAGTGGTGGGATGAAGCACTACTGTTCCGGATTGGCCTGAAGCTGGAGCAGTTTCATGGCATAACAGCAAAACCAGCCATTTATTACGACATTCTTGGGCAATAGCGTCAGCTGTCTCGAACCAATACAAAGTAAAAAAAGTAAAAAATAAAATAAAATTAAGCATTTGGAGGTTTTGGGTGGCAGGAGAACAGGCACTTTTTCTGTGCATAAAAATATGAAGTAATAACTTATTGTTTGGGTTGAGGTTTAAGATCTTTAGATCTACACCCACGCTACTTTGGGACTGGCCAGATTTAGGGTACCAGATCCTGAGCCAATGAATGCTCCTCAGTTTAAATTACATGCAGCAGAGGCCAGCAGAAATAGGTGCTCTGAACTAATAACCCTCCAAATCAAACAGACTAAAAGCATAGCTGAAAATATATCGGGGAGAATGACCATAGTTACAGAGTTCATTTTGCCTGTTTGTTTTTTAGAGGTAGAAAGGTTAATACAGAGTACTTGAACCACAGATACAGAGGAATGATGGGGCTCAGGCTTTTGCAAAAAAAACCCCTGCCCATCCCCACAAAATGAAACAGCATAAGGCCATAGTTCATTACCTTAATATTGATCTGTTGCCATGATTATGGTGGCATGAAGAAGGGCTTGTTCCCATATAGGTTCTCTTACAAATGCAGTCAAAATGGTTATGGCTAGAGGGTTGCCAAGATCTTTGCACTGATGGAGACAGGATCGTTTTCTTAGGATTCAGACTAAGAGGGCTGTGTTGGGGCATGCACCCATTCACAAAATTTGGCAGGTGTACAAAACCATTATACAGAAGGCAAACCAGCGAGGAACCAAAGAATAAATATCTATATATATCTACAGTGGTGCCTCGCAAGACGAAATTAATTCGTTCCGCAATTCTCTTCGTCTTGCGGTTTTTTCGTCTTGCGATGCACGGTTTCCCATAGGAATGCATTGAAAATCAATTAATGCGTTCCTAGGGAAACCACCTTCAGACCAGGTCCGGGGACAGTCTGTCCCCCGACCTCTTCTGAAGGCTGGGGGGGGGGGACAGGGGCTTTTCTTTACACTGCCAGCCTTCAGAAGGCTGTTCTGAGGGCTGGCGGTGGGAGGGGAGGCCCTTCTTCCCACCTCCCGCCCCGCAAGCTCCGGGCGGCCGTGCTTCGGGTGACAGGCTGCCGCCCCGAGCCTCGCGTGCCCGGCGGGACCTCCTGCCGGGCGCGCAAGGCTTGCAGGCATTCGCCCGAAGCAAGGGGAGCTCTCCGAAGGGCTCCCCGTGCTTCGGGTGACAGGCTGCCGCCCCGAGCCTCGCGCGCCCGGCGGGACCTCCTGCCGGGCGCGCGAGGCTTGCAGGCATTCGCCCGAAGCAAGGGGAGCTCTCCGAAGGGCTCCCCGTGCTTCGGGTGACAGGCTGCCGCAGGCTGCCGCCCGAGCCTCGCGCGCCCGGCGGGACCTCCTGCCGGGCGCGCGAGGCTTGCAGACACTCGCCCAAAGATTTTAAAATGCTGGGGGTCGGGAGCGAAGCGTTTGCTCCCGCCCGCCAGCATTTTGGGATCGCCTGGGGCAGCGGAGAAGTCTCCGCTGTCCCGGGAAGGCAGGCGGGGGGGGGAGCAGGGACCTTTGCCCCCCGCCGGCCTTCAGGAGAGGTCCAGGACCTCTTCTGGGGGCCGGCTGTGGGTGAAGGTCTTTGCTCCCGACCGCCAGCATTTTAAAAGAGGTCCCCGGAGATTTCCCTATGGGCTTTCGTCTTGCGAGGCAAGCCCATAGGGAAATTCGTCTTGCGAAGCGCCTCCAAAGCAGAAAACCCTTTCGTCTTGCGGGTTTTCCGTCTTGCGAGGCATTCGTCTTGCGGGGTACCACTGTATAACTATATATAAACATAGCTGCCATCTCCACCCAGGATTTGATGAACCAGGCTGGAAGAGGGGGATAATCTGTTTGGTGCCTTTGCCATGGTTTGGGCAACTCCCCACATCTTCTCTCCCCATACCTGCCCAGTAGGAGGCCATGGGAGAAATAGACTGCTCTTGCCAGAGGTCTGAACTGATGAGTTGTGGTCTGTAGGTTGTCCTGTTAGGGCGTGTTGAATTTTGCAACTTTCAGATTCCAAAAATGAGTGGTTCTAAAAAGTTGTAACATGAGCTGGGAATTCTAAAGATATTGTGGTTAAATGAATATAATTTAGTTTTCCTTGGTAAGGAAAGATGGTGTAAAATTGTGTAAGAAACATTAAAATGATTACTAAGTACTTGCAGTTATTTTATTTCTAATTACCTGACATTTGCGGAAAGTAAAATTGTTTGCTTTTCTGAAAACAGTTTATGTGCTTGCTTCATCAAATGCAGACTTGTAAATGTGGTCCAATCACAAAAGTAATAGAAGATTTGAATTTCTAACACCCAGAAAGCTATTTTTAAGACCCCTCACTGAAGAAATTTGCAAAAATTGAGTTTCACCCCCCCCCCCAATGGCATGCCCTATTGTTCCTAGGTTATAGTTAATCGCAGTAATCCTGAGATCAGGCTAAACTGAGGCTCTGTACTTGGCCTTGTTCGCTTCCTTCTGGCTAATCCTGCAGCCAAGCTGGTGCCAAATGTATTGCTCTGCTTTCCTTTGGACCACATCAGTGAAGCTGAGAGGAGGGTCTTCATCTCTGGCCAGCCCAGGATCTCCATACACAAAGCCCAGGCTTGCATCCCAGGCAGATCACTTCAGTGGTTTAATTTCATCCCCAGAGGTGCACTAGCCAGTGTGGTGTAGTGGTTAAGAGCGGTAGTCACGTAATCTGGGGAACCAGGTTCGCGTCTCCGCTCCTCCACATGCAGCTGCTGGGTGACCTTGGGCCAGTCACACTTCTGTGAAGTCTCTCAGCCCCACTCACCTCACAGAGTGTTTGTTGTGGGGGAGGAAGGGAAAGGAGAATGTTAGCCGCTTTGAGACTCCTTAAAGGGAGTGAAAGGCGGGATATCAAATCCAAACTCTTCTTCTTCTTCTTCTTCTTGGGACAGATATGTGCCAGTAACGTTTCACTTGGTCACTGGCTCACAGATACAAAATGGAGAGTAGTTGTTTATCTGACTTAATCTGTGACCCTCAGTCCAAAATAAAACGTATTACCAAAGTCCCCCTCAAGCCAACTCCTCCTGTACAGTACTTCCTCCCTTCTGAAAAGAGTGAGCACACTTGGTACTAAAAGGTAAAGGGACCCCTGACCATTAGGTCCAGTCGTGGCCGACTGTGGGGTTGCGGCGCTCATCTCGCTTTATTGGCCGAGGGAGCTGGCGTACAGCTTCCAGGTCATGTGGCCACCATGACTATGCCGCTTCTGGCAAACCAGAGCAGCGCACGGAAACGCCGTTTTCCTTCCTGCCACAGTGGTACCTATTTATCTACTTGCACTTTGACGTGCTTTCAAACTACTAGGTTGGCAGGAGCAGGGACCAAGCAATGGGAGCTTACCCTATCGCAGGGATTCGAACTGCTGACCTTCTGATCGGCAAGTCTGCTGACCTTCTGATCGGCAAGTTTAACCCACAGCGCCACCCCGCATCCCAGTTGGTACTACAGCAGTGTAAAATCAAGGTGTGTAGACATCAAATCACAAAATGAATGGGAGAAGGTTGGGCCTAACTGTACCCAATTCCTGAGAGCGCTCAGAACAGGTAAACTAAGTTTTGCTACTTGAGCTTGGCACAGAATATGTTGGGCATGCAAACATACATTCTGCTGCACCTCTATCACCCAACAGCCACACGTTTGAGGAACTGGGTACAGCATACAGATGTCACTTTCTGATCACATCAACCCTTCCTAGTTCCGCTCTGGTAGAATTCAAAGTATATTTTAAAAACAAGTTTTCACTTGCCTCTTTGGTCGTGCAGTAGTTTTGGGCTAAAGACAGCAGCACCGTAATGTGACCAAGTGTCACACCCCCAAAATGCAGGGGTGCATTCCTTGTTGGTTGGTTGGTTGGTTGCTTCCTTCCTTCTTTCTTTCCATTAATAATTTTTATTAAATTTTCAAATTTTACATTTCAAATTACACATCTGAAATCAAACCTGGTCCTATTAGGTTCAGTGCGGTTAAAATGAAATTGGCGCAGGCTGGGACTAGCAGTACCAAGGGAAAGGGCCAAGCTTAGTGCCCACGCCCATCCTGATCCTTAGTTTCTCACATGTAGTTGTCATTCATTCATTCCCATGGGTGAAGTAACAAACTGGACTTGTCAGTTCTGTTAGGGTGAGGCCTAGCCTGCAAGGGCCTTAGCCACCAACCTCTTTACTCCCCGGCGGTCTACAGTGGGTTGAATGTGTGTCTACACCTCAGTGCATTCTACCCTGCTGGTTATATTGGAAATATATACCTTACTGCTTGCATTTAAGCTATATATTGGTAAGCTGTGGAAGCAGCAGTAAAAAGCAATTGTGTGGCAGAGGTGGGGGACGCTGCAGTTCTTGTCCCTTCTATTCACCTGGTATTGAGCCCTCTCCCTCTGCTGCTTTCCTGATCCCATGAACTGCACATGTGTTTTCAGATTAGGGCAGGTGCAGAGTACAAAGAATCCATCTTGCCTTCCTCACAAGAAGATGTGGAATACTTTTCACTCTGCTGTTTTGAGGTAGTCCACAAGTCTAGGCTTCTAGTGGTCTCATTCTCAGAGTCAGGTTTTTGGGTAGGCAAAACCGCCAGCTGCATGCTCCAGCTGAGCTGCAAGAACAGAAGTGTTAAGAGGGAAGGGGGTGGGACGGGGACTCTAAGCTTGTGCATGCAAAGTAGATGGAGTGACCACACATACAAAGCTCTTGCTTCATAGATGTATGTTGATAATACAGTATATACACAATGATTGCTTTATATAAAATAACACCTTGTTTATATAGCGACATTTAATTGCCACTTGGCCCTTCCTTAACCCACAAAAAAAACCAGCAGTATACAAAATATAAAATATTTTTTAAATATTTATAAACAGTTGCAAGGAAAAAATAGAACTGTATGAAAATATCCTTCCCTTCTTCAGGTGATTAATGGGCTTTTAATCCGTAGCTGTTCAGAGGATACGAGTATGCCCTGCCCAACACTATACGGTCCCGCAGGAGTTTAAATAAGACATAGTAATTGCAGAAGAGGATCAGGGCCATGGAAAGGGTATGGTTCCACTTCTCTGACCGCAACAGGGAGTAGAGCTGATAGCAGACCACGCTGCCTTCAATGAGAATCAGCAGGTTGAGAAGCCGTAATGGACGGTGAAAGAGGAACTGTAGGGAGGGGAAAAAACAGTGCTAAGGGTCAGAAAGCAGACCGTTTGATGAAAACCAAATTCTGGGGGGCAGGGGAAAAGAAATAGAGGCCCAACAACTGCATCTGAAGCCCCAGGGCTGTAGCCACTAAGAACACTGCTGTGGTTCTGTTATTTGAACCACTGGATCAGATTCAACTACTCGGTTCTGCTAGAGGAAGCCGTGCGAGGACTTGTGCTAGTGCAACAGGGCTTCCCCCCACCATGTGCCTATCCCAAACCTTCTCTAGAAGCAAGGAGATGTGAGATCATTTTGTCGGACAAGCAGTAATGCTTGTGCTGATGGAAGAGTCTTCTCAGTATACCTGAAGGAGCGTCTCCACGCCTATTGTTCAGCCCGGACACTGAGGTCCAGCTCCGAGGGCCTTCTGGCGGTTCTCTCATTGCGAGAAGTTACAGGGAACCAGGCAGAAGGCCTGTAGTGGTGCCTGCCCTGTGGAACGCCCTCCCATCAGATGTCAAGGAAATAAACAACTATCTGACTTTAATATTCTGTTGGGAGCCACCCAGAGTGGCTGGAGAAACCCAGCCAGGTGGGCAGGATATAAATAATAAATCATTATGATTATGATTACTACTGCTACTCCTCAGCTTAGCGCTACACTGAAATCCACCCCGTTATATTGCCAATACAGGGTTTCCCAATCTTGGGTCTCCAGCTGTTTTTGGACTACAAAACTTACTCAGGGGTTATATTCCCAGGTACTGCTGTATATGTGAAATTGTGCATAGTGGGGAACGCCATCTTAAAAAGCCGAACTCCACCAAAAACCCACAATCATCCTCCCAACTTCACCACAATCACTTCCTCCAACTCCAACAGGCCTCAAAGACTCATGGGATTGCAGCTGCAAAGGCTCCTGGGATTGTCAGCTGCTTTCCCGCTATTTGGGGGCCATTTTGCCCATTCCGCAGTTTACATCAATTTATTTATTTGCAGGCATCAGAATAGTTGTGCTGAAATGTGGTGGTGGGGCGTACGAATTCTTACATAATAATACTTACGGTACTTACATAAAAGCGGGCATGGGACACATCTGAAGGCACTGCTACGTTATAAGGCCCGACTGCTTTGTATAGGCATCGACTATGTCGCACTAGCACTCCCTGTGGCCATATTGTGCTCTCAGACCAGCTGTGGAGTATGACAAAGGGACTCAGTGAGTATCAGAAAGCCAACCTGGAGTCATTTCACGATTCAAAATGTTATATATACACTTGGTCATATATACACCCCGAATTCGTGTTGATTGGTTTAGGCATTTATATACACATACCGTATTTTTTACACCATAACACTCACTTTTTTCCTCCTAGAAGGTAAGGGGAAATGTCTGTGCGTGTTATGGAGGGAATGCCTACGGGTGGCATGCCTACAGATTTTCCTCCTCTAAAAACTACGTGCGTGTTATGGTCGGGTGCGTGTTATAGAGCGAAAAATACGGTATTTTCAAGCAGTAGATACTGAAATAACAGCAAAAGGTTCCAACCAAGTTGTAAATTCTGAATTAGACTGGTCAATACAAACATACATAAAATCTGAGGTTTCAACTCTGTTTTGGAAAGTAGAATCTTTCACTGGAAGAATACCTCAGGTATAAATTGAAGAACAAAAGGAAAGAAACCCCGAGGGTAAAATCATAAATAGCTTTGCATATACAAATCATAAAACCCATCCTTCACCAACCTGGTACCCTCCAAGATATTTTGGACTACAACTTTCAACCAATTGTACAATTTGATGTGAATTTGAATAAGTAAAAACCAATTTCATAGGAATCCTAATTCTCTTCTTTATTTTTGCTCTGGAGGTGTACAGATGAAATTATGAAAAATTAGACACTAAAAGCTGAAATAAGCAAGTGGACTTTTTTGGAAAGATTAGCAACAATGTAAGGCCTGCTTTAGTACCACTAATGTGAAACTGCCCTGTATTAACTGCAAGAACCCTATCCTGTCCAATTTCAAATTTGGAGCTGGGAGAGGGAAGCAAGGGATTTATCCCCAGCCACAGTGTGAGGTCAAGAATCACAGTCTAATCCTTACCTAAGCCTGTCTACTCAGAGATAAATCCAACTGAGTTCAATCCGATATACTTCCAATTAAGCATGCACATGCGTGCAGTTACCTTGCAGTAAGCCCAATTAAACACAGCAGGACTTGCTTCAGAATAGAAATGTACTGAAAGAGAGAGGTAGGGTCCTGGGCGCTCACAATTTTTGGTTTGGTTTGTGGACCCATTTTTATCCATACCTGGGCAGTGTCCCAAGTGTGTAGAATCCACTACTTTATTTGTGGGTGACCCAGTTGGTTGCCTAAAGGGCAGGCACTAAAGGTAAAGGTAAAGGTACCCCTGACCATTAGGTCCAGTCGTGGCCGACTCTGGGGTTGCGGCGCTCATCTCGCTTTATTGGCCGAGGGAGCCGGCGTACAGCTTCCGGGTCATGTGGCCAGCATGACTAAGCCGCTTCTGGTGAACCAGAGCAGCACACGGAAACGCCGTTTACCTTCCTGCCAGAGCGGTACCTATTTATCTACTTGCACTTTGATGTGCTTTCGAACTGCTAGGTTGGCAGGAGCAGGGACCGAGCAACGGGAGCTCACCCCGTCGTGGGGATTCAAACCGCCAACCTTCTGATCGGCAAACCCTAGGCTCAGTGGTTTAACCCACAGCGCCACCCACGTCCAAAGGGCAGGCACTAGATCACCTAAATTCAAATGAGACGAAATGATGATTTGAAAACTTGTGATTTGTCTGTTAAGTGATTTAAGCTAGGGAGAATGATGTTACACTAGTTCTCTGTGTCCTCTTCCTACAATTCTCACTGGATGAGAAGACAAAAACAAAACAACCCCCCACCCTGCCAGTTACCACAATAAATTCTGCGAAAAGTCTCAGGTAAGCCTATCAAAAACAGATCTCAATAACAGTAAATGAAAGTATGGTGCACAACAAAATCATTGAAGAATACTGACACAGACAATGTAGTCTTGGGTCCAACTAAAGAAAGGTACAAAATTAGGATACCTTCAGCTGCCCTATTTTCTTTCCCTTGACCCTTGTCAACTAATGCTTTGAGGTCACACTCACATGTGCTGGGGGGCATTGCTGTATGAACCATGTTCCAGCTTCTGCCACTTGCCCAGGTGGGCAGCTGATCTGTGCAGCAAGTCACAATACTTGGGAGGAAGCAGCTGGGTGGTGAGCATGACAAAGGCGTTGATCCACACCATGATGAGGTGCTCACAGGACCAGCGCATGTCATAGTACTGTGTGCTCTGCAAGAAACCAAAGAGGGTGTTAATGCCAACGCCCCAGAGATCTCAAGAGTGGGAAGATGGTGCCCCACAGCCATAGATTTAAGTAGCTACCTAGGAACTGCAAGGCCAGCAAAGGACTCTTTGAGATCCTCCTTTCTCCTTGGCATACATTACATGAAATTTTTGCACAGCCGATGTATATGCCATTGTGGAATATGTGCACACCCATGGTCACTGGCATGGAAGTAAAACAACAAGCCCAAGAACGCTTCTTGGGTACACAGAGAGAAACTGGATTGGGTGTGGAAGGTCCAGATCTGCACATTAGACACCAGCCTGATAAGAGCGCCAGTGTTCTATCTGGACAGCTTTCTGAGGTCTCTGGTAAGCCAGCCTGGGTATCACAGCTGCCCCTATTCTCTAACCATATGAATTCAAATCCTGCAATGGCTCCCAGTGGAGTACAGGATCAAGTTTAAGGTGCTGGTTTTAACCTTTAAAGCCCTATACGATAGCCTAGGATCCTCGTACCTACGGGATCGCCTCTCCCGGTATGTCCCATGGAGGACCTTACGGTCTTCAAACAAAAACTTCTTGGAGGTCAGGCTGGCCTCAACCAGAGCCAGGGCTTTTTCGGCCGTGGCCCTGATCTGGTGAAATGCTCTGTCACAAGAGACTAGGGCCCTGTGGGACTTGACATCTTTCCGCAGGGCCTGCAAGACAGAGCTGTTCCACCAGCCCTTTGGCCAAGGCACAGCCTGACTCCCTTCTTTGGTAATCCTCACAGAACTCTAGCCCAATGGTTGCCATTAATTTGATTTTGAATTGATTTTAGAATCCTGTGTTACTTTTATTGTTGTTAGCTGCTCTGAGCCTAGCTTCGGCTGGGGAGGGCGGAATATAAATAAAAATGTATTATTATTATTAGTAGTAGTATGAACACCCAAGGCACTGCCAAATCATGATGTGAGCTGGGCATCAAATGCCTCCTAACAGTCCCAAAATACAGTGGTACCTTGGTACTCAAATGGCTTGGCTCCCAAACAAATTGGCTCCTGAATGCTGCAAACCCTGAAGTAAGTGTTCCGTTTGCGAACGTTTTTTGGAAACTGAACGTCCGACACGGCTTCTGCTTGAGTGCAGGAAGCTCCAGCAGCAATTCAGAAGCAGCACCTTGGTTTTCGAACGGTTTCGGGAGTCAAATGGACTCCCGGAGCGTATTAAGTTTGAGAACCAAGGTACCACTGTATAGTTGTTACAGTTGTCTGGGAAAGAGGACGGGGCTAGTAGATGCAGTGAAAAATGAGTGGGCGAACCACATGTATGGCAAGACCTAGCTGCCAATCGGGAGTGATACTCCAGAATCAGCCACATTCTGCCATCCAGGCTGCCAGAGGGAAGACAGAGAAAGGGAAATTTAACCAGAAACCCAGAGTGTTAACAATCCACAGACAAGATTTAGAAGGTGGTGGCAGCAGCAGCAGCAATAGCAATGAAGGAGTAGGGCAACAGCTACCTTCACAAAGCACAGTGGCAGGAATGCCACATAATAGGCACTGAAGAGGGAGTTGAATAGAACCTCCTTGATTCTGCGGTTGAAGTCTGCTTTCAGGCATTCCACCTCGTTGCGAATGAGGTCTGGAGACAAGGGGCAGCTGTGTGTGGGGATGGGCACGGGGTTGTTGAACTGTTCTTTCAGGGACTCTCTCAGGAGAGAGAGGAAGTCTTTGGGCTTGACGAGGCTGCCAACCCCCGTGGCACCAGAATCTACCAGCTGATCCTGCACCAAATAGCCACAGTCTGTGGGAAGAGGCTGTGTTCTGCTGTCTTGGTGGAAGCAGCACAGTGGGACATAGACACCAAACCTGCAGGGAAGGGAAAGGCGAGGGTGAGATTACAGCCTGTGGTATATTAGACATTCCAACCATGAACATCTGAAAGGAGCTTCCTGAGCAAGAGGCTTGCATTTCCTGCACCCAGGTTATTTGCTCATGTGCTACTTTTGTGGCATGCCTCAACTCCCAGGGCTAAGCAGTGAGGCCATAGGTAAAGGAGTACAATCATTGTGTTGGCTCTATCTCTTCAATTGCTGCCATTCTTCTCCGCTTTCCTACCCACCTTTAAAATCTACTCTTCCTCATTGGCTCATATATTGCATTAAGTCGATGGACCAGATGTCTCTTGACCTTTATAATGATTCTAGCAGGGAAAAGATGTTGAGAGAGGCATCATTTTCCTCCTACCCATTTCCCCCGAAAGACCTATTCAACTGGCGGCTTTTAACCCTGTCGATTCTCTGCCAATCTTGTGTGGATCAACAGGGCTTCTCTTTGTCATGTCTTGTACTTTTGGACCCTTTCCTATTTATTACATTCAGGATGCAAGAGAATGATACTCACGGGTAGCCAAGAAAGAGGAGATTCAGAACAGAATGGCTACGGAAAAGGTTAACTAGTGTCCAGCAGAGCACCCATCCACACAAAGTGAGCAGCACCAGGCGTGCCAAAATCAGTGCCGTGTAGTGAATCACTGATGTAGTTCCCACCTGAGAGGCCTGAAAATTCAAACACCAAGAACCATCAGCCCTACAGATTCTCTTCCTATATGCCACAATATATTCCAAGAAACAGCCTGATCTACCATCCCCACACGGTATAGCATGGCTCTCAAAGCCAAAAGGAAACCATTTTTATTTTTATTTTATTTCTTTGCTAGACTTAACAAAATAGTAATGAATGCTTAAAATATAGTTTTTTGGGGGAGAGTACTGAAAGCAAGTAATTATATCCTCCTTAATACTGCAGGTGTTTGTGAGGGTAAAACATTAGCTTAGTGTTCTCTCTGACAGTAGCGAGACAGGGGAAAAATGGCATTACAGTCGTACCTTGGAAGTCAAACAGAATCCGTTCCGGAAGTCCATTCCGAGTTCCAAAATGTTCAGAAACCAAAGTGTGGCTTCTGATTGGCTGCAGGAAGCTATTTTTGGAAGGCGAACGTCTGAGGCTTCCATGACTTCCGATTGGCTGCAGGAATTTGCTCCTGCAGCCAATCGGAAGTCGCGGAAGCCCCAGACGTTCGCCTTCCAAAAATAGTTCGCAAACCGGAACAGTCACTTCCAGGTTTGCGGTGTTTGGGAGCCAAAACATTCGAGAACTAAGGTGTTAGAAAACCAAGGTATGACTGTAATGTTAAGATGCAGAACCAATCAAAACAAAACCTACCACAAGTGGTGAGTGCTACCCCACTATAGTACCTTCAGTAAATAACAAAACTTGTTTTTTCATTGTTTGTTTAATCAGGAGCAGCCAATTTGGTTGATGCTGTGGACTACAGCTCCTGTTATATCTGACCATTGGCCATGCTGGGGGATGATGGGAGCTCAAAATATCTGGAGGACACAAGGCTGGCTATGCCTGTTTTGAATGGGTGTGCGCATGTGTCAAACACTGGATTTCTGAGGACCATGCTTGGGGATTTATCTAAGACCAGACCCAGCCATCTCCAAAGTGTGGGGCTAACCAAAAGCAGATCAAGTGAGCCAACCACTTCCCTTTTCCAAACGTCTATGGTAACAAGGCTCTAGATCAGGGATAGCTAACGTTCTACTCTCCAGATGGACCATTGACTCCAATGGTGAGGGATGATGGGAGTTGCACAACAGCATCAAGTTGGCTATCCCTGCTCGAGTTGGTGTCATGAACATGTGCAGCGGCATTCAAGATCAGAGCAATCCTGGATAGATTAATTTCCATAGATCACAGCCTGGGACATTGGGAGCCAAATTCAAGGTGTTGGTACTAACATAAGGTCCTATAAAGCTCAGGGCCAGGTTACTTTAGAGACTGCCTTATCCCTTATGTACCCAGTAGATCCCTCAGGTCTGCAAGCTTTAAAGATCTCAGAAGCCTGCTCCACATAATAGGGCTTTCAGGGTGGCTGCTCCTGTTCTGTGGAAAGATACACACTACAGTGGTACCTCGGTTTTCAAACGTAATCCATTCTGGAAGACTGTTTGAGTTCTGAAATGTTCGAAAACCGAAACTCAATAGCCAACAGCTAGGTTTTAGGATCTTGCACTCAGTGGAAGCCGTGAGGCAATGTTCGACTTCTGAGGCGTGTTTGGAAACTGAAGCATTTACTTCCAGGTTTACGGCATTCGAAAACCGACATGTTCGTCAACAGAGACGTTCGAAAACTGAGGTATCACTGTATCTGCACTTTCTCAAAACAACTGAAGACATTTTTGTTCCAACACAGGGTTTCCAAACTGGACAAATGTGTCTTTGCCCTAAGTGTCTATTTTGCATTGTTTTAGTTTTGTTGTGTTTTTGTTTCTTAACCTTTCTCATACTTTCCAGAGGCCTTAGAGGTTGCTGCACATGCAGCATCTAGAGCTATCTGAGATCCTTGTAGCAAAGTAAGTTTTGGAAACAGAAAATGCAGTATCAGAGGTCTAGGAACCACTATTTTATGCTCAATCAATAACAGTCCAAACTCTGTTCAACCCAAAAATCTTATATAAAGTCATCAGAAGCTTGGACTTGGAATGTCATGCACATTTAAAAAAGACCTATGAACAATTGACTTTCAAACTGGCACTCGAGAGATATCTCACCAATGAATCCCACCCTGTTTGCTCATCTGTTAATCTCACAATTTCTTACTTTGTTAATACTTTTAAGATGCAACCTCTACTGACACTGTCAATCTTGCTTGAAACGAAGTGCTGTTCACTTAATCTATGCCTGATGCATTGCTATAGGTTCCTATTGGAACTTCACTGACTCTACCACTAGGGCAAATCATTCCCAACAAATCCTCCCTCAGTTCCTTTTTTTTTCACCTGACGTGGCAGCTGTTAACATCAATAAATGGCAGCACTTCACCAAGGTGAGTGAACATGTAGGCCAGGGGTCAGCAGACTTTTTCAGCAGGGGGCTGGTCCACTGTCCCTTAAACCTTGTGGGGCCA
The DNA here is from genome assembly GCF_965112155.1 of Podarcis liolepis. Lineage (NCBI taxonomy): Eukaryota > Metazoa > Chordata > Lepidosauria > Squamata > Lacertidae > Podarcis > Podarcis liolepis. The sequence continues at coordinate 12,664,321 of NC_139571.1, read as the reverse complement.
GACTATATTTTGAAAAAAAATAACGAACGAATTCCTATGCCCCACAAATAACCCAAAGATGCATTTTAAATAAAAGGACACATTCTACTCATGTAAAAACATGCTGATTCCTGGACCGTCCGCAGGCCGGATTTAGAAGGCAATTGGGCCGCATCCAGCCCCTGGGCCTTAGTTTGCCTACCCATGATGTAGGTTTTCATGTGTGGCAAATAAAAAGACAAGCATCATACTGAGCTCATTCTAAACCTCCAATTTCTTTGGGAGAGTTAACTGTGACAACATTACCTCGGAGATGAGGGCCCATACCAGCCTCCGCGCCAGCATCACTGTGATAAATGCTGCCAGATGGTAATCAATGAGGTGAAAGTTCTAAAGGAGAAAAGAACAGCGTATTCACCAGGGTGAAGGAGAGGCCAGAAAGGCAGGAGCTGCTGAGATGACATAGCAGAAGCATGGAAATTCCTATAAAGGAGAACCAGGACACACTGTGAACCATTCCAAGTCTGCCAGATAAAGAGCGAAGAGAAGGGGACAGATTAAGCACATAGAAGCAGCTTGGGAAGGCTACCGTATTTACAACTGCCACTTAGAAAGGAAAACCTAGGAGCAGACATTCTGTAGTTACCTGTGAATTTCTGGGGGTTTTTTTGAGGGAAGGAAGGCAGTAAGCATAGGGGGAAAGGCCCCACTCTTCTGGGGTTGTGAAGCCAGCCTTTGGGATCTGGAGGAAGGGACTCTCCCATCAATCTCCAGACACTACAGTGACGCACGCGCGTGCACACACACACTCAAACATTAAGTGAAGAGAAAAATGACCAAACACACAAAACAGCACTGGCAACAGCCTCACTCCCTTGAAGGAAAACAGGAGGTGGGGGAAGGCGCTGTAAGTGGGAAAATGACCAGATCAGGATGAGTCACAAAGCAAGGGGAGAGGGGCAGAGTGGGAACCTTTTAGAACTCAATTAGCCCAACAGATAGTAACCCAATAAAGAGAGCACGTAGAGGGAAGACCTGGCTGCCCCCGTTCCCTTGATAAAAACAGGAATTCACAGGCAAGTCCAGAAGATTCATTGCTCCCCTTAAGGGAGGAAGGCAGCTAGTTTAAGGAATGTTGAGAGACAGTACACCCCAGGGCAGGAACCCCAGGGCCAAAACCTCCAAAATGCCCTTCCTTCCCACTCCCCCAAGTGTAGAGCTGCCTTGAGAAGTCGTAACCCAAAGGCTGCCTTTGAGGGAGAAAAGGGGTGCATTTCATAATGTCTGGGGAAAAGAAAGGATGGCAGACTTGGTGATGTCAGCTGAGCTACAGAGACACCATGATTAAAATTCCCTAAGCAAACCGCAAGAAGGGCATGTGGCCAGCAACGTGGACTCACCAGTGACGTACAGGAGGCAGGGTGGTTGTATGGGTACCACCACACGGTCTTATAGATATTAATATACTGAATAAAGAGGGCCACCAGCAGGTAGATGAAAAAGAAGAACTCAAACAGAAGGTTCCCGTCTACAGGCAGCTCAGGGATTCGGCAGTGTCGCACAGGCTCAGGGGTGATCAAGGCTGTAATTGGAGGAGCAGAGAGGCTGATAGCACTACCATTCCTGAAAAAGAGAGAAACAACACGTCACTAACTCTTGCCAGTGTTCCTGGGATATCTCACCCTATTGTGGGTTAAATGCTTAGCATTCAGAGTATTTAAATCAGTGGTGGGGAAAACCTCTGCCTGCAATTTTTGCCAAGTGACACCCACATGCTCTAGCCATGGCTCCCGTAGGGTCTACCTTTCCTTTGCAAGAACAGGCAAATCAAGCTATTGTTGCTGCCTGCAAAGTGCTACCTTGGTTATTGCTGCTTGCAAATACAGTGCACTTTGCAAGCACCGTCAATCAACTGACCTTCAGTGATGCAAGTGCCACCATGGTCTCTAGCGGTTCCAAAGTCCTGCAAAGTTTGCTCACTCCTGTCAAAGCTAGCACTTGGGGGGATGGGGAAAGAAAGGATCTGGTGTGCTGGCCAGATCCAGTTTCCCACACCAGGTTTAAATCGTTCAATGTTAACTACCTCAAGAGATCCTTACAATTCTTTAACATAGGTCAATATGTTCATCCCCATATTGCAGATATGGGGCATATTTGTCTAAGGTCAACTAGTAAGAAAATCACAGAAGAAAGGTCCGAACTGGGCACTTCTTGATATGCAGCTTAACCACTGTACTACACTGAACAGTCCTTAACACAAAAAAGCAAAGTACTACACACAGCACTCTCAGTGATTCAGAACAAGTTATTTCTCTCTCTCTCTACACAGCCTCTGGTAGTATGGGCTGTGACATGAATGACGAGTAGCACCTGACCACAGGCAAGCGCGATGCATGCCTTTGTCAAGAATTTGACACTTTTTAGCCTAGTATGGTGGGATGGAAACACACATGTCACATATGTCCTGTGTCCTTCCACGGACACCCCTTGTTTCGCCACTTCTGCAGAAGCCAATGCCAGAAAAAATGGAGCTCAGACCACCAAGCAGAGATACCAGATTTTCCCCAGCCTAATCCTGTTCCAGCTTTGTCTGCTGTGCCAAGAATAAGATAATGTAACCAAGCAACCCCCTGACATTAGATGCCTAGCAGTGCATTCCAATCCTCTGGCTTCCTTATCTTAGCTTTCTCAACCTTCAAAACTTCTATGATATGCAATGTTTATTAATGAGCAATGCTCAAGTCAAGGCCACAATTTGAGGGGACAACTGGAAATTAAAATCCAACTAGCTGGAAAAGACACCCCATGACCCAGTGAATATCCAAATCTGAGCGCCAACTCTTGGAATGCTCAGAAGAACAAAAAACAACTGGCTTTTTGTGACACTTAAAGATGCTTGGATGAAAACACTTCTATGTGTAACCTTGATATAAGAACTATTGCTTTCTTTTCATGTACCTTATGAACTGGAACTGATGGGCCACCTGAGGGGAAGGGGTATGTAAAGGCTTTCAGGTCACACAAATGCCTGAGGTGGCAACCCACCTGAATCTCCATTGCCCAACCGGAGTATGAGATATAAAATGAGCCAAACACCGAGTCAGGCAAACACACACTGTCAAATTTAGGGCAACAACAAGTGTAAAGAAACAAGATTCTTGTGAACCCAAGTGTGACCTGATGATGACAAGTAATAACAAAAGTTCTGTCTCCCACAATTAAGCCCACAATATTATGTTTTGACTTAACCTGTTTCTTAGACTAGTGCCGTTGCCACAATTCCCACCAACCAACGTCTGGAGAGAAGGCAAAGCTGAACGGCTTAGCTGCTGCCGACTGGGTCCCCTCCTTCCACCGGGCATGACCAGGAACCAATCCACCTCTTCCACCTCTGGCAGCCTTTGCCCTGAGATCTAGGTAACAATTCGCAAGACTTTCCAGCTCTGCAAATGAAGAAAAAAAGCAAGAAATTAGTTCAATTGTGCCTCAAGCATCTGCTAAAATGAGCCAAGTGCCTTAGATAACTCCCATGGCCCCAAAACTAGCCTTTTACAAAGTGTCAAGAAGCATATGGATTGGAGGAATTCAGCTGGCACGGTGTACTTCAGACACTTACAATAAAATCCTGCAACAAAGAATCCTGAACCAGCTTATCAGCCATGAGATAAGACAACAGGACTTATGGAGTACTAACTTAAGTTTAAAGAACAGGAAACAGAAAGAAGAAACAACAGGCAGTTCTCCCAGTGGAAGGATGAAGTGAAATCCCCCTAGGATTGGTATTGGAAGGACGGGAGGCAAGACTACACTGGTTTTTGGTCCGATTTTGCAGGGCTCTTCTAACATTCTTATCTAAAATATTAGCAACATTCCTCAACAATCAAAGCACCCGAGAGTTTTGACTTCAGCAAAATGTCTGCAGAAAATCCTCACTTGGGTGACTAGCTGCAAAGAAGTCAATGCTACTGGAGTCCTCATATGAATAGGGCATTTTGTCAACTTGAAGCACGATACTTTGGATCCTACTAAAACAAATAATTATATTCCCGCTCTGATACATCGGAAAAGGCGGATTTGAATGAAGACAGTGTTGTTTCACAACAATGGCATATGTGAGACAGTACCCGGAATTTCTGGATCCCAGTCTATTAATTGCACTTTTGTTTCTACTTTCACTGTTCCCCAACTACCACCTGGGAGTAGAAATCCACACCTCACCCTCAGCCCACGCCCGGGAACATAACCATTATAGGTTAGAAGATAGGTGGGGAATCTGTGGCCTCTCCAAATGTCCTATGCCTAGTTCCCATACCCCTGCCAGAATGGTCAATAGTGATGGGCTATAGACATTGTAGACATTAGGAAGGCCACATAGCCACCAAAATTAGGAAGATAATATAGTCAGGGCACATACTGCAGATCATTTTTATAGCACCACCGATGTGCATGACATTGTTTTAATCTAGACTCACACAAAGGAGTAAGTTGCCATGACTAACAATCATTTCAAGCTTTCCTCCTTTACTTCAAAATAATTGTCAGTAATAGTTATTGGTCCTATATTAAATTAGTATTGAAAGTTGAAAACCAGCATACGACGTTTCCTATTGGGAGGTTTATATGAAAAATGATGTGGCCTAGGTTGTGGTTGACACTGATTTATTTGGGATGGTGAAAACCCAGAACAGAAACAATCAACTTGGCACACAGCAAATACGAAAGGACAATTCCATGTTAGGGATTATTAGGGGAGAAAATGAAAAAAAAGACGGCCAATATGTGTTTATGGTGTACATTGCGTTTGAAATCTGTATACAGTTCTGCTTGCCTCATCTAAAGTGTAAGTTCAGAGAAGGGCAACAAAACTCAAAGGGTTGGAGTCCCTTAATTTATTTGCATTTTAGTACATAAATATGTACCCTGCTTTTCCATTAATAATGCCCAAGGCAACTAACATTATAAAAAAGAAGGTCAGAAGTAATGTAATAAGAACTTCTAAAAGCAGGCCACAGAAAATATGACTGGCAAATGTCTGACAAAGCAGATGAACCTTTAACAGGCACCAGATCACTCAGGGCAGGGAGTTCCAGAGGAGTTCCCATAGGAATTTCCCTTTGAGGAAGTGCTTGAGCAGCCTAGAGAATTGTTTCCTCCTCAATACCAGACCTCAGGGTTGCACAGTGAAAATGGCAGTTGATTTAGGACTAACAGAAGAGAGTACCTCCCATGAGGCATAATTAGAGTGAATTCTGAAAGTTGTGAAGATCGCCTTTGTCTTGGATGACTTCAAAAGGGGGTAATACAAGTTCATGGGGCATAGCGATCGTAGAAACTAGTCACTGATTAATCTAAAGGGGCGCCCATGTTCAGAAGCACAGCACCTCTGGATACTAGCTCCCAAGGATCAAAACAAGGGAGGTCCCTTGTCTTTCATGCTCTGCTTGTGAGCATCCTGGAGACATTTGGCTGGAAATCTCATGCGGTTGGAGCCACTGCTGGAAACAGGATTCCAAAACAAATGAACTAGTAGCACTCTTTGATTATGAGTGTTGTTACTTCACTTGACCAGTTGAGATGCTACAAGGTGATATTTTGCTGCCAAGGCGTAGGCCTCTATTGAGAATTAACAGGGGAAGCAAGCATGTTGATATGGTGGGGCTGCCAAAAGATGCAAATAAAAGATGAGAACATTGTGTATATCAAAATAGTTTAGTGGCCATGCAAACTTAGATCAAAATATTACCCATTATTCAGGGGATAAGAACTCAATGTCCTAATCACTTCCTGTTTCTTACTCTCAGTGTTGTTATCTACATTCCTGCCCATGGTAAGAGTTATCTACTGCCACATTAAAACTGCAAGACAGGATTCGTATCTAGATGGGTTTCCTGGGATCATTTAGTAACTGCATCACATGACAGCATGGATTCACTTTCAACTGCCTTTTACAAAATAGGGGAATGGTCCAATCACATTAGAAGTGCTTCAGTCCTGTTGATTCTAATGAGAGAGATATCAGAATGTGCTTAGTTTTATCACTGAAAGCTTTAATTAAAATATATGCAACATTCTGTTACGATTTGGAGAGCCAAGTCTTTGCTCAGTTGCAATTATTTTGTATGTCTAAAGACCTGTATGTATTGCAGCAACACTGTTTGCCTTATGGAGTCCAGCTTCCATATTGACACACTGGACTTTCGAGTTCAAAGTTGGCAAAATCTTTTATTTACTGACCTTGGATAACACTGTCAATCAGAATAAAATACTATTAGTAGGGGGAAAAGCAGCATGTACATAAAACTGACTTTTTGTTCAGATTCCCTGATTACTGCTTTGTGACTAAAGATTTTAAAGAGAGTAGAGAAAATGATGTTATGTGAAAGAACACAAAAACATATGTGCATTTAAGGGAAGCCAGAATTACTGGAGACAAAGGCTGACAAGATCCTAAACAGTTGCCACTTTGGTAGAAAAAGTGATTCTACTGGCATCACAAGAACAACTAATCACAAAATGTAGAATTTTAAAAACTTGCTAAAAAGGAAAAAAAATGTTAAGCTTTGGATAGAGATAGGTAATAGAGAAAAATTTGGCTAGATTTTGGACAATTGTGACAGCATTTGAAATTCCCATTATTCTAGGCACACGTGAAAAATGAACATAAGATTTTAGCTGCAGTTCATTCATTTTCAGTTTTGTATTCTTGTTATAAAAAAGTGTGCCTAGACATTCCATTGTTGTGCCCATAACCTAGGTTTAAGGTGTCATTTAGCTCCTAGCTTTCATATCTCAGTTTCTAACACTGAATTGTTATCATATGGAATGAGGGACTATTACTACTACTAATTTATCCGCCCTTCACCCTAAGGTTCCTGGGTGGGTTACAGCCGTGGTTTGGCCTAGCATTATGTCTGCATCCAGGCTCACAGTGAACTGGACCAATATACTGTAAGGCAATATTTTTACTAGGCAAGAAATCTTGATTTGAAATGTGTATATATACTCCACCTCTTATAGTAGAAGGCCCACAAATCAAAAGAACTGGCAAACTGCTTCTGCCTCGTCTTGCTAATGGTTATGCAATTCTATCTGCTGTATTCACTGTTTCTGCAAACACCATATTCAGTGTCATTGCATATAAACATAATACATACAGATAACTTGCCATGTCTGCTTACATGCAGTAGCCAAATTACTCATACTGTGCACCCTTCAGTTTTATTAGGAACCATTACTATTAATTATTTTTGAACTTCTAAACTGCCCTTCATCGTAAAGGCTCCCTGGATGTGTGTGTTTCTGTACAAATCAATATAAAATTAACATTATAAACACATGGATATACAACGTAATTACAGTCAATGGAACCAAATCAGTAATTCAGCAGCAGCTCCTCCACACACAAGCATAAAAAAGCGATTAAACATGCAAAGGAGCTTAACATGGTAGACAACCAATGCACCACTGACGGGGAGAAAGTTCCAGGAAAATGGGGCACCCTCACAAAGAAAGCTCTGCATTATGCTCCCTCTTAACTGCCACACTCGTTGGCAGAACCATGAGAAAGACCTCCTCAGTCAATCCTAAGGGAGGAATTCAACGCAGCACTAGGAATATCATTTTTGCTTGCCTGATAGCAAGATCTCCCCCTCTCTGTCCCAGTGCGCTATTCTGGGGGCTATTGCAACCCACCCAAGCCAATCTGGTGGTCGAGGAGGAAGTGTCGCTGTGGAAGTCCTTGTGCGTACTTCTACTAGCAAGATGGATTAGCTGGATTGAGCCCTCAGGCACAGGTCTGCAAATACAGTACCAAGGAAGGCACTCCTTCAGATATTTGGCTCTTAAGTCATTAAAAGCTTTATAAACCAAAGTTAATCCCTTGAATTGGGCACAAACTGGTAGCCAGTGCACCAGCAGAACCAGTATTATGTGGTTCATTCTTGCTTTACTACTCAGAACCTATACAGCTGCTGTCTTAAAAAGGACATTAGACTAAGGCTTAGATGTTAGCCAAAAAGTGGGGTACCATCAAGCACTGGGACTTTGCCCTTTTACTTCACACAAACGAAACCTGACTACTCTCAGAGAGAGTCGGCCCAAGCGCAGCTGACCATTTAAATTCTGTAACTAAGATCATTGGTATACGCGTGGGTAGCAAATATTTCATCCATCTTTAAACTTGGCACCAACAACCCATTAAAATCACAACACACCACCATCAGTAGGGGCAGCCAGGAGCAGGTAAACAGTACTGGGAAGGAAAAGTATTAGACTTTCCCTGTATTAGACGGTTTTGCACAGCTCAGCAGCTTTTTCCATAATGGAGATAGCTTGGAGCTGGCAAAAGCATGCAAGTAGGAAGTCTGGGAACCACCTGCTTTTCTGCCACAACCTGATTAATGCCCACCAGAAGCGGCTTTTCCCAGTCACATGCAAGGTCGCAAGTACCATGAAGTTAAGGTCCCAGAGAAGATAGGACTGCACTGTAACAAATAATTTGACAAGGGTCTTGCCTTTCTTTGGGAAGCCCTAAATGGTTTCTGCCAAGTATAAGCATGCTGCAATTCCCAGCTATTTGTGTTTTTCCAAACTTGGGGGAAGCTCACAGAGTCATTCTGTTCTGAATCTAAGTCATTCTTATTTCGGTGCATTCATTCCATTATGTGTGTTATCCCAGATATTTATACAGCTACAGACCTGATCAATGCAGTCTGCATAACATATTGCTTCACCACAAGGTATGTTTACAAGTGATTAAAAATCAACAAGTTCTTACAAGCCAACACGAATGCAGCAGCCTCAGAAGAAGATACTGTGCATGGAAGCAAGGTTGAAAAACACATTAATTCAGGGGCGTAGTGTGGAGGGGGTTGGCAGGGTGATGGCCCTGGGCACATTTTTTAAGGGGGCGCGGCACATTTGGCCCCTCACGCTGCCCAGCCAGCCCTGCGCTGCTTTGCAAGGCTGGGATCTGATCTGAATGATTTGCCCAGCAGGGCGATACGAGAAGGACGCAACAGCCACGTGCCTTTCGATACCAGCCTCTCCCTTGCTTTGCGAAGCAGAGATCGAAGGAAGCATGGCTGCTGCATCCTTTGCACGCCACCCTGCCAGTCCCAATCTAATTTGTGAGGCTGGGGCGATCCAAGGGCTGCGTCGGCCAGCCCCTGGTGTGGGCAGGCAGGCAGTGCAATGTGGTTTTGCTTGGCTCTAGTGCACTGGCAAACCATGCTACACTGCTGTATTGCTACAAGAAATAATTTGTTCTCCTGTAGTCCAAGAGAGTGTAGCATGCACAGAAGGGCACATGCCCAAATGAATGAAGGGAGGTGGGGACCTATTCCTCCTCATGAACACCATGAAGAACTTGTCCACCAAGGAACTCCACACCATAAGAGAATCAAAACAAGTGAGATCATCTAAATAAGATGCACAAAATAGTGCAATGTTTTTTGCATAATATGGTGCAATCGTAAGTACTGACTGGATTTTGAAAACAAAATGAGTTAACAAGAGAAAGGCTTTTCACATGGTGACAATTTCACAATGAAGGCGGATTCTGAAAGCAGATATATTTTTACAAGGTGTGAATTAGGAATATACATTCTTTCTGTTAACATACAAGCAGTCAACTTGGCACACATCTTTTTTGCTTCTGTTGAAAACGGCTGGAAATGACATGTTGAGTGACAGGAAGAGATTTGAATGACTCTAAGAATCAGAAGTTGGACGGACAGGCTAATTAAAAGTATTCAAAAAATATAGGTATTTTATATCATTTCAACATAATTTGCATGACTGGTGCCTTGTCTTGATGGGCATTTCTTTTAAAAATATACTGGAATGGATCCAGTTTAATGTAGTCACACATAAGTCCCATTGAAATCAATGGGTCTTGTTAGTAATGACTAACATGGATTGGATTCGATCTATTTTTTATTTTTGTTTCACCACAGAAACTCACTGAATCCTTTTAAGAAATTTCAGTTTACATTATTAGTATTTATTATTTATACAGCACCATTTTACCAAGAGCATGGAACCGGTCTCTCAGTTTACATTTGCTGAGCTTAGAAAAATGAATTGATTGAAAACATTAAAGCAGGGTTTGCCAACCTGGTGCCCATGGATACTGGTGTGGCCACTAGTACCTCCTGTGATGCCTGCAAAAGGCTCAGTAAATATCTCCTCAAAAATCCAAAATGCATGAGACTGGCAATGGTAGGGGGATGCCCACATCTTTTTCTGTTTCTGTCTCTTTCCATTTCTTTACATGTGGCAGCCATTTTGTGTTATGTCAGACACACTACAGCTGCCATGTTCCAGCGTTCAAAATTAGCCAGGCGCCAGTTACATTTTGCGACTGAATGGAAATGTCCAGTAGCCACGCTTAGCGCCTAGCATCTTCACTTTCCTAGTTACAGTCAGCTGGTCTGCCAGGTACAGCAGCAGCAAAAGCCGGGGCAGCAAAAGACGCATGTCTCTTGCTGCTGTGCTACCCCGCCAAACAACTGATTTGCCCGGCAGCGCAGCAGCAAAAGATACACTGCCCCCCTTTTTTTGCTGCCGCACCCCCAAGGTGAGTCAGGTGTTTAGCAAGGTAGACTGGTAGGAAAAGACACATTTTTTGCTGCTGCACTACTCTGCAGTCACCTGATTCACCAGGCAGCAATAATAATAATAATAATAATAATAATAATAATAATAATAATAATATTTTTTGCTGCCGGGCAAATGAGGTGTTTGGTGGGGTATAGCGGCTGCGCTACCATGAAGACCTCCAGACTGGCCCAGCAGCATTTTGTTTGTTGTTGTTGTGGGGCTGCCTGGTCTGGTAGTGGGGTAGAAAGAAAAAAGGCGCCTAGACATTTTGTTTTGGCGCCCACAGCCTAGTTCCCAGGAGCCACATGGCTCCTAGCATTCCTATCCCAGTTTCTAACAATACATGCACCTATACTGCTTTCTCAACATTCTCAAATGTGCCCACTCAAAACGTTTGCGGCCTCTGGACTAGTGGGACACTAGTGAAAGAGATACAGGTGCTGGAAAAAGACCAAGATTGGATCCATACTTAGTCGTGCTTAGAGAAGACCCTATTGAAATCACTGGGACTGAAGATACAACTGTGGGTGATATCCAACTTAGGTTGATGATCTGCACCACATACCTGCAGGTAAGCCCCTTTGACCTCAACAGGACTTACTTCTAAGCAGACATGTATGGGACTGTGCTATGAATTACGTAAGACCACTGATTTTAGTGCATCTGTTCTGAGTATGACTAACACTGAATACCAGACTAAGTCTGGATCTAAACTTATAAAGCAGGAGTGAGAAACCTTTTTGGTTCCACAGGCAGTTCCTGGTCATATTTGACAGGTGAATGAGCCAAACTACCTGTCAATCATATAACATCACAACAATGCCATGTGCAAGTTGCTTTGAAATCTTGAAGTTGGGAAATCCCCCACCAAACTGTTTTAGCAGATGAACCCATACAGGTTTGCATGGAATCCTCTGCAAAAACGATGGGGGCGGGGACATCCTTTTAAGTGAGAGATTCTGATTCACCTCTATCACCCAATCTCATTATTAAACCAGGATTTATAAACTATTAATCAACTTCCGCTTATCAATAGTGATTAGTTGCATACCAAGTGTGACCAAGCAGGATTTATTACAGGAGGGGAGTTGAAGATCAGCCTAACTAAATACATAGGGGATAATTATTTACTGAAACATATGTAACATTTGTTTACTTAGATTAAAGGAAGATAAAAGTAAACCTATATTTATACAGCAGCATCAGTAAGCGTGATATTTTATAGTGTATAAAAAAGGTTTTCCTACACTGAGGAGCTTGCAGTGTAATCTTACAACAAAGAAAGAGGAGATGGGGTAAACATCAAGCAACATGTGGGTGTCTCTCTTCATATGTATTTAATTTAGGCTTATTTCCATGCCTAGTTACCATAGTGCGTAGGAACTAAGGGGTTATGTCAAAGGCTTTATGGAAAAAGTTGAGTTCCGAGGTGAGATTTGAAGGAAGGAAGAGAGGCATCAAGAAAGTTGCAGCATGTTTTGAGGGAGCAGAAGACCTTTGCACAGTGAAAGACAGTGAAGCCAGAGAAGGAAAGATTATGGGCAAGGTTGAATGTGCTCATACTGAAAACATGGAACAGGGTGAACTGGCAGGGCACAGAGGAGCTGGACTGTTGGTGGCGGTGGCTGAAGGCCAGAGGCTGACCCAGGGGAAGGGAGCAGCAATTTATGGGGTTTATGCCTCCTGCGAGACAGGAGTCAGGGCTAGAGGGAGGGGGGGGAGTCTGAGCAGGAACATATGGGGAAGGGATGCAGGATGCAGGACAGGAGCCCGAGTGAGAGGAAGGGTAGGATGCATCAGGAGAGGAGGAAGACAGGGTACCTGGATGGTGCATGTGGACCGTCAGATGGAGGTACCTGAGTTTGGATGGAGACGTGGTTACACCAACAGTCCAGCTCAGAGCATAAGCCTGAGGAGGGGATGCCAGCCACTTGTCGGCAGAACTATGTGCACATGTTCTGTGCACCTTAGGAACTACTCTAATTGTGGACTGGACTTCCGGGTTGACGCGATCTGGAAATGGCGGATTTCCTCCGAGCTCCGGAGGGAATCGGCTCCACTGAGGATGGGTCTTTGCCGCGCCGGCGACGCGGGGACCCTTAAAAACCGCAGGCGCGGAAGCCTGCGGACTGAAGACTCGGCGGGTGCCTTAAGCGCCCCCCCTGATTCGCAAAGAGCCTTTTTAAAGGCTGCGGAGGGGATACGGGGGTGGCGTGGCACTGAGAGTCGATCGCTACCTCGGTGGAGCGAAGCCGCGAGCCATAACCAGAGAGCGCCGACTTCCTTCCTTGAAAATCTGGACTGAAAGAACTACCCGTGAGTAAGACGGATTGGGACTTTAAAAATTTTTACCCTGAATTAGAGACGACCGGGGGGTGTGCTAAAAGGAAGTCCGCACCCCCCCCTTGCAGACGATCTAAGCAACGACACAAGAGCTAAGCTGGAGAGCCTACCCTTGGCGGGGTGAGTGAAAAAGGACATTAACTTCCAAGATTTAATTAAAGGAAATTTTGGGCTGGAGAGCGGAGTTTTGGAGACCTTCCTTTTGTTTTAAACAACCCCCCCTCCCGGGCTCGGGAACGTCCTGCTTTTCTGCCTGCGTAAGAGCTGCGGAGTTTGACAGCTGTCAAAGCTGCCAAACGGGCGGTTTAAAGTGAGAAATTGCCATTTAAGATCCCTCTCGACTAAGACGAGTTATAATTGAGACAAAACTGTTGAAAACAAAGTAACAATAATCAGTTAAAGGATTGTTGGTGAAAAGGCAAATAAGTAACCAGATTCCCCCTAGGGGGAATTCTGTGAAACTACAATGGATACAATGGCTGTGGAAGGAAAATTACTAGTGGAAATCGAAAGGATGTTTCAACTGGTGGGAATCTTACAAGAGCAGAGCTTGGCCATGAATAAACAACTTGAGACTATGACCTTGGGAACAGGCAACTCTGCTCTTTGTATTGAGGACCTTAATGAGAAAGAATCCACAGCTGATTGGGAAACAATATCTACAGAGCTGGAAGAGACTAAACAACAAGAAAAAGAAGAAGTAATCCTGGGAAGCAACAACCAAAAGTTGACATCTGCGGAATACAAGCAAGGAGACGCTGGGAACATATCTACCACAAGTCTGCGAAAGACACAGAAGAAGGAGGAGGAGGTCCCAAGACAAAATGGAATACAGGAATTTAAAATAAAGAAATATGATTGGGGCCTCCGTTTGGACTTAGACTTTGAAGGGATAGACTTTGTGGAAATTCTTCAGCAGTCACTTTGGAATCTTCTTGTGGGAAGAGGATACACTTTGATGGTGAAAGAGCTTTTCCCAGACTTGACGACTGACATAAAGGACTACCAACAGGACAGGCGAAGAGGGACTGAAAGAGATTTGAAAGCCTCGGACGTGAGGAACCCAGGCTGAGAATCTCGAATTTGGATTTTTATTGGGAAGGGACAAAAACCGGGGATGGGAGGGAGGGAAGAAGAGACTCTTATAAACTCTTAAGACTTCTAGGTTTGGTTAAGATGACTCTTAATTAAGATAAAATGAAAATCGATGGAAGAGAGCTTAAGTCCAACTTATGAAAATCAATTTTTATTATAAAAAAGGTAATAAGATGAATAAGATTGTTAAGAGGAGAAACACCAACTTGTTGATATAATCTTGAAACTGGGATGCACGAGGGGAGGTGGGGGGAAGTCAAGGAACAAGGTTATGAAATGGGGATTTGCTGATTTTATACATGTTTTTGTCTTTTGTCTTCTTTGTGTATGTTTTGTCTTTATAAAAGCAGAAAACCAAATAAAAATTTTATAAAAAAAAAAAGGAACTACTCTAATTGTGTGCTTTGTCAATAAAGAATTATGCTACCCACCGTTTGTTTTCCTTGGGCTGGGTGTACTCAGGACACCAATGAAATCATAGCAACCATTAGGCAGATTAAGGGGAAAATATTCTTTCCTGAATTTTAAGGGATATTTTTCCTAGAAATACTTTTCTTTTGACTACATAAATTGTAATATTTACATCAGTTTATATCCAGTGTTCGAAACTCCCATTGTTCTAGGCGCATTTTGCTACAGGGAATTTCATTAGCGCGAGCAGTTTCTGAGCTCTGGGTGCAGTACTGTGCCTAAAATTTCAGATTAAAACTGCAGAGTGGAAGAAAAGGAGGACCTTTTTCTGCCTCCCCACTTCCAGCTGCTCTGTGAAGACTGGAGAGGAAACCCTCTTAAGAATATTAGGGGGTGTGGGCAGGGGAAGGACTAGACCATGTGAAAAATGAACATAAAATTTTAGCTGCAGTTCATTCATTTTCAGCTTTGTATTCTTGTTATAAAAAAGTGTGCCTAGACATTCCATTGTTGTGCCTATGACCTAGGTTTAAGGTACCATTTAGCCCCTAGTTTTCATATCTCAGTTTCTAACACTGTTTATAGCCTTCAAGTACTTCCAAATTCGGAACTATATTTTGTAACGTTGCACCAATTTTAGAAACCAAGCTTGAGGAAAATTAAAAAACCACACACAAAGAAGCTATGTCACCTGCTTCTTAATTTGACTAACCAAGGGAGCAAGATATTGCATATTTAAAGAGTGGCACCTTTCCAACATAGTTTGGAAGATTATGAATGAGTCATGGACTTGCATGCTTTCCTCCCCTTCCAGCCTCTGGTACATGGCTTCTCTCTCTGTTTCCTGTTTAGCACCAACCATCATTTTGCCAAAACATCTGAACTATGAACCTGCCCTTCTCTGGGGAGTGCAATCCTATCCAAAGCAGCCTTGTCTTTCCAGTTCTTTGAAAACTCTGCATGCATAATACTGCCATCTTGTCTGACTCAAGTTTTAATTTGATGGCCCCCATCCAGCCCGTTAATGCCTCTAGGCACTGTTCTAGAACCTCAGACACCTAGCTTGATTCAGATGGAATGGAGAGATAAAGCCACTCTTAGCATTTAATCTTGAAGATATATATCGAGAGAGAGAGAGACTTCAATTAAAATAGACTTTTATATTCATGAAAAATATAAAGGATGATGGTGTGACAAGGATTAGTTTGGATATATATATTGTGCTTTAGCACATTTTGTCTTTAAAATCAGAGATGAGGATGAAATCTAATCATTTATTGCCACAAGTATCAGTACTCTGATCCTCAATATGCTTATTTTAAAGTCTCATTTCAAAATACTCTTAGGATTGCTAACTAAAAGGTGTGACCCACTAAAACTGCCATGCAGGTGCCAATGTGCATAAAGCCCATGGCAAAGCTCAGATATACCTAGGACTGAAAAACAGTATGGCCCAGTTGCTTTGCAACAGCAGCTGGCAACTGCTACAACCAGCTGGAGGAATCAAAACAGTTTCCTAGCCAGCAATATAGCACCACGGCCTTGTTGATCCTTACCAGTATTGTTGCCAATGCACACACCACTTACAACAGTTTGGCTATACCTAGGATTGCACAGCAGCACAACACTGTACAGTGCTACATGAAAAAGATTGGATTTAAACTCAACACTCGATTCACTGAACAATGGCTACATTCGTCCATAATGCTACCCACAAATCTAATTAGTCTGACCATTAGCAAGGAGTCCCTACTTTGCTCCTCTTTTTCTAAGGAGTACACCAGGGGTCAGCAACCTTTTTCAGCTGTGGGCCGGTCCACCATCCCTCAGACCATGTGGTGGGCTGGACTATATTGGGGGGGAGGGGAATGAACGAATTCCTATGCCCCACAAATAACCCAGAGATGCATTTTAAATAAAAACACACATTCTACTCATGGAAAAACACCAGGCAGGCCCCACAAATAACCCAGAGGTGCATTTTAAATAAGAGCATACATTCTACTCATGTAAAAATACACTGATTCCCGGACCGTCTGTGGGCCGGATTGAGAAGGCGATTAGGCCACATCCGGCCCACAGACCTTAGGTTGCCTACCCCTGGAGTAGAGAAACAAATCACAGAGTAGCTGACTTCTCACTCATTATTAATTTGGAGATAAACACAGAATACTAAACCAGCTGATAGCCATGGTTTGTTGGCATTGCATGTAAGCACAGCCTATGGTTCTTAGCAGAGAGTAGAGTGATGCATACATATATCTATTCCTCACCAGTAATTACAAGGAACCTAAGTAGGCACACACCCTTTGCAGATAGCAATTGAAATATTCAAATGATCAACTTCAAAATGGAAAATCTGTGAGAGACAGCCAACCTACTTGTTTCAGAGTGCTGTAAATTAAGTTGAGCATCCACACATTTTAAGGGTTGAGAAAAAGGAAAATACTGTTTGGTGACCCTTCATATCAAGAAGTTTCTAAGTGTAAGTCAGAAGTAGGCCCTTCATAAACTTTTCCATTAGCATATTTTTCAAAATGGAGCAGGCAGCTTCCCTTCATTGTGTCTGTTTCCAAAAATCCCCAGTTTTTCCAATCTTCACCAGTGTCCAACCTCTCCTGCCTATTCTTCAGAAAAATGAATTCACAGTAATGGGAATTTACCCTTTTAAGAATAAGAATTATTCATTATTTCATATCTATTATTCACGAAGACATTACTCACATGTGCACTAATGTAAAACCAAAACCAAAACCAAACCTATTTTAGTCCAAAATTCATGAGCCACTTCCTGAGTTCAAGTGACCACAAGATATAGCTTCCTGACATAGTAGGAAGAGATGCTATTTAAACTAGAAAATTAAAGCTGCAATTCACCTTCCTGAGAGTTAAGCCCTACTTAACTACACCTGAATACATGGCTGAACTAAAAATATAACAAATTTTGTCATTTCATGTTGAGCCAGCAAAACCACACAAGATTATTTCAAAGTACCTTTCGCCTTAAAACAACCACCATGATCCACACAGGATTTCCTTCCAGAGGTAGTAACATTTAGGAATGTAGTGTTAATGTGCATTTTGATGACAACATAGGTAAATGGTTGCATTGTAATTAACACTTTGAAGGTGCTGATCAACATTGTCCTGTTGGGGCAATTTCTCAACTGGGGCCAGAAGCCACAGGTGGATCCTAATGCACACAAATTCTGTTGGAGGTGTTTTGAAAGACAGATCCCAAATATCTGCAAATCTGGGGGATAACTGAAAAAAGCAAATCCCATTCTTACCCACACATGCAAGTTACATTCACATAGGCAAACTGCACACATAATAGTATGCTTTAATCGTGTCAGTTTCAGTGTCTATTTTGGCTTAGATGGGCACCAAATTGTTCAGAATTCTGAACCTTTTTTGGGGTTTGCTCTGGTATGTTAGGAATCCACCTGTTTAGTCCTTCTAACTGAAATGTGGCAAGCCTTACTGCTTAGCAGATGTGCAACCTTATCTTGTGCCACATGTTTAATCGGACAGAAGTTCTTTGAGTTCAGTCGGGCTTATTTCCCCATAAAGTGTGCACAGGATGAAGCCTAGGCAAAATTACACAATGTTTAGAGAGGCAGTCAAATGTGCTAGTCACTTGCTCCTGCTGAATGCCTGATTCTGAGGGATACTCCTGAAGTGCTTGACACTAATATGCAGAGCCAAACCTTTCAAGTCCAGATTTCTTTTTTTGTAGACAGAAAAAGGAGAAGTTTAAATAAGCCTCAACAGCCTCCACAGAATGGAAAAACATACATATCAGCCTAGGTAAACTCGTCCCTCCAGATGTTTTGGGACTACAACTCCCATCATCCCTGACCACTGGTCCTGTTAGCTAGGGATCATGTTCAGGTGTTGTTGGATTACAAATCCAGCCACCCCAGTCACCGGTTGGCCACGTGGAAGCTGGACGTCTAGCAACATTCAGAGGGAACAAACTAGGTAACCCTAGGTTTTCATGTACAACCATAATATCACCCAAGGAGAACGGGAGGTGGCATTTCTTTATTTTAAATGTGAGGCAACCCAATTCCTATACGAAAAAGGAGGGGTTTGAAGAATGAGGTGGGGGCATGGCTTTTTTCAGCTGGAACTCACCGGAACTCAGTTCTGCCACCTCTCAGGTGGGTGCCATTGGCATTCTAAGAGAATGAGGGAGGTGTTCGTGGTTAAGTCCAGCACCTCTTTTCCTAGAAAAATAGAACTGGGTGAGGGAAAGAGTGCCACACTGTATCAAGGGGAGTGGTAGGAGGAGGAAGAACCGCGTCTCCCCATATGAATCAACCTCGACCCTGCAATCGATGTCTGTAAGGCCATAACATAGAACGGGCCTTTTCTGAAGTGGCTCCCTGCTTGTGAAATGCTGTCTCCAGGGAGGCTCGCCTGGCACCTTCATTACCTACCTTTAGGTGCCAAGCAAAATTGTTCCTCTTTCCTCGGGGCCTTTGGCTAATTATACTACCTATGGCCATTTAAACCGTGGTGTGTAGGTGTACGCGGCTATAGTTTTTGCTTCTTACGCGTTTTCATGTTTCTTTGTCACAAACCGCCCTGCGATCCTTACGTGAAGGACGGCATAGAAACCTATAAATCAATCCATCAATAATGCGTAAGTATGTAAATAAGAAATATTCTCAAGTGGTGTTTGAGAGTGAGAGAGAGAAAGAAGGAGAAAAAGAAAGAAGTGAAAGACACCTGAGGAAGAAAAGTGTATGTATTGGGGAGGAGGGGGGCGGGTTGGGATGCCAGTGAGTTAACTGAGCAGCAGCAAACTGGCAATTAACCCAACGGGAAGGAGGAATGGATGAAGAGCAGCAGAAGGGAGAAGAAAGAGGAGAAGGAAAGGAAATTAAAAAAAAAGAAGGTCTTCCCCTTTGGCTGAGAGACAAAGAAAGGCGGGCGGGAGCTAGGCCGACGGGGGAGGCTCCCCTCTCCTCCTCCTCCCTTGGAAGGGCCTTCCTGGGACGGTGGGGCGCCCCGTCCGCGCACCCCTCGCCGTGAGGAAAACACGAGAGTGAGGGAGGGAAGGAAGGAAGGAAGGAAGGAAGGAGCGGCCGCTCGCTCTCTCGCTCGCGCCCACTCACCGCCTCTCTAGCAGCACCATGAGGGGGTCCCGCCGCCGCCGCCTGCCCGCTCTCGGGGGCCCGCCAGGCTGCGGAGGGGACCCGTCCCGGAACGTCCCGGTCCGGCTCCCCGTTTCCTCTTGTCCCTCCTTCGCTCGTTGTCGCCGCGACAGCAGCGGCGGCGACTGCAGCTCCTGCCGCCCTGAAGAGACGTGGCAATGAGGGGCTGATGCGCTCATCAGCGTGCGACGAGGGAGGGGCGGCGGAGGCGGCGGCCAACCCGGGAAGGGAAGAGTGCGCGAAGGTGAGTGGCGGCGGCGGCCATGTTGGGAGTGGCAAAGGACGCCCGCTGCCCGTCCGGCACTTTCCCCCGTCATTTGCCTGAGGCGGGTAGCGACTCGGCTGGTGCCGGCGATGGAAGCGTCGTGTGTGCGATATATATTTACCTATATGTTGCACCATAGGCGTACGCTTGAAAGCAACGCTGTGTCCCCCCAAAGCCGCTCACTCACGGGTTCCCTGTCGCTCAAGCGGTTGCTACGCAACTACTGGAATAAAATACTCCTATATGTGGTGTGTCTTGGGAGAAAAGCGATGACAAACCTAGGCAGCATCTTTAAAAGCAGAGACATCACCTTGCCAGCAAAGGTCCGTATAGTTCAAGCTATGGTTTTCCCAGTAGTGATGTATGGAAGTGAGAGCTGGACCATAAAGAAGGCAGATTGCCGAAGAATTGATGCTTTTGAATTCTGGTGCTGGAGGAGACTCTTGAGAGTCCCATGGACTGCAAGAAGATCAAACCTAGCCATTCTGAAGGAAATCAGCCCTGAGTGCTCACTAGGACAGATCCTGAAGCTGACACTCCAAGACTTTGGCCACCTCATGAGAAGAGAAGACTCCCTGGAAAAGACCCTGATGTTGGGAAAGATGGAGGGCACAAGGAGAAGGGAACGACCAAGGACGAGATGGTTGGACAGTGTTCTCAAAGGTGCCAGCATGAGTTTGACCAAACTGCGGGAGGCAGTGGAAGACAGGAGTGCCTGGCGTGCTCTGGTCCATGGGGTCACAAAGAGTCGGACACGACTAAACAACAACATATGTGGTGTGTGTGTAAAATTCCATGCACAAACGCGCTCGCGTTCACACACAAAAATAGGATCCTATGGAATGAGCCTATAGACACTAGACACACAAAGAAACAGAGCAATAGGTTCCTATGGGATGCTACTACACACACACACACACGGTTCACACTTTTTGGATTTGTTAAGCAAAGGTGCAGGTCTCCATTCACCCTACCTTGCACTTCTACCCACAGAATTTTAGCTTTAGGGCTAAAAGGTGTATTGGCTTTCTGGGACATGCTGTCAATTTCATTTACGAAGGCAAATGTTGATATCTTGATCCCTGCATCTCAAAGTCGCTCTGTAACAGGTTTGAAAACTATGTTCACACACACACACAGTCTCTGCAGTAAAGTCTTGTAGGACCATTATGCAACTTCTTTCATGCTCCAGGTCCCCTTTATTCCTTTCGTTAAGCTTTTCTTTAATTATAGAAGGCAATTAATTATGTCGTCTCATGGTGGGGCATCAACTTTGGGTTTAGACTCAAGACTTGTATGTGCACACTCAATGTTTGTGAGAGAGATAAGCATCAGGTATAAAGCCCCCCCCCCCCGAGAGTAAATAAGCTCTTAAAAGAGTGGCTGGGACAATCCAGCCAGATGGCGAGGTGTAAATAATAAAATTATTATTATTAAAACTGTCTAGGTAGTCCTTTCAGGCCACAGATGCAACACTCAAGGTTCTACAGGTCGTCAATCCCGAGGACTGGCTCTTTTGGCGTACTAATAATGCTTTTAATTCATTTTTTTCTTCTTGTGCCACATCAAGATCTAGTGCCTCAGTGGGTTTTTTCAGTATCGGTTAGGGTCCAGAACCCTTAATCTCACTTCATAGGTAGGCATTTGTGGAGCATTGTGGTTTGGGCAGCCGAGGGGTCTGTTTGGTCAGCGCTAGCTATGGAGCGGCAGAGGGCGTGGGCAGTCCCTATGGGCGCTGCACTTGCCGCGTCTGTATGGGCTGCCTCTCACATGGCGACTGTATGGGCTGCTGCACGTACACAGTCCGTACAGTAACAGTGGAAGTGGAAGCCCGTACGGCCACTGCACGTGAGTGGCAGCCTGTATGGACTGCGCATATGCAGCATCCCATATGGTCGCCACACATGTGCAGTCCATACGGGATGCTGCTCGCACGACATCTGTATGGGATGCCGCACATGCACAGTCTGTACGGGCTGCGCCACCCTGGGTGCCAGAGAGGGTTCCTCTGCCACTGGCTGTGGTGTAAACCACCGAGCCTTGGGCTCGCAGGTCGGAAGGTCAGCGGTTCGAATCCCCGCAACGGGGTGAGCTCCCGTTGCTCTTTCCCTGCTCCTGCCAACCTAGCAGTTCGAAAGCACGTCAAAGTGCAAGTAGATAAATAGGTACTACTCTGGCGGGAAGGTAAACGGCATTTCCGTGCACTGCTCTGGTTCGCCAGAAGCGGCTTAGTCATGCTGGCCACATGACCTGGAAAAACTGTCTGCAGACAAACATTGGCTCCCTCGGCCAGTAAAGCGAGATGAGTGCAGCGACCCCAGAGTCGTCTGCGACTGGACTTAACTGTCAGGGGTCCTTTACTTTTTTCAAAAATATGCCTAGGATTGCATAGCGATTCACTGTTAATCCAGCAGCCAGTTTTTAAGAGACTAAAATACAGTGGTACCTTGGTTTACGAACTTAATCCGTTCGGGAATTCTGTTCCTAAACTGAAACCGTTCTTAAACTGAGATGCGCTTTCCCTAATGAGGCCTCCCACCACCGGTGCCCTTCCACCGTTTGGATTCCGTTCTTAGACCAAGGTAAAGTTTGTAAACCAGGACCCTACTTCCAGATTTGCGGAGTTCGTAAACCGAATCGTTTGTAAACAGGACTGTTCTTAAACCAAGGTACCACTGTACTAACATGAGAAATGAAAATATTGATTGGGAATGTCAGTTAACCTTTTGCCTTTCTATGAGGATAAGCTGGTATAGAAATACTGGTATAGAAATATGATGCTGGGCAGGGGGAATTAGGCTTAAAATAAAATGTTCTATTTGTTCAAATGTATCTGTGCATTCTGGTTTGCTCATAAGCTGTCAGACCTGTGATGGTGGTAGTGGAGACCTCAGTGATCCTCAGACACTTTGACAGCACCATTTTATCTTTAATGTTCCATAATTTAGAGATAATGCCTTGACAATTTGGTGGAATTTTAACATGATAAAAATTACTGTAGAAAACTGATGCCTGCCACAAAAACATTTTCTTGTCTTCTGAACTCCTTGGGTTTATTGGAAATCCATTCTAGCTCACAAATGTACATTTAGAGAAATACATGCTGCTGAATTCAATGAGCAAATGAAATGTGTGCAGTACTCCTTCCAATTAATGTAAAAACGTCTACATCATCCTTGGTAATTCTAGAAATGGATGGTGTCATTCTAAAATGCCAGTGATCAGTTCAAGTACAGAAACGGACGGCCAAATTAAGTGGTTCGCTGCGGGTACTGAAGACATCTCATACACAAGGGCTTCCCCATTGAAACTGACATCTTGTACATTAATATACAAAGAACAAAGCTTTCGCTAACCGCAATGGCAGACTTTATAATAAAAAATAGTCCATGGGATTTTTTAGCACGTATTAATTTCTGCTGTACATTTTGTGAAATAATAATTTGTGAAAATGGAAAATGCTGATACAAAAGTAAAAAGACTGACTCCCAGTTGCAAAACTTAAAAAAACCACACCCAACACTTGAAAAGGCTTATTATATAGGACATCCACATTCTTGGCAATTTTTTTAAAAAATAGGCGCAGCACAGAACAACAGTAATGAAGAATAGTCCCGGCTTTTCCCTTATTTCATACTGTAGAAATAATTCGCTGTAGTCTTTGTATCAAACAACCCATTTGGTAAGTATAAATAACCTAATTAATTTTTCTTGTTCGAAGCTGCCAGGCACCAGTCAGATATCGCAGTCGTATAAAAAGAAGGTCCCTGCCCATCTGCAACCAACTCCAGACTGGAACCAACTTAGAACCTATGGTGATTAAATACAGGAAAAAAATGTAAGCTGTTAAATAGACATATTTAAGAAGTGTTAGTCGCTTTTTATGGCCAGAAGATGTCACAGGAGACAATAAGAATATATATATATATATATATATATGCAGGTTTTGGTGTCTTCGGGTGTCTTCCCGTGTAAGAGTTGGGGTGTCTAGGCGACGTTTCGACGAGGTCTCACTCGTCATCTTCAGGCTGGTGCTTTCGGCTTCTTGTTACTGGAACAGAGCAGGATCTCAGTGTTTGAGTTCCTATAAATACTGTTGAGGGGGTGTGGTGTGTGGCCTCCAACGTTATGGGCAGAGGGGAAGTTCCCAGGGTGTGTCTTTTCTTCTTTTGTTCCTTAATTACTTGAGGGATATCTTGAGTGATTTCTTGAGTGATATTCTGAGTACCACTTAGGAGGGTGATTAGGTGTGGATTAGTTGCTAAAGCTTTCGTGTCTTGACCTCTTGAGCTTGTGAAGAGTTTTTCTGAGAAGCTGGTTGTACTGCACATAGTTGTGCTCTGGCTTGGCTTCGGGTATAGGGGCGAGCTGTGGTTTTGTGCCCTGTGTCAGCCAGATCTGTGTAGGGATTGCAGGGGGGTGCCTAGACACCCCAACTCTTACACGGGAAGACACCCGAAGACACCAAAACCTGCATTCCTGTACCCGTGAAAATCTACGAAAGCATATATATATATATATATATATATGCGTTGACCCAAACAAAGGTGACCAACTTTTATATAGGGCGGTATATAAATTCAATAAAGGATAATAAAAAATAATAATAAGCATGGATACATGGGGAAGAGTGAACGCTCTGCAGCCACTGTCCCACCCACTGCAAGGTGACTGTACGCTGTCATAGAGAAGACACTACTCAGGGATTCTGGTTGAGTCTGCAGTTTTCCACAGGTACATGGAATGTATTAACATGAAGTATAAATCCTACTAAGAGGTTAAGGGGCAGGAGAGAACATACAAAACAAGCATTGAATGGAGGCAGCGAACTTCATTTTTTGGTAACTGCCCCAGATGGGTTTTGTGGAGACCATATTTAATATTCTGACATTAAAGGGGAATGTTCAGTCTCCTGGGGAATTGGCCTAACTGCTTTCTAGAATAATCCCTATTGACAGAAAAGTGTTGACGACTGACTGACCTTCAATTTCTGTCCAGTTGACAGCGACCTCTGCTATTGGTATTTTAAAGCACTGAGCTATATACAGAAGTTCCACATCAAATGCCCTGCAACAGAACAGAATGAATGTTCGGTACTGTGATGAAATCACAAATCTTTTATGCTTGTATTACTGACCGCCTTCTGAGCATAACAAAGAACTGGAATAAAACTGATATAGGTATACATGTTGCAACTCGCTATTTTCTCTCTGGTGAAATAAAAAAATCTGAAAACGCATTTTCAGCCTTTCTTCTTCCTCTATAAAGAAGCTAGTATTTCTAGGTGTGTTAAACGAAGGACTATTGCCAATAAAATAAAGGCAGTGCAGACATATTCCAATTTACAGTCATCTGCATGGGTATCAACCTTTTTTTGTTTTGCTTTCATTACATTCAAGGCAGCCTAGGCAAACATTTGTACTTTTACGGTACTCTCCTTGCCTCGTCTAATATCTCAGAAATATTCAATTGATTGATGGCGTGATGGGATTTTTAGAAAGAGGGACTTTATAACAGGGTGGATTACTAGCAATTACAACACACAATGCACAGAAATCAAAATATGACTAACATTGGACATCACATTATATCTCCATAAATCGCCCGTTGATGAGGAGCTTCCTTGATTACAAAAGTAAGAAATCCAACTAAATGTGCAAAAGCTGTGGCATGTGCCTGAAAAGGGGACTCGAGATCCCAGCAATAACATTGCACAGCACACACATGAACTAAGCTCTTGAAAACGCATATATCACTAGCTCCAACTGCCATTTCCAATCAAATAAAACTGAGGGCGATACCTACCAGCGCTCTATGTGAAGGAATGAAAAAGTCCGGGAAGCGGCCTCACGGGTTAATAGTTTAAAACCACACTGGGTGTCTTTGATTTCCTTAACACAGAGGAACCATACTAGAAAGTGGAATCCATACATGAGAAGTGTACGGAAGTAAGACCGCTGCAGAAAAGGTAAGATAGCACAGGAACTAGCTCAGTATGTCCAGTCACTTTATAATGTCAATGTTCATAATGCCTATACATTTTTTTGTGACTTAAGTTTTAAAAGAAATGACAACACAGAATCCATTATAGTTTCAAGATGTACAAGTAGAAGTGATGACACAATATAGACCTGCGGTAACACTTCTGAATATATTATATCCAACTTTTTAAGGGTGTGTGTGAAAGTTTTGCCAACATATCTTTCGTTGATAGCTGCTGCTTACGAGTACAAGCCATCGTTCTAATAAAACACTAGAATAATTTAAAATGAAGACAAATACAACCCTGCAACTAGAAGAACCAAGCATTAGAACTAAAGCCAATTTCAGCTAGTTTTTCCAAGTCCCCAAGTGTTCTCAGGTGCATAATTTCAGACTGCTGTTGCTGAAGATACAAGCAATCAAAAGGAAGCAAGGCAGTGGGAAGTTAACGAGTTCTGATGGTCTACCTAGACAGTCTTCATCTGGAGGACTAGCCTCTACCGCCCAAAAAAACCCCTTGCAGCTCCCAGGGAGGGGAAGGTCTTGTCTAATCTCATATTATTATTATTTTTAAATCATGCAAGTTACAGGGGGCTAGAAGCTGAGCGTAGGAAGGCATGTACTCCACTTCTTCTGACTGCAAAGGACCACCAGCCAAAGAACTAGCAAACAGAAGCTTACCTGTGCTATGGAGTCTTGCTCCAAGTGAGCTCTAGAGCCACAGGCAATAGCCATCTGGTCCTAAAAGAAAAAAAAAAAAAACATTAACAGTTAAGAAACATACACCAAACCAAGCCTCTGTGGCAAGGAATACCTATGAACACATTCAGCTGATACGTCAACTATGCCCATTGCTGGCAAGGGATAGTTGTGACACCAAGATTCATGCAATCATGGGGTTACCAGTTAACATAACATAGAACGAGACCAATAGTGGCTCCAGCAGTCAAGAAGGTGGTTTCTGCATGGATGTAGAGGGAAGTGAAGGACAGGTGGGGCTCGTCAACCTTGGAAAGGAGCCCATCTTGGTGAAGGAAAACTCTGATCCTAAAGCTCTGTTTTCTTTTGGCATACAGTGGTACCTTGGGTTAGGAACTTAATTCATTCTGGAGGTCTGTTCTTAACCTGAAGCACCACTTTAGCTAATGGGGCCTCCCGCTGCCGCACGATTTCTGTTCTCATCCTGAAGTTCTTAACCCAAGGTACTATTTCTGGGTTAGCGGAGTCTGTAACCTGAAGTGTCTATAACCCGAGGTACCACTGTATCTTCGGGAGAAGAAAAGGCTGAGTAAAAAAACCCCTACACAAATTCGGAGTGGGGTCCCTAAGACAGCTAGATGGTGCCTTGTACATCTCCTTCCTGGCAACTCCTGCAGCCAAGCTGCTGCCAAACGTATTGCTCTGCTTTCCTTTGGACCCCATCAGTGGGGCCGACAGGGGGGTCTTGTCATCTGCGCAGCCCAGGACCTCCATACATACTGCCCAGGCTTGCACCCCGGGGGAGGAGACTTCAGTGCTGCTAACACAGTGGTCTGACTTCACCGCCAGAGGCACACTCCACTGTCTCTCAAGACAGACAGATGCCAACTACAAAATCTATAATGTGGGGCTACTGTAAAATGTGTATATAAACATATAGGTGTGCGTATATATTTATATAAGAGACGCAGGTGGCGCTGTGGGTTAAACCACAGAGCCTAGGACTTGCCTATCAGAAGGCCGGCGGTTCACATCCCCGCGACTTGCCCTGCGACTTGCCCTGCCCTGCCAACCTAGCAGTTCGAAAGCACGAAGTGCAAGTAGATAAATAGGTACCACTCCGGCGGGAAGGTAAACGCCATTTCCGTGCGCTGCTCTGGTTCGCCAGAAGCAACTTAGTCATGCTGGCCACATGACCCGGAAGCTGTACGCCGGCTCCCTCGGCCAATAAAGCGAGATGAGCGCCGCAACCCCAGAGTCGGCCACGACTGGACCTAATGGTCAGGGGTACCTTTACCTTTATATATTTATATAGCTAATAAATCATTTTCTTATTATTACAGGGGAACTCAAGCAGACTCAAAATTTATGGAATCATGAAGCCTAACACGGACGCATACCTACAAGCAGTTACTGCTCTCAGAATAAGCAGAAGTAAAACTGAGCACTTAGCTTGAGCAAGAATCTTAAATAGGAAGTTAGTGAACACATGGTTTTGGTAAGAAGAGTTTGACAAATGGCTAAATGAGGAACCTGGGGCAGGGCACAGTGTACTGGGTCAGAAGACGAAAACTGTGGATCTGTCTAACAGAACCAGATAAGAGGCAATCGCCAAGAAGTAGGGAAGTAAGTCAGGGATACCTAATTTGAATGGAGAAAGAAGAAGGGGACACAAATCTCTCCTAGAAGCTGTGTGCTCCAGTCATATTGATTTTGAGTTGGAAATAAGAGGTCAACTTTCTCTGGATTACACCTAAAATTTTAAGGGCCGAAGAACTGCAAGCAGCAAGATCTGCCTATGGTATAAGAAGTACCTTGGCATACAGACAGGTAAACAAAGCAGGATTTTAATATATTTTTAAGGAAGCAGAAAGGGAAAGAAAGGAAATAAAATTAAAATGTGACCGAATGAAAACTCACAGGCCAGGGCTGCAGACTCTCAAGACCCCTTTCTACTTTTTCAATGTCTTCAAATTTTGTGGCTCCATCAGCATCGGCCATGAGTATTTTTTCCCCTCGTGAACTGAACACACCCTGTATATAAGAATGATCAAAAGTCTTGTATTAGGGCATATTCGGCAAATTATGCTGCGAAACTACAGGACTTCAAATCTCTTTGACAGAGCCACCCCTCCACCTGCATGCATTAGCCTAATTCTTTGCATTTTGAATGTAATATAATAATAATAACAACAATAATTTATTATGTATACCCTGCCCATCTGGCTGGGTTTCCCCATCCACCCTGGGCGGCTTCCACAGGAATATTAAAATACAAGAATATATTAAAAATTAAAAGCTTCCCTAAACAGGGCTGCCTTCAGATGTCTTCTAAAAGTCTGGTAGTTCTTTTTCTCTTTGACATCTGGTAGGAGGGCGTTTCACAGGTGCCACTACCGAGAAGGCCCTCTGCCTGGTTCCCTGTAATTTGGCTTCTTGCAGGGAGGGAACTGCTAGAAGGCCCTCGGCACTGGACCTCAGTGTCCGGGCAGAACGATGGGCGTGGAGATGCTCCTTCAGGTATACTGGACTGAGGCTGTTTAGGGCTTTAAAGGTCAGCACCAACACTTTGAATTGTGCTCGGAAACGTACTGGGAGCCAATGTAGGTCTTTCAAGATCGGTGTTATGTACCCTGCTGCCCTTCGGAGGCTTTGCGCAGCTAACCCCGAAGCCTTTGGAGCACAGCGAGAGTTCCCGCTGCGCTCCAAAGGCTTCAGGCGGCTATCCCTGAAGCCTGGAGAGCGAGAGGGGTTGGTGCGCACCAACCCCTCTCGCTCTCCAGGCTTCAGCGAAAGCAACACGTAGCCTCCGGAGCACGGAGGGAGCGCTCCCTCTCAGCTTTGGAGGCTTCGTGTTGCTTTCGCTGAAGCCAAGGAGCCTGCATTCGCTCCATAGGATGCACAAACATTTCCCCTTAATTTTTGGAGGGGACAAAGTGCGTCCTATATAGCGAAAAATACGGTAAATAGGTGCAAGTTGGGGGCATGCTGTATTTGCCAATACTCAGGTTTTTGCAGTATTATTTCAAAATTAACCTAAATGCTCAGTGAAGAAAATGTTTGCTTTCACCAAGAAAAGAATCTTAATTACAGAAAGGAAAACTGCATAAATTCATTACCATTCTAACAGCTCCCCCCTTTCCACGATTCTTCACCAGAGGGAGGACTCTCACTTTGTCGCTACCATATTTTTGGGTATACTTCAGCGCAACCTACAGGGCATGTGCAAATCAGAATAAGAGAACAGGAATCACAAATAGGAACTGAATGTCTCCTTCTCTCCTCATTTATATTAATGATATAACAAAGCCTACATTAAATATGAATAAATATTCCAATGCACAAGTGTGCTTAAAAGAATGTGAGGCTAGACAGATACATGGAGTTCTCTTCCCTTCCCCATGCCAAATGTCTCACTTTCAGTTCAATTTTATCCTCACTAGAGTTGAAAACAAAAATTATATTTCCCCGACTGGGAACATATAAAATAGTTAAGTAGATATTTGTGTAACGCCTTCTACTTTAAGTGCTCACACATCACATATATAGGATTTGTATATTCAGTTCTTAGACCTATCAGCAGGGAAAGTGTCCTTTGGCAGAACTTGAAGAGAGGAAAGTGTATGGAAAATCTATGTCATTTACGTCACAAGAATAATGTGTTTTGGTAAAGTGGGATGGCACATAAAGAGAAAAGAAAGAGGATGGCAGTATAGCCCAAGCACTGAGCATGTTGTCGTGTAGAAAATAATTGTATCTGTTTAGTGAAAGGGAAGAGAAGAAAAAAAAAGCCCCTACTTTTTTAAAAAATGCTTTTTCATGCATAAAGACAGAGGCTGCATAAATTCACAGAACATGGGACTAGCCCAGCCTTGAAGGGGTGTAATTCTGGTATTAATCTTTAGAAAATGGTGACCCTTTATAAGCAGCAAAACAACTTTGAGAAGTTTCTAATAATAGTTATTTTAAGGAAGCCAAATTCACATCTGTGGTTAGTCATATCTGCGTAAATAGGACACGTCTCTCAAGGTGAAACCAGACAGCTAAAGTATTTCTTTATTAATTTTAATTACGTATCCATTTCAAATTATTATTTAATTATTAATTTTCTCAGAATTTGTGCTCAAGGCACCTTAAGTACAAATTCACAGAAATCCAATAGAGAATTTATATATATATATATAAGCACATAAATAGCTAGTGTCATCCCCTTGAGGGGCAGCCCCAAATGTAAACTGCCTTGAGTCAGTCCCTCAAAATCGTAATCATGAAAACAGAAAATATGAACTTCTGTTTACGTTCTACCTTTTGCTGGCACTGTCAATATATTTAGGGTCGGCGAGTCATAAATATGTCTCCTACCTTTGTGGTTTGATCTCTGCTGCCGTCATCAACTACTATGACCTCATATGTGAATGCAGGATCTTGCCTCTGGAAAGGAAACACAGATCTTGTGCATTTGCCTTAGCATCATATGTTCTCTTACCACGATGACTAGAACAGGAGCAAAATGATATTTTTATCTCATGGTTATTAAATATTGCAATTAAATGTGATTTTTTAAAAAAATACCTGTCTCTTCTCTAGGTAGTCCAAAGCTTCGTTCAGCATTGATGGTACTGAAGGAAATAAAACCACAGATCTGGTTTGAGTAACGCTGAACAGGTAAAATAAAAAAAGAAAGACAACATTCAGTGTTATACATGCACACAAAGAAAACAAGGACTTATTCTTACACCGTTCTTCCTCATTATATGAAGGCACAACTACGGAAAGATCTCGTGTCGGGGGATCATGGATGCTAGGCACAGGTTCCTTCTCATTTTCAGCATTCAAAAAGTATTTTTCATCCTCGTGTCGATTAAGGTTTGGAACTTTCGTTGCAGTTATATGGGCAATGACAGCAATCTGGGAGGGGGGGGGAAAGAAGATTTCCAGTTAAGAGTTATAGAATATTTACACAATAGCATTCTGCAGAGAGAAAATAATTCCTCTTAAAATTAGAAAGGGTGAAGCTGCAATAGCCAAGTACCTATCACTATCAAAAGGAATACAATTGGCAAGCAAGGGTTTTGTGGGGGAAGAAACTGCTTTCTGCATAATATGCAAGAAGCTATTGCAACTCGGCATTTTTGAGCTCTTACAACAGTTGCATTAGTGCCTCTTGCTATTGCACAAAAGTAACTTGGTGTAGACACGACGTGTAAAATTAGATCAGACCCTCACAATTTCTGAGCTCCTGCTTTGCTGTCTGCCTAGAACTTAAACATTTTGACTAGCTTCAGCAATCAAACTTAAAAATGGTGGAAACTAAGTTATGACTGTGAAAAGACCAAAGTTTAGGATTGATGGTGGGAAAAAGGGATTTAACAACAAATACCCTAAATCTAAAATATAATTAGATGAAAGTACAAAAACGCACAAAACAAGGTAACAATTTGCTGTTATTTTTTATTGTAAAGAACGCAGGGTGTGGAGGATGTGGGGAAGTCCAGTAGATTATGAAAAATTGTTTGGAAAATATGAATATTTTCTTTGTTAATTTCTTCTCTCTTCTGTAAAGTCGCTTTTGGTGAGTTTCTGACGATGTATCTGATCTTGGAAAAAAGCAATAAAAAATATTATTAAAAAAAAATAGAACTTAAACATTTTGTTCTTTGTGGCCTGTTTCCTTTAAATTGCATGAAATAACGAGAAAGCCTTTATGCTACATTTTCAAATCCTAGGGCTCCAATCAGCTGACTGGCATCTAACAACAGACAGCAAACATAGATTCTTGTCAGTCATTTGGGTGGGAAAGATTCAGTTGCCAAGAGAAAAGTTGGGAAAGAAGAAACTACAATATACTCATAGCCCAGTCAAGTTGGGTTTATTGAGGAGAGGAAGAAAGCAAAAGAGGTTGGAGTTAATTTATAACAGGTTCCCATTAAAAGAACACTGGGATGAAGGCTAGGTGGGCACGGATTCAGATTCCTGTGGAGACTTTTCATGGCTATTGACCTCCTCCACACAATAGTAATAAAAGCAGGAATTCTCTGGCCTGCTATCAAAAAATAATAAGACCAGCATGTCAAAGCACAATATAAAATATAGGAGATTATATTGGTAAGGGGTGGGGAGCATTTCAATTACTGGTCTCCAGTGGCGCAATAGGTCAATGTCTGGCTGCTAACCAGAAGGCTAGTGGTGAGAACCCACCCCGTGGATGGCTGTGGGCAGGATTGCTGGGTTGTAGGGGGTGGACTAGATGGCCTTTGGGTTCCCTTCCATCTCTACAGTTCTGTCATCTATCATCCAGTTGAACATAGAAACATAGACTTCTACTGCAGGAGATCCTTAATCTGAGGGTTGTGGGTCTGAAAGATTCCTAAACTGCAGGGAGTTGGAGTAGATGACCCTCGTGGGTCCCTTCAGACTCTACCACTCTGATTCTAATCAAATTCTGAAGGTGGCCCTGATATTATTTATTGATTCATTTAATCCAATTTTTACATTATAAATGTTTTATACACCAAAACTGGGCAGAGCACGAGACTCTTAATATCAGGGCTGTGGATTCGAGCCCCAAACTGGTCGAAAGATTCTTTCATCGCAGGACTAGATGATCCTTGTGGTCCCTTCCAGTTCTACAATACAGTGGTACCTCGGGTTAAGTACTTAATTCGTTCCGGAGGTCTGTTCTTAACCTGAAACTGTTCTTAACCTGAAACACCACTTTAGCTAATGGGGCCTCCTGCTGCCACCGCAACGCCAGAGCCCGATTTCTGTTCTTATCCTGAAGCAAAGTTCTTAACCTGAAGCACTATTTCTGGCTTAGTGGAGTGTGTAACCTGAAGCGTATGTAACCCGAGGTACCACTGTACTGCGATCCAATGCTTGTGAAATAACAAACAACAACAAAACCCCTCAAAGCGAAATGCAAACAGCCCCTCTTGGGGGTCACTGCTGTTTTACAGGCTCCAGCTGCTTAAATCCCATATAAAGAGGAGTCGTGAGCTGCAGGGCCTGGGGACGCCAAGCGCCACAGTCATGCGAAGGGGCTATTCGGCGGCCAGTGAAAGGCACTCTGCGCGAGCTCAGAGGTCCTCTTGCTTGGGAGGGGGATGATGGTGAGGGATGGAAAGAAGACCAGGCTGGGGAAAGCTCCAGGACTAGGACCCCGCGCCCCGTCCCCCCTCACCAGGACCAGCCCCGAGACCGCCAGAGCCACGGACGCTTCAGCCAGCCAAAGCAGCTCCATCGCCCTTGCGCCGCCGGCAGAGACTCGGAGCACAGGGACACGGAGGCGGAAGTGGAGAAGGACCAGGAGGCAGAGAGAGCGCGGCGCTGCCGCCAGCACTTCCGGAGGCACGTCGAGAGTTGCTATTGGTCGACACCAAGGCCATCCTAGAGCCATAGCGTGTAGATGCGCTGGACAGAGGCGGACTTGCAAGTCGGCTTTGGACTCATTCTCCTCGCCCCCTCCGAACAAAACTCTGGAACTGTAGGATTTAAAAGTTTGGGAGAATCAGGGGATTTCAAGACTTGACAGGGAGGGCAGATATTGTTCTGTTTCTTATTAAGAGATGCATTCTGTGTTTTCCATTTTGTGATTTTATGCTTGTAAACCTCCCCGTGATCTTTGGATGATGGGAGGTATATTATAAAGTAATAAATCAAAAACAAAAATAAATAATTATAATTAATACTTATTATTAATAATACAACAATGGCGTCCAAATTAGGGTTCCGTTTGGGATGTGAAGCACAGTTAAATTGTTGTTATTATCACTATTGGTATTAATTATCTGTAAGCCGCCTTGAGTACCTGTCAGAGGGAGAAAGGCGGGGCATAGCTAAATAAATAAAAATTAGTTTTCCGCACTTCACCCGAAGGTTTTCACGTGTGCTGCGAGCTGACTGGTTTTTGCATAGGGAATTGACAGTGAACCCAAAGCCCCACCTCTTAAAATCAGTTCAGCGCCTGGCCACGACTTATATATTTGCTCAAGCATATTAAGGTCTTAGAAATGATGATCGTTCAGTCTGTTCCGCTTGTTTTTAAAATAGTTTGTTTTACGATAAAGTTTAATTGTTCCGGCGTGGGGGGGGCGGGAGAGAGTGGGTTGCTATGCTGTAATTAACTTTATCTCCTGCATTTCTCTGCTGGTTTACGATGAGCGCCTCTCGCTTCCACGCTGAGTTGGAAGAAGAAGCCTTGCAACGCAAACTCGGAATCTCCATACCCGGTAGGTGAGATGACCTACTCTTGTTTTTTAAAAAATATATTTATGTTTCTTGAGAGGCTGACGGCCAACGACAGCTTCCTGTCCCTGCCGGAAATGTTGCGAAGAACCCCGCCCCCGCCCTTGGAGGGCCACTTCCGGCCTCGCCTCAGCAGCGCTCTCTGCGCCTGGGAGGCCTTGCAGCAACTGCCGAAAAAGCAGCGGCTCCTCTGAGGCGGCGATGATGGCGATGGCGGCGGCGGCGGCTGGCTTCAGGTGGGTAAACTCGCTTCGAGCGGCGGCTCCCCTTCTCCCCTCACGGCGCCCGAGCGCTGGGTTCTCAGCCGGAGCCCGCGGCCGGGACGCGGCGTCGTTGCTTCCCAGGCCTTCGCCGCTACCCTCCTTCCCTCCCCCTGGTCTCGTGAAAGCGCTCTGCACGTGTGAACGCAGCGAGTCGCCGGGATCCTGGGGCACGAACGCCTAACTAACCGCACGAGGGGGGAGGAGTTGGCGGCGGGAGTTTTTGCTCAGGTTTTTGGCGCCGGCCGAGATCCTGCCGTTCCCTCATGGCGGGTTTCAGTATAGCCCAAGCATTGAGCATGTTATTCTGGGAAGTAATTGCATTAAATATGAATAAATATTTCCGTGCACAAGTGTGCTTAAAAGAATGAGAATTTTATTTTATTTTGTAAATTTCCATTCCGCTTTATATTTTTAAGAAAAATCTCAAAGTGGTTTGCAGCATATTAAGTCAATAAAACATCAATAAAACAATCTGAAGAAAGTCAAATATAGAGTATACAGTTAAAGCAACATAACAGAAAACTAAAATATTATCTTGAAGATTTAAAATAAAACATTACAAAGGAGGTCAACTGCAGAATACATTACAAAGGAGAGTCCCCCCTTTTCCAGAATGAGGCTGGACAGATATCTGGAGTTCTCTTCCCTTTCCCATGCCAAATTTCTCACGTTCAGTTCAGTTTTATCCTCACTAGAGTTAAAAACAAATTCTATTTCCCCAATTGGGAACATATAAAATAGTTAAGTAGATATTTGTGTAACGCCTTCTACTTTCAGTGCTCATATATCACATATATAGGATTTGTATATTCAATTCTTAGACCTAGCAGGGAAAGTGTCCTTTGGCAGAGGAAAGTGTATGAAAAATCTATGTTATTGACGTAACAAGAATAATGTGTTTTGGTAATGTAGGATGGCACATAAAGAAAAAAGAAAGAGGATGGCAGCATAGCCCAAGCATTAGCATGTTGTCGTAAAGAGCAATTTCAGAAAATAATTGTATCTATGTAGGGAAGAGAAGAAAAGCCTCTACATACATATATGTGTGTGTGTGTGTGCGCACACACACACACACACTTTTTCATGTAAAAAGATAGAGGGCTACATAAATTCATTGTCACAGACCATCATGGCACTAGCCCTGCTTTGAAGAGGTGTAATTAATGTTTAGAAAATAGTGACCCTTTACAAGCAGCAAAGTAACTTGGAGAAGCCTCTAATAATAGTTATTTTTACTGAAACCAAATTCACATTTGTGATTAGTTGTATCTGAGTTAATAGGACACATCTGTCAAGGTGAAACCAGGCAGTTAAAATATTTCTTTGTTAATTTTCATTATCCATTTCAAATTATTAATTTTCTCAGAATTTGGTTTCCATTCATTAGTAAATGCCAACAGTGATTCTTCTCAAATTAAGCATGTCAACTTTGCCATCTCAGCTAAATTCATTAACTTCAATAACCATTTTTCCACCAAGATAATAATTAGGCTTCATCTTAACTCTTGGAGGTAAAATTGAAAAAGCTTCACAGAGCTGCTTGTCAGTTTTAAAACCAGACAATTGCAGATGATGCAACCCTCCAGCGATTTGACTTTACCCCTAAGGGCGCACTCCTCCATTGTCCCCCAGACACATATTTAGCAAAGTTTTACTCAGAGTAGGCCCACTGAAATCAATGGGATTTCAGTAAGTCATGACTACTTTGTACTACTTATTTCATTGGGTCTACTGTAAACATTATTCGGTCTGGGTCTCGCCCTTTGTCTTTTTGCAAGCAGTCTCTTTTGCAAAACATTTTGTCTTTACCATTCTATTTGTTTTCAGAACTGTGGAACCTTTGGAGTATTACAGAAGATTCTTAGTGAGTACAGTGAGCATTTGTGTGTGTTAAAACATTGTTGGCCCTGAATTTTTAAAAAGTGAGCTATATCTTTGAATTTCAAAATCAGGTGAGCCAAAATGGCCTTTTGATTTTCCAGCACCAGAAAATCTTCCCCCAAGGCACCGTGGGATGATATTTGCCTATTGGGCATGCTTCTTCCACTTTTCAGACTGTTAGATTCCCAGTTAGCATTGGAATGGGGTCTCTACATATCAAATTCAATGCAACAAGACCCAAATTGTTCAGACATGACATGTACCATGTTCATGTCTGTCAGGGGTTCAGAGACAGAGGCACAGGTGAGGGGGGAGACGGAGAGCGATGAGGAAGAATCCCAGGACAGTGAGGAAGAGGATGACAATGACTTGAGGTCTTCCATGAGTCTCTCAAGTGAATCGGAGGATTCCCAGGAGGGGGCGCCCCTAGTCAGGACAAGGGGGGTCACAGGGGGGACCTGCCAGGAGCAGGGAAGCAGCAGGGAAACCCCGAGTGGGAGTGGGAGGTCGGGGCCGGCTTCCCAGCAGGAACGAAGTGAAGAGAGTGGAGTTCCCAGTGTGACACACGGAGCGGAGCAGGAAAGAGACAGGGGAAGGAGATCGGGGCAGGACGTCCTGCCGGAAGAGGTGGAGAGTAGTACAGGGAGTAGTGTAAGTGTCAAGAGGAAGGTCAGGGGTAGCGAACGCGCGCCAAGTTCAAATGTGGAGGCGCGCGGAAATGGAGAAAGCCCGGAGGAGGAGCCTAGCCCCAAAGCACGAAGGAGGGGGGAACAGGCATCTGAGGAATCCGCTTCAGGAGAGAGCAGGAGGGAAGGAACCCAGGGGGGCAGAAAGACCCTGCGGAAAAGGAAAGACAGGAAGAGGTGGTCTAGCACAAGCCTCTTAAGCTGGTGTAGAGGCGGGACCGACTCAGAGGGGACTTCAAATGTCTAAGGTTAAGAGACGTGGGGCTGCACGCCTCGGTGGTGGAACTATTAATGAACTGCAATAAACATCCTTGTATATAAGAAGAGCTTGGCGTTGGTCTTTTGTGAGCTGAGACCTGAGGCAGCCTCTGACAATGTCTTTCTCAGGTAGGATTTTACATACAAAGAAAATCTGGTTGGTGGCTGTGTGAATTGGCCCTTTGTGGTAGGAAGTTTGTATCAGAAGTCTCTTAGAAGTGCAGTTGACTAGAAGCTGCTTTCACATCTGGTTTAGCCAATTTTACAGTTCCTTTTCATATACCTAGAAGGCATGGCTTTTTTTTCATCTGGAACTCACCGGAGCTGAGTTCCAGTACCTCTTTGGTGCATTCCAGCACCTCTGTAGCATTGCAGTGCCGTTTCCTGGCACAGGAGAAGCCCTGCTGGAAGGTCATGCAAAACCACAACTTTTTCTGTTTCATTTATCGGGTATATGACAATGTTGCATGTAAAATGAAGACAGTTAATAACCTTGAAGCTAATGTCATATTGGCTTATGTAATAACTGATACAGGAATGTGTGTTCCTATTTGGCACTTTCATATTATCAGTTGTGAGAGATAGATTGAAATTCCATGAATGTGCCAAACTTTGGACTGTACTCAGAGATGGGTGTTTATCTGTTATGACCTGAATTTTTTTTCTACATAAATGTGCATATAATACCAATTTATATAAGAATGTATGGGCATATCGTATCTTGCATTTTTGCACATAAATATTATATATATAGAGAGAGAGCGCTTTGTTTTTCTCTTCCCTCTTACTGTTCCTTCTTTTTTTCCTGTATCACTTTATTTCTTTTAATTGAAATCACTTCGATAAAATAAAATCTAAATAACAAAAAATGTGCATATAATATAAACAATCAGGAAAAAAACGCTTTTGTTCTTGGATTCTGCCCACACGTCAAAGCAGTCCGTCAAATGCTGGTCTTTAAGAGCCTGTTTTAGTTAAGCTCTTACATTGCTAGTGGATAAGATTAGTTGCTTGTATATGAGACTTGATGATCTTTTTAGAAAGAAAACTGCCGTCCTGATGGAAGGGACCTTGGTGAATTCAGAACCACAACTGTCAACATAGGTGAGTGTTTCTTGGTAGACTGGTTGTGCTTTGAATGTACAGTGGCACCTCAGTTTAAGAATAGCCCTGTTTATGAACGATTTGGTTTATGAACTGCGTAAAACCGGAAGTAGTGACCCAGTTTGCGAACTTTACCTCGGTCTAAGAATGGAACCCGAAGGGTGGAAGGGCACCAGCGGCAGGAGGCCTCATTAGGGAAAGCACGCCTCGGTTTAAGAATGGTTTCGGTTTAAGAACAGACTTCCAGAACGGATTAAGTTTGTAAACCGAGGTACCACTGTACTAGAAAAGACATGGTCTTCTGTATATTGCAGAACTTTTCCTGTGGGAACTGATAGAAGTGTAACACAGATACAGTGGTGCCTCGCAAGACGAAAAGAATCCGTTCTGTGATTCTCTTCGTCTAGCGTTTTTTTCGTCTTGCGAAGCAAGCCCATTGACGGATTAGCGCTATTAGCGGCTTTTAGCGACTTATCTGCTGATCGGATCAGCTGATAAGCGGCTTAGCGGCTTAGAAAAAGGGGGGGGGGGAGGAAAAAAACCCAGCAGGAACTCGCAAGACATTGTCGTCTTGCGAAGCAAGCCCATAGGAAATTCGTTTTGCGAAGCACCTCCAAAACGGAAAACTCTTTCGTCTAGCGAGTTTTCCGTCTTGTGAGGCATTCGTCTTGCGGGGCACCAGTGTACAGTGGTACCTCTGGTTACGAACTTAATTCATTATGGAGGTCTGTTCTTAACCTGAAACCGTTCTTAACCTGAGGTACCACTTTAGCTAATTGGGCCTCCCACTGCTGCCGTGCCGCTGCCATGCAATTTCTGTTCTCATCCTGAGGTAAAGTTCTTAACCCGAGGTACTACTTCTGGGTTAGCGGAGTCTGTTACCTGAAGTGTTTGTAACCCGAGGTACCACTGTACAGATATCTTTTTTCTCACCCTCACCAAAGACAGGTTCTAATTTAACTAATGATGTAACAAAA
The DNA here is from genome assembly GCF_965112155.1 of Podarcis liolepis. Classification (NCBI taxonomy): domain Eukaryota; kingdom Metazoa; phylum Chordata; class Lepidosauria; order Squamata; family Lacertidae; genus Podarcis; species Podarcis liolepis. The sequence continues at coordinate 12,624,367 of NC_139571.1, read as the reverse complement.
AGCAGTTGTCTGACATCCAACCTTAGCACCAGCTGGCAGGCAATTCCCCCTATGGTCTGCCTGTCCATCACAAGCGAGTTACCCACTACCAGAATCTCTCTACTCCCTGAAGGAGTATCCTCAGCATGAGAGGATAACTGCTTGCCCCTCATGGAATGGATCCCACCTAAGGGATCTTTTCCCTTCCTCAAGGCTGTCATTCTCCATGATAGCAGGGGACCTCTCATCCTGGGACTGGGGCAGTGTTATCTCATCCCAGACCAGCCTGTCTGCATCTCTAAGTTTCTCCAGGTCAGCCAAATTGACCTCAAGGGAACAAACTTGTTCCCTGAGGGCCAGGAGCTCATTGCACCAATTACACACCCATTACCCATCTGTCCATCAGGCAGATAGTTTTACATGTGACAAACTGTACTACAGTGGTGCCTCGCAAGACGAAATTAATCCGGTTTTTTCGTCTTGCGAAGCACGGCTATTAGCGGCTTAGCGGCTATTAACGACTTAGCGGCTTTAAGAAAAAGGAAACAAACTTGCAAGAACTCGCAAGACGTTTCGTCTTGCGAAGCAAGCCCATAGGGAAATTTGTCTTGCGGAATGACTAAAAAAACGGAAAACTCTTTCGTCTTGCGCTTTTTTCGTCTTGCGAGGCATTCGTCTTGCGAGGTACCACTGTATGTGCAGGAAAGCCACCATACCCCTTGTGGCTTTAAATTTATTTTATTAGTTTATTGTGTTACTTTGTTTGGAATCCTGGAGTTTGTTCAAAGTGTGGAGGGACAGAGTAGTCTGCCCTGGCCTCTTTCTGCGCAGCACTGCTTAACTCGCCTGTTTGCTTGACGCTTCATCAGCTGGGGCTCCCTCACTAGGCTGCTCTAGACGTATAAGCATCACTCTCTCTCCCAGCTGCTAATACATTCAAAGGGATCAGAAAATATGGCTCTGATTCCAGAGACTAAGAATTCAAAACGTGGGTGGCTTCTTGCAGAATTATAGCAAGGCAGGGTCACAAGAAAACAAATCTTACAATTTTTCTTCAAAAAAAATTCCGCAAAACGCCTGAGTATGGAATGCCTCGACAACTCTGAATAGCTTGTAACCAATGTCTTACTCTGCAAGCAGTGTTAGTGCTGCCAGTTTGATTTGCAAAGTTTATTTCACAGGTAGAAAGCTTTGATTTTGTTAAATGGTCTCTTTCTAGGTTCAATTACAACTGCAGATGGCTCTGCCCTTGTGAAGCTAGGAAACACAACAGTGATATGCGGCATTAAGGCGGTAGGTTCGTGAATAGTTTTCTTTTAAGTTAATGTAGTTTCAGGTTACACAATCCTTATGGATCCAATAGGGTCTCAGAACTCTGTAGCATTTTTTCTCTGCCTTACTCTGTTGACGGAATAACAGACTTGACACAGTTATCCACTTTTCCCATTAGTGGTAAACCTTGGCCTCAATCACTAAACCAGTCCCCTTCCCTCCTTCGTATGCAATGAAGGCTTTTTGTGGTTTGAAATAAATGGGCGCTCTTGTATATCCAAATATGGGAAGCTGGCTTGTTCAAACTACAAATGGTTAAAGGAGGGTCAGAAAGCAGCCTGGTCATTTAACTGCCTTGATCACACTTCCCCACATTCAGACGTAAAGGAAAACTGGCTTATGCCTGACCACAAAAGGAAACTTTCAACTTCATGTGTGAAAGAGGAAAGGGAATGGGGGAAGCACAGAAGTTGAGGCTTGCTATGGTGCATTCCCATAACAAGCAACCAGTTTTCCATTACTGCTAAGCCAAATCAGTGTCTTCCAAGGGCCTTCTATAACTGCTTTCCTGAAGAGCCCAGATGATGAAGTGAGAGGGTGGATAAACGCCCCTGGCTATTCACAGGTGACATGCAACTTGTGTTGATTGCCGCACAGAGCACTTTTTTTGCTGCAAGCAGTAGAAATGCTGTGTTGAAGCACCATAGTGTATATAAAGCACTATCCACCAGAACTGTTCAGGGTAGGAATCGCTGACTACACCTGAGGCTGTTTCTGCCCATTTGGCAGGCGCAATCTCTTGGCTGTTTGGATAATGGAATATTTGGATATTGCCTACAGAGGCAGGGGGCAGGTATGCAACATTTGATAGCCAGAGAGAAGCAGAGTGTGTGTGTGTAGGCCACATTTCCTTGGAGGACATCTCTTGAGGACTGCATGGCGGCAGTGGATTGGGGTGGAGCCAAAAGTGCAAAGGGCCCAGAGCCACTCCTCTCTGCCCTCTTTTTCTTTCTCCCCCATCTCTTTAAGTTTAATTGGTGCACTAGGGGGATTTTCAGGAAGCTTGCAGCGCAAGGGCGCAGTGGGAGCTAACCTCTGCTCATTTGCTTTCCCCACAACAATTAGGGTTAAAAATCAGCCTCCGTAGATGCCAGTTAGTTTAAGATGTTGTGTGGAGGAGAAACTACAGGCTGGATGCAGGAACAGGCCCAGGGTGGGGGGACGACCTGTCTGATCCATGTATCAGAAGCACTGCCCACTTCAACTTAGAGTCATTGTGTGTTTGGAATTTTTACCTCTGCTATTTTTAAATTTTCAGAGTTAAATGCTGTGCGTTTTGCAATTCGCTAGAAGCTGGGTGGGATAAAACGTTAAAACATCAAGAGAATTTGGAGTTACCTGAAAACGGTTAGAACCAAAAATTAATCCCACGTTAAATCATATGGCATGAAAAAGATTAAAGTGTTATACTAGGATAGGAAAAAGCCCCCAGCCTGCTGTTTACAAGGTTTCCATTTAAATTTATTACATCATGAATAAATGAGAATTCAATACTAGAAATGCCATTGGTAGTTTAATGGATGATGTGTACATTTTGTCATTAAAATAATAATGAACTGCTTTAAATATTTGTAAAACATGGGGGAAATAAACATTGATCTCCAAATGTGTGTTGAACTTAAGAAAAGGTCAAGAAAAACTATTTCTAAACTTCTAGTTCTAAACATCTCCTCTTAACATTTTGCATACAGGAATTTGCAGCACCCCCTATTGATTCCAGTAACAAGGGATATATTGGTAAGGTTTGGTTAGTTACTATTTTCCTGAAACGACAAGTGATTTTGTTGATTCTCTAGTGATTAGAATGATACTTTGGCAATTCCATTTGAATTCATGGTACTCCTCATGTTTTACAACCTTATGCTTATTCTGAAATGTAATTAGCATACAGTGGTGCCTCGCAAGACGAAAAGAATTTGTTCCGCAAGTCTTTTCGTCTTGCGATGTTTTTCGTCTTGCGAAGCACGGTCCGTCGCAACTGCACCTTTTCAAGCGGCTTTAAAAAAAAAGCGCAAGACGTTTTCGTCTTGCGAAGCAAGCCCATAGGGAAATTCGTCTAGTGAAGCAACGCAAAACCGAAAAACCCTTTCATCTAGCGAGTTTTTCGTCTTGCGCGGCATTCATCTTGCGGGGCACCACTGTATTAGTGAATTGCTACACAGTACTTGTATTTTACACAGTAGTGTAGTTAAGGAGGGGCGGGGGGCAGTCTGCACTGGGCGGCAGCTTCCAGAGGGCGGCCAAACCATGGGACATGGGTGGTGCACAGCCTGCAGGGCGCCCCAAACGCCGCCTCCCGCTCAACCGTGGCCACCCTCCAGCGGGCCCAGCGCTGCTGGAAAAAACAGCATGGGGCGTGGTGCCGGGAGGGCACTCAGAACACCCTGCCCCCGTGCGCAGCGCGCCTCCCCACCCCGAGCAGCTTGCTATGCTGCTGATTTTACACGAATTATCTTGCAGGAAAAGTACTAATCCTACGCATGCCTACTGGTAAGCAATTTATTTTTAAGTAGCACTTTTCAGGCAGTTTACAAAAACACAAAAATTTACAAATGAAGTAATTTCAAATAAAGCCCACAAAATTCCACAGGGAAATGTATATAATAGCAGTCCCGCCCTGCCCTCCTTGGCTACGCTCATGGGGGGGTGAGGCACAGGCAGCAAACAAGGTCAAAAGGGGCCATGGTCAGAACAGAGTTGGGAAACACTGTTCTATCTAACAGCAGCTTAAACTATTTTGTAGAATAGTCTTCTACTTTGTAGCTTCTAGTGAAGCTTCTTATTCCCCCACCACTTCAAACCTTGCACTTTAATAAAATTTAGATAGCTTTTTTGTTTCATTCTTCACTAATAAACAACCAAGTGAGAAACGTGTTTCAAACTAGATTTATTCAATTTGCTTTTTGATTCACAATTTTTCCCCTTCAGTTCCTAACGTGGACCTTCCTCCACTCTGTTCATCAAGGTTTCGACCTGGACCTCCAGGGGAAGAGGCTCAGGCAGCTAGTCAATTCATTGCAGATGTGATTGAAAAGTAAGAAATGTGGTTTCTTTTTAAATTTTTCAATAAAAATGGGGAGATCAAATGAATTTTTGTCTTCATTGCATTACTGGTTTAGTTCACAGATGGTTCAGAAAGAAGACCTGTGCATTGTAGAGGAGAAGGTAAGTAAAAGTTCATAAAGAATATTAATTGGGGAGTGATTTGAGGACTAGTTGGGCACCCTTGAACCAGTTCAGCTCCAGCTCACATAGAAAAGTTTTAAGTGTTAAGTTAATTAATTATTGTGATATCTTCCTACTCCTATTATTATTGCAGGGAGCTTATAACCCAGGGGTAACGAATATGGTGTTCTTCAGATTCCACCGGACTACAACTTCCATAAACTCCCAAGTCCACATTTAACATAATACAGTAGGCATGTCCAACTGGTCGATCGTGATCTAACTTTGGTTAATCCAATGGGCAGATCACTGCCAGTTTTTTAATAGTGGGAGTAGATTTCAGGCTCTTGGGAGTTGGACATGGCTGTAATACAGTATAATGCAGAGATGCTTGGGGAAAGAAAAAGGTGCTGAAATCTAAGCAACTTCATATGGAAAAAGGTGGTCCTAAGCTGCACAAAGGCCTTAAAGGTCAAAACCAGCACCTTGCATTGGGCCTGGAAACAAATTGGCAGCCAGTGCTCTTGTACAAGAACCAGTGAATGTTTATAAAGTTATAGTGCATTGTTATAGTACAATATAGCTGCATTTCATTGTGTACATTTACAGATTGGGACTTTAGTTTTAATTTGTTTCAGTCTTAGTTTTTGGGAAAGTCCTGTGAAGGAACACACTGACTTACTTAAAGTGTTTTTCAAACCTTTTCACTCTTGTGATGCCCCTTAAGAGCCTTTTCAGTATTTAAATTAACAGAGCTTATTTCCTTAGATTGCTTGGGTTCTATACTGCGACATTATATGCTTAGACTATGATGGAAACCTCCTGGATGCCTGTATGTGTGCTTTACTAGCAGCCTTAAAAAATGGTAAGTTGCCCCGTTATAGTTGCAAACTTTAAACGGTTGCAGATTGTGCCATCCAGTATTTTTAAAAGTATGCAGTAAATTTCCTATGGAGGCCAGAACCTTGTAGTAGAGATGTAAGCCAACTGGGTAGCAATTGAGGGTCCACTGCTGCTGGCATCACTGCTCTGGTTCCCTTTTTCCAGTGCTCCTCTGAAGGTTAGCAGCTGCAATTTTAATTGCCTACAATACCCTAGAATTATGCTGTTATGCTAATATAAAGTTGGATCTCCAACCTTCATGAGAGTTGTGACACTACCAGGGTTGCCGTATGCACAGATTTTCCTGGACATATCTGGAATACTGCAGTTGGCAGCAATGCCTGGGTGGAAATCAGGTAATATGTCTGGGAAAATCCGGACATATGGCAGCCCATGTCGGCAGTGCCGTTTCCCCATAAAAATAGCTCAAAAATTGTCATTTTTGAAAAGTGATTTTGCCCATCTAAAAAAGCTCAACAACTTTTTTGTCCAGATTGTCACTGTTTGAAATATGGCAACACTAGGCTCTATACCTTCACCATTTGTTCTCCTCAGTAAGACCACTTACCCATCCAGCAGACATGCCTGTCTCACATTGCAAATCCTTCTAGCCCCACAAGATGTACCTTTGCAGGGGGGGATTATCTGCTCCACAGATGAGAGGTAGGGGGTGTTAGCTGGCAGGGCCTGCCAGCCTGCCTAAACAAGTCCTGACATGAAGGGGCAAAGTGAGTTTTTGGGTCTCGTAAACACATGCTATAGATGCTTTAATCCAGAGAGTTGATATCCAACTTATTCAACAGGGAGGGTCTGAGATAGTAAACCTTTGGGATATAGGAAGGGGTTGGCCTTAAGATCCCCTATCTCTGTGGAATGATGCAGAGCTGGCTATTGAAAGGGGATAAAGCTCCCATTGTTCTCTGTTATTGTAGTGATTGCAAAATGTGAAACTTGAGGCTTTTCCCTGCAAGATGATGTGCAGTTTCCAGGGTGGAACCCGGGGACAGTTAGACAGCTGAGTAATGGCTTAATCCCCGGGAACAGTTTCAGACTGGGACAGAAGACAGGACATTAGGCAACCCAGGTATTCACATTTTTGTTTTAAATAAGTTTTTTATTGAACTTTTTTCACAAAAACAAAGTAGTACAAAATCATCGTAGTGGCACAAAGCATGAGAAAAATGTGGTAGACAATGATGGCTACAGTAACAAAAAGACAAACAAAGCAAAAAAAGGTTAGTTGCAGGTCTGGCCAAAACTTGAGTCAGTCCCAAAGGACAGATGGGATATTTCTAGCGTATTATCTTTTGTTATTAACCTACATATTAATTCAAGCTGTATCTCACAGAACTTATCTTTACTTATTTCTCCCCTTTCTGAACTGGGTGGAATCTGCTATTTTGTTTGGGGACAGAAGGCACAGTCTTGCGTTTGTCCTTTGTTTGCACAAGGACTTCCCAGTGCCTTCACCTCCTGGTTTCCTTTTAGGGAACAGAAGCCAAGTTAGATCTTGAAGCTGTATTCATGTTTCATAGCTTCAGCCGTAGGCATTAGTTGCAAAGGACCAGGCTGCAAAGTGGGGAAAGCCAAGGGTGGCATCAGTAATGAAAGCTATTGCTTAGTGAGTTTCTGATATTCTGCAAAGCCTGGCTGGATCTTTGTTTGGATTTTCTTTTGGATCATTCAGCAAAGAAGGAAAGCTTAAGCAAACATGGAACCTGAAGAGGCGCCTCTGATAAAGTAGATGCCTTGGGTTCCTGCATTTTTCTCCTGAATGTTTCAAAACTTCATTCGCATTCATAGGCAAAGTGGCATCAGAAAAGAGCTGCTGTGGGTACTTCAAGCAGTGATATTAAGGTCCTCCATGGTCTGCTCAAGGATGGAAAGCCTTTGAGCAAAGTTACTGGATTTCTTACTTAGTAAAGGGGCAACCCATTTCACCTTGAGTACATTTAATACTTTTACTTCTTGCTGGAATTTGGATTCCAGAAAAAAAACCTGATTTCTCATGGGAAAGAGGATCCTGTGCTGTAGTATTGGTTGTTGGGTCAGCCTGAGAACCCAGTGGTTGAGTAGGTTGATTGTTGGGTCAGTGAGAGGATAAATCTCTGGGCAGCAAAACTGAGGATCTAGGGAATAATAAGCAACTACAGTGGTACCTTGGTTTACAACCATAATCCATTCTGGAGGTCCGTTTGGAAACCAAAACAGGTTGTAACCCAAGGCTTGCTTTCGACAATGGAGCCTCCAAAAAAATTTGTTCATAATCCAAAAAAATGGGTTGTAATCCAGTGTTTGTAATCAAATGTGTTTGTAATCCAAAACGTATGCAAATCAAGACATATGCATACCAAGGTACCACTGTACCTCGAATGATCCTATGCACTGTAGGTTTCCCAGAATCAAGTCTATGCTTTACCTTCCTGTAGGTCTTCCCCTTGACAGCAGATGGTTCAGAGGACATTGAGGAGAGGGCTGCAATTTTATGAGCATTTGTCCCTTTCCTTTTACTCTGTACGGAAACTTAACAGCAATAGCATCTTTTAAATTGTATTAGAGTTCTGTAAGAGCAGGTACCTCTTGCCAATCAGTTAGTTGTTCCCTCTGTAGCATTGCCATCAGTCAGGAACATATGGGCTTATGGAATGTTCCTGTGCCATTTGGTGGCCAGAAAAATACTGAGATTTGATTGGTATTGGAAATGGCACTGTAATATTCACCTAGAGGCAGAACTGGGCTGGGTGGTGCTGGAGTTCATTTTGCAGGATGAGTCCTGGCAGCCCACTGCATGTGGGATTGTTGCAAGAGACTTTCAGACAATGAGCGATCTGCAGTTTGACCTTAGCTGCAGAATGATGCCTGGTTGGAATATAGAGGTAAAAAGGAGGTGCTATGAGATGAAGTTGAAAAGGGAATGAGTGAAGAGGCGTTGGGTTTTTGTTTGAAAAGAATGGAGGACAGGAAACTGGGAAAAGCAAAGAAGGTGTTAAGAGAGCAATGTGAGTAAGAGTAGAGGCAGCTTGCGTGCTGGAGAAGACAGGATTGCTTCAGCTTGAAGCAAAAGACATATTTCTATGTTTTTCCATACTTCTAAGTCAGAAACATAGTGCTGCATATTACTTTCTCTTCATTGTCACACATTCCTTCCAGAATGCCACTATTCCTCCCTTACCAAAAAACATCCCTCTCTGAGTTCTGCTTTCTCAATAATTGCTTTTGTTATTTCAGTCCATTTACCTGCCGTTACTGTAAATGAAGAAACAGGGTTAGCAGAAGTTAACTTCAAAGAGAAGACTCCTTTAACTATTAAAAAGGAACCAGTGGCTACATCATTTGTGCTGCTTGAGTAAGTATTCCTAAAGCACGTTAAATGTGAAACGGGACTGTGGAGAATATTGGGGGCAGGTACCATGTTATGGCTCTTGTATGGTTTTGCTTCTTCAGTGTTTCTGAGAGCATCGGCTTGGTAGAACCTTCACTGTATAAACCATTCTAAGAATTTATTATTACTTTTAATCACCCTCTTGTAAGAATCTAGTTTTATTTGAAGACTAGTCTACTGTTGTAACTTTCTAATAATTATTTCAGGGAGTATGTAAACGAGCAAAACAGCTTTGCTGTTGTTAACTCTCATGCATTAGACTATCTCAGAATAGCACTGAACTGTGTAAACTCATGCAAATTACTGCATAACTCTTCCTGTATCTTGCAAGCAACATGTCTGTACCTCTTCTATAAAATCACTCCAACTTTTGCATTTTTGTGTGTCCTCAAAAGCACAGTAATACTTGTTGACCCAACTGCAGAAGAGGAAGACCTGGCAACTGGGAATCTAACGATTGTAACTGATGAAGAAGGCAAACTGTGTTCTGTTTATAAGCCAGGTACTGAGCCAAACTGTAATGACTTTGTGGATAGGTCAACTAATCAGTCTTTCATTAAAAGTATTTGGCAAACTGCAGTTCTGCAATGAACACACAGCATAGTTTAACTGCACCTATAGCTGCCCCAAAGCGCTATATTCATTTTCATCTCCATTTTAAGTATTGCTTTACTCCATGAAATTGTAATATGCAACAGGTTTCACTCATTAGTGGGGCAGCTCTCAAATCTGCTCTTTTTTAAAGCCAATGTGATAGAAATGTTAGAATTATACTGACATTGGTTTTTTTCCCTACTTCCTTTTAAGGAGGAAGTGTAATAACAGGCACAAAGCTTCAAGACTGTATCAGCCGGGCAACAGTACGGCACAAAGAAGTGAAGAAACTAATGGATAAAGTGATCAAAAGCGTACAACCAACATAAACAATGGGTCTCTTAAGTAAATTGTAAAAAGTGTATTTGCTACCTTGCACAAACTCCTTAACAGAGACTACATTTATAAAGCTCAATTATTTCAAAATATCAGTCCACCTTGACATATGTACAATACTGCAAACTGCTTCTTAAAATATTATGACTTTTTATAAAAAACCACAAATTTTTGTTAGGGAAATAAATCTTGTTCTTCAGGATTTGTTGTTGTCAAATGCAATCCTACATGCTTCAGTATAACCTCAACGTTCAATTTCCCCAGAAAACTATATTTTTCTATTTTAAAAACCCCCTTTAAATTTAAATATACATTCTATCTCAAATGCAGAATCACTGAGGTGCTTCTCTTTGTTTTTTGACTGCCTGCCTGAATGATGGTGTCGTAGATGAGGTGCTTGTGCTGCTGCCACCGCCATAACCATTTGAAGGTGCAAGAAGCGTAACTGCTGCCAGGAAGGAGAAAAGAAAACTTTTTAGAGCTGAGATTTCACTTCAAGAAAAAATAATTACATGATACATCAGGGTTTCTTTTTTCCACATGAGATGTTTGAAATAATTAGAAAATATATGGCTTTCACCTGTCTTCACATGAAGGCAGGAACAGAAATTCGGCTATATTAAAAAATGAACTTAAGAACTTAAAAAAAAACCAAGTTACCAATTTTTAAAGGCTTGGCTTATTATCCAGGAGGAAAAGACTTCTCACTGGTAGATTGCAGGGAGCTTTTTTGTTTTTGTTTTTTGGCCCAGATGTTTTATTTCCTCGAACCTTGTGGCCCAATTTGGATAGGTGGGTGTGACCATTCCTTCTGAATCATAGTATGCCAATTGACTGATAGGTGGGCTGCCCTGCCCACCAGTCAAAAGTGCCTGTCGGGTGAGGAGAGATAGCAACCAATCAGATTTTGAATCCACACAAATAAGCCATGTCTCCCAGTAGAGCTGAAGGAGTGTCTCCACCCCCATCGTTCTACCCGGACACTGAGGTCCAGCTCTGAGGGCCTTCTGGCGGTTCCCTCCCTGCGAGAATTGAGATTATAGAGAACCAGGCAGAGGGCCTTCTTGGTAGTGGCGCCCGCCCTGTGGAACGCCCTCCCGTCAGATGACAAAGAAATAAACAACTATCTGACTTTAGAAAACATCTGAAGGCAGCCCTGTTTAGGAAAATTTTTTAATATTTTATTGTGTTTTAAATATTCCATTGGGAGCTGGCCAAAGTGGCTGGGAAAACCCAGCCAGATGGGCAGGGTATAAATAATAAATTATTATTTTTATATTATCCCTGTCCCACATGATGCCCAGTGGACAAGGTTTGGTGAAAACAGGTTAGATGTTGCCTGTCTCTGCACTACAGTTAGGCCATGCAATCAGAGCCCTCTTGCTTATGTAATTCAATGCAGTCAAAATAACCAGCCCTGTCCACTACATGTGGGAGCACTGAGGACAGCCTTGCCAATGGCTTTTGTAACCACTTGTGGTAGTTAGTTAGCAATTTCAGTATGAATACACTCTAGATCAGTTAATTTTTTCACACAAAGGGCAGCCACAGTTGGCACATTTTATATAGAAAAAACATGCTGCAGTTCCACTCGTATGTGGAAGGTAAAATATAAGCCAGATCACCAAGCCTTCAGAAATGATGGGGATCTCTGTCAACACAGTGGTGGTCAGGTGGAGGGGGTTTGTGTTAAGCACTAGGAAATGTTTTTGGACAAGAAAGCCTAGAAAGAGGATGGGCTCTCTCTGAACCAAAACAGAGGCAAGCTGTAGGAAATGAGTATCAAAAAGTTGCAGAGCAGCTTTTAAAACTTGGCTCATACAGAAAACGGACAGAAGCTCGTCGGCATGTGGTTTGGGGATTATTATTCCATAGGAGATGAGGATGAAAATGTTCCAGATATTCCAATGAGGACACGCTAGAACAGGGAAATGAGTGTGCAGTAAGATGCAACACTTTAAATGCATTTAAAGATGGACACAATAGTAACAGGTGGCCGCAAGGAGAGTGCTGGAATGCTTTTAAATGAGTCCATAGACAGAGTAGATGCATAGCTGTCAACTTTCAGATTTGAAAATAAGGGATCAGCAGCCTCACCTGTCCTGGGGACAGTCTACGGGATATCTAGCAATCCGGGATAGCAGTGGGAAGCGGCGGGAAAAGGCGCTGGAATAAGGGAATTTCCCGTAAAAAAAGGGAAGGTTGACAGCTATGAGTAGATGTAATGAAAACCTGGTGGAATGGAGGGAACCAGTGGGATAGGGCTATTCCTGGAGGAGGAATCTATTGATGGTGTCATGCTGTATGGCAAAGAAGGTATAGAGCATAGGTAGAAAAAACCCGACCTCCAGGGCAACAGTGGTTAAACAAATTTGCAGCAAAACAGCTCTGTAAGGATGCTTGAGCAACATACCTGCTGCTGCCTGAGGCTGCATAAAATTCCCTACTCCGGTCAGGTTAACGACAGTTGACTGCTGAGCTGATAAGGCCTGGTCTTGATTTGCAGAAGCTTGATCAGATCCCTAGCAAAGAGAGAGGAGGTTAATAGGCAAAAAAGGTAACGGGCCCCGGAACGGTTAAGTTAAGGCAGTTAATACCGGAACACTCGGCACTGGACAATGTTCCTGAGAACATAAGAAGAGCCAGATAGATCAGCCCAATGGTCTACCTAGCCCAGAACTCTGTTGCTTTCTCAGTGGCCGGCCAGCTGCCTATGGGAAGCCCCAAATCAGGGCCTAAGCACAAAGCATTTAATCTTCCTCTGGAACAACAACAACAATACTCCTAGCTACAGCAAGATTACAAGAGCTATCTGCCATATAACTGATGAGGACCACAAGATAATTTCCAAAGTACTTTCTAGGATGGTGCAGAACCAAGAGTGGTTTCCTGCAAGCCATAGTGTGTAAATTAGGAGCCAGTCTCAGGAATGTGGACTCCTACCCCTCCATAGTGACATCTCCCCTTTCCAGCATTCACAGTATTTCTCTCTATGTGGGTGCTGATGGAAGCAATGGTTAACATAAGCACCGATTACCCATAACCACAGTTCACAGTGGGGTGTGCATAACGTGAAACTGGTGAATTCTGAGAAGCGGGGGTGGAGGAAAGTCCTCAAAACATTGATTCTCAAATTGCAAACCATGGTTTGCATGGAGCCAGGGTTCCCTCTATACCAGCTCTCTTGTTGTCTGTGCAGTCTGTTCGTGGACTATTAAGGTACTATCCAAGAAGGAACACCATACCATTTCCCTGTTCAAAGCAAGCTTCTACAAGAAAAAGATGAGTCTATGAACACTTCTAAAAGCTTATTATTCACAGGGAACTTTCTCTGAGTAGCTACATATGGGAAGTACCAGTTCTGGAAATTATTCCCTACAGTGAACAACTATCTAATTGATATTGCTGCCCAAGTAGCAATTTTAACACAAAGGTAAAGGGACCCCTGACCATTAGGTCCAGTCGTGGACGACTCTGGGGATGCGGTGCTCATCTCGCTCTATAGGCCGAGAGAGCCAGCATACAGCTTCCGGGTCATGTGGCCAGCATGACTAAACCGCTTCTGGCGAACCAGAGCAACGCACAGAAACGCCGTTTACCTTCCTGCCGGAGCGGTACCTATTTATCTACTTGCACTTTGACGTGCTTTCGAACTGCTAGGTTGGCAGGAGCAGGGACCGAGCAACAGGAGCTCATCCCGTCGTGGGGATTCGAACCGCCAACCTTCTGATTGGCAAGTCCTAGGCTCTGTGGTTTAACCCACAGCGCCACCCGCGTCCCTAATTTTAACATATCCAGATATAAAAAAATATTTCTCTCTCACTTGAATCAACCTCATTGCATGACAACAATTTCAGCAAAACTTCTGTGGCTGTTTGCTTATCAGTATCATGCCAAATAATGCATGTGATTATGTTATTTTTATTGGGTTGTATCCAATGAAGTCCTCCCATTTGGACAAGGACTTCTGCTCATGCAACAGGATTTCCTCTTCCCTGTCTGTGTGTGATGTCAATAAAAGGTTTGATGATTATGATGATTTCCTCTTCCTGTATGGAGCCCCTCACATCTTTTCTGGGGGTTCATCCAACCCCATGGAGCAGATTTGGGGGGCATGGTTCTGAAGGTTAGGAAAGATATTTTGCTGAGAACCACTGCCAGTCAAAATAGACATTTCCAATCTACAGCAAGCAATGGCTTGATTCAGTTTAAGGTAGCTTTAGCTGCTCAATTGTTCTTTGATGAGGTTAACTCTTGACTTTGACTGTCCTTATTCCAAGTCCTTTTCATGTGTAGCTACAAGGAACTATCTCTCTACACATATTCCCAAAGGCAGCATGTATGTGCTTATAATATTAGTTTCAACAGGAATGCCTCACCTGATCTCCCTGCTGTTGAGGACTAGATGTTGTAGGCTGCTGTGATGAAAACTGGGATAGCTGCTGCTGTTGTTGCTGGAGGGGATTGAAAATCAGTGAGCCACCTGGAAGCTATTAGGTTTAAAGACAAGGGAGGGATAGGTCAGTTTGCCTCATTCTCCTATGATAAGCTACATCGTAACCAAGACAGAGATGACATTTAATATTCTTTGAAAATTTCATTTATGGCTTCACAAAAAATTAGTGTTGCTGTTTTCAAGACTGGTGTCAGCAGGAAAGTACTTGCTACCATAGCACCCCCCCTAATGAAGTCCCCTCCTCCATTTCAACAAAATTTGGGGGATTCTAGTGTGGCGCATCTAGATCAAAATCACAACCAGGAAAGAAACCAAAAGCAAAGAAAACAAAGTATGTTTTGAGCCACACACACAAAAGTCTAACCTGCTCACCCAGTCCACAATTCATTCTACTCATTTGGTCAGACTTGTATGTCCAGCCTAACCCCCCGCCCCCAAGAACCTGAATCTCTGCCAATAGCTGCAAAATTTGCACTTCGAGAAATGCTGGAAAGAGCATTTAACCTAGCTTGCTGAATTTCCCCTTCCACTGCTTCCCCCTATGCATTTTGTCTTGCGGAGTAAAGAAATATGTGTCAATCTGGCAGGAAAACAGCTGGGCAGAGGTGACTGCAAGGGCAGTGTGGCAGGTCCTATGAACTCACAACCTACTGATTTGTAAATTTTTGATAGAGAACTATTCTGAGACCCAGGTCTCCAAAGAACAGGCAGTTCTAGTTTTGAGGTCCTCAATGTTTCATGGCTATAGCATTCTTATCATTTGCTTTCCTATTGCTATACACCAAGGGAGACAGATAACCATCTGCATATGTGAAACTGAAATATTTTCAACAGCCTGGATGTTCTTAATTGTCAGTCAAGGGGGATGGAGCTATCTGAATTCACATCTAATATGCCCCTCCCAAAACCAGTATCGAAGAATTGATTTCCCAATCAATATAGAAAAATAGGACAACATACATCACCATACAATCTTACCTGTAGCAAATTCAAAGGGCGAAGGCCTGGAGCATTTTTTAAGCCAAAAGGGCCACCTGCTGAGATTAAGAGAACATTGTGATTTCCCTCCCTCTTCAGTTACATCCAAACTAGAGGTAGAATTGTATTGCCGAGTAATAGTAAAACAACAGAAGCTGATAAAAGCAAAAATATTTCGCCCCTTTCGGATTAAACTAAAGCTTTTCTCAAAACTGTCTCATTGACTCAGCTAAAATTTAGAACAACAACAAAAGAGACAAAAAATCTGGTTATTAAATATATTCAGCAATACAATCTTAAGGCTCAGAAGAATGGTTGAGAGCATCTGCACTGAACCTCTCATATATTATCTGGTTTCAATGGAAAGAACAACGGCACCCAAACTCTGAATCCAGTTCCTTCTCTCTGAAGTTTGGAGGACAGCAAGCATACAAATCATATATTTAATACTAATTTGATATATTTATACCCGATAGATCAAAATGTGTGTGGCAGCTTACAAATCACGGATCAATAAAACACCAAACAAATCAGGAAATTATGGAATTTCATTATATATGATTTTTATTCAGTTGTATGGTTTTATATTATTGTTGATGTAAGGTACTCTGCATCCTAACTTCTAAAGGGTTGTATGTAAAACTCTTAAATAAGTGAAGAAAGAAAACAAACTGCAACAGAGCAAAACTGAAGACTGCAGTGACAGATAAAAGTGAAAAACTCTAAAAACAGCAGCCAATACCGTACCAATGCACCAAATTTAAATGTCTAGATAAGCAAGATTGATTTTACTTGGCACTGAAAGCTCTGTTTAACAACTTGCACCGGGCAAACAAATCTAGAAAGGAAATTCGAGTAACTAGGTGCCATTACTAAAGGCCCACTATTTGGCAACAGCCTGTCTAATCTCAGCAGATGGAGGAACACTGAGAAAGACCTGCTGTAAGTTACGTTATCATGCAAAGAGGAACCTGTCTTCTGGAATTTATTAAGATTGGACGTGGGCAAGAAGAAATGGTGAATAAAGAAAAAAAAGTAGCCAACATATACACATGAACTTCTTACAGTACAGTCGTACCTTGGAAGTCGAACTGAATCCGTTCTGGAAGTCCATTCAACTTCCAAAACTTTCAGAAACCAAAGTGTGGCTTCTGATTGGCTACAGGAAGCTCTTGCGGCCAATCGGAAGCTGTGTTGGATGATCGGCTTCCAAAAATATTTCGCAAACCGGAACAGTCACTTCTGGGTTTGCGGCATTCGGGAGCCAAAACGTTCGATAACTAAGCTGTTCGAAAACCAAGGAACGACCGTATTTAGGAGATTCAGTCACATGGCATAAAGGGATTTTTCCAAAGCCCTGGAGATAGCTAATTCACATGCTATCAATTGTAACCAGAAGTAATTTCTAATTTTTTATCGCTGACTACATGGGTCATTAATGAGCCAATCAACTACTGCATTCAATTTTTCCATGACTTTTCCCGTTATAGTGGAAGTAGTCCCACACTGTGCCATTCCCATTCAATCAAGATGGAATTTCCTACTGACCTGGCTGTGAGGAGGGTTGCACTGCAGCAGGCAGCACACTTGGCACCAGGCCTCCGGATGGTAAAATGCCACTTAGGTTGAGGCCTGCAGGGGTTATTGCACTAGTACTACACCCCAGCATGGGGTTTGAGCCGCTCATCAATGTCTGCGCTCCACTGTGCAAAAGGAAATGAGCAAGCATGAGACCAGAATGTCGTAAAACAGCACAAAGTACCGTTTTTGGTATCCAATAAATAATAATAATAATAATAATAATAATAATAATAATAATAATAATAATAATAATATTTATTTATACCCCGCCCTCTCCAGCCAAGGCCGGGCTCAGGGCGGCTAACAACCAATAATAAAAACAAGTTGAATGAATACAACTTAAAAACAAGATTAAAACACAACATTACAACATTAAAATGCAGCCTCATCACAGGAGGAGAAGGAAAAAAGAAAGAGGGGGAGAGAATCAAATTGACTCCAAGCCAAAGGCCAGGCGGAACAACTCTGTCTTACAGGCCCTGCAGAAAGAAATCAGATCCTGCAGGGCCCTGGTCTCATGAGACAGAGCGTTCCACCAGGCAGGAGCCAGTGTTGAGAAGGCCCTGGCTCTGGTTGAGGCTAATCTGACTTCCTTAGGGCCCGGGACCTCTAGGGTGTTGCTATTTATGGACCTTAAGGTCCTCCGTGGGGCATACCAGGAGAGGCGGTCCTGTAGGTACGAGGGTCCTAGGCCGTGAAGGGCTTTAAAGGTCAAAACCAGCACCTTAAATCTGACCCTGTACTCCACCAGGAGCCAGTGCAGCTGGAAAAGCACTGAGTGAATATGCTTTTGCATCATTAGGGTTGAGGTTATATAGTTCAATCCCCAGCTGATTTTATTATGTCTTATTACTCAGAAAAAAAATATGTACTGAAACTTGCAAGTAAAATTTGCTGCTCTAAAATAAACAAGTCGGAAATGGGTCCATTTCTCCACACTGTCTAGATGCCATCTTTTAGTTAGACCAGGGTTTCCCAAACTTGGGTCTCCAGCTGTTTTTGGACTACAATTCCTATCATCCCTAACCACTGGTCCTGCTAGCTAGGGATGATGGGAGTTGTAGTCCAAAAACAGATGGAGACCCCAGTTTGGGAAACCCTGGTTTAGACATTCTCACAGTGCTGCATGAACTCTTCCACATTAGGGAGCATATGAAAAAGTGCCTAAAACACAACTCCAATGACAGTGAGAATAATGCTGAAATAAACCATTCGTCATTATTAATATACAGTGGTGCCTCGCAAGACAAAAATAATCCATTCCGCGAGTCTCTTCGTCTAGCGGTTTTTTTGTCTTGCGAAGCAACCCTATTAGCGGCTTAGCGGCTAAAAGGCTATTAGCGGCTTAGCGGCTTAGAAAAAGGGGGGGGAAAGCGAAAAAAATCAGAACACTCGCAAGACGTTTTCATCTTGCGAAGCAAGCCCATAGGGAAATTCGTCTTGCGAAGCAGCTCAAAAACGGAAAACCCTTTCGTCTAGCGGGTTTTCCGTCTTGCGAGGCATTCGTCTTGCGGGGCACCACTGTAATTATTTCCAATATTTCAATACAGATTGTAAATATCACCCCCATCTAATACCTCTAGACTTCCCATCTCTTCCCTCCGTGACATCCTATCTACTTGTTACGCTGCATACCCTCTTTGACCACCCTATTTCATTCTAGTTTTTCTCTTGGTTGTTAATTATGCTGCTCATAGATCTTTTTTCTTTTTCTTTTTGCAAATCATCTTTATTGGTTTCTTCTAATTTACATTCATAGAATCACATTACAACATCTCAGTTCTCCTATGACTAAACTTATATTTCTAAATAATAATAAACAAAACAAAAACAAAAATTTGTGATTATCGACATTTGGTTCGTTTGTCTCTTTAAGTAATCTACCCTCAGCTGTGTCTCATCCTGATCTCTGACTTTTGTCATTATGCTGGCTAATTCTATGTATGCAATCAACTTATTTTGCCACTCGTCTTTAGGGGAAATTGCTTGTTCTTTCCACTTTTCACGTGTAATAGTTAACTTTAAGCTCTCAAATCTAACAAGGAATGACGTCTCCAAGCTAAGCAAAAACTGAAGCTTTTAGCAATTCTTTGCTTTTTGCACCAAATCCACATACCGTATTTTTCGCTCTATAAGATGCACCAGACCACAAGACTCACCTAGTTTTTGGAGGAGGAAACAAGAAAAAAAATATTCTGAATCTCAGAAGCCAAAACAGCAAGATCACTGCGCAGTGAAAGCAGCAATCCCTCTTGCTGTTCTGGCTTCTGGGATAGCTGCGCAGCCTGCATTCGTTCCATAAGACGCACACACATTTCCCCTTACTTTTTAGGAGGGAAAAAGTGAGTTTTATAGAGCAAAAAATAGGGTAATTATGTTTATCTTTTAATACTTAAGAACGCAGCGCATAAAGCGTTTACTTTCACAGACAGGGAGCCGACGAGGGTTGGCAAGCCCTTATCGAGCCTGGCGTCGTGTCACCAGCACAGCATAATTCTGGGGCAAAATGACTGTAACAATCAAGAAGTGTGAAGCGCCGTAGACAAAAAAACCAACTTACCACACAGAGCCCACTACATTGATGAAGTTAAGTCCTGCAGAGTTTGCCATGACCTGGTTGGAGGAGGTTCCTGTAGTAACGGACGTTACCATGGTGGAAAGAGGAATGGTCATTACAGGCAGTGCCTGGCTCAGAGACATGTGCTGCTGAGCGAACGGGGAGAGCAAGGTGGGCTGAGGGGCGAAGCCTGAATCGTGGGGAGTAGGGGAGGCAGAATGGGTAATCAGAGTTGAGCTCTGAGCGTCAGAAGGGTGTGGGGTCGATGAAGGGGTGCTGGTTGGAGTAGGAGTAGATGGCTTAGGAGTTCCAGACCCTGCTCATTGAGAAAAATAAAAAGCACTAGTTTGTTATAAAAGGCCAGTCCTTTTGTAAAATAAGGTTCGCGGAATCTCACTTAGCTCTGATAGCTTGCTCCAGTTTTAAAAAATAAATAAAAATCAGCGAAACGCAAGGGTTAGTAATTGCTGTTAATTACAGGTGTGCACAAACAATATCATTAGGCTTAATCCTGCAAACGAACACCAACGCTGCATTTCCCTATTAAATCGTTCTAACACTGACGATACACTTATGCAACTGCTATGAACGTTTTGACAGCTACCTTTAAACAAAGCGTTTTGCTTGCCAAAAATATAGGCATTCAGCACATGTAATAGAACATCTGCGTCATAAAACAAAGAAAAACAGATCTAAACAAAAAACACAGACTATGATCAAACTGGGGCGAGGGGAACAGTACAAATAGTTATCGGTAACCAGCTTGCTTAATTTAGGCCTAATTTGCAAAGGAAGGAAGGAAGCATTGCTTGTGGCAGAAAACAAACACATGTGTGTTTTAAAGCATGAATTTGGCATGATGACATCATATCAATGGAATGAAAACAAAAAACCAAAGCTCTTGAGGTGTTTTCGTTTTATGTTTTGTTTTTTTTAGCTTTCATGTCCTGCAGAAAGAAAGGAAAGAAATGTGAATGTCCAGAAGCTGTGAGCAAAGCCTTATTTACAGCAACAACTGTGTGCAACAGATTTATACAATTACTGCTAGCAACATAAAAAGAAGGGAGAGGGTTGTGTGAATCAAACTGTTGGAAAATTTATCAAAGCTTCCTTACAGGTTTTCTTTGTGCAAAACAGGAAGGCAGAAAAATGACACCTTTTGAGCCACCCAGACAATTTTAGATTATGCCACACTCAAGCGACAGGACATTGTGCAGCAGACTAAAGAACGGAGCAGGCACCTATGAGCTATTCTTACCAATTCCCTCTTTCTCGCCTTACGAGCTACTATCTATTGAGACATGTAACTATTTCAAAAGTAGGTAAAAATCCACAGCGATGCAGTGATTCTGTCCCAAAATTAAAACTTGGCTGCCACTCAACTGAGTAAACACTTAGCAAAATGGTGTTGTCTTGAAATTATTCTTACATTTTCATCATCAGCAATGATTTGTAAAACGATATAGGAGTGTTTTAAAAAATCAGTTTGTAGTTTATTGTATCACCACCTCAAGACTGATCATGTTATTTACATACACAGAGATACAACTGCACCGTATTTGACGACATTTAAGAAGTTTTAGCTGCTTTAAAAAAAATGCAAATTTAAGGAGGCATTAAACGTGCTACTGTTTATACACTAGCAGAAAGGGCTGCACTTTGGGAGCTTCTACAGTCACATTAATTATCAGGCTGTGTCAAAGCGAGGGACCAGTGCTTCTTGCATAAAACGGAATAGAACGTATACACAAACGGTGCATACATATATTTATACAGAGAAACGAGTACAGTTACAGCAAACGAAGTACATACAGTACATACAGCCTGCCTTAAGTGATGCAAACTTTATACACAATCTAGGGTACAATGGACATTTAGATTCTCCAATCAGCTGGTTAGGAAGTTTATAGCACGAGAAGCCTAGGAAGACTTAATGGACAATTTAGGGCGGGACTCACTTTGTGACGAGCTTGCAGGAGACATGGCGGTTGGAGAAAGCATGCTCAGTTGATTCAGATCCAGAGACTGCTTCCGAGACACACTGGGAGGCTTGGGAGGAGGAGGAGTTGGGGATTTTAGGTGGCCACTTGACTGCTGTGAACTAAAAATGTTACCTGAAAAAGCACAAATAATCCATGTTACGTTCTGTGAACCAACACCAGAAAAGAGTTACCCTATTTTTCGCTCCATAAGGTGCACTGGATCATAAGGCGCACCTAGTTTTTAGAGGGGGAAATCAAGGCTTTTTTTTAAAAAAAAAATTGTTCCCCCTCCCCCAGCCCCAAAGAGCAGCCTGTCCACTTCTCCCAGAGCTTCTCAGGGCTGCTGGGGGAAGCCCATGTCCCCCCCCCCCCCAGCCCCAAGGAGCAAAGAAGCCAAGACAGTGGAAGGGGTACCTGCCAGTCTATTCAGAGGGCAGACTCTTCCCAATCAAAACTGCTGCCAAGGAGGGCATGACGGCGGTTTAAAACAAGGGGACTTTGTTCCTTGAGCCGATTTAGCAAGGTAGGTACCTTAATAAAAGCTGATGAGGTTGGCCGTTGCTACTGTATTGCAACAGAAGGTAAAAAGATGAGCAAGGCAAATTTATAAAAGTATTTGGACACTGAGAAACAAAAAAAGGGAAAGCGCAGCCAGGTTTACTCTCTCAAAGATATGAAGTAATTGAAACAAAGGAGAAACAAAGGGGTAGGAAAGCTGAAGCTAATGCAAAGCCTGCATTCGCCCCATAGGACACACACACATTTCCCCTTCATTTTTGGAGGTGAAAAAGTGTGTCCTATGGGGCGAAAAATATGGTACATGGGTAGATAAGTCTAAAAAGCCCAGGACACAAATTTTCACAGCTCTCTAGCAGCTTTGGGGGCTCACTTACCAGAAGTAATATATTTAGAGTTAACTGTGGAAGAGTATATTCGATTCTGATCAAACTAAGTCTCCTTGAGCAAAATATACATCAGGAGGCTTTGTTTGGCCAGAATCGAGTAATACGCCTCCAAACACTAAACATATTGCTTCTGGTAAATGAGTCACCATAGCCGCTAGAGAGCCGTGAAAAATTGTGTCCTGGGCTTTTTAGACTTGCTTACCCATGCACTATCTGAAAGCAAAGGGGAACACTGGTTGCCAGATATGATGTTTTCTGCTCTCTTATCCTACTATTTTTTTTAAAAAAAACCAACAATTACCTGAAGAGCTACTTCCTGAACTTGAAGGTAGTTTGATGGGAGGTGGTCGATGCTTCACACCTTTACCCAGCACTGAAGACTGAATATAGCCTGACACACTCTCTGGCTGCTAGAAGCAAAACAAAAAAACAACAACCCTTCTTACTAGATGTCAACCTTTTCTTCCAGCTTTCATCCTTTTTCGTTCTTCCCTTTCTCAATTTGACAGGAGAATGAACACCCAAGTTCCTAATTTTTGATTCTGCAAAACACCGGTCCCTAATTCACTGGTACCTCTATTTTAAGACTAGTTTCCGGCATTCCACCCGACTCTCCCAACATTCTGAAAATGTTTCAGACTGCTCAGGAAACAGAACAGGGCGTTGGGTTATGCTGGCTGGGGCTGATTTGGTTCTTTCACGCAAATTACTGGGGTTGTACTTGAAGATGTAATTAAAAGGGGCCAAAATTTCACCAGTGGACAGATTTAGCCCTATCCTCATCGCTCTCATTCACGCATATCGGGAAAAGCAGAGTCTTAAGATAGAAGAAAGTGGATGGGGCAAAAGCCAAGCAGTTAAAAAGTCCTGGGGGGGGGGGTGATTGTCCCTGTTGTGTAAACTTGAGATTAAATGGAATCCTATGGAATCACTGCATTTTTTAAAGAGTTACAAAGGTGTCATTTCATTCATTCATTAATAACTTACTTCCATTTCCTTCCCAGGAGAGAGCTGGCTTAGATGGACAGATCCGCAGGAGTTGTGAAGCATTTTCACTGGGCATTTAGCTTCGTTTTGAACTAGCTCCTGGTACTGATTGACTACTCTGTAACGTAACATTAAGCAGAGGTCATTCATGAGATCACATAAGTCCTAGGTGAAGGCATCTCCAGAACCAAAACAATGCAGAGGCTTCTATATTCTTGCATTTTCTCTATTCATTACTTCCAATCAACAAATTATGGAACTGAAGTAAAAGACCATACCTAAGATTCAACGATAATTAAAGTGACATGAGCAGATTTTACTCAATTTTTTCAAATTCTTCTGTTTTACAAATACAGTCTAATTTGGCACCCTCTTCTCCCAAGCTCAATATTTATTTTGAGAAGCAGATGGGGTTGGGATAGTACAAAAAGCAGCACAATGAGGAGGCGCATGCAAAACAAATAAAGACAACCAGGGGATGGATGAGCACGGTAACATGTAGAGGGTGAAACTCTCCCATGAACACTGAAGGTTTTTAAAAAAAATAAACCAACAGAATCACATAACCATAGAGTTGGAAGGGACCATAGGGGGTCATCTAGTCCAACCCCCTGCAATGCAGAAATCTTTTGCCCAACATGGGACTCAAACCCACCACCCTGAAGTTAAGGGTCTGATGCTCTACAAACTGAGCTATCAGAGATTCATTTTGTTTCTAAACACCGTGCTGAAACCATTAAGGGCTAGAGAAAATAAGAGCGTTTGGATTATGTGCCTGTTGTTTTTCCAAATTCTGTAAAAAATAAAATAAAAATCCTCAGGCTGTCATGCAGAAATCAACCAGCAATAACCACGGAAGCTAGTCTATTGATAGCTATTGATCTAAAACCAGGATGGGAAAATGGTGGCCCTCCAGATGTTGCAAGACTACAACTCCCATCATCCCTGACCACTGCCCATGCTGAGGCTGACACGAGTTGGAGCCCTGCAACATTTGAAGGGCTGGCCTCATGGCACTGAGTTCATAGATCTCAGGAACAGAATTCATTCTGAAGAAGAGGACAAAGAAAACGGAGGGTCGCTATCAATCTGAAGACTACGGCAGGAGCAAGAGTCTTGCCATAGAGGTGGCGGTTAGTTGCAGGCATCTTCCACGTAGCTGATCTGGGAGCAGGAGAAGAGCCACTCAAAGCACACTGCTAAAGGGTGCAGACTGTTCAGGGATGAAAGCTTGCTAGTGAGCAAGGGTATACATTCAAGTATGAAAGGAGGATGGAACAGAAAACAAACACAGCTCGGAAAGCTGCCTAATAAGATTCTGCAGGAGAACTCAGTTCTTAGCAAAACAAGAAATATCTAAAGAGAGACAATAAATGACTAATGAAGTTAGCGTTGCATAATTAAAGGAACAGCAGCCAGGTTCCATTACAGGAGTACGATTAGATGACAAATTGCCTTGCCTTATTAGAGGGATGAAATTTTGCCCTCCCCAGAATTGCAGTAACAAAAGGGTTTCAGTAATATGTAAGAAATATTTCAGCTACAGGACACAAAGAAGAGTGAAAGATGCTTTGGCGACTTTCACCTAGTACCACCAGGAGTCCCTTTGAAAATAAATAAATGTACATATACTGTTTGTATAAAAGTGTGAGTAATGCCCATGGAAGTGTGAGCTGGAGGAAGCTGACTTTTCTACCTCTTCCTCCCCTTGACTGGCCAATAAAAAGCTTATTTCTTTCCTAAGGGTCTCCTTCTGATATTTAGGGATTCCCCCTTCCCCCAGACCAAGCACGCTTCATTTCCCAGGTCTTCCTACCCTTGAGAGCGGCTTTTCAGTGAGCAGGTAAGCAAGAGAGGGCCCCAAAGTCAGCTTCTGCCAGTCCCTTTCCATGGGATCTCCTTCCATGGATCCAGCCCAAAGTGTTCCAACAGCAAAGTTGGGAAATAAACTCGGAAAATGCAGGTCAGATGGACCAATGTTAATTCTAGCGCTAAGAAGCATGAATGGAAAATACTGAATCACAAAGCATGAATCACAAAAATACTGATGAACCCCTTACCTTTCTGCCTCTGTCTTTGAGCCAATAAGAAAACTGTAGGGGACACAATACAGGAATTAAAGATTTGTTTAAGGCAAAAAGAAGAGTTGACATACATCTGATCAGTTGAGGTGGACACTATTATAAAGCCAGTGTGGACTAATGCTTAAGAGTTTAATTAGAGCGTTGATTAGGACTGTAAATTTGGGGAACTATTTGTTGGGATTTTTGACTACGTGCAGTTCTCTGCAGCTTCACACAGAGTCAATTAAGAGTTGGCCGACAGCCAAGATGACTGAGCAGAGAGGAGTTACCTGCCTGGAGATATGGAAGCCTGGAAACAGCTTCTCCATTGGTTAAGGGCTCACACAGGCATAATGATTTATGACCTTACTGACTGGAATGTTTGCTGTTGGTCAGTGTGGTGTTTTGAGAGCCGTTTGGAGTTTGTTAAGAGAGTACTAGTTAAGATCAGTGTATCTGTTCTTGTATATACAGTGGTACCTCAGGTTAAGTACTTAATTCGTTCCGGAGGTCCGTTCTTAACCTGAAACTGTTCTTAACCTAAAGCACCACTTTAGCTAATGGGGCCTCCTGCTGCTGCCGCACCGCCGGAGCCCGATTTCTGTTCTTATCCTGAAGCAAAGTTCTTTACCTGAAGCACTATTTCTGAGTTAGCAGAGTCTGTAACCTGAAGCATATGTAACCTGAAGCGTATGTAACCCGAGGTACCACTGTAGTAACTTGTAGAGTCTGCTGTAAATAATAAACACCTATAAGTAACCAAAATAAAAAAAATCCTTCCAGTAGCACCTTAAAGACCAACTAAGTTAGTTCTTGGTATGAGCTTTCGTGTGCATGCACACTTCTTCAGATACCAAGAACTAACTTAGTTGGTCTTTAAGATGCTACTGGAAGGAATTTTTTTATTTTGACTATGGCAGACCAACACGGCTACCTATCTGTATAAGTAACCAAGTTACTAGTAGCAGCATCTGTTCCTGCTTCGTCCATCCTGCCTGCAACTGATTGCTTTCTGGAACTCTGTGTATGCTCTGCTAAGGTCTGGCTGCAAAACACCAATACTATTCAACTAGATATTTGGGCTAGCACTAACACAATAGGGCTTTGCCCCTTGCCCCCCTGCACACCCCATACCACCCCCAAACCTGTTCTGGAGGGTTGGGCAAACCCCAGACCAGAATTAGGGGGAGCTCAGGGAGAGGAGAGGAGCAAAACATTCCACTGCTCAGGAAAAATCCTTGCGCTGGTGGAACATTCTGCATTCTACATTCAATATAGCACATTAGTCCAAATTCCCACTCAGCCCTGAAGTTCGCACAGTAACCTTGGGGAAGTCACCATCTTTCAGCCAAACATTTTTCATGGCGGGTGGAGAGAGAGAGAGACAGAGAAGCATGTACATCGCCTTGAGCTCCTTGAGAACAGAAGCAATATAAATGGAATAAATAAAACGACTATTAGTCATTGCTGCAAATGGAGGCTTCTTTATATTCAGAAGCTGTGTATTTCAAAATATTAGATACTGGGAATGAGCAACAGGGGAAGGTCTGTTGCCTTGAGGCTCAGCTTGATTGTACCAGAGATTTTTGTCAGAAGACTTTTGGAAAAGAATACTGGGCTGCAAGGTCTAACTCAGTATGGCTCCTGTGCTGAAGGAGCTGGCTAGCTGTCTTCCTGCACTAATCCTCATTTCTTCACTAACTCAAACAGTAACAGGTAAAATTTATTTTTCTGAAAAACAAAGAAATGCCATTTTCTATAAATCCACATAAATGTGTCCAAAATGATAAAATATGTGTTTTTCTCCAAAATTTAAGATGAAGGCCACTTACTGTGATGGAATTGTTGAACTCTCATTGTCTTCGTCATTTTTAATCACTTGTATTTTACCATAGTATAATGGATTTCCCAATGACTGAAAAATGGTCAGTTTTGTTTTCTGAAGGTGACTGCCAACTTCGCATTCGAATACATAATCATCTTTTACTTCCTGTCAAAGAGAGAAATATTGATACAAGCAGACCATTTCAAAAGATCCCTCCAATTCACAGATTAAAAGGAGACAAACCGCTGGAGAGCCCTTGAGAGAAGAGGCAGGGTGTACATTTTTAAATTTTGCTTCCAAGTTAATTATAGAGGAAGAATAGAATCACAGAATTGTAGAGTTGGAAGGGACAACCCAAAGGTCATCTGGTCCATCCCCCAGCGATGCAAGAATCTCAACAAGCGGTCCCCCATCCAATGTGAAACCATCCTTGTCCCTGCTTAGCTTTGCAAATATGCTAGCAGTTTTATTGCTGCACCAGAGTATCAGTGCCTTTAGGCCTGTCTCGAAATGAGTTCCAAATGGGCCACTATTTGAGCAGTTTCAGGGAGCAGAGGAAAGCAGCTATGGTAATGAGCTGCAAGAGAACTCTTGCCAGGTGACATCCTTCTGGCCATGGTACAGCAATAGGTAACCAAACAAACCCCTGTGTTGCAAAGAAAATGTCAGCAATGTCTAGGCAATATGATGACCATGTACACACGCAATAGGCAATCTTTATAGAATTCCTTCAAACCATAACAAGTACAAAATGAAATCTTTAGTCTCAAAGTCTCTGAAAATCTTTAAATGAAGCGAGGTACCAGACTTTGTAGTCACATTATTACATAAGCACTGTTCCACAGCATTTGATATTTTCATTTACATACATTCATTCGAAATAAGATGGGTTTATGAAGCAATTCTATATCCTCCCACCATGCTGGCGAAGAATTCTACGAAACAGTAGTCAACATCCGGAATCACTGTTCAGTGTTGGACATCATATTTGCTGAATACACAAAGCTTCACAGCTTGGCTTTCATCGTACAAAGTCTGGTACCTCGCTTCATTTAAAGATTTTCAGAGACTTTCAGACTATGAGACTAAAGACTTCATTTTGTACTTGTTATGGTACTTGTTATGGTTTGAAGGAATTCTATAAAGATTGTCTATTGCGTATGTACATGGTCATCGTATTGCCTAGACATTGCTGAGGTGACAATCTTTGCTGGCTGCAAAGTTGCCACCCAAGTTAACCACACAGCTAAGTGAAGCTACAAATGTCCATGCCTTTTGTAAGAGTCTACCCTACTGCTTCTGTCCCAATACTGAATAGAAGAACTTGTTCTGCAACTCAGATAGAGACCTGTATGCTTCTAATCTCATCAGTTTCATATTCAGCAAAGACTTAAAACTTCCTCCTCCTTGCTGGGTTTCTGAACCCAAACAGCAGAAAGGCAGTTCTGCTCCGAGAGGGTTTCATTGTGCGTACAAGGCACATTCAATATAGGCTAGCAATTTGGGCAAAGGAAAAATCCTTGTCTACCCAGTTTGTCTATCAATTTCAACGAATCTGCACCAACTTTGGGTATCACCACAATAATGTACTGAGGAAAAAACAACAAAAATGGGGGGGGGGAGAGAGAGATCTAACAACCTAACAACAAAAATATAGGATTCACGATACGGGCGGAAAGTCGTTATTTTTCCCACCCTGATTTTGAGAAGCTGCTGAGGACAGTCTAATGGTTTCAGTTTCTCATTCATTTTAATAGGGGCAAATCAAATCCCTGAGTTAAACTGTATTTTTAAAAAACTGAGAAGGGATGGTGGTAGAAATGAAACAACACAGAGCAACTGACCACATAATTGATGAGAAGTACATGGAGTACACAAAGTGGTTTGAATTTGCTAAAAAAAAATATCACATTTTAAGCTGCTACCAATCCCACCGACTTGGGAGGTCTAACTGATCAAACACCCTAATTCAGAGGCAGTTGCTTCTGAGGCTCAATGTGAGACATGGCTCATGAACAGAGAAGACTACAGATCCATGTTGGTTTTAGTTGCACAATCAACAGCAGCAACAGCAGTTACCTCTCAATGACATGTAACCGCACTCCTGAAAAAGTCACAAGACCCATTTCCCCGTATTTCCTAATAACAATTTGAAATGATTCCTAGAGCCTTCCCTTACTCACCTAAACACATTCAAGTACTGATTGTTCTCTGTGTTCCTATCTTTTAGAACACGAAGTCTCTTAATTATCGAAAAGGTTAGCAAGCAATCTACTATTACTCACATGAGCGGGCCAGACACTGGGTTGTGAGTCATCAGGTTTGATAGATTTTTCCACTTTGGCGTATTTTTCCACCTTCAGAAACAGTTAAGAGATCAGTAAATTAAAATGAGAGCAGATTAAAGATGTGGATGAGGAGCATAAATGTCCTTATAATTGAAAAAAGAATTATAATCATACTGATGGGTTCAGAGAGTGAAGGCAAGAGAATCCTAATGAGGGTTTATTGAGTTGTGATGATCCTTACAAGTGGGAGAAAAAGAATTCCCAGAACAGGCATGATTATAAACCTCACGTTTTCAGTCCAGTTTGTATCTTGACAGATCCCACCCTCTTCAAATATAATACATCCTTTAAATAATGGCTCTTACATGTTCACTTATTTTAACAGGCCTTACAAAAACGGTGTAATTAATCTGATTTAAAATCTAGAAGTTTTCATTTTTAAATGTTCTTCTTCTTAAGCTAGCCAATTTATTCTTAAAGACTGGGATCTGTCTTCTTTTCAGAAGAGAATGAAAATGAGCGACGTCCAACCAGCAGCTATGCTAAACAGAGGTAGTGTTGAACTTGTTCTGCTGTGCTAAACAGAGGTAGTGTTGAACTTGTTCTGCTAGTAGGCCGACTTATATAAGCAGAACTTCTTGAACAAGATGTTTCAGAAGCAGAGAGATTACATTGGCATGTACAGATCTGTATGTACAAGCTCCTGGGCCAGAGCTCCATCAGAAGACTGACAGCTTTGGATACAACCCTATGAATGACAAATTTTACTCATCTCGGCATGTTCCAGAAATCTATGCACTTACATCCACTTCAGACGGCGCCGTCAAATAGCAAGGATTCTGTTTCCACATATCCACACACTGGAAAAAAGGAAACCAAATATTTAAATGAACAATAGTTATCGGAGTAAGTAAGATTATCTAATTATCTAATGTGCTGTCTTTTAAAAACATGCATACATTTCCAGCTTTGGAAATTTTGAGGTCGTACTGCTGGGCTCCCTTCTTTTCCTTTCTTTTCTGCAAATAATCAAACAACCTGAGCTGCGGTGGTGTTGTACAGTGAGACACCTCCTGCTGCCGATTCAGAGATGACCTGGAGTATCTCTTGAAGCACCTGTAAAATATTGACAATATTAACGGAAAGAATACAGGCAGTTTGGAAAATTTTCATACCAGCTTGCTAGAGAGGCCAGGCATCCTCTTTCATAGCAGATAATCCAGCATGAAAGGCACTGTGCGGATAGGTACCTAATTTACTGTGTGTCCGATACCAGATATACAGGAAAGGCATACCAGTTCTCAAGAGACATTATGGCCAGTGAGTTGTCAATATTTCTCTTTTCACTAGTTAATCCAGTGTCAACCCAATGGCTTGACTGCACTGCCAGCCTGCTGAGCTGAAGCCTGAAATGCTTCTGAGACATTATGGTATGTGATGGAAGACTGCCATTTCTTTCAATGGACATTGTATGCGGAAAGAGGACTGCCCATATAGGCCCTAAAACAGTAGTCACTACAGTGGTACCTCGCAAGACGAACGCCTCGCAAGACGGAAAACCCGCTAGACGAAAGGGTTTTCCGTTTTGGAGGCGCTTCGCAAGACGAATTTCCCTATGGGCTTGCTTCGCAAGACGACAGCCCATAGGGAAATATCCGGGACAGCGGGGAAGCGCAGCGCGTCTTCCCCACTGTCCTTGGACCTCCTCCGAAGCCGGGCGGCGGGGCGGGAACACCTTCTGAAGGCGGGCGGGGGGCGAAAGTCTTTGTCCCCCCTGCCTGCCTTCCCAGGGGCTTTTAAATCGCCCCGGACAGCGGAGAAGTCCTCCGCTGTCCTGGGGCGATTTTAAAATGCCGCCTGCCAGCATTTTAAGATCGCCCGGACAGCGGAGAAGTCCTCCGCTGTCCCGGGGTTTTTTAAAATGCTGGGGGTGGGAAGAAAAGCCCTTGCCCCCCCCCCAGCCTTCAGAAGAGGTCCGGGGACAGACTGTCCCCGGACCTGGTCTGAAGGCGGTTTCCCTAGGAACGCATTAATTGATTTTCAATGCATTCCTATGGGAAACCGTGCATCGCAAGACGAAAAACTCGCAAGACGAAGAGACTTGCGGAACGAATTAATTTCATCTTGCGAGGCACCACTGTATTTTTGTGTGTAACTTCTCTGCAAATGGAAACGGGAAGTCACTTCTCAGGGGCAATTTTCCAGCGGCAAATGAGGTTTCAATTTCTGTCATGGCAACAGGCCACCGGCTGAGCTTGGGCTGAATAATTATTATTTACTAATAATCATCCATACAGATGTCTCTAGGCGAAATACAACAGATAATGAACTAAGAAAGAAAGACCATGTCTACACTCTGGTCACATCACCTCACAGAAGAAACCTCTCAGCTGAGGGGTTGAATAAGGGGTTGAATTTATTTTAGTGGGGTGTAATAGGGACCCCTGACCAATAGGTCCAGTTGTGCCGTCTCTGGGGTTGCGCCACTCATCTCGCTTTATGGCTGAGGGAGCCGGCGTACAGCTTCCGGATTAGTGGCCAGCATGACTAAGCCGCTTCTGGCAAACCAGAGCAGTGAAACGGAAACACCGATTACCTTCCCGCCAGAACGGTACCTATTTATCTACTTGCACTTTGGCATGCTTTCGAACTGCTAGGTGGGCAGGAGCAGGGACTGAGCAACAGGGGCTCACCCTGTCACAGGGATTTGAACTGCCGACCTTCTGATCGGCAAGTCCTAGGCTCTGTGGTTTAACCCACAGTGCCACCCGCGTCCCTTAGGTTGCCTACCCATGCTCTAAAGCTTGCATTCACTCAAAGAGCTATCTAATGATGCAATTCCAGGGACTGGTGAGTGATTCTTTTTTTTTTAATGATCACTGTTCATCACAAATGTGTTCTGCTCCAAACAAAATGTTAAGGGTGTTTGTTCTGGGAGAAATTTCTACAGACATTCCAGGTCTTTGAACAGATTCTTAAGATCAACTAAAATGTTCTTCGAACAAATAACAACAAATAACTTTCCCCCGTTAAAGCAGCCTATTCCGTTCAACCAGACTTTATAAATCAAGGACCAGTAGATTATGACTTTCCGATACCTTTTCATTGGGCGAGTATTCATCTTCTGCTTGTTATAATGAAGTCTGTTCGCTGTGCAAGTTACTGCAATTGAAGGATCCAGACACAGAGGTTCTGCTGTAGCCAGTATCAGTTGGCTTTCTAGCAGGAGTTTGTCTTCCTATAATACAGAGAGTGTTCTAAAACTCTGCAGTAAAGACTGCAATCCTATACACATTTACTTGGGAGTAAGTCCCATTTAACTCAATAGGACTTATTTTCAAGTACACAGCAGGCAACTTCTGTGCCAGCTTTTGAACGCTTGCTGAACACCCTGCAACTAAAGTACGTCTTTCCACAATGGTTAATTGATGCCTGTTTTTAACCTTTTTATATGGTGTTTACGGTACAGTTTTATGTTTTATTGTGGCAAACCATTTCAACAGATAAATATTTTTTTAAAAATAAATAAGCATGCATAGGACTGGCTGCACGTTACAAATATTTTAAACAGTATTTGTAAATATTTGAACAGTATTTTTGGCATTGACATACATGATAGTTGAGTGTATGCACAGTGTGAAACAGCTGTTCTCGACTTGTAATCTAAGTGATTATTATACTTTCATATCGCAGGGACTTAAGATTGTGTTTGAGAGAAGGGACCAGCAAACACAATTGCCCAAAAATCTGATATCGCTCTCCTCTCTTCAGAACTACTATGGTTCTTGCCAAAGTTTCAATAATCTAAACTGAAATTTCTATTAACAGAAACTTTGGAAGATTCCCAATTTGAAATTGCACATGTGAGCATCACTTAAAAATCAGAGCATGCACACAAGCCCCTTTCTGCCATCCATCATCTCAATGGGACCTTAGGGTGGAGCGTGGGTAACAATAATTACAGATGTGGTCAGGTGGAATTCTACTTGGGCAACAAGGCATATCAGCCTCCTCTTTCCTGCTGCAGCCCCTTATGGGCAACCCCCAAAGCTGCCCGGAAGGCCAGCTCCTGCCCCCCTCCCATGGCACGGGATGTGTTAAGAGGATCTTGAACTCCCACAATACAAACAGATCTTGCAGAAGAAATGTTCTGGATTCTGCCTAATATTGATATTAATAAACAGAATCATGCAAAATAGTTCTAGTCCTCCAACTCACTAGGACATATTCTCACTGAAGTGGCAAACCGCAGGGTCGGGTCTTGAGCAAATTTTCCTTCATACAAAACATTTCCAGCACAAAGACTATTATTTCCAGCACAAAGAAGATGTCAGGGAAGACTCTAAACTAGCCTTTTCTCCAACATGCTTGCTTTCCAATCTTATCTGGAAGGGTTTTAAATATCTATCTATCTATCTATCTATCTATCTATCTATCTATGGCACTGAATTAAATCACTTGAGACCTCTAGCAGAGCCCAGACATAACCTTGCCACTTCACTGAAACCTAGGCCTATTCATCTCCTAGTAGACCTTTATGCCACTGAACAAGATGGCCTTTCCTGGGGTTGGAAGACCATACTGCACCAGAAATTATCATCACAATATACCATAATACTAGGAAACTACCACACTAGTGAAACCAACTCCTTTAGCTGCCACGTTTGTTACCTGTGTCCATTTGTGGTTGTCGCTTGTAATGGAATGCACATCACAAATCAAGGTCTAGAAAAATGAGGCAAACCTTTCATTACTTGTGAAGTACAGGATTTCTAAATACGATGCATCAGGATTGTTTTTTAAAAAAATAAGAGCAACACCAAAGCTGAAAAACACGAGTTGTTTACCTGCATTGTTGGGCGCAGAAGTATGTACTTGCTTTGGTATGTTGGAGATTTGAGATTACCAGATTGTCTATAGTCACGTATTTCTGTTATGACGCAGCCACAATGAAAAATATTTATCTGTTTAAAAGCAAACAAAAATGTACGTATCAGCATTTCCATATATTTATACCTGGAACTAAACAGATCTTTAGATCTCTGGGAATACTTCATCTCTCTTTTTTTAAACTCTATTTATATTATTATTATATTATTATTATTATTATTATTAAACTTAACAAGGACAATAACCAAATTATGTAAAAACTGGTGCTTGTTTTTAAGGGTTAGAAATATTTTTCAAGCGTCGCTCATAAGTTTTGAAATTTTTAATTTTATACTAGTGCTCAGTTTAGACATTATGCCAAACTGTGGTTTGTTGTAACCATAGTTTTAGAACCCAAATGGTAGTTTGGTCTCCAGACAGGATAGCGAATTTGGTCAGTTAGTTGAACATATACTCCTTCTTCTTTGGCGATCCCTCGTAGCTGAGTAAGATTGCCTTCTATAAACATGGTTTTAACAATGAGTCCGTAAGTGACTGTGGAGGCCAATTCTGGATCCACACGTCCTTCCACAGTGGGGACATTGGTTTCCGGGCGGGAGTTGATCACGGTGTGGATTTGTCAAGCATGCCTTCCTCTTAGTACGTTTCTCCCTTGCGTGCTGAGTTTGAGTGTCTTCAAAGTCCATGACACCTTTGGGAAAGGCTGTTTTCCAATTGGAGCGCTCGCAGGCCAGTGTTTCCCAGTTGTCGGGGTTTATACTACATTTTTAAAGATTTGCTTTGAGAGAGTCTTTAAACCTCTTTTGTTGACCACCAGCATTATGCTTTCCATTTTTAAGTTCGGAATAGAGTAGTTGCTTTGCAAGACGATAATCAGGCATCCGCACAACATGGCCAATCCAACGAAGCTGATGTTGAAGAATCATTGCTTCAGCACTGAATTTGGTCAGTTAGTTGAACATATACTATATACAGCAGGAATGGGGAACCCTTGGTCCTCCAAAGGCTGCTGAATCACAGCTCCTAGCAACCTCAGAAAGCATGGCATGACAAGTTCTGGTTCAGCCATATTGATAGACACCCCCCCACACACACACATACTGTTACTGCTACTTCCACTACCCCTCAACCACTAAAACAAAACCAGAAACACCATTTCAAAGTCTTTCAAACCTGTGATTTCTCCAGGAGATCAACTAAAATAGGAGGCAGCTCCTCTGCATCCAAATATTCAAGCAATTCTCCCTCTTCATAAGGAAGTCGAATGGTTTCTGAATCTGCGTTAAAAGAATGCATTTGACTATGAATATGCGTGTGAAGTATTTGCTTTCACAATTATTCCTTTCTGGCAAAAAGAAAACAACAACACATATTTAACTTACAAAATTGTGATTCTGATACGTAACAACCTACCTCACAGAGAGGCTGGTTAAAAATGCTTTAAATGAATGGATTATCCAGAACAGGGGTGGCCAACCTTCGTTCTAGTCAAGGCCACACTGCCAACTCTCGTGGGGGGAAGCATGTCAAGGTGGCACAGCCAAAATGTTTAAAAGTGGACGTGGCCAGAAAATGTAAAGGGCACATTTTTAACAGTCTCGGGGGCAGTGGTCACAAAAATACTTTTGGCGTCACAACAGGTGCGATCAGTACAATTTAATATATGAATAAATGGGAGTAGTCAGTAATTTTTAAAAAGGGTACGTTTCAGAAAGGTCTTGGGAGTACTGTACATTGTGGCAGTGGAGGATCCCAAGGAGCAGTCTGTCTGTCTGTCTATCTATCCAGCAAAAAATTCCTTTTTCCCCAATGACAACTTTGAGGGCATGGTGAGAAAAAACTCAGGGGGGTGGTGAGGAAAAAATCTGGGGATAGGGGCACACTGGTTAGCCACCCCGATCAAGAGAAAGACAGCCATGGTCTTTCTTCTACTAAGTAAAACAAAATCCAGTAGCTGGAAGAATTCAAACAGACACACAGAGGCCTGAAGATCATATCAGGCTTTAAACAGATGTATTCTCAGCTAAAGACAGTAATAGCACAAAAGAGTTTTTAATAAAACCAGCAACTTGAAGCACTGTTTATTTTAAGGCACAATCAGGAGGTTAACAGCTATTTAGTGTTAACTTTACCTGACCCATTCTTCCCTCTCAGCATCAGCGAATAGCCTTCGTTTCCTGGATACAGGTTCACTACTAGGCATGACAATGTCTCTTGCAAAACCAGCTTCTCCAACAAGTTCACATTTCGCCTCAGCTTCTGTTTCAAAATGGGTGACACTCATGATAACAACGAATCCAGGAGCTAACACTGTTTACTAACAACATGAAATAACGAACACGGAAACGAGCAGCTATTCACTATAATTACCTTACTAAGTCTACCTCGGTTTCATAAGTAACATTTCATTCTATGTGCTGAAGAACTAATGGTTGCAGGGAAAGAAACAAAAAGGGAAGGGCTCGATCTTTTGGAACATTCTTGAGAAAAGCCTAGGGACAAATTATTCACTCTGCTCTCCTGGTGAAGGTAGAGCCAAGAATAGGAGACTTCTTTCCCCAAAGGACAATTTCACCCGCTACTACACTCGTCCTGCCTTCTACCATTCCTATCCACTCCACTTCCCAATAACAAATAATTATGTTTACTGTTTATCTATTACATGTACGGTATATCCTTTCCTCTCTTCCACGGAACTCAAGGCAACAAATAGAGGTTCTGCAGCGCCCCCTCAACCTACTTTTATTCAACAAAGTTGGCGCACCTTCATTTATTTGAAGGTTTTAAGAACTGCTTTGAATCTCTCAAAATAATTTAACACCGCCACTTTCCTGAGTTAATAAAACCATCCACTAAGAAAACGAGGCTTTAGCGTGCGTTTGCTGCAAGGCATTTTCATAGAATGTTGCCCTGTTCAGAACTACAATCTCTTGATCGCTTCCCAAAAGAGTGTCAGACTCCTCCTGCTGAAAAATAAGGGCTGTGGGGTTTTAGATTATCCCTCACAAAGAGGGCTTTCCTCATCACCTTCTATAGATGGGATGGGGAACCTCTGGTCCTACAACTCCCAACATCTCTGACCTTATGCTATGCAGGCTGGGGCTGATGGGAGTTCAACATTTGGAGGGCCACAGTTTCCAAACTCGATTCTATAAGGAAGGAGTCATTTAGCATTGCTCAAGGTTCTACCTGCCAACAAATCTGTAGGAAGACCTACATGGCAGGAGCGGTCCTAATCTCACCCAGACATTGTTATCTGCTCTACTCTCAGATCAGATCTAGGAAATAAGTGCTCTTTGCTGTACCACCAAAGCCATGATGGCCAGAACCACCATGCGCCCTTCAATCTAGTAACCTGCCAATCCAGTAAACTGCCTCTGGGAAGAACTATGTGGAGAAGCACACATTCTAGCTGGACTATATTGCTTTTGGATTTTACTTTCAGGGAGGTGTTGCTTCTCCCCATCCTCAACACCAAGTCAGAACCTCAGTTGACACTGGGCATTGCGTGAAAATGCCAATTCCTTTAATAGCTTTTTTTTTAAAAAGCAGTATATAAATATTAATTACACAAAATGAAAGCGGGGCTTATCAGAGCTCTAGTGCAGACCACCAGCAAGACAGTAACGGAGTGAGTGCTTGGCAAATAAGTCCCACTTACCTTTATTTCAGGCTCTTTATCGCATTCTTCCAGATATAGTTCATATAATTTTTGAAACACAGATTTCCTAAAATTGTGAAGAGGAAACACAATTCAGTAACCATTTTGGCTGTTGAAGTAAAAAAGAGGCACTAAATAATTCTTACCTCCCACTGGATAAATATTTTCGTTTGGGAGGCCTCTGGCGTGCACTTTCAATGATATACTGAAAAAAGAAAACCCACACAAATAAGCTTAGTGGTACAAAGATATGCAAACTGCTTTAGGGGATTTAGGAGTGTGTATGTTTGCATTAAATTAAAAAATGAGTGATAGATCTCTTCCTCTTCTATTACATTTTCAGTTTATGAAATTTATTTTCTGTACAGTGTTCTGAATAACTGGGGAAACTTTGGTACAATGCAGATGA
Source organism: Podarcis liolepis (assembly GCF_965112155.1). NCBI lineage: Eukaryota > Metazoa > Chordata > Lepidosauria > Squamata > Lacertidae > Podarcis > Podarcis liolepis. The sequence continues at coordinate 12,586,115 of NC_139571.1, read as the reverse complement.
TTATTAAATGTAACATTAAATGTGTGCAATTCATACAATCTACTACTTACCTCAGCACGATCCAATGCAAGTTCTAAAGCCTGCTGCTGCAAAATGATAAAAAGACCTTTCTTAGAAAGCATATGTTAATATAGATTCTTGTACTATATCATCCGATATAAAATAGTTCCCAGTGTTAGAAACTCTAGGCACCAAATGGATCCTTAAACCAGGGTTAGTCACCAAAGTGGAATGCCTAGTTGCCATTTTGGGGGGAAATGGCTCTAAAGCCATATTTTTCAATATAACTTTTTGGTTCCTGAAATTCATTCTGATTGTGCAGATAAAATAGAACTGACAGAATTCTACAGGATGGGGTATTAGCGTGTGAAAACAATCAATAATCAATGATCCCCAGGCATGCCCTTCCAGATAGTGGAGATGCCAGATGCGATCCTGACACCTGGGTCCTGACACACTTGGTCACAAGGGGTCAATATTCAGGTGCAAAATGCACCTGGCCCCTGGCTAATTTCAAACACCGATAGTATCATATAATATTTATTAATTCTATCATTTTTTCACCAGATAAAGTGTTCTGACCAATTATTACAAATACCTTATTTAGTAGTGTAGTTACCTAGAAGCAAATCTCATGAAAATTAATCAGACTTCTGAGTAAATATAATTAGGACTTGAGAGCAAGCAATAAGTTATCAACAATCATCCAGTCGCAGACAATTAAGACAATATTTGAGACAAGCACAAGTTTGCTTACATTGTGGTTTTTGTCAGCAGCAGCGACCTCAAAGCAGATGTATAGCTGGCAATGCCTATACTATAGTCTGATGCAGACATATGCTTAAGAGACCATGAGCAGGCTGCTCTCTCCCGCCTTGACAGCAAATTCTCTGGTTCTTCTTTTAAAAGTTAAGCATGTCAGAACTGTTGTTAAATATGGCTGAACAAGACTCTTGTTAAACTATGTTTTGAAATTATGGTTTCAAGACAGAACTAACGCTAATTTTAAATCAGGGTTAAACAGGAAGCCTGGGTATCCTAACCCACAATTAACATTGGTGTTAACATTAATGCTTAATCACAACTAAGAATTCACTTCCTAGACAGGAGAACTTGGAAGAAAGGACCATATGATTTTTTTATTATAATAAGATACACAACTGCATGTGCTCCATAAAGCTTGTTAGTACAAGATAAAGAAAATAATCTTAAACTATATTCACAAAAATGGAGATAGTTGTATTAATAACCTCAGGCAATACTGGAAAAGTTGGTGATGAAATGGGCTGTTCTTGGCTTTTCATCACTTGTCACTAACTAGTAGCAGGACTTAAAAGTAGTTTTCCATCAGATTTGCATCTTGCTTTTTATTTCATCCATCCAAGACTGTACTCTATTAGTATAGTGACTGACAGAGGCAAACAGACATGTCTACAGCACTCACACATATCTTGCTATACGGGCAACGGCCATTTTACGCTTGTCCAAAATGTGTGCAACCGTGCATAGGCCTGGATCCAAGAGACCCCAAAAGTCACAAAAAGGGGAAGAACAGGGCAGTGTGGTTGAAGCACATGGAAGTCCAGAACGTAATGCAAATGGGTCACTGCCTGTATACAGTGGTGCCCCGCAAGACGAATGCCTCGCAAGACAGAAAACTCGCTAGACGAAAGAGTTTTCCGTTTTGGAGGTGCTTCGCAAAACGAATCTCCTATGGGCTTGCTTCGCAAGACGACAATGTCTTGCGAGTTCCTGTTGGTTTTTTTTCCTTTCCCCCCCTTTTTCTAAGCCACTAAGGCGCTTATCAGCTGATCCGATCAGCAGATAAGCTGCTAAAAGCCGCTAAAAGCGCTAATCCGCTAATCTGTCAATGGGCTTGCTTCGCAAGACGAAAAAACCGCTAGACGATCTTGCGAGGCACCACTGTAATCTACTGCACAACAATCAGCAAATAACGCTTTCACGCCATCTTGCTTGCAAGTGTTCACTAGAAAAGAGAGGAGCCTCAAGAAAGATCTTAAGATGCTGCACACCTGGCTCCTCTGTTCACTATCCACATTTCACTATCATCTTGAAAAGCCCTGAACTGGTTCAGATGTAGCATTCTTGGTCTACTACACCGTGGTTTAATCTGACCAAGGTTTGAACACGCCTTATAGAACAATGTTTTAAATTTAATTACATATAATAAAAAGAGAAGACACAGTTAATTTATTCTCCGCTGTCCCAAGCATGCATTTCAGAAACCAGAATCTGACAGCAGAAGAGAGAAAAATCTTACCATCATGACTGGAGCCCAATGACAACATCCAAAAATGATGTTTTTGGAGTTGGGCACAGAAAAGCACTTTCAGTTTCCTGTGTCCATGTTTAAGGCACTCTAGAATAGGTGAGAGAAGAGGAAAAGCACTTATTGCAAAAATATATAAGGCATTCTATTTACATTCTATGGTCCCTTACCTTTCCCGCCCCGACCTGGCCACAGTGATCCATGCGACGGTCATCTCCAGGCTTGACTACTGTAATTCGCTCTACGCGGGGCTGCCCTTGAAGCTGACCCAGAAACTCCAGAGGGTGCAGAATGCTGCAACAAGGCTCCTCACAGGGTCTCTGCCATGGGAGCATATTCAGCCAGTGCTTTTCCACCTGCACTGCTCCCGGTGGAGTACTGGGTCAGATTTAAGGTGCTGGTTTTGACCTTTAAAGCCCTTCATGGCCTAGGACCCTCGTACCTACGGGACCGCCTCTCCCGGTATGCCCCACGAAGAGCCTCAAGGTCCATAAATAGCAACACCCTAGTGGTCCCGGGCCCTAAGGAAGTTAGATTGGCTTCAACCAGAGCCAGGGCCTTTTCAACACTGGCTCCAGCCTGGTGGAACACTTTGCCTCATGAGACCAGGGCCCTGCAGGATCTGATTTCTTTCCGCAGGGCCTGTAAGACAGAGTTGTTCCGCCTGGCCTTTGGCTTGGAACCAATTTGATTCCCTCCCTCTCTTTCTTTTTTCCTTTCCTTCTCCTCCTGTGATGAGGCTACATTTTAATATTTTAATATTTTAATGTACCTGCATTTCATTTAATTAGATCAGTGTTTCCCAAACATGGGTCTCCAGCTGCTTTTGGACTACAACTCCCACCATCCCAGCTAGCAGGACCAGTGATGATGGGAGATGTAGTCCAACAAGAGCTGGAGCCCCAAGCTTGAGAAACAAATGCGCACTATGTAACGACGAAAGCAATGACAAGCCTAGCTAGCATCTTAAAAAGCAGAGACATCACCTAGCCAACAAAGGTCCGTATAGTTAAAGCTATGGTTTTCCCAGTAGTGATGTACGGAAGTGAGAGCTGGACCATAAAGAAGGCTGATCACCAAAGAATTGATGCTTTTGAATTCTGGTGCTGGAGGAGACTCTTGAGAGTCCCATGGACTGCAAGAAGATCAAGCCTATCCATTCTTAAGGAAATCAGCCCTGAGTGCTCACTGGAAGGACAGATCCTGAAGCTGAGGCTCCAATACTTTGGCTACCTCATGAGAAGAGAAGACTCCCTGGGAAAGACCCTGATGTTGGGGAAGAGGGAGGGCACAAGGAGAAGGGGATGGCAGAGGACGAGATGGTTGGACAGTGTTCTCGAAGTTCCCAGCATGAGTTTGACCAAACTGCAGGAGGCAGTGGAAGACAGGAGTGCCTGGCGTGCTCTGGTCCATGGAGTCACGAAGAGTCGGACACGACTAAACAACAACAATAACAGGAAAAAGAGTATCCCCAAACTTTTTTTTTAGGGAAAAAACCCTGATATTAAGTATATCTGCATTTCATTTAATTAATGGGTCTCCAGCTGCTTTTGGACTACAACTCCCACCATCCCAAGCTAGCAGGACCAGTGGCCAGGGATGATGGGAGATGTAGTCCAACAACAGCTGGAGAAACCAGCTTGAGAAACAATCAAACGACGACGAGGGGAATGGCCACCTAAAGCGCAGCCGCGGAGGGAGCCGCCGCAGCTTCACAATTCCGTGCAAATAACCCCTCCAGAAATGTTCAGGGGGGGGAGAGGAGAAGAAAAAAGAAGAGGAAGAGGCACCTTATCCCACCCCCATCCTCGATACAGGGGATACAGGTGTGTGGAGTGGGGGATACCCATGCTTTGCGGCCCCACCCCACTCCCAGCTCGCCCCCTCGCTCAGCAACCCCTTTCCTTTATATCCCCCCCCCCCAGGCGAACGAGAGACCTACCCGCCTCCGCCTCTGTCCGAGCGGCGCTTCCATCGCCCACTTCCGCCGTAAGTGCTTCCGGGGCCCTCGAGAAAGAGAGTCCCGCGCAGGCGCGCTGGGGTGCAGCGGACGCTTGCGGTTGCCACGGAAACGCGGGAAGCGGCCGAGCGCTGCTTGCTGCTGCTTCTTGTTGTTGTTGTTGTTGTCGCCGGAAGCTCGTTCAGTTCCAAAGGCCCAGCTTCCATAGACACGTAGCAATCACACGGAGAACCGCTTTCAATAAAAATCTTAATCCCACCCCCATGTCAAAGAGAACAGCACATTGTCATTATTTACATTGATGTCTCCAAGGGTAATCTCATTTATAGGAGGAGATTGCCCTCAGCATCACTTGATGCTCTGGCTCTCATTTTGAAAAGATTAAAAAATAGATATATTTCGATACAATACCATGCTATGCTGCACTGAAATGTTTAAATGTTTCCTTTATTGGCCTTGAATCTTCCTGCCACACTTCCCTTACTTTCCTGCATGGCACCATCATGGCACCTTTGAAAACCACTGCCCTAACCACTGCCTTATAAGAGAGGCTTTCCATTATCTTCCTTACTTGGCTCTTATTTTGTGCCAACAAAGAAAACAATAAGGCATTTAAAAGCTCAACACAGAGGCATTCAAGTCACTGCACCATGAGGTTTCTTCCATAATAATGTTTGCCTCCCTTTATCTTCAATCAGGTTATCCCATAAAGTCAATTTACCATTGTAGGGTTGCCATATTTCAATAAGTAAAAACCAGGACACCCCAAAAAAGCCTTTTTTTTAGGAAGGCTCCAGTTTTATTTTATTTTATTTTACAAAAACGCCCCAAAACCCACAATTTTTTGATTGACTTGCCTAAGATCCAGGACAAATTTCAGAAATCCCCCTCGCCCCCCCAGACATCAATTACAACAAATCCTCATTGATGGGTGTGCTCAACCACCAGCTGACTAGTTTGACAATTATTGTTCTGCCCACTAGATGTCAGGATTGCATTTTGGTTTGTTCTAATTAATACAAATTTTATAGGGGATAGTTTTTCACTTGGGACAGAAGGACATGAATCATGCCTCTAGTTCATCTACTTCACTGTCTATCCCTGTGCTGAATGCCAGCAGCTACTCAAAGGTCTCATGCAGGTGTTTTCTCCACCTTTCTGTAACACATTGTTCATGAAATCAGCTGTAAAAGATCGCCACAGCTGAACAATAAAAGCCATCTGAAACAGATTTCTTGAAAGTTTGGAGTTTTGCTGCGCTTCTAGATGTTAAGGGTTTGTTTGTTTTTTTTCCAGAGACATGGGGCCACCACAGAAGCCCCCTAGCTTTTACTCTTTCCAATCTCCCTTATTTAGCAGGAGGGCAATAAAGAAAGGCCTCAGGCGTAGCTCTATGTTGCAGATTTTAGAGGGTGGGCAGGACTATATGGGTATAGTCCTTTAAATAGCCCAAATCATTTAGGGTTTTGAAAGCACCTTAAATTGGGTCCGGAAGTGCTCTAGCAACCAATGTAGTAGATGTTACAGTAACAGTACTATATCAGACCCTCCAAGTGTCCCTATTTTCCAGGGCCATCCCTGATTTTAGAGGAGCTGTCCCAGTTTCTGATTTGATCCCGGAATGTCCCGCTTTTCCTTAGGATGTCCCTATTTTCTTTGGAGAAATGTTGGAGGGTATGGAGTTATCCAACCCCCAGGCCTTCTGCAGGCAGTAGGGAGGTTTTAAAATGTTTTGTTGTGTTTTTATATATGTTGGGAGCTGCCCAGAGAGCTGAGGCAACCCATTAAGATGTGTGGGGTATAAATAGTAAAATTATCATTATGGAATGGGACGTCCCTATTTTCATCAGAGAAATGTTGGAGGGTATGCCCATTCACCTTGCACTTGGCAGACCTCTTTGTACATTTCTCTTTATCCCGTCAACACCAGTGGTTATAACATAGCTGCTGCAGGTGAGAAAGTGGGATCTCCAAGCCACTTGAGCAGCCTTTTGAAATTCAGCACATAAGCACCTGTGTGGTAGGTTTTATTTTATGATCCCCATGGCATAAGAAAACATGTAATTATAGCTAAAACACATTTCTTCCTTTTTATTTTCCTTTGTGAAAGAGAAGTAAAGCATTAGAATACCATGCTGGTATATAACACCATAGTAACAATAATGCATTATTTATGTTACAGCCAGAAGAGTGTTCTAGCGATAATTAAAAGCTCTGTAATTGGAGAATGCTTGACCTGACCTTTCATTCTGATGGAATAAGGCATCAGTCTAGCTTGTGTTGCATTATGGTATCGGCCCTCGGTGACACTCACCCTTGTTTGTGACATAGAATGCAAAATCAGACTTCTGGTGTGAGAGATTGCAAGGAAGGAAGTATGGATAAGCCATCAATGACATTGGTGTGGACCCTTATGATAAAAGGGGAGTCCATTAGTGGGGAAAGCCTTCCTATTCCATACCATCAAAATTTGTTTTTTCTCTGAATAATTTCCGTCTTAAGAACAGCCACCATCAAGGCAACTTTGCATTCAGACCTGTACAGGTTCAGTAGTAGACTGTGAAGTGCTTTTAGACCATTTTCTGGAACAGATTATTCAATTCCTTTGAGAGCCAGAAGCCAAAGACCTGTGCACATCTTCAGATTCTGACCTGGGAGCTAGGAAGATTAGAAGAGACACAATTAAGAGCACAGATTCTCTCAAATCAAAAAATTAAATGTATGCCCTTGACTGTTTGAGTGCTATTTTAATTGGCATGGTTATTATATCAACCATGTAGAAAAAGTACAGGTGATGAACATGACCCCCCCCCCCAATTAAGCTTGAGAGCCCTGAGGACCATGTGTATGACAAATCTGGTTCTGTCACTTATCAACAGACAACTCCTAACTTTGTTTTATAGTTCGACGATGACAAATTCATAAATTAGCCACCCACCCCTGATCTGAAATGCTGAATAGTACAGCTGTTCGTGATTATAGTCTCTGATCATTTCCCCTCTTTTTCAAATTGCTGTATTTGCTTTGTGTCATGCCTTAGAAAGGGAGCTTAAACTGCACTGACAGTGTGTGTGTGTGTGTGTGTGTGTGTTAAGCCTTTGAAATCACTCACATATGGAAGCATTCAAAACTGTTGCACTATGAACATAGCACGTAAGATTCCAGCAAGTTAGCTCGTCAGAAAATTGGCAAGGAGGTGTCCTTCAGGATATTTTATCACAATGAACATGCCAAAGAGTTAAGGTGAGGTGCCATGTGTTCCCTTGTTAGAAAAAACAGCAAAAGCATTATGAAGCCAAGGAATGTGTGAACAACGGCTGCACATTGCTGTTCCCTTTGGTGTCCATACTAAGCCTGGACACACCATTCCAAAGTCTTGGGTCTCACTGAATCAGATGCTGGGCATCTGTATTCTGGATTATGACAGCAGTCCTTGTCTCCTGGGTTGCTTTCACGCTAAGGCACTCCTGAGTCATTATTTTTCTGCAATCAGCTGGAGGTAGAATCTAACTGGTGTTGCAACATGCCACAATATAGCACTGTAAAACCCAACAATGCTTGTTACCATGGTGAAGATCCTATTACATGTTTTCTGTCCAAGAATCAATGGTTGGGCACACACTCTTGTCTACTCTGCATCCAGTGCACTCCCACTGCTGAGTTGGGAAACAGTGTACACACAATGTTAGCCACGATCTATCCTGTGTTCATGCCGTAGTTGCTTATGAAATAGGTAAAAGGTAAAGGTAAAGAACCCCTGGACGGTTAAGTCCAGTCAAAGGCGACTATGGGGTTGCAGGCACTCATCTTGCCTTCAGGCCAAGGGAGCCGGCATTTGCGTGTACAGACCCAGAAACCTCCCCCCTAAATAAATTCACACGTTTTGGTTTTTAGCAGAATTTAGGCCACAACTTTAATGATCACAGAAAGTAACTGATTGCATAGGCTCTGGTTCAACTAGCTCCCTGCCATGCAGGTAGCGCTGACCCAGGGTTCCAGCATAGGTCAGCCAAGGGTGAACACCTGGATAAGCAGAAAGCCAGGAACAGGCTATCTCTGTTACCCAAATGTCTCTCTGGACTCAGGCATGGGCACAACCCCATCACAGGGGTTGACCAAACCATCGAGTCCCTGGATTCCTATAACGGAATACCCTTCACATAGGGATGTCAAGAGCGTTCTCCCATCCCTATCACCTGAACCAGAGCCTATCCGCAACCTTACAAGTTGTGACGATTTGCTACGCGGCAGGTGAAACCTAATTGGCAACAGCCAATCAACCAAGTGGGAAAAATTCCTGCTGTGCCCCTGTCCCAACGACAGACGACACACGACGGCATAGCAAGGTCAAGGGCAAAGCCCTAAAAGTAGGGAGAGGTGGGCGGGTGTTCCAAATGCACACGCCGAAAGAGGAAGCTCTGGGTCACGTGCATGGGTATAAATAGGTCACTCAAACCATTTGGACTGTGTCCCATTGGCCAGATTGCACCCAGCTACGAGGGACCTACCAATCAGGTGTTGTGGCTGACCAATCATACCCACCCACAACACAGGGTGTCGACTTCCAGGTCTCACCTCTCTTTAAAGGAGGACCTGATTTGTCCACAGACAGCTTTCCGGGTCAAGTGGCCAGCATGACTAAACCGCTTCTGGTGCAATGGAACACCGTGAAGGAAGCCAGAGAGCACAGAAATGCTGTTTACCTTCTCACTGCAGCAGTACCTATTTATCTACTTGCACTGGTGTGCTTTCGAACTGCTAGGTTGGCAGGAGCTGGGACAGAGCAATGGGAGCTCACTCCGTCGCACAGATTTGAACAGCCAATCATCTGATCGGCAAGCCTAAGAGGCTCAGTGGTTTGGACCACAGCCCCACCCACATATATGGCACCTTATTGTCATTATGGAAAGGCTAACTTATGATGTACAATAAGTGAGAGGTCAAGTTAAATCTTAGTTATTTGAAAGTGTGGCATATTAACTGTTGGCACTCTGAGGATCCTGAGGAAAGAACAATGGGATATTCATATTATAAATAAACAAAGCTGAGCATTGCTTATAACTCTTCTGTTCCTGCAAACGTGAGTCATCCTTTCTGTCTGGCCCGCCCAAAACTGGTCCATGCTGCCCATGGAAAATAATTTGAATCAGAAGACAGTCAATGAATTAGCTTACGCTGGCATTTCACTACTGATGGAACATGGAAAAATGGGAGCCCCTGCATAGCTTATTTTCTGATCTGATTGCTTCATGCTTTCCTTCACACAGAGAGTCCTGCAGTCTGATCAGAAGTGCATGTCCCATATAAATGGGATTCCAAAGCAATAAACTTATATAATATTGTGATATAATCCTATTACACAGACTCATTGCTCTTAAAAGACATGTTGTCATGCAAAGCAAGAAACACTAATTTGCAATAAGGGTGATTCATGCTGATTGGGGCAGGGGGAAGGAATCTGGGCACTCAGACACCCACAGTATTGCATACACATGTTTTCATTTCTATGCCCTTTGTACCAGAAAAAATTAACTGCTGATACTGCTTTTACGGACCACCCAATCTATTAACTGGCACATCTCAGATGTTCTGAAGGGTCAAGCTCCCAAAATTCCAATGGTAACTGATCACAGCATGTGAAATAGGAAGAAAAGGAATTCTTTCCTTTTCTCATCACACGTATGTATCATTCAGAGGTGTGCATGAAAGTTGGCTTCCAGTCTCTACACTTGAGCTTGTAGCCCAGTCCACTGTTTTAAGCCACTAATTGTAGCCATCGAAAAAAGACACCACTGGATCTGCTATAAAAGCCAACTTGTGATGAACTTAGGACATGGTGTGCTTCAAGAGTTCCTCTCTTGTTTGTTTTCCAAGCCAGATGATAAACACTTTGGCAATTATGTACTTTCCAGGTGGCAACCAGTGAGGCTATGCTGAGCAAAACAAAGCCCCTGCCAGCACCCATAACTTTGCTAGCAAGAATAAACTCCCAGCTCACATGTGGTCTTGACAGAACCCCCAGGGAAGAGTTCCCTGACATGGATGGCTTTTATGTGATTCCCACCCCACCCACCCTTGCCATCTGGAGTCAGCCTCATGCTCATCATATGTGGGAAGCATGTGTTTATAGAAATCCCATGGGAAGAGGGCAGAAGGTTGCAGGGGAAGGAAGTGTGTCATTCAAATCCTCCTTAGTGCAGAAGAATGCTGTTGGAACTGATCCCTGACAAGCCACTTCTCTGAAAGCTACTGTCTCAAACTGGGATGTTGACAGGAAGACTTTCTAGCCACTGGGGCCAAGGCCATATTTCTTTCAAAGTGGCACAAGCCTGGGCATTGTGTATAGAGGTCCTGGGCTGCCCAGATGACAATACCTTCCTTTCAGCCTTGATGATGTGGTCCAGAGGAAAGCAGAGCAAGACATTTGGCACCAGCTTGGCTGCAGGAGTTGCCGGAAGGAGGCGTACAAGACACGATCCAGCCATCTTAGGGACTCCACTCCAGATTTGTGGACAGTTTACTCCCCCCCCCCCCCAATTTTTAAAATTGATTTTCCAAAGAATTTTTTAAACAAACAAACATAAATTTCAACCGTATTTAAACCAAGCTTAATAACATTGTTAAGTAACTTCCTCGTATCCCCCTGGTTGAATTTCAGTGCATATCATTTTAATGGTTTCCAAAACCGCAATTCTTATAAAATTAACTTAATCACTTAACATCATTATATTTTCCTTTCCAATTCAGTATTAAACATATTAATTTATCTCATTACCTAATTATATCCTAAGCCTATGTATTATTTGCAAGCTTCTCCAGTTAATTTAACTTAACATATTTAACTAAATAGTCTTTAAATTTCATCCATTCTTCCTGATAGTCTTCCTCCTTCTGGTCATGGACACTTCCAGTCAGGTCAGCTAGCTCCGAAAAGTCCATCATCTTCATCTGCCAATCTTCCACTGTTGGTACTTCTTGTGTTTTCCCGTTCTTAGCCAATAAAATTCGAGCAGCAGTTGTGGCATACAAAAATAATTTAACATCTTTCTTGGGCAATTCCAAACCTGTTGTTCCAAGAAGAAAGGCCTCTGGTTTCTTACTAAATGTATATTTCAACATTTTTTTAAAGTTCATTATAAATCTTCTCCCAGAAGTCTTTCACCTTGGGGCAGGTCCACCACATGTGATAAAAAGTACCCTCTTTATCTTTACATTTCCAACATAAGTTATCACTGTTATGGTAAATCTTTGCTAATTTTACAGGAGTCAAATACCATCTATACAACATTTTCATTATATTTTCCTTTAACACTGTACATGCAGTGAACTTGACCCCTTTCTTCCACAGTCTTTCCCAGTCTTCAAACATTATGTTATGTCCCACATCTCTTGCCCAATCTATCATCACTGATTTAACCTGTTCATTCTTTGTATGCCACTCCTTAGCCTTTTCTTCTCCCGAAGATACCCCACAAGGCAATGGAGGTTTAGGACCAGAATTTTCCTTCTCCTAAAGGGACCACCTTCCCAGGCTGATGAGCCCCATCTGCCCTTCAACACATAAATCAATAAATCAATAAAGTAATAAAAGTGTTATCTTATAGTAAAGCATAGCAGAGGGCCTTGGGGGGTAGGGAGAGAAGTATGTCTAATGTCCAATTCTCTAAGCTGATTTCAGTCAACAAGTCACCAACCAAAGTCTGCTTCAGTGTGTTCTTCTGCCATTATCCACATCAATGCAATGGCATCCTGTTTCTGGCATAAAAGCTAAGGAAGAAAAAAAATATGTCCAGCAGTTATCAATTGAAAGCAATGTTTGCAGGTTTATCACTTGAAAATTAAAGGGTGGCCTTTTTCAATTATAAGCCCTTCCTTACTGCCAAGTGCTCGGTGAATTAATACTATTGGAATGTTTTGGCATGTGCTGAGAAGTGCTAAGTCAAATCTGTTCACTTTTCATATTAAACATTACACATTTAGTCACACATGTTTTTAATTTGCTGTAAAAAAAAATCAATATATGTGCAACAACTGCGTTATAATTTATGGAGCAGATCTACAGACATACAAAACTACATTGGGCTGGAAGTCAAAAATAAAAGTTTATTTAAAATAAATGTTGTTCATTGTCTTAAAAACCTCAGTAAAACAACTCCATTGACACTATGACAAATACAGCCAAACAATGAATTTCCCACTTTCTGTTGTGGGACCCCTGAACCTTTGTGTTTTTTGTGAGTGAGATGCCTTCATTTCTGTCACTGGGAGCAGCTTGAGGGGTGCAGATAAGGGGCGCTGCTTTTTTTAATCAAGTCATAGGCTTGAGCAGCAAATTTAATTTGGGTATGCACACAGGGATTATTTATTTATTTCAACGAAACAAGAAGACAAGGTGTTTGTGTTTGTGTGTGTGTGGGAGTGCTAAGGCGAACAAGTAAGGGGAAGGAAGATGCAAAAAACTAACAAAACAACTACGACAAGAGTGGTCCAGAAGTCCAAAACAGGAGATTTTCCCTGCAGAGATGACCTCTCGTCCACCTTGCTTGCAAGCCACAAAAGCAGCTCCTCATCCTCATAGATGTCTCTCCACAAAAGATGGTCAGCGGAGCTCAGACAGAAACAGAGCCATTAGACAGAAGCAGGCAGAAGAAAAAGACTGGAATGGACCTGCAGGTTCTGCTTGCAGAAGAGAGAGTCCCTCCTCCTCCCTTATTGGTGCTTCTGGAGCCAATCACCCCACAACTTCCAGAGAGACACAGGCAGAAACTGCAGATCCATTCTAGATCCTTCCCAGCCTTTGTATTCTGCTTACATCTCTCTCTCTTTGTTTCCCATGATCCCCGGTTTTTTAATTAAAAAAAAATAGTGTGTGAGGCCACAGGCAGCACACGCCCTATGCATGCCTATGAATCTAGCATTGCTCATCCATACATTCTTGTTTCTGTGCCTCAGTAAAATCCACCTACATTGCTAACTGAACAGATTATTATGAAATGACATAGCATCTCTTGAATCTCTACTTTCAAGAAGGAAGCTGTGCTGTACAGGCTGCCCTGGACTTTACTACTACTACTACTCAGTGTATTTTTCAAGGTCACTAGCACCTTTACACTGGTGGAACGAACCACTAGCAGTTATGACTGAACATGAGAGGGTGCTTAAAGTAGCAACTTAAGGAATGGATAGAGCTATTTCCTGACCAGGAAGCGAAGGAAACTGGTCCACTAGGGCTACTGGGGCACAGCCCTCCCAAGAAGAACATCTAAGCCCACCCCAAATCTCAAAGTCACACACTCTTTCCTGACTCACAGACATTTTATACTTCTTCTGGAATTCAGAAACGCTCCAAAAACATTTCTTTCAATCTGCTCTAGCCAATGAGGTCTCTGTTGCACTTAACCAGTCCTAATCTAAAATCATAGCTATGGCAGGTCCCTCTCACCCCATGTGTCTCTGGGCTTTTTCTATGATAGTTGGAAAAGTGAAGTGATTTATCCGGTGCTATTTTTCTAGAAAAAGTAGTGCCAGAACTCACCATGAACACCTCCCTCATTGTCTTAGAACAATGGTGCCTCCCCTGAGAGGTGCTGGAGCTGAGTTCCGGCAAGTTCCGGCTGGAAAAACCCTGGATTTCTCACAGTTCCTGGTTTTAACCAACTGGTTAAAAGGATAGGATAGCTAGCATTGGATTTGTTATTACAAAACTGTTTTCTGTTTCTTTTTTAGGGCACTTGGTGAACAGATGTTTAAAAGCTGTGTACAAATTCGAAGCATTACTAAGTAGGCTAGGCCAACCCCAGAGGCAAAATGAAGAGAACCAAGTCTGTTCACCCTCTTTTGTGCAGACAGCAAAGTGTGCTCAGTGACCAAATGGAATTATCATGACTCACAGCTACCCAGTACTCATTCATTTTAATGGTATGAGGTGTAAGAAACACTATGGACATCCTTCCACTGTTCTGTACTAAGAGGATATGGCTACCAGCCAGTCTTCCACCAGCCGGTCTTCAGTGATTATTCACAGCTGCTGTGTTTATGAGTAAATTTACCTGGAAATCTTGCTGCTCACGAGAAGGCCACGAAGAAATCCTAAGAAGGGCATCCCAGCTTGAAGCACAGCCTTTCTATCTACTGGCAGCCTGCCATGTGTGCCGCTGCCAAGTTTCACAGCTGGCACAGTTAACATGAAATGGGATCTACCCTGAACTTTTCTTATCCCCGTCCCCCAAAGCAAACCTTTCCAAACCAGAAGCCAGTGTTATTTTTGTACATTAGGTTACTTTTTCCTGTCGAGATTAGCTTTCAAATCTCTGCCTAATGGGATCTGTACATTGCAGAGAAACTTGCTGTGAGCATCAGCTCCAGTCCCCAAAAGACTCAGTCTCATAAGCAGAGATCATCAGGGGGTTTGGGCTGGGTGTTCATCAGTATGTGGATGACACCCAGCTCTACCTCTCTTTTAAATCAGAATCAGTGAAGGTGGTGAATATCCTGTATGAGTGTCTGAAGGCAGTTGTAGGATGGATGGCAGCTAACAGATTGAGGTTGAATCCTGACAAAATGGAAGTACTGTTTTGGGGGGACAGGAGGCAGGCGGGTGTAGAGGACTCCCTGGTCCTGAATGAGGTAATTGTGCCTCTGAAGGACCAGATGCGCAGCCTGGGAGTCATTTTGGACTCACAGCTGTCCATGGAGGCACAGGTCAATTCTGCGTTCAGGGCAACTGTCTACCAGCTCCATCTGGTACGCAGGCTGAGACCCTACCTGACTGCTGACTGTCTTGCCAGAGTGGGGCATGCTCTAGTTATCTCCCGCTTGGACTACTGCAATGCGCTCTACGTGGGGCTACTTTCGAAGGTGACCCGGAAACTACAACTAATCCAGAATGTGGCAGCTAGACTGGTGGCTGGGAGTAGCCGCCGAGACCATATAAACCGGTCCTGAAAGACCTACCGGTACATTGGCTCCCAGTATGTTTCCGAGCACAATTCAAAGTGTTGGTGCTGACCTTTAAAGCCCTAAACGGCCTCGGTCCAGTATACCTGAAGGAGTGTTTCCATCCCCACTATTCTGCCCGGACACTGAGGTCCAGTGCCGAGGGTCTTCTGGCGGTTCACTCACTGCAAGAAGTGAGGTTAAAGGGACCATGCAAGAGGGCCTTCTTGTTAGTGGTGCCCACCCAGTGCCACACTCTCCCATCAGATGTCAAGGAAATAAACAACTATCTGACTTGGTTGGGCAGATAGTGTAAGTCAATGTGAGCCGAGTAAAAGAGCCCTCTGATTGAGGGATGGTGAGCATCTCCCAAGGGGCTCAACATTAATCACTGAGCTGTAGTGCTTAACCCTGAGATCAGAGATAAAAGATCCTTCTGCTCACTCATTAGAGAGGAACTGTAGATCCTTTCAGAGTCCGGGGGAATTTAACTCCCAGTCAGGAGATAAAGGGCTCTTCTGGCTTTTCAGAGATCACTCGCCAAAGAACAGAGGGCTTCTGCTTCTTGTTGTTAGCAGAGGCACTTGAATAAAGCAGACCAAGAGATAAAATATTTACTGAATAAAGACAACAAAACAGTTTACAACTTGAGCAGAAAGAAACTGAGGGGTACTGCTTTTGGAGAGGAGTTAAACTAAACCTCCCCAAGAAACGCCCCCTGTTAAATAGTGGGTAGACATAGCAGACGACACAGCAATTTCTCCAAAGCAGCTCTTTATTTGTAAGCTGGAACAGAACTGAACAGCAAACAGCTCAGCCGGCCTGCTTTTATAGGCAGCCGGCTGTCAACACTGTAGCAACAACAACCCAGGGTTTTCCCGCCTAAAATAACAGATGTGGACCTGAGTGAAAACTATATACATGATACTCCTGGTGGCCGGGGTGAGAACTTCAATACATAACACCCCCCTTACACTTAGAAATCCTATCAGAGCAAATACTACCTTAATAAATATTATGCTACGTCCTCAGGTGCTACGCATTGCCCCCATCCATCTTGGGTAGCTGAGTAAAATTGAGAGTTTCAGGGACTGGCGGAGGAAGGGGGTGGGGGGAGCGCACCACCCCTGGCTCCACGATCCTGGTGGGGTGCCATTGTGGCTGCCCCCCACGCGCTGGGCGCCATGCCCCCACAGGCGATGCGCTGTGCTCCCAGGACACGAGCCACGACCCTGCAGACGGCACACCATGCCCCCAGGGATGCGCACCATGCCCCCATGCGTGCGAACCACGCCCCCGCCTGCTCTCTGCCCCCGGTGCTGAAGCATGAAGCTCCGCCACTATCTGGCAGACTGCTTCCTGAAGCTTAGCAAAGCCTACAGCCATGAGTTAGCCAACCCTGGCCCAAATAAAAACAGTCTAATGTGATCAGTGCTAAATCGTATAATAAAATTAGGGCTGCAGTATTTAATTCACCGGGACGCGGGTGGCGCTGTGGGTTAAACCACAGAGCTCAGGACTTGCCGATCAGAAGGTCGGTGGTTTGAATCCCCACGACGGGGTCAGCTCCCGTTGCTCGGTCCCTGCTCCTGTCAACCTAGCAGTTCAAAAGCACGTCAAAGTGCAAGTAGATAAATAGGTACCGCTCTGGCAGGAAGGTAATCTACGTTTCCGTGTGCTGCTCTGGTTCGCCAGAAGCGGCTTAGTCATGCTGGCCACATGACCCGGAAGCTGTACGCCGGCTCCCTCGGCCAATAAAGCGAGATGAGCACCACAACCCCAGAGTCGGCCACAACTGGACTTAATGGTCAGGGGTCCCTTTACCTATTTACCGTAATTCACCACCTATATTAATCAATTAAAACTAACTAAAAAGGCACCATCAGACAGGAGAGTTTTTTATAAGCAAATTATTAAGCACTGTCCTAAGATGTATTCTGCATCTTTCTCATTCCTTGTTAATGTGTGCTATGTTTAAAAACAAAGTGAGTTTTGCATCAGAAATTCTCTTTACACATATGCAGATCTGACCAAGTTTAATCAATATATTAATTGATTAAAATATATAAGTTAACATTATTGGGTTACTGCTTTGGATTTGATTGTATATGTTGTGGTCTTGTTGTGAACTGCCCTGAGACCTCCGGGTTTAGAGCGGTGTATAAGCTGAATAAATAATAATAATAATAATAATAATAATAATAATAATAATAATAATTCCTTTGACTTGCAGTCCAAAATGAAAATAAAGAACCTCAAATGGTTCTCCCCTAGTCCTTCCTTCTGGCACAAACATGACACATGAGAAAGATTTCCACCTCTCTCAGAGGAAAATTTGAACAGAAATGGACTGCAAAATAATCATTTAGATGTGCATAAGCTATGCTAGTTTACTGATGAGGTGATTGCCTGGGTGATGGGCCATTAAGAGAACATAGCAAAAGTGATGGGCCATTAAGAAAGCCAAGGAGAGGGGGCTCTGTGCTAGACAGAAAATGGCTGGGGCCCTTTCTCTTGCTCTTAGATAGTTAGAAGGACAAAGGCCAGTGTTTTAGAGTTGAGGGTTGGCTGTGATGTGACCTGGGGGGTAGAGAGGTTGCAGGCTGGAAAAGGCAGGGAGAGAGCTTAATGATTTTCTGCTTGAATCCCAGGCTGTGGCTGTGGGGGAAACAAGAACCCCTCAATCACAGGCTGATAAGGGACGGTTGACAGCTATGGATTGGGGTGGCGAGCAACAGTATTAACTAAAGCTTTCATATACAATGGTAATCTTGGTTTTTGAACTTAATCCATTCCGGGAGTCTGTTCAACTCCTGAAACCATTTGAAAACCAAGGCACAGCTTCCAATTGGTTGCAGGGGCTTCCTGCACTCAATCGGAAGCTGAGAAAGTCACTTTGGACGTTCAGCTTCTGAAAAACGTTGACAAACCAGAATGCTTACTTCTAGGTTTGTGGTGTTTGGGAGCCGATTTGTTCAATAACCAAGCCATTCGGGAACCAAGATACCACTGTAATTAAACAAGAAGAAAATAAGGTATTGTGAAACTGCATATCCTAAAATGCCTATATTTTAATGTCTTTTAGACTGTTGTGAAAAAACATATGCAAAAAGCAATTTGCATGCTTTCTAGAAACAGCAAAGTAAATGGTAGTTTACTGCGTTCAACCCACTTCATCTAGTGGGAGTCCACGGGAGAAATCTATACAATTTGCAGTGCCCACTAGCTCCTCTTCAAAACAGAGAAATGGAAACAGAAGGGGAAATTGACCATGTGAAAATTGCAGAAAAATGAATCCAACGGAAGGTAAATTCTCAAGTCTTTTCCCCCAGTGAGACACATGCCACAATTTCCCCAGTATGACAACATGGATTTGTGCCTCAAGTTCGTGGCAGTTTGACACTGCTTATATAATTTTGGTATAAAATCCAATAAAAACTGGTTTTTGGAGATCACAACGTCTTCAAGGATCGTGAAAATGGCAGGAAGGAAAAGTCCAATCAGCGGATTTGTAACTTATGTTTCGAATGATCACTAAGCTTCAGTTTTTATACCGTTAAGCTGTAGGATATACATAGCAGACTGATGGATTTGACATGGCTTATGTCCAACACAAGTTGCTTGCTTCTTGACACAAAGTACTTTTTTTTTTAAGGCCCCTGATCAATCCAGATGATGAGAATCAAGAGCTACATCTTAAGTGGGAAAAGATCACATTACACTTTCTGTCTTGAAACTAATGGGTCGGCCATAAGAATCTTACTTTGACCGTCTGCGCCTTCCTGTATTATTTCAATATGAGCTCATTTCTGCTTCTCCCCGTTTTTCTTCTTTGCCAATGAATAATGCCATGTCAGAAGAACCAGAGCACCAGACATTTCAAGCAGCTCAGAATTTAACTATGAATCAGAAATAGCACAGCTAAAATGTAGGTTCCAAAAATGAAGGGGGGGGGGAAAGCTTTTACATTCTGTTTTTTCAAACATTCCTCATAGCAGACATGGGTTGAACTGGAGCGGACCTGTATGTCTCATCATGTCTACTTTGCTAGCTATGGTCTTCCAGAGGGTGGCAGGTTCTTGAACATCTGGTGTGCTCCTTGCATATATTTGGCTCCGACTCTCTTCATGATATAACAGAGCCACGTGTAAGCCTAGCCTAATCTGTGCAATAGGCCTGCTAGTGACTGCTAAGATGTCGGCTGGTCTGCAAGACACACACTGGCTGAACTTTTCTGAACTTGCATCTGTTCTATGATCCTCCACTGGAATGTTTTCAGAAGCCCTGCCTGTCTTCCAAGGTCTGGCACTAGGCGTTTTATGGACTTTCCAGATGCTGTAGTTATCTGTTCAGACTGAGCAGTGATCAATCAACCAGCCAGATGATCTTGCACCAGGAAATGCTTCAGCTGTGACAGAACCACTTGCCCCTAAAGCCAGACTACTTGTGAACGGAGATTTTCTTCACCAAATGCAATGACCATGGGTGCCAATGATCTGCATTCAAGCTTGGACAGAGGCCCCTCTGCTGCCTAGCTACCTTGGGGATGTTCAGGTGACCCCCCTCTCCACTTGAAAGAATGCAGAATGTGTGAAGTAGCAATGGCCTCTGCACTTTGGGCTGGTGTGTGATGGAACTCTACATGGGACCTCTATGTGAGGGTGGAACTTGGCATAAATAGGCCCCCTTCCTCATGTTCATGTGTACCCCTTTCCAATGCCAGTGGAATGAGCAAATAGTGTGGTCCCCGAGTGTGTCAGCTATTGTGGGGGCAAGACTAATTCACATAGCTCCTATTGGACATTTTTTCAACAGATGGAGAGGGATCTGAAGGAATCTTCATCCTGTTTTTGAGAGCTCATCCATTTTTACCTTTCCTCAATCCTTTTTTACTAAAAAAAATGTTTAGGGGTACAGTGGATGCTCGGGTTGCGAACGTGATCCGTGCGGGAGGCACATTTGCGTCCCGCAGTGTTCGCAACCCGCAGTGTCACGTCTGCGCATGTGCAGGTTGCAATTTGGTGCTTCTGCGCATACGCAAAGCACGATATAGCGCTTCTGCGGATGTGTGAGCGCCGAAACCCAGAAGTAACCTGTTCCACTTCTGGGTTCAGCACGGTGCGCAACCCGAAAGCGCACAACCCAAAGCACCTGTAACCCGAGGTATGACTGTATTCTCATTTTCCTACTCATATTGAAATACTGCCCCTCAACGAGGCCAAACTTAGATTCCCAAAATGTTTAGGGGTATGTGTCCCCCTGCATCCCCCCAGAACAAAGCACTGCCTTTCCTTAATGAAAGAAAACCAGAGATTGCGTGTATCTCAGACCCTCCAAGTGTCCCTATTTTTCAGGGCCAATCTCAGATTTACAGAAGCCACCCCAGTTTCTGATTTGATCCTGGAATTTCCCACTTTTCCTTAGGACGTCCCTATTTTAATCGGCGAAATGTTGGCGGGTATGGTGCCTGTCTCTCTGTGTGTGACATCGCATGTAGCCATTGCAAATACAGCTTGTGCAGCCACTGAATTAGAGGGAAAGCAACTCAAAACGGGATTCAAGTGCATGGATGCTTCCCTGCACAAAAAGGGAGATTGAATAAGGCAATTCAGATCTCCTGGTTAAAATGCTAGCACAGTTCGACAGAAGCAAGATTTGAAAGAGGAAAGCTTTATTGTGTATTTTATTTATGGTTCTATACTTGTAATCCACTTAGAAGCCACTCTTTGCAATTAAGGCATACATAAATGGAACAGCAGCAACAACAATTTGTTATGGACTGTCCACTGGCAGAGGAAGAGGAGTGGGGGGGGGAGCGCACCGCCTCAGGCAGCGAGATCCTGGTGGGGTGCCATCGCGGCTACCCCTCGGGGGCAGTGCTATATCCCTGCGGGTGGCGCGCCACACCCCCGGGACGCGCGCCAGCCCCGCCCCCGCCTGCTCTCCCGCCCCCTGGGTCCCGGAGCATGAAGCTCCACCATTGGGACTGTCCCATCTGTGGTGCAGCCTCTGCTCGAGTGTTCTTCGAAATATTTATGGATTTTTATATTTGGTTTTTGTTTTTCAGACTAATTTTAGTTCAGGTCTGGCTAGACTGAAGAGGTGATGGTGACCACATTATTGTGAATCATGCCTAAAACAAGTAGATAAGGTCAAGAGATAATGCTGTGACAACACTGTCTCAAGACTTAGACAAAGCACCACCCAGCTCTGGGGGCTGGTTTTGTGAGCATCCAACAGCATTATGAAGAAGAACTGAGTGAGAAGAAAGGAATTTGCCCTTTCAGATAATTTTGTTGGCCCATGCAGATTTGGCATTCCAAAGGAAAGAGAATGTGAAACCTTGTTATCTGGCAATCAAGCAACAACGCTTTCTAAAGCCTTTGAAGCCAAACCTGAGTTCTGTATGACTCATTTGTAGTTGAGTTTATAGTGATCCATGTTTTCCTGGCTTTAAAGTGTGACATACTTAATCCCTTAATAGTCCAGAGTTCAAGTTTAGCACTCAATTGAAATAGATTCATCTATCACTGAATGTCAAAATACAGTTGTATTTGTAGCACTCCTTTTACAAACTCCAGATATTCCATTGAATCAAATTCTACCTAGTTTTGTACAATAGTAGAGCAGGCTGCCTGAACCCCATTAGCAAGGTTTCAATTTCTGTTCCGACATGTTTTCATTAAAGTGGGCTTCTTCCATTCAATTGCTGTCCTCTTGCAACGACACAAAGCTATATTTGTTTTGCTTTCTTTTTAAATGGCCTGTCTTTCCTAATTATTTACATTGTAGTCTTTTTCTTTTGCTACCCAATTTCTTGCATAACCATATGTCAAGCCACTGGGTGGCGCCTGTGGTCAACTCTCCCTTCATTTGAAAACTTTCCCTTGAACATTCAGTACAATTACAATTGTTTGAAGAACAAACAGTGGGGTGAAAAGAAAAATGAATAAACAAATGACAAAGTATTACATAGTAATAATTACTACGTACTACTTCTTAGGTGTCCTGTGTGAAATGGTTATAGTATTGGACTTGTTGGCTGGAGTGTTGGACATAGGATTTTTTGTGGTAAGTATTAGGATAGAGACTAACGGTTTGAATTCTTGTTCTTTTCTTCTTCAGGAATGTTAAACAAGATCAGCAATGCTGAAGGATGGGAGTGGCGCTGTGGTCTAAACCACTGAGCCCCTTGGGCTTGCCGATCAGAAGGTTGGCAGTTCGAATCCCTGATGTTGCTCTGTCCCAGTTCCAGCCAGCCTAGCAGTTCAAAAGCACGCCAGTGCAAGTAGATAAATAGGTACCACTGTGTCAGGAAGGTAAATGGCATTTCCATGCACTCTGGCTTCCATCACGGTGTCCCGTTGCACCAGAAGCGGTTTAGTCATGCTGGCCACATGACCCAGAAAGCTGTCTGTGGACAAACGTCGGCTCCCTCGGTATGAAGAAAGATGAGTGCCACACCCTCATAGTTGCCTTTGACTGGACTTAATCGTCCTGGGGTCCTTTACCTATTACACATCCAGTTATGTCTGAGGTGCACTGAGTTATGTTCTCCAAGCACATGTTACATATGTTTTGTTGTTGTTGTTGTTGTTGTTGTTATTTAGTCGTTTAGTCATGTCCAACTCTTTGTGACCCCATGGACCAGAGCACGTCAGGCCCTCCTGCCCATTCTCGTGTTGCCACCCTCCGTACCTCTTGAGGAGAAGGCTCACGAAGAAGGGCCTCAAAAGATGATATCAGGGTGTGGGTAGATTCATATGGAAATAGGCGGTCCTTGAGGTATTGAGGTCCAGAGCCGTTTTAAGGCTTTATAGGTCAAAACCAGCATTTTGATGTTGTTTTGATGCATCTACAGATAAGAGACACAGATACTGTTGAGATTTTAATTTTTTAAAATATGATAAACCAGATTTGATGCTTTCCTTCATGGGTCTGAATATGCTGAGGCTTTGTGCTAAAATATTTGTACAAAAACTGCATCCTGATTTACCAGACTTGTATAGTTCTGTAAGAATCCATGCGTTCAACACCCACCACACCTGTTCCTATCTATACTGTAAACCTCTCTGTGATCCTTGGATGAAGGACAATGTATAAATTGAATAGACAAATAAATCTCAATATGCTAACTAATCTCTCCCCCCCCCTCAAGTCCACCAATAACTTACAATTTTTGTATCCCATTCATAACCTTTTCTCCAAGCTGTCTCCTGCAGAAGCTTCCTCCTTGGCCCCATTAACTCCAACAGGAAACTCCTAATTTGAAAGTATTGAAACCATGGTGATTGCCATCCAGCTGTAGTCAGAGAAATGTCACAAATAAAAGCTCGTCTTCATTTAGTTTTCCAAACCATGAAATCCTATTTCTCTGCCTGCTAATAAAATCCATATCCTGATTTCTCACAGAAAACCTATGATGCAATACCACAGATGCTATATGTGAAATATCAGAGCTCAATTTTGTTTTATATTTATCCCATGTTTTTAATAATCGAGACAAAATTCGGCTTTGTTTCAAGTCCACTTCCCTTTTCAAGGATTTCCCCATTTTATAATAGTGATTTATTTACCACTTCGTATTTATAAAAAGAAAGTACCCTGGTCCCAGGTTGTTAAGGGTGACAAGAGACCCACTGATCCTCCCAAAAGCCTTGTTTCCTTGTGACTGGAAACACCTAGCCAATCAGGATATCGTTATTTGCCGCAATTTAGATAAAGCACTTTCTTCCAGACTGGCACCCACAACCAACCAGCTGAAAGCACTTCATAACTTCCCCTCCAATTTTACTCTAATCGCTGTCCTTCGACCAGTGTATTGGTCAGGTGGAATGATTCTAGGACCTTGACAGAGCACTCATGCATCCTTCTTGTAGCCAAGCAAGTACTTACTGGGTGCTCTCTTCACTTGGTGCCCAGTGTGGGGAAACTGGTTGTGCTGCCCTAAAACCGCCTCTGCTATGAGCAGGACACGATTGTATGAGCACTATCAGCTCTTAGACTTCCTATCAACTGGTATTCAGAGTCATACTGCCTCTGATTGTGGAGAAAAAGCACAGCCAAGTCATTATCCTTCATGAACTGGTCAGATCCTCTTTTTAAAGCCTTCTAAGTTGGTGGTAGGGACGCGAGTGGCTCTGTGGGTTAAACCACAGAGCCTAGGGCTTGCCGATCAGGAGGTCGGCGGTTCGAATCCCTGCGATGGGGTGAGCTCCCGTTGCTTGGTCCCTGCTCCTGCCAACCTAGAAGTTCGAAAGCATGCAGTGCAAGTAGATAAATAGGTACCGCTCCGGCGGGAAGGTAAATGGCATTTCTGTGCACTGCTCTGGTTCTTCAGAAACGGCTTTGTCATGCTGGCCACATGACCTGGAAGCTGTCTGCGGACAAACGCTGGCTCCTTCAGCCTATAGAGCAAGATGAGTGCGCAACCTCAGAGTCGTCCACGACTGAATCTAATGGTCAGGGGTACCTTTACCTTTTATGTTGGTGGTCATTCACTCTCTGCCAGTGAGTTACAGTTCAAGGAGTCAGTACTAGCATATAAAGCCCTAAATGGTTTAAGATCCAAGTACAGTGGTACCTTGGTTCTCAAACGTAATCTGTTCCGGAAGACCAGTCGACTTCTGAAATGTTCGAAAACAGAGGTGCAAAGGGCTTTCTGCAAATTCAGTTGAGAAAATTGAAAAACACGGAGCGGAGGCTGCCCTAAGTCCCTAGAAGGATCCTAGACACTGTCTGTTTAATTGAGACTGAAATGGGGAATGCCTAAATGTGTATTACTGAAGGCTTTAACATGGGGATTTTCCATGGGGCTATACAAAGTGGTCTCTGAGCATCTTGTTGGGTTGAAAAACTATTGTTGCTTTCTGCTAGCTAACATGTGAGTGTTTAACCTTAGATCAAGTGACAAAGGTATTTGGTTGCAAATTTGCCATCTTGGAAGGGCGGTGGCTGAGTCTTTGCTCTCAGGCTCTGTGAGAGTAAGATGTGATAATGGAGCACACAGGCAAAATGGAGGCTGTAGGAAGACAGAGACCTCTGCTTCTAGGTCTGTTTGGAATTATCTTTTATTTCTAAGAAAATGAACCTGTGTTAGACTTGTACAATATATTGTATGGAGTTATTTTGATGTATATTTGATGTTTCTGTTCTGTTTTGAAGAAAATTCTGCAAGAAAAGCTTTGAAGCAAACTTATGGGCCTTGGCAATGTTTTTATTCCAAAAGGAGTTAGTTTTTCTCCACCTTGTTGCTTCAAACTGCACAATATTAATATCTGCAATAAAGTTGGTAACTTGGAGTTCCCTATTTGAGGCTGCAGTACTATGCACCTTGCCTGAGATTAAGTTTTGTTAAAGACAGTTGGAATTACTTCTCAGTAAATCTAATTAATTTAAAACATTTATATACAAACATGCTTAGGATTTCACATTCAGACTGTTATTAACACATGATTCCCCTTTCTAGGGCACGGATACTGGTATTGCTGTCTTTTTATGGTCTTCTCCCCTGAATGTTCCACTGCTGTTGCACATGGTGGTTGTATGGTTTATACCTACAAAAATATCAGCAGGAGCAGCAATAGTATTGACAGTAGTAGTGGCATTCAGTTTACTGCGAAACCAGAAGGCTATAACAGTTTGATGCCAAAAACCCAGAAAGAAAACTGTTCCCAGTCAGCTGATCTGCCTTTACGAAGGGCTGAAGCCTGGATTCCTTCCCAGTTTGCAGCTCCAATGTTTCCATGATGCCTCTTCAGAGATTGTGCAGAACATCTGGGGGCAGTAAGTCCTTCTTTAATCTTAGGGAAATGCTCTGCATGTGACTTCATAGCCTTTTGAAACACACAAGACACAAATAGTTTGCGCAGTTGAAATGAGCTCACTGGCAACGCACAGCCAATCCCATACACTGCAGCTCTAAGTTGTGCTTCCAGGCCACATGGTGCAATAAAGACCTCTATGGTGAGAAAGTAGCTGAGCATCCAGGACTTTGAAGCAGTTTTTGCATGTGAAGTACCCTTTCCTGGCAGAAATTTCCAGACATATCTGGCCCTCCATAGGAAATGAGTAATATTTCTTCGTGGATTGCTAATGAACAGTGGAGGAACAACTTTTCTCCCCATTACACAAAAATTCCAAATGCGAGATGGCAGCTGTTTAGTGAGTACAACTAGCATAGCTCAGCCTTTCTCAACTTTGGGTCCATCATCCCTGATCACCTCTCTTGATAGCTACGGATGATGGGAGTTGTAGTCCAACAAGGAGTGCCAAGGAGTGTGGTGGAGTCTCCTTCTTTGGAGGTCTTTAAGCAGAGGCTTGACAACCATATGTCAGGAGTGCTCTGATGGTGTTTCCTGCTTGGCAGGGGGTTGGACTCGATGGCCCTTGTGGTCTCTTCCAACTCTATGATTCTATGATTCTATCTGGGGACCCAAGGTTGAAAAAGGCCATGCTAGGTAGTCCTTAACCTATTTCACGTCTCCATGGGATTTGACTGTATCAGATACAGCAGATGACTGTATCAAATAGGATACCCTCAATACATGAAATAAGTGCTGTAGAGGAAAGTGAGGGGAAAATGGAGCTTGTTAACCTGGGAAGGCAGCCCATCTAGAAGAATGAAAAGTCTGATCCTAAACCTCTGTTGGTTTGTGGGATATATTTGGGAGAAGGACAGTCTAAGGCATGGATAGGGAAACTAAGGCCCAGGGGCTGCATCCGGCCCAATTGTGTTCTAAATCCAGCCTGAGAACGGTCCGGGAATCAGCATGTTTTTACATGAGTAGAATGTTTCCTTTTATTTAAAATGCATCTCTGGGTTATTTGTTGAGCCTGCCTGGTGTTTTTACATGAGTAGAATGTGTGCTTTTATTTAAAATGCATCTCTGGGTTATTTGTGGGGCATAGGAATTTGTTCATTTCCCCCTCAAAATATAGTCTGCCCCCCACAAGCTCTGAGGGACAGTGGACAGGGCCCCTGCTGAAAAAGTTTGCGGACCCCTGGTCTAAGGAGTAAACCCTACACAAATCTAGAGCAGAGTTTCCAAGGCTATTGGATGGCATCTTGTATGTCTCCTTCTGGTAACCCCTGCAACCAAGCTGGTGCCAAGCGTATTGCTCTGCTCTCCTTTGGACCACATCAGCAAGGCCAAAAGGATGGGGTGGGGGTCTTGTCATATGGGAAGCCCAGGACCTCCATACACACTGCTCAGACTTGAGCCCCAGAGAGGACATTTCAGTGATGCTAATGCAACAGTGTGACTTCACCTGCAGAGACATACTCCATTGTCTCTTGAGACAGATGAATGCCAACAACATGTAGAATATAAAGCAGGGTCTGCTGCCATCATTCAATTCCCACCTGCAAAGTAGGAGAGTCCACCACCTTCTGAGGGGGTCCGTTCCATTATCAAACAGCTCTTCTGGATCCCAACTAAACACAAGGAAGAACTTTCTGACTGTAAGAGCTGCTCAAAAGTGGAATGGACCCCCTCAGAAGGTGGTGGACTCTGCTTCATTGGAGGTTTCTAAGCAGACGTTCAATGAATGGCCATCTGTCATGTATGCTTTAGCTGAGATTCCTGCATTGATGACCCTCAGGATCCCAAACAATTCTACAGTTTGTTGTTGTTTAGTCATTTAGTCGTGTCTGACTCTTCGTGACCCCCTGGACCAGAGCACGCCAGGCACTCCTGTCTTCCACTGCCTCCCCCAGCTTGGTCAAACTCATGTTGGTAGCTTTGAGAACACTGTCCAACCATCTCGTCCTCTGTCACTCCCTTCTCCTTGTGCCCTCCATCTTTCCCAACATCAGGGTCTTTTCCAGGGAGTCTTCTCTTCTCATGAGGTGGCCAAAGGATTGGAGCCTCAGCTTCAGGATCTGTCCTTCCAGTGAGCACTCAGGGCTGATTTCCTTCAGAATGCATAGGTTTGATCTTCTTGCAGTCTACGGGACTCTCAAGAGTCTCCTCCAGCACCATAATTCAAAAGCATCAATTCTTCGGCAATCAGCCTTCTTCTTTATGGTCCTTCTTTATGTTAAGCCCACCATGCACAGTTTACTTCAGTTATGGAGATGTAATCTACACAAGGGTGATAATTCTGAGATAATAATGACAATATGTTGTCCAAAAAAAAAAAAGGGGGAGAAATTTTTGTTTTCTCACCTCCCCCCATATGTTTTGGTGGAAGTCATTAGCAAGTCTTCCTTGTGGTTAATTATGTCTTGCCCACATCTCTCACACTAAGCATATGGCTAGCGGGTTTAGTGATGGCAAACTGCTCAGCAAACATATGTTTTTGATTTCAGAAGGAGATTTAGTTTCCTTTCTTCCATGTCCTATTTGCTGAGGCTCAATGACTTAAGATAGCTTTCTAAGAATATAATTTCATTACCAGGGCAGTCTGGGTTGTGGAAACATGTCTGATCATTCCCTTACTGACGTCCCTCGGATATATTAAAATGAATATAATTCAATCACCAAGTATTTTTGTTCCATCAGGTTTTGGTTCAACCTATTAACACGGCGTTCTCCCAGCTGCTAGCAGACAGGAGCCAACTGGGTCTTCTGCTCGGACAGGTGTTTGATTTAGGTCGTACACTGGAGTCTCAAGAATAACTGAAAAACGATTCACACAGTCATCTTCGTAACTCAATTTTTTATTCCTGGATCTGTTTTCAATAGAGACTTTCCTCTCATTAATACCAAATGTCAAATTTGTTGCTCACGGTGGTAACAGATTGTAATAGATCTGTGGTGCTAAACATTTAGGTATAGTAAATATTAGGATTTAATTAGAACTTGTATGTTATAATTGGAACACGTTATACGACAGTCCTAGAAAGGGGTTTGAGATGTTTAATTAGTGTTTATGTGTAAAGACTGTGTGCCGGACTTTGAGAATGTAATCAAGACCCATGAGTATTGGAATGTGTGTACCTACTTCTGAGCATCAGCAATTAGCATGAGTTAATTAGCCGATGCAAATGCCCTAAGTGTGTACCAGTCCTTAATCCTACTCAGTCTAAGTGTTGATGAACTCAGGGAAACTCCTGACTGGATAAAGGAGGCTGAGTGTTTAGGAACAGCAGGATTAGGAGTTGCCGTGAACTGGAGTGCTGCACTGCTGTGGGAACAAACCCCTCTTGAAATGACCATGCTGTAAGATCTGGACTCCCTCCATGCAGACTGAAGGTGTAAACAGGTGAGTAAACCATATTTCTTAAAGCCACAACAGTTTCCACCATCTCAGTTCTTCAAAGGACCACAGTATGAGTCTTTGCCACCACTCAGCAGAGAGATGGGCAGGTATCCGACTTTTGCAACAATATTCTTTTAACCAGTTTGACAGATGTGGCCTTTCTCCTTCACTAGGTAGCCTACACAGTATCTGGAATATTTATCTATAAAAGTTAATGAGTAGCAATTTCTTGGCTTGGAAGGTGTCTGAATGGGTTCGGACAGGTCAGTGTGTAGTAGGTCCAGTCACTTCCTTGAGTACATTACACTTTGGGAATGAGGGCTTTGCACTTCTTCCCTTTGTGCAAATCATACACTGCCTTTGCCACTATTGCACTCTTTCATTTTTACACCTTTTGCAATATCCTTATCCCTTTCAGATCAAATGTGGTGTTCGCATTGCGATGACCGAGTCAGCTTGCTATAACTCAAGACAGTATGTACTTACACAGCACTTCATGATGTTTGCCTGTTCTCTTGCACAGTCAAATTAAAAAAACACCCTGTTTTTCGAAGGTTCAAAGATTTCCATCCATGGTTATTGTGTACAAGTTATCAAAAAAATCCATATCAAAGCCCTTTTTGGTTAATGTAGAAATGTTCAATACATCTCAGACCCTCCAAGTGTCCCTATTTTCCAGGAACAGTCCTGGATTTATAGAAGCCACCCCAGTTTCTGATTTGATCCCAGAATGTCCTGCTTTTCCTTAGGACGTCCCTGTTTTCATCGGAGAAATGTTGGAGGGTATGGCATCTGCATCTAATTCCGGAACATACATGACACCTCTTACTTTTGTCCCCCTACATCTATGTTCTGCACGAGCGTAGCTGCCCCCCCCCCCAGATCAAGTAAAACAATAGAAATACTTAACTAACTGACTGACCAATCACATCGATTCTTTGCCCCCAACAATGCCCTGCCCCCTCTAACAAAAATCCTGGCTACTCACATGACGCTCTGTATTAGAAATCAAAATTCCTTCTCCACACCTGTTAATGGCCACAGAGTTTCCATCCTCTGAGAGCATGTTTCCTTTTTCATTTGTGGTGAGATTTTTGGAGATATCTAATATCGGATGTCACGTGGGAATTGGCCCCATTGTCTAGGATCCAAAAATTAGATCCTGAATCATTTCATCTTGCAGAGACACCTTTACAATGGAAAGGGCCTGGAAGCGTTAGAACCATTCTTTCTCTGCCTTTCTTGCTTCCTTGCCCATTGGCTGAAAAGTTTCTTTTAAAATGTCCTTTCTGACCACAATTAAGCTTCAGCTCCCTTTCCTAATTGGCCTTTAGGTGGCCCACATACAAATTTCCTTTCCCTTTGTCTTTCTTTGGCTGCATAATTTGATCCAGTAGAGCTTTGATCAGTACAGAGCACATGTCTATCCATTTAAAAATCTGCCAGAACTATTTTCAACTCTGGGTTTGACTTTGCACAAATGCCTGAAATAAATGGAGAATATTCTTTTGGTAAAGATACCAATTTTTATTTTTTTGTTTATTATCAGGAGATCATCCAGCAGCACTAAGTCTATCCATCAAAATTAGCAAGTATTCCATGGGCTTTTTTTGACCATCTCCTTCTCGTAATTGAGCAGAGAACATTTCTTTGTAAAGTTGAATCTTATCTTGCATTCTCATTTTCCCTTACAGGTTCTTCAAAGCTAACAACATCACTTTTGAAATGCCTTTTCTCCTGGAATGGTAGTAGCACCAGAAACCTGTATATGTGGCTGGGATTTGCCTTTTTTATTTCCTCTCTCTAGAAGAGACCCTACAAGGTGGTATCCAACACTCAATTTGGGAATCTGCCAAAAAAAGTGACAAAATTATGATATGAAAACTATTGGACTGTGTTCAAACCATGGCTGGAAAATCGTCTTTTTGCATGGGATGGAAGTGTCTAGCAATTAATTCTACTTGCCAAGCAAACTCTCCACACACAAAAAAACAGAGACTGACTTCATCCAGAAGAATAGCTAATGGCTTAAACATTTGATGTGTTAGCAATTTTCCTCCCCATTGCTAATAAGTACATGATCTTTAAATAAAGTTTGAAAAGCCATCTTGCTGCTTGCTGCAATAACAACTCTGAGCCACAGATGCCCCGAGCAAGGGTCAATTCTATAGTTTTATAATTCATTTACAGCAGGGGTCACAATCCTTTTTAGGAACATGGAAGGGCAGATTTGAATTTTTGAGCAGGTGCCATGGGCGTCTCCCTCTCCGGTCACCTTTCTCCCTCCCTTTGGATCCTCCCACAGGATGGACGTTCCAGCACACACACTCACTTCTCCACAGGATCTGGTTAAAAGTTGGATCCCGCAGAATGAACCTGAACCTTGACAAGCACATAGAACAGAACGATGACGTGAGAAAAGAGTGTCACTCTTTTAAGTTCCTCCTTTAGCTATGTGTATTTTCAAGGGAGAAAAAAGGAATTGCTCTTTTCACCTCATAAACATGGGGAAAGTCAGTGTGGGATAGCAGAAGATATGTGAGTGTCAAGGGAACATCTCAAGGCTACTACTGTTCCCAAAGGCATGGGCGCTTTTGTTGTTGTTTAGTCATTTAGTCGTGTCCGACTCTTCGTGACCCCATTGACCAGAGCACGCCAGGCACTCCTGTCTTCCACTGCCTCCCGCAGTTTGGTCAGACTCATATTGGTAGCTTTGAGAACACTGTCCAACCATCTCGTCCTCTGTCGTCCCTTCTCCTTGTGCCCTCCATCTTTCCCAACATCAGGGTCTTTTCCAGGGAGTCTTCTCTTCTCATGAGGTGGCCAAAGGATTGAAGCCTCAGCTTCAGGATCTGTCCTTCCAGTGAGCACTCAGGGCTGATTTCCTTCAGAATGGATAGGTTTGATCTTCTTGCAGTCCATGGGACTCTCAAGAGTCTCCTCCAACACCATAATTCAAAAGCATCAATTCTTTGGCGATCAGGCTTCTTTGTGGTCCAGCTCTCACTTCCATACATCACTACTGGGAAAACCATAGCTTTAACTATACGGACCTTTGTTGGCAAGGTGATGTCTCTGCTTTTTAAGATGCTCTCTAGGTTGCTCATTGCTTTTCTCCCAAGAAGCAGGCGTCTTTTAATTTTGTGACTGCTGTCACCATCTGCAGTGATCATGGAGCCCAAGAAAGTAAAATCTCTCACTGCCTCCATTTCTTCCCCTTCTGTTTGCCAGGAGGTGATGGGCCCAGTGGCCATGATCTTCGTTTTTTTGATGTTGAACTTCAGATCATATTTTGCGCTCTCCTCTTTCACCCTCATTAAAAGGTTCTTTAATTCCTCCTCACTTTCTGCCATCAAGGTTGTGCCATCTGCATATCTGAGGTTGTTGATATTTCTTCCGGCAATCTTAATTCCGGCTTGGCATTCATCCAGCCCAGCCTTTCGCATGATGAATTCTGCATATAAGTTAAATAAGCAGGGAGACAATATACAGCCTTGCTGTACTCCTTTCCCAATTTTGAACCAATCAGTTGTTCCATATCCAGTTCTAACTATAGCTTCTTGTCCCACATAGAGATTTCTCAGGAGACAGATAAGGTGATCAGGCACTCCCATTTCTTTAATAACTTGCCATAATTTGCTGTGGTCGACACAGTCAAAGGCTTTCGCATGGGCACAAAAGAGGCTGATTAAAGCCATGCAGCTGGAGGAAGCAGCAAAGAGCTCCTTGCACACTGAAGTCCACATGTTACCTCTTTCCCCCCAAGGTAACAGAAAGTAGCATAGACTAAGCCTGGCAGGACAGCTTTAATCTATGGCATTAACCCTTTCATGCATTAATTAGACTCAAGCATGCTAGTTATATGAGACTGTCTTAGTCTATACTATATGGTGGTGTGGTTAATAATTGCAATATTTCAGAGATACTCTGTCTGGCATTCTGAGTCTGTTTTGAGCTATACTGTTATGTACTGAGTTGAATAGGATCCAAACTGCAGCAGTCTGATTGGTCCTAGAACAATAGGATCCTAATTGCAGCAGTCTGATTGGTCCTAGAACAATAGGATTCAGAATGCAGCAGTCTGATTGGTCCTAGAACAATGCAGCAGTATGACTGGTTGGCAGGAACCACCCAATCATGCTCCAGATATAAGTGAATCCACAACCTGATTGGCTTACAGTAGAATTCCAGAATTAGCCAATCATGTGCAGCCCATTGTGTAAATAATGTATATAAAGCAGATACTTTGAGGGGACCTTCATTCATTCCTCCTCACCACTATGAGCTGAATAAAGAGCATGAAATCACTTTGCGACTCTGAGTATATTTCATATACATTGCCACAAAGCTCTACAAATCGATTCAGGGCAAGCCTTCATATCCACAGATGTCCAACATATTTTCAATCTTTATTTTTTTGTACTGTATAATTGTAGTATTATTGTATTATTTGCTGATTTTTTAAAAAAAGAATAGCAGTATATAAATATTTTTATAAATAAAACAACAAACAAGGCAGTTGTTTATTTATATATGATGATATATTGTAATATTCTTCATTATATACTCTTCAGTTAATGTAAGAAAGGCAAAGTCTGGCATATTTGTAATTAACTAATATACAGGAAATTGGAA
Organism: Podarcis liolepis; assembly: GCF_965112155.1. Classification (NCBI taxonomy): domain Eukaryota; kingdom Metazoa; phylum Chordata; class Lepidosauria; order Squamata; family Lacertidae; genus Podarcis; species Podarcis liolepis. Next base: position 12,552,090 of record NC_139571.1, on the reverse strand, counting down.
GTACCAGAATATTTTATTTTTAGTATAAACACATACACAATCTGTTCAAAGTAGATTGTCATTAAAATAAGTATATGGGGATTTTCAATACTACTGAACATATTTCTGGGAGACGCTGCCATGGGGGTTTGTTTTAGTTGTTTTTTTGTTTTTTTTTGAGTTTGGAATGCTATCTCCATCTCACCCCACAAAATAACCTGGAACAGGAGTAATCACATATAGAGTAAGTGTTGGGTTTGGAAGTCATGAAAAGCAACCCATTGAACACAGTATCTGAATGATGTGAAAAGGAAAGGTTGATGCTTAGTAATGTTGATGGGAAATTCATTTGGAAAAATAGCTTTAGAAGTAAGTCTCTCCTGCTCTACTAGCAGACAAGGACATATTTCAATGAAGATAGTTGTCCTGTGAAGCACAGCAGGGTCCTCTGTTACCATGTCAATTGCCATAACAGAAGTTTGAGAAAGGTGAAACCATTTATGAGCATTTCGGTCTTTATTTAATAGCGAGCAGATATACTCATACATGCTAGTAAGCAAATGAAGACCTCTGGCTTTGCTTTTAAAGAGATAGGCACCATAAATTGAATTTCAGATGTAATCAGTGTGATTTGCATCCCCTCAAACCCCTTGTAGCCAGGGAGTCCACATATATCATTTCTTCCTTCAAGCTCTATTTGCAACAGCTGGAGAATATTACCAAAGAGCTAAAACAGCTGCAGGAATAACCCTTTCAATTACTTTTCTGAGGACCAAGCAAGTCAATCACAGACTGAATGTCAGGAGTTCTTCAGTGCAGCAGAACTGAGCCAAGCTAAGAAAATGGGGTAGGTTAGACACCAATGCACTTTTTATCTGCTACAGCTAACAAAAAAAAACTGACAAAAATTCCGAGTTCTTCCCCACTACTAAAACATGATTGGTCCTTCTACTGATTTGTAATTTTAGCTGTAATTTAAAATAAAATCTGCATAGCAATTTTCATATACACTTCTATATGTGTACATTGCTTCTGTTTGTGGAACTAGAGGTCCTATAATAAGGACCAGTAGCTGAAGACTTCCAAATCCATCTCACCAAGGGTCATCACTTTTACCACCTGAGACAACAGAAAGTAGAGAATAGCATTTGGTCTTGTCAGCAAACTAAAGGGTGATGGAGTTTTAGATCTTGGCCCACTGACTGACCAATGGGGGAGAAGAGAGAGATAGTAAAAAAATAATAGACTATTGTGGCAATCACACAGGGTCCCCAGACGTTTGACCGTCTATTGATCCCTGTGCCACCACTGTGATTGCCTCTTCGCTGCCACCAACCCGTTTCTCTCGGGTACACACGGAGTCCAGATAGTTGTTAACATTAACAAATAATCAAGTTTATTTTTATAAGCATGAACAAGTTTAAGGTTTCAGTTAATTTTTCTTGTCAGTTTCTTAATCTTAGTTTCTTTACTGACCTATACGTTCCTAACAACTTCAAACTGATTATCCCAACTATCTATCTGACTCCACCTAACAGTTCCTCTCACTCTCTCACAACACAACTCGACCAACCCACAGACTTATCCTCCCTCTTCCTTCTCCAACTCCCAACCTCAATTGACTTTCAAAACCTCCCACTCTAACTTTTACTCCTCCCTTGCATACCCACTGGCCAATCACATCACACCCATTTAACCCTTTACTTATGACCCACCTAGGAGGCAAACGCCACAACTATATTATGGAACTACAGGCTTGAATATGTTTTCTGTTCTATGTCATTAAAGGAAACCGCGGCTATTGGTCTCATGTGAACCCTTGCATATGGGAATTCTGCTAGGATTCTGATAATTTAAAATTCCATTTAAAAGAAAGGATGTTAAATACATAAATATGTGGGCTTTTTATTGTCTTTTTGAAGCTTTCCTTGTTTGCATAGCTTTAATTGGCACCTGCTACAGATTTTGAAAAACCTATCTTGTTTAGAAAGGAAAGAGATGTCTGCACTCATGCTTGCAGAAAGAGGATAATGTGGCTTGAGTCAATAACAGCCCAAATGGCTTTGTTTTAAAGGTCCATCTCAATGTTTTCCAAATCTAAAATCCAAATGTTATTGTTTTAGTCAACCAGACAATAAAGGCAGCAAAATACACTCACAAAGAATACAGTAATCCCTATAAAAACATGATTACGTGATGCCATTAAAACAAGTCTTTGACATGTGTTATTATCTGAAATTGTAAGTTACTTCCACTTCCCTAAGAACAACTGAACAAATGCAGCAGTCCTGAATGTGACATAATAGTCTGTTCTGGCCAATGCAAATAAGGTTTATTTATTTTTAATTAAAGGATATTTATTTCCTTAAAAATTATTTTATTGGCTTTTCTACAAGCCATATACAGTGGTACCTCGGGTTAAGTACTTTATTTGTTCCGGAGGTCCGTTCTTAACCTGAAGCACCGCTTTAGCTAATGGGGCCTCTTGCCACCGCCACTCCTCCAGAGCACGATTTCTGTTCTCATCCTGAAGCAAAGTTCTTAACCTGAGGTACTATTTCTGGGTTAGCGGAGTCTGTAACCTGAAGAGTATGTAACCTGAAGCGTATGTAACTCGAGGTACCACTGTACAGCTACGCCCATGGTGTGTAATATAAGTAATTAATACAATACACATTCAGGATTAATAAACGTAACAATTCCTATCAAATATCAGTAAACCAGAGATCAACAAATTCCCTGCTCCTTCCCTTCACCCTTCCCTGGAGGTCACCTGTAGAAACTGCCACTGAGATCTGAGTATTAACAGCATTGAAATGATATTTCTTTGTTTTTGCGCATATGTACTAATCACAGTCTCAAAGTTTGAGAAATGCAGCTGATAATCCATTGGTTTCAATATACTCTTTCCTCATTTTTCCTTAAATGCCAGTTTTTCTGCCATGACTTCCTAAGTTAATGTCTCTCCCACCTTCCAATAAGTCAGTTCCTCTGCCATCTTGAATTCTAGCAGCAGCTAGCATAAAGGGGGTCCAAGGCCTTTCAAGCGTAGTAGTGATGCTTTTTCTTCTCCCTACATGTTCCATAGTGCTAACACTGGGGAAGGTGTCACTGCCTGGCTAATTTGCTACCTTGGAGCAATTCCACCAAGAATAATAACTTCTATTTCCCATAATGGGAACCAGCCTTAAGGGAGCTATATGCCAGTGCTAAATCTACTTCAGTGAGCTTTCCCTCACTATTGCAAAAATAGATTTAATTGGCTGTTTGTCCCATATTTTGTTCCAATGCTCATCGCTATTTGCACCCCAAGATGACTTTAGATGTTACTGATGTATCTATTAATGTAAATATGACGCTATTCTTTTCAGTGTGTTTATATTCACCTATTAAAGTGTTCAAAGTGTATCATATTCCTTGTAACATTTCCCTTATTAGCTGGATTAGTACTAAGATAAAGCATGTGGTATAAATATCCAATTAATGGGCATGTCCTATAATTTGTCTTTTATCCAGCATTAACAGTTGCCTGTACAGCGGTATCTCAGGTTACAGACGCTTTGTATTCATAAAAATCTAAGATGAAAAAGACTCCTTTCCTTCCAAGCTTTATAATGCACCAATTTCACATTACGACAAAACTACAAATGTAGCAGTAATGGGACTAGAGGTAAGGTTTCTTTCCTAAGTTAGTATCTCCACAGTTTCCAAACCAATAATGTGGCCTGTGTAAAAGGATTTGAAATCCTGTCAAAATTCCCTGTAAGGGAAGACCCCAGAATGAAACATTTGGTTTTGTTGTAGCTACTTCCAAAGAAAGCCAAGGTCTATTATCTGTCTCATAAAGATATGCTGTTACATTATGAAGATGAAAGGCCTTGTAATATTGAAGTAAATCAGGCTCACTCCGTTCTTTTTGTTGTATTTCATCCCCCCCCCCCAACAAACCCCTATTCGGTCTGAGTCTTGTTTTCAGATGGATGGATTTCATTAAAATACCCTGCCACTAAGCCCATGTCTTGGTGGGGACAACATGTAAAACATGGAAGTAAAAGTTTAACTTGGGAAGCAAAATCTTTTTGACTGCATTAATCTGACCTAATATGGCGAGTTTAGTTCCTTTTCAAGGTTTAAACTCTCCCTACTGGTTATAAATTCAGTTGCTGACATTTTAAGTTTTGGGGCTACTCTGCCATATCCCCCAATTTCTACCATCGCTACAGGAATTGCTAAGATTGGGCAATTAGATCTGGAGTCATAAGTTCTTTATCATCAGCAAATTGGCTGATTTTACTCTCCTGCTCATATCTTGACTCCAGTTGTTGCATTGTTTTTGTGGATAGCTTCTGCCAATGGTTCCAAGCAAAGTGCAAAAAGAAGAGGGGGCAGAGGACACCCCTGTTTTGACCCTCTGTTCATTTTAAACTGTCTAGAGTGGACTCTGATCGCAGCTGTGGAAGGCTTGTAAAGAACTTTTATGGCTGCTAAGAATCATTGCCTAAAGTTCATGACTTCTAGAACATGTAGCAAAAAGTGCCAATTCAGGTAACTGAAGGCCTTGTGAGCATCCAGGGACACCACACCCAGAGGTCTCTGATTTATCTTGCTAAAATGAATAGGATTCAATATTATTCTGATGGAGTCAGTGATCTACCTCTGTGTAATGAAGCCCACCTAATGGTAGCTAATTATTCTTTCAATATGAGATGCAAGGCCTGCAGTAAAAAATGTTGGCATCCAGGTTTAACAAGGCTGGTGGGAATCATTTTTTTTCTTCTGGCCTCTTGCTAGGCTTTAAAACTGCTGTGATCTTTGCCTCCAACCAAATGCCTGGCGGAGCTTCTCCATCAAAAATGCTTTTAAACAGAGCGCAGAGGTGGAGACAGTAACAACTCTTTCAAATGGACCTTGAGCTTGTTTGGAGGTTCTAGCAGGGGAGCGCAGCTATCGTATACCCTTGACCGAAGAACGGTACACTCCTTCTATCTGGGATGGTCGTCCTCTTCCACCGAGCGCGCAGCTTCGGGAGGGACGCACATGGAGCGGTGAGGGAGGAAGGGGACACCCGCCTAGCCAGCCAGATCAGCCGAATCAACCCTGGCGATCAATGGGGTGACAGATGTCGCAGCCAGATCGCCCTCACAATGCACAATGCCTAATAAAGGTTTGATAAGTAAGTAACAACTCTTTCAAAGTCCTGTAAAACTCCACCACAAGCTCATGAAGTCCTGGGGATTTGCTATATTTTAACATGACCTTTTCCTTCTTGATTGGGGTATTAACAAAATGATTGTGAGGCTCTCACAATTCTTTCAGAAGCATAGCAACTGAATTTGCAGACCCTCCAAGTGTCCCTATTTCCCAGGGACAGTCCCGGATTTACAGAAGCCGTACCGGTTTCTGATTTGATCTCGGAATGTCCCACTTTTCCTTAAAGGTAAAGGGACCCCTGACCATTAGGTCCAGTCGTGACCGACTCTGGGGTTGTGGCACTCATCTCGCTTTACTGGCCGAGGGAGCCGGCATACAGCTTCTGGGTCATGTGGCCAGCATGACTAAGCCGCTTCTGGCGAACCAGAGCAGCGCACGGAAACGCCGTTTACCTTCCCGCCGGAGTGGTACCTATTTATCTACTTGCACTCTGACGTGCTTTCGAACTGCTAGGTTGGCAGGAGCTGGGAACGAGCAACGGGAGCTCACCCCGTTGTGGGGATTCGAACCGCCAACCTTCTGATTGGCAAGTCCTAGACTCTGTGGTTTAACCCATAGCACCACCTGTGTCCCTTCACTTTTCCTTAGGATGCCCCTATTTTCATCAAGAAATGTTGGAGGGTTCGGAGTTATGCAAACCCTGAGTCAAGGAGATAAGTAACTATACAACCTTTAGAAGATATATGAAGGCAGCCTTGTATAGGGAAGTTTTTAAACGTTTAATGTTTTATTGTGTTTTATATATGTTGGAAGCCACCCAGAGTGGCTGGGACAACCCAGCCAAATGGGTGGGATATTATTATTATTATATAGGACACCCCTATTTTCACAGGAGAAATGTTGGAGGGTATAACTTTATATTCTTCATGGCAGCCATATAGACTTTTCTAATGGACATCATACGTAACTGAACAAATGTGGAGGTAGCGCTATTGACCAGATAATAGCCTTATCATTATTTCTGCTAGCTAATGCTTTTGAAGTGTTAGAAAGAACTGAAAATTATCATTTTCCAATATGACCCCATGTCCACTAATTGAATATGCATTACTAAATGAAATGGTAAACTTGACTGAAGAATTGCTGGGTGTGAATAGATTGAAATGGACTTTCATACTGAGTAGTGACATTCAAGAGAAACCATGTGGCATTTTTTCTGACTAAGTTGTGCCAATTGTTTTTGGATAAATATCCGAACCATGTAAATGTTTTCCAGCAAATTCTTTCAGAGCTCAGGCCCTGCTCCATTTTGCCCACAAATAGTCAAAATGCCAATGCTGGTTTCATGCTGAATGCAAAGTGACTAAGAAATATCTGGTTAGGAAAGTAATCACGTTTAGAAGCCAACTAAGGAATCTGCAGAAAAAGTAATTAAAATTAAAATGGAATATAAAAGATTGCTTAAGATGAATACATTAAAACCCAGTGGCACGATTCAGTTCTTGTAGTAATATAACAGAAGGAAGACAAATTCTGGGAACTCTTTTAAAAGAAGTGAGATCAGTGCTGGAAGCTTCAATTCCTGCCTCTAGATTATTTCTCTAATATATTTGGTGGCTAATCTAGGCAGCAATCTAGGCATGAGTTGGGAGGGTGTAAGGATTTCTCAAATTTACCAGAAGAGCATCCAGTCTCTTGGCAATAAAATAAAAGACTCTTATCTCTTGCCTGAAATCCCGTAAGCTCCCAAGGAAGGCCTGTTTCCGTCAGAGCTTTACAAAGAATATTCACCATGGTGGATGCCAATTCTGGCTGGCTTGTTTACTACAATAAACAGTGTAAGGCACGCTGCCTCAGTGGAAAATGAGTATCATCCTTCTGATTTATGAGAAAGAGGATAGGAATGACCCACAAAACTACCAGCCAATTAGTCTGCTAGATATTTCTTTGAAGCTATATGCCCGGTATTCTCTTTATTAGACTGGATGCAAACTAATGACATTATTCATCAAGAACGAGCAGGATTTAGAAGAGAATATGGCACTATTGATGAACATTTTACTTTGAATCATAAGATACTATAGTAAGAACACTAAGAATAGTGCCATATTTGTAGCCTTTATTGATCTCTCCATTGCTTTTGACTATATGAATCAACATAGATTGTGGGCGAAACTACAAAGCTCCAGCATTGGCCACAGACTTTTAGTAATACAAAAATTATACAGTAATATAGAAATGAGGGTTAGAGTTGGTTTATAAGGTGGTATGGCAGAAGCCTTTGAAACACTGTGAGGAGTGAAACAAGGATGCTTATTAGCTACCACAGTTACCTTTATTAAACTCTCATTCGTCACTAATCAGGAACAGAAATATTATCTTGATGTACGCAGATGATTTGGTACTTATATCTCTTCCCCGCTTGGGGCTTAAAAATATTTTTGATCCATTTAGTATATCTGCAAACCGGAAGGTCTATCTATAATTCCAAATCTATGATTGTGAGTTTTGTCAGACAGAGCCCGATGTATAAATGGAGTTCAGATCAGCAAATTATAGAACAAACTTGTTCATTTATGTATTTGGAGAGAGATTTCTGAAACCCTTGTTGACATATGGCAGCAGAACCGCCCTGGCAGAAATTGTTCAGCTCCTCTTGAGTGACACTAATGGTTTTGTGACACATAATGCTGGCTCTTTTGGCTGTAAAACAGCTGAAGCAGCCATAAAACAGACTAGAGAGTTGGATTATACTGCTACAAATGGTTTTGGAGATTTGGAGGTTTAATCTGAAGTTGAGTTAACTAATGGTTCTTCTGATTTTTTTCTCTTCCTTATATCATTTGATGTTTGCTACTATTTGAGACACAGGTGGCACTCATAGCTGTCAACTTACAGATTTGAAAATAAGGGACCAGCAGCCTCGAAAATAAGGGATCAGCAGCCAAAGTAAGGGATTTTCTGGGCACAGGTATGTTCAACTTCTGAGCCCCTCCGAGCCAAAGGCAGAAAGCCCATCCAGCAGCCAAACGAAGCCTCAAGTGGTGGTTCCCACAGCGCAGCAACCCGGCAAAGGGGATGCAGCAAGGAAAACTACCGTCACCTCTCCGCTGGGAAGTGCTGAACAAAGGCGAGTCCCCAGACAACGCGGCCGATTTGATCGGCACAAGGCATGCAAGCTCCACCCCCCAGTCGTTCTTAGACTCCTTATTGGGTGAGCAACGCAGCCAAGCAACACAGTTGGAGCCTCCCTCCTCCCTGGCTGGCAGGGAGGGAGGGAGAGGAGCTGCTTCCTTTGAAACCTGGGAAATTTAAGGGACATCATCAATAAAAGACAGCAGCGGGACACAGTGCTGGGATAAGGGAGTTTCCCGCCAAATAAGGGACGGTTGACAGCTATAATGGTGCTGTGGTCTAAACCACAGAGCCTAGGGCTTGCTGATCAGAAGGTCGGTGGTTCGAATCCCCGCGACGGGGTGAGCTCCCGTTGTTCGGTCCCCGCTCCTGCCAACCTAGCAGTTTGAAAGCGTGTCAAAGTTCAAGTAGATAAATAGGTACCACTCCGGCGGGAAGGTAAACAGCGTTTCCGTGCACTGCTTTGGTTCGCCAGAAGCAGCTTAGTCATGCTGGCCACATGACTCAGAAGCTGTCTGCGGACAAACACTGGCTCCCTTGGCCTATAGAGAGAGATGAGTGTGCAACCCCAGAGTTGTCTGTGACTGGACCTAACGGTCAGGGGTACCCTTACCTTTACCTTTACTTTTACTATTAAGTTTGTATTTTGGTATATAGTAATTATCATAGCCATTGGCTAGCAGCTGGATGACAAGCTCTGGGCTAAGCCACCATATTAAACAGATGATGTCAACCCCCCCTCCCCAATTTTGTTAATGCTCTATAACCCAGCTTCCTTCTGAATTCTCATTTCAGTAATATATCTTATGCTCCTTTGTAACTCTTGGGTATTTCACTTCATCTATCCATGTCAAACCACTGATAAATTGCCTACAAAAAATTATAGTTTCGACTTTTTATTGCTGTTACTGCTTTTTAATAACTACCTGCTGCAGGTATCTTTCCACAATGTGTCAGACACACTTTGTTTAGTAGCAGCCCTTTAGATTTATGCAGAGTAATTTCTGAAGCCACTTGACAATTCATTCACTGTTGGGAAGGAGAGATGCTGGTGATAACTTTCCTGGCTGTAGAAAGATGTGTCTGATTATATTGGCAATAGACTAATCGTGACAATTTTTGTTGCTGAAAAATAATTCTCAGCAAAAATATGGCTCTCTTCTCTTTGCAAGAAAGTGTTATGGGCATTTTATGCTGCAAATGCATAAAATTGTCAAAGTGAGGTCTGAAAATATTCCATCTGCGGAGAAAAAAAGCATGCATAACGGAGACTTTTTCCATGTAGAAAGAGCAATCATACCTGTTTTCCACATAAATAACGACAGCAGCAGTTCTTGGGGCAACTAAACAGCCATAAAAGTGTCATGTGTGCAAAAGGATGCCATAAATATTTACTATGCTTACAGAGAGAAGAATCTCATAGGTAAACTGGTCCCAAGTTTTTAAGGAAGAGATGAACTTATCCCCTCTCATTTTTCTGGACAGAACTGTTTGTTTGTTTGTTTGTTTATCCAAATGGCCCCCAATGTATTAAATGATTAAAGACCTCCCAATGTTTGAGACTACCTTTTCTGTTTCACCATAAGGATTACAGATATGTCCAGGAAATTCCAGACGTATGGCAACCTTAATTGCTGTTAGTGGCACCAGTTAAGCCCTGCTCCCAAATGCCTTTTGAGGAAAAATGCTTCAAGACGGAATATTCAGAATAATAATAATAATAATAATAATAATAATAATAATAATAATTTATTATTTATACCCCGTCCATCTGGCTGGGCTTCCCCAGCCACTCTGGGCGGCTTCCAAAAGAATATTAAAATACTATAATACATCAAACAGGTCTGCCAACTCATACCCTCCGACATTTCTTTGATGAAAATAGGGGCATCCTAAGGAAAAGACCATAAAGAAGGCTGATCGCCAAAGAATTGATGCTTTTGAATTATGGTGCTGAAGGAGACTCTTGAGAGTCCCATGGACTGCAAGAAGATCAAACCTATCCATTCTTAAGGAAATCAGCCCTGAGTGCTCACTGGAAGGACAGATCGTGAAGCTGAGGCTCCAGTACTTTGGCCACCTCATGAGAAGAGAAGACTCCCTGGAAAAGACCCTGGTGTTGGGAAAGATGGATGGCACAAGGAGAAGGAGACGACACGGAGCAATGGATCCAAACTACAAGAAAGAAGATTCCACCTAAACATTAGGAAGAACTTCCTGACAGTAAGAGCTGTTCGACAGTGGAATTTGCTGCCAAGAAGTGTGGTGGAGTCTCCTTTTTTGGAGGTCTTTAAGCAGAGGCTTGACAACCATATGTCAGGAGTGCTCTGATGGTGTTTCCTGCTTGGCAGGGGGTTGGACTCGATGGCCCTTGTGGTCTCTTCCAACTCTATGATTCTATGATTCTATGACAGAGGACGAGATGGTTGGACAGTGTTCTTGAAGCTACCAGCATGAGTTTGACTCAACTGCAGGAGGCAGTGGAAGACAGGAGTGCCTGGCGTGCTCTGGTCCAGGGGGTTACGAAGAGTCGGACACGACTAAACAACAACAACACAAGGAAAGGTGGGACATCAGAAACCAGGATGGCCTTTGTAAATCCGGGACTGTCTCTTGGGAAGTAGGGACACTTGGAGGGTCTGCAAGCTTTGGAACTCTGCAATAATGGGAGAAATTAACATGCCACCTTAAGGCACTAAGAAGCCCAAAGGAAGACATACTCATTCTCAACAATCTGGATTGATTTTATTTCTTTTGGTAACCAGGAAGATTGTGAGATACATAGAATAGGATTATAAATGTTGAGTGATAAATTGGGGGGGGGGGGGAGGAAGATGGTGAGATACAACAGACCCAGGAATACATAGTTATGAGACTCATAAAAAGGTTCATTCAAAGTTATAACAGCAGTTTTACTGCATTTTAAAACCATTTTAATTCCATTGCCTACCCTAGGCTACAGAATGTAATCAACCGGTAGTTGTAAATGCATTATTAAATAGATGCACAGAGTGTCAGTAACTATTAAAAATGCATCTATGAAACACAAGCAAATATAAACGAACTGGCACAGAAATACTAAGCCTGCAATTGTGTGAACTGCATCCTCTTCCAGACAGAAAATAGACCCATGAATTTTTAAAGGGCTGACAGCGTTTCCATGCTCTCTAGCATTTTATTTGCTGAGGAACAGATGTGGAAATATATTACTCACATATGTCCGTCCAGGAATCATGCACAAGCTCCAGATGTATTCCATCTCCACCCTCATGTCTTTTTGATGTCCAACACTGGGTATCAACAACATTGCTAGTACTAGTCATTTGGCTTTATTTAGAAGCTGGTCAAAGGCTGAACTGGATGTTATACAAGAGATGGCGTTTCCACCACTACATGTTTCATTCTTCTCTCTTCTTGGTTGTGCATATATCTAAATTGGATGGAAATTCATTTTTTCAGTTTGGAGTTTTGGGAATGAAATTTGTCATCTGTTTATTTCAAGAGACATTTGCACTCTGAACTGTGCCCTGATGTTTTTATCTATGTTTTACATTTATCTATGTTTTACATCCGTTAAATGCGTTGTAAACTTCATATAGGGAAATCCTGTTGGCGAAAAACGAGACTCCACAATGTCATCTGGTGTCACAGTGTATTAACACATATAAAGTGTTTTATCTTTACAAATGTAGCTGAGTCCAAGGACATGACTTATGCTAAAGTGAACATGGAAAACCCTCAATACAGCATGCTAAGCAGGAATATTTTCATGGAACTTTGAAGTGTCAGGCATAGCCCTACTGGCTTTAGCCCAAACGTAGCAGAGTTTTCCTGCACAGCGAGGAAGCTAGTTGCGGCGGTAATGACTAGTCAGCTAGACTCAGAATAACTATTTACAGGATTTATTAAAAGGAAAAATAAAACCAGCAGAGTTTCTGCATACAAATAAAAGCAAAATAAATCCTCTCTTTCTCTCTCTCTCATAACCATACACAGCACTTCTAACTCCTAACACACCTCAAACCAAACTGAGCTAGCAATCCCTTGATAACAGAGTTGAGTGCTGGTCGTTAACCAATCAGAGTGAGTAGTTTCTAGGTCAAGCAGACCTGGGCTTTCTGCCAAGAGTAAATTGACACCAGCTTGAGTTAATTGGTGAAGCTAGAATCTGCAAGTTTCCCACGAGAACCAATTAACAGAAACTGAACATATTTTTTGTTAGTTGATTGAATTTTATTACGTTTTGAGAAGGCTATGCCTTGGAAACTGAAATTTCTTTCTTTCTTTCTTTCTTTCTTTCTTTCTTTCTTTCTTTCTTTCTTTCTTTCTTTTATAGCCACCATTCTGCCCAAAAGATATCAGGGCGGCCAACACATCAATAAAAATATAATTAAAAACATTATACAACAGGCCCACAAATGTGGCCCTAATTTGTTTATTAAGTTTGAAAAATCACATTCTCTCAGCCAATGATTTCAAGGTTGCCAGGAGCAGTAACTTTCAGCCGTGGTAAACTTGGTAAATGTTTTAAAATTCCTTCTTTATAGTTAGATCATAGGGGAGACAAACATACCTCAGAAGGGAGGGCATTCTACAACCAGGGAACCAGCACTGAAAGGCTCTGACAAGAGTCAACGCCAAACTGGTATCACCACCGCCTGCCAACTGTAGGGTTTGAAATTCAGTGCAGAAATAAAGGGGGGGAAATACTTGAAAAAGAAGAAATCATATGATTTAGAAGCACACACATTCACATTCAACTCAGAATGCCTATTAAGTGGCTAAGCAAGTCAAGTAAGGTTAAAAATAAAGGTTGCAATCCCCCCCCCCCAAGCAGGCTGATGTGTATTTCATAGGATTGCCAACTTTTATGGGTTGATCGGGCAGCATTAGCAAGGGGTTCCCATGCCCTAGGGAAGGGGCATATTACAATATTGTTCTATTATTATCCCACAGGGGGGAGGTTTTTCTACACCAGCCAGAGGGATAGGGTTTGTTGCTTAAATGTTACAGTGCAAATGGGCCTCTCGTTGGAATGTCTAAGCTTGGGCAGATAGAGATAAAGAAATATAGGGATTTTTCCTGCTGTCATTTTGACTCTTTTCAAGCGTCTCTATTGCTCCGAGGATCTTATCAGATAAGAGGTTCATAAAGAATGTCCTTCACTATAATCACCCCAGCTGATTTCTGCAGGTTGCATAATTGTTAAATGCATAGGAGCAAGCCTTTCAAGTCAGTTGGCAAGCCTAGCCTTTAATGGCCGCAATGAAAAAGAGGAAATTTAACAGGTTAAAGCACACACAGCCACCCCCAAAATTCCCCTTCCCCTCATGCTTGCTTCTGAAGGCTCTTCTGTGCCTTCAGAAGCTTCCTGTCACAAATCCACCTACTGAATAAAAAACTATTTTTATTCATCTGCTGTGGGTTTTTTCCCTTTTTGTATCCTTTCAGGCCTAACTTCTAATCTCTGGGTCTACCTAAATTACGAGGCTGAGGCCTGGTCTATCAGATCGTTGCCTGGAAACCATTGCTTAGCAACAGCAGAATAAGCATGTCCATTGACTAACGTTCACCAGAAAAATAAATAAATCCCTTTTAAATAAAAGCTTCCGACGAGTTACACAACTGATGGGCAAAAGTAAATACTAGCTTTCCCCCTTTAACTACTACCTATTTCCCAAAATGCATGGTACGAAATGGATAACTTTCCCATAATCTTTTTCTCCCTGCACCTGTCAACATGCCCAAGTCTCTCATCAAATGTTAAACTCATTCCAAAGAAGCAATCTAACCCATGTGTGGCATATACCACCCACAAAGCTTCTTCCCCTACACTGCCAAGTTTCAAGCCAATCCATTAATTGATTGCAAACTTGTCATCTTATTTGTTTATTAAATTTATATTCTGCCATTCCTCTCAAAGGAAATCCAGAACCTTGTTCTCATTGGAATGCTGAGAAAGCAGTTCAGCCAACCCCATTAATAACAGGCCTACAAATGTGGCCCTAAGATGAGTTATTTAAATGGAATAAATACATCTCAGTACCTCTTCTCCCTCCTCCAGTTCTTGACCCAGAAAGCTGTCTAAAGACAAACGCCAGGGTGAGGTGAAGGGTTTCAGGGATGGCCAAGCACCACCCGGATTTGATCTTCTGCTGCAAGCAGGAGGGCGTAGCTATTGGACGACCATGTGAAAAATTGAGATGGCTGTCCCAAGATCGTCAATCTGGGCAGCTCAAAAACAGATTTCTTCTATGAGCGAAAGAAGTATGGCTTTCAGAAAAGGTGATCCCATCTCCACCATGGTACATTTGCTGGAGACTGCAAGGATTCTTTTTATAAAAAAGGACTACCATCTTACTGGAAAGCAGCTCATTTGTTCTTAGTCCTTAAAATTTGTTGCAGAAACTAGTATGTCAAACTCAATTTGGAGGTTGCTGTCTTCCTTGCCATTCCTCAGTGGTCCCTAATGTTACCAAGGGAGTTGAGCATTTTTATTGCATCTGTGTCTCAGAGGAAGGAGATTTACATTTCAGCCCCTGTGACTTCCAATCTACCCCTTAATATATAAGCAACCTAAATTTCTGTTGACTGAATCCTTTCACTTAGTGTTATGACTGTGCCTATATTTTCTCTGAAGTAAGCCAAGCCACAGCATCTTTGTGAATTATGCATCAATAAAGTTTTATAGTATTCTAAAAAAATAAAAATAAAATAAAATAAAGACAAACGCCAGCTCCCTCAGCCTGAAAGCGGAGGTGAATGCTGCACCCCATAGTCATCTTTGACTGGACTTAACTGTCCAGGGGTCCTTTACCTTTTACTTTTTCCATGCAGTGCATGCACAAGCGACATCTTAAGGAGTCCCACTGATTTACGTTGCCAGAAAAAAAAAGAAGAATTCATTAACAAACAAACTACAAACACGTTAGTCTACTTTTTTGGACTATAGAATCTCAGTCCCTTAGGTTATGTCATCTGGCATGGAAGAGTGGAAATGTTTTAATTCTAACAGAGTGCCATGAAGAGGAGAGGAGGATCATTTTTATTGAGGGAGATGTCCTCATTCTACTCCATAGGCTGTTAGGATGGAATGTCCTCATGGTCTGGGGTGCAAATTTTAGACCTCGAATGAATGGGTAGGATCATTTGCCAGCAAAGGGTACACCATATATAATGATTTCTGCAGGAGTGCCAGCTCCAGATCTCAAGTGTATGAGTTGAAGAAAAGCAGCTGGATTGCACCAATACATTGGAACTGAAGTTGATTATCTCATCATGCTTGGAATTTGATTAATATACAGGCAACTGCAACAGAGTGAGGTTTGGCTTAAAACACACGGACAATTATTAGCTGAATGCAGGTTTTTATGTAACTACAGTTAACAACAGTAATCTGCCATGCTAGAGCAAAAGCTACTTCTTTGTGTCTGTCGATGACTTCAGGTAGTCCTCCACAGAAGGCTAATAGAATCAGAGGGATTCCTGATGCTCCTATGGGAGCTGATGTCCTAGATGGCTTGTGGGCTACTTAGGTGACATGATTTCTCCCAAGCGCCTCTCACACGATGCAGATCCAGCTCAGCCAACTGGTTTTCCAGGAAATAGAGGGACAGTGATGGAAGCAGGGAGAGAGAGTTACTATAGAAGATATGAATTCTAGGAACACATCAGTTTATCCACACTTCCCCTTGTCCCACTGTTTTCCCCTGGGGAAAACCACTCTTTAGCATTCAATTGAAGGGAACTGCAATTCAGGTTTTCCCTTGGAAAAGAGCTGGGCAAGGGAAAACCACTCAAACCCATACCTAGAAAGCGTGGGCCAAGCAGGAAAACATTCAGACGCATGCTTTCTAGGCACAGCACAAGTGTCACGAACCCAGAGAAGGGCTCCTTATTGAGCCTACATGGTAGCAGAGATGATGACTGACACATCATCAGTATCATGTCATCTACAAGGTGCTGTTTAATGGAGTGGATCCTGCCAAATTACAGGATGCTGTCTTCAGAAGCTCCCTTGCACCTTCGGCGAGAAGAAGTATCAGCGCCTCTGAAGCCAGGAGAGACCATGGACCAGAAGCTCAAAAGTTTGCTTTTCGTCACCTTTCACACTCTGCTAGTGACTTCCTCCATAACCAGCAGGGTCAAGTCTGTTCTGCTCTGCATCCCCTCTCCCTCTACCTCCTCCATCAGTTTGTGAGTCTGTGTGCCTTAATGCCCCCCTCTCGCCACTCACTGCTTTTCCTTCTGCCTCCTTCCTTCCTTCCTTCCTTCTTTCCTTTCCCCCCTTCCTGCAACTTTCAACCACACTCTCTGTCTTTCTTTCCTCCCAGCCCTGCTGGGAGTCTGCTCACACTTCTAATAGCACTGCTGGTCAACTGGGGAGGGGGCCCCAGAGGGCTATGTCTGGAGACAGCCTTCCTGGCTTCCTTAGAGAGTGTTTTGAGCTTTGGATCAGTCCAAAGCACTCTGAATCGATTCAGATTCATGGAACCTGCTCAGGACTGATCCGGAGGTGTGATGACTTGCTTTGGACCAGATCCAAATCGTGCAGAATGAGCCCAGTTTGATTCTGGATTCAGCTGAATTGTTACGATTTTCCAAGGTTCATCCAGCTTTTGAACTCATTTCATACATGAGTCTGATCCTGTAGGTGGTGGTATTTGAATAGATGGGTTTAAAAATCATCAGGGCTACATGCACCCCAATCTACAGAGAAATTGTTTTCACTGCTGAGCAACTGTTTTAGTCAGGCCCCACCAGCTGAGCCTCCAGCTGCTTTACAGGGATTCTAAGGACACTGTCCAAATTGCATACAAGAAACTGCAGTGAAAAATGAAACCTGGAGACATGGGAGTGATGTAAGGGATTATATAATAGGCTTGGGAGAATCAGCTGGACAGTGCAACCATGTTTACAATTTTATGGTAAAACTACCGTTCATACTCGCTACAAGCCAGATCTCATTTTAAGAGATAGTCCTGGAATTTACAAGATTTGAATAAGTTGCATTTTGAAGAAGATTGCGGCTCCAGGCACAGTGAAGCTATGGGCGGTAGGGCCAAGGCATGGTGAATTAGTAATAAACACAGGACAACCACAGGCCACAACTTTATTGATTACAGATGTCAGTAGGTTTTGGTACAAGCGTTGGGTATGTATCTTGAATCAACCAGCCCGTCTGCTGGCTGATTATTTGGCAGGGTTAACCAAGGTTAAGGATCACCCTTTGATGTACATCAAATTGGGGCATCCCACTGAGATCGCCATCTGGGCATTCTCCCCTGGATCCTTTTAATGGGATACTCTGATTCCTTGTGGTGGTGGGTGCTCCTGACCTCCTGTCCATCTACACTGAGGATCCAACCCAATGTCTTATCCACCATCAAGTTGTGACAATTGCTATGAGGTAGGCAAAACCCCAGAGAAGCCAAATTTTTCTGAAGGCAAATTCCTCCTTTGTCCTGAATACAGCGGCCAAAGGCTTCCATAGCAAGATTTTATGCACTTACCTTTGGGCAGACCACACCTAAAGCATGGCGTGGGGTGAGTGGGGAATCCAAAATCAGCTGAGGCTGAGGCCAGACCATAATTGCCCTTTTCCCCAAGCTGGCGGTAAACGTCTAATCTTGCCAAACAGCATCAATAATAAAAAATAGCATATCTGTGTTGATAAAAAATATTTTGCAGTTATATTGACCAATGAGCCTTCCAACTACACTTTGTAAAGACTTCCATGTATGTTGCAGCTGTAGAAAAAGAGTGACATGATTAAGGACAAAAAAATTGTTTTTCTGAACCCATGTAGTAGTGGGGAAATATGGAAAGAAAGAATGAGAAAATCTCATAAATATGCTCTATGAAGGGATCTCTGAAAGAATTACTATATTGGACAAAAATATCAGCTGAGGGAAAAGATATAACACATGACTGGTAAGCCAGGCCACCTAGTCATTTTGACACTTTGGCACCCTATTTGCAAAATTTAACAATTCCAAAAGACAGACACACTTTCACTTTCACAAGATTGAATATAGTGCCTTTGGCTGTACTTGAGGGTCGATTTCAAAGAAATTCACTAGAAAAACGGTTATGTCCCTGTGGAAATGGCAGTATTGAGTCAGTGGCTCATGTGCTTCTGGCCTGCACTCTTTATAAAGATTTGAGGAATGAGGTGATTAACTTTCCATTATTGTCCATGCTGGGTCGCTCAACCATTGCTACTGTGTCCTTTCATTTAGCAGATCAAGATGATCAGGTGACAGCAAAAACTGCAAGGTTTTAGCAGGGGCAGTTAGAATAAGATCTATTATTTGATTATTGATGCAGTGGCGTAGCGTGGGTTGTCAGCACCTGGGGCAAGGCAAGTAATTTGCGCCCCCTAACCCGTGGATTTGCGCCCCCTAACCCTAACCCCCAGATGTTGCGCCCGGTGCAGCCGGGCCCCCCTGCACCCCCCACGCTACGCCACTGTATTGATGTACCCCCCCAACATTTTTAGTAGATATTACAGCCTTTGCCTCTGCTACTTTTACAGTGAAATTTAGTTGAAAATTGGAAATGTTGGGAGTAAGCTTTTCAGCTATATCTCACTGATACTGGAGTTGATAAGGCACCTAAGAATGGCAGGTAAACATTTTGTTGAGCTGTGTTGGGGACAATACCTTTGTTTTTCCTGTTGTTGATGGCTGAAAAGATATCACAGAGGTCCTTGCAGGATTTAGGATAGGCTACGCTCCTTGCAATAATCTAGTGCTTGAGCAATATTTCTTTTGAAATCGTTTGCAGCCTCATGCAGATGTTACTGAACAGTTTGCTACTGAACTCAGACTCAGAGCTAGTAATGGTTGATTTGGCCCTGCAGTCAATGATACACAGAGGATAAGATTATTTCAGTGTGAAGGAGGAAAAGCTCCCAAGGGACCCTGATTTTTCTCTGGAACAATTGAAAAGTGCAACATAACAGAAGTAGCAAGAGTTCAACTGAACACCATGACATCTTCTTTAATATCTGGCAAGGAGCCACATCCAGTAATTAGGGGTTTCCTGCATGGACTCTGGGATCTGAGAAGTCACAACCTAAATATAGATATGACCAAACCAGAGAGGATATGTGCCCCCACTGTGATGCAGTATAAAACTAACATTCGCGAAGACTTGGCATAAATGTGCCATGAAAAACCATTATACCAGGGCAAGGCAATTAAAGCCATTAGATTCTAGCAAAATCAAGAATGTCAACTCAAAATCAAGAGCTTGATTTCAACAGTAGCTTACTGGGAATTAGCTCATAATACCGCTTAGCCGCCTGAAAGCCAAGGGGGTTGGACAGTGTGCTGGTTTAACCTTCCAGAGACTTCCAGTGAAATTCTGACCGAATACAGGAGCAGAGGGGAATATTTTGCCTGTTAAACCCTTTGATAATTATCTGGTAGGAAAGAATTAACTAAGAATGCTGTAACCCTTGTGGCTTATGCTGGACCTCAGATACAGTCATTGGGAACCATCGTTCTTAAATTTGTTTTCTACAGAAAACAGCCAGGCTACTGTTTTTTATAAGACCCCTCCTCCTACCAGAGGGGAGGGGTTGTGGGCGGGAGCCGGTTCCTGATTCAGCGGGGCGCGGCGTATTTGGCTCCCTGTGTCAGTTATCCCAGTTATCCCAGCTGCCGCGCCGCGCCCTTTAGCCAGCCAGTAGGGCTGGCTTAGGGGTGGGGTTTATCCTAGTGGCAGTGCCGTACCCCATTCTGCTTCAGCGAGGTGGTGCTGTTTCGAGACGATGGCTGTGGCGATCACACAGGGTCCCCGGACGTTTAACGGTCTATTGATCCCTGTGCCACCACTGTGCTCGCTTCCCCGCTGCCACCAACCCGTTACTCTCGGGTAAAACAGACAGTTGTTAAAAGTGTACCAAATAAACAAGTTTATTTTATAAACATTAACAAGTTTATGGTTTCTCAGATAATATTTCTGTCAGTATCTTAACTTTAGTTTCTCTACCGGCCTATACCTTCCTAATACCTTCTGACTGACTGATTATCTCAACTGTTTGACTGACTCCTCTTAACAAATTCTCTCACATCAACTAGCCCAACCCACAGACTTCTCCTCTCTGTCTCTTCTAACACACACTGTCTTCTCAACCACCGTAACTCTAACTCCCTTCTCTTGGGTTCCCATTGGTTAGCCATTTTACAATTAGTTGACCCTTTCCTTATGAACCCAGTATGATGTCACACACTTACGAGGGCAAACGCCATGATGGCGTTCATTTTTCTGATCAAGAAAATGATGTGTGGCTGGCCTATATCATCAGAAGCATTAGGGATTGGTTGCAGCTGTGAGGGTATTTGGCGGTGAATCTCTTTTGGCTCGGGTGGCGGTTAGGCATTGGAATATGTGTGGTGTCAGAGGGCAGGTTGTGGTCATCACCTACCCCTCCCCTTGTTGGGTATTCCATTAAAGGGATCCAGTGGTCGTGGATCCTGTGCAATGCCCTGTTGGTGGCTAGGGCCATGGCACGATCCCTGGTGACGTCCGGGCATGCTTCCAGTTGTATTTGCATCAACAAGCTCCTCCCACTGGTTGTTAACCCTCGAATGACTCCCCACTGAGTGGGGTGGAGTCATGTATAGATTGTTAGATCCAATACTACTCACGTGCTGTAACCAATAAAGTTGTGGCCTTATTTAGCCCATTACCTAAAATACATGTGTCCTTGTGTCTTATTTATCCCTAAGCAGGTGTCGGGTCCTCGACTCACAACAAGCTTTTCAACCCTTCCAATATTGGACAGGGCAGCTTGTGAGACACCGGACCTTGTTTATTGGGTTGAATCTCTGACATAGGAGCAGCTATTTGCTATATACTCTGACATTTTGTTTATCTTGCTGAGCCTGATGGACCTTACCAGCAGTAGTTCCTGTTAGAAATGAGTGTCAAAAGGTTCCTTTTGCAATACTCAATAAAGTGTACCTTGAGTCAGTTGGAAAGTGCAGGAATGATATCTAGGGTTTCAGTCCCTTGGACTGAGTAAACAGTCTTGTAATTATAGAAAAGGAAAATGGGAAGTTACTCATATACCTGGACACCCATGATGTAAATAAAGCATCTTGGAGACATCTTCATACTACCGGAAGCGATTCTGAAATATTTAACCATCATACAGAGCAACCAAAACAATTTCTGTGCCCAAACCAGGCCTAAACCTCAGTGGAAATGGATTTAGAAAATCAGTTTCCTCTAGGAGCACCTAGATCTAGTCCACAATCACCTGCTCAAGAACCTTGCCCAACAAGGGGAAATTGGCCTGTAATTACTTAGATTTTCCAAATCCAGGGGGGTTTCTTGAGAAGTAGTTTTACCATCTACAGGCAATGAAGAAGGATCTTTCATACCCCCAATCTCCCATATACGTTGACCTGTTTAAAAATAAACTAAAGACCATTTAAATATGACAGAGTGTGTGTGAGAGACAGAAATGTGGAAATATTATGTATTTCTACAGCACATTATTCCTCCATTCCCTTCAAAACCTGCTGACGTATTGAAGATTTGCCAGAGATACCATACTATAACTCCCATTTGACAGCTTCAGCAGTCTGTGTTTAAATAATATGCTGACTAGCCAGTATTTTACATCTGTCTCAGACATATGTCTAACTTTAACTTTTTTTGTACAGTACTGTTTAATCCGTTTGGTTTTCCCTTTCAACTCAATATTTCATGTTAGGATCTAGCCTGCAGTGTTAACATTGCTGGGCCCTATTCAATATGGCTTGACCTGCTCAAAAGGAGACACCGAGAGAGCAAAACTGACTACTGAAGATCATTTGAAAAGGAATCAACCCAGGGCGAACAAGCAGAAAAAGAGACAGCAAAATGTCTAGGCCCAGAAGGGATATTAGGCAATTCGAATGAGGCCAGCACAACGTGTTTCTTGGAAATGATATATTTATCCCCAGTTCTACTTCCCATGGAGAGCCTCACATCTAACCATTGTGTTAATTTGCTTTGCAGTGGTGCTACACATGGAACAACTGACAGTCTGCAAATCTCTCTGAATGAACGTAAAGGAGCCATTTGGGGAAAGAACCAACCTAAATAAAACATTTCTGTTCCAAACCAAGCATTTAATACTTTGGAATTTAGATGCATGCAACTTCTTCAAACAGTGGCCAAGGGTGGGAGTGGGACCTGCAGTAAAATTCTCTGCAGGGAACAACTTCTGAGAATATCAGATAATATCCTGCCATTGCCTTGACAAAGAAGCCAAAGCTCTTCAATTTGTCTTCCTGGGAAATAAATACACTGAGGACGGGGAAACTTCCAAACACCTGCATCTGAACCGCACACAAATCTAGTGTGTTAAGCGTGGCAAGATATTAACTCACTTTTCTAGAGAATTCTTGAAACAGTTCCCCCCAAAGTTACGTGAGTAGGGGAATCCACAAGGCATACTCTGCAAAAATTGAAAATTCTGAATCTACAGAATGAGTGATCAGGTTTTTTGTCTAGCACCCTGCTAGGCTCTCACCGTTAAAACAAACTTCCCCTTCCTTCAGAATCTATTGGTAACGTAGTTCAGTTTTGGGTTAGGGGCATGTCAGGGGACTGGGAAGGTGTGGTGGGTGGCTGCCTACTCTGGCACAACTGGTCTGCTGTAATATACAGTTACTGACTCACACTTGTGGATGAAAGAGGTAGTCTGAGCCCATAGCTCAGGTCATAAATGGATTAGCAGGCTGTCGTCTGGCTCTGCTCTCCCTTTCTCAGTCTCCCTTCATTCTTTTTAGAACAATCTTTCAAGATCCTTTTTGTAAGGAAACAAAGTGCTTTTCTTTTAAAAGTCATTTGGAACATTTTTTCCATCTTAATTTTATCGGCAGTAGATGGAGACTTGTTTGTGGTAGTGTCTGGAAACTGTGAGTAAAATCTTCACTAAGAGTCTGTGATTTATTCTAGCCTAAGTATTTCCATGGGGAATGTTTGTTTAATGGTGGATGAGGGCAGGGGCAAATCTAACCAATGGGAGCTTGCCCATTCCAGCATGCACTTCATTCCCTGGGGACCAGACAAATAGATATTTCTTTCAATTGTGCCCCAAGAGGCAGTGTGTGGCATGGGATTAGATAACGTAACAGATAACTCTTCCTAGTGGTGCAGGACAGGGGTGCTTCTCTGACCATCTTTCCTTCCTCCCTGCCTCTACCTCTACTCCACCAAGCCGCTGCAGAAGATGACGGTGGGAATCCGGCCTGAGCTAATGAAGTTCCTGTGGCTGAGGTTCACAGGGAGCAAGCTGTGCTGCTACCAGAGAAGCTAGTAATGCTCCTTCCCGTGACCCCTGCCCCTGCCATTCCAGAGCACAAGACCATCACCATGGGTCCTAGAAGTAGGTGTGGTTACTTTTGTCAATGGAGGCATTGTTGTAAACAAAAAACTGCTATTTTCCCCTTATGGGGTATCCAAAAGCCCATATAGAGTCCTTACGTAGGTTCCTTATTGGTAGGAGAAAATAACAGAGGCCAACCAGAGAATACTGAGAAATCAGCTAGTAAGCCTGATTTTTATTGATCTGTTGCAACAGGGTGCTCCCCTCACACGCAGGAAAGGAGGAGGAACCCAGAACAATGGTGCGCAAGGCCTTATATAGACATTTTAAATTCCCTGCCCTGGAGCTCAAGACCACCCCTCCACACATCATACATACCTCACAGAAGCGGTGTAACCCAAGACCACCCCCCACAAACATCATACCTACATTACAGAAAAGATGTTGTTGTTTTTCCTGTCCGCCAGGTTATCTGATTGCCTTTCCTGATAGTCTGTCACCCATTAAAATGTTGATTACTCAATTCCTGAGACAATGGGAAGGCTCCCTGATCCCCCTCCCTCCTTGCAGAGAAAACACCCAGTCAGCCTGGGAATCAAAAATGATTTCAGGTCGGTCTTCCTGTGCTGATCTATGTAAGTGCTTGGTTGGCACATTTATGAACATTTTATATATATCTAAGACCTCAAAATTCCTATCACAGCATCAAGCATCCCTACTTTGGTGTGAGGAGGATGGTGGTGGGATACCTTCTCCAGGCACTGGATGCACGATTGGTTCATGGTTCCAAGGCTTCTACTCCTCTCCAGGCCAATGGTCTCGATGTTGTGGTGGAATGCTTTGTGCCCTCCCACTGGAGGGCTAGGAGTCCTAGCAGTCACTTGTGGGTGTTGCAGTGGTGCCACCGCCCTAGTGGCATGGATTGTGGTCTACCTGCATGGCAGACTGCCTGCCCCATGACTGATGCTGTTGGGCCTGGGTCTTGGTAGAATGAAAGGTGGCTAGAATCACTTGCTAGGTTCGTGAGGGGGAGGCTTACCTGCCTTACAGTGGGGGAGGCAGGTGTCAACCCTTCCTGGGCACAGAGGATGGCAGTGATGGCACTAGCGACAGGAGACCATCAATAGTTGGGCCTGATGAAAGGCATCAACTGAGAAGAGTGCTTGCTGGTGAGGGGGAGGACAGAGAGAGTGGTGGCGGTCGGAAATCTTTAGCTGCTGGATTGGGCATCTGCAGAGAAGCCACATGATGTGAAGTTGAAAATATGTGTCTGCTGTCCAGGAGCAAGTCAAGCAAGCTACTGGAATTTGGCTGCTTGAAGGCGGAGACAGCAGCTGCCTTTTGCTATCCCTTCACCAGAAAGCTCTCTGTCCCCAGTGGAGAGGTTCCTGGGAGGATGGGGGGAGGTTGTTGTTGTTGCCGCGGCATCACATTTTCATTGGAATTGACATTATTTGACTACTCATTTCTGAAGAATTATGGTAATTTTGAGGCCAAACTATTTCTCAGGAGTTCCCGTGTTTTTGTCCTTTTAAAAGCATTTTAAAATATTATTTTTATTTCCAACAGAATTGCAGCAACTCACTCACTTTTCCTGCTTGGACCAATAAAGTTCTCCAGATTGCATTGCTAGTTCTGACCCCATTTTTATAATTTTCAATTAAAACCATCTGTTAGCACACATAAGATGTACACTGTTTCAAAAGACCCTGGTAGGGCAATACCTTTATTGGCCCAACGAAAATATGCTTTGAGCCCTCTAAAACAAATGATTGTAGTATTAGCATTATTTTTGCTTTCATTGCAAGCAAAATCATTTCGCTTTTAGCTGGCAATTCAATACCTCATATTCGTATTTCAAAAGCACTGATTCACCTTTCAGAACTTGTGGAGAAGGCGTTAACTATCTGTTTATAGAGGCTACTAAAAAACAGAGAAGAAAGTGCTTGACCAGGGAATACTGTATACCATGTGAATGTTCAAAGGGCTAAACTCAATAGGATGTTAAATATGCTTTATGTCACTAGCACACATGGTTTAATAAGGAACATACATTTCTCAGCTGCTGCCTGCAGCCTCAGCAAAATCAGGACTGTGTAGGACTGGGGGGGGGGGGGAATCAACTCTTCCCTCTACTGTGATCCTGATAAAATTTCCCCTCCCAGATTTATTCTATTGGCATTGGGAGGAAAGCTACATAGGCACTTTCCAAACCAATTACAAAATGTTTGGTATAAAGTAAAAACACATGAAATAACTGGGCAACTCTTTCGCAATTTTGAGCTATAAATGCATATTTTGGTCATTTGCTCATTATCATTGTTTACATCAGAGTTCCCCAAGGATTGCAGAATGCCTTCCAAAGACTTGATGTTCCAAACTGTTTGTGTTTTTTTGGGGGGGGGGGAATGTGAAGAGTAACAGCAACAGGAATACCATATCCAATTTCTGCACAAGTCAATTTGTATAGAAGTTAAATGCTTCATATTCCCTGCTTTTCCCCCTCAGGTGATTTGGCCTCAAACCCAAATGCAGGAGAAACCGATGATATAACTATTGTTACGGAAAAATCCCGGGCGTGGAGTTCCAAGCCACCCGGTGCGTCGGACTGAGTCCGCGGGTCCTAGCGGAGAAAATAAGCTCAGCCGGAAAAAGGAGCAAGATGCGGAGATCCGAGTTTATTGCGCAACAGGTTCAAGACGAGATTGAACCCCGAGAATGGGGTGACATAAACTTTTAAAAGTTCCCTCCAAGTCCCAGAATACAGTGCACGAAACGTCATGAATACATTATGGGAAGGTTGGGTTTCATGGATTACATCATGAATATTTTACACACGTCATGAATATATTTACAGAGAGGTGGGGTTACACTGATTAGCATTTGAGACAAGGGAGGGGGAATGTGCAGAGTGAGGGATATACATAAGTAAACATTTCTTGAGTACCGGTGGTGGCTAGACAAAGGGACAGTGATATGCATCGTCTGCCACCTGGTATTGCCCGGAGGAAGGGTTAGGCAGGACGATCTGACAGGATTAAGAAGTTCCTGTGTACGTGCCCTGCCGCTTGAGGGATTATGGAGGTCAGGGTGTCATCATGGAGTCCAAAGGGAGCTGGGTTGAATGACGCTGAAAGCAAGGAATTCGGAGCTATGGTTGATTTTATATGATTTTCGGAAGGTTCTGAAGGTTCCCAACCTGTTCCGTAGCCTCGGTCAAAGTTGGATACATTGTAACAAGGTTTTGACAGGTTTACGAGCAAAATGGATACATTGTAGCAAGGTCCTGATTGGATTAGGAGGTCGGAAGTTTCGGTTCGATTGTTCTCGCTGTGGGGGGCCGTCAGTAGCTTGTCAGCAGCTTTAATGAGGCGTGCAAGAGCTCGCTGAGCTGCCTGAGCCAGTTCTTGCAGGATGGATGCATGGCTGTGATTGGCTAAGGCGCAGCTCAGTATTTTGAATGGGGACGTAGTATGATACGGTCAACTCGCTTTTGGAATAGGGCAAGAGGGAGGCATAGGAAGAGATTGAGACAGGAAAGAGCCTTTTATTTGTAAGGCAGGGGTATAGTGTGGTGCTTGTGCAACGATGTGGGGGCTGAGGGTTCCAGGAAGGATTGGGCACTGTAGAGGTCATCGCCTCGGGCCCGTTCAGGTAACGATGGAGGGAAATGGTTGCCCCCCCCTTCCTCCTTCCGTATCAGTCCCCCATTCGGAGATAGATTTGCATTAAAGTTCTGTTAGAACTTGCAAATCCTTTCTCCGCACCCTATACCCCTGTGATTTCATACTCGCCTTCCCCCAGGTGTCTCATTTGTACGTATTCGGGGAAGACCGGAGCGTTATGGGAGCGGGAATAGGCTCGAAAGGGAAGAGGAGCAGATTGAGTCGGGAGGCGGAGGAGAGAGCAGCAAGGGGAGACACAATGTATGGCACAGCAAAGGACAGAAATGCAAAAGGCAACCGTAAGAGTTGTGAGCAATATGACCTTAATCAATTGTCGGAGCCACCCCAGCTTTGGTAGCCATCCCCACAAGTCAACGTCAGACAGTCCCTCGTGTTGTATGTCATGTAACCTCCCTGCTAACTCATGGATGTTATTCAAGTGTCCTGTAATGTTTAGAGACTGGTCAGTTACGTAGGTGCAACACTCGGTACCTATTAAAGCGCAGGTTCCTCCTTGACTGGACAGTAGAAAGTCCGTAGCGATCCTCGTCTGTAAGCTGAGCTGTCTCACCTCAGACAGTTCCGACATCAGGGAGTCCGTGATCTCGGTTGCCTCCTGCATGAACTTGAGGAGGATATCGGTGAGCCGGAGGATGTCGACATGGTTGGATCCTGCCCCGTAGGCAGGAAAGAGTGCTCGACCCACGGTCTCTCCGTTGGCAGCAACATCGGATAAGTCAGACAGTTGTTTTTCCTCCCGTTTATTCCTCTGCCTCCCAGGGGGCAGGTGTGGTACTATCCTTATGCCGGGAATGATGTACCCGACGAAACAGGACCCGGACATATGGGGGCTCACCCAGGTATATGCACGATGACCGCATACCCAGAACAAACCACTGAGGTATGACTCCAT
This sequence comes from Podarcis liolepis, assembly GCF_965112155.1. Classification (NCBI taxonomy): domain Eukaryota; kingdom Metazoa; phylum Chordata; class Lepidosauria; order Squamata; family Lacertidae; genus Podarcis; species Podarcis liolepis. The sequence continues at coordinate 12,523,913 of NC_139571.1, read as the reverse complement.
TCTTCCTGAGGCGAAGGCTTGCAGTAACATGGCGTCGGTGGGTTGGGGCTGCCAGGTTGGAGGGTGGTCGATGACCGTGGCCCAAGCAAGGGTAAGGTTTGGAAAGGTCCGGGATCCCGTCATGTCCGTGATAGTGACATGGCCGGTGGACAAAAGCTCTAAATTGGACGTACAGGTGCTGGAGCCGATGAAGGTGCCTTCCCCGGTGAAGGTGCGGCAAAGCGGACCCTTTGTCGGGCCGGTGAGGTAAAGGTATTGGTGGGTCAAGTTCAACGCAGTTAGATTCCAGGAGGCGACGTCCCCTGACCGGAACTGTTGTATGGTGACCGGGACCGGGACAAGGGGAAGGCTCTGTTGGAGGTGGCTGGGAGCATGGGCGCAGATCCAGCATTCAGGGTAGGGTGCCTCCTTGGCCACCTGGCCGAGGAGTTTAATGTAAGAGTTCTGTTCCCAGGAGGAAAGGAGATCCTCTCCTGGGGAGGAAGGGTCTGCGCCGAGTTTTCGTGGTGCTGTGCCGAGGGGATGAAGGGGGTCGGTGGTATTTAAGAGGCGCCTGTCTTTGGCTATGCCCCCACATCGTAAAGGTCCCACGTTATCCCACGTGGGGGAGCGTGAGGGATGTGCTGGATGGTACCAGCCCTCAAGGTATTCTGCTCCTCTCCAATCGTGGGTAATTCCGAGGTTCCAAAGGCAGCAGAAATTCCTTAGACAAAGTCCTTGTAGTTGCGGCTTTCGGAGCTCCGGGGTCATGAGGAGACATTGGAACCCGAAAATCAGGTTGTCGGAGGGGCTCGTTGCGTCAGTGTAGGCTGGTGCGGCCCCCCCTTTCTCGATTTCGGTCCAATTTGGGCTCCTCAAGAGTTCCCCGTTGCCGAATAGGAAATGGGTCCCGTTCTTGCAGGTGAGGCGGTAGTAGGAGTGGTCGAGGGTGACTGCGGCTGACCCAATTCGGTGTAGGGTTTGGTCTCGGATGAAAAGTTCCCAATACTCGTTGTCAGTCAGCTGGGGTACGAGGGAATGTCGTAGTAATGTCCGGGACTCGGGGAGGCAAAAGTCAAAGTCCCCCATTCGGTTGGGGTTCGACTTCCCACCCGTCTCGAGTCGGTGATAGTCCAGGAAGTGGTAATCCGTGGGTAAGCCGGTGCAGTGATCAGTTGGCATGGCTGAGGAGTAGGTCAAAGTCTGGTAGGCAAGGAAAATGAAGAAGTTCATGGTTAGGGTCCGGGAAAGGCAAAGCATTGGAGAATGGGGAGGTCGGAAGGCTGTGGGAATGAGCTGTTAGAAGAACTGTCAAAGAAGCTGTCAAAGCGCGCTGTCAATGGAGCTGTCAAAGAAGCTGTCAAAGCGCGCTGTCAGTGGAGCTGTCAGAGGAGCTGTCAAAGCGCGCTGTCAGTGGAGCTGTCAAAGAAGCTGTCAAAGCGCGCTGTCAGTGCGTTTCAAGCGTATTCGGATGGTATTGGGATCGGGGACGATCTCGGATGTCCAATTGGTTGAGGTGGGCTCCGGTCCGGTCTGTTGGGCCCGATTCTGACCCCGATCTGGTCCGGTCTGTTGGGCCCGATTCTGACCCCGATCTGGTCCGGTCTGTTGGGCCCGATTCTGACCCCGATCTGGTCCGGTCTGTTGGGCCCGATTCTGACCCCGATCTGGTCCGGTCTGTTGGGCCCGATTCTGACCCCGATCTGGTCCGGTCTGTTGGTCGTTGTCGTCGTCAATGTACGAAGTTGGTGGGGTGGGTGGAGTTGAAAAAGTGAAGTCCTCCCCGATGTTTTCCTCGGCTTCTTGAGGGGGGGGTGAGGACTTACACCTCGTGTGATGGATCCACGAATTCTTCTCACCCAACTTTACGGCGGTTGGTGACGTCAGGAGTATCTGGTAGGGGCCTTCCCACGCGGGTTGGAGGGGTTCCTTCTGATAGACTTTGACGAGGATCCAGTCGCCTGGGTTGAAGGAGTGGGCTTGCACGTCGATGGGTAGACTTTGTCCTTCGACGGCCGCGTACTGGTGGAGTCGTTGTAGCTGTGTCTGGAGCTGAATGACATAGTTAGTAAGTTCTGCTTCTCCCAGTTCAAGTTCTGAGAGTGGGAACTGAGTGTTATAGACGGGGGAAGGTCTCCCAAATAAAAGTTCGTAGGGGGACAACTTCAATGGTCCAGTCGGTGCGCTCCGTATATTATGAAGGACCAACGGGAGTGCATTCACCCATTTCAGTCCAGTGAGTCTACAGAGTTTTCCTAATTGGGTTTTAATTTCTTGATTCATTCGTTCTACCTGGCCTGAAGATTGTGGGTGGTAGGGAGTATGGAGATCCCATTTTATTCGTAAGGCTTTGGCCACTAATTGTACTATTTGAGCTGTGAAGTGTGTTCCTCTGTCGCTATCTAGGCGACGGGGCACTCCGAACCGAGGGATAATGTCCTGTAGGAGGGCTCTGGCCACTACAGAGGCAGTGGGTTTTCTACAAGGGAATCCTTCTACCCAGGAGGAGAGTTTATCCACTATGATCAGCGCATGTTTAAACCCTTGGCAGGGCGGTAGGTCGATAAAGTCCAGCTGTAGGCTCTCGAATGGAACAAATGCCCACAGTCTAGCCCCTGGTGGCGTTCTGGGTTGTCGTTTGGGGTTATAAGAGTTGCAGGTAACGCAGTTCTTCGATGCTGTTGTGGCTGCGACCGCAAGTCCAGGAGCGTACCAGGATCTTTTTACGTGTTCTATCAGTCTCCCTTTTCCCCAGTGTGTTTGTTGATGAAGGACCCTCACCAATTTTGGAACCCATGCCTTTGGAAGGACGGTTCTGCCATCTGGGAGAACCCAAACGTTATTGTGTTGGACTGCGCCCACAGATCGCCAGAGGGTCTTTTCTTCCTCGGGTGCTTCCTCGTAAATTTGTGTAGTGTCTATGTTAAGCGGGATTTGTGGAGCTTGAAATTCCGAATCGTTGTTTGGGGGGCGGAGTGCGGCTGACTGGGCTGCTTTATCTGCTCGTCTATTCCCCTTTGAAATTGGATCTCTACCGCGAGTGTGAGCCTTACAGTGGACGACTGCGATCGCGGTAGGTAGGTGAATGGCCGTCAAGAGTCTCTCTACTAAGGCAGCGTGTGAAATTTTTGAACCAGCCGCTGTTAGGAAGCCTCTTTGTAACCAAATTTGGCCGGTGGTATGCACCAGTCCAAAACAGTACTTGCTATCCGTGTAGATTGTAACTCGTTTGTTTTCACATATCTCACAGGCACGTATAAGCGCTATTAACTCTGCAGCCTGGGCGCTGTATTGCGGGTTTATTGGATTGGCTTCTACGACTTCAAAATCAGTGACCACAGCGTACCCTGTTTTCCTTTCCCCTTCGACAACCTTAGAGCTGCCGTCTGTGTAGAGTATTATATCTGGGTTGTCTAAAGGTAGGTGGTCCAGGTCTTCCCTGGGCTTTTCGGCTTGCCGGACTATGGTGGCGCAGTCATGGTGCGGGGTCCCGTCATTAGGGAGGGGAAGAAGGGTGGCTGGGTTGAGGGAGTTAACTCGCTTGATGGTGACATTTGAAGGTGTTAGCAGGACGGCCTCGTACCTATTTAGTCTGGAGTTGGAAAAGTGATGGCACCCCTTTAATGTTAATAGGGTAGAGACGGAATGGGGCACATGGATAGTGATTTCGTGCCCCAGAACTGTCTCTTGAGCCTTCTCCAGGAGGATTGCTGCGGCGGCTATAGCTCGTAGACAGCTTACCGCCCCCTTTGCGGTTGTGTCTAGTTGAAGACTGTAGTATGCCACAGGTCTCTCCTGGTCTCGGAAAGGCTGAGTTAACACCCCCGAAGCCACCCCCATTTGCTCATGGACGAACAAGTTGAAAGGAATTCTGTAGTCAGGTAAGCCTAGGGCGGGGGCAGATCTCAGTTCTTGTTTCAGTCGTTCAAAGGACTTGTATGCCTCTTCCTCCCAAACTAGAGTGTCTGGGTCGTCTTGGCGGGTCATAGCCGACAGGGGCTTAGTGATCTCGCTGTAACCCGCAATCCATGCTCTGCAGAAGCCAGCCATTCCTAAGAATCCCCGTAATTGTCTCTTAGTCTTGGGGAGGGGGATTTTAGTGACTGCCTCTATCCTGTCTGTTGCCAAACTTCGGGTGCCTATTCCTAGGATGTGCCCGAGGTATTTAACTTCTTGTTTGCAATACTGTAGTTTCTTTGGCGACACCTTATGTCCCTTTCTAGCCAGTTCTGTTAAGAGATGCTTAGTGTCCGTTTTACATGCTTCCTCGCTAATGGAGCAGAGGAGAAGGTCATCTACGTAGAGTAAAAGGGCGGAGCCAGCTGGGAGATTTATGTCTTGTAAATCTTGGTGTAGGATGGCCGAAAAGATGGCGGGCGATTCTACGTAACCCTGGGGCAATCTAGTCCAGGTGAGCTGACTAGGTCCCCAGGTGAAGGCGAAGAGAAATTGGCTGTCCGGGTCTAGGGGTATGCTAAAGAAGGCGGAACAGAGGTCCGCCGCGGTGTACCACTTAGTCTCTGCGGGTATGGCGTTCAGTAAAGAATTCGGGTTGCCCACTACTGGATGTCGAGGTATGACAAATTGGTTCACGAGTCTCAAGTCTTGCACAAAACGATATCTAACTGGTGCCCCCTCTGCCGATGGCTTCTTTACTGGGAGCACTGGGGTGTTGCATGGGGATGCGCAAGGGACTAGGATTCCCTTCTCGAGGAAGTCTTCGATCATAGGAGTTAACCCCTCGATAGCTTCTTTGGGTAAGGGATATTGTTTTGTGCAGGGAAAGGGTAAGTCAGTCCTGTAGGTAATTTTCACTGGGGTCGCTGATAATAAGAGACCCACTGAGGTCGATTCGGTGCCCCATAAAGAGGAGGGCAAATCTCGTTCCAATTCCGGGGGTAGGTTTGGGAATTGTCTGTCTGTCTTTTCCTCCTCAACTATTCCTTGGAAGGATGGGATGGATTCTTCGGGCATGTGTAGGTAGATGCCTTCCTTGGTGCACTTAATGGTAGCGTTCAGTTTGCAAAGTAGGTCCCTTCCCAAAAGGTTTACCGGGCTGCTAGTTAGAAGGAAGGTATGCTCGGCCAGTAGCGGTCCGAGGGTAACCTTGGAAGGACGTGATAGTGGGCAAGTGCGGGGTATCCCATCCAGACCCATAACTTTTCTGGTCTCCGGACCCGGTTTCAGGTGGCTATCGGTTAAAGTAGAGTATGTGGCTCCTGTGTCCAGTAGGCATTGATACGGATGGCCATCGATCTCTATCGTGCAAAATGGGTCTTCAGAGGATAACGTAAGGACTGGACAGATGGTCAGGGTTTGGTTGGGATCCCCTCCTAATTGTCAATAGGTTTCTTGGTCATCAGGAAAGGGTTGGTTAGGTGGGTGCAAGGGAGGTGCCGTGGCGTTAGTCCACGGGTGGGTGGACGGCGTTATAGCGGGCATCTGGGTCCTTGGTCCTGGTGGAGGTCTTTGGTTTTGGGTAGATGCACTCGGAGGCGGTTGGGGTTGATATGTGGCCGTGGCTGGTGGAGGGTTATGAAGGATGGGTGGTTGGTTCCCGTATCCGTAAGTTGGATTTGGATGCGGCGCTGCATAAGTTATATTATTGAGGTAGGGGCAGAATCTTCTTATGTGTCCCTCTTCCTGACAGTAATAACAGGCTCCGGTGGCTGGTCCCCATGGTCTAAGGGAATGGGGAGGTCCTCCTCCTCGAATTCCCTTTCCTCGGCTAAAACCCCTGCCCCTTCCGGAGTTTAAGTCCATACTCAGGGCAAGGATCTGTTCGGTTTCGGGTTTGGGGTCCCTTTTCTTCCTCTCATCCCGTGAATTATATACAGATTTGGCGATTGAGAGGATTTCACTGATACTTTTGCCATCATACCCTATTTGTAAGTTCAGGGCCTTCCTTATATCGGGGCAGGCTTGGTCTTTAAAGAAGCCTTTGACTATGACTTCGTGTTGGGGTTTTTCGGGGTCGATTCCCCCCCATGTTTTGATGGCTGAGACTAGCCGGGTATAGTAATCAGATGGGTGTTCGTTTGCCCCTTGCAAAACGGACTGGACCTTCGTCCAGTTGACAGTACGTTGTCCAGCGGCCTTAATGCCGTCTAGGATTGCCCGTTTGAATAAGTCCAGATACCAGATGCCGTCGGCAGTATTGTAATCCCACGTCGGCTCGGTGCGTAAGCATTGAGCTGTGAGCGGCTCTAACCCTTCTCGGCGACCTGCCTGGTAGTTGGGGAGTTCGATTGCCTCTCCTGCCTTTGCCAGAATATCTGCCTTCTCGGCCTCGTTGAAGAGGGTGTTTAAGAGAACGTGAATGTCTGGCCAGGTCGGTTTATGGGTCGAAAAAATGGCGCTGACCTGACGGTGGCATTTATCCGGATCGTCTCTTAATGATGGCATTTGATTTGACCAATTTACCAGGTCAGCCGTATAGAAAGGCTGGTGGGTATACACCATTCGAGGGGGTCCATCTGGTCGTAGGGGTGGGATCGGCAGGGCCCTTAAGGGCATCTGGACTGCTGCGGAGTCTGCCTGATTTGAATCCGCTTGCTTGGATGTTTCTGGGACCTCTTGAGATTTTTCGGGGTTCTCTTTAGATTTTTCAAGGAGGCTAGGGTGTCCTGAAGTGGCCTCTAGTATTTCTTTGGCTCGCTGCCTCAAGGACAGGAGATTAGAGCTCTCTAAGGTGGCGCTTTGTATTACTCTGGCTCGCTGCCTCGTTAACCGCGGGCTCGCAACCCCACGCGCCCCTTGGTCTTCTACATTCTCATCGCTGTCTGAGTCCTCTCTAGGGGTGGGTTGAATAGTTGGCCCATAGTAGAATGGAATGAGCGTTTGTTCCATGGAGTCATCCCCTGGGTGTCCTTCGTATGGAGGGGGCGGAGGCGACCTTCCATGATTTAAGATAGGTAGTTGGTAGGTCGTGGCTCTTTTAGTGGCTTGGAGCAGTCCTCTGACCGTCTCAAATGTGGCTAGGTATTCTAATTGGCGGGGTTTTTCTTCCATCAGGTACTTCTTAAGGTATTGTAGGCGCTCTTCGTTAAAGGAGCCCCCCTTTGGCCACTGTAACTCTGGTTTTGCGGAGGCAGTTCCAGTGGGCCAGGTGCGTGTACAGAGATCTTCTAATTTTTGTCTCGATAACAATTTGTGCCCGGGAACTGATTTCCAGTAAGAGATGACGAACTCAAGAGGGGAGTCGGGGTCTCTCTGGGACTCGGATGGCTTCCTAGAAGCCTTCCTCCCGGAGCGAGCCCTCTCGTGTTTGGAGGCTTGGGTACCCATTTTATTCACGCGTGTCTAGGTAAAGAGAGGGGAAAAGGGGGTCGTTAGGGGTGTGGGCTTAGGGAAGGTTTTGCTGCTTAGCAACTTCTTAGCGGGTTTTTTAGAGAGCTCTTCTTGCCTATTCTCTATTCCTTCTTTTCCTACTCTTCAACTTCTCAGGGGTTCCTCTCCACTCTGCCAAGTTCCACCCAACTCTTTTCGGGTTCCCCTCCTGGCAACCTCCTACCTATCGTTAAATCTCGGAAGAGGGACCCTACTGAACGCCCGCGCCGTGCGGTGCCAGATCGGGTGATCCCTTGATAGAGTTTCGGACGGAAAATCCCCCTTGCTATCGGAAGCGGGTTCACGCACGATACACGTGTTACGTGGCCCGACCGGTGCGGCTGGGATTAATTGATAGGAAAGCAAGACCCCTTCCTGCCCCCTCCGTAAGGGCGCTCGGGAAGTTCGGAAGAAGAACTCCAATCCCTTGCTTTCAACCGAGATGCCCGTTGCAGGGAGTCGGCTGTCCTTTCAAGCCGGGTCTCTCCGTCTTATTTTCGGACTCTCGATTGGTGCGGCTGACTGGAGAATTTGAGAGAAAGAGATAGAGCTCAGAGCCCCCCTTTCGGGCCGAGCGGCAGTCCACGGTCTCTCTCAGCACTTGGACCAAGGGACAGGCGAGAAAGAGCGATAGAGAGGAAGGCAGAGAATTCAGTTGCCAGGAGACTTCCACCCCCCCTTTCCACCAGTGCACTGGGTTTCCTATACTCACGCGTCTTCCTTGTAGATCCCGGGATCGTAGAAGCCGGCTGGATGTCCCTTTGCTCCCCGGCTGAACTCCTGGGACGTTCGATTACCGCCCGGAGGATGGCCGGAGGTCCAGAGGGTCTTCTCGGGCAAACTGGCCCGGAGCCGGCAGAAGATTCGGGGCCCCCGGTCAGCAACACGGGAGAACCGCTCGTCCCTGTTCAGGCGCCAAATGTTACGGAAAAATCCCGGGCGTGGAGTTCCAAGCCACCCGGTGCGTCGGACTGAGTCCGCGGGTCCTAGCGGAGAAAATAAGCTCAGCCGGAAAAAGGAGCAAGATGCGGAGATCCGAGTTTATTGCGCAACAGGTTCAAGACGAGATTGAACCCCGAGAATGGGGTGACATAAACTTTTAAAAGTTCCCTCCAAGTCCCAGAATACAGTGCACGAAACGTCATGAATACATTATGGGAAGGTTGGGTTTCATGGATTACATCATGAATATTTTACACACGTCATGAATATATTTACAGAGAGGTGGGGTTACACTGATTAGCATTTGAGACAAGGGAGGGGGAATGTGCAGAGTGAGGGATATACATAAGTAAACATTTCTTGAGTACCGGTGGTGGCTAGACAAAGGGACAGTGATATGCATCGTCTGCCACCTGGTATTGCCCGGAGGAAGGGTTAGGCAGGACGATCTGACAGGATTAAGAAGTTCCTGTGTACGTGCCCTGCCGCTTGAGGGATTATGGAGGTCAGGGTGTCATCATGGAGTCCAAAGGGAGCTGGGTTGAATGACGCTGAAAGCAAGGAATTCGGAGCTATGGTTGATTTTATATGATTTTCGGAAGGTTCTGAAGGTTCCCAACCTGTTCCGTAGCCTCGGTCAAAGTTGGATACATTGTAACAAGGTTTTGACAGGTTTACGAGCAAAATGGATACATTGTAGCAAGGTCCTGATTGGATTAGGAGGTCGGAAGTTTCGGTTCGATTGTTCTCGCTGTGGGGGGCCGTCAGTAGCTTGTCAGCAGCTTTAATGAGGCGTGCAAGAGCTCGCTGAGCTGCCTGAGCCAGTTCTTGCAGGATGGATGCATGGCTGTGATTGGCTAAGGCGCAGCTCAGTATTTTGAATGGGGACGTAGTATGATACGGTCAACTCGCTTTTGGAATAGGGCAAGAGGGAGGCATAGGAAGAGATTGAGACAGGAAAGAGCCTTTTATTTGTAAGGCAGGGGTATAGTGTGGTGCTTGTGCAACGATGTGGGGGCTGAGGGTTCCAGGAAGGATTGGGCACTGTAGAGGTCATCGCCTCGGGCCCGTTCAGGTAACGATGGAGGGAAATGGTTGCCCCCCCCTTCCTCCTTCCGTATCACTATGAAAGACACTTCAATTCTTTCCATTTGCTCAGTTACCTGATCTTCTCCCAGGATTAGTCACAGGAGTTGCTTTCTTCAAGCATTTCTGCCAACTGCTCCTGGCCAGAAGGGACAAAATTCCCTGTATATGTTCAAGCAATCCACTCCAGGCACAGAGACTTTCCTTCACTCACTGCTGTGTATTTTACAACCTATTTTATCTCAAAAGCAACAAACTGAAGATCTCAAGGGTTTCCCAGAAGTTTACTGTGTGCTACTATAAGGAGGCTGCAAGGCAGTGACTGCAGTGGTGTGAGGTTAAAAAAAAAATAATCTCAATTTTTTTGTATACGAAACTCTGGACACTATTATCGTATGTGAGCTATGTGATCGACTGACGTAATGGTTTATACTATTTAAAAAAGGAAAAAGAGGCTTTGACGGGATTGCACACTTGAAAATGGCTTTCACTCTCCTTTTAATCTTTTCCCAATGTTGCTTTGCTATTGGGCACTTTCAAAGAGTTCGTTTTTTACATTTCCAACACTCATTAGGGCAGTGGCAGACTTGGGTACAGTGGTACCTCGGGAACGAATTAAGTACTTAACCCAAGGTACCACTGTAATGGCAACGGTGCTCACCTGAGAGGTGCCGGAACTGAGTTTGGGCTGGAAAAAAAAGCCCTGACTATTGGTATTGTGTATTACTTTGTCATAGCTTTATAACAATTTTGTTATAAACTGTTATACATGGTGAGTGTGACCCTGCTGGTTCTCCCTGATCTGTCAACTGCTTTTGAAACCATTAACCATGGTGTGCTTCTGGGACGACTCAGATGGATGTAAAATCAGATTTGTTTTTGTAGGGAAGCTGGTTTCTGTCCATACTGTTCTTGCCGAAGCCATTTGCAACAGATGCAGGAATGCAAGGGTTTCAGGGATCAGTGCATCATCTCAGGCATTCGCTGGGGTAAGCCAGGGGTCCCAGAGCAACACTGAAGCATAGGACACTTGCTGTTGGCACTTGGGGATCGCAAATGCCTTTTCAAGGATTGTAACGCCCCTTGGAGTGCTGGAGGAGACTCTGGAGAGTCCCATGGACTGCAAGAAGATCAAACCTATCCATTCTGAAGGAACTCAGCCCTGAGTGCTCACTGGAAGGACAGATCCTGAAGATGAGTCTCCAATACTTTGGCCACCTCATGAGAAGAGAAGACTCCCTGGAAAAGACCCTAATGTTGGGAAAGATGGAGGGCACAAGGAGAAGGGAACGACCGAGGACGAGATGGTTGGACAGTGTTCTCGAAGCTACGAACATGAGTTTGACCAAACTGCTGGACAGGAGTGCCTGGCGTGTTCTGGTCCATGGGGTCACGAAGAGTCGGACACAACTAAACGACTAAACAACAACGCCCCTTGGATGCTCTTTCAGCAGGTTAGTGATCCCTTTTGTGTACATGACTATCTATTTGTTAAACTTATATCCTGCCTTTCTACTAAATCACACTTGAGCAGCTCACGTCAGTAATATAGGGAATGGCCTGTTTTACAGCCTGAAGTAGAATAATCCATTCATTTCAATGCGAGCCTAGTTCCCCATTCATTCTGCTGCATGTATAAGCTAGGCCTGTGTTAAATTGCTGAACCGGCGTTTTCGTTTGCCAAACGGAGATGGAAGCCTTTGTTTTGCCAAATGGAAAATCCGCACGAAAAACCAGAGCTTCTATATTTAGCAAAGAAACTTGGAACTCAAGAGCTTAATAAATCTGGCAAAATCTGAGCTGCTCCTGCATCCTATCTTTCATTTTCTTAATGCTGCTGGAAGCAAACACGAGAGTTACTTTCAAATGTGCATTTTTTTACCATTGCTCGAAACTGAAATTTTCATTTAATTAGAATACGCTTACAATTAGGCTGCTTAAAAAGAAAACAACAAAGCATGTTCTCCTTCATGTTGCGGTGGGGCTGACAAGACACTCCAAAGTTGTGGGGTGGGCTAATTGATCATTGGCCACTGTTGTGATTGGGCTTCCCTTGTTGTTGGGAAGATGTTAATGTTGCCATTTGATGATTGACAGCCAGAAATGCTAAAACTCCTTGCACGAGGTGTAGAGCTTCCTCTTTTCGCTCTGTGCATCGGATTGCCCGTCCCTTCTCCCTATATTTAGGGTTATTTGCTTTGACCTTGCTATGCCTGTCATGGGGTCGTCTGCTCTTGGGGCAGGGGCCCGGTAGGAATTTTGTCCATCTGGCTGATTGGCTGAGGCCATTTGGTTTTTGCCTACTGCGTAGCAAATCGTCACAACTTGTAAGGTTGCGGTTAGGCATTGGTTTATGGTTTGGTTGGTTGAGGGGCATGGATTGGCTGTGCCTGCCCCTCTAATGCTGCTGCTGCAAGGGATTCCGTTAAAGGAATACAGGGGCTCACTATTGCTTTTGTCCGAACCCTGTCCAGGGGCTAGGGCTACGCAAGAGACCCTGGTGGCATTTGGGGAAGGCTGAGGGCAGGTTCCCTGCTCCGCCGCTACCCCCAAATGTATTCCCCTTTCCTGACTTTTGCAGGCTTGTGAAATGTCAGTCTGTCCCCCACTGGGGGGCAGATAGTCACAACCAATGCCTAAGCAACCACCCACATTTTTTGTATTTTAATAAAGTTGTGGCCAAAATTATGCCAAAAACCTTAAACAAAAATTCTGTGTGTTGTCTTAGTTATTTGGGGTGGCCTGGGGACCTTGACACGAAACCGTTCAGCTACAAATAGGATGTCACAAAACCCAAACATCAAAGTATTAGCAAGTTGCACATGGTTTGCATTAGAACATAAGAAAAGCCTGCTGGATCAGGCCAATAGCCCATCTAGCACAGCATCCTGTTTTTGCAGTAGCCACCCAGATGACTGGAAAAAAGAAGAAGAAGAGTTTGGATTTGATATCCCGCTTTATCACTACCCTAAGGAATCTCAAAGCGGCTAACAATCTCCTTTTCCCTTCCTCCCCCACAACAAACACTCTGTGAGGTGAGTGGGGCTGAGAGACTTCAAAGAAGTGTGACTAGCCCAAGGTCACCCAGCAGCTGCATGTGGAGGAACGGGGAATCAAACCCGGTTCACCAGATTATGAGTCCACCGCTCTTAACCACTACACCACACTGGCTCTCAGGAAACCCTCAGGCAAGACCTGGCACAAGAGCCCTCTCCCTCTTGCAGTTTCCAGCATTACTGCTTCAGACTGCAGAGTCAGAGAACAGCCATCATGGCGAGTAGCCACTGATCACCTTAAATTCCAGGAATCCTCCTTTAAAACTATCCAGTATCATCAAACCTTTTGTTGGCATCACATACAACATCCAAAACAAATCAATACAGAATTACCACTTCCCCAGTGGCACAAAACATTTGCTAAAAGAAAGGAGGCGGAGCAGTCTATCGTCACATCTCTTGGTCTCCAGGGAGATGAGATGTCTGCAGCATATTTCGATGACAAAAAAACCAAATAGAAATATTTAGCCACTAACTTGGTGAGCTCCTGATCATTCTCCAGTAAATGTATGATCTCCAACTCTGGTTTCCAATTGGGGATACAGAGTTGATCTAGAAATTGCTGATGGAGAACAGGATATAGTTTAAAATTGAGAACCATATGTGTAAGGGTTTCCACCAGGTGGTCTTCACATGGGCAAGTTCTTTCTCCTTCCACCCTGTCTGAGAACCTTCCCCAAATTGGTGGTCATCACTGCAACCTACAGGAGCAAAGTGTCAGAAACTTTACACAGAACACAAAACCCCAACCCTAACCCTTCCCAACTCTACAATATTCTTTTCAAGGTGATGCAACCAGAACTGTTCTAAGGGTGGAGAGGGTGTTGACGACAAGTCACCTTGTTCACTTCTGCTTGTGATTGATTCACTTTCTAGGTTGCATGAGAGTCCTACTTGCTGGACCTGATGCTGCAAAATAACGTCAAGGCAGATCTATGCTGTGACAGACCCTCCAAGTGTCCCTATTTTCCTGGGACAGTCCCAGATTTACAGAAGCTGTCTCAGTTTTTTATTTGATCCTGGAATGTCCTGCTTTTCCTTAGGACAGGCATCCCCAAACTCAGCCCTCCAGATGTTTTGGCACTACAACTCCCATCATCCCTAGCTAACAGGACCAGTGGTCAGGGATGATGGGAGTTGTAGTCCCAAAACACCTGGAGGGCTGAGTTTGGGGATGCTTGCCTTAGGACATCCCTATTTTCATCGGAGAAATGTTGGAGGGTATGGAGTTATGTGACCCCTGAGCCAAGGACATACAGTAAGTAACTATACAACCTTTAGAAGATATCTGAAGGCAGCCCTACATGGGGAAGGTTTTTTTTAATGTTTAATGTTTTATTATGTTTTATATATGTTGGAAGCCACCCAAAGTGGCTGTGGCAACCCAGTCGGGTAGGCATGGTATAAATAATAGTGTTGTTGTTGTTGTTGTTGTTGTTGTTATGGAATAGGACATTTCTGTTTTCATCAGAGAAATGTTGGAGTGTATGCTGTGATGTTGTCTTACTTGCAATATTTGTATTGTGGCAGGATCCTTAATCCTCTCCTGGTACTCAGGAGATTAGTAGGGAGAATGGATTTGGTCAGTAACACAAGTGTGTGTGTGTGTGTGTGTGTGTGTGTGCGCCTGTGTCTGTCTGTCTGTACACACGTTCTTTGTCACAAACTTGAACAATGACAGTAACTATGGACACACTCTTTGCTTTACAAAGTAAAATGTTTCAGCCTTTGAGGAGAATTAGCCACACTAGTAGATTCCCATGTGGTTCACTGGCTTTGCCCGATACTCCAAACAGCTTTGTAAGTAAGTAACTAAGCAAGTAAGTAAGTAAGTAAGTAAGTAAGTAAGTACGCATGCTTCCACATGGCAAAGCGTGTGTGAGTCACAAAATAGGGAAGAAATGTCTGCTTCTGCTGCCTTTTAGATGCTGGCTTCTACAGTGTAATTGACATGCTTTGGTTAACCAAATCAGCTAAACCTCAAGCCCTACGGTTTGTTAAATCAGGCTGTTTGCTTGCATGTTCCCCCAGTAATCACAGCATTTGAGGGCAGAAGAAATACATTTTGTGCTTCAACAAGCTTGAGTGCATATTTGCTTAGCATAAATTGCTGGTTTCAGTGATACATAGTGGTGTACATCCATAGCTTTAATGTTACTGACATGAAAACAAAGTAAGGATCTATCCATGCACAAATCCTTCCCTCTTGAAATCAAGGCTTGAGTTTCTGCACAGATACTCTAGAACTCAAAGTGGCTTCTTCCCAGAATTGCTAGGAACTTACCATTTCACACAAGGTCCCTTTGAAGAACTGGACCACCACATAGCACCCTGGGCTACTGGTACATACTTGCCTCTGCAAAGGCTGTGGCCTGCACTGCACAGATTAGGCCTCTCAGCTGTCCTCACATAGTATCTAGGAGAGCGATATCAGGGCTCCAATAAGTATGAATCATTAGCCTTGTACATGATTTATGTATGGGTAGAGTTATAGTGTGTTGACTTGAGAGAGGGACCATGCTTTTAATCCTGGTCCTGATGTTGCTCTCTTTCCCCAGAATCCTGTGTGGAATTAAGCAGCATGATTCCTGCTGGTCAAGAAATATCTGTGAGTTGAGAGATCATGGAATTGTAAAATTGGAAGGGACCCTGAGGGTCATCTAGTCCAACCCCCTGAAATGCAGGAATTTCAGGTACAACATCCGTGACAGATGGCCACCCAACCTCTGCTTAAAAGCATCCAAGGAAAAGAGTCCACCACCTCCTGAGGGAGTCCGTTCCACTGCCAAACAGCTCTTGTGTGTTCAGACCCAGAAACCTCCCCCCCCTAAATAAATTCACACTTGACTCAAATTTTGGTTTTTGGCAGAATTTAGGCCACAACTTTATTGATTACAGAAAGTGACTGGTTGTATAGGTTCTGGTTCAACTAGCTCCCTGCCCTGCAGGTAGCGCTGACCAAGGCTTCCAGCATAGGTCAGCCATGGATGAACACCTGGATAAGCGGAAAGCTGGGAACAGGTTATCTCCGCCACCCAAATGTCCCCCTGGACTCAGGTTACGGGCACAACCCCCTCCCAGGGGTTGACCAAACCATCGAGTCCCTGGAGTCCTTTAACGGAATACCCTTCACATAGGGATGTCAAGAGCGTTCTCCCGCCCCTATCACCTGAACCAGAGCCTATCCGCAACCTTATAAGTTGTGACGATTTGCTACACGGCAGCCGAAACCCAAATGGCAACAGCCAATCAACCAAGTGGGGGAAATTCCTGCCATGCCCCTGTCCCAACGACAGATGACACACGACAGCATAGCAAGGTCAAGCACAAAGCCCTAAAAGTAGGGAGAGGTGGGCAGGTGTTCTGAATGCATGCGACGAAAGAGGAAGCTCTGGGTCACGTGCATGGGTATAAATAGGTCCCTTGAACCATTTGGACTGCGTCCCATTGGCCAGATTGCACCCAGCTTTGAGGGACCTACCAATTGGGTGTTGTGGCTGACCAATCGTACCCACCCACAACACAGGGTGTCAACTTCCAGGTCGCACCTCTTTAAGGGAGGACCCGATTTACTGTCAGAAAGTTCTTCCTGATAATTTGTTGAAGTCTCCTTCCTTGTAACTTGAAGCCATTGGTTTAGATCCTAGCCTCTGGAGCAGAAGAAAACAAGCTTGCTCCATCTTTCACGTGACAGCCCTTTAGGTATTTGAAGATGGCCATCAGGTCTTTGATCCTGTTTGCCGGTATTGCTTGTGTGTTTACTAAGAATTTACACCCTGCCCTAGAGGGCTTGTGGCCATCGCAAAACGGCTTAGTCCTTAAATCTGCTGGCTGCACCTGCTCTCTATGGAGCGACAGACTGCAAGGCCTCATTTGAGCCCAAGAGGCTGCAGAACTAAACCTCCATCCCTCAACTCGCTGGGGGTTAGAATGAGAAAGGCAGAGTTGTGTGTGAGTGAGAAGCAAGAAGCTGGGAGGCTGCAGGCTGGGCAGCAGAGAGACAGAGCCTCGCCTGATTTCTCTTGTAATCCAAGGCTGTGGCTATGGAGAAACAAGACCCTCTTGGGATGTTAAGACTGAGAGCCCCTCGATTTTAGGCTCATGTGTGTGTGTGTAAATACACCAGATGTCTGCTAGTATGGTGTCTTTTACCCTGTTTCCCCCAAAATAAGACATTTTTGCTCCCAAAGATGCGCTAGGTCTTATTTTCAGGGGATGTCTTATTTTTCCACGAAGAAGAATACGGTACACATTTATTGTCTAATTGTGAGTCAGCCAGACTCCGTCAGGGCAGAGCGAGCAGCAGGCGGCAGCTTGTCCTGGCGGTGGCGCGGGCTCTCTGATTTAAAGAGACCTCGCACTGCCTGAACAGCTCCGGCTACGCTGCGGCTAATCAGTGAGCTGTGCGGTGGCGCCCACCGCTATGGTTCAGAGGAGTCAGACACCTTACGGTAGCTTTGGGGGCCTTATATTCCGGGGAGGCCTTATGTTTGGGGGAGGCCTTATTATCGGGGAGGTCTTATTTTGGGGGGATGTCTTATATTACAGCGAGAGGCAAAACTGGAAGTAGGTCTTATTTTGGGGGGATGTCTTACTTTTGGGGAAAGACGGTATTGGTAGCTCGTCAGAGTGGAGGAGGGCCGGGGAGTGCACAGCCTGGGCTTCCAAATTCCTCATTCAAGGAAACCGAACCTGGGTAAGATGCTAGAACCCCTGGAACCTCACACCTCCCGGAGACTGGAACGGCATGCAACAATATTTTACAGGGACTGTTAAGTATTCACTGAAACTGAAAATGCTTGCATGCATTACTGTGTGTTTAAATTTGATTGGTTGTTAACTGAATTCTAGAGAGTTCCCTAGTAGTTCTCATGTGATTGACGAACAGTTTCATGGGAGGTACCTAGTGAAGGAGAGACTCCATTTTATATGAAGCAAGATGACTGTGTTTCAGAGTCCACTGTGAACACTGCTAAGTTGACTAGAGCGTTGGAGTGACTCTTCTCTGCTTCAAAGGGAGAGAGAGCAAAGCTGCAGGAAAAGGTAAAAGTGGAAATCTCTCATAGGAGCTGCAAGACATGGCTTAACTGAGATACAGAAGGCTGAGTGCTAAGATCTGGAAAGGGAGGAAAATACAGTTGCTTGAAAGTTCTTAGTAGAGACTGTAGGCCCATGTTTGGACAAGCATGTGACTGTAATGACCGCTCCCCGCATAAAACGGGGTTAAGGTTAGGGTGGCTCCATCAGCATAGGCTTGGCTTTGCCTTCCCTCAGGTGGGATACCTGGAGGTCTCCGCCTACCTCAGTGAGTTGTCCAATCCCACCTGGGGGAAGCGTTGCCAAGGAGACCAGGCCAGGTAGGGGAGGGATTACCTGCCCACACAATAGAGGGAGGATCTTACCTGGGAATCCTCACTTGGCTCCAGAACTTCTCCCACCCTACCCACCCTCAGTTAATGTCTTATTTTGCAGGTTAACTTTTCTTCACAGATATGCGGGCGCTGCTATGTTAAGGTCGCTGTTAAAGGGCCGGAAAGGAATTTCCCTGCATTGGCAGGTTTCGCCTTTCCCGTAGCAAAACGTCACAACTTTGGCGGTATCAGGCCTTGGGTGGAATCCTTTAGTCCATCTTCCTCTTTGCAGCGGTGATACCAGGGTTCCCCGTTAAAGGGGTTTCTGAAGGGAGGCTTTGGCCGTACACCGAAAGGTCGTCATTGCTCTCTCCTGCGGCGGCGACGTAACAGGGGCGGCTATCTCTGCTTGAACATATGTTCTCCAGAGCCGGCCCATCCCCCCCACAAACACTGGATAACCCTGATGCTCCCTAGGTCCCCGGCTGGGGACTGGGGAGGGAGAACTCCCAATGCCTGAGCCAAGGTCTACCCAATTTGAAATTTAATAAAGTTGTGGCCAATTTAATCCCATAGCACGTTGTCTTGAGTCGTTATTCCACATGAGGGGGGGACCGCTCGGGATCTGGGGACTCTGCCTGTCCACGCAAATATTATGTTTTAATTCATCTATAAACTAAGTTTCTACAAGTAAAGTTTTTGAATGTTAAAGTCTGGACACTGACACCCTTCTTTGGAAATTAAACCAGTCATACATATAATTTGAGCTTCTTAGTTGTGTTTTCACTAGTCTGACTTCAACAGGGACAATAATTGTTTTGTCATGGTTGGGAAGAGGGGTTGTCTCTCAATCACCATGGAAAAACAACAGCAAAGAGTCTGTGAATTTTAAATAATAACAACAGATTTTACAGTAAACAAAGAAACAAACATTATTTCATTTTTTTAAAATAGCCTAACTGGAGACATGTGGCATCTTGAGATTGTTTTGAAGTTAAAACCCTTGTGTTCCTGAGCTTAATTGAAGGAATGGGTTTCCCAAACCCCAAAACTGACTGTGCAGGCAGTTTCTAAACTGCACCAAAATCCCCATTTCTCCTTAGCTAAAATGCATAAACTTTAGCCATTGAACAAATGCAAAACAAGAACACAGCTCTCTCCCTTATCAGTTTGACGTCAAGACTGGCCTTGACTTTACCAGTAGAACAGACACAGACATATCTTAGGTCCTGACCACAAATGACGTAGAGACCCAAGTCTGGGACTAACGCCAGAGCATGTTCTCGGAAGTAGTGACCTCTTGCTCCAAGATAGGAGTAGGAACAGGAATATCCATTTATGGTCAGGAGTACAGGAAGGAAGATCCTTTCATGGCTGAGAGTACCAGAGCAGGAACATATGTGATGTCAACCTGCGTATACAAGTTGACGTGGCTGGGGAAGGGGGAGAGGATGCCTGGAGGGTATATATACTGCATGAAACTTGTCATTTCTTTGGACTTGCTGTGGACTCACCACGCAAGTGCCTTCTGCTATCCGGAGAGCAGAATAAACTCTTTCTTTGAACCAACTCGGTGTCATTTTGACTTCCTTCCTCCTGTCACAGAGCAACGCAGACCCAATCGGTGAACTCCAATAAGGCTACATTTCTTGGTGCATTGGCCGGGAAGCCGTGTTCTCCGAGGACAGGACGAAGGACCGAGACGTCACTGCTAAGCGAACAGCTGGGTCGGCATTGGTGGCTCCAAGCGCGCACCCTGCTATTTCTAGGGGGAGCCCCCACGCCGTACCTGAGTGGAGACGCAGCAGAGACGGAAGAAAGAGACAGCAGCTGCACGGGGAAAAGGGTGCCCAAGGGAAGGGAAAGGTAGGCTCCACAGCTTGTTTGTGGGAGTCAGGGGTTTGATCAGCCCCGCCCAGTAGGAGCAGTAGGGTGCCGCTGGGTTCAACCAGTAGAGAGCAGTAGCGTGCCACTGGTTTGCCGGTAGAAGAGCAGTAAAGTGCCACCGGCTTTGGGAAGTTTGTGGGTAAAGGGGATTGGGGAGGTGCATGGGTTTTGTATTTGTATGGGGGTTTGTATGTATGTGTATTTATTTGTGTATGGGGACACTCCAGTGAATGTTTTGAGTGGATGAGCCGTTGGGGCTCAGAGCCACTGACGAAGCGAAGTGTGGTCCTTGTAAGGTGCGGTTCCTAGCGACGCGAATCCGTCTAGGCCACTAAGAGGACGCGGAGAAAGGTGACTGGGTGAGAAACAACTCTAGGTGGACGGAGTGTCTCAGGGCTATGGGGGAAAAAAAAACAAAAACAGCAAACAGCAAACCAACCCCCTTGCAGTGTTTGTTCTTTTTGGACAATTGGAAATGTCAAGCTACAGTTGAAAAAACCCCTTTAAGCTCCTTTCTGTATTCTGGCAGTGACCAGCATAGGTGCGTCCAGTTGGCTTGTATTGTATTGCCAACACGTGGGGTCCGGGGAAAAAAAAGATATGTGCTCTGCAGAGGCGCCAGGAATAGAACCCTGCATGAAGGGGTTCTCAATTCGGCCACATTCACTGTGCTGCATGTTAGGGGATTGGGAAACAGGCCTTAAAACACCTAGAATCTTGCAGAGTACAAGTATAAAAAGGGATTATTTGGTCTTTAACACTAAAAGTGACATGAGTTACTCATGAGGTCAAATTTTATATTTTCATGTTAAAGGTGAGAAGGTTTCAATTACTAATACAATCATGTAATCATGTACTGGTTTCAGAATTTGAATGTCATCAATTCACTGTGCTTTGAGCTACCTGGTATCTTAATGTTTTTGTTAATAAGTTTGTTTCTTATTGACTCTGTTGCATAAGGTACCCTGAGTGATTTAGAAACCACTTGTTAAATGTTGATCAAAAGTAAAAATGTACAAATGTATGGGAAAAGGTAGTGTTGCCAAAAGGGATGGGGTTTTAAATCCCATGTTCAGACAGATGAGAAGAGAAGTGAGAGGGTTACAGGGGACAAAGCAGTAAATCATCCCCCTTTCAGTGTCTGTGTTTAACACAGAAACAAAGACGCTATGCAGCCCTTGGTGGAGTCTGGAAACCAGGTTAAAATGGGGCCAAAGAACACACACCAAAAATAGGTATTTATTACCTAAAATAATAGATTGTTATAAATCTCAGTTCAGTTTAAAATAAGGAATAGCACACTATTTGATACCAAAATTGATTTTTGCACTACCTTTCTTCTGATATATTTTTGAAATGCGTATAATTTTTATTTGTAAAAGGGATGAACAATTGTGTCCCAAATATTATGGGGAAGGTGTTGAAGTAGTAAGAGCTGGAGAAGGTAGAGGGAAGTAGAAAAGAAGGTGGGAGGTAGAGAGAGGAGAGAAGTGAGAATGTTGGAACAGGAGAAAAGTTGGGTAATGGGCTGTAAAGACGGTTGAGTGTTTATGCTGATGAGTATTAATGAAAGTAATATATTGATGCTATTATTGAGAGAGTTTACTAAATATAGTAAAAGCTGAATTGCAAAAAGGCTGTGTGTGACCAGCGACACACCTAGTCAAAGTCTTGCATGTGCTGTTAAAATGCACTCAGATTATTGGTTGAGGTTTTCATGAGTAAAAACCAGCTTTTAAAGAATTCTGAATTAAGAATTAAGAATATTATGGAGCAGCCCTATTTTTGGCTGGCTGGACAGCTAACCATCCATAAATTAACAGCAAGAGTAGGGACCTGGAATATTGTTTGTGCTCTTTTTTAGTATGTCCCTCCCATGAAAGATACTCACTGGACATCTATTAATTGAAAATTGAGATGGCTCTGAGTGTACATGCCAGGAGAGGTCTTAGGCAAAATAAGTTTTATTTCCCTGTTTACATTAGGCTTTGGAAAGTGTTCCAAAACAAACATCTTATATGAGAAAGGGAGATATTGAAGCTCTTTGTGTTGATTAAACCTCCAAAGTTGTCAAATGCATTAGTGACAGCAGAATCAAGATGTTGATAGACAAATACCTCAATGCTTATTGATACAATTACCCCCCCACTAGACTAGAGGACTAGTGGGTAGATCCAACCCAATATTTGTGTGTTAATAATGTCTACAGCTTCAAGAGCAAACAAAAGCTCTATTAGAGGCTCTTTCCTTCAACTATACAATCTTGCAGGAAGTGCAGAGAAAGTGAACTTGGGTTTTGAGACCAAAATGCTAAGTAAAACAGAATGATGTGAACACTGGCCCAACTGAATGCATGAATGTGTGAATCCATTTAGGAAGAGTTTTGGGGTGAAATAGCAAATGTGTGTATTGGGAAACTGGGACCTTAATTCATAAAGCAAATAACACCAAGCAAGCTTTGTCCTTCAGCAGAATACACTTAAGATACAGTGTACACAAAGCTACAGTGATACACAAAAGCTACAGAGCTTTTCTCTAGTGTAGGATTTGTTTACATCCTCTGTAGCATACGCAAGCAGGACCAAAAATGCAGGAGGAATCAGATGCCACATTTTGAAGTAGGTGAAGGCCCCACTGCCTGCATTCGTTCGTTTGTGGTTTGTGCCTTTCTTTGTGGTTTCAAATATGAAAGTTATCAGGCACTTCTTATCAGGGCTGCTGATGTCATATGCTTTCGTAGCCTTCTCCGACATGGTGGTGTTCCCTAAAATGTTCCTAGTGCTCTAGGTCAGATATTTAGTTTCACATTATGAAAAGGAACAAGCAGGAACCTTTCCCCTAAACAGTGTCTTGCTTGGTACCTGCTCTCCGGATAGCAGAGGGTACCTGCTCTCCGGATAGCACCTGCTCTCTCAACCCCCCCCCCCGACCCCCCATCTAATATATATATAGGATTGAATTGAATAGAAATGCAAAAATTGGTGTTAAAAGTTGAGTTGCACCCTTTCAAACTGTTATCAGATTTTTTTTTATATAAGAAAATTGAGCCATATAGCAGGTGACACTTAGCCTATTGCTGTACCCTAATTTAACTGAACCACTGTCCCAAGTCAATTAAGTACATGAATATGTGTATCAAGGATTAAATTATTTGCAGATAAATAATAGATAATAATAGGGGGAAACTGGGAAGGACTGTCCTACAGTTTATTCAAAAGGTCAATCAACTTTCAAATGCAGCCCAACAGAACACCCTTTCGCAGTGAATATTCTGCAGAAAGAATTTAAAACAGAAGCATATCTTAAGAGGCAAAGGTAGGATAATCACGGTAATATGCTACCCTTCCAAGAGGATCTCATTCTTTTGTGATTTAATTTCTGCTTGCAATTTGTGTGTATATGCTACAATCACATTTAACCCTGGAGAAGAGAGCCAGCATCTGGTACATGTTTTTTGTGTGTGTGTTTTTAAGCTTTGTGTTTGTGTGAATGATTTCAGATGCCAGATCATCACCTGTGTCACCTTGTTAACATACTTCATCCTTGTGTCAGTGTCAAAGAGAGAGAGAGAGAGAGAGAGAGGATGAGAAGGGAAAAAATAATGATGATGATGATGATGTTGGGATTGAATAATTTAGAAAGGACCTAAGAAAAGGAGGTGAAGTGGACAAAAGGACAGTACAAAAGGGTGTTTCAGTATATAAGATCATATAGTGATAAAGTGGGCCTTTGGTCCTGAGGGCAGCAGAGTACAGGGATAGGAATTGGCTGAAGAAACAGAATGTATTAATGGGGTAATGGGGCCCTTTGGATGTCCAGCAGTCCTTTGTTGGGCTCAAATTGTTGTTTTTTTGTGTGTATTGAATATATGCTATATGGTGATTTGTGGACCTAGTAGGTATCCAAAGCCATTTGCACATGGCGAAATATGTTTTTTTATCAAGGTAATTTTATCAAGGTAATTGTTAGACCCTGATGATGACCAACCCATAGCCTATTTGTCTGAAAAATTAACCACTACGAAACAAGGTTTGCCTCCCTGCATGCGAACAGCAGTGACTGCTGCCACTCTGATTACAAAAGCTGACAAGTTCACCTTTGGACAGGAAACCACGTGCGTCACTCCTCACGCTGGGCCAGCATTGTTGGACATGAAAGGAACTTATTTTTCTATCTCCCTTTGCCAAGCACTGCTCATGCACCCGCAGTTGCAGCTTCGAGTTACTGAGGTTCTTAACCCAGTTACACCACCACCTATGGGAGAGAATGGGCCTCCAACACCTGACTGCATATATCCCAACAGGCCTGATTTGAAGGATGAAGCAAACCCCAGGCAGTATCAGACTGGACTGCTACGATTGATCTACACCAACCCCTTTGACTCACCATCTCTCGGTGCCCTACAGACGCCGCCTCACGCTTCTCCTCACCGCATCGGCTCAGCGCCCACCAGACGACCGCCCTGCTGGTGCCACCCCTGGAAGCTGGCATCTCTACGCACGGCAAGAGAAAAATCCAGCGTGGACTAAAAGAGGACATTTCCTTTTCGTTCCCTTTGAATATGTAGCTTCGTATATAGCTTTGTGGGAGGTACCCCAGGTATTAGAAGAAGAAGGTATTAGGAAATAGATATATCCCTGTGCCCAAATGATGCAGGTAGGGCTGTGGGGGGGACATGGTTTTGGCCAGGATGGTAGTCTTCTGATTTCTGGCCATCGCCGCGCCCACACCACTTAAGGTAACCCAGCGGCTAATGAGAGAATGGGGTGCCCGCAACACACAGAAATGGAAGCCTATTCTGCAAACCGAACCAATTGCACGGTCTGCACTCTGGGACCAACAGATGCTTTGGAAGGAATACCAATCCTCCCTGTGCCTTGGAATGAGTCCTCAGTTACGGCCCCGATTTTGGGTTCCACTGGATTTTGGGCTGCGTTAAATTTGACAGAAGGAGCCTGTGGCTTTAACATCTCTGACCATGGTGTAGCTATTCACACCTGGCAACAGAAAGAGAGAAAGTAGCCCATGTTCCTGTCCCAACCTGGAAGGGATGGGACATGCCTTGGTTGACTCAGTGGCTTCTGAACCTTGGGTGGCTTAGAGGACTTGTAATGATGTTAATGGACTAATCTTGCTTCTTTTCTGCTCCTGTATACCCTGCTTAACGCAATGCCTGTAAAATATGATGCGTAAAATGATGTCACGAATGATTCGGCCCCAGATTATAGCACTGACGTGAGAATACCAGCCAGTGCCTTGGGACGAGCCATAAGGCTGTCCAAAAGAAGAGGAGGGAATGAAGGAATGGGTTTCCCAAACCCCAAAACTGACTGTGCAGGCAGTTTCTAAACTGCACCAAAATCCCCATTTCTCCTTAGCTAAAATGCATAAACTTTAGCCATTGAACAAATGCAAAACAAGAACACAGCTCTCTCCCTTATCAGTTTGACGTCAAGACTGGCCTTGACTTTACCAGTAGAACAGACACAGACATATCTTAGGTCCTGACCACAAATGACGTAGAGACCCAAGTCTGGGACTAACGCCAGAGCATGTTCTCGGAAGTAGTGACCTCTTGCTCCAAGATAGGAGTAGGAACAGGAATATCCATTTATGGTCAGGAGTACAGGAAGGAAGATCCTTTCATGGCTGAGAGTACCAGAGCAGGAACATATGTGATGTCAACCTGCGTATACAAGTTGACGTGGCTGGGGAAGGGGGAGAGGATGCCTGGAGGGTATATATACTGCATGAAACTTGTCATTTCTTTGGACTTGCTGTGGACTCACCACGCAAGTGCCTTCTGCTATCCGGAGAGCAGAATAAACTCTTTCTTTGAACCAACTCGGTGTCATTTTGACTTCCTTCCTCCTGTCACAGAGCAACGCAGACCCAATCGGTGAACTCCAATAAGGCTACATAATGACTTTAAGATCTGTAACTGAATTTCCAGGAAGTTGAGTTGGCTATATGTTCACCTTGTCTGATTCTTCACTCACACATCTGCTGGAGGAGGCAGATTGTTCATTTTTTTCTAATAAAAAAAATGTCAAACTGCTTAAAAGAGTGGGTATGAGAGAGGGTTTTTGTCAGCTAATGGGACTGTGTTCAGCTGGCCAGCTTGAGCCAATATGAGCCTTAACCTGTGTGTTAAACTGGCAGGTTTTCTTTTATCAGTGAATATACTGGGGCCTAGAATGGTTGCAACACTAATGCAGAAACCTGATACAGTCATACCTCGGGTTACAGACGCTTCAGGTTGTGTGTTCTTGGGTTACAGATGCACCGAAACCCGGAAGTACCGGAACGGTTTCGGTGCTCGCACATGCGCAGAAGCACTGAATCACAACCCGTGCATGTGCACACACGGTGCTGCGGGTTGCGAACATGCCTCCCGCATGGATCGTGTTCGCAACCCGAGCGTCCACTGTACTTGAATTGTGTTCAGTCCACCATTCCCACCAATTCAGATTTGTTATTAGAAAGCAGAAAACCCATTCTGTAGCTGCTTTTTCCACTGGTGAAAGTGCCCCTACAGCCAGCGCAGCCCTCACTGTCAATGCCGCTGGCGTGACCCCACCCTCACTGGAGCAGATAATACAACCATTTCTTTAGCCATGATGGTATAATTTCATATTGATATGTCAGCCTTCTGAATAAAGGAGAAGCAAGACTCCTGCAATCGAATGGCCTGGAATAGTAACATTACCTTTCTTAATGTCAAATCTGTGTCCGTTTGTTCTCTTGCATGTAGACTGTCCAGCAACGATTTGTTTTATGCACATTTGCAAATCTTAAAGTGACCCTAAAAACAAATTTTAAAGACAGGTCATAGTGGGAGACCACAGAGATACCATTATAACCCTGGCCTGTAATCACCCTTTCCTAGTTTTTGACTCACCCACCCCCCCCCCCCCAAATTGGAAAGTATGTACCAGAGGAAAACCTTTGCAGAGTCTCCTGCGGAAAGACGGACAATCTTGGTTAGCACAGACATCTGGAATTTGGGTCATTTAGTAGTTAATGACATCACTAGTGATGTATGTTTCCAGGATAAAAATACTGGTGCCTGTATATGCATTTATATCATAAATATATATGTCACTAGTGACATCATCACCTATTTAGGTATTATTTATTTAAGTATTTCTGTTCTGCCATATCATAAAATATCTGGGCAGTTTGCAACACATAAAAACAATATAAGTAATAATTCTCTGTGGGCAAGGGGGGAAAACTCTTTTAGAGATACTTGAAAGTCAAAAGCGAGGCTGCCAGTTGAATATTCCACAGCCTGGGACCGGTGATTATTTAACAAATACCCCAGTTTCCAGATGTCTACCCAAGTCCCCCCTCCCCTCCACCATACTATAATCCCTTTCAAACTCCTGCAAAGATTTTTCTCTGGATGTACAAGTGCACATAGGAATCGAGTCACCGGACAACTGAGAATTTGTTGGGCAGAGAGGAGACAGAAACTTGATCAAGAACGGCAGAGGAGCCATAAATGAGATAACTGGGTCTCCAGGAGGAAAATTAGGGCAGGCACTGGACGTTTGCTGTTGGCAGGAAGAAGCAGACAGGCAAGGGAGCTGGGAAGGTTGAGAGCTGTGGGGCCAAAGGGTGATTCTCGAGTAGGAATGTGTCTGCTGAATTTCACATATGGACTTGAACTAAAGAGTCAAATCTTTGGCTGAACGTAGAAGCGCAGCTCTGTTGGAAAGGCACCCAAACCCTCGACAACAGCAGCCAAGTCACTTATACACTTTGCAGTCTGGAGTTTTGATCTAGGAAACATTTCTGGGTGTATGTTTGCGCACGAGTACCGTCAACGGACGCACCACATTTTCAGCTAAGAGATTGATGTAACCTGCTGTCTCTTTTTGAACAGCTCGAACTCTCAGTCGCAGATGGCACTCATTAAGGAGCAGGGGGAGAAGGATATGTTATGTTCCCACTTCTTTGCGCTGCCTTGTGGGGACTCCATCCCTAAGATGAGGGGTCCACCCTGCAGTGTTGCGCTAGCTCTAACGTTCTATAGAGATTGCTAGAAGTCAGCTAATTGCTAACTGCCTTTTTTCTGCTCCCTGTCACTCCTCCTGCACCACAGCCCGGGAGATTGGCAGCACTTTCCGCTGCCCCAGAGTGCAGCAAACAGCTGGCTCCACTCCTGCCTCCAGTTCCATGGAACTGTCATGACATGGCTTGATCAGCTTTGGCATTTGCATAGCATAGGGGAGTGAAACATTTCTCTTTCCCTGTTAACTTGGATGTGCACACTGTTTCACATGCACAACTAAATGTCTTGAGTTTGTACGTTCACATCCACACAGAGGAATGGCCAGGGGGAAGGAAGAAGGGACACCAAGAGATATAGCCCCCCAGACATGACTGTTTTCGCGAGAAGCCATTGGAGCGATCTCCCCCCAGTTACCCTTACAGGGAACAACATTTTCCATGGCAATGCACCAGCACTTGAACACTTTTTTAATATAAAAAAATTAACTTTTGGCAGTTCCATTTATAAAACACAGCACACAGCTGTTAAACCTATGCACGTAAAACATTATGGAAAATCTTACAATATCCTGGTAAGTTTTTTTTTAAGAAATAAGAATTAAAACTAATTGGTCTGGAAAACACAACAACACACCCTCCCAAATTCTATACTTAAATTGGCAATGCTCTTTTCTTCAGTTTAACTGAGTTTTTAAGAAGGGTTTTGCCAGGGTAAGTTAGAGAGTGGCTAAATATTGAGGTAGTCACTGGAGCTGGCAAGGAAAGCATCTCTGGTCTAATCATAGAGCTGCAGAAATGGCTACTGCCCACTTAAGTATAACCAGTGGCTAGCTGCAATAGAGGAGCATTGCTCAGCTCAGTTAATATCAATCTGTAGGTGGAGGTGGCTGCATTCTGGGTCTTTGTCCTGTGTGTTATGAAAGACCATGTTTCCTGCATGCTTAATTCCTTGATTCAAAATACACTGGGGCACTAGGCATGCAATGCCATTTCTCTTTTAATAACCAGCCCCTTTGCTGCTACAGACAGGGATAGGTAAGATGAAAAAGTCAAGGTTTATTTTATAGACATACGTACGTACATACATACATACATACATACATACAGCTTATATGCCAAAGGGGCTTCTAAGTCGTTGAGAATGATAAAATCAATACAGTGGTACCTCGGGTTAAGTACTTAATTCGTTCCGGAGGTCCGTTCTTAACCTGAAACTGTTCTTAACCTGAAGCACCACTTTAGCTAATGGGGCCTCCTGCTGCTGCCACGCCGCCAGAGCACGATTTCTGTTCTCATCCTGAAGCAAAGTTCTTAACCTGAAGCACTTTTTCTGGGTTAGCAGAGTCTGTAACCTGAAGCGTATGTTACCTGAAGCGTATGTAACCTGATGTACCACTGTACTTAATTAAATTACAGTGTCAAGGGTGCTCCCTGGTCAAAGGAATGCACATGACAGATCATAGAACTGAAATGTTGGAAGGGACCCTGAGGGTCATCTAGTCCAACCCCCTGCGATGCAGGAATCTCAACCATATCATACATGACAGATGGCCCTCCAACCTCTGCTTAAAAATCTCCAAGGAGAGGGAGAGCCCACCACCTCTTGTGGGGGTCTGTTCCAGCTTACTGTCAGAAAGTTCTTCCTGGTGTTTTGTCGGAATCTTATTTCTTGTAATAAAGATAGTTACGTAACTCTTTATTGTCAAAACTAACACAGTCATTCTACAGCACACGCATCAATCTCTAGCATCTAGGCAGCTGTTCCCAGGTCTGTACTCAGTGGAACAGTTACAGAAATGGGTCCACTCAACCTCCTCCAGTTTATGTACCTTCCCCTGATGGGCTGCACACATGCAGCCAGAGACTACGCCTGCATGGAAGCTGCTTCTGCTCCTCCCTCTTCAATCCCCTTCTGGTTCTGGGGGGCAGGGGTACAGGAGAGGGTAGGGAGGTAAAAAGGTAAAGGATCCCTGGATGGTTAAGTCCAGTCAAAGGCGACTATGGGGTTGCAGCGCTCATCTTGCTTTCAGGCCAAGGGAGCCGGCGTTTGTCCACAGACAGCTTTCCGGGTCATGTGGCCAACATGACTAAACCACTTCTGGTGCAACAGGACACCATGACAGAAGCCAGAGCGCATGGAAACATCGTTTACCTTCCCGCCACAGTGGTACCTATTGATCTACTTGCACTGGTGTGCTTTCGAACTGCCAGGTTGGCAGGAGCTGGGACAGAGCAATGGGAACTCACTCTGACATGGGGATTCGAACCTCTGACCTTCCAATTGATAAGGCCAAGAGGCTCAGTGGGTTAGAGCACAGTGCTACCCATGTCCCATAGAGGGTAGAGAAGCACCTGGCCCTCCACTTACCTGACCTGCCACTTCCTCCTCTTCATCTGACCCATTCTATGCTCTACCCTTCAGCTCTAAAGTTTCCCCTGCCTCTGACTCTTGCCTCCTGGCTGGTACAATTCCCCACAAATCACTGCACACTCTCCTGAATCAGACTCCAGTCTTGCTTCCCTCAGTTCACACCCATCAGTGTCCTACCAGTCCCTGACGCACAGCAAGAAATCCACAGGCTAATTGAAAGCTCCTTCACAAAAATGTACTCTAAAACAAACAAAGAGCATAACAAAGCAGTTTAAAAGCAGTTGAAACAATAAAATCGGAAGTTCCGCTCAGAGGAAAGCTTGCCTAAACAGCAGCCAGAGAACATGGTTGAAGCCTCTCGTATTTCAGCAGGGAGGGCATTCCACAAACTGGTGCCACCAGTGAAAGAGCTTGCCTTCATGCTTCCACAAGCTGATAATCATCAAGGTGATTGTAGTACCCTTACCAAACAGTAAAGAAAAGATTATTATTTTTAGATCACCTGGTCCAGAGTTATTTAGGGGTTTGTATGTAAGTAGCAGAACCTTAAAACTGGCTTGGTGGGTAATAGGCAGCCAGTGCAGATCCCTCAGGATTGTATCCGATAAGGAACACCACCACCACATAAGTTAGGCATTCAGCACCAGCTGCAGCCTCTGGACCAGCACATTTCAGAAGTCCAGACATGAGGTTACCAAGGCATGTGTCACAGTGGCAAAGTTATCCCTGCCCAGGAAAGGATGCAGTTGATACATCAGCTGAAGCTGATAATAGGAGCTCTTTGCCACAGAGGGCATGGACAAAGATGGTTCCAGGAATATCCCTAAATTGCATACTATTCTTTCAGAAGAATTGTTAACACCATCTAGGTCAAGAAGACACCACACTTCTCAGTCCTAGGAACCACTTACTCACAGTGTCTCAACTTCAGTTGATTGACCTTCATCCACTCCACCATTCTCCTGACTCGTATTTAATGGGAATGTAGAGGTAAACATCAGTTTGCTGTTTACACTGGGTTCCAAACTTCCTGATGATTGCTCACAATGGCTTCATATAGGCGTTAAATAGCTGTAGCCCAGATGTAGTCCCATAACCCTAGTTTCTGTTGCCACTTATGCAGGTAGGAGTGGAACCACTGTAAAATTGTGCCTCCAACTCCCAATCCACAAAGATGGTCCAGAAGGTGACCATGGTCAATGGTATCACAAGCTGCTAAGATATCCAAGAGTAGCAGTGATAGAGTTGGACTCCCCTTGTCTCTTCCTTGAAGGACACAAATCTGTCTGGGCAACCAGAGCTGATTCCATGCCAAACCCAGGTCTGAACCCAGCTTGAAATGGGTGTATATAATCTGTTTCAAGTACTTTAGTCCAAATGTGGGTATTAAGAGACTCAGCCATAGTTGTCAGACACATTAGAGTCCAGAGTAGGGGCAGATCTACCATGAAACTAATGAATCTTAAGCTGTAGGGACCCTAATCCCAGAGGGACGCCAGAAGTGACTTAGGTCCACATTGCTTAAAAAAATGGGTCCAGTAGACCCAAACTGAGTTGCATGACTCAAATTGTGTTGTGTTTTTTTTTGGGGGGGGGTATGTATTTCAACAATCCAAAAGTTTGAGAGTCAGTAGCACAGATGTTGTAAAGGTGTGGTCTGTCATGTAAGAACTCCATTGAAGAAGATAACAGACCCAGAAGCTAACAAAAGAAGATAACAACAAGGTTACCCAGAGCTCATTGCTGGTTGCAAAGGGGCCCCCATAACAGTTGAAGCTTCAGGGCCCCAGAAATGTAGGTCCACCACTGGCCCAGTGTGCACCTTTGAGAAGTGAGTGCTCAACTGCTTCTTTCAAGCAAGCTGGGACTACCCCACCTCATGCAAAAATGCATTAACATCCGGGTGGCGCTGTGGGTTAAACCACAGAGCCTAGGACTTGCCGATCAGAAGGTCGGTGGTTCGAATCCCCGTGACGGGGTGAGTTCCCGTTGCTCAGTCCCAGCTCCTGCCAACCTAGCAGTTTGAAAGCATGTCAAAGTGCAAGTAGATAAATAGGTACCGCTCTGGCAGGAAGGTAAATGGCGTTTCCGTGCGCTGCTCTGGTTCGCCAGAAGCGGCTTCGTCATGCTGGCCACATGACCCGGAAGCTGTATGCCGGCTCCCTCGGCCAATAAAGCGAGATGAGCGCCGCAACCCCAGAGTTGCTCACAACTGGACCTAATGGTCAGGGGTCCCTTTAACTTTAACTTTACCTTCCATACATTTATTTATTTGGTTTTTCAGATTAAAACTTTCCAGTCACGTATCGAACATACATCACAGAAACAAGATTCCAAGGAATCTCTAGGACTTCCCTCCTACCCTTTGTGGGTCCTATTGTTAATCATTTCCTCCTGCATCTTTTATGATAATCCACATCCTTTACATCCCCATTGTGTCCAAAGTTCATCATTAAGCTACAAGTGATATTCCAATCCTACTAACGATGTTAACTGTTTACAATGGTTTTTAAGATAGGTTATAAATTTCCCCCATTCCTTATTAACATTTTGGTCTTCCTGATTTCTGATTTTTCCGGTCATTTTAGCCATTTTAGCATAATCCATCAACTTAATCTGCCATTCTTCTCTGGTAGGGACTTTATCTTCTTTTCATTTCTGGGTCAATAACATCTGCACAGGCGTGGTTGCGTACATGAATACAGTAGTACCTCGGGTTAAGAACTTAATTTGTTCTGGAGGTCTGTTCTTAACCTGAAACTGTTCTTAACCTGAAGAACCACTTTAGCTAATGGGGCCCCCAGCTGCCGCCGCGCGGCCGCGCGATTTCTGTTCTCATCCTGAAGCAAAGTTCTTAACCCGAGGTACTATTTCTGGATTAGTGGAGTCTATAACCTGAAGCGTCTGTAACCTGAAGCGTCTGTAACCCGAGGTACCACTGTAGTCTTTTCTGCTCCCTTGGGATTTCGGCACCTACCAGTGAGTCCCACTTCCACAAACAAGCTAGAATGGGCAAGAGTTGAGAGGGCAAGTTCTGGAATGGACAGCCAGAAGCAGCTTGTCCACATTCTTAGGCCTTGACAGCTTGAACTGATCCCACAGAACTGGATAAGATGGTGCCTAGTCCTCAAAGTGTCCAGTCTTTGCTCTAAAGTTCCGTGCACTGTGGCAGGTAGTTCCAACTTTTTTACCACTCCAAAGAGCTCTGCTGGGCAGCTACTTGAGAACATGATGGAGGCAGTGATGTGGGCCTTTTTTTGCTGCCATCATTGCTATGTGATAGTTGTGGTTGTGCATCCTAGCAGCTGTTTGGTCAGCTTCACACTGAGTCTTGTAGCGCCTGACTTTACTTTAAACGCAAAAATAACTAAATGTACTATACAGCGATAAGATGGCTGACTTGGCGAAGGGCTTTATAGCATCCTGGGCCTCTTCCAAAGCCCAAGAGGACTGACAAAGTCTTTCCATTGGCTTCAGCGGCTTCTGGATAAAGCCCCCCTGTAATTATAACAGCAATTGGCAGGACCAAGCTTGACATAGCCACATTTTTTTCTCTGTTTCCCACATTATTTAATGGCATTAAAAGGTTTCTAAAAACGCTCTTTTCAGAGAACAAAGACCTGATCTTTTCCATTGCTGAATGTAGCAAAAATCAAGATTGTGTGTTCTTTCCCAGATGTGCACCCCTTAATCAGCCCTTGGAATTGACTCTTAATAGCTGAATTCCTTTGCAATATAAAGGGCCAGACCACCCCTCATTACAGAGAGCTCTGTCTCAGTTTCCTGGCTTTTTCTAGCATCTCGCAATGACTTTCTTTCAGAGAACCACATAAGGATCTTGGGAAGAACATTTGCTCTCGCCCTCTGGCCATTGTTGTTCTCTTCTGCCAAGCAGTACCTTCTTAGTTGGGCACCTGGGTCTTCGATACAAATGGGTCTAAGTAGCTAAAATTTGTTTACTCATTCCTGCTATATATATTCATCCCACCACGGGTAATCTGAAGTGGGGGAAGTGGCTCCCCTTTCCACTTCCATTGATTGATTGATTGATTGGCAACCATCTGTCTTGGGAGACATTGGAGGAGTGCACTTTTGGGGAGTTGGGACATGGATGGTGCTGTGGTCTAAACCACTGAGCCTCTTGGGCTTGCTGATCAGAAGGTCGGCGGTTCTAATCCCCGCAACGGGATGAACTCCCATTGCTCTGTCCCACCTCCTGCCAACCTAGCAGTTTGAAAGCACACCAGTGCAAGTAGATCAATAGGTACCACTGCAATGGGAAGGTAAACGGCGTTTTCGTGCGCTCCAGCTTCCGTCATGGTGTCCAATTGCACCAGGAGCGTTTTAGACATGTTGGCCACATGACCCGGAAAGCTGTCTGTGGACAAACGCCTGCTCCCTCGGCATGAAAGCAAGATGAGCATTACAACCCCATAGTCGCCTTTGACTGGACTTAACCGTCCAGGGGTCCTTTACCTTTTTTTGGTTTTTATTTTTACCTGCACCTTTAGGGGTGAAGTCAAATTGTTGGAAGGTTACAGTGCCTACTGTTGCTGTAGAGACCAATAAAGGAGAGGCATGTTTTGTTTCAGCTGGAGCAGATGAAGATGTCCCCTTGTGCTGCTGCACAATGGGACACCATGGAGTTTCTTCTCTCTGTGCTCCTTCCAGTGGTCATACCTCCTCTGGTCACTGCTACGAATGCACAACCTGATTGTCTATCTCCAGGTGCTGCCGTCATCTGCTTCCCTACTCCCTTACAATTTTGCAAAACAAACAAAATTAAATTGTATTGAAGAACTTATATGTGCATTCGTACATAGTTTAGTTGGCACCTGTAATGGCTATGAGTTACTCGTGCGTAAACTGGTGCCTTTCTCGGCTAATTTGCCTTGTTAAACCTTTCTGACTGCACAGCCCCTTCTCATCGTGGCTGCCTCAGTCGCTGGCAGAATCCGTCAGTGGCCGTTTCTTGAACCTCTTCCAACATAAATGTTGTTTGACACCCAGTCTCCTCCTCCTTTCACTGCGCGGGAGTCTTCTGCGCAGGGAAGGTGTGGGTAGCGGAGGACCTGGGCTCTCCTCACTGATATCCAGTGAAGAGTCCTGGAGCCCTCTCTCTGATTCCCCCATCTGCCCCCCTTTCTCCCTGGTGTTGCGCTGATTAGCTTCCCCGTCCACTGAATTGTTTCTCCCCCTGCTGCTGGGTCCTTCGCCAGCATCATCTGGGAGCCTCCCCTTCGCCTCTCGCTCCGATGTCAGTTCCCTGACAGCACCCTAATGAGCTTATGTAATAATTCAAGGGTTGCCAACCTTTTTTGGGCTTTGGAAATATTTGCAAGTCAGAGAAACTGCCATGGACACCAAGTACACCCTACAACTAAGCACTGAAAACTATTTCTTGGTAGTTGCAGGATGTGACTGCTTGGAGCAGAGGGAATAAGCTCAGACTGAACACCTGCTTGGATTATGAACAGGTCACGACTTTATCAGTTTAGTACACAACAGGCAGTAAGCATGGCTGGCATGCAGGGGCGCCGACTTATAAAAAATATTGGGGGGGCCCATACCGGGGTCCTGCCCCGGGAAGCGATTGGGGAGGAGGGGGCTTGTTGCCGGATTCTTCAGCTGGGCCAGAGATCCACTGCTGGGGGGTCCCTGGGCCGAGTTGTGAGCACGGCCTGCTGAAGGGAGATCCAGCCGATTGCGCGACGGGGACGGCCGGGGCTCTCCGGCTAGGGCGCGCGGCTGGCTGGCTGGCTGGCTGGCTGGCGAGGGAGCAGGTGGGGAGGAGGCGGGGGACAGCGGCGGCGCTCTGCTGGAGGGGCGCCCGAGATTATTGGGGGGGCAGAGCCCCCCAAACGAATTTTTGAGGGGGCTCGGGCCCCCTCAGGCCCCATGGAGTCGGCGCCTATGTTGGCATGACAGCAGGGGAAAGGATCTGGTTTGCATTTGAACAGCTCTTGCTGTTGGAATGCTCATCCTGGCCAACTGGTTGGGAAATAATAATAATAATAATAACAATAATAATAACAATAATAATAATTTATTATTTATACCCCGCCTATCTGGCTGAGTTTCCCCAGCCACTCTGGGCGGCTCCCAATCAAGTGTTAAAAACAGTACAGCGTTAAATATTAAAAACTTCCCTGAACAGGGCTGCCTTCAGATGTCTTTTAAAGATAGGATAGCTGCTTATTTCCTTCACATTTGAAGGGAGGGCGTTCCACAGGGTGGGCGCCACTACCGAGAAGGCCCTCTGTCTGGTTCCCTGTAACCTCGCTTCTCGCAATGAGGGAACCGCCAGAAGGCCCTCGGCGCTGGATCTCAGTGTCCAGGCTGAACGATGGGGGTGGAGACGCTCCTTCAGGTATACAGGACCGAGGCCGTTTAGGGCTTTAAAGGTCAGCACCAACACTTTGAATTGTGCTCGGAAATGTACTGGGAGCCAATGCAGATCTCTCAGAACCAGTGTTATGTGGTCCCGGTGGCCACTCCCAGTCACCAGTCTAGCTGCTGCATTCTGGATTAATTGCAGTTTCCGGGTCACCTTCAAAGGTAGCCCCACATAGAGCGCGTTGCAGTAGTCCAAGCGGGAGATAACTAGAGCATGCACCACTCTGGCAAGACAGTCTGCGGGCAGGTAGGGTCTTAGCCTGCGTACCAGATGGAGCTGGTAGACAGCTGCCCTGGACACAGAATTGACCTGCGCCTCCATGGACTGCTGTGAGTCCAAAATGCGGAAGTGAAAAAAGATTTAGAAATATGGTCAAATTTGAAGCTTTCACTGCTAGGCTGTATCGCTGTGATAAAAATGAATGTATTGCCAATAATGTTTTTTTTGTTTCAAACACTGCAAATCCTGGATAAAATGGATTGTTTCAAGAAGTGGCAGAGAGATATCTCTAGATTTGTCTGGCAGGGCAAAAAGCCCAGAAAAAAATTCAAAATACTAACGTATGCAAAAGAAAGAGGTGGATTTGCCCTGCCAGACCTTAAACTTTATTATGAATCAGCCGCTTTTTGCTGGCTGAGAGAATGGCTACTTCTTGAAAACACAGACATTTTGGATTTAGAAGGTTTCAACAATGTATTTGGGTGGCATGCATACTTGTGGTATGATAAGGTCAAAGCACATAAAGCATTTAAAAACCATATTGTCAGGAAAGCACTGTTTAATGTCTGCATAAGATATAAGGACCTACTTGAAAATAAAACCCCAAAGTGGTTGTCACCAATGGAAGCGAAGGTTCAGAAAAAGCTCAATATGGAGGCCAAATGGCCGAAATATTGGGAAATTTTGGAACAAGAGGGAGATAAATTGAAATTGCAGAGCTTTGAAAAACTAAAAAATAAAGTGCGAGATTGGCTTCATTATTATCAAATAATGGAGGCATACAATTTGGACAAGAAAATTGGTTTCCAGGTGGAAAAATCAAAATTGGAAATAGAACTGTTAGATCCCAAAACTAAGACTCTGTCAAAGATGTATAACTTGCTGTTGAAATGGAATACTCAGGATGAAACGGTGAAATCTGCTATGATTAAATGGGCACAAGATGTTGGACATAACATTCTGATGGCTGACTGGGAACAGTTATGGACCACAGGTATGAAGTTCACGGCATGTAATGCCTTAAGAGAGAATATTATGAAAATGATATACAGGTGGTACATGACACCAGTCAAGCTTGCAAAAATCTATCATTTGCCTGATAATAAATGTTGGAAATGTAAAGAAACTGAAGGTACATTCTTTCACCTTTGGTGGACGTGCCCAAGGATTAAGGCTTTCTGGGAGATGATCTATAATGAAATGAAAAAGGTATTTAAATATAAATTTTTGAAGAAACCAGAGGCCTTTCTCCTGGGCATGGTTGGCCAATTGGTGTCAAAGAAGGATAGAACTTTCTTTATGTATGCTACAACAGCAGCAAGAATACTTATTGCAAAGTACTGGAAGACACAAGATCTACCCACCCTGGAAGAATGGCAGATGAAGGTGATGGGCTATATGGAACTGGCGGAAATGACTGGCAGAATCCGAGACCAGGGAGAAGAGTCGGTGGAAGAAGATTGGAAGAAATTTAAAGATTATTTACAGAAATATTGTAAAATAAATGAATGTTAAAATGATGTCGGAATGAAGTTAAGTGGTTTTAGCAGCAATGTTATAAAGGTGTATGCAAAAATGGACTGTTAACAGGTGAGAATTTAAAGTTATAATACATTAAGAGAAGGGATTAAGATAAAAACAAAGAGGGAAAGGATTTGCTGAATTAATTAATTGAACTGGAATGCAAAAAAGGGAGGTGTGAGGAGGTCAGGGAAATAAGTAAATGAAAGACAAGATATGGAAAGATTGATTTGTTTTTAATTTTTGTATTTTTCTGTATTTTGTATTTTGCTCTTGTTTTTTCCTTTTCTTTTCTTTTTTCTTTTTTATTATTGCAATTTTTTGTGAAACTTTAATAAATATTATTTTATTTTTAAAAAAAGACAAAATGACTCCCAGGCTGCACACCTGGTCCTTCAGGGGCACAGTTACCCCATTCAGGACCAGGGAATCCCCCGCCCCCGCCCGCCCCCTGTCCCCCCAAAACAGTACTTCTGTCTTGGGATGCTCTTGGGAGTTGGCTAGTGATAAGCCACACCGTGGTACAGGCCATGCATGGAGAACCAGGTAAGTAAAACAATCCATTATACAGCCAGGGTTACCACCGGTGTGGAGGGCCTTTTACAGAAAGCCACTCCCGACCTAAGGAGGGGGAGGGGTTGCGGGCTCACGCCCCGGACTACATTTTCGCGGGGCTGGTGCCAGCCCCGCGGGACTCAGGGATCCCCCAAGCTAATTATTATTCATTATCCCAGAGCGCTGGCCAATCGGCGGGTGCTAGGGGCGGGCTTACAATAGGGCACTTAAGGTCGGGGAAGCCCTGGCTCGCCCCTTTTCCTTCCTTGCAGCAGCTGCGGTTTTTTCCACCCACCCACCCTCTAGGTTTGCATTCGGACTTTGCTATGGGCTTCGGCTGGTCGCCGCAAGGGGCCTGGTAGGAGTTTTTCCATTTGGCTAATTGGCTGTATTTTGAAGCCACTTGGTTTTTTCGCCTACCTCGTAGCAAAACGTCACAACTCCTCGGTTTTGGCGGTAGGCATTGGCAGGGGTATTGTTATGCAAATGAAGTTGGGGGGTAGGAACGCCATCACCTCCCCCAAATCGTGAAGGGTAGTTCGTTAAAGGACTCCGGGGGGCGTCGCCTCGTCCGAAACCTACGGAGGCTAGGGCCTAAAGCGCGCTCCCGAGCGGTAACCCCTTGGGGAGCGCCTAGGGATGTGCATCTCGGGGGCTCCCCCTGTTGGTGCTTAACCCTTCCCGGATAGACCGGATAGTCTGTTAGGGCCAATGCCTAAAGCCAATACCACTCTTACCTGTAATCAATAAAGTTGTGGCCATTTTTGCCCATTAACCTAAATTCTGGTGTCCGGTGTCTTTATTTATTCCATCCGTGGGAGGGGGCGGGAATTGCCACGCAAAAAGGTGGGCGATTTGGAAAAGTGGAGATTGTATGCAGATCTCACACACACCGAACTGCATATACACAGTGCAGAGAGCACCTCAAACTAATGGAGGTGGCAGGGCAAGTCAGTGTGATCCTGACACATACCATGCACCACTTTTACAGGTCATTTCAACCATCTGCACAGGGCTACCATCTGCAAGTTGGGACTACCCCACCTCATGCAAAAATGCATTAACATCCAGTGAGTCCCACTTTGCCTAGTCCTCGAAGTTCCCAGTGAACGTATCATAACAAGCCTTTATTCTAAAGCTCCGTGTACTGCGGCAGGTAGTTCCAACTTTTTCACCACTCCAAAGGGCTCTGCTGGGCAGATACTTGAGAATGTGATGGGGGCAGTGATGTGGGTCCTTTTCGCTGCCATCATTGCTATGTGATAGTTGCGGTTGTGCATTCTCGCAGCTATTTGGTCAGCTTCACACTGAGTCTTGTAGCTACTGGCTTCACTTTTTACTGACAATCCACATGCATGGTATTCTGTCACACCGTGTTGGCAAAATCCCCTACACAGTAAATATACAGCTATGGCTTCACACAGACATGCCAAGCCAATATTACAGGGGATTTCTTTCTGCTGGCAAACATCAGAAACCATGGCATTAAGCTGGCTTTGCGGGATTGTAACCTAGAGAGAAAGACAAGGGCCATCAGTTTAAATTCTAGGTGTTTGGGCATACCTAGGTTGGTAATCAGGGACACGGGTGGCACTGTGGGCTAAACCACAGAGCCTAGGGCTTGCCGATCAGAAGGTTGGTGGTTCGAATCCTTGCGATGGGGTGAGCTCCTGTTGTTCGGTCCCAGCTCCTGCCCTCCTAGCAGTTCGAAAGCACATCAATGCAAGTAGAACTCCTCCAGCTGGAAGGTAAACAGTGTTTCTGTGCACTGCTCTGGTTCGCCAGAAGCGGCTAAGTCATGCTGGCCACATGACCCGGAAGCTGTACGCCGGCTCCCTCGGCCTATAGAGTGAGATAGGCGCGCAACCCCAGAGTCGTCCACGACTGGACCTAATAGTCAGGGGTACCTTTACCTTTTAGTTGGTAATCGAGGTGTAGAGAAAAACATCCCTATAATGAGTCAAAAGGGGGGGGGGGAGTTAACTTCAAATATCTTATTTATTTCTGCTTCCATAGTTACATGTAATTTACATTCTCCTCATATCCAGACAGCTCTGAAAGCAATATAGCTCTTTCCACTGGACTCAGTAGGAGTTCGAGTTTTCCTTGTCATAAGTAAAAACATCTGCTTAGCCATAGACTAGAATTTGCATGACAGCCATCCCACCCCAGCTTGTTTACTTTTGTCAGTCTTTTATTAGTAATTAATCATTTTAAGTGAGCGCTACTCTCTTTTCTCCCCCTGTATACAGAAAAAGGAAATCCTTTGCCCTAGCAATTTATCAGCTTGCTAATTTTGGGAAACAGCAACAACCAAAAAAAGAAAGAAAGAAGAGGCACTTTTGTCCCTGAATAATTTTTCTTTGTGCATATTTGGGATGTTATTGCCATATTTTTCCATTGTCAAAGAAAGGTTTTATATATTAAAAAGCAATAATAGTAATCTTGGCTCTCCAGCATGTTTTAGCAATTCCAGATTGCAACAACACATGTCTCATTGAATGCAGTGGGACTTGGTTCTATAGACAACCAGCTTGCAAATGAAAAGTCATGTGGTCTTAATAACCAGCGAAACCTAAGATAGTCTTGATCCAAAGCACTACAAGGTAAAATGTGCCTAATAAGCAGGCCTCTTATTCTTAAAAATATTTTTGTTATGTACTGAGTTGAATAGGATCCAAAAGGCAGCAGTCTGATTGGTCCTAGAACAATAGGGTCCAGAATGCAGCAGTCTGATTGGTCCTAGAACAACAGGGTCCAGAATGCAGCAGTCTGATTGGTCCACAGCAGCCACCCAATCCAGCTCCAGGTGGAAGTGAATCCGCAAACTGATTGGCCTACAGGTGAATCTCGGAATTAGCCAGTCACGTGGGGCCCATTGTGTAAATAATGTATATAAAGCAGACATTCTGGGGGAACTTTCATTCCTCCTCACCACTATGAGCTGAATAAAGAGCATGAAATCCACTCTCGACTCCGAGTATATTTCAATTTTGTTAAACATTCAGACTACAGAAAAAATATACACAACACAGAGAGACAATGCCAGAAGATATACAACATGAATTTTGCCTGCAGGCAAAACATGGCCTACCAGCCTTCCCCATGTGATCCAGGAGGCTGTTTGGGGCAAGTCATGCCATCCTACCAAGGTGGTTGCATTGGAACTGCTGCTAAAATGAAGGGAAAATGCTGTTATAAAGAGAGAGAGAAACCTGCTCCTTTTCCCTTATGGGGTTTCCAAGAGCCCGTATATAGTCCTTAAGTGGGTTCCCTATCAGTAGGAGAAAATAACAGGCCAACCAGAGTGTATTCAGAAGCAGAGAGGCTAATAAGCCTGATCTTTATTGAAATAGAAAAGTACTGTTGCAAGAGGGTCCCCACACACAGGAGGGAGGAGAGAACCCTGAACAATGGTGCGCAAGCCCTTATAAAGACTTTTGAAATTGCCCACCCTGTAGCCCAAGACCATCCCCCAAAACATCATACATACATCACAGAAGGAGGCGGTCTACAGCAGAGGAGGCCATCTACAGCAGAAATCCTGTCTGCCAGAATGCCTGATAATGGTCACTGATTGCATTGCCCGGGCAGCCTGGCCATTCTTTTGTGATGGCAAATACTTTCGTCCCTGAATCCAGGTCACAGGCTCACCCTATTCATACACAAATGCACCCTTAAGACAGGATTTGTAAGCAAAAAGACAATGGCAAGGCTTTCCCCATTTACAGAGGAATATTTGCGGTCACTGGGAGAGTCAAAATGGCTTCAGGATTGCTCTCCTGTACTATTTCAGACATGTGGCTTATATACTTAGGTATGTGTTTGCCTTGTACATTTACGAACAATTATTTTATATTCAAGACCTTAGAATTCTTTTAACAATACCTTCATTTTCACAGTGTTTTGTTGCCCGTGAGGTGCTTTGAAGGACCCCCTGGGAGGCTGCAGAGGCTGGAGTAGGAGGAGAGGTGCAACTTATTTTCACTAAAAAGGGACCAGGATTCTTAGGTGAGAATGAGAGGTGACCAAAGCAATGGAGCCCATTGGAACTGGTAGGGGGGAAGACAAGGAGACCAGGTGAGGCCACAGCTAGTGATCAACAGACTGGTTGTAAGTAGGAAGGCAGGCAGGTGGGGGCAGGCTGAGAATAGTGGGGCAGGGCCCCATTTGCCTCCAATGTGACCAAAGCATCTGCTCTTGTTGGTTTGTGGAAATCCAATCCCAAACCAACATCTTTGAAAACTGTATTGCTAAAACAGCCTTCACTAACCAGATGTTTCAGACTACAACTACCACCAGCCCCAGCTACTATGACCAAGGGTGATGAGAGATTTACTCAAGCAACATTTGGGTGGTACCAGGCTATGGGAAACTGCTTCGTAACACTGATAGGAAGTAGAACCTATCTCTTTCCTAAGAACCAATTCATTATATCATAAACTATTTACTTAATTGCACGGCAATATGCTAAATATGATCACGTTAAGAGGTTTCCCTTTGCTCTTGGCTTATCCTGCCGTCCTTCCAAACATCGTTTCAGCTACCTTAAAAATTAAAGAACCGCTGGTTTCCTGCTAGCTCAGAAGGAAAGTTCAGCATTTTGATTTGAATGATAGCTCTCTTTTGGATGGAGGCAGAAAACCACAAGCCAAATTACTGTTGTATCCCATGACTCACTAATTCATTTTCCTTGTACTGATAAAAACAACTTACCCAGGAAATAACAAACAGCATACGATGATGAAAACATAATTTGGTTCAGTTGAAGCCATTCAGTCATTTCGAGACACTGCCATGGGATTCCCTCCCTCTCTTTTCAGACTTTTATGAGTCAATATACGACTGCAGCACTGACACAGACTGTGGGGAGCATCCCACTCCTCGCGTGTCATAGTTTGGGGAGCTCAAAAGTTACCTAGTCCAATTCCCTGCTGATGCAAGACACCCACTCTGGCTACATACAGACTGCACTTTACTCCATTCTCCTGACTCCATTCTCCTTGCCTGATAACTTTCTCATTTGACATGATCTTTCCAACAATGTAAAACGCATTGTGGCTGACCAGGAACGTGCAATTCAGTCCGAGACAGATTGAATTGTATAATAGTGAGAGACTCACACGAGCCTGCAACCAGCTATCTGCTGTGCATATATAAAGGGGAATGCAACTCTGCTACATAAAGGGACTTGCTAGTGCAAGTTAGGAAGGATATTAATAAACAATATATCCTCTCCTACCACTATGAACATTCCCACAGCATAGACAGAGGGAAGGGCCTGACACAGAGGGCTAGGGAGTAAAGGGGGAGTTACATGCAAATCCAGGCAACTGCTTCATCTAGACAGGAGTAACCCTTAGAAGTCTCCGTGTGTTCGCTGTTCAATAACGAAACTAACAATAAGTTAGCCAGTGTTTCACTGTCTTTCTCTGATCTGTGAATGACCTATCTGTAACTGGAACTGTGAATGACCTGTTATTGTTGGCTCTCTGACACCCTGACACTTCTCTCTCAGCCCCCACAATGGAAAGAGATAACTTCTAGGGCAGCGGTTCTCAACCTGTGGGTCTCCAGATGTTGTTGGACAACAGCTCCAGTCACCCCTGAGCTCTCGCCTTGCTAGCTCAAGGTGTTGTGGGGGTTGTAGTTCAACAACGTCTGGGGACCCACAAGTTGAGAAAGGCTGCTCCAGGGGAAGGCCGCCACTCGCCTGGTGGGCAGGACATAGGCGAGCGGGGGCCTTCCGCACTACTATTCACT
Source organism: Podarcis liolepis (assembly GCF_965112155.1). Taxonomy (NCBI): domain Eukaryota; kingdom Metazoa; phylum Chordata; class Lepidosauria; order Squamata; family Lacertidae; genus Podarcis; species Podarcis liolepis. The sequence goes on along the minus strand of NC_139571.1, from coordinate 12,479,438 downwards.
TCTGCCACATTCAAAGAAAGGGTCATTCTGGACTGCACAGGTGCCGCAAGACAGGTGGATGGGATGACGGGGAGCAGGGCATTCTCTGTCGCTTCTCTCTTCCACACAGGAAGGGAGGATGCTCCATTGTGGTCAGGCAATCAGAAGGGAAGGGGAGGCATGCTCTTCACAGCTCTGTGAGCTCTGAAGAATGTGAAGCCTTGCACCAAGAGATCTTGTTCTTCTTCGTTATGTACCGAAGTTCTCAACCTGGCCCAGCAGGGGTAGATAGTTTACACTCAGGTCCACGTATGCAAATAAGGGATCGAAAGTGACGTTCAGTGATTGGATAGTTACAGAAAATGGTTACTGTTGGGTTCTAGTGGAGCTCTATATAAGCAGGCTGGCTGAACCTTTCAGTTCAGTTCTGTTCTGGCCTGTGAATAAACAAGAGCTGTTTGAAGAATCGCTGTGTCGTCTGATATGTTCACCCACAACTTAACATTTTTCTTTTTCTTCTTCTTCTTCTTCTTCTTCTTCTTCTTCTTCTTCTTCTTCTTCTTCTTCTTCGAGGCCAGTTGAGGTTGGGTTGCTTTACAAACAACAAGGAAGGCCTGGGCACATGGAGCACCATGTTGGCAACCCCTGGGTTATACCCTTCCATTGGGATACCACATAGCAAATGATATCCTGTTACACTCTAATGGCAAGACACAGCCAACTGGATGGAAATAGGGTGTTGACTACATTGATTTGGTTTAATACAGCAAGGCTGTTCTTAGTCACCAGCCCAGGACATTTGAAACTGTAAACCAGGGTGGGGGGGGTGGGGGGAATCCAATACAATCTTGTGCCCTTGGTGGTGGTGCGCATCTAACCATGAAAGGGTGTTCAGATCTGCAGTGAGTTGCACAGAAGCATGACACACTAATTTTATGCTTTCCATCAGTCTGCAAAGAGAACTATTATTAAACAAAATTGAATCTGCTTGTGAAACTTTTGCAGCTTTCCTCTCGATTTCCAGAAGTGCAGTTTGAGGTTGGAAATTTGAGAGATTTATTGTGGAGGGAAAAGTCACTATGGAAATTCAGGAAACTTGCATTTCAAAGCAGTTTTTCACACAGAGACGAGCATTTATAGCCAGGATGGGGAGTGTTTGGTCTCCAGATGTTGTTGGATTCCAGCATCATCCAAGCAGAGAACACACCTGTCTCCGTGTATGTAACCCAGGGGTCTGCAACCTTTAAGACAAAAAGAGCCACTTGGACCCGTTTCTGAAAGAAAAAAAAGCTGGGAGCCGCAAAACCATTGGGCCATTTAAAACAAATATATCTCTGGAGCCGCGATCTGACAGCGGGCGGGAAGGTGACGTCGGGATGGTGCATGACTAACGCACGCACCGCCCCCATGCGACGTCACAGCCAGTACAGTGCCCGCCACAGTGGGGAGTGTCGGGGCACACAGTACGCCGCCTCCCCTCGCTAGTATCCGCCCCAGAGCCGTGGCAAAGGTGTAAAAGAGCCACATGCGGCTCCGGAGCCGCAGGTTGCAGACCCCTGATGTAACCAAAGCCATAAAAATCAGGAATATGTTGCTATCCAGCACAGACCCTTATGGATCCTCATGATATTTATTAGGAATCACCTGCAAAGCCACACTCAGAACACAGGTCATGTGTTTCCACAGATGTGATTTGTGATTTGACTGTGGTTTGGGGCTGATTCCCTGTAAAAATCATAGCGGATGAACCCAAAACTCAGGTTCTTATTTTTGTGACATGAAATGGACCACATTTGTGGCTTATTTTATTTTTTAACGGTTCGCTCAACTGAGACAAGTATGGGCTGTGGTTTGATGAGGATCTGATGTAAAAATCATGCCAATGTAAGATCTGTATGTAGAGATAGTGAGACTGAGTTGGCCAGAATCCCAAATGAAGCCCATGCTGGGCAGAGCAATACAAGCTATCAGATTTTGCCCACCCTTGGCAGAGAAGAGCCCACACCAATAGAAAATTCCAATTTTCATGGAAACCCATCCCATCTTCCTGTGGGAAGATTTTACGGTGGGTAGATTTGTCCGCCAGCAATAACTCATTTTTTTTTTATTATTATTTTTTAAACTAGCATTAGACATTTATGCAGTAATGTAAAATATAAACTCAGGACAAATTTAAAGGTTTGAACATTTGCTAGAAAAAATATTTAGGTTATCATAATATATATGATATAATATATATGATAACATACAAGTTATCATAATATATATGATAATATACAGAATGCAATGTACAACCATAAAGCAGGTTTTAAATCTAATAAAACAGAAAATATAGATGTATTAGGATTCCAGCTGACTGGATGAGGTTCAGGATTTTGGCATGTAACTGGGCTAATAGCTAATTACTGGTAGCAACCATTCAAAATATTCTAGGCACATATTGAATAAAGATGTTAGATAACCTGTGAACACTGTGAAGAACCAATAGGTTCAATATTAATTATAATAATTATTACATTATTGTTTTATTTGTACCCTACCCATCTGACTGGGTTTCCTATCACTGCCAATTTTTTTACTTATTTATATGGGCATTATATAACCTCCCAGTCAAATATAATGGTGCAGTTGGAAGAAATAGATACGCAAGCATCATTTGCTAGGGAAGAAATGGTGTAAGTAAAAAACAAAACACCCCTCCCCAAAATAAATTTATTTTACACACTCATAGTGTGTGTCAGGCGACACACACTCCCACAAATAGTAAAAGTAATAATGAATCAAACGAAAAGTCTAGTCGGGGAAGTTGGGCCCTGAGTATTGCTACTTTGTTGGTGTGGCCTTTAAGGAAACAGGTCTGAGCATGCTCAGAACAGATGTATTGCCTCCTGGGTCCACCATAAAAGTAGACTTGCAAATATGGCTGGATTGCCATCATGACAACAAAAGAGAGAGGGAAAGTGCACAACCAGGGCTAAGAGCCAGTAATTCCATTAATATACTATCACATTTTCTTGCCTGGAGACAGATGGGTGGGACCTCCTGGCCATAGCAAGACCTTTGGAGTGAGACTGGCTGAGTGGTGCTGAGAACTGATCGGCCGGAGAATGGGAGACTGACTTAAATGTCTCCCTCAGCTTTCCTAAATTCAAATAGATAAGGTAAGGATGCGTGGGACAGGAAAAAGTGTGGCTTTCAAATTTTGTGGGAAACTTAAAAAAACAAACCCAAGTTGCCTAATCAGTTTAATCCGGCTCCTATGGCTGTTTATTTCCTGGGGTAAAATCATAAAAAAAGCTCAACAACTTAATAACTTTGGTCAGCCCTTTGGTCCTTCACTTCATCAAATCTGGCCCTCCTTGTAAAGTTTGGACACCACTGCTCTAACGCATCAGTCTCCGCTGACTTTAATCAGGGAGCTGGAGAAATGGAAAGGGTGGAAACAACCCAACAAACTAAAATACTGGACTTCAGCAATTCCACATTTCAAAGGCACCCTCTCAGTTAACCATGTGTACATATAAATTGGGGGAGGGGTTTCAGTCGCCCAGCGCTCCAGTTCTGTGCATACTGCATATGCCTGTAAATGTGCACAACCACCTAAAAGTGCACTGAAATGCAGTTGGGAGTTTCCCCATGAGCAGTGGCTGTTAGGATCGTCCTACTCTCGTGTAGGACCCTGGTAGAGACACATGCCCGACTGGCATGTTCTCTCGCTCCTGGTTGATCGTTCGGGAGCTTCAAAAGCTTTCTTCAGCCCGAACATCACAGCGACTGATACCAAGAAGCACACTTACGATTCTGCAGAGTATTGGTGGTTCGCATAACAGGCTCAATAGCTCAGCATCTTGGCTAATCTACTTTATGTACATATAATACACTTGGAGCATTCTGAATTAGCTCCTTCCTCCTTCTCATCAGACAGCAAAGGGAAAGAACAAAGGACAATAGTCCTACATTCCGGAACACAGAAGTACCGTATTTTTCGCCCCATAAGACGCACTTTTTCCCCTCCAAAAATGAAGGGGAAATCTGGGTGCATCTTATGGGGCGAATGCAGGCTTTCGCTGAAGCCTGGAGAGCGAGAGGCATCAGTGCACACCGACCCCTCTCGCTCTCCAGGCTTCAGGAAGCTATCCGCAAGCCTTGCAAGCCCAGTGGGAGTACCCGCGGGCTCACAAGGCTTGCGGGCAGCAGCCTGCAGCCCCCGCGAGTGTCCGCAAGCCTTGCGCGCCCGGCAGGAGGTCCCACCGGGTGCGCGAGGCTTGGGGCGGCAGCCTGTCACCCGAAGTACGGGGAGCCCTCCGGAGGGCTCCCCCTGCTTCGGGCGAGTGTCTGCAAGCCTTGCGCGCCCGGCAGGAGGTCCCACCGGGTGCGCGAGGCTTGGGGCGGCAGCCTGTCGCCTGAAGCACGGGGAGCCCTCCGGAGGGCTCCCCCTGCTTCGGGCGAGTGTCTGCAAGCCTCCTGCCGGGAGCGCGAGGCTTGCAGACACTCGCCCGAAGCAGGGGAAGCCCTCCCGAGGGCTCCCCGTGCTTCGGGCGACAGGCTGCCGCCCCAAGCCTCGTGCACCCGGTGGGACCTCCTGCCGGGCGCGCGAGGCTTGCTGACGCTCGCCCGAAGCAGGGGAAGCCCTCCGGAGGGCTTCCCCTGCTTCGGGCAGGTGAGCGCAAGGCTTGGGGCGGCAGCCAGGGCTGGGGGGAGGGAATAATTTTTTTAAATTCATTTCCCCCTCCCCCAAAAAATGAGGTGTGTCCTATGGGCCGGTGCGCCTTATAGGACGAAAAATACGGTACAAAACATCCTGTCTCCGTCACTTCGCACACTGTGGAATGAAAACATACACCGTCATGTGATAGACAACAATCTCATGACTGCAAACACGGAGCAAGAATCCTAATACAGTGGTACCTCAGGTTAAGTACTTAATTTGTTCCGGAGGTCCGTTCTTAACCTGAAACTGTTCTTAACCTGAAGCACCACTTTAGCTAATGGGGCTTCCCGCTGCCACCGCGCCGCCGGAGCACGATATCTGTTTTCATCCTGAAGCAAAGTTCTTAACCCAAGGTACTATTTCTGGGTTAGCGGAGTCTGTAACTTGAAGCGTCTGTAACCTGAAGCGTATGTAACCCGAGGTACCACTGCAGTATATTGGGGGCATGTCCAGACTCTCGCTGTCCTCAGTTGGGGTTCAGTCACACATGGACAAATTCAGGTTGCACAATGTAACACCATGCTGCAGGTATTCGAAAACAACTAACCAAAGCTTTTTTAAAAAACACAATACAGCGGTACCTCGGGTTACATACGCTTCAGGTTACATACGCTTCAGGTTACAGACTCCGCTAACCCAGAAATAGTGCTTCAGGTTAAGAACTTTGCTTCAGGATAAGAACAGAAATTGGGCTCAGGTGGCGCGGCAGCAGCAGCAGGAGGCCTCATTAGCTAAAGTGGTGCTTCAGGTTAAGAACAGTTTCAGGTTAAGTACGGACCTCCAGAACGAATTAAGTACTTAACCCGAGATACCACTGTACAGGCAAAATAAATGTATCTGGAAAACTCATGGGAACAAGAATTATAATTCTGCATAGGAGATTTCGTTTTTTAAAGGTTTCTTTCTTTTATACTTTTTGTCCTCAAAAGGTACAGCCTAGGGGACTCTGCTCATTTACGATTCAGCAGTGGTGTAGCGTGGGGGGTGTAGGGGGGCCGGCCGCACCAGGTGCAACATCTGGGGGTTAGGGTTAGGGGTGCAAATCCATGGGTTAGGGGGCGCAAATTACTTGCCTTGCCCCGGGTGCTGACAACCCACGCTACGCCACTGCGATTCAGGCTCCTGCGCCTCATTTTCGTAGCCACTGTGAGTCATTGGCATGGTGAAGAATCCCTAGTGGGTGAGGTAGTTCCTGAGAAACAGAAGGTCTGAGATAAGTGTGTTTATCTTTTGCCCTGCTTTTTCCAGGCAGAGGTTTAATACTCTTATGTCTGAGCGTTTTTCTTTTTTCTTTTGCTCTGAGCTTCCCCACAAAAAGCCACACTTTAAAGCTGAATCGGAGCAAACATCAGTTTGGGTTTTCTGCCTATTGACGTTTGCTCCGATTGAGCTTTAAAGAGTGAGTTTTCACAGGTAAAGCTCCGGAGTCATTAAAAAGAGGTCACTCAAACACAGTGCTTTAAATTGCCTAGAACCATGCCTGGAAAAATAAGTGTGGATAAACCCAGTGTAGCACAGGCCTTTAGCATCCAGCACAGATGGGTAACATCTGGATCATGCTGGTGCTAGCCAAACAAAACCTCTAAGCAGATGCTGATTTGTATACAACACAAATATTCCCTTTCTTATATTTGTGTATTTTACCCCCTTGCATCACACTGCTAGTATTTGTTTCCTAATCTGGCACTCTTCTCACAAATGTTTTATGGTTTTAAAAATAGGGCAAATAGACATTTATACTGATTTTCGAAGTGTTACTTCTTTATTTTCCTCAGTTTTCAAACAAGGCATGTTTGCACCACAGTTAATTGATTCTGCTGGCCTTCAGACCAATGGTGGATTTTTAAATTCCCTGCCAAATTCTTATTTGACAGTGCAGAAATAAGACACTATCACATATACCAGTCCTTTGTTTTCTGTTCCCTGCAAATATACATATATTTATATTTGTGTGTGTGTGTGTGTGTGTGTGTGTGTGTGTGTGTGTGTGGACAACAAGTTTTTCTGAATTTGGGAAAACAAAAAGAATGTAAAATTAGATTTTCTTGTTCAATGAATTCTTGGGATATACTTTCTCTCCACTGATGTATACAGTGGTACCTCGGGTTACAGACACTTCAGGTTACAGACTCCACTAACTCAGAAATAGTACCTCAGGTTAAGAACTTTGCTTCAGGATGAGAATAGAAATTGCGCGGTAGCGACGTGGCAGCAGCGGGAGGCCCCATTAGCTAAAGTGGTACCTCAGGTTAAGAATAGTACCTCAGGTTAAGAACGGACCTCCAGAATGAATTAAGTACTTTACCCGAGGTACCACTGTACTATAATTAATGTAATAAATATCATTATGTTTATTTAATAGCACTTATTGTCAGCTAACATGGAGGCCTATTGCCAGGAAGCAAGGCATTTTCTAAACATTTTAAGTAAATAAATAAATAAATAAATGGAAAAAGGTTCTACATTCTGCTGATTTCATGTACACCACTAATGTGGTGACTACTAAGAGTGAGATGAAATATGGAAGGAAAAGAGAGATGCCGGAAAGGAAGGAAGGGAAGCAGAAGAAGCAGGAGGGGGCGGCACTGGAAAGGTACCAGGAGAGGCAAGGAGGCGGAAGGGAGAGTTGGGTCAGAAGGCAGGTGGCACTGGGATGGGTGGGTGGGAAACACAGTCTTTTTGCAGGAAGAGGAGGAGGTAGGTACGTGTCAGGCATGAGCTGACAGTAAATCACTCTGTGCAAATTGGAGTTAACTCTTTATTTGCAAAAACACAACCTGCTCAGACTTATTGGAGTGTCTTGCCTAATGAGCACAGCAATCCATCTCTGGTAGGTCTTGCCCCCATAAAGCAGTTGTTGAGATTGAAGGTCCCCACCTCCCCACAGCTGCTAAGTCCCCTCATCTCCAGAGGTTTTTCCCAAGCAATCGGAGACTGTGTCTGTGAGCAGTCAATCTCTCCTCCGCCCTTAGGGCCCTCGTATTTACGGGACCGCCTCTCCTGGTATGCCCCACAGAGGACCTTAAGGTCCATGAATAACCGTAGTTTAGAGGTCCCGGGCCCTAAGGAAGTCAGACTATCCTCCACCAGGGCCAGGGCCTTTTCAGTGATGGCTCCGACCTGGTGGAATGCTCTGTCCCATGAGACTAGGGCCCTTCAGGATCTAACCTCCTTCTGTCGGGCCTGTAAGACAGAGCTATTCCGCCTGGCCTTTAATTTGAACTCAGCCTGATCTTTTATTTCCCTTCTCTTCCCTCCCCCTTCCCTTTTTGTGAAGATAGATTACCTGCTCTGAGACAGCTAATACTCCCCTGGCCTCCTCGCTGGCCCAAGTAGGACCAGTTCAGCCAGCTAGCCCTGTGGATTATTATCTAATGCTTATTTCCCCTAAATTGATTTCTCAATTTTGAATTTTATTGTTATCCATGTTTTTATACTGTATTTTATGCTGCTTTTACAATTAAGTGTTTTAAATTTGTTGTTTTTGAACCGGGAAGGGCGGGGTATAAATTAAAAATATTATTATTATTATTATTATTATTATTTCATGGCCTTTCTGGTTCTGGCAGACCAAGAGGTGGGGGACACATCCATGTTGCAGCTGGAGGGGGGACACCCATGACTCTTTGCCGGCCTGACTCATCTCTGCCTCCTGGCCTCCCTCCTCCAACTCTCCTGCACCAGATTCTCCTAAGCCCTGTTACCTCTTCAGCGTCTGAAACCTTCTCTCCCCAGTCTTTTCCCTCTTCTCCCTGTGACCATCCACCACCACTCCCCAGGTTCAGAGCCTTCTTCTCTTGAGGGTTCCACAGCTGGTTCCTTCCACCATCTGTCTGCGTCCAACCAGTCCATGACAGTATGGGGCGGAGGATGGAAGATGCACATGTAAGGGTAGCGAAAATGCAGCTAAGAAGCTCAAATCATATATATTTGATGGATACCCTTCTATGGAAATTAGACCAATGTCCAGCCTTAACATTCAAAAACTTTACTTGCAGAAATTTGCAGTTCTAGATGAATTAAAACATAATATTTACAGTCACCTGCTTGTTCAAGCATGGGCCTACAGCAGGGGTTGTCAACCTGTGGCCCATGGGCCGCAAGGGGCACACAGGGGCAGTTTAACTGGCCCACAAGCCACCCCCGAACTGAGCTGCCCACTCGGCAAGTTCCTGCGTGCTACGCTAAACTGGCGCAGCATGACGCAGGGACTCGCTTCCGTGGTGCCGGAAATCACGTCTGCGCATGCCCAGATGCCAGAAATTGCACACGCGATCCTGCTCACGGAGAGATCTCCGCAGGACTTGACCGACCCAGGCAGGTAAAACCTTGTCAACCCCTGGCCTACAGTCTCTACTAAGAACTTCCAGAGCTTCCCTTTCCAGAGCTCAGCACTCAGCCTTCTGTATCTCAATTAAGCCATGCCTTGCAGCTCCTATGAGAGATTTCCACTTTTCCTGCAACTTTGCTCTCTCTCGCTCTCCCTTTGAAGCAGAGAAGAGTCACTCCAACGCTCTATTCAACTTAGCAGTGTTCACAGTGGACTCTGAAACACAGTCATCTTGCTTCACATAAAAATGGAATCTCTCCTTCGCTAGATACCTTCCATGTGACCAACATTACCAATCGCATGAGAACAACTAGAGAACTCTCTAGAATTCAGTTACCAACCAATCAAATTTAAACACACAGGAATGCATGCAAGCGTTTACAATTTCAGTGAATTAAACTACTATACTTAACAGCACAGGCGGGGACTGTATGAAAAGAGGATGATGCAGGAAGAAAGGGACAACTTTCAAGTCATCCAAAGGAAGAGGAAGATAAAGGAGGAAGGCAAGGAAGGCACCATGTAAAGGAAGAGAAGGAGAAGCAGAGAAAGCCAGGAGAGGGCAGAGGGGGACATCTTGTAGAGAACAGCTTTACACTCTTAAGGGAGGTTGATGGGGTAGCAGGAGGGAGCACAATATTGGAAACCACAGCTGAGTCCTGGTGGGCCATTGCCTCAGAGGCTGTTCTAGCACAGACAGCAGCTGCCAATGAATAAAGGAGAAAAGGCTGCGAGCCACCCAGAGGAAGCCCAGAAGAGGCCTCATTTTCGTGATCAAGATCCCTCTTTTGACTCTTTGCCACGGAGTTTTCTTGGGAAACACGCCTGGGAACCTTGGCCCAAGCATATGATTATTCTCCATTTAGACATGCTTTGCGATAAGGACCCGGCCTACTGATGCTTTTTGCAATCCATCATTGTGATATATGGCAAAGCAATTTCTATCCCCCTGTGTATTAAATGCATATTTAAAAGTCCCTGGTATTTGTTAAGGAATGAGATAAATAACCGGCCAGAAGAAGGAAAATGAGTAGGAGTTAGTGTCCAATCTGGATGCCATCTTAATTTATGTTCGGAAGAAACACAGGGAAATAGCCGGCATATCACTTATGACTGGACAACTGGTCTGGACTGGCAGTGAGTGGCCAGGACCTTGGGGTCATAGAGGTTAGCTCATTGAAGATGTGAGGCAGCTGTGAAAAAGGCAAATTCCCATTTCAGGGATCATTCATAAAGGAATTGAAAATAAAACTGCTGTTGTCGTAATGCAGTTACATACACAAATTGATGCTGTGACTGCATTTGGAATACAGTGGTACCTCGGGTTAAGAACTTAATTCGTTCTGGAGGTCTGTTCTTAACCTGAAAGTGTTCTTAACCTGAAGACCACTTTAGCTAATGGAGCCTCTTGCTGCCGCTGCACCACCACTGCACAATTTCTGTTCTCATCCGGAACCAAAGTTCTTAACCTGAGGTAATATTTCTGGGTTAGCAGAGTCTGTAACCTGAAGTGTCTGTAACCTGAGGTACCACTGTACTACATACAGTTCTGGTAATGTCACCTCAAAAAGGATATCATGGAAATGGATCAGAAGAGGGCAACCAAAATGATCAAGCGGATGAAACAAGTACGTTATGCAGGTGTGAAGCGTCTGGGACTTTTTAGTTTACAGAAGAGGTAAGAGGTGACCTGATACAGTGGCGCCTCGGGATGCAAATGGGATCTGTTCTGGAGCCCCGTTCGCATCCTGAACATAATGCAAGATGCGACAGCGCATCTGTGCCTGTGTGGGTCGCGTTCCACCGCTTCTGCGCATGTGCGCGATGTCATTTTTACCATCTGCACATGTGCAAGCGGAGAAACCTGGACGTACCACGCTCCGTTACTTCCGGGTCGCCGCGGAGCGCAACCCGAAAGCGCTCAACCTGAAGCGTATTTATCCCGAGGTATGACTGTACATAAAGAACGCTGATCGCCGAAGAATTGATGCTTTTGAATTATGGTGCTGGAGGAGACTCTTGAGAGTCCCATGGACTGCAAGAAGATCAAATCTCTCCATTCTTAAGGAAATCAGCTCTGAATGCTCACTGGAAGGACAGATCCTGAAGCTGAGGCTCCAAGACTTTGGCCACCTCACGAGAAGAGAAGACTCCCTGGAAAAGACCCTGATGTTGGGAAAGATGGAGGGCACAAGGAGAAGGGGACAGCAGAGGACGAGATGGTTGGAAAGTGTTCTTGAAGCTACCAGCATGAGTTTGACCAAACTGCGGGAGGCAGTGGAAGACAGGAGTGCCTGGCGTGCTCTGGTCCATGGGGTCATGAAGAGTCGGACACGACTAAACGACTAAACAACAACAAATGACTGTACAGTTTTATAAAGTTATGCATGGCATGGAGAAGTAGACAAAGGTTTTTCCCCTCTCTCTTGTAGCACTTGAACTTGTGAACGTGCAATGAAGCTGCATGCTGGAAGATTCAGGACAGATAAAAGAAAACGCTTTGAAGAAATTAAACTATGAAACTTGCTCCACAAGTAGGCAGTGGTGGCCACCAACTTAGATGGCTTTAAGGGGAGATTAGGGATGCAGGTGGTTCTGTGGTCTAAACCACTGAGCCTCTTGGGCTTGCCGATCAGAAGGTTGGTGGTTCGAATCCCTGTGAGAGGGTGAGCTCCCGTTACCCTGTCCCAGCTCCTGCCAACCTAGCAGTTCAAAAGCACGCCAGTGCAAGTAGATAAATAGGTACCACTGTGGTGGGAAGGTAAACGGCATTTCCGTGTGCTATCTAGGGAAGCAGTCTGTATTCAAGGCACTTGAGGAAGCACCTTAAATACAAACTGCTTTCTCTGCAGAAGGCAAAATGCTCTGCTCTTAGGAGCAGGTTCCTCTCTACAGAGACCACAAAGGGGCTCCTTATAAGTGACAATCAGCTGCCTGCAGTTGCTGAGAGCCGGTTTGAAGGTGCAGAGAAGATGACATGGAACCTTTTCGAAGGCACGCTCCCAGCGCCAATTGGAGCATTTTCAATGGAGGTTACTGTAACCAGTAATCAGCTGATCAGTGGTTACAGCAACCTCCTTTGAACTCTGACAAGTGTCAGTCGGCTTCTGCCCATCAAGCTGTGTTCATAGCCCACTTAATCTTTTTTTATTGAGATATCTTAGCCCACAAATAACACTTGCTCTGAAGTTAAAGTATCGGAAGGCAGATTGGTTTATTTGAAATTTGATAGATTTGCTTGAGCAGTCTGTTTGCAGAGCTGAGGATGGCAAACCTCCAATCCCCCCCCCCCAGAAGAGAAATAGAATTATTAATTCCTCCTGTACTGAGTCTCCTGATGAGGTGTTCATCCACAATGTCACCCAATTCGTAGTAATGTTGTTGTGCCTTCTGAGCATAAATTCTGTTTGGCTGGACAAACTTTTATTGTGTTTATCTCCTGAGTTGATTAAAAAACTGTAGGAGACTTTTATTGTTCTGGGCAAACTTGAAAATTGTCTCCAGATCATCAATTTCCCTAGCTGGGGAATCTAGCCATTTCAATTTATCTTTCTTTTTCTGGTGCCAGGGATGCACAATAGGCATGTTCAAATGTCTGTTCACACATAGGATATTGCAAAATACTTATGTGCGCTGCCCACAGCTGCAACAGATTCATGGAAACTGCCTCCTGCGGATCCAGGCCCATCTGTATTGACTACAGATTGGATTTCTAGGCTCAATAAACCTGGCTTGGACCAATACCTTGAGGACCACCCCTCCCGATATAAACTCGATCACACAGCCAATCCCTGTAGAGAATGGGGTTGGAGTCACCATCCATCAGCTGGTGTACAACAATAAGATGTGGGGAACCCAAGCACGCAGCCAGTCCCTACAGAAGGCAGCCTCGGTCCAGTATACCTGAAGGAGCGTCTCCACCTCCATTGTTCTGCCCGGACATTGAGATCCAGTGCTGAGGGCCTTGTGGCAGTTCCCTCGCTGCAAGAAGCCAAGTTACAGGGAACCAGGCAGAGGGCCTTCTCGGTAGTGGCACCCGCCCTGTGGAACGCCCTCCCACCAGATGTCAAAGAGAAAAGCAACTACAGTGGTGCCTCGCAAGACGAAATTAATCCGTTCCGCGAGTCTCTTCGTCTTGCGGTTTTTTTGTCTTGCGAAGCACGGCTATTAGCGGCTTAGCGGCTTAGCGGCTTAGCAGCTATTAACGGCTTAGCGGCTTTAAGAAAAAGGAAACAAACTCGCAAGAACTCGCAAGCGAAGCAAGCCCATAGGGAAATTCGTCTTGCGGAATGACTCAAAAAATGGAAAACTCTTTCGTCTTGCGCGTTTTTCGTCTTGCGAGGCATTCGCCTTGCGAGGTACCACTGTACCAGACTTTTAGAAGACATCTGAAGGCAGCCCTGATTAGGGAAGCTTTTAATGTTTAATAGATTATTGTATTTTGGTGTTCTGTTGGAAGCCGCCCAGAGTGGCTGGGGAAACCCAGCCAGATGGGTGGGGTATAAATAATAAATTATTATTATTATAATTACTAGACATATGCTTGGCATTTTGCTGGCAAAGACTACGGTTCCCAAGTGCCTGACAGGTAAGTGGGCCCTGTAAAAGTTGGCCCATGCGGATGGGAATGGGCTAGGCCAAAAGATACAGAAATTGGTGGAAGAGAAGTCTCACAATAGCTATCACTGGAACCTACATGTTTAGAAGCACTATATCTCTTTGGAACAATGGTGGGCCGAAAGAGAGCAGAACTGTTGCCTTCATGCTCTCTGTGTGGGCTTCTCAGAAGCCTGTGACTGGACAGGGATGATCCATGTGCAAAACTTGAACTAACCCAGCAAGGTAATTATTTTCTTATGTAAAGGACATTGACGAGTCATTGATCAACCTTCGATAAGCTTTCGTACCATAAATAAATACAGCGTGCATGGATGCTCAATTGAACGTTGCAGTTGGAGCTTTTTGGCGCAAATTGACATATCTGACAGTCTGTTATTCACACAGAATCATAATCCAAGAATTAATGCAAACCATATTTCTCAAAACAAAAACAAGACAAAAAAACCTGGAAGCAAAATTCCTTTGCATAATTTCCCATCCAACATAAATTATGGAAAGTTATATGACATACCCATCTTGGTGTTCACAAAAACCGACAGCGTTGGAATAGTCGGGTTGCAATTCTCAGACCGCAGCTTTACCTCAGAGCAGACCCACTTGAAACAAATGGTTTCTGATGAGAGGAGATGATGTGAGTGTTTCTCCCTTGTGATTATCTTCATGTTACTTAAGGTCGCTTCTGCAGTTGTGTGCCCTTCACCCTCCTTTTGCTATAAGATTTCCATTGGAGAGCTCAGCCAACAAGCTACTATGTAGTGAACACGCTGACTTCATGGTTTATAGACAATTTCTTTGCCCTCACTCTCAATCAGCATTTTCCGTCTCCTAGTGTGCTTTATCATATTTCCAACACTGTTTGCAACCATTGGGGGGTGCTTTTACCAACCCTGAGAGCCTGGAACTATCTTCCTGAGGCAGGCACACTAAGTAGGGGTCCCAGGGGCCCCAACCCCCCCAATTTTCAATAAAAGGGCCATCCCCCTCAAAGTTTTGTGACCGCATGACACGTCAGCAATAAGAGGTGAAGCAATTCAAAAGGGTCAGATGCTCTGGTACCCACTCCCCTCCTGCCTTTTAGAGATGCCTAGGTCTTTGGCTAGGGACACGAGTGGCGCTGTGGGTTAAACCACAGAGCCTAGGACTTGTCGATCACAAGGTCGGCGGTTCGAATCCCCACGACGGGGTGAGCTCCTGTTGCTCGGTCCCTGCTCCTGCCAACCTAGCAGTTCAAAAGCACATCAAAGTGCAAGTAGATAAATAGGTACCGCTCCGGCAGGAAGGTAAATGGTGTTTCCGTGCGCTGCTCTGGTTCGCCAGAAGCGGCTTAGTCATGCTGGCCACATGACCCAGAAGCTGTATGCCAGCTCCCTTGGCCAATAAAGCAAGATGAGTGCTGCAACCCCCGAGTCGGTCACAACTGGACCTAATGGTCAGGGGTCCCTTTACCTTTAGCTCTTTGGCTGGTGTCATGAAGCAGGCTGGTATACGGCTTGAATTGTGGCAGTAGATAACTGAAACCAAAGCCCTGTTTTCATACCTTTGAAGTGGTGGCAATGGTGTTGAATAAATCATATTTCTTTGCCCTCTGCACCTGCTGACTTACATCCAGGACGGCTGTTCCAGATGGCCTCCAAATGGGACCAACTGGTTTGGTGAGCCACTGGGACACTTTTCGAGGCTAATTGCTGTGTCCCTGAAGGATTCCTGAAGATTAACGATTGAAGGGTGGGAGCTTTAATAGAGTAGCAATGGGTCTCAGTGCTTGTCATGGTGGACAGAAGTTGCTTGTGAAAAAATGCCCCCCCCTTGCTGAAGAGAGGAGGTGGGGCCTAGTAACACACCATGATTGTTCACTGGAGGTCTAGGTCTGGGTCTGGCCAATGCCTGGATGTATGACTGCTTGGGAACCTCATGATGGAAGAAGAAGGTGGGATATAAGTTTAAGGAAATAACTAGCTCAAACCTCCAGGTTGGATTTGCCCTCTGTTTTGAATATTATTCAGGACGTGGGTGGCGCTGTGGTCTAAACAACAGAGCCTAGGGCTTGCCAATCTGAAGGTCGGCAGTTCAAATCCCTGCGACAGGGTGAGCTCCCGTTGCTCGGTCCCAGCTCCTGCCAACCTAGCAGTTTGAAAGCATACCAGTGCAAGTAGAAAAATAGGTACCGCTGTGGTGGGAAAGTATACAGCGTTTCCGTGCGCTGCTCTGGTTTCACCAGAAGTGGCTTAGTCATGCTGGCCACATGACCTGGATGCTGTCTGCGGACAAACATCGGCTCCCTCAGCTAGTAAAGTGAGATGAGCGCCGCAACCCCAGAGTCATCTGCGACTGGACTTAACAGTCAGGGGTCCCTTTACCCTTTATCTTTGAATATTGTTCAATTATCTCCGTTTCCTGAACCATCCAGCTCTTCTTCTTTCCATTACAGACATGGATTACTTTTAATACGTCAGTTAGAGTAACCTGACCAGGGGAATGTCTAAAAAACCAAACCCATGTGACTCAGACGAGATTGGGCAAGACAAAGGCCTTAAATACCTGACATTTGGTGAACTTCTTCCATAAAAATGAAACTCATTAATTTGAACAGGTGAAGAATCTTGTTGGGCATGATTATATGTCAAAATTACCACATTCCCCAGGAAGTTATTTTAGGAATTAAGTAAAACTTGGGGTTAATTAAAGGCAGAATGAAAAGTACAGCTGTTTAGAACGGGCTGTAATCATTCTTCCACTTGAGTACAAATTTTGTTCTGCAGCTAAGTAAGTCGCAACTTGTCCCAGAAGAGGTAGCATGTCCAGGGTCAACCAGCCAGAAGTTTCAGACTAGTTTACAGCTGGAAGAGCCAAGCCCTGGTTTTCTAAGAAGTGCAGTAGTCCTGCTGTCATGTTCTTCTCCACAAATCAGGTCTTACATGGAGAATTAAAAGCCAGTTTACTCTGCATTAGACTAACCGCCCAAATTGAGTTGATTTTTCATCTTGATTTCTTTGGAAGCACCACTCAGAGGTCCTTCCAAGTAGAACAGTTTCTTTGCAAAAAACCAAGGGCTTTGGTGCACACACAGAGCATTCCCTCACATTAAAGAGATCCAGTTCATTCTGAATGTCATGACCACACTGGATCAGTGGAAGGTTCTTCAAGCAGGGCTACTGGGAAAGAGCCCTGCCAAAGTGAAGGTCAAGCTTTTTAAAAAAAAAACAACAACAAATAAACAAAGAGCCCTCAAACCCCCACCCCCCAAATCTCAAAGCCACACAATCTTCTCTGGCCAATTAGCTCTCTGCACCATTCAGCCAATCGCAATCCAAAACTACTACTATGGCAGTTAGGTTACTCCCATCTGTCTCCAGCCATTAAACCATATGAAATGGTTATATTGCTGCGTAACCAGCCTTGGTTGTGTGGGTTCCCACTCCCTCCTGTTGCCATGAATGCCAACCACCCCACCACCAGCCTCTAGTAGAATCATACGTCTGTTCTGAGCATGTTCAGAACTGTTTCCTTGAAGTCCACATCTATAAAGCTAGGAATATAAGGCCTCCATCTTCCTGAATCTAACCATGTCTACTCAGAGGTAAGTCCTACTGAACTCAGTGGGGCTTACACTCAGGTTAGTCTTTGCACATATAGGACTTGGCTAGACAGCTGCAGATAAGATGATTTAAATGTGTTTAAAGTGCAATATACAAATGTCACACCATAGCGACAGTGAGCTATGCCAAATTCAATGTATTTTTCAAAACTTTTTTTTTTAAAAGGCATTTTCACAGTGTTTTTTATATGTGTGTAGATTCCACCATAGTTGCACTATCCAACACAGTAAAGAGCTGTTGTTTAATTAATGTATATGGCAGGTACATAGTTACAGCACAGTCCTTAACATGATTATTCAGAGGTTAATCTCACTGAATGAATGGGTCTTGCTCCCACATACCGTATTTTTCCGTGTATAAGGTTAGGGTTTTTTTAACCAAAAAATTAGGTTTAAATTTGGGGCTTGTCTTATACACGGGTAGTACTGAGGGGTGTTTTCTTAATTTGGAGTCCCCCAAAATAAGGGGGGGTCTTATACACAGAAAAATACGGTAAGTGTGTTTAAGGTTGCAGCCTTACTCTTTGTATGTTTACTCAAGTGTAAGTCCCAACATCAGGTGTGGTTTGGACAGCACAACATCCCTTCAATGCTTTTGGCGGATTGCATACTTAGTCCATCTATGTACATTTTCTCCTGGTTGTATCCCAAATTCTTCCCCGATTCAAAATCAGGAAGGGCAGACTTTTTATCATTATTATAATTTATTTATCAGTACTGAGTTTATATCCATTCCACCTTTCCTCCAAGGATCTCAAGCTGGTATTTAAGGCCAGTACCATAGCTGGGTGGTGATTATAATTGTTACTGCCTAGATCCCAGGCAAGTTAATATCACTCCATCTCAGAGCTGGTTTAACCACCAGGTGAATGGGGCTTCTAGCTAGGGCAGCAACATTTTAAGGGTGGCAAAATAGAAGGCCAGTAAAATTTGAAAGGCGCTCGTAATATTTTGCACCTTTGAGGGCTGCTGCCCCATCACCGCTCCTTTGGGCTGTGTTTTGCTCCTGCCCAGTGTACCCACCCCAGTTTCCCCTTCTTGGGGTCACCCCAATGACTCGCCACCTCCCTACTGTCAAGAAAAGAGGAGACAAGCTCTCCACAAGCTCAGATAGTGTTGGGCAGCTGCAGCCACTGGGTTGTCCAGGCGGAGGAGGCAGCAACTGAAGAAGAGGGGAGGGCATGGAAAGAGCAGGCAGGATCCAAACCCTGCCATCACCCACACCTTTCCCTCCAGGTAAACTGGCCCATTTAAGCCTCCCTTCACCCACTTTCAAAGGGCTGTAGGAAAATGGGGGCGGGTGATGGTGTTATGTGTGGGATGTGACCTAGAGCTGTTGCCTTCTGAGGTGGCATGGACCTCCTTCCACCTTAATCTGAAGTGGGTCTCAGCTTCCCTGAAGGATGTGTGGCACGCGGAAAGTGTGGTCCCTCTGCAAATGTGCAGAGTGTTATATTACGAGTGAAGAGGGGGTTGGAGAATCAGCGTTTACTAGGGCACAGAATACTTTTGTACTGGCACCGTTCCACCTTATTTCACATCCTGGGGGATCACAATCTTTTCCTATAGGTCTGGAAATGTATGGGGGCCCTAGTTGACAGCATAGCTGTCAACTTACAGATTTGAAAATAAGGGACCAGCAGCTTCGAAAATAAGGGACCAGCAGCCAAAATAAGGGATTTTAGTCAACCAGCTCCCGAGCCAAAGGCAGAAAGCCCACCAGTCCAGCAGCCAAACGAAGCCTCAAGTGGTGGTTCCCACAGCGCAGCAAACCGGCAAAGGGGGTGCAGCAAGGAAAACCACCAGCACCTCTGCGCTGGGAAGCGCTGAGCAAAGGCGAGTCCCCAGGCAACGCTGCTGATTTGATCGGCACAAGGCATGCAAGCTCCACGCCCCAGTCGTTCTTAGACTCCTTATTGGGTGAGCAACGCAGCCAAGTAACACAGTTGGAGCCTCCCTCCTCCCTGGCCAGCAGGGAGGGAGGGAGAGGAGCTGCTTCCTTTGAAACCCAGGAAATTTAAGGGACATCATCGATAAGGGACAGCAGCAGGACATGGCGCTGGGATAAGGGAGTTTCCCGCCAAATAAGGGACGGTTGACAGCTATGGTTAACAGTTCTGCAGTGCACCTGTAAGACTAACCAGTTCTAGCTGCCATCTTTTACATACTTATTAGGGAGCAATCGCCGTTGAGTTCAGTGGGAATTACTTCGGTTCAGTTGGGTCCAAAGTACTTCTGCAGCTGATCTGCTTTAGAATTGTAGAATTGGAAGGGACAACTCCCCTGCAATATAAAAATCTAAGCAAAAGCATCCTTGACAGATGACCATCCAACCTCTGGTTAAAAATATCCAATGAAGGACAGTCCACCACCTTCCGAACAGAAAGGTGCAAAGTACTCATGCAACTGAAATGCTTGCATCCACAGTATATTTGTGAGGGTGGAAGATGGGGAAAGAGCAAGAGCAAATAGCCATGCCTCTAGAACTCATTGGCCATGCCACCAGGATTACCTAGCAACTCTGCCAAATACCCTGGGCACCAACCACCACTGCATTGGAGCGCCATGACTTTTGACTGTGAGCAGAGAGCACGACACACATTATGTCAGGTTATGTCATTATGTCAGCAGAGACACTACCTTGCCAACAAAGGTCCATATAGTTAAAGCTATGGTTTTCCCAGTAATGATGTATGGAAGTAGAGCTGGACCATAAAGAAGGCTGATTGCCGAAGAATCAATACTTTTGAATTATGGCGCTGGAGGAGACTCTTGCGAGTCCCATGGACTGCAAGAAGATCAAACCTATCCATTCTGAAGGAAATCAGCCCTGAGTGCTCACTGGAAGGACAGATCCTGAAGCTGAGGCTCCAATACTTTGGCCACCTCATGAGAAGAGAAGACTCCCTGGAAAAGACCCTGATGTTGGGAAAGATGGAGGGCACAAGGAGAAGGGGACGACAGAGGATGAGATGGTTGGACAGTGTTCTTGAAGCTACCAGCATGAGTTTGACCAAACTGCGGGAGGCAGTGGAAGACAGGAGTGCCTGGCGTGCTCTGGTCCATGGGGTCACGAAGAGTCGGAGACGACTAAATGGCTAAACAACAACAGGACAGCATCATGTCCCCTTCAGGACAGAGCAGTCATTGGTTGATTGCAAGAGGGCAATCATGGCCACTTGCAAATATGCCTCAAGTCTTGCTTTTGAATTAACGTTGGTATCTGGCATTTTGGGTGGGCTTTAGAAAAATCATCCAAACTTAATTCAGCATTTGGCAGGAGTGCACAAAGGTTTACAGGAGCCTAGCTCCCCACAAACCTACCGGACCTTGGCTTTACAATGCTCTTATGGATAATACATTAAACGGGAATAGGAATAAAAATATGTCGATGTTTTTCAAATGCTGAGAGAGCCTTTCGAATACCAAGGAACCACTTCATGCCTGCCACAGAATTTCAGAGATTTCTGCAGCACTCAGTTTTTGAAAAGCACTATCTAGGCCTGCTGAACCTCACCACGTTTCAAGGAAGCGTGTCGGTCATTATTGATCTAGCTGAAGAATTCGGTGGTTTCACAGAGTACTGTTCAAAAATGATTGGCACATACAATTTTTCAAGCACAAATGTTTTCTTGCTCATCAAATATTGACTACAAATCCCCATAATTCAGCCAAATTTATTTAATGAATATGTGTTTCAAAACAAATATATAAAGGCACACGCTGTAATTCTTTTAAACCACACTTTGCAGAATTAAGGCACCTTGATGAAATGTTGTTACTCCCTTCACAAAGATTCTTGCATAGTTGACATACAAGTATGGGAGAAGAAGCAAATAAACTAGTTATAAAAACGACAATTTACAAACAACGCCCACATCAATAATGGAAATTGGTAGGGCTTCCTTTATGCAATGGCTTCTGGACCAAGTACCAGTTGATATATATCTTCCTGAACAAGAATAATTTGTTGCATTCATTTCATTGATTGTTTTAGAATTCAACAATTCAGAGCAGGCTTTTTTAAGGCTAAAGTTCCACAAACCTTACAATTGTCTCCTGTACTTATACGCTATAGTGGAGATATATTTCTTTTGATTGTTAGATTCATGTGGGTTACTTAGTACAATGGCTCATGAATAAGACCTGTTGAATTCACCAGGGCTCACTATTTCCACAGGAATACACATTCCATAAAGCAGAGGACTGCAGCAAGAGAATCAAATTCACAAATCAGACAAGCCAAAGTTCTTAAATATAAATTGTTTTAGTCCCACTGAAGTCAATAGCATATCTTTTTCCAAATTCAAAGCTATCAAATCATCATACCACAGGTCAATCTTGCTGCTTCTCAGGTTTAGTTTCAACCAGAGGGAAGTGGCGTCAACTATAAGCACGCCTAAAAGCTAATTCGGTTAACATCCCTGGAATGAAGGGCCACTTCATACTCTGTACTCAGCTACAGAAAGTACAAAATGTAAGTGAATGTTGCTTCATTGGGGATATGGGGAACGTACATATAAACAACTGTTTTCTTCAATAAAATACATACAAGGCTGCAATGCTAACCCCACTTGCTTATGAATAAGCTCCATTGAATTCTGTAAGTCAGGAAAGGCTCTGCCCCCCATTTCTATACATTTGAACCAAAAATAAGTGCTTTTTTCAAATTCAGTCTGCCCTTATCAACGAAAGGAAGGTGCATGTATTTTATACTTTGGCATCAGTATGTGAGTACACTATTTAAAACAAAAGAGCATCTCTTGCTTCTAATCAAATTAGCCTGACTCATAAACAGATTTTGCAATCTGGTTTCGGGCTGGTTCCTATATGTACAAAAAATGATAGTACAAAAGAATATACAAAAGGTAGAACCCACATTCAACATCCCCACATGTACACAGTTGAAAATATGGGGAGTTTAAATCCATACAATGTCCGCAACCTTTTGCACCTCGAACAGGTGAACGGTAGCGCTGGTGTTTAAGTATGTAGTATCTACTGCTTCATTCAAGCATCTCTGAATGGAAGCTAATGTGTTTACTGTAAGTTTATTTTCATTGGGGACCTTCGATAGCCAGTACAGTAATCAATCCAAGAAAATTCCTGAACGCTCGCGTTTTGAGAGAGTTATCTTTGGAGAGTGCAGGAGAGAGAATCTATCAGCTTCGCTAGCAAATGTTTTATGTAGTGATGAAAACGAAGATCCTATGTCATTGCTTAAAGTTTATTATGATTTCTAAGGTAACGTCTGTGTCATAATAGTATTTAATAACATAAATCACATGGTTTTGCTGATCTAAAGGTGATACATTTACATAGCTTACACTCTTGGATTTTCTCACTTTAAAGCTTATTTACTTGCAGGTGGAATGCATTTAAATTATAGAGTTCGGATTCATAGAAAAGGGGTACATTTTGAGTTGATCCCTGCTCTTTAGGATCGTACCAGCTAATGCATCTTTTAGGAAGTGCTTTCCTCCCATATGCAATCCATCCCATCTGCTTTTATGGGGTAGAGGATGCTATGCCCAATTGTTAATGGGAACAAGTGATTTGGTTAATGTTTTCCCTTATGACTTTTTTTTGTTGCTTTTCTTCAGAGCTTCAGTTCTCTTTCTGTACAGTCTGCTTTTTTGCAGGTCTGACGAGCCTTGTTCTTCTCCGTGGTGAGCCTGTGGACCAAAAAAGAGAACAGATGTTATTAAGGTAAACTAATGCCCCCTTCCACTGGTCCCATCACCTCCTGGCAAATAGAAGGGGAAGAAATGGAGGCAGTGAGAGATTTTACTTTCTTGGGCTCCATGATCACTGCAGATGGTGACAGCAGCCACAAAATTAAAAGACACCTGCTTCTTGGGGGAAAAGCAATGACTAACCTAGAGAGCATCTTAAAAAGCAGAGACATCACCTTGCCAACAAAGGTCCGTATAGTTAAAGCTATGGTTTTCCCAATAGTGATGTATGGAAGTGAGAGCTGGACCATACAGAAGGCTGATCGCCGCAGAATTGATGCTTTTGAATTCTGGTGCTGGAGGAGACTCTTGAGAGTCCCATGGACTGCAAGAAGATCAAGCCTATCCATTCTGAAGGAAATCAGCCCTGAGTGCTCACTGGAAGGACAGATCGTGAAGCTGAGGCTCCAATACTTTGGCCACCTCATGAGAAGAGAAGACTCCCTGGAAAGACCCTGACGTTGGGAAAGATGGAGGGCACAAGGAGAAGGGGACGACAGAGGACGAGATGGTTGGACAGTGTTCTTGAAGCTACCAGCATGAGTTTGACCAAACTGTGGGAGGCAGTGGAAGACAGGAGTGCCTGGCGTGCTCTGGTTCATGGGGTCACGAAGAGTCGGACACGACTAAACAACTAAACAACAACAAAATGCCCCCTTCCTATATGTTGTTGTTGTTGTTGCTGCTGCTGCTGCTATTTTTAAAATTTGCATACAGCCCTTCATCTGAAGATCCCAAGGGGTTCACAACAGAAAAATACAGAAGGAGAACACAAAATACACAATAAAACAAAAGCAAAAACAAACCATCGCAAACTACCCCAAAGACACAATTGATTGCACACAATATAAATGCCTAAATAATTAAGAAATAAATACGACAGTGTTATGTTCCTCCTCATACCTTGTGTTCTTCTGGATGTTTGTACTTTTCTAACAGGTGCTTCTAAAAAGAAGAAACAGAAAACAGTGTTGCAGTCTTGCATTATTTATTGTAGAGGTTTGAAACAGCGCAGTAGGTATCTTCCGAAATGTCAAAAATTTAAAGCTGACGAATTCTTTTTCAGTTTAAGACACTGGATGAATAACAAAAGCTTTTTACTATACAATATATTTCACATGCTCTATAGATCACTTGCTGTTCTGATGGCAGATATGATTCAGTGATCAGAGTACTCTCCAAAACATGTTATCATCTGCACACAGAAAAAAACAGCAGGCAGAAGAGCTCTAGCCTAGTTTTGTCCCATTTCTAGGTATAGGGTTGCCCTCCCTCCGCCAAGGAACACTCAGTGATTTTCAGCCTCTCCTTTAATTCAAACGTAGTACCACCCAAACATAGACTTACCACCTCAGTGAGATGTAAGCCACTGTGTGCAATTATAGATACAGACTGAGATCCAAAAAAACTACTTTAAGCATGGTGAAGCACTCCAACATGTCCAGGTGGATTTTTCAATTTTCAAAAAAATTGAAAACAAAATAGGTCTCTGCCTCCTGGCACGAGGGGCTGCTGCTTCAGAAACACACACACACACACACACACACACACACACACACACACACACACACCCCACACACTATAGTACATGGGACTAGTTGACCAGAGCTTTGGGTTCTCTATCCACAGTCCTAGAAAGCTGAGATACGGAGCTATGAGGCAAACAATGTTAAATACCTGTAAATCACTCCGAATGGAAGAGACCATAATTTGGAAGAAGAAAATAAGATACAATGAAGTGGAAGCCAGTGCTTTTAAGTTACTGCAGGCAGGAGGATGAGTACATGCAGTTTCACACTGTAGCATCCAAGTATCGTAGGGGCAGAATGCTACAGTTTAACAGGCTGATATTAGAAATAAATATTTATCAATGGTGATGCTGTCAAAAATACCAACTGCCCACTCGTAATGCTGAGCCTTCCCCCTCCCCTTCACAGTACTGTGAAAGTTCCCACATTCCCCCCACATCCTTTCTGGGTACCAGCTCCAATGTTTCTAGTTGGCTTAGGCTTGTGAAACACTTGCATATTTTTGAACAGGCATTCAGCATAAGACCTGGTTCAAAAAAATTTTTTAGCAATTAATATTCTGCTTAATCATGTAATATGTCTTGAACAAATCCTTGACATCAGCAAGCACAACTTAATATACATAGTAAAGTAGATGACAGGTATATTGTAGTCTTGTTGGAAGATTAAAAGGAAAGGAACTATGAGAAATGCTTAACATCCCTTTATGGAGGTTAGAATAATTGAAACAGATTTTTGTTTGTTTGTTAATGACTAATAAATTATTCAAGTAAGTTGTAAATATACAGAACACTGCAACTTTAAACTGGTGAACAAAACAAAGTCATTTCATGCCAATAGGCTACGTAAGCAACTGCGTTCGAAAGTATAGGGTGGAAATAAACAATTCTGTATTCTCTAGGTCTGGTCCTGATTTCCATGCAAGTAATTCACTCACAACAATTGTTTGGATAAGAGGGCGGTTCCATATTACTGCATAACTAACCTTCCAGATGAATTTTCTTTATTTCTGTCTCGATAATCTGTGGCTCTGCCTCAATTACTTTAGTAACTTTGGTGTACTCAGATCCAGCTACAACAGGCATTAAAAACAATTGCCAGTTAAGAGTGGGTAGGTTTTTTAAAAACAGGAAAGTGGTCCATATTTGAAATGTTACATCTGAAGAGGCTGTGGATGGGTACAACATGAGCAAATTTTCTTAGAAGTGACAAATCCTCTGTTCTGTGGCTGGTAACCAAGAATTGCCTCAACAAATGTGCAACGAGCATGCACTGTTGTTAGTTTACATTGCAATAATCTTAACAGTGCGGTTCACAACTTGCAAACGGCTTGTTGTGTTACCGTAGGCAATGGAATAATTTTTGTTCCAGTTTCAACTGGGGAAAGACAGCTCCAGAATGTCCGTGGAGCCATTGCCATCATGATCGCAGCGTGCAAATCATGTGTTTGTTTATATCTGTGTATGGGGGTGGGGTGGGGGTCTAGGCAAGTCTCAAAGAAATATACTGGTCTCTCATGGCAGTCAAAGGAAAAGAAGGGCTGGAATAAATGAAGCAAAGTAAGAAAAATAAAAAATAAAAATAAAGACAAAGACAAATAAACGAGTCAGTGGTTCTGTTTCTAGTAGCCACTTCACAATTGCAAGAAGAACGGGGGAAAAGAATTCAGTGGATCACTTTATGATATTTCAGGTTTTATGGCAGAGCTTCTAGCTACTTTCGCGTGGTCTGTGGCTCACTACTTGACCATCCGACCCAGGACCCTATTCTGACTATCAGAAGCTTCCCAGGTCCCAGGCAGGGACCATTTCTCAGCCCTGTTACTGGAGATGATTTTAAATTGAGATTCTGTGGAACGTGTCTGAGATCTTCAGCGTCCATCGCATGCCCTCTCCCACTGAGTTAATTGTACTCATGATTTATCACTTGGAATATTTTTGGGGGGGAAATGGCAAAGAATTGAGATTAGAAACAATGGATTGCACTGTTGTTGTTGTTGTTTTTAAAAAAACTACAGCATAAGTTTGAATAAGCCATATCAACTCCATGAAAACTGAATTAGGCAATTCTTACGTTACAGTTTGAAGGCTACTGCCTTCAATTGCCTGTCTGCTGTTAGATCCACATCCTGCAACCTACAGCTACTTATCCTTTAGAATTTATTTTTTAAGGGAGATTCCAGTCTTCCAGATGCTACTCTTCTCAAATGCACAATTGTGAAACCACTATTGGAGTCACCTTTTGGTTTGTGGAATGCCATAAAAATGGATGCTTTTCAGCATTTCTTTTCTCAACAGTTAGGTCCCTTAGATAAAATAAATATGTTATCACCTGTTCTTATAGTTTTATTAAACTAAAGGTAGAACCCTAATCCCACTTCCCTGAGAGTGAAGCCCACGGAATTCAATGGGACATTCACAGCTGGATTTTTGTGCTGTAAGATGGCATTTGCTAAATACTTTCTGAGTTCTTTAGGCAATTTTTATGCAAGAAAGGCTTTCCTGGTTAACTTCATTATATAAGGATTTCAAGCTGTAAACCAATGTAGAGCCAGCTGGTCTGTAATTCTGTGAGATAATCATAGCAGAAGCTGATGTGGTCTCACTTTAACTTGAGCAAGAATAAAAATATATAGTTTGGATTTAGCGGTCAGGGTTAATGTTAACTTTGTCCAGATACTTGAATTCTTTTTTCCCTTCACTTCTTAAATATCCCACAACAAGCAAAACCATTCAATTGAGGTATACAGATTAATAACATAAGCATTCGATTTTTAAAAAATTGCCCGTCAGTTTCTTCTGGTTATTTCTTGGTGATCAGTAGATTATTAAGGAGAATAGAGAGGATCAGAATGTCATTTCTGGCAATACAGTGCACCCGACTAATACTGTATGGCAGTTCATTATGCTCAGACGCTATTGGCTGGCTGGCAACCATATGGTGGCGAAATCCTCATCCTACAAATGGGCACGCCAAGGATTGGGCACAAAACAGCATGCTGTGAGTTGATCATCCATTGAAAGGTGTTACTTGTATCTCTCAGACACATGGGATTGTCACAGCACCAAATTGGTTGCCTCTGTAGCGTAGTACACATGTTTTTAGGATGCTACTCCTAGGAATCACTGCCCAATTCTACTGCAGTCATTCCTCATTTGAATCAACCATATAGCCATTTTGCATGACATTTATACGCCATATCTGGTAATAGTACCTTCTACTTCCACAGTTGCACTGAGAACAGCTTTGTTGTCTAGCATTAAGTTGGCCAGTAGCGCCAGGTCAAGATAGCGCTGCACTTTATTGCAATAGGTGTTCAGACTGCGAATTCTGCACCTTTTTATTATTAACTGAAATGAGTTTGCATCAACATGCTCATCAGTACAAAGATGAGTGCACTGTACTCTTGAAGATAATTACAAAGCTTTAATGCACAGAACCAAAAGTCATTTCAAAAGAAGGATGCCGTACATGCCTTTGACAGTTAAATAGTGAGCAATGAATATTCATTTTTAAATGAGCAATGCAAAAAGATTTGGACTTTTCTCACGTGTTGCACTTACTTTTGGAAGAATATCTTAAAATTCAAAAGTGATCACAGAATATTTATAATGCAAATAAATCTTCATTGCTCATTTGGAACTTTTTAAAGACTGAACAGATTCGCACAAATAAAGCTTTATTGTACTCCAACATGCGTGGAGGTAAACGGATTGCTCAAAGTTCATCATTTCATGCATTGGGTTTGGTTTTTTCTTCCATAAATTTGGCTTAATTGGATCAGTCTTTAAAAAGTTTAAAAGATCAGTTTGTCAGCTCTTGGCACTCATTACGATGAGGTTAGTTGTCTCACACTCACTAACCTCCCTTGAGGAGTCTTTTGATATCTTCATCTTCAAGTAAATGACCGTCACCTTCAATGAATTTGGTCACCTTGGTCACCTCTGACAGAATACATGTTTATGGCATGATGCGGAACATTGAGAAATTGGTGGTTGCAGCACATTTAACGAGCTCACTTTATAATTACACAATTATCTATTGCAGTGAAAAGCCTCACGCCAAACATCTGGTTGTTTTCATTAAAAGAAATAAATGGTTGCAGTGTGTTCCTGGTCTATAATATGCAGCATATTGGCTGTTTCACTTGAACAAGAATTAAAATATCAATGTAGTACATATTGAATTCAAGACAGATTACAGCCAAGATATGCCTTCCATTGAAACCAGATAGTAGACTAGAAAGTCAAGTCTGAATACTGCCAATTCCAGATGGATTTTGCTAATTTCTAAATGCTTCAGAAATTTGCAAATGAATGCTGAAAATCTTGTTTAGGTGACTGCCAACATTAAATGGATGTGTATCTGAGTTTTCAGACATTTACAATATTAATTTCTTTAGACATTTGAAATACTGTTAATTTTGTGCATATCATTCCCATGATCAAATGTTCATATCTAGTCATTTCCAGACTCCGCCTTGTATAAGCGCTATTCATCTTACGGAGCTGCTAAAATGAGCATTAATTATCCTTAGAAAATAAATCCTTGAGCGTGCCAGATCACAGTCCATACTTCCCCTTTGACAAAGAATACTAACCTTCTTCCAGCAATTTCTTAAGAGTCTCCTCAGTATCTGCCCCACCTCCTGTAGTGATTCGTGTGTATTGCAGTTCAGGACCTGAAGTGAAAAAGATCCAGTTAGGTGCATATGTGGTAGGGGGGAACCCTCCCAAATTTTCGTTGTTGTGCTGTAGGTAACCATATCTTCCTGTTCAAAGTAATGATCTCAGAGAGTAATAAAAAAAGTCATGGTGGAATAAGGTCTCAGTAGAAGCTTAGGTGCGTTCAGCGTAACTTACAGGAGGGTGGCATGTTTGGTGGACGGTTTGACAGACACATAGCTTACAACATAGAGCAGGGTGGCTTTTGAAAGTGCAGGGAAATTTGTTGCAAGAAGTGCTACAATTATCTGACCAATACACACAACCACATTCACACAGCTTTCCTGAATTTGGTGATGTGATTTGAGAGTGCCATGCAGAGGGAGATTGGGGGCAAGGTGCTGTCACTATGCCAAAGAGACTCAGCTCTATTTTTCAATAACATTTGGATCAGGAGAAGCTGTGCAGGCCCTGAACTGATGCCTGGATGCAATGGTAGGATGGATGAGGCCAGGGCCGGATTTAGGTTTGATGAGGCCCTAAGCTACTGAAGGTAATGGGGCCTTTTATATGTCCAGCTGTCCTTTGCAAACAACAAATTGTTGCTGTTTTTTGTGTTGAATATATGCCATATGGTAATTTGTGGACCTAATAGGTATCTAAAGCTATTTGCACATAACGAAATATGTATTTTATCAAAGTAATGGTTGAAGTTATCTTATATTTTGGAAGTGTACATCCAGTTTTTTCCCTTTGGGGGGCCCCCAAGAGAGTGGGGCCCTAAGCTATAGCTTGTTTAGCTTATAATGGGCAGGTACAAATAATAAATTACAATTATAGGTAAATCTGGCACTGGATAAGGCGGCTGCCGCCAGGGGTAAGGTCCTGTCCGCATAGTACATCTCTGCTCAGAGAACGGCACTGATTTGTTGACTTACTACCACGCCAAGTTCAAAGTATTACTATCAGTGCTTTCTTTCTGGTGGTACGCAGTGCAGCGACCTTTTGGAAGGAGGCAGGGGGGCTCTCGGATCCTGTCAGAGGATCGCACCTCCTTCCCCCAACCCGGGAAGTGTTTGCCCATCGCTTAGGGAAGGAGGCACGATGCTCTGAAAGTCCTGGAGTCCTCCTGCCTCCTTCCCAAAGCAGGGCAGGGGAGGCCTCTTCACCGGGGCAGCGGCGCCCTGGTAGTTGGGCAGGTGGGCGAGGGAGCATCAAGCAGCTAACCCAGTGGCGTAGCGTGGGGGGTGCAGGGGGGGCCGGCCGCACCGGGCGCAACATCTGGGGGTTAGGGTTAGGGGGCACAAATCCACGGGTTAGGGGGCGCAAATTACTTGCCTTGCCCCGGGTGCTGACAACCCACGCTACGCCACTGAGCTAACCGACCCTTGCCACCCAGCCTTGGCATTAGGCCACGCCCCCCACATGCTGGACACTCCCCCTGCTTGTTGGAGAGCGCCAGCACTTTTTCCTGGAAAAAAAAGCACTGGTCTGTATTCATATATAAAGTCCTTAACAGCGTGGGGCCAATTTACTTGCAAGATAGTGTTATCCTATACATGCTCATTGGATCTCTTCGTTCTGCAGAAATGGCACTGTTAGAGGTGCCGCATAATGCTTGTTCTGCAAATAGTACGAAATCAAGCTTTTAGTGAAGTGCTGCCTACACTTCGGACCTCCGTGAAGGTTGGTATTAGCCAAGCATTGTCACTGAACACTCTCTGATACCTACTTTAAACATTTTTGTTTAGGCAAGCCATTCCTGACATATCTAAGTTGGATGTGCTTGCATCTGTTTTTAGTTTATTGTTGTTTTTAATTAGTTTTTGAATGTTTTTCAATATCCGTTTTCAACTATCTTTTTTAAAAAACCTGTATTTTTTTTAAAAAAAATAAGCTACTTTAAGGTTTTATTACAATCAAGTGGTATATAATTTTGTTTATACAAACAAACAAACAAACAGATATGCAGCAAACAGATAACAAATAAGAGGAACATGAGATGGCAATGAGAGAAGATGGCAATGAACGTTAAGGTGGGAATGGAATTCCTTGATTCAGGGTTATTTCTTCCTCCTCCTAAGGTATTTTCTCAAGAACTGAGATTATATGGCCATTCTATGAAAAGGTTTGTTCTGCTTCTGGTAACTATCTCAAATGGCCCAGAATCAGAAGTGGACTCCATCAGGAAACCTTTAAAACTGTGCATATTCTTTTCGTTATAAAGCTTTTGTTTTCAAAACTGGGCGTATTTTTGACACATTTTTTTTTTACCTTGAATGATTCTTTCTTCGGTCACTTCTTTTTCAGTCACTTCCACAGGGTAACCATCAATTATTTTCGTGTATTTTTTAATTTTAGGCTCTATAAAGATGTTTTAAAAAGTTAGAGACGGTCAATTCACTGGATTATTTCGATGTTTCCCCATTGTCTCCGTTATGCAGCCATTGGGGCAAGAGGGTCAATGTTAGAAATGGTTAGATTCAAAGTTCTTACTCAGGGCTTTGTAGAAGAGTGCAAAGAAAGTCATTTACATTCCCAAGCATGCCCATGTCAAATATTCACCATCTCAAGCTATGAACATAATGTATTATTTAAAAATAAATAAATATTTAGTTGAGCCTTTGGGTAGACTGGCAGGTAGTTTTCATTTTTTGGTTCACAGCTAGGATGACAAAACATCAAGTTTCTTGAGGCTCGGTCATGATTCTTAGAAACATGCTACTTATGTTAGAATACGAAGGAATCAAAAGAGTTTTTCCACATTCCATCTCATGGGTACAATTCAGAGGGCAGGTGTGAAAAAATAGAGAAAGCAAAAATTCAGTGCACAAAATGAAAAAAAAGAGAGAAAACATTCCAAGAAGAAGGGAAAGCGAGGCAAAGGGTTTAATAATAAAGCCGTATAGTTGCAATACATCATTATAACACATGCTAAGAAGAAATCCAGCAGTTTAAGAGAACTGGGAACTGCCTCTTCCAAACCATTCTGGTTAGTAATGTGCAGTCCATGAGACATATTCACCTCCATGAATAACTTTAGTGATTGTCTCGCCTTCCCTGACCAGCTTAAATTCTGGGTCCCCTTCAATCACTTTGGTGAGCCTTGTAATAGTGGGCCCTGAAAAGCATTATTTCAGAATGGGAAGGTGCGTTATAAATATGACGTACAAAGTGAACAATGCTTAATGAAAATGCCTCGGACAAAATTAACTCCTACTCATTTGTGTCAGAGCCAATCCTAAAGCTATTGGGACTAGGATATAATTCTTCAGAGTGATGCACCATCTATTGAATGGACTCTTATATCTAGTGCTTTTGGGGGGTGGATGTAGGGGTACGCATACCCCTAAACATTTTGGGAATTTAAGTTTGGCCTCAAAGAGGGGCAGTATTTCAATATGAGTAGGAAAATGAGAGTACCCCTAAACATTTTTTAAGGAAAAAAACCACTGCTTATATCACTTTCACAGTCATGGCTTCCCCCAAAGAATACTGGGAACTCTAGTTTGTTAAGGGTTGTTGGGAGACTCCTGTTCTGCTCACAGAGTTACAATTTCCGTCTTTCCAGGGAACTCTGTGAGAAGTCTCCTAATAACTCTCAATACCCTCAACAGTTTCTACAGTTAACAGCCTACACCTTTAACGGTCTAGATTTCTTTAGGGGAAGCCATGACTGGTACATATGGAGGCCACTGTTGTAGACTGGGTTGGGATTCCAGAGCATGAATATGCAAAGGTAAAAAAGGTAAAGGACCCCTGGACAGTTAAGTCCAGTCAAAGGCGACTATGGGGTTGCGGCACTCATCTCACTTTCCGGCCGCGGGAGCCGGTGTTTGTCCACAGACAGCTTTCCGGGTCATGTGGTCATCATGACTAAACTGCTTCTGGCACAACGGGACACTGTGACAGAAGCCAGGGCACACAGAAACACTGTTTACCTTCCCACCACAGCAGTACTTATTTATCTACTTGCACTGGCGTGCTTTCAAACTGCTAGGTTGGCAGGAGCTGGGACAGAGCAATGCATTCAAACTGCCGACCTTCTGATCGACAAGCCCAAGAGGCTCAGTGGTTTAGACCACAGCGCCACCCGTGTCCTGAAATATGTAGAGTGTTTGATCCTGGTGTGAATTGATATACATTAAATGCAACTGTGTAATCCAATGTGTCATGGATTAAGTAGGCCTGCAAAAATAGAAATATGTGGAACATGGGAGATATCTGCTCGTAATAGCTGTGCAGGCTGGTTCAAGGTTTTGGCATTTCTGGTTCCCATCTGCTGCTTTTGTGCCTCTGCTGTTTTGCGGCTATAATATTTTGGCTGCAAACTCAACAGAAGCACATTGGCCACTTGATGATGTCATAGAATCATAGAGCGTGCAGCTGGAAGGGACCACAAAGGTCATCTAATCCAACCCTCTGCACTTCAGGAATCTTTGCCCACTGTGGAGCTTGAACCCACAACCCCGAGGTTTAGAGTCTTGTGCTTTCTTGACTGAGCCATCCCAGAAGTATTACATTAAAAGTGGCAGCAGCCATACATTAAAAGGAAGTAGGGAAGGAAGCATTTCCCTCTTCGAGGTCAAATGAAGTACAGAATCTGGAAACTTTGCTTGGTCCTTGGCTCCCTGGCTGTGTGATTTTTCTGCCCTAAAAATATTTTTTTTTTGGGGGGGGGAAGCTTGATGCTTTGCTTCATAGCTGGATATTATGGAAAGTCTATTAGTTATCCTCTTTCATGATACATTACCTTCAATCTCTTTTCGAACTGTGGTGCCGCCAACTACTTTTATTTCTGTGATAATGATAAGAAATATTTCAAGAGAATCAGATGGCTGCAGTTTTTAAAACGCTTTTACGTTGTGCTAGGCTTCATAATCTAAACATAAGAAAACATTTGACCAGCTCCGATAAAAAGCTAAGGGCATAATCTAATCCCATTTAAGTACCAGGACCTGTTGAGTTAAACACATGCTCAACTTTTCCAGCAAAGTCAGTGGTGCTTAAAAGTGCCAAACTATGCTTGAGTTGTATCCACCACTGGCTTATTTGCTTATTCATGCTGGCTGTAAAATCTCTTCTGTGTTTCCATGCATTGTGTCTAAAATACATGTTGAAATACAGAGCCAGAGCAGAACAACCAGTATTGTCCCGTTATAACCGCAGCCTTTCCTTTCAGCTGTCAGAAACAAAACAGAAGTAAAGTTGAGGGAAAACATGGCACCCCAGAAACATCACCAG
The DNA here is from genome assembly GCF_965112155.1 of Podarcis liolepis. Classification (NCBI taxonomy): domain Eukaryota; kingdom Metazoa; phylum Chordata; class Lepidosauria; order Squamata; family Lacertidae; genus Podarcis; species Podarcis liolepis. The sequence goes on along the minus strand of NC_139571.1, from coordinate 12,445,031 downwards.
AACCTGCTTACATAGAGTGTTCACAGCCATGTAGCATTTCGTATTGGATTTACTTTCCCTCTTCAGGTTGCCAGTTGGATGAGGAGAACATCGTGCACACAACACAAATTAAATGGGGAGGCGAACAGCAGCACGTACACATTTCGGAACTGGTGTGGACAAGCCCTTTCCTTTTGAATGAATGATTGGAATATGGCTTCCTGAAACATTTCCCGACCCAAGTATCTTCTAGTCTCTCCACACATTTGGGAGGCCCTGTGAAGAATGCTTCTGTGTTCTTTTGTGGCTGCCAATGTTGCAATTGTTGGCATATAAAGAAAAGCTGGAATTGGCTTCCAAAGAGGACTGTTCTTGAGTCATCAGAGGTGGGATTGTGAGCAACGTTGAGAAGCCTGCCCAACACAAATCATACCCTGGGGCGAAGCCAGCGGTAGGATGACGAGTCTGGCAGCCAATGACAAGTTGGCTGCATAGAGGGCGTGATTAGCACTCACTATTTTCTCTGCTTATTTAATCTCCACTCGGGGAGCTGCTTTTCTAACCTATAAGCCTGGCATTACTGAACGTTAGTCATTGCCTTTGGCATAACTCAATGTGAGTCACTGCTCTTGGCTTCCTTCTAGAATCCTGGGATCTGCATTTAAGGCTTGTAACAATCATAGATCTTTGAGGGGTCTCTTAACAGTTCTCAGCCCCCATAACTAGCTACAGTTTCCAGCATTCTTGGAGAAAAGCCATGGCTGTTAAAGTGGTATCAGAGTGCTTTAAATACATGGCATGGATGCGACCGTGTGATGAAGCAGACTTACTCTTTCAAGCCACAAATACAATCATTACAGAACTTAAAGGAGAACGATAATAAAGAACTTGCATTTTCGGTTAAGTTATACCTCTATATGACCCAGTCTGTGCTTGCGGCAACGTATTATTAAGCCCACTCTATATTCCCCTTTTAGAACACAAAATGAGCATGGACTTGGTTGCCTAAGTAACCCTGATCTTATTAAGTTTTCCCTTCATTTTTTCATCGCCAGTCTGTAAAGTCACACATTGAATTCAAGGTTAGAGCATTTAAAACATTTTTCCCCCAGTGTTCTTCTAAGGTAAAAATTGGAAGTGGATTTGTTGAGAATTGTGGCTTGAGAAGTCCAATCCATTGTCATAATCATTTGTTATTTGTACTGACAAATTTTAAAAACCCACGCAATCCACTTGCAAAAGTAGCAGGAAGTTCTCCAATAGATACCATCAGGTAAAGGGAGTGTAGCGGTTGTTGTTGGGAAAGATGGAGGGCACAAGAAGAAGGGGACGACAGAGGACGAGATGGTTGGACAGTGTTCTCGAAGCTACAAACACGAGTCTGACCAAACTGCGGGAGGCAGTGGAAGACAGGAGTGCCTGGCGTGCTCTGGTCCATGGGGTCACAAAGAGTCAGACACGACTAAACAACAACAAGCGGTTGTTGCCTCCACCTCAAAATCAAAACAGATTGTTTTCAAATGGGCAGTGGATGTTCTTCTAAATTAATCTGTTTTAATTGGCCTCTTTCTGATTTGGATAGGCAAAGGCCCACCCAGCACTAATTTTTTCAATAGATTAAATTTTGGTGGCATCTCTCGCTTTTACCTCACAATTTCAACACATTGTGGGCTTTTTTCCTTTCAACAAACTCAAAGTCTCTGAGTTTTATTTGGCTATATCTGCTATTATTCATATTACTCCTTCCAACCAACCACTTTTACCTTTTCGGATGCTGGGCTCAAAGCTGCTCTCAATTACTTTAGTCCCGGGGTCAACAACTTTAATAATTCGGGTGGCTGAAAGTAAAAGAAAGCAAAAACTGGTGGATTTAGAAACGGCTACCCTACCCTTTTTAATGGTATTGGGGAACTTACTGGGATTGCATGAGTTTTATGTGAGATCGCCAAAACAGGAATGTGATGCCCTCAAGAGATGCAGACTGTGCATGCTTTTTGTTCCAGAGAACAAAAAAGAATCTTCTACAGAGTTAAACTAAACATGTGGGGAGGGGGCAAGCATGCTATTTCTTCTCCCTGCCACTGTTCTGATCACCCTCCACACATTAGAGGGAGAATTTCTGAAGCAGGGAGCTTCCTGTACTTGTGGAAGTTCCCCGTGAACAAACTCTGTGAAGAAGAATCTGTGAAGAGAGTTCCTGTCACATATACAATGCTACTCCCGTTAGCAAGACAACTGATGTGGTATCAGTAAACCTGTGGCCACCAAAGTCCTTTTTTTAATTTAAAAAAGTGATAGCTCAGTTGTTAGAGCATGAGACTCTTGATCTCTGGGTCGTGGGTTCGAGCGCCACATTGGGCAAAAGTTTTCTGCATTTCAGGGGGTGGACTAGATGAACCTCATGGTCCCTTCCAACTCTAAAATTCTGTGATTCTGTGATGCTATACCAATGAAGCCCTTTGCTAACAGATACCTCCTTTCTGACTGAAAGACAACTCCATACCATATATATATATATATATATATATATATATATATATATATATATGGACGCGGGTGGCGCTGTGGGTTAAACCACAGAGCCTAGGCCTTGCTGATCAGAAGGTTGGCAGTTCGAATCCCCACGACGGGGTGAGCTCCCGTTGCTCTGTCCCTGCTCCTGCCAACCTAGCAGTTCGAAAGCACGTCAAAGTGCAAGTAGATAAATAGGTAGCGCTCTGGCGGGAAGGTAAACGGTGTTTCCGTGCACTGCTCTGGTTTGCCAGAAGCGGCTTAGTCATGCTGGCCACATGACCCAGAAGCTCCCTCGGCCAGTAAAACGAGATGAGTGCCGCAACCCCAGAGTCGTCTGTGACTAGACCTAATGGTCAGGGGTCCCTTTACCTTTACTATATATATATATCTCCTTTTTAGGCTGAAAGCAATAATTTAAGCTATATTTTCCAGAATTATTTGTGCTTCTTTCACCAGCACAATATCTATATATTTGGGTGATACAAATGCAGGGCATGATCCTGCCGAATTTCAGTACTTCCAAGTCCCATGTATTCTGACTGCCTTTGCTTTTCCATATTAAAAGTCCAGTTGCACCTTTTAGGAAACGATTTTGCTGAAGGAGTCAGCTGAAATCTCTGGTTTGCATCTCACAGTAGAACAACAGCAACTCTTCTTCAATCCATGTACATCCATGAATGGACAGTTAACATTAATGAACATTCATGAATGGAGAGTTATCTTCACTATGAACTGAATGGAAAATCCAGGCTTCAAAATGGGTGATCATCTGCTAATGAATGAGTTTTAGGGACATTTGTTTTAGTGTCCACTCTGTGCCACACATGCAGTATTGCCCCCCAATTTCCTGACCATTATTTGACAGTTCTAGTTATCCAAAACGGACACTCAAATCCCTCCATCCCATCAAACATTTGCGACTGTTCATGTCCCCTTTAAAAATACTTACTGTAAAATGTCAATGGAATCTCTTTGAATGTGCTGCCACGGACATACTGTGGAGGGGAGAGAAAGATGAGTTAAATCTAGTGGTACCTAAAGGGAAGTGGAAAACAATACTTCACATTTCACAAGGAAGAAATGATCATCACACCGGCAGCACATGGGGTCAAGTTCACATGGCGAGAATGTCATCTGAAGCATGCAACACAGAGGAGCAGAGATCCTTGGAAGTTAATCTAGGACTCTGATTAAAAAAATAAAATAATAATCCCATTTTTGGCCAAGAACTAAATGTTCCCACAAAACACAGGGTTGCCAAAACTCCCCTCTAGTAAACATCTAGTAAAACTCAGCCTGTAGCCTGAACTTGTCATCAAAACTGAGCTTGCGTCCTGATGTTTTGTACCTCCACAGCTGGGGGCAGTATCCCTCTGAACAGCAGCAGCTGCAGGGAATCACAAGTTGGGAGAGCAGCAGTTGTGCTCTGGTCCTGCTCAAAGGCTTCCCACAGACATCTGGTTGTCCACTGAGAGGAGGATGCTGGCTCAGGATGCCATTGGCCTGATTCAGTAGGGCTGTTCTTACATTCTTACCACGCTGTGCATTTTCTTGCAACAGCAGTCAATAAGGTGGAGTAGAGGAGGTGAAACCAGGGGTGAACGAAGGCTAACCGACACCCGGGCTGGGGCAAACTATCGGCTGTGCATGCGTGGCGCCGCTACGTGCGATGCATGCACTGCGCAGATATGTATGACACATGTGCGGCGTCTCTACATAGGGCGCATGTACAGTGTTGCTAGGTAGCGTGCATGCACCATACGTAGCAACACCGCACATGCACCGTACATAGTGGTTTGCCGCTGGCGCCACTCGAGCGCCGTACGGACGGTGGCAGGATCCTCTGCCCGCCGCTGCAGCCACAAACGGAAGATCCTCCACGTGCAGCTGTAGCGGCGGCGGAGTAATCCCACCGCTGTCCATACGGTGCTTGAGTGGCGCCAGCGGCAAACCGCTATGTCATGTGCATGTGCACTGTCACTATGTACAGCGCATGTGGTGCAACATTGCACATGTGTTGTACATAGCAGTTTGCCACATGCGTTGCTCGAGCACTGAATGGATGTGAACGGCGGATCCTCCACATGTGGCTGCGGCGGCGCGATGGCTGCGTGCACCGCCGCGCCCGGGGCAGTGGGGTGAGAACCCCACGGGGTGCCTTCTTGTCACCCCCCAGACATGGCACCAGGAGCGGACCCCCCCTGCCCCTTTGCAATGCCACTGGGTGAAACATGCTATTGCAATGGTCGCAGGGCACAGACTAAGCTCTATGAAATGGGAGATGGAGACTCTCAATATGGAGTTATTCTTTGCTGCAGCTGCTGCTCTGAGTTCATTGTGACATTAATTTTGACCCACAGCTGTCACTGAAACCTCCACTTTCATGAGCATCTTTGACTGTGGGCGCCCAGGGCTCTGGGTGCCCTGCAGTGTGCATGGCCCTGGTACAGAAATTTGTGGGTGCCTGGCCACTTCATGGGGAATTTTGTGGGTGCTCGGACACCCAGGGCCCTAGGGAGTTGGCACCTATGGTGCACAGCTGTCAGGCGGCAGAGGAACCAACCCCTACAGCAGGTTGCCAGGAACGGCTAAGACAAGGAAAAGTCCTTGCCATCTGCTTTTTATTCAATATTTACAGAAAGAGGCCTGAGAATACAGCCTCTTGGAATAATGGCACTGTCCCGAGTAAATCTCCACCCTTCCTTTCACCCACTCCCCATTTCGTCAACAGGAGCAAGACCTTTATGGTTGTCGCTTGGGGCCGTCTGTCTCCAAGCTCTTGGCTCTCCTACTTTTAAGGCTCGCTGGAGTCTGGGAGATGGTGGGTCTTGAATGCTTTTTAGTAATAACGTGTCAGCCGGCTGCTCCAGCTCCTCCTCCTCCTGTGCTGCTATTTCCCAACTTTCTCCCTCATCTTCCCCTGAGCTGTGACTTCCCTCAAACCCCTGTTGTAATTGTGAACTGTCTTCTTCTCTGGAAGGGGAGGCAGTCACCATCATTCCTCTTCTGCCCAGAGCCTGACAACAGCATTCCCCTCTAATGCCTTGCAGAATCATAGAACTGTAGAGCTGGGAGGGATCTCAAGGATTAACTAGCCCAACTCCCTTGCAATTGCAGGAATCACAGCTGAAGAACCCCTGACAGGTGAAGGAAAGTCAACCTTTGAAACCTGCAGTGCAGAAACTGGAGCACAGAGCAAATTGGGGGCAACCCCTCAAGCATAGCTGTCAACTTTTCCCTTTTCTTGTGAGGAATCCTATTTGGAATAAGGGAATTTCCCTTTAAAAAAGGGAACAGTTGACAGCTATGCCCTCAAGGCTCTGAACACAACCAGATACCTTGCCACATACCAAATTATTTCTCTTTTCTTTGCCATTGGCCTCTACTCATTCCAGTTCATTTATGTGCTGTTCTCTGTATATTTGCTATCCTCTTGAACAAAAAGCCTTTGGGGAATTACTTGTTACTAAGGGCTCTTGGCGGGACGCGGGTGGTGCTGTGGGTTAAACCACAGAGCCTAGGACTTGCCGATCAGAAGGTCGGCGGTTCGAATCCCCGTGACGGGGTGAGCTCCCGTTGCTCGGTCCCAGCTCCTGCCAACCTAGCAGTTCCAAAGCACGTCAAAGTGCAAGTAGATAAATAGGTACCACTCCGGCGGGAAGGTAAACGGCGTTTTCGTGCGCTGCTCTGGTTCGCCAGAAGTGGCTTAGTCATGCTCACCACATAACCCAGAAGCTGTACGCTGGCTCCCTTGGCCAATAAAGCGAGATGAGCGCCGCAACCCCGAAGTCAGCCACGACTCGACCTAATGGTCAGGGGTCCCTTTACCTTTAAGGGCTCTTGGCACCCATGTCAAAGTCGAGTTTATGGACAGCCACCCCAGCTTGCTCTTTCAGGTGCACCAACCCCACAAGGGGCAGGTGTGCAATGGAGCAATGTTCATTGCATAGCCAGGAGGATGTCCAAAAGTGGAGTTAAGAGCATGGATCCTATTTGCAAAGCCCTCTTTCCACCTCAACTGTCAGGGTTGTGGCCATCAAAGTGTATTGATGCTAAGTAGGCAACAGGAAAAGAATGTCATGGAATTGATGATCATCAACATTTGGTGAAGTTGATATGCTTTGTGGGATAGGAGTTATTGATGTGTCTCTGCTTTGGGCATCTACTGGATGGTTAACTGCCCCACATCTCACTGACATTGCTGTTCTATGACAAACATATTTTCTGGCCTCATGGACAAAAAGCAGTGGAAATAAACCCACCAGTGTGATTCAGATTTGGCCCTATGTGTTATCACAAATTACAATCTAAAGAACATACCTTGAGCTGGATGTACTTAATCAATTTTTTCAGAATTGTGAGGAGCTGGTCATTTCCAACAGGTACATCTACATTTTTGTTTATAAAGAAAAAGATAAAAAAGGGATGATGAGATAACGATAACTTTAACACAGAGAGAAAATCCTAAGCAATACTCTGGTTTGTTCAAAATGGAAAGTCAGTAAAATGTTTCGGCTATGCCCTATATATGAATAACCTGAATTAGAAAACAGGAGAAAGGGATTGTAAAGTTCTCAAATGAACCACATTTCCTCAGAGTAATTATAAACATAAATATTGCATTTTTCAAGTACTTCTGTCCCAGAGAGCTAAATGCTTTATTTATTTATTTTCTATATTTATATACCAACTCTATACCGTCTAAATTACCATCTCTGGGTAATTTTTAAGTAAAAATTAAAACCATAAAATGCAACATGAAACAACTCGAAAGCAAAAGAAAACCAGCTCTAAACAAGAACTAAAATATAATTAGCAGCAGAGAATTATATCAGTACAATAGTGTGAAAACTGCTAAAATATTTAAGAATAAAAAGCCTGGGAAATAGAAAAACTCTTTGTGTGCTAAAAATACCATAACATAGGCGACAGCAAAGCTTTCCTGGGGCACCGCTCAGAGATAGGAGACGAGTATAATGTTCATTCATCTACCATCAGGTGAGATTTGTGCAGATGACTGAATCAATTTACCAAATGGTCAGATGCTACAGAAAACCTGCTTCCCTTTTGATTGGAAAACAGTGCATGAATGGTCTAAGGAACACGAGTGAATACATTACAATAATCCACAACCCACCTGCGGGATACAGGAGCTTGTCAATGACATGAATCACACCATTGGTCGCCATAAGGTCAGATTCCCTTGCTTTTAAATCATTCACCAGAAGAGTGTCATTCACCTAAGGATTAAATAATAAAGGTGAACAACAGAAAGAGAGAATACATTTCCAAACAGTTGAAATAAATATTATTATAATGTCTAGTATCTTATATAGTGGAATACACATGGTAAGGCAATGTTAGAAAATCCTCTTCTGGCAAAACGCTTTAGGGAGTGCAAGAGAAGCCAAAAGAGTTCTGACAAAATCAGAGAAATTTCTTGGCAGGTTTCGCACATCTCTCGGAATACTGTCTCCGTCCTTCAGCTTAAATTACAGGGTTAATAATTCTTGTCGAAAGGTTACTCTCAACACTTACCACTTTCAAGTACAATTTGCCGCCTTGAATAGTTTTGAGGATGTTGGTCACACGAGGTTCAAATCCGCTTCCGATGAAAACTCCTCGAGTTAAGTGATAAAGCAGAATATTCCTGAGAGCATTTTGGTCCCCTGTGGAAGAAAATCAGTGATGGACGTAAGTACGGTTGGATCAATGATTCCCCAAGCCTTTCCACTGGCAAGTAAAGTTTCCTACAGGGGAGCTGTTTATTTTTATTTTATTTTTTGTGCTACAGAGAACTTGTTTACCTCTAAGTCCTTATCCCAGAACAAAATGCCCTAAATTCAAGATCTGGTTCCCCACCCCCCCACATCCACAAGGAAAATCAGAGAGTTGAGCTGGGATCAAGAACCTCTGACAAGACCAGGGGCTCTTTCACCCTTGAAAAAGTAAAAATAAAATAAATGCACAGTAACAAGGTTGTTGCCTCTAGTAGTGTTCAGAGTTTCATAGAAAGCATAGTAGCCTGTGAATAATCCAAGAGATTATCAACTAGGGCTGGGTTTTAGTGTATTATGGATTTGTTTATTTCAACAGTTTGTGTATATCTTATTCACAGGCCCCTGAAATTCAACACGGGTATCAACTGGATATGGAATAACTGATTAGTTCAAAATTGGGAAAGGAGTACGACAAGGCTGTATATTGTCTCCCTGCTTATTTAATTTATATGCAGAATTCATCATGCAAAAGGCTGGACTGGATGAATCCCAAACTGGAATTAAGATCGCCGGAAGAAATATCAACAACCTCAGATATACTGATGACACAACCTTGATGACAGAAAGTGAGGAGGAATTAAAGAACGTTTTAATGAGGGTGAAAGAGGAGAGTGCAAAATATGGTCTGAAGCTCAACATCAAAAAAACTAAGATCATGGCCACTGGTCCCATCACCTCCTGGCAAACAGAAAGGGAAGAAATGGAGTTGTGAGAGATTTTACTTTCTTGGGTTCCATGATCACTGCAGATGGTGACAGCAGTCATGAAATTAAAAGATGCCTGCTTCTTGGGAGAAAAACAATGACAAACCTAGACAGCATCTTAAAAGCAGAGATATCACCTTGCTGACGAAGGTCTGTATAGTTAAAGCTATGGTTTTCCCAGTAGTGATGTATGGAAGTGAGAGCTTTATGGTGAGAGCTGGACCATAAAGAAGGCTGATTGATGAAGAATTAATGCTTTTGAATTATGGTGCTGGAGGAGACTCTTGAGAGTCCCATGGACTGAAAGATCAAACCTATCCATTCTTAAGGAAATGAGCCCTGAGTGCTCACTGGAAGGACAGATCCTGAAGCTGAGGCTCCAATACTTTGGCCACCTCATGAGAAGAGAAGACTCCTGGAAAAGACCCTGATGTTGGGAAAGATGGAGGGCACAAGGAGAAGGGGACGGCAGAGGACGAGATGGTTGGACAGTGTTCTTGAAGCTACCAACATGAGTCTGACCAAACTGCAGGAGGCAGTGGAAGACAGGAGTGCCTGGCGTGCTCTGATCCATGGGGTCACGAAGAGTCGGACACGACTAAACGACTAACAACAACAACAAATCATTCAGGAGTAGGTATGGTGATGAAGTTCATTTAATGTTCATGCGCAAACCAGGCAGAGGGCCTTCTCGGTAGTGGCGCCCGCCCTGTGGAACACCCTCCCATCAGATGTCAAGGAAATAAACAACTATCTGACTTTTAGAAGACATCTGAAAGCAGCCCTGATCTTTTACTGTGTTTTTAATGTTCTGTTGGGAGCCTCCCAGAGAGGCTGGGGAAACCCAGCCAGATGGGCGGGATATAAATAATAAATTATCATCATCATCATCTCCCGCCATGCATGTGATCACTCACAAGCAGTCTTCAATGTGGATCTTTTCATAAACTTTTCACCACCACCCCTTTCTCATCACTGTTCTCGATCTCCAAGCTTAAGGTCGTAAATCTGCCTGGCTCACTGTCATTGTTTTTTTGATTCCCTTCCAATTCAGCATGACTGCATGTGTATTGGAAACCTCTGCTGTGTACTCTGCCTGGTTTTTAAAAATGCATATTCTGTCTAGTCCTGCTGTGAGTGTCAGAAGCGTGTATTCTCAGAAAATATCCACTAATTAATTGAATACACTTTGTCTGTAGGAAGTGGAAGTTTTTCCAAGAAAAGTCAAGGATCTTTAAAGGCTTAAATTCTGGTCTATGAACGCAGTAAAGATTTGTAAAGGCTTAACGGTTAGTATCAAAATGTCCAAACAGGAGCTTTGTTGTTTTATTCTGCAATAGACAACTACAGCTACTACAGAACTTGGTAGAATAAAGAGGTGTCTTCCTCTTTTCAGTCCTAGAGACTTCGGGAAGCTAAAGTGGCCAAGAGAAATCACACAGTATCTCTCACAACCCGGGCTGGATTTAGGTTTGATGATGTCCTAAACTACTGGAGGTAATGGGGCCCTTTATATGTCCAGCTGTCCTTTGTCAACAACAAATTGACGCTGGTTTTTTGTTGCTGAATATATGCTATATGGTAATTTGTGGACGTAATAGGTCTCTAAATCCATTTGCACATAATATGTATTTTATCAAGTAATTGTTGAACTGAAATACAATTAAGAAGAAGTATGTTAATAGTGAAATACAACCCTATATATACAGTGGTGCCCGGCAAGACGAATGCCTCGCAAGACGAAAAACTCGCTAGACAAAAGGGTTTTTCGGTTTTGCGTTGCTTCGCTAGATGAATTTCCCTATGGGCTTGCTTCGCAAGGCGAAAACGTCTTGCACTTTTTTTTTTAAGCCGCTTGAAGAGGCGCAGTGGCGACGGACCGTGCTTCGCAAGACGAAAAACATCGCAAGACGAAAAGACTCATGGAATGAATTATTTTCGTCTTGCGAGGCACCACTGTATTAGTGAGCAAACCAGTGATATTTTAGGGAGCAAGCTAGCAGGCGGGGCCCATTACCTACATCATAGGAGCCTACACAACACAAAACACTGTGGCTGTATGTAGGGTTTATTTTAGTTGTTTTTTATCTTATGTTTTGGAAACGTACATCCAGTGTTTTTTCCCTTTAAATTTTTTTGGGGCCCCCAAGGGCATGGAGCCCTAAGCTATACAGTGGTGCCCCGCAAGACGAATGCCTCGCAAGACGGAAAACCCGCTAGACGAAAGCGTTTTCCGTATTGGAGGTGCTTTGCAAAACGAATTTCCTATGGGCTTGCTTCGCAAGACGACAATGTCTTGCGAGTTCCTGCTGGTTTTTTCCCCTCCCCCCCTTTTTCTAAGCTGCTAAGCCGCTTATCAGCTGATCCAATCAGCAGATAAGCCGCTAAAAGCCGCTAATAGCGCTAATCCGTCAATGGGCTTGCTTCGCAAGACGAAAAAACCGCTAGATGAAGAGAATCACAGAACGGATTCTTTTCGTCTTGCGAGGCACCACTGTAGCTTGTTTAGCTTATATGTAAATCCGGCACTGCTCACAACATTGAAAAGGACTACTGCAGAGAAGCCTCTGGCTCTGTGATCTTCTTTTTGCAACCAACTTACTTATCAGGGTCTGTTTCTCCTGCTCAGTCAAGCCTTTGAAAGCATCATTAGTTGGGACAAACAAGGTCCAGTCACCAGGTTGAGAAAGAACCTCTTCTAAGTCTGCTGCTTCCACAAGGCTGAGGAATGTGCTGAGGAAGAAAAGAGAGCACAAAACAATTAACAACTGCCCAGTTTCTGCATGAAGACAGGAACATTGTCCTATTGTTTCAGGTGAATGTCTTCACAGGCAGAAGAGTGTCCCTAAAGACAGATTCATATTATGAAGGAGTGAAGGGTGGCAAACTCATCAATCATCATCATATCCACCATCATGATCTTTTAAAAGCGTTAAAAAACTGCAAAAAAATCTAAAACCAAGTTTAAAATATTTCAAAAACATTTTCAGAACAGTTTAAAACTGGTTAGGGAACCTTTTAATGTTTGATGCATTACTGTATTTTAATATTTTGTTGGAAGTAGTGATTTCAGGGATTGCCAGGAACACTGTCTTTCAGCCATCAAATGCCTGGATAAACAGGGATATTTCTGAATTCCTCCTGGAAGTCAGTAATGAAGGAAACAAGGTGTACTTCACCAGGAATGGCGTTCCACAAACGGGGAATTGCCACAAGAAAGTCCTGTCATGGGTCAACGCCAACTAGGCAGCTCCCAGTGGTGGCAACACCATCAAGTTCCCATCTGCCAATAGTAGGGTCTGAGATGGTTGACACTGGGTAAGTTGCTGCTTGGGTCCCAAAACATTTAGAGCTCTGTATGCTAATAATAAGGGACGTGGGTGGTGCTGTGGTCTAAACCACTGAGCCTAGGGCTTGCCGATTGGAAGGTCGGCGGTTCGAATCCCTGCGACGGGGTTAGCTCCCGTTGCCCGGTCCCAGCTCCTGCCAACCTAGCAGTTCGAAAGCACGCCAAAGTGCAAGTAGATAAATAGGTATCGCTCCGGCGGGAAGGTAAACGGCATTTCCGTGCGCTGATCTGGTTTTGCCAGAAGTGGCTTAGTCATGCTGGCCACATGACCTGGAAAAACTGTCTGCGGACAAACGCCGGCTTCCTCGGCCAGTAAAGCGAGATGAGAGCTGCAATTCCAGAGTCGTTTATGCTAATAACAACCCCTTGAATTGGACCCAGTAGCTCACTGGCAGTCAGTGCAGTACATTCAGGTCTGGTGACACGTTGTCCCTTTGTTTTGCCCCCATTACCAGTATAGAAGCCACATTCCACATTAGCTCCAGCTCCAGACCATCTTCAAGGGCAGCCACACATACAGCACATTACAGCAGTCCAATATGGCACCCTCAGTTTGTTGTAGGACTCCCATTCCCATCGGGCTCTGCCAGAATGACCAACTTTTAGGGATTCTGGTAGTGGTAGTCCAACAACATCTGGATGATGCTATATTGGCTATATTTAGGCAATGTATGTGACTGAATTCTACTGGGGTGTTTCAGACATAAGCAGCAAGGCTGCTGCTTTTCATTTTTTCCCTCTTTTCCTTGAATCTAAAGAAAGAAAAAGCACCACAACCATGCTGGAATAGGAGCAACCAGCAAGAAGATATGAACAGCAAGGCGGTGAAAATATAGAACTCTCTTTTTCTGATATACCCTCCAAGATTTCTGGCTGGAAAATGTGGAAAGCAATAAATGATTCATTCTCCTAGTCAGATTTTTTTCCTGGAGAACATTATAGTTGTTTTTTTAAAAAATATATTGCAGTCTTGCCTCCAGCTTCGTGGACTTGATCATGATAATAGTTGACATTCGCATGCATACGCAATATATCTGCCAAAGTACATTTAGAGGTAGTATATATTTAGAGCTCCAAAATGCAAGTACCAAGACAGTTCCTGTATTTTTGCACTACTCATAAGGAAAATTGGCACAGATGCTGCTTCTCCTATCAAGACAGCATTAGAATTTGAATTCTTCCTTCCAACTGTGGTCTGAACTTTATTGTATTTGATTCCTTTGCTATGGCTTGCAGCTGATGCAAATAAAGATTCTATTTATATCTATCTATCTATCATCTATCTATCATCTATCTATCATCTATCTATCTATCTATCTATCTATCTATCTATCTATCATCTATCTATCTATCTATCTATCTATCTATCTATCTCTATCTATCATCTATCTATCATCTATCTATCTATCTATCTATCTATCTATCTATCTATCATCTATCATCTATCATTTATATCTATCTATCTATCTATCTATCTATCTATCTATCTATCATCTATCATCATCATCTATCTATCTATCTATCTATCTATCTATCTATCTATCTATCATCTATCTATCTATCTATCTATCTATCATCTATCTATCTATCTATCTATCTATCTATCTATCTATCTATCTGAGGTCTGAAAGGTTTGGAGGTTTCCCTGGGATCTAGCCCCAGCTTTTCTTTGAAAATTTCATTGCTGACTTATGAGCCACTGTTTGCTTTTTAAATTACTAAGTATTAAAATAATCGTTTCATTTTATGATCCCCCAAACCTATAATTACAGATGGCAGGCTATTCACTAAAAATGGTGACAAGAGTCATCCATTCACGACACTTTGTGGATTTTATTGTCCTTTTAGATAATTTTCACTCGAAGCCTAAAACAACAACAGTTAAACTGAGGGTGAGCAATTTTTTTAGAATGATTCTCAACATTACTCAGTCTCAGCGTGTATAACTGAGATCTCATCTTTCTGTTTAGTTTGCGGGGGGGGGGGGAGTTTTGATACGGTTAAAAATCAAGGTTTACCTGAATCGTTTATCCGATCTCAATACTTCATGTAGAGTTTTCTCTGCTGGATCAATTAATTCCCTGAAAATGTGGATAAATCCATTTCTTCCCTCTTTGCTTCCTCGAACCATGCATGAATTCTCAACACATACAGCCTAGTAATGAAAAAAATAAACAGAAGTATCACAAAATGCAGCCTTGTGGGGAAACATATTAAACAAGCTCTGGATTATGCAACTTCTCCAAACTTTTGTGCTATATAAAATGTAGTTCACCCAGTTCTCTTGCGGGTGCTTAATTTCTGCTCTTTTCAGGAACCAATGTTCCCTGTTGGCTGTACAAAATGTGCAGTATAGCAACGAATGGGACAGCTGTTTTCTAGATGGATGGAGTGAAGAGAGAATCTCTTACTGATCATGTTTGCATGGCACCAAGAAGTTTGCTTTGGTCCACAAAACTTTGAGCTGTTGTGCGACTTTTCAAGGGAACAAGGGGAGCGAATGTGAAGGAACATTTTCCTACTGTGGCTATGGAGAAACCACAGAAATGTTTTAATTTATTTTTTACTTAAAGCCAGCCATTTGTTTGTATTTGAAATATACCGTTCTCCCCGAATGTGTTTACAAGCTAAGCTGGATGGACATGAAGAAATCCAAGGCAGGAACAGGAAACAGTTTTAAAAGTATCTAAATGGTCTTCAAACATTCCCAGAACCCAAATTTTGTACTCTGGCTCAGATTATTCCCAGGGTTGCAATATTCTGAAAGGTCTCCTTCCCTTTTAAGGCACACGTTCTCCCCAGATAGCCTTTCCCATCAAACACTTGGATCGATGGGAGAAACTGAATCTGGAAAGATTTCTCTTTCAGTACCGTTCTTTAAAGTACAACTAGCAAAGGAACAGCTCTCGTGGTTCAGGCTAGGCCACTAGAGATTGGCAAATTTTGCAAGTTCTCCTTTTCCCAATCTTAAATTCAGTTCTTACTGATTTCCTCATCAGTCTGTGATTATTATTATTATTAATCCACATGAAAATACAGTGGTACCTCTGGTTACGTACTTAATTCGTTCTGGAGGTCCGTTCTTAACCTGAAACGGTTCTTAACCTGAAACACCACTTTAGCTAATGGGGCCTCCCTCTGCCGCCACGCCACCACCGTGCAATTTCTGTTCTCATCCTGAAGCAAAGTTCTTAACCTACTTCCGGATTAGCAGAGTCTGTAACCTGAAGTGTTTGTAACCTGAGGTACCACTGTACACCAGAATTTCAGTGTGAAGAACTCCTAACATACACATTCTTGTATGCAATTTCCCCAAATATACACATTTTTTATGCAAAGCAATTCTCTTAATGCATACTTTTGTATATACAACGTTAGCCTAGCATACGTGTTTTTGACATTACTCAGCTGGAGAACTGTACTGCAAAATTCATAAAAGTGTGAATTTTTAATGATTACTCTACTTTGCCTCATGTATTGTTTGAACAGCTAGTTAGATAGATTTGCCTATAAATGTGAGGTGAATCAAGTTTCTTCCCCATCCCTAATGGCAACCCATTTCCAAGTTTAAAGCCTCAGTTCTCGGATTCTCAGGAGCATCGGGCTCACTAGTCACCTTTCCAACAAGTCAATTTGATTGCTGGCATCAATCCTTGCTCTCTGAAATCAATTTTTTCCCCATTGATGTACTCAACACATGGAACTGCCTTCCAATCTTATTCTTCTAATTTGTTAAATCACTGGTCTTCAACTGGTGGATTGGGACCCACTAGCAGGACACAGCCTGTCCAAGGTGGGTCACAACAGGAGAAGAAGAAGAAGAGTTTGGATTTGATATCCCGCTTTATCACTACCCGAAGGAGTCTCAAAGCGGCTAACATTCTCCTTTCCCTTCCTCCCCCACAACAAACACTCTGTGAGGTGAGTGGGGCTGAGAGACTTCAGAGAAGTGTGACTAGCCCAAGGTCACCCAGCAGCTGCATGTGGAGGAGCGGAGACGCGAACCCGGTTCCCCAGATTACGAGTCTACCGCTCTTAACCACTACACCACACTGGCTCTCACACATAGCACTACCACTATGCAAATATATGGTAAAAAACTAAGAAATGGGTCCCCAAATGCAAATATATGGAAAAAGACTAAGAAATGGGTCCCCAAATGCATTTTGGGGTTAAAAGTGGGTATTGGTTCCCAATATTCTTGCTTTAAATCATGCACTTTCCCAGCTGCTGTCAATCTCGCAGCTAGACATCATTAAAAAGTACAACTGTGAATAATTCACTACACCTCTCTGTAAAACCGTATACAATCCTTCTTTCCCAAAGGCCACACACTGCCAAAAGCTCATGGACAAGATTGCTAACCAGAAACACTGGGGAGATGAAACAATGGACTCATTCCTTATAAGATTTACCTCCAGATACAGAAGAAAAACATTTCGGATCCTGGCTCCTTAGAGCTTGCTCCTGCCCCACTTTAAATCAAAGGAATACTAAGAACACAAGCAGAGCAGGGAAAATCACTGGGCAACTTTGGATACTGGATTTCCATGGTAAAATCCAATTTCTGTTAAAATGGGGCAACATAATTTACTCTTATTCTCAAAGGGCATTGGATCTCTCCAACTGTAAATATTGAAAATGATACAGTCGTATAGATCTTGAATGCCTTGGCTCCTGAACAAATTGGCTCCCCAACGATCGAAACCCGGAAGTGAGTGTTCCGGTTTTCAAACTATTTTTGGAAGCTGAATGTCCAACAGGGCTTCCACGACTGCCAATTGGCTACAGGAGCTTCCTGCAGCATATCAGAAGCCCGACTTTGGTTTTCGAATGTTTTGGAAGTCGAATGGACTTCAAGAACAGATTCCGTTTGGCTTCCAAGGTACGACTGTACTGTGTAAAGAATACCTTTCAAAACCGGTACCTGCCAGGTTCCTAGCACAGTCACATATTTAACTATAGAATTGTTGGAGATGGTTTAGCAAGGATTCCAGATTTAACTTTGGGGTCCAAGAATTACTGAAATTTTAAAAATGTTTTTAATAAGGCACAGTGAAGTAACATAATAGTGTAGATTTTCAAGATTACGTTGGAGAACCCTATCACTTTTACAGCAGTTCCAACACATTGCAATCTTTTGCTGTCATAAATGTTTCCCGAGTTTTAAAATTCACTTACTGTACGATACACAAATACTCTGAGCTTCTTTCCTCCCAGTGTCTCCAAGAACTGTCCATTGTAGAGGTCATTCAGGCCAATTTTCACTTTCAAAATGTGATTCTGCAGAATCAATCTGAGGATCCTCTGGTCCGTAGTTAAGACATCATCTAACAGTTTGGATAGAACATCATGCATAAATTAGGTTTCGTTCATGTAGTTTTACATATAATCTCAGATATAATGGAAAATGATAGTCACCTCCATTCAGCTTTGGCCTCATTCTTTCACATCTGTTATTTACCCAAAAACCAACAATTGCCTCTTTTTAAAGCATGCAGTAGCTTGCATGACGCACTGTCCTCCACTGAATTCAGATGCTTGAAGAACTATTTGAGTGGTCAAATAAATGCATAGGTGTGGAGAAAGACTGTGTGTGGAGGGAGACCCTTTAACTATGTCTCTGGCATAGTGATGGCAGTAGTAGGTTGGGATGCAGTGACAGTCTTTTCTCTTGGTCAAGACGAGCTTGGATGTGGATGTGGTTTAGTCATAGACATAAGTGGGAATTTGGGGGAGGGGAAATTTTCTCTATTGCTCTTACTCTTTTTAAAGGAAGTCCAGACACATCCATACCAGGAATTTGAGTTAACTGTTACTGTCCTCACAGGCTGTAGTAATGATGACTCAGCCAGGCCAGAACAGAGCAACGACTCTCCTCCTCCAGCATTTGTGCTTCCACCAGCAGTTGATAAGACTGGCTCCTCAGGAATGCCTCTCCCTCTGAAGCCATGAAAGGTAAAGGTAAAGGACCCCTGGACGGTTAAGCCCAGTCAAAGGCGACTATGGGGTTGCAGCACTCATCTCGCTTTCAGGCTGAGGGAGCCGGCGTTTGTCCACAGACAGCTTTCCAGGTCATGTAGCCAGCATGAGTAAACCACTTCTGGTGCAACAGAACACAGTGATGGAAACCAGAGCACACAGAGCCGTTTACCTTCCTGCCACAGCAGTACCTATTTATCTACTTGCACTGGTGTGCTTTCAAACTGCTAAGTTGGCAGGAGCTGGGACAGAGCAACAGGAGCTCACCCTGTCGTGGGGATCTGAACCACCGACCTTCTGATCGGCAAGCCCAAGAGGCTCAGTAGTTTAGACCACAGTGCCACCCACGTCCCATGACAGTGAAGCAACCATAGCATGGAACTACCAGGCACTCACTCCTAGCCATGGAGGTCCCATGGACTTCCAGCAACAGGTCTCACAGAGCTATCTTCTTGTATTGATCAAGACTTATTTGTAGAGTCTGAGCATCCTAAATCTATCAAGGGGATTTCAGTTTCAGTGACTGTAAGTAGTTTCAACTCTCTCGTGTTGGACTTCTTCACAAAGTTGTTGAAGAAGATATTTAAGATATCTCTTAAGAGTTATTTTTAGTGCCACCAAGTCTGTCGGTCTACCTACCGGAGAAAGCCCCATTCACTGGAGCTAGCAAGGTATATTCCTCCTCTGGCTTTAAAGCTGCGGCCAAGCCAACCTGAGACACCAGATCTTTGAAGGTGGTTTGTTGAGGACCAGCAAGCTCTATAACTTGCTTAGCTGAAATTGAGGAAGAAATGGGTGGACAAGCATTAGGTTTCGCTCCAAAACTCTTGCCAAACAGACAAATATTTTTAAAAGGATACACAAGGAATATCCATAGAGTTCATAATGGGTTACGTCTTCAAAAGAGACAGTTAGTTGAGACTACCTGCCTATCTACTCCAGGGGTCAATTAGTACTAGAGAAAGTGCATAGGACTGGAAGTCGCCTGTGTGTCGCTCTCAAGTCAAATCTTAAAAAATGTAGCATAAACACAGACAACTGGGAAACACTGGCCTGTGAGCGCTCCAATTGGAGAGCAGCCTCTACCAAAGGTGTCATGGGCTTTGAAGACACTTGAACTCAGGACGAAAGGGAGAAATGTGCTAAGAGGAAGGGACATTTGGCAAACCCTCACCGTGACCAACTCCCGCTCGGAAACCTATGTCCCCACTGTGGGAGGATCCAGAATTGGCCTCCACAGTCACTTATGGACTCACTGTTAAAACCGTGTTTATGGAAGACAATCTTACTCGGCTGTGAGTGATCGCCAAAGAAAAAGAAGAAGACTCACCGGAATCAGGAATAAGCACTTGGTCTACTAGATGAATGACACCATTGCTTGTCACAATGTCTTTTCGCTTCACCATTTTGACGCCATTGATTGTCAAGCTTTCGCCATCACAGCCAACTTCGACAGTATTGCCTTCCAAGGTCTCGTAGACACCTCCACTCATGATGGCTTCAGAACACTGGAGAGTATTCAGAATGTGGAACTTCATCAGAGCTAAACAGGGGAAAGAACAGAAAGGACTGAAATGAAACCTGAAGCAATGCTGCAGCCATCTAAAACTGGTACGTTTTAGAAAATACAATGCCATTATAAACAGTTAATGTAATGAGTTTTGCTTTCGTTTTGTAAATAATGACATTCATTTCCACTAGAGATTGGAACGTTCTTAACTATTTAGGGGGAAAGAGAGATTCCCACACACCTTTAGTAGTACCCATATTGAAACATTTGCTATGTGCTTCCTCCAGCTGGAAAAGTGAGTGTGGACTGCACTTGAACAAGACCTTTACAAGCATCATATGCCTTTGGACAAGGGCTTAGAAGAAGAAGAAGAGTTTGGATTTGATATCCCGCCTTTCACTCCCTTTAAGGAGTCTCAAAGCGGCTAACATTCTCCTTTCCCTTCCTCCCCCACAACAAACACTCTGTGAGGTGAGTGGGGCTGAGAGACTTCAGAGAAGTGTGACTAGCCCAAGGTCACCCAGCAGCTGCATGTGGAGGAGCGGGGAATCGAACCCAGTTCACCAGATTACGAGACTCCCGCTCTTAACCACTACACCACACTTAGCCCTTCAAATGTACATTTCATTGTGAATTTTATTTTGTACCTTGCAACTTATTACACTTACATTAGAATCAAAATCATGAGCAGAAAAATAGCAAAACCATTAAATAGCACATATAGCTAGGGATATTTAGAACATATATTTAAACTGTTTCATTAAAAAAAAAACCTGTACATTATCTCTCCAGAGGCAATATGTGACATGAATCAGTAACTTGCTGTTTGTGGGAAGGGGGCAGAGGGAGAGGCAAAAGTTGCCAGTGCTGCTTATTTCAGACAATTCATACTGAGCTGCCAGAACGGTGCTGGTTTCACATATCAATCTCTTAGCCATTCCTGCATTGCAGGGGGTTGGACTAGATGACCCTTGGGGTCTCTTCCAGCTCTACAGTTCTATGATTCTGTGATTCTACTATGTTATGCATGAATCTCAAACCCAATCGCATTTGGCCAATAACCCTACACCAGGGGTCAGCAAACTTTTTTCAGCAGGGGGCCGGTCCGCTGTCCCTCAGACCTTGTGGGGGCCGGACTATTTTTTTGGGGGGGAGGGGGAAAATGAACAAATTCCTATGCCCCACAAATAACCCAGAGATGCATTTTAAATAAAAGGACATATTCTATTCATGTAAAAACACGCTGATTCCCAGACCGTCCGCGGGCTGGATTGAGAAGGCAATTGGGTCGGATCCAGCCCCCGGTCCTTAGTTTGCCTACCCATGCCCTACACGTTCACACCACAGGTTTCCCAAGAAGCAATGCAGTTCTCCTAATGAGCTGTCACAACCCAAACATACTATGATGAACTCAGCATCTGAATTCAAAAGCAGAAGCCACAGGAGAAAGCAACATGCAGCAACCCTACTAGCCCCTGTGTGGCATAACAAGTCTTCGTCCAGTTTCTGGAACACTGTGAGGGAGCCAGTCTAATGAGGTTCTTTGGACAGGGAGACCTATAGTAGGGAATTTTAAACTTGGTTGTCTCTCAGCAAGGCTGTTGAAACTCTTCTAACCGTTGCCACTATCATAACATAATAATAGCTCTGGATTATAATAATAGGTTATTACATCTATCATGACTGCAAAACTCATGAGCCCTTAATCAAATAATATGGTCCCTATATTTAAAATGTGAATTGGAGACCAATATTTGACCTGAACCTCTAAAAGACAGCGATGATCTAAGATATTTTGGTACTTGAGGAAGGAAGTTCAAATTCCCCCTGCAATTGTAAAAATGTAATGAGCACACTAATTGACACCTCGCTCTGCCTCACAATAGAGGCAGCCCTAAAAAAACAAACACCCAAAAGTGGTCACATTTCTCTTTTTGCTCCCCAACTTACCGTATTTTTCGCTCTATAAGATGCACTTTTTCCCTCCTAAAAAGTAAGGGGAAATGTGTGTGCGCCTTATGGAGCGAATGCAGGATGCGCGGCTGTCCCAGAAGCCAGAACAGTGAGAGGGATCGCTACCGTGAAGCCTCTTCAGGGCATGGGGATCCTTCATCCTGCTGCTCTGAGAAGGCTTCGCGCAGCTATCCCAGAAGCCAGAACAGCAAGAGGCATCGCTGCGCAGCGCTCCCTCTTGCTGTTCTAGCTTCTGGCTTAGCCCCTCTCTCCCTTCCCCCACTTCCCGGAAAAGCCCCCAAGAGCCGTGTTCCCTCTAAAGAGCCACACGGAGCATGTGTGCGGCTCTTGAGGGCTTTTCCCTGAGGAGGGAGAAGGGCAGCCTGTCAGTGATGGGCTGTCCTTCTCCCTCCTTGGGGAAAAGCCCCCAAGAGCTGCACACATGCTCCATGCGGCTCGTGAAAGGGAGCGCTCAGCAGAGCCTGGGATGCAGACAGGCTCTGCTCAGCACTCCCTTTAAAAAAAATTTTTCCCTTGCATTCCCCCTCTAAAACCTAGGTGCATCTTATGGTCAGATGTGTCTTATGGAGCGAAAAATACGGTATTCCTTTTCGATGGACAAAATAGGCTAGTGGCCAGTCACTCAGTAACCACAGAATCAATTTTGTCGCCCAACCACATCTACCTATTTTAGTGTGAAGCGACTCCCTCTTTTTTCTTTAAAATATCAGTGTGTTTCTGGTGCACGGTGATAACATGGAAAAGAAAGCTTCACTCTTCCCTGCCGTTTATGCAGCATTTTCTGCGGTGCCAAGTGGGGTAATTGATCTAGCAGGCCAGTTGGGAATTCCCTCCCGGTAAGACGGTTCTCAGCTGGCATGCGGCAAAGGTGTTACGAGGGAAGCGGTAAGGCTAAAGGCATTTCCAGCTTTTTCCTGCCAATCTTTAACAGGCGCATGGTTCCACTGAGATAAAAAACCAACTGGAGTGAGTTATAAAATCGACAGCCAGACCAACAACTAGACCTGACACCTAGGTAAACTGCCAAGGCACTTCTCCTACTTAAACATCTGACTTTGTAGTTTCCCTTCCTTACCAGAAATTTCCCTTTTTATCAGGGACAGTGCTTTGGTCATGGTCAAAACCCCCTCAATTTGATTTGGAAACGGCTCTGCTAGAGAATTTTCGTGGAAGAGGTTGCTTTCTCCTCAGAGAGTTCTAAACTGACGTCTTACTTGAAATACCAGGTTTCTTGAAAGACCACTTCCTTCCAAATGTACCTTCTTGAAGCTTAAGAAATCCTGCTCCAGGTGAAGTCAGGAAGGTACCGTATTTTTTGCTCTATAAGACTCACCTTTTCCCTCCTAAAAAGTAAGGGGAAGTGTGTGTGCGTCTTATGAAGCGAATGCAGGCTGCGCAGCTATCCCAGAAGCCAGAACAGTGAGAGGGATTGCTGCTTTCACTGCACAGTGATCCCTCTTGCTGTTCTGGCTTCTGAGATTCAGAATACTTTTTTATTGTTCTCCTCCTCCAAAAACTAAGTGCATCTTGTGGTCTGGTGCGTCTTATAGAGCGAAAAATGCGGTAATTATGAGCGATACAACCTTTCTGGTAGTGGCACCCTGGGTATAGAATCGTCTTCTCAGAAAAGTTTGCCTGCCACCCAATTTTTGGTCAGGCAACTCTTTCTGTTTACTCAGGCCTTCAAAGCAACTTAGGTAACCTGGATCTCTGAGTTTATAATTTTGGGACAATTGTGCTCTTTTTGTTGTTGCATTTATTTGGTTTTGATTTTAATGCTGCTATGCTGTATTATTATTTATGAAATATGAATTAACACCCTTCATCCGCAGATCTCAGGGCGCTTCACAACATAAAATTTGTAGTGAAAATCACAACAACAGCAGCAAACCAATAATTCTCCCTCCCACAACTCATTTAAAAGGGCATCGGATGTCAATCAACCAAAGGCCTGGTTAAAGAGGAACATTTTCACCAGGTGCCTAAAGGAGTATAATGAAGGCACCTGGCGAGCCTCCCTGGAGAGAGCATTCCACAAATGGGGAGCCACCACAGAGAAGGCCCCGTTCTTGTGTTGCCACCTTGGGACCTCTCATGGAGGTATGGATTAGTTCATATGGAGAGAGGCAGTCCTTGAGGTATTGCGGTCCTGAGTTGCTTATTTTTTAGTTTCAAGGTTTTATTATTATTACAGTGGTACCTTGGTTCTCAAACGCCTTGGTTTTCAAATGCTTTGGTTCTCAAACTCCGAAAACCCGGAAGTTCATGTTCCGGTTTTCAAACTTTTTTCGGAAGCCGAACATTCGATGCGGCTGTTGACTGTTGTTTCTGGGGCACCTGCACCAATCAGAAGCTGTGCCCTGGTTTTTGAACATTTTGGAAATCAAATGTACATCTGGAAGTGATTAAGTATGGTGCTTTTTTTGTTTTTGCTATTAATTTTGCATTTTTATTTTTGAGGCTTTTCGAGTAAATTGTTTTTGTGACTGTGTGGAACCCAGTTCAGATTGATTGACTGTGTGACTGTGGAAATGGATAAAAGCCCCCCATCCAAACAAAGACTATCATCAGTGCAGGTAAGAAACAAAAAATAATTTTAATTTTTATCATCTACAATATTGTCTTATTTATTTTATAGTACAGTACATTGATTATTGCTTTCATTTTATGGATCAATGGTCTCGTTAGATAGTAAATTGCTGTTTTAGGGGTTGTTTTTAAAAGTCTGGAACGGATTAATTCAGTTTGCATTACTTTCAATGGGAAAGCGCGCCTTGGTTTTGGAACACTTTGGTTTTGGAACAGACTTCCGGAACGGATTAAGTTTAAGAACCAAGGTACCACTGTATTATTATAAGCTGCTCAGAAAACTTTGTGTTATGGGGCAACATGCAACTGCACCAAATAAACAAAGAAATTACACATACATAGTTAGACACCAGGGGAAGGGGAAGGTTATGACATGATTAAAACAACTGGAGCAGAAATGTTATTTTCAGTCAGATGAGATTGTCGTAAGCTTATAGGAGGAAGATAGCATTTGAGAGATGGTTTCTAGTGAGCACTTCCAGATATCCTGTTGCTAAAGCTGAGCACGACTCCCTCGAGATTCTCCCTTTCTTTTTCCTTTGACATATGAAGCTGGGAAAATTCTTACTCCTACACTGTCTATGTATCAACTGCCCTTTCTTAATGAGAAGAACAGATGCAAGCTGCAACTTGCAGTAACCATTAGCTGTAAAGATTCTAATGGGACTTCCCTTTTCTTTTATAGAATGTTTATGGGATACAAAAGTATACCATTTGAGTAGTTCTGAGCACATTTCAAATGCAGGAAGTTTCATTTACTAGAGCTTAGTTGGTGAGGTTTTGTATCCTCAGCGGTCGCACCAATTACACTGAAAGGTGCTGTTACAGCTTTCTCAGTTTCATCTGCTCAAAGCATAATAGTACATAAGGCATATTCAAGAGCTGAAGCTGTTGTGAACATTAATGTCTCATTGCTGCTATTATTTTCCTAAAAGGGGCATGTATGAAAGGTTGTCTTTCTAAGTAAGTTGAAGCGGATCACATGTGCTCTAGGTACAGTTTTTCAGATACCCATAATGATGGGTAGAAAAGATGTGGGAAGAGAAGGAGAAGCTACCCTTCCAATCATCATTTACCTAATAACTTACTTCAAACTCCTTACAGGCTTACATATTATGCAGCAATGGGCTAATGGAAATACAGTGGTACCTCGGGTTAAGTACTTAATTCGTTCCGGAGGTCCGTTCTTAACTTGAAACTGTTCTTAACCTGAAGCACCACTTTAGCTAATGGGGCCTCCTGTTGCCGCCGGAGCACAATTTCTGTTCTCATCCTAAAGTAAAGTTCTTAACCCAAGGTACTATTTCTGGGTTAGCGGAGTCTGTAACCTGAAGCATATGTAATTGAAGCGTATGTAACCTGAGGTACCGCTGTACATTTATGCGATGAGCTGCAGATGCAAGACACTGATGACACTGATAGTTTGGGAACAACTTACAGAAAGGTAATGAAAGAAGGATGAGTAGCAGAAATTCCCACCTTATAGAGGGGTAATGGGTTCATCCACACTTTCAGTTGACCATTACTTTGATTGTATTGTATACCAACACACACACACACACACACCCCACAGTTCTGAGAGCTTTTCTCATTTTTTTCCTCAGCTGTGCCTTGCGAAAATCCGATCTCACCCGCTGAATTGAAGATTGGCTGAGCCAAATCTCCCTTCGGATTTTTTTGCACATCTGATAAGATTCATTTCAGCAGGTAAAATTGGATTTTCGCAAGGCACAGCTGTGGAACAGCGAGAAAAGCTGGGGAATTCATCGGTACACAATACGACCAAAATACTGGTCAGGGAAAAGTGGGAATGAACCCTGAGTTTTGAAGAGGAACAATCTGAAGAATGTGTTGGGCTGTGCTGCTGCGAATGGGAGGGCAATACTCCAAGCTCACCTACAAACACAGCAGACTCAACAGCTATTTATTACTTCTCTAGGGTTGCCATATTTCAAACAGTGAAAATCCGGACAGAAACGTTGTTGAGCTTTTTGGGCAAAATTGCAACATAGGGCAACCCTAACTTATCTCACTTATTAGAGGCAGTTGTTATGCCTCCTGGAACAGAGCTGGGTTCAAAATAATTGCACATGGACAATTTTGTCATACTTATTTACAGCAAATGGTCTAACATGGTGGGAGACATATCATGTTCTTAACTAATAATAATAATAATAATAATAATAATAATAATAATAATAATTTTTATTTATATCCCACCCTCCCCAGCCGAAGCCGGGCTCAGGGCGGCTAACAACAATAAAATAGTACAACATTCTAAATTCATTTCATTATAAAATTAATTCAAATCAAATTGATGGCAACCATTAGGCTTAAGTTCTGTGAAGATTGCCAAAGGAGGGAGTCAGGCTGTGCCCTGGCCAAAGGCCTGGTGGAACAGCTCTGTCTTCCAGGCCCTGCGGAAAGATGTCAAGTCCCACAGGGCCCTAGTCTCTTGAGACAGAGCGTTCCACCAGATCGGGGCCACGGCCGAAAAAACCCTGGCTCTAGTTGAGGCCAGCCTAACCTCTCTGTGGCCTGGGACCTTCAGGATGTTTTTGTTTGAAGACTGTAAGTTCCTCTGTGGGACATACCAGCTCCAAAGCTGTGAAATGGATTGTCTCTTTTTCTTTTCCCACAATATCAACTTTACAGAAATACCTTTAGCAGCCACCTTGTCGTTCATAATCCTGTTTAAGACTCCACGTGGAAGTTTCTCAAAAGCTTCATTGGTAGGAGCAAAGAGCGTGTATTGCCCAGGCTTCCCAAGAGTTTCCATCACATCTGATGCCATGGCAGCAGTCTTGGAAAGAAAGAGATGCCGTTATTGAGCACCTTGATATTTTAGGAACATAAAAGCAATCTTTTAAATGAGCCGAGTACGGTAATACTCTTCCCATGGTCACTTAAGACCAGTATTTTTTCATCGTCATTGGGCAACTCATAATATAATATGTAAGCATTATAGAGTTGTTTTCCTAGATGTATACTTACAAATGTAGGAACACTTAAATGCCTGCATTTCAAGGAAGCTCCCCCTACCCCATGTGCTCATTTGGCTACTCAACAATTAGCTGGAAAGCCAAATACATATACTATATCTACATGTATTTTTTTGGTGTGTGTATAAAAGGTAAAGGGACCCCTGACCATTAGGTCCAGTCTGGGCTGACTTCGGGGTTGCGGCGCTCATCTCGCTTTATTGGCCGAGGGAGCCGGCGTACAGCTTCCAGGTCATGTGGCCAGCATGACTAAGCCGCTTCTGGCAAACCAGAGCAGGACATGGAAACGCTGTTTACCTTCCTGCCGGAGCAGTACCTATTTATCTACTTGCACTTTGACGTGCTTTTGAACTGCTAGGTTGGCAGGAGCAGGGGCCGAGCAACGGGAGCTCACCCCGTCGCGGGGATTCGAACCGCCGACCTTCTGATTGGCAAGTCCTAGGCTCTGTGGTTTAACCCACAGCGCCACCCCCGTCCTAGTGTGTGTGTATATATAAATAAAATTAAGGCTGTCGTAGCACAGCTGCCATTGGGGTATTTGTAGTGGCTCACGCCAATCCAGGATTTGCACAACAGCAGTGGCCATGGAATGGGAGCTGGGAAGGCAGAACACGGAGAGCAGAAAATAGTGGGAGAATCTGGAAGAGACTGGGGAGGGTTTCTTTATAAAGAAGTTTTTAACATGGAAAAATAGCAGGCAGGTGTCCAACACAAAAGCTAACACCAAAAAGCTAACTGTGTTAGATGTGTGCTTAAATCAGGATGAAGAAGAAGAAGAAGAAGAAGAAGAAGAAGAAGAAGAAGAAGAAGAAGAGGAGGAGGAGGAGTTTGGATTTGATATCCCGCCTTTCACTCCCCTTCAGGAGTCTCAAAGCGGCTAACATTCTCCTTTCCCTTCCTCCCCCACAACAAACACTCTGTGAGGGGAGTGGGGCTGAGAGACTTCAGAGAAGTGTGACTGGCCCAAGGTCACCCAGCAGCTGCATGTGGAGGAGCGGAGCCTCGAACCCGGTTTCCCAGATTACGTGACTACCGCTTCTTAACCACTACACCACACTGGCTGATGCAGCAACTATCAAGGCTAAAGGCTAAAGGACGTTCATAATTACAAAGGAAAGCTTACTCTGAGAGATGAAAGATCATCTTCCACCTCAAGGAAGTCTTGAATGGTATTTCCAACAGGGGTCAGCACACGGTCGATGACATGCACAACACCATTTGTAGCAATTTGGTTACCATGAATGATTCTAGCGCAGTTAACCGTAACAACCTGCATTTGAAGAATGATGCCAGAGAATATTCAGCGCAGAACTCGCTGGCAACCAGAAGATTATCGAGAAAGCGTTACACATTTCTTTAAGCTTCTAGCGCCTTTATGGGATGTGTGATGAGATGTCTCCTATAAAACATTCTGGAAAGAATCTTGCTAGAACACACATTGCAATGAAACATGTACCAGATACCTTTCATGTCCTATATCTGGCAGCAATAATGTTTTTAAATTCTTTAAGGTGAACATTCAGAGCGAAATTTAACACTGTGTTAGTAGCCATTGTTTTTAACCTGCTGATAGTTTGGTACATCTTTGGATTTTGTGCCTTGAAATCATTGATTAAAAAATGACATATAACTAATAAGAATAAATAAATAGCCATGTCTGACTTGATTGCAGCAGGACCTTAGGTCAACTAACTGCAGCTACAATCCTTTACAACTTCCCCGGGAGTATGCCCCACTGGGAATTACTTCTGAGTAAGCATGTATAGAATCATGCTGCATCTTTGGATCCCACCAAACATCTATAAAAATGAAATTCTATCTAGAAAGTTGAAGTTTACAGCTCTTTCCAAGTTTAGAGCCACATTTACAACATAAACATCACATGCAACATTACAATGTCCTCTATTCCAGGGGCTAAAGTTCATGGTGCTTTATAAGAAAAAGAATAATTAAACAGACTTACACCATTGGGATAGTGATTTATATGCAGTTTTTGGTTGTCGTACATAGACACCAGATCCATGCCATTCCTGAGGTCCTTTGTCAACATGCGCTTGTTCACCATGTGGTTATGGAGGGCATTGTACAGTTCAATGTTTACATTTTCAATCAGGCCTTCGTGGATTTCCTAGGGGAAGAGATTCAGTTAGACTTTCCATGGCCATCATCCCAGTCAGCCTGATATACACCAGATTACTCTGCTACAAGTGAAATAATCCATGCTAATGTTTTTTCCATGCTAATATTCCCTTTGGCAAGCTACAGTACTTCATTTAGCATCCAGCTGCTAAGCTTCTAAGTTTCTTTCATTTGAAAGTACCGCGGCTCCATGAATTACAACTTTCATTTATTTGTGTGGTCTTGGACATCTTGTCTTCTTTCACATCCCCCTTTGCTTTTCCTTACATGTTACCCACTATTCCACAAACATTTTTCTACGTTATTTGTGCAGCCAACATATTCTGCGCCTCAAACCCGAATAAATTTGCAGAGCCTTTCTGGAATCAAAAGGCCATTTTCAGCACTGCTTGCCATTTGTCAACCCAGCCAACATTCTTATCAAGCCCTATCCTGGGCCTTCATCTTTGACCTCCTGATCTTAGCCTGTGGTCAGGTTCTTACGTTTGCAGTCATACCTCAGAAGTCAAACACCTTGCGAGTTGAATGTTCTGGTTTGTGAATGTTCTTTGGAACCCGAACGTCAGTCACAGCTTCCACTGCTTCTGATCGGCTGCAGGAGCTTCCTGCATCCAACCGGAAGCCATGGCTTGGTTCTCGAATGTTTTGGAAGCCAAACGGACTTCCGGAATGGATTCCGTTTGACTTCCGATGTACGACTGTATTACTTTGGTGGCCTGGGAGCCAAAGTGGTGTTGTTGCTGCTTCCTCTACCACTGGGCAATGTGAGAGTGTATTAACTTATGGTTTGTGTGTGTAGTTTGGGAGCTGCACGGTCAGGGGAAAAACAATGCTGTCCAGGGCTGTAAAGACTGCGGAGAGAATAATTGGATGCACTCTTCCCACCTTGGATCAAATCTATGCTTCCATGTGTCATAAGAAAGCTGCAGAGATACTATGCACTCCGGAAATGATCTCTTTCAGCTTCTGCCTTCTGGAAGAAGGTACAGCGTTATAAATACTAGGACTAGCCGCCTGAGAAACAGTTTTTATCCAAATGCAATTTTTGTTTTAAACACAATGTAAGGTAGTCTCTGTGGGAGTATATTATATTTAATTATGGGGTATCAGAGTTTTTAGGGGGTTAACCAGGCTGGGATAGCAGGCTTGTTGGTTTTTGAATGTCTGGTGTAGATTTTTTCAATTTCGTTGTTCTGTATGGGACAATGAGAATAAAGATTATCGAGATGCCCATGACCACACGGGAGTTATGCAACTTCGTGCTAAGGCACCTGGTCTATCAGAGCAAGCAGTTTGGCTTCCAGACAGAACAACTCTCCATTTCCTCCATGCACACTCTGTTCCTGACACCTGCCCCCAGTGAGCCAATCTGAGGAGATGGGGGGGGGGAGTGGAAGTCCCTGTTGCATAAGCGGAAGTCCTTGCACAGGACTTAGGTTTAATAATGCCAGTGGCGTAGCGTGGGGGGTGAAGGGGGGGCCGGCCACACCGGGCGCAACATCTGGGACTTAGGGTTAGGGGGCGCAAATCCACGGGTTAGGGGGCGCAAATTACTTGCCTTGCCCCGGGTGCTGACAACCCACACTACGCCACTGAATAATGCCTCCCTTCAGTGTTTCCTTTTCTCATTGCCCAGCAGCACCCAGAGCAGTAGTGGGAGATGACCTAGGGCTTTCTAACACCAATTGTTGTGTGGCCCATATAAAAGGGTTGTTTGTTGAGAAAACGTCTGTACATTTTTAATTACTTTTTTTTTAAAGAAAAACTGCCTCTGAGGATTTGCAGGATTTCCCCCTAGGTTCTCCCTATACATTTGTAAACCTGGCAATATTTTCTACCCTTTAAATCAGGGCTAGAAAACCTGCAGGCTGCAAAATTCCCCAATACGTTTTTAAAGGCCCTCCAACCAAATTTGTCATTTTATAAAAATAGATTTTTTTTTTAAAAAAAGTAAACGTTTTGATTGCTTCTATGGGCAATGCCAAAATGTTTTTTGTGACCCCAAGATTTGTCACACACACACACATAGTAAGAAATGTTTTTTTTTACTGACCACTCCCACCTATATGTCCCCTCCTGTGATTTGGTGATCACAGGAGGGTGATCACAGAACACAGAAAGGTGTTTTGACCCACAGCCTTGCAAGACCCACACAAAGATGTCCTTTGATTTTTTTAAAAAAAATTGGCCATCCCCACATTCACACATAGTCCCCTGAGGGTTGATCATACTGTAGGCTGATGTGGCCCCTCCTTTAGGCTAAAGGCATTCAGTTCTTTCAGGCTTGTCTGATATGCCCTTCATTCTGAACTCGAAATGGGCCTTCTGTATGCATTGGCAGGGGGAAATAAATGCATACAGGGCCCCACCACAGTCATATGCCTGAAATATTATAGTAATCCTCCCTGGTTTTTCCTTGTAGCAAGGATTACAGAAATCATACATATTGATTTCTCTGTACATATTGAGTTGGAGATGTGAAGGGTTCATATGAGCATCCATGATCCAAGTTTTCAGTGCAGGTAACATGTCCTGGAGGGAGGATACTATAAAAACCCAATGTTCTGCCCCCCACACCTGCAACACTAAACTCTAGTACATTTAAATAGGGTAGTTTTTCTTAAATTTATGTTCAGCAGCTGAGTGTTACTATTTTCCCCACCTATAATTAATTTGTATAACTTGTATTTAAAAGGTAAAGGTAAAGGACCCCTGACAGTTAAGTCCAGTCGCAAATAATTCTGGGGTTGCGGCGCTCATCTCGCTTTACTGGCTGAGGGAGCCAACGTTTGTCGGCAGACAGTTTTTCTGGGTCATGTGGCCAGCATGACTAAGACGCTTCTGGCAAACCAGAGCAGCACACGGAAATGCCATTTACCTTCCCGCCGGAGCAGTACCTATTTATCTACTTGCACTTTGATGTGCCTTTGAACTGCTAGGTTGACAGGAGCTGGGACCGAGCAATGGGAGCTCACCCCATTGCAGGGATTCGAACCACCAACCTTCTGATCGGCAAGCCCTAGGCTCAGTGGTTTAGACCACAGCACCACCTGCGTCCCTTGCATAACTTGGATTTATATATCCATAAATCCAAAAGCACTTGAAGCATTCTTTTAAAATCCATTCTGAAATACGTACACGGTCCAAAGCATCCCAGGCTTCATTGCTTGGTGCAAACATTGTATACGAGCCAGGTCCTTCAATCTCTTCTCTCAGTTTTGACATGTCAGAGTAGCGTTGAGTGGAGGTCGC
The DNA here is from genome assembly GCF_965112155.1 of Podarcis liolepis. Taxonomy (NCBI): domain Eukaryota; kingdom Metazoa; phylum Chordata; class Lepidosauria; order Squamata; family Lacertidae; genus Podarcis; species Podarcis liolepis. The sequence continues at coordinate 12,412,257 of NC_139571.1, read as the reverse complement.
TCCCACAATGCCCAAAGTACCATAGACATGATCGATGGGGGCAACTGGAAAAGACAAGAAACAAGCACACTCTACATTCTGTTTACAACGGGTTTGCCCTCCTCCCCTCACCCCAGTTAGTGCCACTTCATCTGGTGGAAATCATTCATGGGATTTGCTGAATTAAATACTGCGTGCTGCTGGACCCCCAATTTAGCTCATGATTTGACTTAGGATGCAGCAACACAAGCCATGTCACAAAGCAGATGGTCAAAGGAAGGCAAGCCCCCATTTCAGGTTGCTTAGGAACTTGCGCACTTCCCACAAGGACACTACTGAAAATAGCGTAGTTAGGTGGTCCACACACAAATGGTCCACTCAAGGGTATGAAAAATGTAGTTACCATACTTGGGGAGCAGCCAGCTTATGTCAGAGACTGTACAAGTATAAGTATCTACTCCACCTGTCTGTACATAGAGTCCAATTATCCACTTATACATGTATGGACCTTATGCATGAACCCACTAGAGAACGAACTGATCCACTGGGTCTTCTGCTTTTTTCGTTGAACTTTATGAGACTTCAGTTGAAATCTACAATTTGACACAATGAATATTATACCTTATTGATTCAAAAGTACAGCCGGTTACGTCTTGTGTGTTTATTGAGTATGTTTCACATAACCATAGGTTTGTTGTTGTTGTTTTGCTTATGTCAAGGACTGGGCAGAGGAGGAATAGTGGAGACAGCCTCCCCATCCTGATCCTTCCAGGGAGGAGGAAGAGGAAGACAGTATAGATTTACAATAGGGGGTTGAAGGAGGGCGCAGCTCAGAAGCAGATGAGGGGGAAAGCTAGGAAATAATGGGAAAACCAGAGGCAGTGGCAGAGGAAGCCACTCGGGCGCCTGGGGTGGCACGCCAGCAGCCCAAGCCACCCATAAGGGCCTTCAGAGTCTGCCTGCCTCCTTCCACTGGGCCACCCTACAGCGGGGGGGGGGGGGAGGCAGCAGGCAGACCATTTGGGCAGCACGGAACCTGTGCGTGCCCAAGCCACCCCGTCTCTCCCAGGAGAGTCCTGCCTGGCATTTTGTCACCCCCCCTCAGTGGTGACACCCAGGGTGGCCCGTTCCCACCACCCTCCTTCCTCCGCCCTGGCCAGAGGAACACCCAGCTGAAACATTGTCATTAGAAATTCCAGACCCTCCATCTCCCAGAACCTGGCAAGCCTTAAAAGTAGGAGAGCAAAGAGCTCAAAGGCAGAGGGCATGTAGCAGCACCCGTAGAAGTGACGAATGAGGAAGTGGGAGAGAAGGGGGGTGGAGATTCACTTGGGACAATGCCATTATGCGAGAGGCTGGGTTCTATAGCCTCTCTCTGTAAAGATTGAAATAAAAAAGGACGGTAAGAAACTTTTCCTTGTCTTTGTACTTTTCTGGGCAACCAGCTGGGAGCTGCTGACAGCATCCTGACAGATTGTCCCAAGTGAACTTTAATTGCTGGTTAAGTCATAAATCACGCCATGAGAGAGTGTTTTGTCCCAAGGAGCTGGGGGGTGATGGCAACAGGTCGCAACTGCTGCCCACCCTGGGAGCAGGTGAGTGATCATTTTGCACAATATTCCTTCAGTTCCTCATTTACGTATTATGCACAAACAGATCCATCTCGTGTCCTTAAAAAACAAGGCCTAGTTTTCATTTGTGGCTCTCCCTTAAAGCAATGCTTCATAACATAACAATGATCTCTCACAAGCTACCTCGTATCCCCACCTGCCCCCTTCTTTTGGGAGAAAAAGTAAGCAAAATATAATCTTCTTATGTTCTCCAACATTACCTGCAGGGCATCCTCGTTCGCCTTCCATCTTCATATAACCAGGGCAGCATTCATACAAGACAGTTCTACAATATATCAACACAATATATCAATATATCAACATTTTATTTCCCCTGCTGTAGACTTGTTATACTGGCTTCATCATTATGATTTCTACTTTTTACCAGAAAAGACACAAAGTTTGTTATAAAAAATATTTTTAAAAAAATATGCAATGAAATAAAACACACAATACAAAAGAATCGCTGGAGATTTGACCTGGCGTTTTTGTTGCTGAATCCCTAAACTTCCCTTAATGAAAGGTCTAGTGCCATGCTGTTTTTATTGTAATTTTTACTGTAATAATCTGCATAGTAGTTTTAATTATATTAAATTTACTTTTTTAGGAACCCCTCCCTATGTTTTAAAGTGTTCTTTTTTTATTTGTTAACTGCCTTGAGTCCTTGTCAAGAGGAAAAGGTGGGGTTATAGGGTTAAGGCAATTCTGGTTGCAATGGCCATATTCCAAAACTTCAAGAGGAAAATGTTCAGGCTACAAGTGTACCTTTTCTGTATGAAGATAAGTCTGTGCAATAGGCTACATATATTTGATTGAGCATGAAATACTAGTTTATCACTTATTAGGAGACACAGTAAAACTAGTTTACTATTGGTGGCCCAGCCATAGCTTAACCTCTCTTGGGTGACTTTACACTCAAAGAGGGAAATACACAACTGAAACAATCCCTGGAAACAACTGTCAGTTGCACAATACAGGAAAAGAACAAGTCAGCCAAGGATACCAATTCCTAGGCTGACAGGGCACTTCAGAACACATTGCAAAGGCCCTTTTGGACCAGGTATGTTGAGCCTGGTCAACTTGGCAGCGCCTTAGCCACAGCAAAAGCAAAATGCAGGTATCTATTTCACCTAATAAGACAGGCCACTTTGGGCTCTATGTCTTTTCAAAGGGCTCATGGATGCAACAGGAAGGCATTTTAAGCTTCCTTACTAAACTTACGTACCAAATAGGTAAAGGGACCCCTGACCATTAGGTCCAGTCGTGGCCAACTCTGGGTTGCAGCGCTCATCTCGCTTTATTGGCTGAGGGAGCCGGCGTACAGCTTCCGGGTCATATGACAAAGCCGCTTCTGGCGAACCAGAGCAGCACACAGAAACGCTGTTTACCTTCCCACCGGAGCAGTACCTATTTATCTACTTGAACTTTGACTTGCTTTTGAACTGCTAGATTGGCAGGAGCAGGGACTGAGCAACGGGAGCTCACTCTGTCGCGGGGATTCAAACCACCGACCTTCTGATCAGCAAGTCCTGGGCTCTGCGGTTTAACCCACAGTGCCACCCCCGTCCCTTATGTACCAAATACTTATAGAATAAAATGGCAGTTTTCATGATTGATGAGACAATTGGTATGCATTTTCCAATTCTATGTCTTAACAAAATTTGCGTTGGGAGCTACAGGAGAGTGGCCAAACTCCCACAGCTTTGATTTTCCTTTCATAAAAAAAATAAAAGAGAGAGGCACAAATGTAAGCCACCCCCTCACCCCCTGCAGTGTTCTACAACAGATCCAGTAAAATAAGGGGGGGTGGGAGAGAATTAGGTTAACACAAATTTGATACAGATGCGCCATAAATTTTGCCAAACTGTAGTGGCTGCCACTAAAACGTTATATGAGTGTATTTTCGATTATCATGTTCCTTTAAACACATAGCACACTTCCTCTGGGAAGCTCAAGGGATTCATGTCTAGCCAGCAATTGCCTTTGAATATGCAAAGCCATATGTTCCCTCATGGTTCAGTGCATCTAGAAAACTGAGGCCTCACATATCTGAGAAGTACGGGAAAGAAAGAGTTCCAGGAGATAGATGGAACCTCAGTCTTTGCCAACGTCCTTGCGGGAAGGGAAAATATGTTTTTCTGTTTGATTCAGTTTGCGGCACCTAGTAAGCACACAAACATGAGCCCTAAACCAAACACATTTCACCCTGTTTGAACATGGGAAAGGCTCTGAAGCCAAGTGGCACTCATCAATCTCCTCCTTTCGAAAGAAGAAGGGCGTTTGAGAGGGCTTAAAGCTTAACCCTGTTTGGTCCTGACCAAGCAAGCTAGGAATTCCTTCTAGTCTCGTCCTGTTCTCCCATACAAGTAGGCAGGCCCTGGAGAAGAGAAAGTGGGATATTGTGTTCACTGCAAACCCCACCCTGTGTACGGGAGAGGGGTTTGGATCGCACACTTTAGGACTCTCTTGCACACTTCCCCCTTGCGTCACCTCTTCAACGTTCACATCGCAGAGACGCCTATGGTTTTCTGGTTCAATATGTCCCTCCCTCACACACACGACAAATTTGGCAGCCAAATAAAAAACCTATCACTAGTTGCCTTTCCTCAAGTACAGACAGTGCTCCATTGCATCATAGCCACACTTCCCCCCTGGATTGAAGGGCGAATGCTATTGCTAATGAAATAGCAGCAAGAAATATGCTAGAATAATCATTAAGAGGTCCGTTCAGCGATTGCTTCTGTGACCTCTATAAAAATGGCAAGCGAAATATATTTGCGTACTTATCTTCAGTAATTCTGTGCTTTATTAAGTCTGGCGCCCACTGCATTGCATATGTGAACCCTCCCTGCCTTCATATAATTTTTCCTCCAGCCTACCGAGCCAGGGAACTGTACCAGAGTCTGGATTCTAGGCCAGAGCGAGGCGCACATGGTTTCTTGCTCCTGCTCCTGGTGTTGCCACATGTCCTCGTTGCTTGAGAAGCTTATGTCACAGGTTTGGTCACCCAGGTTTAATAGTCATGAAAGGCACGGGACTTACGCTTTCTTGCCACAGATGGCTCCCTGGTACCAATTCCTGCACGTGCTGAAGTATTTCTTGTTGGTGCCCACAACTTGTTGGAGAGCACAGACATTTGGGCTGGGAGAGAGAAAGAAGGAAACGTTAAGAATTCCTAATGGTTCCCCACACATTTTGGTACTGGTGGTCTATGTTCACCTCAGACAGCTCCTTCCAGTGTCTATTTACAATATTTCTAGTTGCTGCGAGTAAGTGACTGCTAGAGAAGTTGACCAACCAATTCAAACGGGGACAAGCAAAGGGGAACACCTTCACCTAGGGTTGCCATACATTTCCCGGACATATCCAGAATACTGTACAGCAGTCAAAAGCAATGTCTGGACAGAAATTGCTAGAAATGTCTCAGGAAATCTGGACATATGGCAACCCATGTCAGCAGTGTCGTTTTTGGCGATTTCCCTTAAAAATAGCTCAAAAACTTCATTTTTTTCTGTTGGAAATATGGCAATCCTACATTCGCCGCAATATGGTTTCCCTTTATCACATGGACAACATGACAATGACCTATTTCCCCACAACAGCATACAAATCAATACCTAACTGACCCAGCAACGTAACAACCCCCCCACACACACACATTCAAACAAACAAACAAACCACACTGAACACAACCAGCCAAGCTTAGGACACACTAATCTCTCACATTATCAATCAAAATAAATAAATACATAAACAATGAACCTACCCACATGGTGCTGACACAAATCTGTACACTAATAATAGGCAATAGAACGAATGGACAATACCCCCATCTCTTTCCTGCCTCTCTCCCCTGTCTCTTTCCCCCCCAAATGCAAGATGTCCATGACAAAAATTGTCTTTCACTATATGTAAACGACCAGTGAAAAAGACGGTGAATTGAAAGTGGAGACGAATAGATGTACCTTTCCCTGTTTATCTGTTTGTTTTGTCACACACACAAAAAACTTTAATGAAATTATCTCAGGGAAGAAGTCCTAATGGCGCCTAATGCGTTCATCTTAAAAAGCAAAAATTGGCTGGAGTCTCTTTCCGATATGGTAGCTTGATTAAAGTTCATGAGAGTTCATGCAAGTGAAATATTGGGTGGAATTCAACGCTGGGCTGTGGTGAACGTCCGGCCAGCACAAACATTGCAGCTTGCCAGATGGAACGGTCTCTCCTCTATTTCCACGGCACGCTGTTCTCTGGAGGTTCTCCCACCTGCCCCCCCCCAAATCAATTTCAGGGGACTCTCTTGATAAATCCCTCCCAAAGTGTGTAAAAGTTTACTTGCACAGACATGGCGTGCAACATTTCATACTGAAAAATGATCAGGAGACTCAGAGTTCGAATCAAACCACGTTTGACAGCTTCACTTGCAAATGTCCACTGGCTTGGTGTCTCTCCCCCCCCCCCAAGGTTGTTCACATTACACTTGTCTCTGAGCAGAAATTTCAGTCTCTACCTTTGGAATTCCTTCTGCTTTCCAATGGTTTCCCTACTTCATTTCTATTCCTCCCCCCCTCGCACATGAATAGCCAAGGCTAGAGATGGACAATAGGATTTCCCATCCACAAGTAGGCACAGTAGGAATTTTATGGTGAGGGTGTATCTAAACCAGGTATCTCCCACCTTCTCAGACCAAGGACCCAATTTTAACCAAAACACGCAATTGGGGACTCATTTCTGAATCTTTCAACATGGCAGTAGTGTTCTTCTTACGACCCAACTTGGATCAAGCCACTAATAGATCCTGATCCACCAGTTGGAAGACCAATGATCTAGAACATGCTGTGCCATACACCAAATGATATTTCAAACAGCCACCTCTGAATTTCAATTCAGGAAATTTAATGTTGTTGGTTATTTTACAGCCAAATCTTATCAGTTCCCAAGAGATTTTTTTTTATTTTTTCAGAGAGAGGAAGGTAATATGATAGAACTGTTATTCTCTTTCACTGGCAAGTTCATCACCCTTCCCTCCTGTTTGGTGTCATCTTCTGCACAGCTGCAAAGCTTAATTTGCAGTTGTGGGGCAGGGGGCGATAATGGAGTAAGGCAAACATTTTTTTCCCCTCTGCCGACCCAAGGGAAACTCTCATCTTCCATCGTACCATCGTTTATTTTGGTTGCCACTGTTTGGAATAGCACAAGAGCAGCTAAATAAATAATCCCTTCACCACATGAGAAAAAGGGGGTGAAACAACCCACCCTTTTGAATATTAATAATGAATCCTTTTGATTTGAAAAAGGAAATGTCTTCAGAAGCTCCAGTAAAATGAAGGATAGCTGTGCAAGAGCAGGCACCATTCATTCCAATGGGGTTTGCTTGTCCATTCTGCTGTGCGAAACTTCCACCTTCAAACTTCATGTGGAAGATAACTATGGAACAGCAGTGCTTTGTTTTAGATTAGGTTTCATTTAATTATTTTAAAAGTATTGCGAGCATTTCCGTCCTTAACATTTCCATCTATATAAGCAATTGCTGTTTGCCCATAATGAACTTTTAACATACCATTTTAATTAGGCAGAATATCTCATAAACATTCAATAATGTTTATCACATTCAGAGGTTAAAGGTGAATCAAGAAACTGCTTGTTTTGGGGGAAAAAAACCCCAAACCCTCCCATATCATACTATTGCAATTAATTGGTAACAGTTATCTAGTCTGGGCTACACCTAAAAGGGTGACAGGTTGAGTAAATCTGAAATGGAGTTCTTCATGTCTCAAAAAGAGGTTCCAGGGCTCACATTTTTGTGCCCTCTGACCTGACAGTCTTTTTCTGCAATCCTTGATGAATGTGGGTTCTTGATTACTTAGGGAAATGTGCTCTGAATCTGCTTGGGGGGCAGAAACATAATCTATTCCAGAGTTGAGCCCTTGGAAAACAGATGTCTAAACTGAGCTCTGGCACAGTTTCACCCTCCTGAAATGTCCTGTTTTATGTACATGGTTTATACTGTACATAAACTTGATGATTTCTTTTTCTTTTTCTGTTCAACAGCTAGCTAATTTATTCGGTTAGCAACCTTCAACCTTCCCGTGTAAATATATATATTTCTTACAAATATTACTTCGCCAAATGTTATCCCCTTTTTGGACCCCTCCACTTTTGGCTGTACAATAACTTTGCGACCCCAGTGATGAATTTTAGGAGGACGAAATGCAGACTTACCCTTGATCACGTGCCCTGATCCGACTGTGCGTTAAAATCTTGTCATAATAAGCAGTGGAAGATTCTGCCGTATGGAAAACGGACAGAAAGCAAACGGTGGCTGTGGCAACCCAGAGGAGCTCCATCCTTTTGTCTCTCTGTTGCTCCTGACTAGTCTGAGAAGAGAACTGGCAAGAGGCTCCAGAGAGCTCAACGTTTATATACGTGCCACAAGCACAGTGGGAGGGGAAAAAGATCAACCTGAGACTTGGAACCACCCTCCAAGAAACAGGGACATCTGATGAGCCCAGCATGAAAGTGGAACCTAAAAGACACTCAATATCAGTCCTTGTCCTTCACCCCCTTCCCTTGGCAGCCTGTACTGTAAGAATATAGGTATATAATGCATAGTTTATCACAGACTTGTTCCCCAGCCCCCTTCGGTGAATATTTAAAGCAGTCAGATAAATTGTATGAAAGTATCCATGTGTTGTAGATGTAAGATTATTATTTATGACAACACCCTTAGGATTTAATTGGAATTTGTCGAGTTAGTCCAGTTCTTCGCTCAAAAAGGCCCTGGGCCAAGTTCTCCTCAACAGCAGATAAAAGGTAAATCTCACCCTGCTTAGGGATTTCACATGAGGGAACGTACACACACACAAAATTGTCTGTACTCTGAAAACTTGATATCAGGGAAAGTTTTTTTCCACCCCTTGCCAAGCTTCTTCTTCTGGACTTGTTTCGTATGAGCACAATTGTTTTTGCAGACCTCTCCCCGCAGTCTGAAGAAATAGAATCATAGCGTCATAGGACTGTGGAGCTGGAAGGGACACCGACGGTCATCTAGTCCAACCCCCTGCAATGCGGGAATCTCAACTAGAACATACATGACAGTACCTTCGGAAAAATGTCCGCACCCTTATCAGCTGTTTATGAGAAGAACCATGCCCCCGTCTCTGCCCCCAGCAAGGCAGACATACTACCCTGGTTCGTAAGGACTCGGTTTTTGTTATTCCCAACTAATGTGCTGTCTGCATCCTCAGGGAAGTTGCCATTAAACACTCGACAGATGCAAAACCGTTTATCCGGGTGTGTAACACTTCAGACTGCAGGAAGGGAATCATATATTTCGGCTCACGGGAAATCAGCACAGAGATGATTCAAACTAGCCTTCTCCCTGACATGTTTACAACTGGGTGTCAATAGAGTGTCTTCTGTGTAGGAAAGCCAATACAGTAGTACTTCGGGTTACAGACGCTTCAGGTTACAGACTCTGCTAACCCAGAAATAGTACCTCAGGTTAAGAACTTTGCTTCAGGATGAGAACAGAAATTGCACGGTGGCGGCACAGCGGCAGCAGGAGGCCCCATTAGCTAAAGTGGTGCTTCAGGTTAAGAATAGTTTCAAGTTAAGAACGGACCTCCAGAACGAATTAAGTTCTTAACCTGAGGTACCACTGTACACTAATGCCTCCTCGAGTGTAACAGCTTTGCACAAATAGGGATGACCTGCCTATCCAGACAACTGCACTCAACACACAGCTGTTAAAAAAACAAACAGACTGGACAGGTGGCTAAAGGCATGACCCTGCTCTGGTCCGTATATTAATATGTCCTACTTATGAGTAACCTGTGCATAGAGCTGTCGTGTGAACTTGAATATTCTGTGGTCTTCCTCAGAGAGTAGAGGTTTCCAGGCCACACAGATATATCTTTCGTTTTGCGTATCAGACAAATCTGAAGGCAGGTGAAAAACGGCCACAACAAAAGGAAGCAGAAGTTCCTCCGGCCACTTTCCAAGGGCCTACTAGCCAAAGTCAGTTGCTGGTAGCACTATTTGTGTGTTAAAGCGAATATGTGTAGGGTTGAAATGTGTAGTATGTTTCAGGCACCCCCAAACTCAGCCTTCCAGATGTTTCGGGACTACAACTCCCATCATCCCTAGCTAACAGGACCAGTGGGCAGGGATGATGGGAATTGTAGTCCCAAAACATCTGGAGGGATGCCTGGATATTTGGTATAGCATGCCTACGAGATAGTCTTACCCCACATATGCCCATTTGCCCATTTCGATCGGCGGAATTGGCACGACTACAGGTGCCACATCCCACCAGTTCCATGTTTGTAAGGACTTGATCGTTGAGTGTGGCCTTTGGAACTTCCTGCCTACTGAGTTCAGGCAGGCACTTCCGTGTAATCTTTTCAGCGCCTGCTGAAAGCAGTCTTCTGAGCCTACCCAGATGCTTATAAATTTGAGGTCATTTTTTTTAATAAAAATATATATATCTGTTTTCAATTATAATCCAATAACAGCCTCATCATAACAATACCAATTTACAATACAATTACTAATACTAATCGTTCAAATACCAAATTATATAATTTATATATGGTTTGGTGGTTTTCTTTATTTCTGCGTTCCAAAATCTTAATTGGTTTCAATTACATTCCGGTCATAATAATAACAATCCCTTGTATAACAGCTGCAATATTAATAACTTCTATTCGTGTTGACACATTAAACGATTGATAAAACCACAATTTGAGGTCATTTTAATCCATTTTCATATTTTAACTGTTGATATGCTTTGAAGCATGCTTTGAATTTACTATCTTGTCTTCGTAAGCTGCGTTGAGGTTTCTTACGATCGAATGTTGTATATGTGTTATGAAATAAAGAATAACAATAATAAAGTAAGGTAGGGTACACAGGCAAGCAGTGCCCCTAATGTCCCCCCACATGCCAATTTCGCTTCCAGTCTTCGCACTCTGCAACTGAGGCCCCTTTTCCATTTGCGCTCAACAAGCAAAGGTCAGGAGTGAAGCTGGAATGTGCAGGGACACAGGGGCAGGGCTTGCTTGCATGCCCCTCTCACCACTTTAAGCCTGCACACCTTCAGATGAGCACATAAACAGGGCTAGCTACTTCTCAGCAGGAAAATAATTGTTGGATTTATTTCACTTAATCTATTTTTTAAAAAATGGCTTATAGCAGGCATAGGCAAACTCGGCCCTCCAGATGTTTTGGGACTACAACTCCTATCATCCCTAGCTAACAGGACCAGTGGTCAGGGATGATGGTAGTCCCAAAACATCTGGAGGGCCGAGTTTGCCTATGCCTGGTTTATAATCTTGGAGGATAAGGTTGTCAATGGCTTGTTGTTTAGTCGTTTAGTCGTCTTTGTGATCCCATGGACCAGAGCACGCCAGGCACTCCTGTCTTCCACTGCCCCCCCAGTTTGGTCAGACTTATGTTGGTAGCTTTGAGAACACTGTCCAACCATCTCATCCTCTGTCGTCCCCTTCTCCTTGTGCCCTCCATCTTTCCCAACATCAGGGTCTTTTCCAGGGAGTCTTCTCTTCTCATGAGGCGGCCAAATTATTGGAGCCTCAGCTTCAGGATCTGTCCTTCCAGTGAGCACTCAGGGCTGATTTCCTTCAGAATGGATAGGTTTGATCTTCTTGCAGTCCATGAGTCTCTCAAGCGTCTCCTCCAGCACCATAATTCAAAAGCATCAATTCTTCGGCGATCAGCCTTCTTTATGGTCCATCTCTCACTTCCATACATCACTGCTGGGAAAACCATATCTTTAACTATACGGACCTTTGTTAGCAAGGTGATGTCTCTGCAAGTTCTGCCTCTATAGGCAGAGGCAGCAATGCTTCTGAAAGCCAGTGGCTGGAAGCAACAGGAGGAGAGAGTGAGCTGGGATCCTGCTCGCTGGTTGGCCACTGTCAGAACAGGATGCTGGCCTGGATAGGCCATTGGCGTGATCCAGCAGTATTTTCTTATGTCTCTCGCTCATCCATTGCATCCAAAGTGACTACTATTAGAGGGCATTTTTCTTTCGCACGTGGTTAGCCTTCCCAATCTTCAAGACAGCGCAAATTCTCTCCAGCAAACTGGAGGTATATTTAATCTGGTTAACATTCACACATTTTGTTTCCGTACTTTCACACTTTACAAACTGTCCTGAGAAGTTCCTGAACAGTCTGGATCTGTGACAAGGTTTGGCTTATCTAAAATTATTTGTGCCTCAAAGTATTTCTATCTTGAGAAAATGTTTAATGCACAGATGAAAGCCAAAATACGCATGGAAAGTGGGTGTTGTGTTTCATTTGTTGCCAAGCATTTCAGTGAGTACGCCAGCAACAAGGGCAGAGGAGAGAACTTGATCACTGTCCCCCCATGTCTCCAACAACCATGGCCCCTGGAAGTTTTAAGGCCTGGGAGCCATTGGTACCATCTGGAACAGCAATGGCAGGAATAATGGCAGCAGGGACTTGATGGACTTGGATAAGGATGCTGAAGAACATCTGGCCTGCAGTAGAAGAGAAGAAGAAGAGTTTGGATTTGATATCCCGCTTTATCACTATCCAAAGGAGTCACAAAGCGGCTAACATTCTCCTTTCCCTTCCTGCCCCACAATAAACACTCTGTGACGTAAGTGGGGCTGAGAGACTTCAGAGAAGGGTGACTAGCCCAAGGTCACCCAGCAGCTGCATGTGGAGGAGCGGGGAAGCGAACCTGGTTCACCAGATAACGAGTCCACCGCTCTTAACCACTACACCACCCAGCAGCTCTTTCACTACCACTGTATTTGAAGGGAAGCAGATTCTGGAGCCCATGTTTGTTTGATACCATGAAAAGCATGTAGTCTTGAGAAGACACAGAGCTCAAAGAGGTGGCTCGTTCCTCTCATCTTGGGAATGTCCTCAGACCATCAGGATACCACTATTAGGAATGTAGCTTCTGAATACCAGAAGACATTTCACAGGATCTTTCACTGTGAGGGCAATATCACCCACTGATAAATCTGACTCAGTTATTGTAAATGGCTTCAATCATTATGGTATATAAAAGTTGGGAATTGGACTCAAGAGGGCGAGACGGATGAGGAATGGTGGAGATCACCTGCCACTTCTCTTGATGCTGCAATAGAAAAGGAATGCAGCATTGATTTGCAGCAGGGGTTTGAGGAAGGTCACAGCTCAAAGATAGATGAACAAAAGAGTTGGGAAATTTTAAAAGAAGGGAGGGGGGAATTGCAACAGGGCAGCCAGCTGACACATTGTCACTGGAGACTATTTCTGATCCCCCTTCTCCCAGAACGCGGCGTTCATTAAGGGTACAGGAGCAACGGAATCAGAGACATTTGACCATAAAGAAGGCTGATCGCCGAATAATTGGTGCTTTTGAATTATGGTGCTGGAGAAGACTCTTGAGAGTCCCATGGACTGCAAGAAGATCAAACCTATCCATTTTGAAGGAAATCAGCCCTGAGTGCTCACTGGAAGGACAGATCCTGAAGCTGAGGCTCCAATACTTTGGCCACCTCAGGAGAAGACAAGACTCTCTGGAAAAGACCCTGATGTTGGGAAAGATGGAGGGCACAAGGAGAAGGGGACGACAGCGGACGAGATAGTTAGACAGTGTTCTCGAAGCTACAAACATGAGTTTGACCAAACTGCGGGAGGCAGTAGAAGACAGGAGTGCCTGGCGTGCTCTGGTCCATGGGGTCATGAAGAGTCGGACACGACTAAACGACTAAACAACAACAACAGTCACCGTAAAGGGAGATGGTGTTGTTAGGAAAGTGGGAGGAGGAGATCAGTTTGGAGCAACACCATTGTTAAGGTTCATTGCGTTCTTTTGTCTCTCGCTATTAGGATTGACTAAAACTCATTAAATAGGACTCTGCCTCGTTTACTCTGCTCTTGCTGCAACGGGGGAGGAATAGCTGTCCCGAAGCCTTGGCAGAGCCTTGGCAATAAATTTCTGCACGATAAATCAAAAATGAATCCTCACCACGTCCAACCCAGCCTGTTGCTCTCCTTTCGCCATAAAGCCTTCTTGTGATTCTTTCAGCAGTCGTACTGATCGATCCACACCACTAATTCTCAGTTTGTGTGATGGACATGACAATACACCTGCCAAAAGAAATCAGTTACAAGATGCTGCAAGCTTCAGCGCTTGCCCACAATGGATGGCACCTGTTACATGTCTGAAGGAAGCTCTGTTCTGGCCTTCTTTCTTCCCGCACAGCCTTTGCCCTGGGCATGTGATTCTGCCTCATTTTCTACATCTGGAATCACTGAATCATTTTTTAAAACAGCAGAACTGTCTGACCTCAGAAATGTTGCCTGTCCCCTTTGTTCATAAGCCCCTGGTCCAGACGTGTTTTGTGGCTGATGCTTTTGTTTTTGTAAGAGAAACATCTGGGTGTAAGCAAATGGTTTACCTTCCATTGTAATTCCAGGTGTGGGGGAAGGATGGTGCCTCAGCTATCAGAAACCGGAGGTGTGCGTGCAGTGGGAGGTGCCCTTAGCAAAAGTGTGCCTCAGGATAAGAAAGGTTTCAGCTTAAGAACGGACCTCCGGAACGAATTAAGTTCGTAACCAGAGGTACCACTGTTTATATATATTTAGTGGTATTCACACAATCTAAAAAGCCAAGTTGTTCACGATATGTGACTATCTGTGGGCTAGAGGTCATTAATAGGCAACAAAGATAGAGTTTATTGAAGAGCCTCTACAGTCGTACCTTGGAAGTCGACTGGAATCAGTTCCGGAAGTCCATTCAATTTCCAAAATGTTTGGAAACCAAAGCACGGCTTCTGATTGGCTGCCGGAAACTCCTGCAGCCAATTAGAAGCCATGGAAGCCCTGTTGGACTTTCAGCATCTAAAAATAGTTTGCAAACCGGAACAGTCACTTCTGGGTTTGCTGCGTTCAGGAGCCAAAATGTTCGAGAACCAAGCTGTTAAAAAACCAAGGTACGACTGTGTTAGAGTCCACAGTCTGTGTTAGAGTCCACGACACAGTGCTAGAGTCCAACTGTGTTAGTCCAAGCTAACGTTACCTGGATCGGGGCCTTTATAGGCTTATTGCATGATTTCAACAGCCTCACTTTACCTTACTATGAAATGCAAATATTGATGAGCTCAATGAATTATTTGCGAATCATATAATTGTAGGGTTGTAAGGGACTATCATCTAGTGCAACTCAATATGCAGCTGTCCCATATGGAGATTGAATCTGCAACCTTGGCATTAACCAACTGTACCAAGCTCAAGATTGCAAAGCCCTTCACTGCAGAATTTTGTCAGTCCTTCGGCATAGCGGAGGGGTGCACGTGACACTCTTCACACAGGTGTGAGGGAATTGTGGGGTTGTATTTGGCAGGTTCCCCTCCTCCTGCGCAACGACGCATGTGCTAAGCCCTGCAGTTGGCACAAGTATGAACGGGTCCTTCACACAACCACCACACGTCCATTGTTTGGAAGATAGCCCCAACAGCTGCCAAGCATATGGTAGGTCATGAGAGCAGCCGATGAGCACACTGCCATGTGGGGCGAGACTAGCCCGCAAGATCCTATGAGCTGCCGTACATGCTTTGCAAAGTACAAGATAGTTTCCTCTAGAAATGTCCCTGAATGCATCAACCTTAGCATCGGCAGAACATTGTGGGACCAAGCACATAACTGCTGATTTTTAAGCCTACGCTAACCT
This sequence comes from Podarcis liolepis, assembly GCF_965112155.1. Taxonomy (NCBI): domain Eukaryota; kingdom Metazoa; phylum Chordata; class Lepidosauria; order Squamata; family Lacertidae; genus Podarcis; species Podarcis liolepis. The sequence goes on along the minus strand of NC_139571.1, from coordinate 12,396,955 downwards.
ATTTTGCAATGGTAATTTCAGATATACGTACATATACATGGAACAGTAACAATGCAAGCTTATTATTTTTAACCTTTGCCTTAGGAACCTTTAAACCTGTCCTATTTTGAAGCTAATCATTTATGAATTTAATTTAACTAGACTTTAGATCTTGCTTAGAAAACTTCGTGCCCTTTCTAAATATATTGCAAACCTAATTCTAAAGCAGGTTGTTTTCCTAAGGTGGGGATAGAACTATCACACATTCATATTATTTTCAAAATTTTCAAAGAAACTTCCATCTGGAGCATTGCTGGGGAAAAGAACGTTGGAGAATTTTGAAAAAAAGTGGGAAATGCTCCAGTTCTTGTGTTTGCATCTGGTGAGGAACAGAAATCAGTCAAGCCAATATGATTGATAGTTGTTGTTCACATCTCTGCAAATAATACATAATTTTCTTTTGGGTTTTTTACATTGTTTTGACATTCACTTTACAGCCATTGGAATGGATTTAAGTTAGCTAAATAGTTACATAGTGGGCAATGAGAGGAATAATGTAGTATCTGGCAGAAACTGAAATGCAGGCAAAGTGGAAAGAGCGCTGATTGTGATGAATACAGGTCAGAATGGAAATCTCTGCCTTCTTAACATGCCTAGCTGGGGATTCCACATTCTCATCCTATGAGAGGAGGGAAATCAAGGGAAATCAACTGCAGTCATCCATTCCTTACCATTTAGATCAGGGGTCAGCAACCTTTTTCAGCAGTGGACCGGTCCTCCGTCCCTCAGACCATGTGGTGGGCCAGACTATATTTTGAAGGGCGGGGGGAGAACAAATTCCTATGCCCCACAAATCACCCAGAGATGCATTTTAAATAAAAGGACATATTCTACTCATGTAAAAACACGCTGATTCCCGGACCTACCACGGGCTGGATTAAGAAGGCGATTGGGCCACATCCGGCCCCCGGGCCTTAGGTTGGCGACCCCGATTTAGATTTTGCCCCCCAGCTGTCTTCCAACAAATGTCAAGCTTAGAGCTGGGCTCAATGGGCTACTCCAAATTTACTACCCCGTTTTTCAGGAAGTGAATATGGGTACCCATTTCTGGCGATTTCTTCAGAGCAGCTATTTTTGTGGAAGGGGTTTATGAGGAACAATGGTAGTGGCTTTTTCTTTTTTAACCTTAATTTCAAATAATTAAAGAAAAAGACCCTAGTTGTTTGCTAAGCACTGCAACTGTGAGGAAAATCAATGTCAGTCAACAGCAGACAAGTGACTGTAGGAGTTTTGAACTTCTTTTATTTTCTGCCATCTATTGTAAAGGCCTTTGAATGTATACAATCAAAAATGACTTGACTATAGGAGTGTCATCACTGCTATTTGCAATGCCTGTTAAGTAAGAAACCAAAGTTTTTATAACCTATTAAAAAGTTTTTGTTTTGTTTTTTAAAGGAAAAGTTGCTACCTTCTCTCAAAAAATTGTAACCTCCTCCCGCAATTGGCCAGTAATTTTCAAGCCCCCTTTTCACTGCCCCCAGTCTCCTTTAAAAGCTTATCTGAGGGGAAGCAATTAGATCAGCACTCCTTTGGATAAAAAGTACTGCATCTTCTTTTGCATTTCTCTGGAGACCTCTAGTGGGGAAAATCTTGTAAACATTTTTGTTCACCTTTCTAAAAAGGTTTGCATCTATTGCGATACAAAGCCAGCTTGCTTGAGTTTTTTTAAGTTGAGTTTCAAGAAAAAAATACAATATAGTAAAAAAAGAAAAGAAAAGTGTGATACAGCATGTTTGCAAATGCTCAAACGTTTGCAGCAAGGATTCTCATACAGTAATTAGATTCAAGTTTTGAATTATGGTGCTGGAGGAGACTCTTGCGAGTCCCATGGACTGCAAGAAGATCAAACCTCTCCATTCTGAAGGAAATCAGCCCTGAGTGCTCACTGGAAGGACAGATCCTGAAGCTGAGGCTCCAATACTTTGGCCGCCTCATGAGAAGAGAAGACTCCCTGGAAAAGACCCTGATGTTGGGAAAGATGGAGGGCACAAGGAGAAGGGGACGACAGAGGACAAGATGGTTGGACAATATTCTTGAAGCTACCAAGAGTTTGACCAAGCTGAGGGAGGCAGTGGAAGACAGGAGTGCCTGGCGTGCTCTGGTCCATGGGGTCACGAAGAGTCGGATACGACTAAACGACTAAACAACAACATTGGATTCCAGAAAAGAATACTCATGTTTCAGTCAAACAGCATGACTGGCCTCCTCTATCAACTCATGCAGCTTTAAGGAGTGATATGGAGTTTGACTGAGTTAATACCAGCCCAGCCTTTCTCTTTATGCTTGGTTAGCTGATGATTCCCTGATTGCTTTGCTTAGTGTTTGTTTATCCATGTGTTATGGACTATATATTTGTGGGAGATTTCCCATTGCCTACTCATTTTGCTCATGAACAAATGAATAGGTGCACACACTCTGAGGTTGTTGTTGTTGTTTATTTCCTTGCTTGCTTTCATTTGCTATGAAAAGTGTTATATATAGCCTCTTTCTAGTGAGCTTTCAAAATAGATTTATTATTCTTACCTTGTTGTCTGCTTACCTTGTTGTCTGTCTGTCTGGATCTACATTGACCTTTGTAACATTATTAGAATAGTATTAGATATATTGTTCTAAAACGTTGCATACTGGTAAATTGAAAACATTCCTTACCTTATTTTGTCCGTCAAAAGGTGGTTCCCCTATTGCGGGTTCCTGGTTGTTCTGCAGCACCCTATGGTGCCACGTTTTAATAACTAATAATAATAATATTTTTTATTTATACCCTGCCCTCCCCAGCCGAGACCTGGCTCAGGGTGGCTAACACCAAGTATAAAAACAATTGATTAAAATACAACTTAAAAACAAGATTAAAATACAACATTAAAATGCAGCCTCATTTCAGTAGAACTCAAATAAAAAAACTTTTTGGGGATGAAAACGTCAAATCTTCACCAAGGCCAGCTATCCAGACTGGTCCTATGTGGGCCAGAAAAAAGAACATTATGAACGTTAAAACTGGGACGTAATGTGTCCACCCACGCTATGAAAACCCTTCCTTAACATTATAAGCCATGCTGCATCGCACTCATGACGTCATGCATGTGCAATGCGCCCCTCCCCCAATCTTGGGCGCAAGACAGCACCTCTGTTCCATGCTAGGGATTCTCAGGAAAGAACTGAAAATAAAACTGTTGATATTATAATGCTGTTACATAAATCCATGGTGTGACTGAATTTGGAATATTGTGTACAGTCCTGGTCACCTCACCTCAGAAAGGATCTGGTGGAGATGGAAATGGTTCAGAAAAGGTTTTAAATGATGGAGGGGATGGAGTGGAGGAAAGGTTGCAGTATTGTGAACTTTTTTGTTTAGAGAAAAGGTAAGGACAAGTCGACATGATAGAAATGTTTGCAATTATGGATGACAGGCAGAAAATGGATAGAGAAAAGCGTTTCTCCCTCTTTCATAACACTAGAATTCAGGGACACCCATCAAAGCAAAATCTTGAACAGTTCAGGAGAGATAAAAGAAAGTGCTTCTTTGTGCAAACTATGGAGGTTCTTTCCCACATAAAACTGTGGTGACTACCTGTCAGGGACTCGACATCGGAGGACAAATGGTGGAGACCTCCTCCCCCTTCTCCAAACATCTGACAGGGCTTCCGCGGCTTCTGATTGGCTTCAGGAGCTTCCTGCAGCCAATCGGAAGCCACGCTTTGGTTTCCGAATGTTTTGGAAGTCGAACGGACTTCCGGAATGAATTCCGTTCGACTTCCAAGGTACGACTGTCTTCTGCACCCCACATCCATGCACCTTACAACCTTGCATCTATCTCTGCTACAGGATTAATTAATGCAACATTTGAATAGAATTTTGCCCCTCCGAATGCAGCTGCAAGTGGGAATTTTCTTTATATGGAATGGATCGGGGCAATAATTTGTAGAGAACTTCATGAAAACACACAGCCTGAATCTTGTGCTTCTGGAGGTGAATGTATGAGATCAAAAGAGCAATTTATATCTGGGGTTGGGGCAAAGGGTTTAGCATTTTTCTTCGAAATTGATTCTTACCGCATGTGTGCATTACAAGCAAGGAATGGAAGTACACGTGGTCCTGTTCCTTCTCCACTGGTGGCAGCCTGCTGTCCAAGGTAATTAGTGTTGCCATTTGTGTGCAGCACAGTGGCATTTTCAGCAGAGAGATCTCCAGCCCCAGGTTGCTTTCCCCAGCATGCCTCGGCATTAGAAAAAAAAAACCCACCTGCTTTTAGGGAACTGCAAGGAGAGGAAAATGGGAAAATATTGTCCCTTTTATTGACAAGTTAAGTATTCTGCACTTAGATATGTTCAGAATCTGGATCATACAGTGTTCGAGCTCCTGCGGAGTTAATTGGGCTATTTCATTTGGATATGTTAAAAACAGCAGAAGGCAACTAAAATAAGTCCACTTTCTTTTTAGCATTACAAATGGCAATCATGCAGCGCAACTATTCAGAAGTCAATATGAAGAAGGTGTCATTGCAATTACTTTGCAACAGGGGCTGCTGGGGGGTTTTCTTCAATAAGGAAGGGCTGAAATCTCTCCCACAAAAGTATATTTTAAAAAATGAAACAGAATAATCTGAACATTTACTTTCTCCTCATATATTGTACATTGCCTGGACACAGATACTGTGACCTGTGCACTGGCAACCTCACAACTAGACTGCTGAAATCTCCTCAGTGTGGGGCTGCCCTTAAAGTTGGATTGGAAACTGCAGTTGGTGTATAATCCATCTGCTATACATAAAGAAGTTGCACGGGCTGCCAATAAACAGGGTTAAGGTTTTTGTATTTACCTACAAAGCCCTAAAGGGACACGGGTGGCACGGTGGGTTAAACCACAGAGCCTAGGACTTGCTGATCAGAAGATCGGCGGTTTGAATCCCCGCGACGGGGTGAGCTCCCATTGATCTGTCCCAGCCCCTGCCAACCTAGCAGTTCGAAAGCACGTCAAAGTGCAAGTAGATAAATAGGTACTGCTCCAGCAGGAAGGTAAACGGCGTTTCCGTGTGCTGCTCTGGTTCACCAGAAGAGGCTTAGTCATGCTGGCCACATGACCTGGAAGCTGTACGCCGGATCCCTCGGCCAGTAAAGCGAGGTGAGCGCCGCAACCCCTGAGTCGGTCATAACTGGACCTAATGGTCAGGGGTCCCTTTACCCTTTACCTTACAAAGCCCTGAACAAATTTTGAACCATAATACCAAAGGCAGCCCTGTATAGGGAAGCTTTTTAAGCTTTAATGTTTTACTATGTTTTTATGTATGCTGGAAGCTTCATTATTATTATTATTATTATTATTATTATTATTATTATTATTATTACCTGAATGCACCTGTCTGTCTAGAAGTGTGTGTTCATGTGTGCTAAGCACCTGGCAGGCAAAACAAACATGACAAACTTCAGAAGTTACTACAGTGGTACCTCGGGTGCTGCCGCGCTGCCGGAGCACGATTTCTGTTCACATCCTGAAGTAAAGTTCTTAACCTGAGGTACCTCTTTTAATGGTGTCAACATGACGTCCTCATCCAAGTGGCAGCCTACACACACACACATACACACACACACACACCCTGCAGATAATCCGATAGCAGAAGAAAATAAAAAATAAAACCACAAATTAGCGGACTGTAGATGTACTGAACTGTATTGTGCTGAAAGACTTCTTTACATGTGTGTTACATACCAGCCCAAAGGACAGGATGCAGCCTGCCCCTTTCCATCAGTTCTTGCTGTTTGGGCACTTGCATTTTTAAAACAGCAGAACTGCTCTTGCACAAGACAGCTGTGTTTTAAGAGAAAATAAAACTTGCCCTTGCAGGTACAGGAGGTGTGAAAGGAAAAGGGAAGTACAGTGGTACCTCGGGTTAAGTACTTAATTCGTTCCAGAGGTCCGTACTTAACCTGAAACTGTTCTTAACCTGAAGCACCACTTTAGCTAATGGGGCCTCCTCTTGCCACTGCGCCACCGGAGCCCAATTTCTGTTCTCATCCTGAAGCAAAGTTCTTAACTTGAAGCACTATTTCTGGGTTTAGCGGAGTCTGTAACCTGAAGTGTATGTAACCTGAAGCGTATGTAACCTGAGGTACCACTGTATTCTCTGTATGTGTAAGACGTACATCACAACCAGATTATCTTTGTAAAGTAGCTAAAAACACAGCTGTGAAACATTCCTGAACCTGGTCACATTGTTTTTGTCATGTCTTCTGCATTATGCGCTCCCACAGTTGAACTGGTCAGGTTGCGGTAGGCATGTGTCAATCTGAATTTTTCTGTGTTTTCTTATTGTAGATGATGACATAGGGAAGAAAAGTAACATAACCTAATATAGCAAGAGATCCCCCCCCCATCCCAAACTTTGGTGACACTGGTACCAGTCAGACCCCAGCCTCATCTCCTGAAAGGCATTCAGGAAATTCTGAGTTCCTCACATTTTGCATAGAAGTCAGCACATGCAAATTTAGTTTCCAAGTGAAGTCTATTCACTCCCTGAATGGAGACCATCAAGAAGATAATGTTAGATGATTTGAAGGCAGAGAGCAGAGAAAATGTAACCAGTTCAGTCACAGCCCACTGGAATGCTAGACTTTCAAATGCTTAATTTGCAAGAAAGGCAAGGTGAGAAACGGGCAAGAACTCTGGAGGAAGACAACAGAAACTATAAAAACTGGTCATCTCAAAGCCCCCTACCTAAAATTTGTAGTCAATGGCTCTCTTAGTTTTAACAAGGACCTTCATTCAGCTCAGAGTCACAAGGAATGAACACACACGTGCTTAAGGATAGCTCTACTCTTCCTCCCTTGCCGTTCATTTCTTAGCTTACTATTATTGTGAGTCCTGCTGACAAAGCTGCCACACTAACTTCTGTAGGCTTTTGAGACTAGATAGGGATTATTCCACTCTTTAGATCAATTTGCTGCTTGCTTAAATTGTAATTTCACTGTCTGAAACAGCATTTATGTCTTCTGCCATGTTCATTCATATAATAAACCAAGCTTCCTTTGTTGACGTGTTTCTTGAGAATCTAATAGTAAAACTATTTATTTGCCTTTAAACATTACTGGCTTGCCCAGCTGATAGTTAACAGGGTGTTAGGATCACCCACCCAGGACAAAAAATATATCAGGTGTCAGGAGTTTTACTTAGGCAGGAATAGAAGCAAACATATATTCATAAACAGTCACAAGTTATAGCTCTAGCAAAAGATCCCCAACCTCCTGATAGTGTGTGCATGGCTACACGTGACTGCTGGACACATATGTGAGTTCAGACATGTACTGTGACAAATGTCATCCATTTGTTTATTTAAAACATTTTAATACTGCCCTTAAGGCGACTGATTCCTCAGCTTACAAGAGGAAAAAGAAAATATCTAAAATCAAGCAACAGCTAGCAGATCAAAGATCATCAAGTCAATATGTTTCTATTGTTGCACTCAAATAGAACACGCTCTATTGATGTGGAGATCACGATAGTCCTGTGCTATCCCTTTTTAATCAGCATCAGTTTGCCATGTTCTCTGCAAGAATGCTGCAAGGTGAGAGTGATTCCTATGAAAATCAATTGGAGCTGCTTCCCCAGGTTCCAGCAGAATTCTTGTTAAGAGCAAGATAGGCTCTTAAAAGCTTAAAATAAAGAACAGAGTCCTCTGACAATGATCTGATTTGCAAGATTGGGTGCACCATCCTTTTTGTGTGAAGCTTTCCAGACCTCTAATAATAAAGGAGGCCTGCTAAAAATTGTTTTCATTTTAACCACATTACTAAACATGTGGTGTTGCCAGATTTAGTTTCGTGCTATCATAGCTGTCAAGGGTAAGTGTTGGTTTTCCGATGTGCTATAAACAAACAAAAAAATATATAGTCTTCTGGATCGGGCATATTGCATTGAAAAGCAGGAGGATTCCTGGTGTTCGGGTGAGATTATCTTAATGATGAGACATTAAGGTCTTCCTGGAAATTGAAACTGTGATACTGTGAAAGCTCCATCTGTTTCTTCATCAAACCCAGAACACTTCAGTGCACCTTGAATGCAGTGCTAAACTGTTCTGAGAAACAGAGCAAAAAGGTTACTGGAAATGTGAGACAAAACTTGTAATCTGATACTGAAGTCTGTGAAGTGATAAGGCCCTCATTCAAGAAAAAGCTTTAGGTTCAACACACTTCTGGCCACCTAGAGTCAGTCCAACCCCCAACCCCGCTTATAAGTTTTAGGATGAATGACATGCGGCTGTGCCAAACTGACAAGGACCATTTCTCAGACATTTCACCCCTTGGTTACCAGCTGTTTTGGAGGCAAAATCCCTCTGAGAATGAATAGAATCAGAATGACTACTATCCCCTGCTCCCCAAAAGCCTTGTTTGAATGCTGGGAAATTCAAAATGGCGGTCGCCATAAAAAATGGCCGCTCAGTGATGGCTGCCATTAGACTGGACAACAGCTGAATATAAAGGTCATGTTGAATTGCTGTTTTAGGGGTTGTTTTTAAAACTCTGGAACGGATTGATCTGTTTTGCATTACTTTCTATGGGAAAGTGCGCCTTGGTTTTGGAATGCTTTGGTTTTGGAATGGACTTCCGGAATGGATTGAGAACCAAGGTACCACTGTATTGATTTAGAAGAGTGGTTTGCAGAGGGGCATAGCCCAGAGGGGAAAAGCTGGGAAAGACTGGGTGAGGAACAACTAGAAGAGAAAACACCAGGAGACAGCTGGCAGATTCAGTGTCCTTGGACAACATTCCTGACCCCAACCCTTCTTCTTAAAACTAGACGGGCTTTGAGAGTGATAGAACAGAGAGCGCAACAGCAACAAGCTCAGATTACCCGACATAGGTGTGATGTAGATTAATGGGGATGGATTAACTGGGAGCAACACCATTTCTAGAGAAATATGCATTCCTTTGTCTCTCGCTGTGATCATTAAAGAAACTAACTGGTAAGAACGCTCCTTTCATTTGATCTGCTCATTTACTGCCACCAGGGGAGGGATCCAATTTCCCTAAAAAGGACAGAAACCCTTGGTACAGTTCAGTGCTGTGTTTCTATAACACGCCCTAACCTGTAGTCTTTTCAAAATATAGAAGAAACACCATCAGGAATGAGCTCTGGATTTAAATAATAGGTGCTGATGATTTGGTTTTTTTGTTGCAAGTATGAGCCATTCTGTACTCTGGAAGCTCCCCAAAGGACAAGCCTGCTGAGCCCCATTGCAAGGTGTGTTGGTCAAGATCTGCAGCTCCACAGGTAACCGGGTGAGTCAGTGTAGTGGGAGGATGCAAAAGAACATGGCTCTTTCTCTTCCACCTCCAGTGAAACGGGCCCGTTTCATTCATTCACCGCCTTAGAGCTACATGCATATTATTCCATTTTTGTTCACACTGTGAAAAATATTAAGAGAGAGAGAGGAAAAAAACAACTACAATGTCCTTTCAATACAAAGCACAGTCGCAACTGATACAGCTGAAAAGCACTTTTTCCATTACAGGAACTGTAATTGTTACTTCATGTGGTTTTCGGATATGAAAAAAACTGTATCACTACCATGGGAATGTAAAATTAGTCTTTTAGAAATGCATTGTAAAAACATATTTCATTAGCGTGGATTCACACAGAACCTTTGAGGATACAGTACATGATCCCAGGCGGGAGCACTAGACTTGCATACACTTCAACTTTTTCTACCCCAAACCCCACCAGGCTGCTGCTGCCTGCCCACTGACACCCACCCACTTGCTGCCAGAGCCCGGAGGCACCTTCCCCCCAAATGGGGATGTTCCACTTAATACAGGGCGCTTAGCACCTAGGTACAGGTGTTGGGGGAAGAAAACTAGACATTATGATGCCCATAATGAGCTCCCCATCAAAACCACACTCATTGACTTTAAATGTGTGCTGAATGTAGCATTTCTGTGAGTGCAGTAATGTGGCAGCTAGACTGGTGATTGGGAGGGGCCGCCGAGACCACATAACACCGGTTCTGAAAGACCTACATTGGCTCCCAGTACATTTCTGATCACAATTCAAAGTGTTGGTAAAAGGTAAAGGGACCCCTGACCATTAGGTCCAGTCGTGGCCGACTCTGGGGTAGCGGCGCTCATCTCACTTTATTGGCCAAGGGAGCCGGTGTACAGCTTCCGGGTCATGTGGCCAGCAGGACTAAGCTGCTTCTGGCAAACCAGAGCAGCGCACGGAAACCCCGTTTACCTTTCCGTTGGTGCGGTACCTATTTATCTACTTGCACTTTGACGTGCTTTCAAACTGCTAGGTTGGCAGGAGCAGAGATCGAGCAACGGGAGCTCACACCGTCGCGGGGATTCGAACCGCTAACCTTCTGATCAGCAAGCCCTAGGCTCAGTGGTTTAGACCACAGCGCCACCCACATGCTGACCTCTAAAGCCCTAAACAGCCTCGGCTCAGTATACCTGAAGGAGCGTCTCTATGCCCATCGTTCAGCCGGGACACTGAGGTCCAGCGCAGAGGGCCTTCTGGCGGTTCCCTCACTGTGAGAGGCGAGGTTACAGGGAACCAGGCAGAGGGCCTTCTCAGTAGTGGAACGCCCTCCCACAGCTACCTGCCCTGTTTAGGGAAGTTTTTAATGTTTGATGTTTTATTGTGTTTTTAATATTCTGTTGGGAGCAGCCCAGAGTGGCTAGGGAAACCCAGCCACATGGGTGGAAAGAAAGAAAGAAAGAAAGAAAGAAAGAAAGAAAGAAAGAAAGAAAGAAAGAAAGAAAGAAAGAAAGGAAATTAGGTTTTGTTCTGAACAATTATCCATATAACACACACACACACACACTCCGCCTTGGGATGTCCGCCACTCAAGAGACACAATATCCTATTTGGGCATATCAGAGGCTGGCAAGTGACACAGATTGGGAATCTTTTCTTGTTCAAGAGAGATCAGAACTATGGAGAGATAAACTTCAGTGCTCCCATTCTAAAAACAATTTAGATTATATGGGATTGTATTTCCGGATGTCTGGTGGAAGAGAAATGTCTCCTCAGTATTTTTGAGTTGAGACCTAATGCCCTGTTACCAACCACTAACATGAGAAAATCAGATCATTGTGTGTTGCTATGGCAATCCCAGGCACAGAAAGCACAGTCATTTGCTACGCTGCCAATGAGGAAGACCTTCCTTCATCTAAGAGAGGGAGTCTGCAACAACAGCACAGAGCATCGTGCTACATGTGGTGTGGGCCTGGTAGCAGGTTAATCATAACATTCAGCATAGAAGGTGCTGCCTCAGGTGTAGTGCGGACCAGAACTACATGAACAGATTTCAGGAAGGGTTGCCAGATCAGGAGTCTAAACCTGAATCCTAGGGGCAGCCCCTGGTGATGTCATAGGAGACGGCCCCCAGTGATGTCATAGGATGGGCTCTCATGATGTCATTAAGTATGATGCATTAAGTGTTAACCACAATGTCTAACCAATGAGAAACTCATAGAATGGTATAATTTTAAAGTTGGAAGGAAACTCTACAACTCTGCAAGGGAACTTTTGCTTTCAGTTGTCTATGCTCTCTGCCTTACCACAGCCATGCTTTATCACATGGTCAATTTACTGGAACAGATGTTCAGATATGAATGTAGTGTATATTAGTCTTTTTATAACATAAAACACCAGTCGTTGATGAGAAAGAAACAGACTGTTTAATTTCAAAAATTATTTTGGCTGACAGTAAAACACTTGTTTATGAAAATACTCTCAGATTAATAATATTGTACATTTAAAAGCCAACGGGTGGCATTCAACTTAGTTTTAGTCAGAGTATACCTACTGAAATTAATGGGGATAACACAGTCATGTTCACTAACTCCAATATGTCTACTCTAAGTAAAACTTAGTTGAATACCAGCCATCGTATTTATTGTGCAAAGAGTCAGAAAGGAGGCCACCAACATCTCGGAAAGGAGACTGATTCTGTTCAGATTTGTCTTTAGAAGATTTTGAATGATTGTCATAATTTGATAGCACATCAATTAGATTATTCTGAAGCACTCTTGTGTTGCTAGTGAAATACACTGGGATTATGAATGCAGAAGTGAAAAGAGACTTCTCGAAAGAGTACGGCTCACAGATTAATCTAAGCTTGAGCGTGTGTGGAGAGTCAGAACTGCTTCCAGGTTATCATTCACCCCCACCCCCAACCCACACCATTGAGGGGTATGGGTGTGGCTTAGAGAGGCTAAGGATGGATTAACCCATTTTCCATCAAAATGCATGTGCAAAGTTGCTTTGATATGGGCATCTTCCACTAAAGAAGTCTTAGTATTTTATTTTGCTGCAGGGTTATATCTGAAGTTTTCAAATTTAAAAATTTGGTTGCAACATTTTTTAGGCATGGAAATGGTGGTCGCTAATAGGGTATACATAAATAACAAATTTACGCTATTTTACATAAATAGCAAAATGATTACTAGTAAATTATAGGCACTAACAATTTCAATAAATTATTTCACTGTTTAAAATTTAATTTATAAATAAGATTTCTAACTAGTTAAATAATTTTGGGTAAAGCCAGCTAAATCATATTCAGAGCAGACCCACCAAAATCAATTTATTTAAGTTGTCCGTTGCTTTCAATGGGTCAGAGTAGATATCCGACATTAATCATAGAGTAATATTGGCTATCACCCTTTGACAGAAAGCACTGACAATTCTCTCTCGTCCATTTTTAGGAATCCTAAAAAAAGGTTCATAAAGGCTCGCACCTTTGTTAAGCTACATTTATTTGCATAGAAAAATATTTACCATAGGCAATTAACTATCACAGGAGAGAAATGGCATTTATTTCAAATTGAAAAAGATAGCTAAAAAGTATCTGTGGGTTATTGCAACAGTACAAGAATACAAGATGCTCCCATTTAATAAAAAATGTAAAAGAAGCTGTGAAAGCTAAAGCAGGCTACAAAACAGAAGGCTCCTCCATTTCCTCTTCTTCGCTGAGCTATGTTACAGCTATGTTGCCTCTGAATGCTTTGATTCTTTATTTTCTGATTTAAGCATCGCCACCACCAAGTGTGTTTCTATAGGCTTCTGCCTCCACTCATCACAATCTTGTTGTCAGGTAATTGTCCTGAACAATTGTTTCTTGTTTCACAACAGAGTCACTACTACTGAAGTCCTGCTCATTGTCCGGAGAATCCTTTGGTGTGGGCAAATTAGCCTTCTTCATTTCAGAAGCAGCAACTTTCTCATCCACCTTTGAGTCCAGTGCCTCATTTCTGGCCTGATTATGAGTGCCTGCGGTACAGCTTTCGCTGAGATCCCGAATGTTGAGTTCACAGTTCACAACCAATGCTTTCACTCCCATTTCAGGAGTTTTCTCACATTCGTCTGCTTGTTGGCGGGAAACTTCTTCAGAAATCGAGTAAATACTGGTCCTTTGCTCAGCACTTTTGGATTGTCTATGAAAGAACCCAAACTTCTTCACGTCACTCACAAAATTCACTTTCCTATGCTTTTCCTTGGAGGAAACTCTTGTCATCATGGCTGACCCATTGCTGTGGCTGTGGGCTTCAGAGGCTCTTGCCACTGCTTTGGGGTGAATCATTGAAGTTATGTCAAAAAGGCTAAGGTTTCTCTTCTTAGTTTTCTCGTCTCCTCCATTTTCATTTCCTTCATCAGATTCCGGCAAAGAGGACTCTTCTCTGCTGACTTTTGAGGACTGTAAGTTAGACAGCTTGTTTCCTTTTAACAAACCCAGGACTTCAAAGCGGAAACTGGAAATATCTTGCTTTAACTCCTAAAACATTAGAAGAAAAATGCTATGCTTAACATGAAAGGAATTGTAAATAAATAAATAGCCACCCTTCATCCGATGATCTCAGGGCAGTTCACAAGATAAATGCTGAAATATCATTAAATTGCTATTTTAATAAGTATCTTGCTATTTACGAGTAGCATAAATGTTTTCGGCTGCTAAGAATTGACTATAGGGATGTCAGAAAGAGATATAGAAGGAAGTCTAAGCTCACTTTGAGCAAATAATATAAGCTGTGAATATGTGTATTGAATTAAATGAAATATGGGAAAATTTAATAAAAAATATGTTTAAAAAAGAGAGAGAGAATTGAAACTTGGGTTTGGGGATGCAGTGTGGGTTTTGGAGGGGGAAGGGGGAAATAAATAAAAGTTCACTTGAGGCCATTTATAGTATTCCAAGTTCTCCCCCACTTAGTAAATTGTTTCACGCAAGGTGAATACAGTCTGCCTATGGAAAGGTGCAAGAGACGTCATAAAGTTTAGCTCTCATGATTTTTTCACAAACCCTTCCCTGCTATGTTATGAGATCATTAAGTGGCAGTGTGTGGATTCCTGTCATGTTTTCCTCACAAGGCATCCAGATTTCATGGGCTGGCTATGCTTCTACATCTTGGTTTACTTCTACATCCAGTAAACCCTACAGACTCTCTGTGTTTCTATTTTTAATGTTTCATATTTGATATTAGACACTGTATGTGAAAATTGCAAATTGTTGCATTACAATGTATTTCACGTACGTTTTTGTGTGTAAATGCACTCAACTTTCAGTGGCAAATATCTTAGATTATTCCCCACCACCACTACCACGTGAAGCTCTTTAATGTTTTGATTCATTGTTATTAAGGTGTCCAACATAAGAACAGTCACCTTAAAATTCTCTTCGGTCAACCCCTCTTCAGTTTTAGCATCTCTTATCATTGCAGCCACGTATCTCTTAACCAGATTTCTCATGACCTCCTGGAAGATAAGAACAGTCCAATTTTGACATCACTTCTAACTGTGCTGCTTGACATTTGATGAATCAGAAATTTCATCACCTTTTGCTTTAAATTATGCCATTACAAAAAAGGACAAAAAATCATTATATGTAGAGTAATTGCCAGCTGGTCACTTTTCTGGGAAACAGATTCTGCCACACAGGAGTTGTAGGGATCCAAGGGAACCTGTCTTCATTTTGACCCTTGTTTATAGAAAAATTAAATTTGTGCAGGTGCCATGTTTTGAACTGAGCTGAAGGGCCACAACAGCCCTTAGCTTTGGCCCCTGACTTGCTCTAGCACAAGTTGAGACATCGGCAAAAATGTCATTAATTCTCACAGTGAATGGCACTGCTCACTCCCATTTACTTGTGATCTGACAAGTGCCAGTCATTGAGATGCATAAGGGAGGCAATGTTACATAGACACAGTTGATCTTCACACTTTTCTTGTGTTAACAGTTGGGAGAAAGCAATTGAAGTAAATACATTTGAAAGTAGCTTGAATTAGCCCAAAGGTGGATGCTGTCCATTACTTTCAATGAGATGATCATCTGGTTGTACGACCAGATATTCAAGCAAGTGGGGATGCCTTCCTGGCTTTCAATGAGATGTGCACCTGCATATATAGTGGTACCTTGGTTCTCAAACTTAATCCGTTCTGGGAGTCTGTTCGATTCCTGAAATGGTTCGAAAACCAAGGTACAGCTTCCGATTGGCTGCAGGAGCTCCCTGCACTGAATCAGAAGCCGCGTCGGATGTTCGGCTTCCAAAAAACGTTCGCAAACCAGAACATTTACTTCTGGGTTTGTGGCATTCAGGAGCCAAGCCGTTTGAGTACCAAGATAGCACTGTATATTCATTTGCAAATTCCCCAGGCACTAAGGTTTGCAGCTGCAACTGGAAGCATTTATTCTTGGACAGCTTTGGGCAGAAGATAAGCTCGAATAATTGTATCCAACAATGGAATGGCAATATCTATGTTGGAAACTAAATCGGTATCCTATCTTGAGTGACATCCTGAGCAAAATGCTCAATTCCTTCTGGTAAAAAAAGTAAACGATGAGATTGGTTACCTGATACTGATTATGCCTTCTCAAATTATCAGCTGCACGCCTCTGAAAATAAAGAACATAAATTAGCTGGAATGATATTTGAAAAGCAATTATGTCTGAATAGCAGAAATGTCCACCATGCCCAAAATCATCCACAAAAGGTCTGCCTCAAAATTAGGCTTAATTTGATGCAAACCTTTTGTTAAAAAGATAATATCCAAGGAAGAATATGAATAGTGTTACATCTTAATGTGAAGTCCATGTCAATTTTACAGGAAAGACGCATTCACAAGAGCTCCCAAATTAAACCTTTTACTTCAAGGAAAGTAATACTTGGCTAAGAGTGATGGCCAAAGAAGATGAGAAGAAGAAGATTGATTGCTTAAGACAGCTGCAAAATGATGAGTAGAAGTGAACATGGATCAACTTCAGTGTACAGGAAAGGCATTAGGATTTTGAAAACAGAGGCCACATTCAGACTACAGTGGTACCTCGGGTTAAGTACTTAATTCGTTCCGGAGGTCCGTACTTAACCTGAAACTGTTCTTAACCTGAAGCACCACTTTAGCTAATGGGGCCTCCTGCTGCTGCCGCGCCACCGGAGTACGATTTCTGTTCTCATCCTGAAGCAAAGTTCTTAACCTGAAGCACTATTTCTGGGTTAGCGGAGTCTGTAACCTGAAGCATATGTAACCTGAAGCGTATGTAACCCGAGGTACCACTGTACATAAGACCTTATGGAGAATGTGCATATAATCTGCCCATGAAGAAGGAATTGTGTTCATTTCCTGGTCAATATACATAAACCAGGATGCATGTATCAATTGCATTTTGTACATTCTCCAGTCAGTATGCATAGCCTCCAAGAAACATGCTCTTGTCTTTTTTAATCTATCTCTTGTTCAGAAGTGTGAAATCTGTGCCCCCCGCCCTCTGCTTCTGGCCCACTGCCTAATCTTACATGGCTTACAACATGCCTTCCCTGTGACCAGCCAAGCATTGGAAAGAGGGGGTAGGTCTGCAGATATTTATTCTGTTGGGGATTGTGCAGAATGGCCAGAGAGTGCACAAAATGCAGCTGGAGAGATTTAGTTTTTCCCCAAAGGCCTATTGGGGTGGGGTTGCATTTATTGACCAGGAAAGGTGCACAATTCTCTCTTCATGGGCAGATTCTTCAGGAGGTCTAGTGAATGAGCACAATGGCCAGTTCTTATGCATATTAACTGCTCATCTTACATTGCACCTAACATATACATTTAGGAAAAATATCCTTTGTAATGAGGAAAAGAAAGTGGCAAAATAGTGACTTGGGAGACGCATGACTACAGTCGTGCTGTGTGTGTGTGTGTGTGTGCATGCGTGTGCAATTCCACACTTTATATGGCAGTTAACTCGGGCTGACTATTGAATGTCTAATCCTGACTCCCTGATGTGTGTATTAATATGATACACATGCACAAACATTACTAATTCAGCAGTCTTTTTACATGATAGTAAGTCGGGAGTTCCCATCCATAGCTTTTTGGTAATGAAAACCATCATTGGGGATTGTTTGGGGGAAAGTTATTTTAAGATGTCAAAGTTATGGTATGTCTTTCCAAATTCATAACACCTGACTCATTATTTTGGTGGTGATGGGCAACACTGATCAGTTCTGGTTTCCCTTAACCAGAAAAGGGAAGGGGTGGATATTTTCATTTTGTGCTTGTCTCCCAACAGTGGTATGAGATAGATGGAAAATAGTAGCGCCCAGGATAGCTTTTGCCCAACATGCTGGTGTCTAATATCTATGATAACACCTAAACATAAAGAAAGGCAGGTGGTGAGGAAAACAGCAATTTTTGCTTACCCCAATTGTTCCAAAACTTTCAGGTTTCTTTCTGATTTTTTTCCTGAACACTTGTCTCCACAGCCATCTGATCAGGTACCAGAGAGATTTGGGACTTGGTATGACATTAAATGGAGTAGGCAGAGTCCCTCCTTCTTCGAAGTAACTCATCCAAAGTTTTGTTCGAGCAAATTTCCATTCAATGTCTGCATGATCCTGAATACAGGAAATATGGAAACATATTTTCATTTCTTATTGGAGAGAGCTGAAATTCTCCCTCTCTACCTGTTTTTACACAGGTGCTGAAAACCTTTTTAGTCCATCAGGTATGTTACAGGTAAGGGTTTTTACCGTATTTTTCACCTTATAGGATGCACTTTTTCCCCTCCAAAAATGAAGGGGAAATGTGGGTGCGTCCTATGGGGCGAATACAGGCTTCAGGAAGCTCTGTGCGACCCTCCGGAGCCCGGCGCCAAGCCGCGCCAGGCTCCGGAGGGTTGCGCAGAGCTGCCTGCATTCTGAAGCCTTGGGCGCACTGAAGAGCGTGCCCGGGCTTCACACAGCTGTCCGCAAGCCTGGGGAGACCGGCACGGCTGTTCTGGGGGCTGTGGTCGGGGGAAGCTCGGGCTTCCCCCCGCGCCAGCCCCGTGCCTGGGGGGAAAATAATTTTTTTTCTTTATTTCCCCCCCCCCCCAAAAAAAAACCTAGGTGCGTCCTATAGGGTGGTGCATCCTATGGGGCGGAAAATACAGTATGCTGTCTCCTTTGCTTTTAAAGCAAAAGTTATTTTTATTCTAGAAATTGGACCCAATTTGGATCACGGCTGTGTTACAATGGGAAAGGAACCTCCTCAAGTTGTTACTCTATACCAAATTAGAATCCCCTGTAGCTTTTTTAGGGTAAGCACAATTACGTGGGGAGATCAAATCATGGATTTTCCACATAACTTTTACTTTGGTTCTAGGAAAGGGAGAAATATATATAGATCTTTAAGGCAGATAATATCTTTTTCAAAACCTGATCTGTAAAGCTACTTGAGGAGCCTTTTCTGCTGAAGAGGAGGATGGAAAATAATAAATAAACAAGGACAAGAAAGAAGTAGGACAAAAGTAGGTGTGTTCAATGTACGATAAGTAAAGCAAAAAGAATGGTATGGGGAAGAATGCAGGGAAAAAGGAAAAAACAAATGAAGGAAAACAGAAATGAGAATAATGGGAAGAAGATAGAAAGACCCAGACAGATTTGGTCTTCTCAGTACAAGGAAAAATTAAAGTATTAATGTTAGTTGATGAAACTGAGAAGTATCTAGAAGAGAATCAAATGTATATAAGAGAATATAGGTCTAATAAGATGGCTGGCTAGGAACAGAAAGTCAGTAACACTTTGGCATAATTTGGCAAAACTAGAAATCTCAACTTTCTTGCTTAGAAAAGTAGGTTCTTTATATGTCTGCCAATGTTGAATACTGATTGAAGTATGAGATGCCGGGGACTAAATACCAAATGGTATGCAAAGCCAGGCTTATTTAATTTTGCACCTGGTGAAAAATTATTCTTGCTAGAATGCTCAGGTAGCTGATTTCTGCTTCTTTGGAGGCTAGAGCACATTCTAGGGAACCTAATTTTGTAAGCATACATAAGCACAGGGCTTATTGTTCTCAAACAGTTGGAATTTTGGTCAACTGACAGATACGGCTTTCAAAGTGAACAAGAATCAAACCAAGGAACTGACAGCAATGAGCTGATAAGAATTGTTCATCATAGCTATCAACATGTTGAGAAGGACGACCAGAGAGATGACATTGTAGGTCCCAAACATGGTGGCCCCAACAAACTCAGTGAATTCATGTCGTGCGTCTACATTGGTCACATAAAGGTTGATGAGCCCAAACACGGACCAAAACAGTGACTGGAGAGTTTCAAACAAACTGCAAAAAAAGAAAGAAAGAAAAGGAAAAGTCTTAAAGAAAACAGAAGCATCTCATTTGTTTCAAATACTACATCCTCACCCCAAACTTTAATTAAAACCTTTAAACTTAAAACAGCAAATGAGACATTTAAATGCAAGTAAGTTATAGCCCAGTTCTAGGCTGTGATCACTGGGATTCGAGCACTGATTAGCACATGGGGAAATCAGGTCCCCTTGCAAAACCTCAATGTATCATAAAGGGATTTTGGATAACAGGGAAATAGCGAAGAGGGAGGGTGGGGCAGGCTATCTATCGTCCCTGGCATAGCATCCTAAGGGCACATTGGTACCAGCGGAAACAGTGCAGCTATATAGGACTTGGTGGCTTTTACATGGCACTAGATTAGGTATTGAAATGCAAATTGGGGCTTGCAGTTCAGTACTGCAATTAGGGTGAAACTAGATGTTACAAATAAACACTGAGCTGCCGCTGAAAAACATCACCCCCAACTGAAGTGTCCCCCCCCGTACTTATATATGTGCTGACATCATCATGCTTTGTATCTCCCCAGCTACTGCAGCCAATTATGCTGCCTACATGCAGGAAAACGCACAGGATGAGAATGCATCTGTACACGATGTAAGTTTTGCTGCATGTTACAGAGAGGAATAACTTGAAACAATGCTGTCACTTTGGGTGGCCGCTCCTTTTCATCATAACGTCTAGATCTCCTATTACATTTCCTCAGTCAAATTTTTGGTACTGATTCTTTCACATCTGGGGTTTTTTTTAGCAGCATTAAAGGTATGAGTCATAAGAATATAAGCAAAGCCTGCTGGGTCAGGCCAAACTTCCAAGAGACTGCGATCTACTCCCACTATAAAAAAACTGGCAGTGATCTACCCATCAAAGTTGTTCAGCTTTTTTTAGGGGGGCAATCGGGGTCCCAGGGTCCCAAGATTGACCAAGGACACTCCGCGATCGGCCAGTAAATCACGATTGACCTGTTGGACACCCCTGGTCTACAGAATCCTGCTCTCACAGTGGTCAATCACATGGGGAGCCCACAAGAAGGATTTGAGGACAAGAACCCTCTCCCCTCATGTGGTATCCAGAAACTGGTATTCAGAAGCATTACTGCCTCTGGTCATGGAGGACAGCACAAACCATCGTGGCTAGTAGTCGTCAATAGCCTTCTCCTCCAGGAATTTAAACAAAATTTGTTTAAAGCCATCGAAATCAGTGGCCATGACTGCCTCCCACTGAAGCAAGTTCCATAGTTTAACTATGTGTTGTATGAAGAAGTACAGTGGTACCTCGGTTTTCAAATGTCTCCACTGACGAACATTTCGGTTTTCGAACATGCCTCGGAAGTCGAACGTGTCACATGGCTTCCACTGAGTGCAAGATCCTGAGGCCTAGCTGTTGGCTATTGAGTTTTCAGTTTTTCAACGTTTCAGAACTCGAAAGGTCTTCCAAAACAGATTATGTTCAAAAATCGAAGTACCACTGTACCTTATTTTATCTGTCCTGAATTTTCCAGCATTCAGCTTCATGAGATTTCCATAGGTTTTAGTGAGATGACAGTGGGAGATTCCCCCCCCCCTAGCCACTTTCTCCATGCCTTGCATAGTTGCATAAATTTCTATCATCTCATCTCTTGCTCTTCTTTTCTCTAAACTAAGAAGTCCTAAATGCTGTAACATTTATTCATAGGGAATCACTCTTGATCATTTTGGTTACCCTTTTCTGATGCTTTCCCAGACAGCCATTAATATAGTGCTATATTCCCCACAAGAATCCAACAATGCCTATTCCCATGTAAGACTGAGCTGGAATTTCTCACTTGAACTCTTTTGGCTCAGATAGGCTTGTGGGTGCCTTCATCTTTTGTGTGTGTGTGTGTGTGTGGCAGCAGCAGCAGCAGCAGCAGCAGCAGCAGCAGCAGCAGCAATATCCCTTCCTGTTGCTGTCATTCCCACCCATCCCAAGAAAATCTGCTGCACACTATGTCATGACCTAGTATCACATCAAGGAAATTTATGGAGCAGACTTTGCTTTTCTGGGGCAACTACCGTTTTTCTTCCAGAAGCCCCCATCCACAGTGTGACGCAGCATCATTCAACAGTGTCCTGGCAGCAAAGCTGTGACCACATATTCCGAAACTTTTGTTTAGGAATATCTCTTACCCCCAAGTTACTGACCACTGAATTGGCAGTAATTAATCAAAATGAAAGGTAATCATTTTTGATTAATGCTTCCAGAGGAAAATTCCATCCCTTCCAGTCATAAAGTCATCCCAGTCCCTGAAATTTGCAGAAGCCCCTTTTGGTGCTAGAAAGTGTACTTATGGCCCCTTCTGTTTTCCACCAATGAAATGAAGAGTGGTTAAGCAGCAGCAATTATAGGAATGGAAAACGTGTTATGTTTCCTCTGCAACCTCATTGTGTCCAAAGGAAGCCTAATTCATCATCTGTACAAGCTATCATAACATTTTAAAACATCCTTCCCCAACTCTGTGATCTCCAGGTGTTTCTAACTACAACCCCCATCATCCCTGACCACTGATCATATTGGTCTCTCCAGCAGAGAATTAGCCACCAGACAGTTTTGACGTAGTCTAGCTCACATTATTATTGTTGTCAAACAATAGGTTTTGGTCAATGTTATGACCAAACCTGTAAGTATCAGTTTGTTGCCTTGTATGTTGTGCATTTAAATTCCTTCCTTAAAATGAAATCAGTTTGCCGCCCTAGACAACTCTTTAGCAACAAATCAACATGGAGCACTGTGCAATAAAAAAAGAATACTATGAATCATTTAAGTAGGAAATGCTAACTTACGTTGAAAATGCATTATTTTGATTTTCACACCGAATCCCTTTACAGCGATTGGCATCATTTGTTTCATAATAGAAATATAGCTGGTTAAGTCCATTTGCAAAAGCTAGCAGCACAAGACAGTAGATGAAAAGAAACTTTAAAATGTCCAGTAACATTCTTCCAAGAGAGATCTGCAATGGTCCCAGATGAGAATTTGCAGTGAATAATGAGATCAGGCGCAGAGAACTAAAGATGTTTGCAATAGCAAACAGTGCCTCAGCCACCAGTGTTGGGTGCCACATATCCCAGCTCTGTCTTGGGAGCAGCCCACTGTACTGAAAACAATAGAGTTATGCAAAATTAGCAAGGTCTTTCCCCAACAATACAAAAACCATTATGTTCTGCAATCACTTTTTATTTCAGCAAGACCATACTCTTCCAAGACAGACCCTCAATGAGTAATTGTTAGATATGACTCCTTTCATTTGCTGCTTCACAATCCTTTTGAGAATACAGCCTTGGTACTCAAACAACTTGGAACCCAAACACTGCAAACCCAGAAGTAAGGGTTCCGGTTTGCAAACTTTTTTCGGAAGCCGAACTTGCTCCATTTTGAGTGTTACGCTTCCGATTTGAGTGCCACACTTCCGTTTTGAGTGTTACACTGAGGTCTGTCAGTTTTTGCTATTTATTTTGCATTTTTGTTTCTGTGGCTTTTTGTTTTGTTTTTGTGACTGTGTGGAACCCAGTTCAGCTACTGATTGATTGATTGTGTGACTGCAGTACATTGTTTCTTGCTTTCATTTTATGGATCAATGGTCTCGTTAGATAGTAAAATTCATGTTAAATTGCTGTTTTAGGGGCTGTTTTTAAAAGTCTGGAATGGATTAATCCATTTTGCATTACTTTCTATGGGAAAGCGCACCTTGGTTTTGGAACGCTTTGGTTTTGGAATGGACTTCTGGAACGGGTTAAGTTTGAGAACCAAGATACCACTGTAATAATAATAATAATAAAATAAAATAAAAATTTGTACCCTGCCCATCTGACTGGGTTGCCCCAGCCACTGTGGGTGGCTTCCAACACATTTAAAAACAATATTTTGTGAGGTACCCTATATTCTGAACAGATGAACAGTCCTTCCCTTGTAACTGTGACCAGACCACTCCCCTGGAAATTCCCCACAGATAGTTATTCTATGTTTTGTTTCTGAATATACATCTTCCAGAATATACACCTTCTTCACAAAAGCTAACTGGCCAGAATTAGGTAGATATTTTGACATGTCACACTCTACAGTCATTGAGAAAGAGAGAGCAGGCTCTAAATAAATTTCTAAAACATCACCTAGACTACGCTGCAAAATTGAAGTTAAAACATCACAAATCTCTTGCGATGATGGCAGTCCTGTGTTCAGGACACTCATTATCTGTGCTATCCAACAAAGTCTGTATAATCCATGTTCCAAAGTTCAATTGTCTTTTATGACCACTGGATGGTGACCCCACTGGGCGCAGTAATCCAGCCAGAGAAAAATGGTGGCAGACTATGTTTAGGGCACCTTTTCTAGCACCTCCCTCTTTTTGGAGCCAGCAGAGTGGTTCCTAAATATGACTGCTCAGTTATGGATACAGCTGCTGAGCTACTCAACTGCCTCACTCCTTGAGTCGGAACGACTGAATCTGTATTCACTGCCCATGTGCCGGTTCATGACGAGGGGCTTCCAGATTTCACAGTCCTGCCCCCGTTACCATTTGCTGATTGCCATGGGACTTCTTTGGGTCCGGGATGGGCTTTTGGAAGACGCCTGTGCGTGAATTTGTTTTATGTTGCAGTATTCACAGTAAGGCTTTATTCCCATGGCATGAGTATCACAATGACCAATAGGTTCATATCTGCTGCAGCCTTCATCCGCCTTCACAGCCATTGTAACATACCACTTGTTATCTTCTGCCTGTTCTGCTGCTGAGGAAGTCTTGGATCATTCCTTGTCTCCCTTTGACCTTACTGCCTTGGGTGACCCTGCTGGGAATACGAGACTCCCGACGGCTTCGTTCAAAGGGTCATAGGAACGTGCAAGCCCAGTCACCACAACAAGGTGATGATCCAGCGAGTGAGACATCAGGAATGGAACTGAACTGGTACATAAAATAATTCATCTCCACAAGCAGGCTGGATTTTACTGGTCTCAGGTACCTATGAAGTTTAACCTGAAATTGAATCCAGTCAAGATGTGCCTTGCAGCCTCTTGAGTTTGGGAAATGAGTAGATTTCCTGTTCTTGTTGGGATTGCTCTCCCCTGGAGAGTTCAGGTATGTTGTTTGGGAGATACTCCCTGATCTGATTTTATTTCACTAATCAACAGAAATTATTCAGGAAATTGTGACATTTGAATTCCTTAACAGTGAATTTCCATTTTGCTTTTGTCCTATTTGTTCACTCCAAAAATTCTAATTCAGAATGGGCATTTTCCACAATGAGCCAAAACTTTTGTTTAGGATTATCTCTTATCCCCAAGTTACTGATTACTGACTTGGCATTTATTAATCAACAACGAAAGGCAATATAAAGAGAACAGATTTTGAAAAAGGGAAAACAACAATAAAATCACATTCAAAGTAAATGTCAAGTATACAGTATATTCACAATATGAATAGATGTCTTGATTACCTTTGAAAATGCAACAATTTTTAAAGATATTGTTGCCAGGTACAATGAGTTCATTACAAAATCCATCAGGTTCCACCAGTCATGAATATAATCCTGCAGGCCGCCATCCCACATTTGTTTAATTTCACCCCAGATAAACCCTGCAAATATAGAAAGCAGTGATATAAGTTAGTTGTATGAATTGCTTAAGCTGTTGTGTTTATTTGCTTAAAATGAAATAAAAGCACAATACATTTTAAGCATGCTCAACTACAACCGTAATAACCATTACAATCTATTAGTCACATATATTGTTATTTTTCATTTGTGATTCAAGTTTTCAATATATATATATATGGCATAATCAATGGGAAAATTTCCAGTGCAGTCCCACGGAAGAGAACAGGAGCTGCAGCAACAATGGTTACTATTCTGCTCACCATGTACTTTGGTTCCACTGACTGCAGCCTAAAGGCAATGGGGAGAAGAATTACTCTGAACTTGGCAGGCTGTGAATTCAGGTTCAAATTTATAACTGCTTTTCAAACTTTGATTTTTGACCTTTAAACAACACTTCCTGAAATTTAGCACCAGTGGTCACCTGCTGTTTAAATGACACTTCAGAGGAACTGAATGTGAGGAAAAACTCAGTCACCTAAAGTGAAATTTATTGTTGGGAAATAATTGTTTTATTACTATTCATAGCAACGAACACCACCTTTTTGTTTTCCATAGCACTCGTAACTGATTTAAGACACTCATTCTGGGAAACAGCTAATAGGAAACACTTATCAGATGTTATGCATACAGGCAGCTTTGCTTGACCAAATCAGGATGTATTTCAAGCAGCTAATAAATTTCAGTGTGGCTGATATACCTTGGAAAATAATAGTTCTAGGGAGAGAATGTAAAGAGCCTTTTAGGGTGTAATCCAGTACTCAACATCCTTCAGTTGAGGGGCTAAAGGATTTGGTGACAACCATGGTAGATGCCACTCCAAAAATACAGGTGAAATGGCCAAAACAGGGCAGACATAGGTGAGATGTGGGTGGCACAGGAGAGTAAAATACTTGGATCAAATCCTATACCCTTAGAATTTTACAACAGCCACAGACCTGCTGCAAATAACTTTTCTCCCATTGTATTTTTTTTAAAGGCTAGGCAACTTCCTGTGCCATCACAAGAGTGTAGGATGTGAACTCAGCATCCAGTTACAGCATATTGCTGCCATATATAATTCCCCAAAAGAGATACCATAACTCAAGATGACAGGGTGAACACAACATGGGATTTGGTTATATATTTTTGTGCACATTTAGGAGTTCTCAAGAAGGAGCCATTAAATTCCAGCTTTTTCTCCATCACATTCACACATTCCCAAAACATTGCTAATGGTCTTTTTGATCATCATGAATAGCAGTAACTGGAATCATTGCAGCTAGGGCCAAAATAATAATGCCAAATGTATTCAGCAAAAGGACTTGGAAGTTAAGCACATGCTTAAATCTCTTCTGTTGATTGAAATCAGTGGGTGAAAAAGAACATATGAGATGGTAAGCAGCTTGGAGGAGATTCTGATCAGAAAAAGGCCAGGAGCAAAGAGAGGTCAGCACTTCCTTCCATGTAACTACTTTGTTGAAAACGGCAACCGACTGGGGCTGATTTTAGTTGTTGTTTTTTATTTCTAAAGAGAAACTTGCCAAGACCTTATTAATGTGCACTTGCACGAAAACACAGAGTTTGACAGTCTATCTTTTGCTCTACTGGTAATCCTCTCTCTCCCCTTCATCTCCGGTAATCTAGCAAAACCAATAAACATTAACCTATATTGTCTCAATACTAAGGTCAGTGACACAAGCAATTATTTTAGGGGAATGTCGCAAGATGTTTAGTGGTATTTACAAAGAAGAATGGTAGCCTCTTTACGGGAAACAAACATTTTGAAACTGCTTTTAGAATAAAGTCAAACTGTTCAAGATCTGACAAGAATCCCAGGAGCATAATGACAGGAATGATTAATATATTAGAGGCTGCATTCCTGCTCACTCCAGTCACAGGTTTCTTCACATAAACCCACTAGAGCTTCTGCCTCCTACCCCAGGCAACTGCTAAGCTCACTTTTCACCTTACAAACTCCATTTCTGCAACCACTTCTCCAACTGCCCTACAGCCCTGCTCTGGACCTGTTTTCCACCTTTGCCCCCATGTCTGTGACTCCCCTTGCATCTTCCTCCTACCTTGCAACTACATCATTTCCCATTTTTAAAATCTAGAGCAAAAATGCTAGTTTAGCCTATTTGTCCAAGTGGAGAAAACCATCTGGATCTGACTGCCCACCATTCAACATATTAATTTGAAAGTAATTTTAATTCTGAAATGAAATTAAAGTTTAAATTCCTTTCCTTAAAAATTCCTTAATCTTAAATGGAATTTTCTGTTATTGACCTAGATGGGTTGCGGATAGATTAATGAACTAGTTTATAATAGAACCATAGAATAAACTACAATGCCCTGCTGTATATGCTAGGCAATGCTAGACAATTATGGAAGAGTTATGCAAGTCAACTGAATTTTCTTTACTAATACATTTACCCAGGACCCACGGTAATATCATCCATTCGACGATGGTTGGTGGAGGTCCCTGCATGTTCAGATCTGACCTGTCAATGTGCTGAGAGGCAAGCAGCAGAAGGAACAAGAAAGTCAAGTAGGATGCAGTATGGCAGATAAATTTGATGAATGGCTTCCTGATGAACAGACCCAGTGGGCTCTTGGGAGCTATCAGGTAGCAGATAGAGAAGACGGGGAAAAGAAATCCAATGATGACGCAAGTCAACATCTTCACGGCCCAGTGGCGCCTCCTCCAGCCAGGGAACTCATCATACCAGCGAGAGGCAAGCAGTTGTTGGCAGTTTGGCTGGGCAACAAACTAAAGCAAAAGAAAAAGAACAGTCAAATCTCTCCCACCTACTACATCATTATCTGTACATTGTACCATGGCAAAGGAATTTCAGCAGGTACCGAGATGTTTTGCCTGCCTGCCTAACGGAAATTGTCTGTATGCCAATCTGAAATGGGCTCCCTTTATGACCAAATATTAAAGGTACAAGAATCTTGTCATCCATTAACTCCAGTCATATTAATGCATTTTCTTCTTCTTCTTAATCTCAGTGGTACAGCCATGGAAAAACCCACCTGGAGGAAATGTTCTCTTCAGTGCAACTTTTACTGGAACCCTCTCAAGCACTGGACTTATCAACACTACTCAGCTGTCATTAGATCAACTTTCAAATTCAAATAAAAATTAAAAGAACACAAAAGTCCTAGTTGCTATGCAATTCATCTTGGGACTTAGAACACCAAATGTTCTGAACCTGCTGTGTGTGTCCATCAATAGGGCCCTGGAACTGAATCCAAAGTGGCTTAATTCATGCAGATTTGGGTTTAGCCCAGAACTGCATACATGCACCTTTTAAGAACAAATGTTCTGTAATGGTATTAAGTTTGCCACTGTTTTATCAACCCTGACACTGCATCCAATGCAGAGAAATTAGGCAGGTGGAATTTCCCCTTTACATCAAACCAGCAAATGTTTCATCTTTATCATTTTTAGCTGCTAGTAAAGACACAGCAGCAGCAACTCTAAATACCGTATTTTTCGCTCTATAACACGCACCCGACCATAACATGCACGTAGTTTTTAGAGGAGGAAAATCCGTAGGCATGCCACCCGTAGGCATTTCCTCCATAACACGCACAGACATTTCCCCTTACTTTCTAGGAGGAAAAAAGTGAGTGTTATGGTGCAAAAAATACGGTAGAATATGCACTTACTGCACAAATACCTGCAATTTCCTCTGCAACATACAATAGCAGCCACTGATAAAGAAGCAGCAGAGAAACCATAGTTGGTGTCTTTTGTCCTGCCTAATTCCTGCCCCCACTTCATAGACATAGAACAGGCATATCCACAATTAGCATATAATGTGAACAGAACAGGAATCATGAAGGTTATGACTAGCCACAGCTGAAAAGACTAGATGGACCACCATTTCTGATGTTCAGGAGTGCTGATGCTGCGAAAGCACAAGGAAACTCTAATATTGTGACTAGCTTAAAGTGTTTCTCTTGAGGATATACAGGACGATCTATTTCCAGTCTGTGTCATTTTACACTAATTAACAACAACAACAAAAGTATGAAAATTTGAATTTAAATACATATTTTAAAATGTCTTTTATTTATTTTTAATTTCAAAAAATAAGGGTTTTGATGCCTTCTAAGTCAAGAATTATGTTGCAATAGTCAGAAAATTTGATTTGCATATTAGTTTGGAAGGGACGAATCAGGCCAGCTCATACTGGAATTTGTAAAAATTAAATCCAAAAATCTCTAGATTCTCTTTAGAAGATAATCATAGGAACACAGGAATCATAGGAACATGGGCAACTGCCTTATAGTGAGTCAAACCACTGGTCCGTTTAGCTCAGTTCTTCATTGTCTACGCAGGCAGCAACATTCCAGGATTTCAGGCAGAGAATATCTCCCAGAGTTTAGGGCAGGGGACAGCAAACTTTTTTCAGCAGGGGGCCGGTCCACTGTCCCTCAGACCTTGTGGGCGGGGGGCAGATTCTATATTTGGGGTGTGTGTGTGAATGAACGAATTCCTATGCCCCACAAATAACCCAGAGATGCATTTTAAATACAGTGGTGCCCCGCAAGACGAATGCCTCGCAAGACAAAAAACTCGCTAGACGAAAGGTTTTTTCGTTCGCGATTTGCCTCGCAAGACGAATTCCCCTATGGGCTTGCTTCGCAAGACGAAAACGTCTTGTGACTTTGTTAAACCGTTTAAACCATGCTTCGCAAGACGAAAAATTCGCTAGACGGCAAAAATTGCGGAACGAATTAATTTCGTCTTGCGGGGCACCACTGTAAAAGGACACTTTCTACTCATGTAAAAACACGCTGATTCCCGGACCGTCCACGGACCGGATTTAGAAGGCGATTGGGCTGGATCTGGCCTTAGTTTGCCTACCCATGGTTTAGGACAATGAAGCAAGCCCAGAGAAGGCTTGAATGGAAGTGGAAGGAAACGCCAAACAAATGGAACCAAATGCTAGTAAGTGCTCATTTTCATGTTGATTTGGTAGAGTTGAAAGCAGTGGAGAAAGCGTATTTTTCTGCTTTCATTGCATCTCCACTATTCCATCCATCTGCCTCTCTCCACATGAACCCTGCATTCATCATCTGAGGCCCTTCTCTGGGTGCCCCTCTGAAGGGAGGTTGGGAGAGCGATGACGTGATAACAGGCCTTTTTCAGTAGTGGTTCCCCATTGTGGAATGCTCAGCTGGCAACACCATTGCGTTTTTAGCTGCCAGGCAAAACCATTTTTATTCTCCCAGGCCTTTGGCCCTAAAGGATAATTTGGTATGTCTGCGGCACCTTTTTGTGCTAATCGTTTTAGTGTGGTGGGTTGGATCAGTCGCAGTAGCATGTTATTTCTATTCTTACTTTTTAAGTCACTTTGAGACACTCTAGTGAAGAAGTACCAAATAACTGTAATAAATAAATAAATGGCAGCTCCAGTCATTGCACACAGTCAAAGCATGGCCAACAGAAGGAAACCATTAGCGTAATACTTAAGGCACTTTTCAGACTATTAAAACATGATGGATGGTTGAATTTAATTTAATCTACCGGATACTAATGTATTTTTAGAAACTCAATTATCTCTTCTAATTAAACATGTCAGTTGGTAGTTATTTAAATCCTACCAATTTATAATACATGCTTCAATGTGCTAGAATATAAAATATATAGAAAGCACGGAGTAGGTCCCAGAATGCAATTACCTTACCCCTAAGAGTTTTATCAGCATGGAATTATCATGGAATTATCATCCATACAATTGTTATTGGGTAACAATAAAATAAAATAAGTAAATAAACTAGATTTTTTGGGCAAATCTGAAACCCCTACCTTATGCTTGAGGGGTTTATTTTCTTTTCATGCTGATAGGAATAAGAGAAACTGAGACTCCAAAGTGTTGCAGGACAATAGCAGACGTTGTGATGGTGCTTATCTGAACACATGGTTTAAATATATATTTGGGCATATGGATTGCTTATATTAATCTGTATATTTAAATAAGAATTGATGGAATATTATTATTGTGGCTGGGGAAACCCAGCCAGATGGGCGGAGTAAAAATAATAAATTATTTTAAAAAATAAATATGATGTCAGTTGAAAAGGCTGTTATCTCACCTACCTTTTTTCTTTTTGTATTTGCAAATAAACAGATCTATTTAAAAAGAAGTAAAAAATAATGATTTATGCAAAGTACTGTTTTCACTGCCCTGGAGAGTGGAGGGCTGGAAACCCTGGTTGTGTGTGTCTTGTCTTTACATGTGTTTATTTGTGAGAATGCATGTTTGAGAATGTGCGTTTGTGAGAGAGGCAGAGTGCGCCTTCATACCTGGTGACTGTGTGCATTGTGTATGTGTGGTGAATATGCATATATGCGGTATGTGGTGTGTGTGTGAGAGAGAGAGAGAGAGAGAGAGAGAGAGAGAGAGAGAGAGAGTTCACACACATACAAAATTAGCCATTCTCAGTGCTGGCATGTGGCCCTTAAGGAGGTGGGCCGACCATCAATATGACCCTCAAACCAAAAAATGTTTAGCCACTCCTGCTCTACAGTATGAACCTGGCTGATTTTGGAGATCATCTGAGGAGGCCTTCTGACTATCTTGCTGATAACCGAGGCTTGATTTGTGAGAACATGTGATAGCACCTCCTCTCTTGCTGTACTTAGGCTCGGAATGCCATAAAGCAAGGAAGTCTTGATGTCCTCCTTTTTATTTACGGACATGGTTTGTTTGTTTTTTACTTACAAACTTTATACTGAAACATTTAAAAACAAATTACCAAACACAAAACCATTGTCTTTCAGCACAGATACATGTACAGATATTAAGTCTTGTATATAGTCATCCACGTGACATCTAAGCTTGTAAAATCGTGTAAATTAGAGTATACTTCAATCTAAAGCATTAAGATAATTTATCTACTGGCTGCTGCGACTGAGACCAAAGGGAGGTTACTGTACTGTTAATAAACAATAATACATTGAAAATCAACCTCTTATCACTCTCCAAAGGTGAGTTAAGTGTTCCATATGTGCTATATTACACACATATCGGGTCCAAGTTTCTGTGATGGGAGGGGGTGTTTATTACAATTGGAAGCAAATATTTGCCTCTTTATGTTTAACATTTGGGTTGATATCATTTCCCATTGACAGCAGGGCTAACATGGGATCGCGTACAAGATGTTGCCCTATAATGGTGGGTGATTGTGGGGGGGAAATGGGTGCAGAAATCTTTAAGAGACACTCCCCCCACATGTGGAGAAATGTGCCTTTAAGCTTATATCCTCTCCAGCATAAAGGTGAGAGAGTACCGTATTTTTCTGTATATAAGACACCTCCATGTATAAAACATCCCCTATTTTGAGGGACCCAGATTTAAGAAAATGGGGGGAGACATTATCCGTGTATAAGATGCCCCCTAATTTTTGACATTATTTTTTAGGTAAACAACCTAGTCTTATACAAGGAAAAATGTGGTAGTTGACTTCTTAAAAAGCAGAGGGGCATCCAGGGGCATCTTATAATGACTTCCTACAGTTTAGCCAAAATGGTATGCAGTGTTGGTTTAGATCATATAGAATCCCATTTGTGTTCATCAATTTGTTGGCCTAAATCTGCTTTCCACAACTCTTTTAAGATTCTGCCCATTGCCCATTTGTAGGTTCAATAGTGTCTTATAAAGCAGAGAAGATTAATCTTTAAACTCCATATTAGATCAAATTCCCAAAGCGTCAAACATTACTTTATTTATTAGGATCTTATGCATATCTATGACTAATTATTTTTTTCTTGTATTTTTGAATGTTTCAGTTATTTTACTGAATATTGTTAATTGTGGTGTTATCCTGTTGTAAATGATCCGGAGTACCTGACACTGAGGCAGAAAAGTAAAACAGAAGGCCTTTAGATTAAATAAATAGTATATGAAGATGCTGGGGAATATTGTACTCTGATTTTGAGTTTGATGTGACCAAGATACTGATAATTCTAGCTCTCATTTCCATGGTATTCCAGGGAGACTGATGAGATTAGAGCTGTATAAAAATAGAGTTTGTGGTCAGAAATGACTGGGTAGGGGCAAGCAAACTGGAGCTCTGTACAGAACGGGCAGGTGTTTAAGACTATGCATTCGCCTCAGATAATGTGGCTAAGATGAAAATACTTGCCCTGGAGATATTCCGAATACCTCAGAATGCAGGGTGGCTGTGATCCAAGGAAATCCAAGAAACAGGCCAAGGCTTCAGAATTGCTTGTTTTCTAGTATGATACGTTTTTGTAATCTCCCCAAAAGTCTCCATAAATGGAAACCATCAGGCAGTCAGGAGGGGAAAAGCAGAGGATGTGAGTGTAGGTTTGTGATTAATAGCTCTAGTTTCCAATCAGGGAATGTCTTTACTTGGGGTCTCATTTACCGTAATTTCCAGTCACATTGCTAGTTCTGCTTTGCCTCATGAGCATAGGCGCCGACTCCATGGGGCCTGAGGGGGCTCGAGCCCCCTCAAAAATTCGTTTGGGGGGGCTCAGCCCCCCCCCCAATAATCTCGGGCGGCGGTGGGCGCGTCCGCGGCTTTTATAGGGCGCCCGGCGCGCACCAGCTCGATAACGGGCACCGGCGCGGCGGGGGGCGCCGGGCCGGGGGAAGGGGGCGGCCGGCCTGTCTCCTTGGCAACCCCATTGAGCAGCGCCGGCTCCCCCGGGAGGGCCATCCCCCCGCGCCGCCGATCGCCAACACCGCCGACGCTATGGCTGCCCGAGCCCGAGCCCAAGCCCGTCAGTCAGGAAGGAAGGAAGGAAGGAGAAATGGGGAGGGAGACGAGGGAGGAAAATTGCGCGCAGGGTGAAGAAAGGAGAAGGGCGAACGAGACGAGCTTCCAACCCAAAAAAGGGCTGGAAGACTGGGAGGATGAAGGATCGGGAAAGAAAGCGACGCCTTCCCCGCCCGCGACGTCGCCCGCTTGTCATTGGCAGCGCAGCGGGCGCCCAGAGGGGCTGGGCACCGGCGCAGGGCCGCTCCGCAGCCGCGGAGGACAGCTGCGCGGCTAGCAAGGTGCGCCGCGTAGAGCGCGGCCCTTGTGTGGCCCGGTGGCCAGGCAAGCTCGGGCGGGGACCCCCATGCAAATCTAAGACGGGAGAAGAGGGCAGAGCAAAGGGGGTCCCTTCCCCAACCTCCGGCTCTGAGACTTCCCTGCGCCCCAGAAAAGCGAAAGGATTTTCTCTTCTTTTTTTTATAAATATTTTATTAAGTTTTCAAATACAAAGTTAGAAACATACACTGAAGAAAAAAGTAAAAGAACAAGAAAAAGAAAAAAAGAAAAAGAAGAAAAGAAAACCAACCATTCAACACATTTTTTATATAACTAACTGGACTTCCTCGCATCTCCCTTACCCTGCATTCTTTATAATAAAGATATCAGCAAATTATTACCTTGTTTCGTACCTTATTTTGTACTTTTCAAATACTATACCTCTAAATTTAACATACTTTTCATCAGTTACTTATATCTTAAATTAAACATAGTATTACCTTAGATTTTGACCTTTTCTTACTTAAAATATAATTTCCTGTTTCCCAAATCTAATTGCTGAAGCTATAGTGTCCGAATCGTGTAAATTTTTAACATTCATACAACTTATATTGTTTTTGTAAATAGTCCTTAAATTTTTTCCAGTCCTCTTCCGTTGTTTCTTCTCCCAAATCTTGGATTCTGCCCGTCATTTCAGCAAGTTCCATGTAGTCCATCAATTGCGTCTGCCACTCTTCCAGTGTGGGCAAATCTTGTGTCTTCCAATATTTTGCGATAAGTATTCTTGCTGCTGTAGTTGCATACATAAAGAAAGTTCTATCCTTCTTTAACACTTTCTGGCCAACAATGCCCAAGAGGAAGGCCTCTGGTTTCTTGGGAAAGGTATACTTAAATACCTTTTTTAACTCATTATAGATCATTTCCCAGAAGGCCTTCACTTTTGGACAAGTCCACCAGAGGTGAAAGAATGTCCCTTCAGCCTCCTTACATTTCCAACATTTATTATCAGACAGGTGATATATTTTTGCAAGCTTGACTGGGGTCATGTACCACCTATAAATCATTTTCATAATATTTTCCTTCAAGGCATTACATGCCGTGAATTTCATTCCGGTGGTCCATAACCTTTCCCAGTCCTCAAACATGATGTTATACCCAATATCCTGAGCCCATTTTATCATGGCTGATTTGACTGTCTCATCCTGAGTGATTTTCTCTTCAACCTGCCCTCCATCCTCTTGCAGAAAACTCTTTGCCTGCCCTGCCCGTATCTCGTTTTTGCTTTTTAATTCCACACACGCACCCTTCGGACTTCGTGGCAATCGGGCGCGCGGGTGCGTTTCCTAAGAGAGTGAGGACCCCTGCCTCCTCCCCACCTGCTCCCTCGCCAGCCAGCCAGCCGCGCGCCCTAGCCGGAGAGCCCCGGCCGTCCCCGTCGCGCAATCGGCTGGATCTCCCTTCAGCAGGCCGTGCTCACAACTCGGCCCAGGGACCCCCAGCAGCGGATCTCCGGCTCAGCTGAAGAATCCGGCAACAAGCCCCCTCCTCCCCAATCGCTCCGCCGAAATACGCTCCAGAACCCCCCAGATAGGCCGCCGGCCGCCAAGTCTAGTGGCGCCCTGAGCGAGGGTCTCTCCCCAACACTGCCACCTCAAACTGCGTTCTCCCGGCTACCCGAGCGAACCAGCGGCAGGACCCCGGTATGGGCCCCCCCAATATTTTTTATAAGTCGGCGCCCCTGCTCATGAGTCATGCCCACATCCAACTCTGTCCTAATTAGATCTGCACTATCTGTGTCATTAATGCGAATGAGTAGAGTGTGTGTGTGTGTGTGCGCGCGCGCGTGTGCTTTTGTACATGGTCCAGAACTGTAGTTTATAAATATAAACAACAAATTCAAAAATAAGCTGGGGACGTCTATCTGAAAGGCCTGGTTTAAGAATCACAATTCATTCTTAAACCATCTCTTGCTGAAATTAATTTAGGTACTGAATCAGGCCAAAGGAGGTGGGAATGAGGCTGACCAGTTAACTTGCCTCAGTGTTTTCTGCTTTTATATAATGTAATACATACTTAAAGATTCTACTTCTGATGTTCGAGCAAAACTAGGACCCTTGTTAAGTCGGGGGTTGACATAGCAGCCGGCACAGCGATTTCTCCAAGTAGCTCTTTATTGTGGTAAGCTGAAATAGAACTGGCTGAGAACAGCTCAGCCGGCCTGTATTTATAGGCAGCCGGCTGTCAACATTGTAACCACCACAGCCCAGAGTTCCCGCCTAAAATAACTGCCGCGGACCTGAGTGAAAACTATCTACAGACCTGAGTGAAAACTATATACAGTATCCCCCTGTTGGCCCAGGGGGAAACTACACTACATAACACCCCTCCCCACCGAGATAAGGCGTTAGTTACAATCGTAATGGTTTCCTTATATACAGCACTACGCGTAATGGTTCAATTAGGCACAAAAGCATATCGGTTACATTTCCCATACTTAGACCAACAGTGATACCTGTCCAACAACATAGTCCTTTAAATACGTTGGGCGCTTGGAAACTCTGCCAGACCGCCGGGGACTGGTAGCCAAGTCCGGAGGGCCACACAGTTCTCGCTGAGGCTGTGGTGCGACCCTAGGTGGCGTTGGAACCAACTCCCCTGGATCCGCTGCTGTGGGTGGAGCCTCCGCAAGTGGAGTGGTCTGAGTCTGTTCTGAAACGGCTTGGTTCGGCTCCACGCTGGCAGTTTGCGAGGAAGGTGTAGGTGGGGCCTCGCCATCTGTACGTGTCTCTTCTGGAGCCGCAAGCGCAGTTGGGGGCACCTCGGTAGTGTCCAAGTCCCCAACCCTGCGCCTAAGCTGGTCTATGTGCCGTCGCCACAAGCGTCCGTCTTCGAGTGCCACCTGGTACGAGCGAGGTCCAGTGACTCCCACTACTGTGGCTGGCACCCAAGGGATGTCCCCCACATAGTTCCGGGCAAAGACCTGGTTTCCTGGGACAAATGACCGTGGTGCATTGGCACAGCCTGGGGGTTCAGCCACGGCAAAGTCTGGGTGTAGCCGGTCGAGCGGTGACCTGAGGCGGCGGCCCATAAGCAGTTCAGCAGGACTCCTCCCTGTGGCCGCATGAGGGGTGATGTGTTGCACGAACAAGTATTCGGCGACCCGCTCATGCCAGTCTCCCCGGTCCAGGCGCGCCAGTGCCTCTTTTGTCGAGCGCACCATTCTTTCCGCTTGCCCGTTGCTGGATGGATGAAAGGGTGCCGTTAGGGCATGGCGGATGCCCAGTCCCAAAAGATACCGCTCAAACGTGCCTGACGTGAACTGCGGTCCGTTGTCAGAGACAAGGACATCAGGACACCCATGCGTTGCAAACAGGCCTCGCAGCACCCGGATGACAGCTTCGGTAGTGGTGGAGGGCATCAGGGCGACCTCCAGCCATTTGGAATAGGCGTCCACCACTACCATAAAGGTCCGGCCGTGAAAGGGACCAGCCAGATCGATGTGCACCCTCGACCAGGGTGTCTTTGGCGTCTCCCAGGTGTGTCCCTTAGCTGCCGGTGGTGCAGGCCTCGACTCCTGGCACGCTTGACAGGCGGACACCCAGGCAGTGATGGCATCGTCCATATTAGGCCACCAGACGTAACACCGAGCCAACGCCTTCATTTTGACAATTCCCGGGTGGCCAACGTGCAGAGCCTCCAGGACGCGCTGACGGAGTCCCTGGGGAATCACGACGCGGTCTCCCCACAGCAGGCAGCCGCGATGAGCTGAGAGTTCATGTTGTCTGGTTGCGAAGGGCTGGAACTCCGATGCAAAAGGCCCTTGTGGCCACCCCCTCCACACCCAGTTGAGCACCCGGCTGATGGTGCGATCCTGGGCAGATGCGGAGGCCACAGTGGCAGCCGATACAGGCGCTGCCGGAAGATCCTCAATCAGAAGGAGCGATGAAGCTGGAGCCGGGTCTTCCACAAATGCTGGAAGAGGGCAACGGCTGAGGGCGTCGGCATGGCCCATCGATTTTCCCGGGCGATGGATGAGCCGGTAGTGGTAGGCAGCCAGGAAAACAGTCCATCGCAGCATGCGTGGTGAGAGGACCGGTGGAGTTGGACGATCACCGGCGAGGAGGCCCAGGAGTGGCTTGTGGTCAGTGATGAGGTCAAAAGTCCTGCCATAGAGGTATTCATGGAACCTCTTCACTCCAGCCACAAGTGCCAATGCCTCCTTGTCGAGCTGGCTGTAATTCCGTTCCGTCGGAGATAGTGTCCTGGAAAAGTAGGCGAGCGGTGCTTCTCTCCCATCTGGAAAACGGTGACTAAGGACAGCACCGATGCCAAAAGGTGAGGCGTCGCAGGCAAGGACCAGCGGCCTGGATTCACTGTACTGTACCAGCACACTGTCTGAAGAAAGGAGAGCCTTGACCGCGTTGAAGGCCGCCGTCTCCCGATGACCCCAGGCCCAAGGCGTCTTAGTGCTAAGGAGTCGGTGAAGAGGCTCAGCCACTGTGGCTTTGTGGGGCAGGAACATGTTATAAAAGTTCAGCAGCCCCAGGAATGCCTGCAACTCCGTTTTGTTCTTTGGGGTGGGGGCCTGCTGGATAGCGCGGATCTTGGATGTGGTTGGATGAAGACCGGAGGCATCGATAAGATAGCCCAGGAACTCTACCTGTGGAACGGCGATCTGGCACTTCTCCCTCTTTACCTTGAGCCCGGCCTCCTGGAACCTGGTCAGCACGGCACGGAGGCGCTCGAACAGCTGCTGGTGTGAGTCTGCAGACACCAAGACGTCATCAAAATATGGTACCACGCCCGGAAGCCCTTGCAGGAGACGCTCCATAAGGCTTTGGAAGATGCCAGGAGCCACACTCACCCCGAACTGCAACCGGCGGCAACGGAATGCCCCCCGGTGGGTGACGATCGTCTGGGCTTCAGCAGTGGCATCATCGACTGGCAGTTGTTGATAGGCTTGGGCAAGGTCCAGCTTAGCGAAGACCTTACCCTCACCCAGGGAATGCAGCAGGTGTTGGACAACAGGAACCGGATAAGCATGCTGCTGAAGTGCCTTGTTGATCGTGCACTTGTAGTCAGCGCAGATTCTCACCGACCCATCTGGCTTGACAGGCGTGACGATGGGGGTTTCCCACTTTGCGTGGTCAACCGGCTCCAAAACTCCTTGGGCGATCAGTTTGTCCAGTTGTTCGTCCACCTTAGCCTTGAGAGCAAAGGGAACCCGGCGTGGCTTTAGCTTGATGGGGGCGACTTGTGGATCAAGGCTAAAGGAGATGGGCGTACCTGTATATTGGCCCAAGGTGCCGTCAAAAACCTCGGCAAAGTCTTTGACCAGACCCTCAGTCTCTGCGTTAGAGATGCAGTTGATGCCGGTGACTTCCAGGCCGAGGGCATCAAACCAGTCTAGCCCTAGAAGGCTTGGCCGCTGACCTTCGACCACCACCAACCGGAGCAGGCCCGAAAAATCCTTGAAGGCGATCCGGAACCGGCCAACGCCTACCACGGGAATGTCGTTTCCCTGGTAGTCTCTCAGGTGTACGCGGTGAGAGTCGAGTTGCCTTTTGGACACTCTGGGTACCAGTCTTTTGATGGTGCTCCATGACACGATGGACAGGGCAGACCCGGTGTCGATCTCCATGTCACATGGAGCTCCTTCAATGAGCACCGTGACGTTCAGCTTGCGTCGCGCAGTCGAGTCGGTTTGGCCAATCGTGGTTCCAGACGGGCAGCGGCAGTTGGTGAGAGCGAAACAACTTTCCTTGGCAGACTGGAGTGAAGACTTGGACTTGCGAGTCGATGAAGGGGGGGTGTCAGACGGAGCCGATCGGCAGACCTTAGCGATGTGGCCCCTTCTGGAACACTTCCTACAGATGGCGTCTCTGAATCGACACTTGGCACGGGAATGGTTGCCTCCGCAGCCAGCACATTCCGGTTGGCCCTTGGACTTCTGTTGGAACTTCCTGCGCTCCCGCTTTGTCTGGTGCACATCATCGTCTTCACTGGAGGATGCCTCCTCACTGCTGGCCTCTTCATGATGCACCGGAACTGGCTCCCTAGCAAGACGCGGGCTGCTGGACTTGCGGATCTCCTGGGCGGAGCGTTCAGCAGCTTCTGAGGCCACAGCCTCCTCAATGGCTTTCTGTAGCGTGAGGTCTGGCTTGGCTAGGAGGCGCCGTTGCAGATGGATGTCCCGGACCCCGCAGACGATTCGATCCATCAGGGCATCGTCTAAGTCTCGGAACTCACAGTGCATTGCAGCCTGTCGCAGGGCGGTGGTGTAGTTGTTGATTGACTCCCCCTCTGCCTGGTTCCGGTGGTAGAACGCATGGCGGGCAGCAATCTTGGACGGCTTTGGTGCGTAGTGGTTGCGG
Organism: Podarcis liolepis; assembly: GCF_965112155.1. NCBI lineage: Eukaryota > Metazoa > Chordata > Lepidosauria > Squamata > Lacertidae > Podarcis > Podarcis liolepis. The sequence goes on along the minus strand of NC_139571.1, from coordinate 12,356,335 downwards.
AGCTTCTCTTGGATCGTGTCCCATGGTGTTGCCTGGACTGCTTCAGGCGCAACCAACGCTCGGGCCGTCTCAAACACTTCAGGCCCACAGAGGCTGAGGAATAGGCCCCGCTTCCGATCCTTTGATACTGCTGTCAGCTCGTTGGCTTGGAGGTAGCAGTCGAACCGAGCGAGGTAGGAGTCCCATGATTCAGAGGCTGGCGCAAACGGCGGTAGAGGCACAAGTGAAGCCATGATTCCGATGCCGGCGTGAAGGGCGATGGATGGAACACAGTGCTCTAGCCAGAACAGTCAGCTCTGAATGGGTTCTGCTGCCCAGTGATTTCGCTCAGTGATTTCGCTCTGTGATTCAGCTCAGTGATTCAGCTCAGTTCAGAGGCTGGCCGCATCTGGCTGTGCTCTGATGTCCATCCATCCCATCCTCGTCGCCAGTGTTAAGTCGTGGGTTGACATAGCAGCCGGCACAGCGATTTCTCCAAGTAGCTCTTTATTGTGGTAAGCTGAAATAGAACTGGCTGAGAACAGCTCAGCCGGCCTGTATTTATAGGCAGCCGGCTGTCAACATTGTAACCACCACAGCCCAGAGTTCCCGCCTAAAATAACTGCCGCGGACCTGAGTGAAAACTATCTACAGACCTGAGTGAAAACTATATACAGTATCCCCCTGTTGGCCCAGGGGGAAACTACACTACATAACAACCCTGGTTTGAACAAATTAACACATGACCCTTATGTAATATTTTTTAAAAACTCCAACTTGTCATCATGTTCCGCAGTACTCGCGTTCAGTAGGGGGCCACACCAACTGCGGCATTAGGTATGGCCGGCTGGCCCAGGTGAGCTGTTTAATGGAGGGGAGGTACTGTGAAGCCCTACCCCCTCCATTAAACGTGGAGAGGTGGGACTCAAGAGGGAAAAGGAAGGGCTTGGAGCAAACTCGGGGGGGATAGGGGGTGGCTGGAGGCACTGGATGAAGAGGAGTGCGGGGGGAGCACACCGCCCCCGGCAGCGTGATCCCGGTGGGATGCTATTGAGGCTGCCCCCTGCCTGCACTGGGCGCCACATCCCCAGGACAGGCGCCGCCCCCCCCGCCCCCACCTGTTTTCTGCCCCCCGGTGCCAGAGCATGAAGCTCCGCCACTGACTGGAGGGTGGAGGAAGGGGTGGGGAAGGGTAAAGGAGTAGGTGATGGTGGCAAGCAGAGCGGCAGCACCTAGTTACAGTGGTACCTTGGGTTACAGACGCTTCAGGTTACATACACTTCAGGTTACAGACTCCAGTATCCCTGAAATAGTACCTCGGTTTAAGAACTTTGCTTCAGGATGAGAACAGAAATCTCACAGCGGCGGAGCAGTGGCAGCAGGAGGCCCCATTAGCTAAAGTGGTACCTCAGATTGAGAACCGTTTCAGGTTAATAACGGACCTCCAGAACAAATTAAGTTCTTAACCCAAGGTACCACTGTATTAATATTTTGTCAAATAACTTCCACCTCTAATCGCATTTTTAGCTTGGCTTAGTGTCAAATTCTGAGTAACTCAGCCACGCATAGGCTTCTGGCAAATGATAAAAAATGTGCTAATGCAGTCCTTGAGGTTAGCTATTTACAAGTATCTCCTTCTTTGCTGAATCCGTTTCTCTGGTAATTAAATATTATATCTCCTACACAGAATTATTTTCTCTTTAGGCTTTTGTTGAATAAAAAGAACACTGATCCACATTTCCAGCAAGTCAGCATTAAATTCACCGCTGTTAGCAGTGGGAAGGCCATTTAGACTCTGCTCAAGTTGCACAGATGCATGCCTGCTCTAGAAAGATGTGGATGGCAAGTGGATATTTCTTATGCACCTTTGGCTATGTGTTTTCCCAGTTCCTTGGGGTAAAGTCTGCAAGCTGCATAGAGCTCCCTCAATAATTGAGAAGCAGCTTGGCATGGGCAAGGCATTTCCAAGACCACAATGCAGCCAGCCTTCTAAAAAGGAAAAATAAAAGTTTAAAATAGAGAGGGGTAGGCAGGCAGCATTTGTGCTTATTTTATGCATTTTATATCTCTCACTATTTTTTTTGTCTAAGCCATGAACAATAAAATTGCATGAAATAACAAAAAGTTCAGCAATCAAATAAACTTATAATGAAAAAGTTGACCACAATCCTGGAAAAAGGTGGAAAACAAAACAACAAAAGCAACATTGATATATTACATTGAGTTTATTTGCTTATGTATTCAAATACGAAAGTACAGTATGAACTGTTTGCATAGTTTAAGTATAATAAGATGGTTGTAATGGATAAAAGAACGAATGCTTGAAGCAGTTATAAATGAAGAAGTTCCTCTTTTTTTGGTGTCTGTGCTGAAATTTGTAACTTGTATAGCTATGAAATGATACAACAAAAAGTAATTTGTGCACAATAGAAAGTAAAAGGTAAGGTAAAGGACCCCTGGACGGTTAAGTCCATATAGGTGAACATGTATGCATACTGCAACTGATCCTTCTTATCAGGGCTCCCAGAAGAAGTCTCCCAGTTGCTCAGGGCCTGGAGTAGCTAGCACAGTCAATCTTATTGCCACTGTGCTCTTTCAATTGAACAGAACATTGCCCTGGGATCAACAGGGCTTGATGCTCCACCGCTCTTCTAAAGTGGACTTGTGATCCAATCTGGATACACTTTAGTCAGAACGGGTGAGTCCATTTTGGAATCCAAGTTCTGCAGATCCCTCTTCCACAATTTCCCATCTCTATGCAAGTGGGGGGAGGGGATTAATGGATTGTCTTTGTTTTTGTTATGTATTTTGTTTTGTTTTTAATCTCATATTTTTCTGTTGTGATCTGCCCTGAGATCCATGGATGAAGGACAGTATACAAATTTAATAAATGAAATAAAATTCCAGCCCACTACCACGTAAGAACTGGATTTAAATGCCTTCCAAACAAGTTGTTACAAACTTGGCAACCACTAGAAAAGAGGAGTTCAGCTCAGTCTTCTCCCCAGGAACTGTTTCTTAACTGTTGCCCTCAATGACAGCTTTTCCTCAATTTGCATCTTGATTCTGCTCCTTAAATGGGAAACCTTTGTATTTATGGGGTTGCTGGATAATCCACATCAGTTGCACTCTAGGATGAAAACTCAATCCCTTGCTGTAAATGCAATATAAAATTTCTGGATTTTTATTAGCAATATGCTGTTTCCATGTCGACAGTCACTTTGAAAATTCATTGAGGACACTTTTCTATATTTATTGGAATATGAACCATCCTTACAAATTTTTCGCTAACTTGCCAACTTTTAACTCCTTCCTAATTGCCACATATGGTGAAACTGTTGGCTCTGACTCATTTGCTGCTGCTTTTTATCTACTGGTATATTGATTTTTCTTCCAGTAGGTGTTGTTAAAATCATAATTCTCTTTGTGCAGACAACATGTTGGAGACAAGGAGAGCAAATCAATCCTAGGTCAAGATATTACATCTTGTTAAGGTAAAGGTAAAGGTACCCCTGCCCCTACGGGCCAGTCTTGACAGACTCTAGGGTTGTGCGCTCATCTCACTCTAGAGGCCGGGAGCCAGCGCTGTCCGCAGACACTTCCGGGTCACGTGGCCAGTGTGACAAAGCTGCTCTGGCGAGCCAGCGCAGCACACACGGAAACGCCGTTTACCTTCCCGCTAGTAAGTGGTTCCTATTTATCTACTTGCACCCAGGGGTGCTTTCGAACTGCTAGGTTGGCAGGCGCTGGGATCGAGCAACGGGAGCGCACCCGGCCGCGGGGATTCAAACCGCCGACCATGCGATCGGCAAGTCCTAGGCGCTGAGGTTTTACCCACAGCGCCACCCGCATCCCTTATTACATCTTGTTAGTATCCCATAAAAACACTGGGGCTGGAAATAGAAAGGCATACAGCAAAAAGCCAAAAATGTGAAATAATTGGCACGAAGGAGGTCAACCCTGTTCCACCATACCCTGGGACAGACTCATAGACTTTGGGCACTTCCAGATTAGCTATTTTCTGGTGGGATTCCATCACATACTGTTCTATCTAGCCCTGACCTGGCACCAGACATGAGGTCCTTGAAGGATCAACCAGATACCCCAGGTCAAGAACTTTGAGGAGCTAGGAGGGTCCTGTGAAACCAATGCCAAGTATGCCCTTGAGGGGTCCTCCAGGTTGGGACCTGCTGGAGAACTCCTGGAGCTATCAGAGGAGGAGGTAGCACCACCCATCAGTTCTCAAGAACACTGGCGCTAAAATATTTGGGTCAAGGCTAAAGAAAACATTACAGTATGCATCTGTGGACTCAAAATCAGTGGTCTACTGATGAGTAAGGGGTATACACATGAATATGCAACTAACATCAGCTGTGGTCAGGCTGTGGTCCAGGAGGCCAGAGTACATAATGTCTCCTTCCCGAGTCTTTCATTTGCTGGAAACAACACAACCTTGTTTCTAAGTCTAGTTCCCACGGCTTGATGAACTTATGATACTAATCTTGGACTGTTTCCTAGACCGATTCCCTGTGCTTGACCTTGGTTTGTTTGGACTGTGCTGCACCACCAACCCTGACTATTCTGTTGACTAATTTGGTGAAAGGCTTATGCCTCCTGGGATTGGGACCTTAGCCCCTGAGGATATGCACTGTTTTTACTGATGTCATTGTTACTGAGGATTTGTCCTCTTAATGGTGTTGCATTAGTCACAAGTGCTCCCACATTAAAGTTGATTTGTACTTTTAAAACTGATGAGATGGTCACATGGCATAAGTAGCAATCTGTGTGTGATCCATAACTTTTGGCACATATCATTAAACTTTTCATACCAGCAATGTTCCCTTTTTTTCTTTTTTAACTACTGATGTGCTATGGTACTATGGCAATGTGCCGAATTGAAGTTGCTTCTTTGTGAAATAGCTACTCCCACATGCTTCCTGTTGATGCTGTTTTTGTGGAACCGAGTGAAGGTTTAGCACAGTAATCACAGCCTGAATATTAAAACTGTAAAAGTGGAAGTATGGTGCTGGCATGCTGCCATTCTGCAAATAACTTGTACTTAAAAGGGGGATGGGGGAGAGATAAAATTGCTGCCCACCTGCTCTTTTTTGCTGCTTGCTGGCAGCTATGGTGGTTCCACTTGTGTCGGGGGGGGGGGGTCAAAGGGAAGCTTTGTGACTGGCTCAGCCTCTTAAGGTTCTGTTTTGCTCAGAGATGGGTGTATGCTTAAACGCAGAACAATGTGATGGCTGTGTGTGTGCAGAGCAAGAGAGAAACTAGAGAGGTGATTGTGTGCCACTGCAACACAGAGGCAACTGACGATTTATGTATTTTCCTCCTTCTTTCCCAGCTCCCTTCCTTCCAGATGTCAGATCTTTGCCCAGCTACAGGGCACAGGGAGGGAAGAAGAAATCAGTCTTCTTGCTGCAGACTGAGAGAAAAGAACAGCTGTGCTACTGCTGGTGCTTGGAAAAAGCAGTGATATGGCAGCACCGTATCATACAGCACATCTAACTTCTACTTTTGTAGAGGGGGAGGGTCAATAGAGTGGATGGTGAGGGTGCAAAAAATGGCCTTGGAATTGCTGGAGGATGCCAGTGCAGAGTTAATAATGCAGGAGTATTGGAAAACATTAATGTAGCAGGAGGAGGATCAGATAAATACATTATAAATCCACATTGAAAGTGTATAATGCTTATTGCTGCATAAACCTGGTATAAGACATCTGTCTGGAGTTGCTCAGACTGGCAAATTCAGGTTGTGCAACTCAAGCTGTTTGGGAGGTTGCATGCAACAAGTCTGCTTCCCCCCAAATTCAGACTTCTCGCACATCATCAAACCTCCCCGCAAGCCAATTGGAAAATGGCCAATATCATCTATTCCTGCAAAAAAATCAGGATGTATGTTCAATAAACAGATATTCTGGAAGTGCCCTTACAAAAGAGAGGAAATCATTTTTTAAAAAAATGGCTGAATGAGTTGGATAGCAGTGGTTCATTGCAGAAATCAAGCTTTATGAATTAAATTTTTCATATGCTACATTAAAGGCAGATGGAATGGACTCCACAAAAAATAATCTAGGGTTCTTCTAGAATTCTCATGTGATGGGATTCTGTGCAAGCAGAAAACGGCTACATATTCATAACTGATCTACAAATTGTTGCAACAGATGAGCTGTTTGGATAGAAACAGGCAGGTTAATCCAAACAGAGATGCAGGCTGAGATTCACTTAGACAGTCACCCCTCCTGCCTTGTGTGTTTCTCATTGGAGCTTTTTACACTCCCTCCACACATACTTTTGAACAGTCTCTTCCCACTACGGGTTAATCACAGACTGCTGTGAGAATATGCCTCAGTTTTAAAGGAATTTTATTGCTTGGGATGATGGAGCGGCATTAGAAAAGTACAATTCTAAAAGCCCACTTGGGGCTGCAGAATTGGTAGTCATGTGGTTCTTGGAATCTTAGCCATAATTAGTTTCCTCCTCCCTACAGTCTGATTTCAGGTAACAGCTAATTAAAAGGCAAAGGATGCCATCTGTTAAAATGGAGCTTGAGGAAATTGCTCAGCTTCGACGAAGTATCAAAGACCAAATGAAACCTCTGCAATATCACAGTTGTTATGATGGCTTTCTAACTTGGTTATACTTTTGTTATAAAGCATAAAATGTTAAGGTGGCACAACCAAATAAGCAATACACAGACATAACTAAATATCATCTTAGGACTGTTTCTTTAAATGAACTCTGCTTTAAAAATATTTGTATTTATGTTAGCTATTTGCAATGTCTGAAAATCTAGCTGGGTCATTCCTTGAAGCTGGATTCTCATTTACAGGAAGCAACTATTTGCAGTAATGCACATTGCTGCTTGTGGAGGAATTCTAGGCTGTAAAATGAACCAGAAAATACTTCTGTCTTTCCACAGAGCTTAACGTCAGGCAGATCTACTAACAGGATCTTTTTTTCAGGAGAGAACACGAGCAGCAGTACTTCTGGATTTCTTATACGCTGAAGTATTTCAGTTTCTTGTATCACAAGAGCCTAATAACCGAATGTGCCCATTATTTTTTTTAAAATGAGACAATATGGAGAACAAAAGACCTTGACAGCAATTTGTCTCATTTGATGGGTATATCATCTATCTCATACATTATTTCAATTAAATCAGAAAAATATTCTTCTATACACTTACCTCTTTTTGACGGTACTTAATTGCCAGTTTGAGTCTTGCAAGTTCATTACCATTCTGCTCTTCTATTAGACTGTTATCATCTCTGTAGTTAAGAATAATTTCAAGTTCCCTGGAACTCCGTGTCTGATCCAAGAGGTCTTTTGCAAATTGCTTGCATTGCTGTGATAGTTCTTCATATTCAGATTTAAACTCATTCTCCACTTTGCTCAGTTCCTGAAGTTCCCAACTTAATTGGAAAGCTGTAAGAAAAGGATCCTCGCTTGACAGGGAAATCAAAGATGGACTTGAAAGAGCTCTGTAGATATTGAGCCTGGATCGGGAATGGCGAAGGCTGTCCACATCTGAGCTAGAGACACACTCCACACAGTTACAGCGGACTTCATGCGGTCTGGGAACAGAAACACCTTTCTGTACTAAAAGTTTTACGATCTCATAATTGTTTGTATGGGCAGCCAGGATAATGGGTGTGATGTCTGGTGTAAACTCTGAGAATTGTTTATCCAAAAGGATGGGTGGTACCTGTGGGAAGGAAAGCGAATACAGTTATATTGGATAGGTGTTATCTGTGGCTCAAGGTACAAGATATCAAGGTATAATCATACAAGGACTTATCCTTTTGGGTAGTACAAACCCATCCAGAACACAACTGAACTGGATAGATTACCTACCTGCCAACAACATCTCCATCTTATCTGACCTACACTTTATTTGCTGCCCTCCAGTGACTCAGCCATTGATTAAGCTCTTCCAATGTACTGCCTGAATCTGATGAAAATGAGAAATACAGCTGGGTGCTATCCACATGCAGATGATACCAAACCTTGCGCAATCTGGTTTCCTGACCACATGGAAGCCTATGTGCACACATCTCTATGTAAGGAGGCTTTCTCTTTGCAGACATCTTCAGTCAAATGTGTGGCAGGATCTATGGCCCTGAGGTCGGGATGTCCTGCTTCCCCTTTTCATATATTGCTAACATCTAAAAGGCTTGCTTTCACTGGGGAGAATCTATCCCAGTCTTAAATGAAACAAGAGAGTGAGGGGAAAGACGCTAGGCTGGCTGCTCTTTTATTCCTCAGTTTCAATATTTTTGCATTCCCTGTTTGTTCACCTTCTTAGTGTCGCCGTAATTATTTCTGAGATATCATTACCTTCCTCCCCCAAAAAGACAAATGCTTGTTTTGTACTTCTTATTTACCTGCTGTAATACTGTATATAGTCTGGAAACAAGTATTGTCTCCTGGTAATGCTCCTACCATTTCTATAAGGAAGAACAGAACCTGGCTTTGCCTTTTTACAGTAATTGCTCCTAACAAGTGATGAGAGAAATAAAACAGCGTGAGGAGGGTTTTTGTTTTGTCAGTAAATACAGAACAGAGGAGACTTGATACGTTATAGAAGCAGCTATTTATAGTGCACAGGTGCTATTTTTAAATCACTTACTGATGGTGTGAATATGAAATGATTCTCATAGATACAATCCTGCATTTCCCTCACTATTTGTTTGAATGGACCTCTGCCCAGTCATGACAGAATTCCTTTCATTCCTTTTCCATACCTGAAAATCCCCCAACCACTCCCAATTAAACTTAGGCTGGTTCTTAGATAAATTCGCTTTAAATTCAGCTATTTCTCCATATTTGTAAGCATTTGCTTCCATTCAGGACCTTCAACTTATAGTTTCTTCTTGTCTCACTACTGTTACTAATGGTTCAAGAAATACTATCAATGAACTAGGGCGGGAGTAGCTTTGCCCTGTTCCTCCTTCTATCTTGGAAATTTCCCTTTTATTAGGAACATTGGTGCTGGCATGGTGTATATCATATCCACCCATTTACATAGGATAAATCTTTTAAATATGACTTAAACTTTCCTTGTATCTAAAAGAAAATGCAGGCAGCTGCCATAAATTTTCAATTGCATAAAAGATAAATAACTGTTCGTATTTGTTTGCCTTTTAAAAAGGCTTGTTTTGTCTTTTTGAATATATTTTTTAACACTTTAATCATCTTGTTAATGCTGACATTAGTGTTTTATAGTCAAAATGTGAAAGCGTTTTTATCCCCCCCCCTTTGTGAAGAGAGGGAGGCACTGTGGCTTCCTCAGAGCTCTGGTGGGCAAATGGGGCATCTAGATGTGCAGATGAGTATTCTGGAAGTGGGTGGACTAAGAATGCCAATGGAGAATTGGTGACTGATTGGCAGAGAAATAAAGCAACAGAAGCTTGCATAGGCAGTGGGGTCCTGAGCAGGAAACAAAAGAAGCCAAAATGGAAAATAAAGGCACAGGAAAGCAAGAGAGAGAGATCAGCAGAAGGAAAGCAAGCAAGCGAGTGAGGACAAGGGTTGGAGACAAAGACAAAGAAGAGGTATGCTGGGGTTCTGAAGGTACTTGGCATCCTCAAGCTTTGGGGAAGAACGAGAAAATGCCTCACACCCTTTTTGCATGAATGAATTGTCCACTCCTGTGGTATAACACCCACCCATCTAGATCATTAGTTAATGGTTCTCCTATTCATTCTACAAAGCTTGTAGAGTGTTCAGTTATTAATCAGTCTGGGTCTGGTGCTTTGGTTGCTTTTAATTCTTTAATTGTCTGTACAATTTGTTGGCATCCAGCAGTCTCAAAAGACAGTGGAGTGCACCTCCAGGGATGAAGTCATACTGTTGTGTTAGCAGCACCAAAGTGAACTCCCTGAGGCATAAGCCTGGGCAGTGAGTATGGAGATACTGGGCTGCCCAGACAACAGCTCCCCTCTTGGCCTTGCTGATGTGGTCCAAAGGAAAGTAGAAAAATACGTTTGGCACAAGCTTAGTGGCAGGAGTTGCTGGAAGGAGGCATACAAGGCACCATCAAACCATCTTAGGGGCTACACTCTGGATTGGTGTAGGGTTTACTCCTTAGTCTTTTCTTCTCCCAAAGATGTCCCACAAGGCAGCAGAGATTTAGGGTCAGAGCTTTGCTTCTCCTAGAAGGGCTACCTTCCCAGGTTGACAAGCCCCATCTGCCTCTCACTTTCCTCTACAGTTTGTGTAGAAACCACCTTCTTGACCATTGCGCCCACTATTGGTCTTGTCCACTCAATCCACCAAAGCCTGTCTTCGAATGCAGAGGAAGTCCTTAACTCACCAAGGATTTAAGAGTCATCAGCTGCCCTAACATGGTTTAGCAGGCCAGTTGAAGCCATTTCCTGGGGTGTGGCCACTGTCACATGCTGACAGCTTCTAGGAGCCACAGGTGAGAGCTGAGTGGAGAGTGGGGACCAAAGGTGAGCAAACTACCGCCCCCCCCCCAAGGTACTTCCCCTCCTCTAACATCCCATGCATCCCATTGCCTGTACAGGCATGTTTTATTAGGAGAACTTTGAACTGAGATGCTGGTAAACTTTCATGGGGACTTCTTTTAAAATGCAAACTGATGAGGGCATGTGGAGAACTATGTTTAAGATTAGGAAAAAATGAGAAAGTGAGAGAAACCGACACTGACATATTCTCTTATTCTTACTCACATTCTAAGATTCTGACCTCTTATCATTGAACTCAAACTTCTCCTGTTTGTTTATCTTGTGCAAAAGAGTGCCCAATACAACCCAGGTTACTTTGAGGGCTATACAAGACAGTCTTAACATTATGTAGGCTGGGCACAGCTTTATAGGTCTGAGATAACAGATTTTGAAATTAGCAGCTGCCCTGCAGTTTGTTACATTTACCCTCCATACAGGTTCAATAGCTTTGAAAAGAAATAACGGAGCTAAATAAAAATAGGTTTTCCATTTCTGTTATCACTTCTTGCACCATAACAAAGGGTCCTATTTTTCTTAATACCATAGAATTGTAGAGTTGGAAGGGACCTGGAGGATCATCTATTCCCCTGCAATGCAAGAATATGCAGCTGTCCCTTTTGAGGATCAGGCCTGCAAACTTGGTGTTATGAGCACCAGACTCTAATCAACTAAGCTAGGTTTCCTACACTGGGCTGTTCTTGCCAAGAAAATATCTCCGAAGCTGTGGATCATTTTACATCCTCTCCCTGGCCTGAGTTTTGGTTGCCCCTGATTTCCCTGATGCCTCTATAGTCTTGCAAAGAGTTAAGTCTTCCATCAGGTGCATATCACTGTATACTGTGTCTCCATGAGGAGCTCCTTGGGGGAAAAATAAAGGTCTCTTATGAACGGCTCAACTGTTTCTCTAGACTTCTGAGCTCTTTGATAAAAGCAGGCCCTCTCAAAGAAGACTGTTGGCTCATAGTCAGCAAAAGTAAATTTTTATAATTTATAAATGTTGCTGGCTTTTTGCCTGTAACATAAAGAAATGAACTTCGGTTCAAAATTCCTTTGCTGTGAGGCAAAAAGAAGCATTCCCCCCCCCCCCCCTGTTCATGGCATACTGCAGGGTTACTAAAGCTGAAGGTGTCTGACACACTGCATGTGATTTGGCTTGTTTTTCAAAGCTCTACAAGTTTGAAACTTAACTTCTCTGGCACCATACCAGTGAAGGTCATAGAACATCAATCAGCCATGTTCTTCACTGTCTCAAAGGAACAGGGACAAAAGAACAAAAGGAAATTCTCATCTCAGTCAAAACTGCACCTTGACCAAGCCATAGAATGGTAATTTCTCCTCTCAGTTAACAATGCAAGTCTTTCTCCTCATTATATTTCCCTTTGAAACAATGCAGATTAGAGAAATGTTTTTGGGAAACTGTGAGTGAGGACTGTGTCAACTCTCATGCTCTGTAAGTTGTCAGAAAGTTGTTATGGCATTTCAGAAATCATGGTAAAAAGAACCAATGTGTTCAACCTAAATGTAAAGATATAGGGAAAAGAACACACTCCCCCTAGTGGTGGAAGAAAGTACAGAGCAAAGTAGCATCTGAACCCAGCATGCCACACTTACTTGAATGGATAGAGTTGAACTCTATGTTTTAACGTAACTACTAGAACAAAGTTGTTGTTAATTTGTACTGTATATAAACAGTACAGTCATACCTCGGGATAAATATGCTTCAGGATAAGTATTTTCAGGTTGTGCTCCGCGGCGACCTGGAAGCAACGGAGCACGTTACTTCTGGGTTTCGCCGCTCGTGCATGCGCAGATGGTCAAAATGACATCATGCGCATGCGCGGAAGCGGCGAAAGGCGACCCGCACACATGCAGACACACAGTTGCATCTTACGTTCTGTTCAGGATGCGAACGGGGCTCCGGAACGGATCCCTTTCGCATCCCGAGGTTCCACTGTACTGCCCTTCATCCAAAGATCTCAGGGCAGTTCACAACATAAAAATACAGGATAAAAGCACAAAATAAATAGTAGTGGACCATAGCCCATGGTTTGAGAAACACTATTCTCGGGGTTTTGTGATAGTGGCATAAGCGGTAGGGGTGACAGTGAAGCCTGAATATTGGAGAGGTTGGGGAGCCAGAAAGGCCCTGGGTTGTCATTGGCTCAGCTGCTCTAATTCTAGAGAAGGTCAGGGCAGGCAGAAAATCCTTAAGCAAAGAGGAGGAGTAGAAGAGGCAGAAGCCTAGAAAAGAAAGAATGAAAGGGGAAGGATGTAGAAACATGAGTGGGAAGAGAAACTGGGAGAAAAAACAAGCTGAGGAGGGATGCACAAGGCTGGGTACCACAGAGTTCAGCACATTGCTTCACAGATTTGAAGTATCGGGCTGCAATACTTCTAGTCAGGTTGTAACATGTTTGGCAACAGCTTATGATGGGATTCTTCTCCCTCTTGCTTTTGCCTTTTAGGACAGATGTTTCCATTTGTAAGGTTAAGGGTCAATTAATGTTTTAGACTCAATATAGGAGCAGAAATGAACCCTGAGACTAGTTTGGAATAACATTCTAAGTTGGGAACCAAAACATTCCATGTTGGTTTACAAGTTTAGAACTCACCATCTGATATTTGTGTGATGCCTTAGTTGAAAATTTAAGACCTTAGGATTGTAAAAATATAGACTTCTAGTGTATTATGCCTGCTGTAACTTTGCAAATCATAATACTGACAAGGGATTGAATCACTCAGTATTTGCACAGCAAACCATTATAAGCAGTATATAAACCTTGATAAACTACTGTAAATGCCATTTGTCAATTGTATTCCTAATTATTTTCTTCTTTACCTTGCTCCATTTCAGTGTATTGTTATTTCAACCAGTATGAACATAAAATATTCCTTTCTCCCTTCTGGTCATAATAATGCATTAAATTACAGACTGGTCAGCACATTGCAATGTGAGTTGGTATACTGTGGTTGCCATGGGTGTAAGCAAGAAAGTCCTTGGTTGAAATGTCAGTTGTTGATGTAGTAGTAGAAGAAAAGTCTCCAAACTTTTTTCTATGGACACATTTAGAAATCTAAGGAACTGTTACAGGCACACCACAAAATAGTAGCAAATGTCATCCACCTCTCCTAAAAAGCCCTGGGCACCACCCAAAAGCAAAACTGAATAAATTCCAGATTTTAAAAAATGAAAGGGTCATCACCATAGTCACCATATTGGGGATTCCAGAATTATAAACTCACTAGTGAACTGCCATGAGATCTTATGATGAAGGGCAGTATATATAACAACAACAAACAACAACAACAACAATAGCAGCAGCCTTGGAAAAGACACTAGCTCTCAGCCCCCACTCCCACTCCCACCTTTAGTATTGAGTTAATATAGGTTTTTTCTAAAGTTAATTTTTAGCATATATTTAATGTGTACATTCTCCTAGGAGCTTACAGCAGCATACAGGTCTTACTCTCTTTTATCTTAACAATATCCTTGTGTGCTAGATTTAGGCTGAGATGGTGCTGCTGACCAAAGATCACTCAGTATTTTTGTTTCACATTTAGCCTGAGGGTGGTTTTGTGCAAATTAGTTTCCCTCACCGTGGTGTTTGGTTGGTTCTAATAAATCAAAGGTATTGTGTGAGTTCTGCTTTCAGGATATGCAGATCATCAAGGAGATTATGACAGCAGAGAACAAAGTGGACCCACATGAAGCAAGCAAAGGCAACATTGGGACAAGCAATCTGGTTAGTACAACCAATCCAATTTATTCAAAGAAGTGAATCACACCACACTAGACAGGGCAGCAGAAAAACTAGCCTACAGCAAGAACCAGAGTAGTCCATCAATATTTCTAACTACGGTAACATCTGCATAATGAACTAGTGCTATGAGAAAAGGAAAAAAATTATCCCCTTTGACAATCCATCTTTAGTCACAAAGTGATAGCTGGGTTCTCAAACCTTTACTTGAAGTAGACAAGAACCACAGGCACAGTTTAGCCCTAAATTAGTTTGAGGTGCTCAGTTTGTTGAATTGTTTGCATAGACAGTAATTCTGGCAGGCAACTGACTACACTGAGAACTAGAGTACTAATCTGATTGGCTTCAGGTTTATGCATGGGTTTTTTCCCATACAGAGAAACTTGTTAGTTTTAGCAATTCTTGCAAGTCCACCCGCCTCGCAAAATTGACATAGACCCTGGAGCTCTCATTATCTTGGAAATTTCAGGAAAGCAGCTACAGGCAGCTAAAGGTATATTTGAGTGCAGAATGAAGACTGAAAACAGTTTCCCTTCTCCCTGTCTGTGTAATGTTGCTAAACAGTTTGACATCTCTGCCTTTGTCACTTGCAGCAGAGTAATTCCACAAGCAAGGGAAATACAAGTTCTGAACCATGTGCTTTAATTCTGTGCATAGTAGACATTTAAATAATTCAAGCTTCAAGAGGTCAAATTTCTACAGAAGAGGTGCTGTAGAAATGTAGAGTCATGATTTGCCCAGGAGATTGTGATGCAATATATAGCATATAGACTATTCCCAAAGTCTTGTAGGAGGAGCATAGCGAAAGAAGGCAAATGCATTGTCATTATTTATGTGTCCATGTTCATACATCTGCTGAATTTAAATGGGTCTGTATATCTGGATGTGACTCACAGTCTCCTCAATTATGATTGTTTCCCTGGCATAACATCATAAATAAAGACCTATCTGTCTTAGTGTGAAGGGGGAACGTTATTGACATTCCAGAGAGCATTCTCAGATAGGTTTGTCAGAATGAAGTGTTCTTGTTTTGCTTACAATATTTGCAGTCACATTCTTCTAAAAAGGAAGGCTGAATTGAAATACAGAGTGGAGAAGCAAATAAATCCTGTTTGGTATTCAAGATAAGGGAGATCAGGGGCACAGAGTTATGCCTCAGTCCCTCTGGTGCATCCCTTTTGCCCTGTTTATAGCCCTCCATGAGTTGGAGGGCAAACCTCTAAAGCAGGGGTTCTAAACTGTGGAGGGAACCTCTAAGAATATAGCAGGTGCCCCGTTTCACAATTCTGCCCTCAAGCACATGGAGGGCTGAAAACAAGAACATGACATGGTGGAGGGAGGTGGAGCTTCAAAATGTTGTCCCAGTTCTCCCTCATGCCATTATTACTGCAGAAGCACACATATAAGGCTTTAGTCTTTCACCCCAAGGTGTCTGCGGCTGTCTGCAATTTTTCTAGCAATTTCCAAGATGGTTGTGGAAGCTGATTTGAGGGTAATCACAATTATGGAGGGAGCCTGTGTGGGCATCTGTATTATGTGTGCACCAGGTAACATGCTCAGCAGCAATTTCTCATGGTGGTTAGGAAAAATGCCATTAAGATTAAAGCAATCATTGCTGACCATATGCATAATTGCCCAGTCTACATCTGCATTTATTCAGTTTCAACTATATACTGCAGCTGATTCATGTAGCCAAAAATATATAGTGGTACTTAGGGTTAAGAACTTAATTTGTTCTGGAGGTCCGTTCTTAACCTGAAACTGTTCTTAACCTGAGACACCACTTTAGCTAATGGGGCCTCCCACTGCCGCTGTGCCACCGCTGCACGATTTCTGTTCTCATCCTGAAGCAAATTCTTAACCTGATGTACTATTTCTGGGTTAGCGGTGTCTGTAACCTGAAGTGTCTGTAACCTGAAGTGTCTGTAACCCGAGGTACCACTGTATTGTGCAAATCAGCCTTTAATTGATTAGCAAATGTAGGGCTCTTTTGGAAGAAAATTCTCTTTGTTTACTGTGCCTATACAATAATAATCATCATCTTAAATTTCTTCATTTCTATTTTTTTCAAAATATTTTCCTCTGGTAATCATCCGCAAAAGTAGCACCAGAGGTATACTGTTTCTGAGCATATTGATTCATTTAGCTTCTCTGGCTAGTAGCCACTAACTGTCCTCCACCTGCTTTTTAAATTATTAAATTATTATACATTAAATTATTAATGTGGCTATGTTTTTGGACATCACTTTAAAAAAGGCTAAGGCAAGATAAATTTGTAGAAGGTTGGCAGATATCTAATGAATATAGCAAGGGGTTAAGTTTAATTCATAAACCTGACAGTTCAGAAGTCAGGTTTGACGAGGATAGGTGATTTTTTATTTAATACTAGAGGTTGCACGCCTGCCAACTCCAGTTGCCAATCCTCTTGCCATTCCCCACATTAAACCCCTAGGGCTTGCCCCTCTCACCCCATGCAACTGTAATGCTTGCTTTTCACATTCTTAAGCCCATGTCTATTTTATTGCCCCACCAACCCATGCCCCCTTCTTCCTCACTTTTGTGCAACACCCCCACCTCCTTTTACACAAGCCACCTTCATGGTGACCTCCTGCACCTTCCTCTTCTTGCACACTGCAATGAATACTAACCAACCTTTTCACCTTCTGCCCAATTATCCCCTCCTATGCTGCAGACCCTTTCATGGCCCTGATTTCATCTCCACCCCCATTCTTGTGTCTTCTACTCCCTTTTTCCAACCTTCTTTGCACCCCCCATTTTCACCCCTTTCCCTTCTCCCCCTTCTGCTAGCTTTCTCAACTCTTCCTTCCACGTACATCATCCCTGTTTCTATGCCTTCTCTCTCCTGTTCTGCAACCCCTTTGCTCACGTACAGCATGATCTATGTTACTGTATCTGTAAGATTAATAGAATCTTAAAAGCAAGGCTGTTTGTTAGCTTGTTCAGTTAGAGGTTAAGTTCAGTTGATGGATGTTGTACATCAGAGGCACCGAGTTCCAACGGACATTGGGGGCCTTGTCATGTGCATGTGATGTCAGGGGCAGACTTTGGTAATATGGGGTCCTGAGCAAGGACAAAATCTTGTGCACTCACACCCAAATATTTCTTATTTTCACAATAATTCCTTTGGTAGCGTTGCTTTTTTATGGATCTTCTCAGGAGGTCCCCATGTAAATATAGGCAATATTGTTATTGTTGTTTTGTGCCCCCTCAGCTCGGTGCCCTGTGAGAAGGAATTGCCTGAACTGTTCTAAATCCACTGCTGGCAGAGCACCCATTTCATGTATATTTCCTGGAACTAGGGAATTATCCTTGTTGTTATCAGACAGCAACAGCATGTGTGTGTGTGTGCACGTGCCCATGGGTTTGTGTGTGAAATCCATATTGTGTGATCTCTCCAATCAGGACCAGCAGAACACAGCTAACTTTCTACAGTAAACATTAGGCTGCCTGTAGGTTAGTGAAACAGCAGGAGTAAGTGTACTCTAATTTTATGTTACATCACATTCCCATGACAGCCATAATAAAGATTCTTCTTGTTGTTGTCAAAATTCCTAATGTGCCCTTTTGCCCAGAAAAAGTTGGCAACCCCTGTTCCAGGTAATTGGGCATGACTTTCAACAGCAGTCTAGCATATTCTACAGCTTTTTCAGATTCCTGGCATGCACTCATCTCCTCTTTTACATGTGAATATACACATCCCTCATTTTCTCTTTAAAAATAAAAAATAAATAAACCCTGCTACTGCAGACATGTTGCTATATGCCCTAAGTTTGCTGTTTTTGCCACATGAAACAGATTCTGTCAAGGGAAAAATAGTGTGTGATCAGCTGGGCAATATTTGACATGCAAAGTAGCTAATTTCTTACATTATCACAACTCCAGTTGCCAGCAGGATGTGTGAAAAGCATAACAAAGAGAAGATAATTGAATTCCAAAAATAATACATATTCATCAGGAGGCCAACTAGTGGATAATCTTCATCATAGCTGTGCTTTTCACCACTATAGAAACCATTGTTATGTTGCCCTTGAATAAGGAATCTGTTTAATTTGTAATGAGGACTGGCTGCAAAGTTGCTAATTTTCTATTTAATGTTGTTCACCCATCTTCAAAAATAAGAACAGTAGGTCAAGGGATTTAGCAGGGATTTTACAAATGGATGTAACATTATCTTCCTGCTATATGGATTTGAAATTTACATGGTTTTTGTTGTTATTGTGATGGGTTTGTGGGTGCTTTGACTCCCCTAAATGCCTGTGTCTAATAGCTGCTGGGTCTAATTGGTGTTGGGAGTTCAAATAATGCTTGGAGTATTGAAATGGGCTGCCAGATGCTGGATTTAGGAAAAATACAGGCCAAACTAGCTTTCCCATTCAGGAAATCACCCGGGAGAAGAACCATCAGGGAGAAAAAAAGGAAGGTGAAGAGCCATTAGGAAAATATAGGCTGTGCCAGACAGCAAGGGGATGGAGCCCCTCGTTCCATGGAGTGATAGTTAGCAAGTTGAGTTCAGGACTGCAGGGGTGATTATGTGACCTGGGGGAAAGCGGTTGCAGTCTGTTAAATGTGGCAATCTGAAGGGGGGGCGGTCAGAACACAATATGAACTGACAGTTTGAATCCAAGGCTGCAGCAATGGGAGACACAGGACCCTCTTAAAGTGTAATGCTGGAAACCCCCTCCCAACCCACATCATAGCCTCAGGTTGTATATATGTATAAACCATATATATATGTGGCATATATCAAAAGGACACCACAAAGTCTCTGCTGTGTCTCATTTCCAAAGGAAATACAGACCCTGGACCCCTGGAATCTTGCACCACCCAGAGACTGGGGTAGTGTGTAACATTATGTAGATATTTATTGTGAGCAGCTTGTAGGGCCTTAGTGGCTGGGGGAAAGAGAGGTAGATTTAAAAGTAAAGTAATAAAGAAGGCCAGTTGGGAATACTTCACTAAAGTAATGGACAACTGAAGTAAATATAGGCATCTGAATACAATATTCTGAACCAGCTTGTTTGAACCTTTTCTTCTGTGTCAATACAGAACTGACTCCAACCATGCCTGCAGCACATGAGTCACTAATTTTAATGGCACAGTGCGATTCTAAGGGTCTATAACTCAATGACTGAGCCAAAACTCTGAATGCAAAAGACCCAAGGTTGACGCCCTGCTATTTCTGCCTAAATGGATCTTGGCTGGCAGACATGTGGGGGCAAGCTACACATTTTAACACAATGAAGTGTGGCCAAGATGGGATTAAAATTTTGAACCACTTGGGCATTGCCCAAATTGCTGTACTCTCACCTATCAAAGAGGGCTAACAAGTCATTGCTAGTGGCAGTTTTGTGTAGCAAAGTGTTACAATATTGCAGGTGTTAATGTAGTGTTGCAGCTTGGGCACCATATGAAGTGATAATTTAAGAGAAGAGATGCAGGAGTCATCTGTGCTGTGATAACAAACTAGATGGAAAACCATCCAGGGCCTTCAGAATAGAACTTCTAATGCTACTGCAGAAAAAACTGGGCTCTGTCATAGAGATCCAAAATAATAAAACCAGGTCATATGACAAAGTACTTATCATAAATAGTAGCTTATTGGCTAAAAAAAGGTAATTAATGCTACAGGGCAAAATAATCGCAATCATAAACTGTAAAATAGGTTGTAATTGAAATAGCTGCAAAATACATTATAAAGATTAGCCTTAGTGACTTGGATTTAAATTGTACAAAGATCTTTTCAAAAATGAAATGCCTCATTGAAACACTAGATGGCATTTAAACTATAGTAAAATCAATACAAAGTTAGATTGTTCGCTGAAAATACGAACACTAATTGATAGCAAGATCTTCTAGCACCTTATAACTTGTTCATTTTGTTCGACAATAAAACAGTCCAGAAAGTAAAAACAACCAGAGATGCAGACTATAAAAAGCCATTCCTTCTACCTCTCTCTCTGTGGCTTCTTCCATGAACATTAATAATGAGCTAAGAGGCTAATCATGTCAGGTTTTTCAGCTTCCTTACAGCTGATGTAAGGCAGAGGTGGTTTTAGGGCAGGACCACTGGTTCCCAGTAAAGGTCTTGGAGTCCTCCTGCTTCCTTTCCCAAAGCTGGGCAAACACTTACTGAGCTTTGAGAAGGAAGCAAAGGGCTCTAGGACCCTGTCAGAGTCTTACACCTGCTTCCCAAAGCCTGGCACAGAACTTCAGCTCAGGTTCTGTGTCAGGGCCTGATGCTGGGTTCAGCATCTTCACAGCTTGCATGACTGGTCTTCTTGAGCCAGCTCCTTCCTCCTCCTTTGTGCCAGGGTTCTGGCTGTTTTTCAGGTTCAGGGTCATGAAATCCAGGATCATGTGCACTAAATATAAATAATAAATCTGGGCTTGAGCAATCTGGGAAGGTTTGGACAGTGTTTCCATGAAAGATGAGTGCCTTTGAAATTCTCCATAGAAATAACACTCCGTAGAAGCAAGTGACTGGAAAACATCCCCAGAACAGTTGATCCATTGCAGCAGCACGGCCAAAGATGGAACAGTCCATGGGAGTACAGACCACTGCAAAGTAGTGCAGCACCTTAATCACTGCAAATGCTGCTGAGTTTTGTTTGTTCTCTCTCCATCTTGCACCCACCCAGGGGAATAAATAGTAGCTATTATTAGAACAAGAAAGGGGGCTGCTTTTGCCCATTTTGAAGGAAGTATAATTCATGTCTACAAAGTCTGTGGCGTCTATCAGAGCAAAGCTGCAGGTCAGAGGTGGTACAAAACATTGAATGTCTGCCTGAGGCAGGTAGCATCAATGCTATCACCCTGTTTATTCACACACACTCTGGAACATTTAGTACTTTGCTGTGGCTAATGTGGCATTTGTGCTGGCTGTACCTTGGCCCCAAGCCCCCTCTTCCCTCTGAGAAAGGGCCAGGAGTCCTTCAGAGCAAGGAATTTGGGCAAGGTGACCCAGCAGATTGCCTGTGTGATGGCTAGAAATCTTTTTTTAAAAAATGGTTAAAAGTTTTCAATAATAAAATACAAAACAGTAATGCAGTGTGTGGCATTACCCTCTTTTATTTAATCCCTGATTGGTAGTGGTCCTTCGTGTGAGCAATACAGGAAAGCGAATGAAGCAGCCAAGGAGTAAAATGGTACCAAAGCAGCAGAAGTAGCAAGGGAGAAACCGTAGTGCTAAAAGAGAGTTAATTATTCTGTCCCCCTTCCACTGCACTCCCATTCATAATTTTCTCCTCCCCACATTGCAACTTATGAGGTAGTAGATTACAATGGCTATAAAGGCAATGCTATTTGAAAAGAGCCATAGAATCACAGAATTATAGAGTTGTAAGGGACCCTAAGGGTCATCTAGTCCAACCCCCTGCAATGCAGGAATATGTAGGTGGTCCATATGGGGATCAAACCCATGTCTTTGGCATTATCAGCACTATGCTCAAATGGGAGGGTTAAAGTGCAAAGGTTGATTTCTAAAAGGGAGCTAGAAGGAAGGAAATGATTAAAGCAATGTTTTGGGTTCCCAGTGTTATGGGAAATGATTAAAGCAATATTATGGGCCAAGAAAACAGTGCAATAGTTTATCTACATCTGAATAAATTTTGCATCTATTTTGGAGCTGTTAAGCAGATGCTCCATCAAAAGTGAATGGAAAAAGTGTGGCTATTCTACTCCAAATGTTTTTTTGGGGATCGGGCCTTTGTTTTGGCAGAAATTGAAACTTACTAACATTCAGCCCAGCTCTCTATGGAGTGCAAGGTTTTGTTTTGTTTTGTTTGCCTACAGATATCCATAATGTATCCAGCACCAAATAGTCACTGAAAAGTGAGCTAACCTCTTCAACGCTTTACTTACTTGTTCATGTTCCGAGCCCAATTCACTACTGCTTCCTAGGGTTTGCAACAAATCAAATGATTTTGTTCAGGGTAAGCAGTGGGGAACCTTTTTGGCTTGAAGGGCCTGATCCTTATCAGTATCAGCCTTTGCAGGTCAAAGTTGACAGGCAGGTGGAGCTGCCCACCTGTCAAAATCCCTTGTATGGGGTTTGCACTTGGGAACCACACAACAAAGGACAACTGAGCATATGGAGAACAAAGTGGTTGTTTTTCCCTCATCCACCATTAATAAGGATGGGACAAACAAGGCTGAAATTTGCAAGTGACAGCAGCAAGTCGGACTTCTAGGCTTTGTTGCTTGATTGGGAAGAGAGAAGCTTAACACTGGGTTCAGGAGTGCCAGACTTCAGGCACTCAAACCCAACACTTAAAAGTATCTATGATATATGGAAATATGTAGCTCACTTCATAGTTGGGATTTACTGCAGTATTTTGATGTAGCCTGATATCCTTTTTTTGGCTTTGATTTACATAGCTTCCTTCTCTCATTTAGTTGTGCTAGCCAGCAATCAGCTCTGAACATAAATAAGGATATGTGTAATAAATCAGACATTCTTGTAGACATCAGACTGTGCAATATATATATCACATTTGAACACATTTTTAGTTCTCTATGTAACTCAAAACTTGTTTGCACTCAGATAGGTAAGCTGTTGTAAAGATCAAGTATCTCAGTTCTGCAAAGCCTTGTTCTGTGTTGTTTATATGTTGTGATTTGATATATTGCTACTATTTGCATGTCATTCTTTGTGCTGGAACTCTGAGTTATTCTTGCTTGTGAAGGGAAGTATTTTAACTTATTTTGGTCTTGGATGTTTGTTCCCAAGTCCATTTCTATGTGCACTTGCTATGAAGCAATTCTAATTTTTCTAGAGCGGCATTTGTTACAACTTCAGCATGCTTCTTTAATTATCTAGCTACATACCAGAGACATTATAGAATCAAACTCCGAACAAAGCGGGGACAGAGGGTGGCGCTTGGGGGGGAACTGTCATCCCGCCACTCCTTGGTGTGTGGAGTGCCCCAGGGTGCGATACTCTCCCCGATGCTTTTTAACATCTTTATGCACCCCCTCGCCCAGCTTGTCCGGAGTTTTGGGCTGGGCTGCCATCAGTATGCTGATGACACCCAACTCTATCTGTTGATGGATGGCCATCCTGACTCGACCCCAGACACACTGATCAGATGCTTGGAAGCTGTGGCTGGATGGTTACGTGGGAGCCGGTTGAAGTTAAATCCTTCGAAGACAGAGGTTCTCTGGCTGGGACGGGACGATATGGGATTGAGGGGGCAACTCCCATCTCTTGCGGGGGTGCAATTAGTGCCAGCACCGTCTGTTAAGAGTTTGGGTGTAATCTTCGATACCTCCCTCTCCATGGAGGCGCAGGTTGCAGCTATAACAAAGGCGGCATTTTTTCATCTCCGCCAAGCTAAGCAGTTGGCTCCTTACCTCTCTAGCCCTGACCTAGCCACTGTGATCCACGCGACAGTCACCTCCAGACTGGATTATTGTAACTCGCTCTACGTGGGGCTGCCCCTGAGACTGACCCAGAAACTCCAGCGGGTGCAGAATGCCGCAGCGAGACTCCTTACAGGGTCTTCGCTGCGGGATCACATTCATCCGGTGCTATACCAGCTGCACTGGCTCCCGGTGGAGTACAGGATCAGGTTTAAGGTGCTGGTTTTAACCTTCAAAGCCCTATACGGCCTAGGACCCTCGTATCTACGGGACCGCCTCTCCTGGTATGCCCCACAGAGGAACTTACGGTATTCAAATAAAAACATCTTGAAGGTCCCAGGCCACAGAGAAGTTAGGCTGGCCTCAACTAGAGCCAGGGCTTTTTCGGCTGCGGCTCCAACCTGGTGGAACGCTCTGTCACAAGAGACAAGGGCCCTGCAGGACTTGACATCTTTCCGCAGGGCCTGCAAGACAGAGCTGTTCCACCAGGCCTTTGGTCAGGGCGCAGCCTGACTCCCTCCTTTGGCAATCTTTACAATACTTTAGTTTATGGTTGCCATCAATTTTGATTTTAATTAATTCATATGATGTTTTTATAATGTTGCACTATTTTAGTGTTAGCCGCCCTGAGCCCGGCTTCGGCTGGGGAGGGCGGGATATAAATAAAATTTATTATTATTATTATTATTATTAAAGCATTGTTTGGCCATATAGACAACTAACTGAGATGGTCCCTTGATGCAAGTATATCTATTTAACATTGACCAATGAAGTTTGGAGGATGACACACATATCCTGTGAGGGGCGTTGCTGACATGAATTAGGTGTGTAGGAGTCATGTTATTCTCAGGTGGAAGGAAAGTGTGTTCAGGGGGCATTCAGGGTCATGTGCTTAGCTCCATGCTCAAACTCATACTGCTTTTCCTGCTCCCATCATTGCTGTCATTGCATTCAGCATAATGCCTGAAACAGGAAGCCTTCTCTATGCATAGAGAAACTGTGTGACATAGTACGAGACTAAATCAGAGCTGGATTATAATGGTGCAACTACAGCAGCTGCTCCAGGATCCATGCCACAAGGAGCCTCAGACCCTCACATGCACACTTACTACTCACATACAGACCACAGACGTATCCATGCCTCACTCAGTCATATATATATACACTTCACTCATACATCTCTCCCTTTCTCTCTGCCCAAGTGCATATCTCCCACACAGACCACACACACACAGCTAACATATTCATATTTCTTTTGTACACACACACCTCTCACAGACCATAGGTACAAACAAACACTTCCCCCTTTTCACTCACACATTCACACAAGGAGGACTTATGCATCCAAAGCATGCCATATTCAAGCAAGATTAAGATTG
Organism: Podarcis liolepis; assembly: GCF_965112155.1. Lineage (NCBI taxonomy): Eukaryota > Metazoa > Chordata > Lepidosauria > Squamata > Lacertidae > Podarcis > Podarcis liolepis. The sequence continues at coordinate 12,331,361 of NC_139571.1, read as the reverse complement.
GTTGAAACCTTGGAGCTGTACTAATTTTCAGGGATGAAAATATTTAGAGAGAGTGGCCCATCCTTTATAAGGATTGTGGAGTTGAGAATGCATTTCATATGAGTGAAGTTTCATAGTTTGTTTCCATCCTACTAAAAGTAAATAAATGGGCATAATCCAGACAAATACAAGCATTTATATGTCAGTCTGATGTCAATGGAAGACATGTAAGCACACATTAATGTACCAACTGGAAGGATTTGAATGTGCTTAACTTTGGCTGAGTTGCACTATGTGCTTTGTCCTACGTTTAATTATCTGCCGTTTCTGTGTACCGAGAAGTATGTAACTCAGCATTTTAAAAATTAACTTTCTGCAATCCAAAGTGTGCCCCAAGGAAAGTTGGATTTTATATTATGTATTAAATAAGCAAATTAATATATTTGTATATTTTCTCTTATGCATAATGTATTCTGCAATGTTTGCTGTTTTTACATAATTCAAGCCCCTCTTCCATCTACTGGAATTATTATTCAGATTGGTCCTTCCTCCTGGCTTCTGAGATTTCAGAAAGAAATTATATGTTCAATGTCATGTTCTGAGCTCTTCCTGCACTCCTGTGGAATTGTGGCATATGCAGAGCCCTAGTCATAACTCCAGAGCAAAGTAAAAGACAGTAACAACAACAACAACAACAACAACAACAACAACAACAACAACAACAACAACAACAACAACGTGATTCAGGAATTTTGCAGCTTTGGTAAGGTTCATTCTGGGTTCTTTCTTAGGGAGAGGTTTTACTTATGTAGAATTATTACTGGAATTTTGAGTCACAGAAGAATATATGAGGTCTGAAATTACAGGATACAAAATAAGCAATGTAGTATTCTGTATGAATAATATTTAGAAGAGGATACAGAAATTTCTCCTGTTCTCTCTTCCAAAAATGGAAAGATAATAAGGGGGGGGGGGGGAGAGAGAATTCCAAAGGGGAATTGATTATTCCCTTCCATTCAGACTGCATAGCATTGCAGCAGTGCAAAAACAGGGATGATACATTGAATGCTTTCACAATACAACAATGAGCTCTCATTATGCTATTGAAGAAATGAATTATACGTTTTACTCCTCTTTCACTACTGAATCCACAATGAGAACAAGATAGTGTAATTAAATGATACCTTATGCATTGTGAAATGCCCCCAGACATTTCAATATGCTGTTCATTTCAATATTTTAACAGTGCCCTGATAATGTATGAAAATTAAAGCAGACAAGAAAAGACCAGAAACTTACATCTATTTCTAATCTCTACACAAAAATGTTCTAGCACATCATTCAGGAGTGCAGGTCTTATATTATCTCTCTTGCCTTCTATACATGCTCGGATTTTCTATTTGCTAGGACTCTTCCCGGTGTTTCTGACTGACACAGAGCAGCATTTGCTGCAACCTCAGAGCTACTTTTTGCAGTAATCTCACTTACCAATCTGCCTTCACCACACCTTTCTCAACATTTCAGGGAGTAGAGCACCTATCAGCTTTGCATAGCACTTTACTATAATCCTCCACTCTTCTCCTATGATATTACTGCCATTCTGGATACACACACTGTGGCACAGCAGGATGCCCACTTCTGCATTTTAAGCCACTTCTCTTCTCCTGCCTCATTGGCTGACTCTTACCCAAGGGCTCTGACATTCAAACTATTCTCATCAGAAGCAGGAACAGAGAGGCACAAGGGGACCTAGACAAATGTTGGATATCGGATACTCTAAAGCAGGTCTTGGGAACTGCTGGTGGCGAGGGAAAATATAGGTACAGTGGTACCTGGGATTAAGAACAACCCTGTTTACGAACTATTTGGTTTACGAACTCCACAAAACCAGAAGTAGTGTCCCAGTTTGGGAACTTTACCTCGGTCTAAGAATGGAAGCCAAATGGTAAAAGGGCACCAGCGGCGGGAGGCCTCATTACGGAAAGTGTGCCTCAGTTTAAGAATGGTTTCGGTTTAAGAATGGACTTCCAGAACGGATTAAGTTCGTACCACTGTATATACAAAGGAGACTTTCTGGCTGCCAAGATCCAAGTTTGGGGCAAGTACACTTTGGTGAGAGAACCCAAACAGAGATTTAAAAACACAAAATATGCAGCAAAGCAAATCATGGAAATGGACCTTTAAAATATGTCCTTGCGAGTTCCAAAATTCTTGCCTTAACATAGAAAAAGGCCACACGATTGGTAAGTTAAAAATGATTTACATACAAACTCTCCAAAGGTCAGATTCATGTGTCTTTCCATACAGCATTTAGAAAGAATTGCACAGGCAGTAAAATTTGGCTTAGCTACAGCGGTGTAGGTTCCTAATTGTTGGTATTGGAACACGGTAATGGCTTGTAAGAGCCATGTGGTCTCAGCTATAGAACCTGCTCAAAACCTCTTCTTCTTAGGTAGGCTGGGAGAGAACAGTAGGCTTGATAACCTAGTTCCTCCAAAGGTGAGCTGAGCCTGGCAGGACAGCTTACTCTTTGATCTAAAACTTTTCATGCATTAATTAGACAAGTATGTCAGTTATGTGTGTCTGGTTATCACATAGGAACCTTACATCAGGGATCAGATGCATCCCTCCAGGTGCTTTTCAGTTACTGCACAGCTGTCTCCCACTAAGGGTTAGGATCTTTACAACTGGCCTTTTGGGAAGTTTAGGAATACAAACCTTTCAAAGGCCTAACCATTTGATGCATTCACATGAGGTAATTGGGTAAAAAAAAAATACATTCGAGGCACAGTCTCCCTTAATTTCCTTCAGCATGGGAAGAGGTTTAAGCCTTTCTACACCAACCATGATCCTGAAAAGGATCGCCCCCTCTCCACACATAGAGAGACTTAGGAGCAGCAATTATCAACAGACAAAAAGCTTCCATTGGAAAATACCTGTTTCTCCCCACTGGGCCTCTTGTGGTTTAGCAGCAGCTCAACAGCTCCAACTACCTCTTTCCTGATGGCATGTAGCAAAGCATCCCCAACATAGACGTTAAAGCTCAAAAGTAGCTCTATGAGCTCCAGGTTCTCATTTTCTATTGCAATAAGAAGAGCCGTTCTTCCAAGGGGGTCAATGCAATTAATATTGATCTTGAAATATATCTCTGCTTCTTCCAGGGCTTGCTTCACACTGGCATAATCTCCTTTTTCCACAGCATTCAAATAGGCTTTCTCAGGAGGTGAGAGTTCAGACTCAGCTCGTACAATGCGTAGCGGGATTCGATCTCGGTAAGGGGCACTGACGCTTCTTCTATAATAGAACTGGGCCATAGTTCACACCAGCCTAACCATGTCTTTCTGCAATAGAAAAGAGAACGCACATCAGTTGAACATTCCTGGAGCACAATATAGTGAGTACACCATTATTATAGCAATGGAATTTCACAGGAATGGCTGTGTTCATGTTTAGCGACAGGAAGACAAAAAAACTGCATAAATACTTAGATCAAAGAAGCTTAACTGGTTTTATGAATTTATGTACATAGCATTTTGTATTATCTTAATATTATTGAAAAACAATAGATGAATTAATATGATTTAATTGAATGTACATAATAGACCAAAGACAGCCAGAGAGCTTAACCAAGAACAGTATTTGATAAGTATTATACAAAGAGTTACGTAACTCAGGTGGCCATTGCCTGAAAATTTTTGCAAAGAAAAATTCAGAACCAAACAAAAGCCCAAATCTTACACAATGTAGTCGATATTTGTTGGGACTGCAGCATAAGGTTTGTGTTTAGGCCCTGAAGCATTGCAAGGTTGCTCATTTTGTAGTTTAGGATTCTGTTGGGAGGCACTTGAAATCATTTCATTAATGTACTGAAATATCTACTGACTGGTACTGATGCTGTTGCTCTAAATTTATATCCTTTAAAGTTGGCCTTGTTAAAAGGAAAGCACCTGGCCATTACCACAGTAACCTTTCTTTCCTCAAATTCTGTGTAGTCTCGGGGCAATATTTTTACCTCCTAAAAATAAAGACTGAAAATAAAATAATTCTGAAACATTTCGCTTTCATTTCAAAAGCAAAGGAAGCTTGTTATGATTTTGCTCTCCTTTGTTCCCTCAGGTGTCATTTTTTAAATGAGGCCAGAAACTACAGAATGAAGTTGAAAGACTAATATAATAGAAAAATGGGACTAAACTCAAACCAAACTCCACAATAATAATTTTTCTTGTTTAGAATGAAAAACAGGTGTGTGTGCAGCAGGGATATCTGAACTGTGCAATGTTTTAAATGAAAAGATTACTATTGCTCTTGTTTTTGAATGATCAAACTTACACATTTTCAAAAACATTATTGGCCATTTAAAACAAAACAATTTGGGACTCTTAGGTGGCCATGATATCTTGCAGAACATCTGTTGAAAGGGTGAGAGAGACTGTGCAGTAAGGTGAATCCGTGGTAATGTTAATTAATGCAAGGAAATACTATAGCTTAGAAAATCTCCTCTTTACTGTGAGTTCCTTCTCCAGCCTCTTCCATCACATTTCTTGCTTACCACTATGCATTCTCTTACAGAATACCCAGTACTAATCACAATTACAGCATAGTTTTCCATGATACCCCAACTTTTTTTCTTGAACCCTTTAGACTACATTGCACGTCCTCATACACTATTATACTGATCTCTTCCTTTCATCCATCAATTCCCTTTGTTATCTCCCTTCTTTCAATATTCAAAACACCGCACACACTGATGATACTGTAGAATAACAAACACTTGCATTGCATTAGGAAGGACTGTAGTTTGGGACTAATGCAGACCATTTCAGATAAGGAAATAAGTCTATGAGGAAGACCCTGTGAATGACATGCCCCCACAATTATTCCATTTTGATTTTAATGCTAAAAGGGTGGCAAGTTCATATCAGTAGAGAGAGGCATGAGCCTGCAATGACCTTTATAGAACACAACTGAATACACCATGTCCATTACCAAGGAAGCAGTCTGAGTTTGGTGTAAGGGTCCTTAAAGGCAAGCCGCCTAGATCATTCATCCCCCTGCACTGGAGCTACAACCTGAATCCATTTCTGTCATACAGCTATGTAAAGGGATTTATTCTTGCCCCCTACACCATGTAAGAAGACTCAAAAGACACCATATTGGTGAAATGTTATACAGTATTTAATCTTGTATGACAATCAGAATATCTGCAAAGTAACAAGCCAATTAAGTAAGTGTGGGCAGGTGTTGTTAACTCACAAATCTGAGAGAAACATCTGTATTTTGTGGCTTCCCGTCAATGACTGGGATAAATATCCCTTCTTGCTAACAGAACCCTGGAAACATGATCTGAGCCCAATGTAGCTTGCATTTCTTTATTAGACTCTAACTTATACACACATGTAGCATGACACCAAAATGTTCTAGGCACGAGAGGAAAATTCCCTTTGAGTCTTGACTCAGGAATGACTCAGAGGGGTGGGAATTGGAGGCACTGTATCACATTGGTTCCACTCCTACGCAGGGTCATCACCAGAAAATAGTACTAGGAGATTGTTGCTTGGTTCTGTGCCTTTTGAGCTGTGGGCTCCCACAAGGGTCCATTTTCTCTCCTATGCTATTCAACAGCTATATGAAACTGTTATCTGTCATCTGTGGAGTTGGAACATGGCGCCATCAACATGCTGATGACATGTAGCTCTTTCTCTCTCCATTCAATCTGAATCAGGAGAGGCTTGGAAGGTGTTGGACCAGTGCCTGGAAGCAGTGAAGCGCTGGAAGTGGACCAATAAAATGAGGCTGAATCCTGGTCCTGTGGGTGGTTCCCATGTCTGAGAATTAGATGTACAACCTACATTGGGAGAAGCTGCACTTCCTCTGAAGGAACAGGATCATAGTACTCCTGGATTCCAGTTAGTCACTGGAGTCTCAAGTGGCTTCTGTGGTCAGAAGTGCTTATGCCAGCTTAGGCTGTTTCCCCAGTTTTGGTTGTTCCTGGGCCAGTATAGGCTGGCCTCAGCTGTCCACACTCTAGTGACTTCTCAATTAGGCTACTTCAATGTGCTCTATGTGAAGCCACCCTCTTAGACAGTCTGGAGGCTGCCTCTTGTGCAGAATGTGGCTGCTAGGTGGGTAAGCATGGCAACCCAATGGGACCATGTGTCAGTTTAGTAAGGTACTAACATGCTCTACAGGGGGCTGGCTTCTGGCACCAGGCCAATTGGCAGACCAACTCTGTGCCACAAAGATGTCTGCAAATGTGACATGAAGGTGGGCAACCTTCATCAACCCTGCCATGTGGGAATCCCTTGCAGAAGACCACAGTGCCTGGAAACAGGCAGTCAAGTCATGTATTCATAGCAGTGACCAGAGGAGGAATGACCGCTGGGAGGAGTTCAGAGAGAAGAAACACCAGAGTGCATCTACAGCAGCACAAACGGATGCCTTCATCTGCCCCAGCCATAACAAAACTTGTCTCTCCCATGGTGGTCTCTACAGCCACAGTAGGTGCTGCAACCTTCCAACAGCTTGACCTCACCCACAAAGGTGCACTCCTTCACTGTGTCCCAAGATAGACAGATGCCAACAACGTAACAGTTTGTAAAACTGCAATGTTTAAGTGTCTACAGTATCTTTGCAAGGGAAAGGGACAGGGAGAAAACCAGAACAACTTGGTCACACCCCTGTGACCTCCTAGCAGCTCCACTAGCTGTCACTAGTCATATGACATCTCCATTTTATTTGTGCTTTAGATAATGGCAGAAAAGCAAGGCCTCAGCTTCACTAAAGGGCTTTATTATAGAAACACTTATAAAGTAACAAAATCTAAAAGACAGTGATTGCATTGTACAAAATGATAGTTTGCACATACAGTATTGCAAAATACAATGGCTTTGTAAATCCTGGCAGACCTCATTAAATCAAGCACTAAATTGCAAGCAAGTCCCTCAGCTGCAGTAAACAGAATTCATACAACAGGGTGGAGTGCGGAGTTCTTATTGAGTAAATAAACAAATCAATAATAATTTGGAAGTTTTCAGAAGTGGTTACATTTTAACTCTGTGAAAGAATCAGTCTGGAAAAAAGTATTTTTTGTCTAAAAGTGTTGTGTGTGTATGTGTGTGGACGCACACATGCAAACGGAATTTAGTGTATTTGATTTTATCATTAGTGAAAATGATCTATTTTAACAGTTGGTCAAACTTTTCGGTGCCAAAATTTTAATGACAAATTGTGACATTTTCTTTCAAATATTATATGCATTTTTTTCAGCTTTGCAGATGGTTAGTAATACACAAATCATTAAATCATTCTAACCAGCATTTGAAACCTGTTAAAATATGCTAAAATGGCAAACTTTCAAAAGATACTCATCTCTTATTAAATATACACTCTCAGGTCCAAAGAGATTTATCACTATTATTCTAAACCAACTAATTTGTTGGAAAGTAACCCAATGCCACTGAACTTCACATGATAACATGTACTAGTAATTTTCCCCTGCTATGTGTTTAAGTCTCTTTTCCACATGCAGTTCTTAATTCTTTCAGCTCTGTTCTACTACCTACATGGCCAAGACTTGCTAATGAGGACAAATAAACTGAAGCAGTGCTCACTGGAAGGACAGATCCTGAAGCCGAGGCTCCAATACTTTGGCCACTTCATGAGAAGAGAAGACTCCCTGGAAAAGACCCTGATGTTGGGAAAGATTGATGGCACAAGCAGAAGGGGATGACAGAGGACAAGATGGTTGGACAGTGTTCTCAAAACTATGAACATGAGTTTGAACAAGCTGTGGGAGGCAGTGGAAGACAGGAGTGCCTGGCGTGCTCTGGTCAATGGGGTCACGAAGAGTCGGACATGACTAAACGACTAAACAACAACAACAAACTGAAGTAAAACTAGCCTTGTGGGTAGATAGTTTCCAGGTTTGAGACAGGTCAGCTACCTGTTCTGGACAGGGTTGCACTCTCCCTGAAGGACCAGACATGTCGCTTGAATGTGCTCCTGAATTAATCTTTGTTGCCTGAGGTCCAGGTGGCTTCATCAGCTTAGAGTGCCTTTTACCAGCTTTGGTTGTTATGCCAGCAATTACCATTTATGAATAGGGCTCACTCAGTTGGTAACCCTTATAAAGAGTATTAAAGGTAAAGGTACCCCTGCCCATTCGGGCCAGTCTTGCCAGACTCTAGGGTTGTGCGCTCATCTCACTCTATAGGCCGGGAGCCAGCGCTGTCCGCAGACACTTCCGGGTCATGTGGCCAGCGTGACAAGCTGCATCTGGTGAGCCAGCGCAGCACACGGAATGCTGTTTACCTTCCCGCTGGTAAGCGGTCCCTATTTATCTACTTGCACCCAGAGGTGCTTTCGAACTGCTAGGTTTGCAGGCGCTGGGACCGAAGGACGGGAGCGCACCCCGCCGTGGGGATTCGAACCACCGACCATGCGATCGGCAAGTCCTAGGCGCTGAGGTTTTACCCACAGCGCCACCCGCGTCCCATAAAGAGTATTAGGAGCTGATAAAAAGGCTCCCATTTTGAAACAGCTTTCTTTTTCCCTGCAATGAGATTTCCTTTTTGTTTGTTCCCCCTTGCTTTTTTGTTCTGGATGTAATTACCTATTCTCCACAAAGGTTCAGTTGGCAGAGGCTAGCACAGTTGCCTTCAAAAAGGTTGTGTACCTGGGATCCCTACAGTGCTCCTATGTATAAGGAACCTGATTTTGCATTTTCAAAGGTTTAGGCCTTTTCTCAGCCACCGGGGCCTTTTTTTGGACTAAGGAACCACTTGCCACTTAGGAGCTGTGAGATAGCGGGATAACTAACAACAGTTGTGTAAAATGGGCTGTATCACAACTTCTGCTCAGCTAGCCACTTCACTCTTTAATTTATGAATACTGCTTTGAAACTACAGGCTATTCGGGCTTTGCCCCTCTGAAGCTATGTGGGAATTGCATGCTTTGCTTATTCAAGGGGGTCTTATACACTCCAGGCATCTGCCTTGATTCACTGGAATATTTTAATTGAAATTTGTGTTCAACTGCTCCATTTTTTTCACAGGGCAAAAGTTAGTGCCTCTTAATGATTAGATTTTAGCCAGCTCATCCAAGACTGGGATAGACTGATCTTCTACCCTGCTGTTGAGGTTTCGTTCTTTTTGCTGCTGCAGAGAGTCAATAATGAACCCTTCTGTTACCTGTGGATTTCATTTCTGCTTTCTCCTAAATTTCTAGCTTTTTATCAAAGTGGGAAGAACCATCTGGCTTTGACCACCCATTTTTTACCACCCTAAAACCTGGTTTCAAAAGCAACATTTATTTATTTATTTATTTAGTTTTGTTTGTTTGTTTGTTTGTTTATGTATTTATGCCTTTCATAAAATTTACACATTGTTTAATTTTTAAAAACCCCAACCAGAAAGTGGCTTACAAAAATATTGAATTTGCAGTTCCTTTCCTCCCCACTCCAAAGCTTTCTTGACCTATAATTAAACTGTCCCTCTCTGATATCTAAGTCAGGAAAATGAGATAGGATGACAAGTATATACTGAACTGTGAAACCAAAGTAGCAAGAGTGGCTGCAATTCCAACCTCACTTATCTAGGAGTAAACCCCACTAAATGCAATAGGACTTAATTCTGAGTAGACATAGTTAGGTTGCAGCCATAGTTAGATTTGTGATGGGCTATTAGCCACTTTATGAACTCTGAAAGGGAACATGCCAGGAAGTTAATCCAAATATCTGTTAATGGCTGAGACAAGCTGTCTGTTATAACTATTCATTAAGTAGACATATATTTCTGCATCAGCAAATGATGAAACAAAACATGGACTTGTGCAAATTAAGCCAACTGCAGCTGAGTAGAAAATACCAAATGAAAGTGCAAATGAATATCATAATGGATTGAGGCTTGTCCGTACCTCCCTAAATTCAGCAGAACAAAGAATATAACCATATTTTTAAAACAAATGAAAATCTGAAGTAGCAAATAAAAAGCAGGCTAGGATATGTTTTATCTAACTAGAGTCATCCTCCACCCACCCACAGAAAACCTCCATGAAATAAAATATTAGTGTTGATTTCACAAGAGTGCTGCTGCTGGTGGGTGGGAAGAAGCGAGATGAATATGTTTTTATGTCTATGTGCTAGTTTTGTCACATGTGGTTCTTTTCTGTTGTTGTCTTTATAGTATAAGATAATTGTTTTTGTGTGGCACCACTTAATCTTCTTTTGCACATGTCGTGGTATAAGTGCATTTTGGAATTGAAATCAGGCTCCCATCCTCAAACAGCATTCTCAGCACAAGTTTGGTCCTTTAGTGACTGGGTCGTGGGAGATAAGCAGGATTTCAGAGTGGTGGCACACAGTAGAGCCAATACTGAGCAAATGCTTTCCTAAGAATTATTGTCCCAATTCAGCATGAAGCTTTCCAATGCAAGCCGCTTTAAAATGAACAGGAGCTACACATGAGCACAGCATAGTTCTAAATAGTTTTAAGTAGAGTCGGTGCAGAAGTATTTCCAGTTAGACTGTGTTCTTTGACAAATGGCAAGCTATAATGAATCACAACTTTTTCTTATAAGCAAGTTTGGGCTGGTGTCAAGATTATATTTGCTTTGAATAAATAAGAAGCACAGAAAAAGAACTCCTGCAATGAAAATAATACTTTACATCTAAACAAGCTTTATCCCCACCACTGTTAATGAATGCACCCTGAACCTATTTTCTTACAGTCAGAAAAATATTCTCTGGGCCTGAAGCCCTATTCTAATTCTGGGGAATAACTCAGACGTACCAAGAGCTTCCCGCAAGTCATTGCAGGTGATGCCTTCTTCCAAAGAAGCCTGTCTTAACTCTCTGTCAGGGCTGGCCTGACTTCACAAGCAATACAAGTTTTTTGTTTGGAGAGTAGGGATTCTAACAGAATAGGATGAAATACAAGAAGTTTACCCAGGATCTACTGAATTCATCAGATGAGTAGTACAATGCCCAGCCTCTTCTGCAACCTTCTACTTTCATTCTGCAAGTGGTTGTCATCAGCAAGGGAAGTTTGCTCACTCTGCAACTACTCAACCACTATTTCGCAGCAATTCCACAGAGTTGCAAAATGTAAGGTTCTGTTTCAAGATCAGTTAAAGTCTAGTCCATTTTTGATGGGGGGAACCTAGAGAAGCAGACCCTTGCATTTCCGGAGGGGCTTCAACTGCCCACATTCAATCATCATCAACTGTCCACTCTGCTGCCAAAAATCCTCATTCCTAGAGGCCTAAACTGACCTAAATCCCTTCTTCAAAATTCTGGTAAATGGACTTTGGTGCAGCTCAGTAGTTGAGCCACAAGTTCTTAAATCACATAAATCCCCAAGCCCCACTTCACTACAAGTGAAGTTTACATATATTTTGGTGATGTTGCCTTATATCTGGTACACCTCCTAAATGGGATCCAGGACAGTGTCCAATTTTCTGATATGTGGACACAATCGAGGATCACCCCCTGAGAATGGAATCCTCAGTATTAAATAATGATTATAGTAAAAGGTAAAGGGACCCCTAACCAAAACCTTGCTCCACCACCACAGAGTCATCCCACTCCACATCCCACTGCTTTCTGGTGTGCCTATGTCAGGGAACTGACATCGGAGCTAGAGGCGGAGGGAAGGCTCTCAAATGATGCTGGAGAAGGGCCCAGCAGGGAGAGAGGCAGCTCCGCAGATGGGGAAGCAAATCAGCGCAACACCAGGGATATAGAGGGGCTGATGGGGGAATCGGCGAGAGGGCTCCAGGACTCTTCACCGGACACCAGCGGGGAGAGCACGGGTCCTCCGCTACCCATGCCCACCATGCGCAGAAGACTTCTGCGCAGAGAGAGTAGGAGGAGACTGGGTGTCAAACAACTTTTATGTTGGAAAAGATTTAAGAAACGCCCACTGACGGATTCTGCTAGCGACTGAGGCAGCCACGAATTGAAGGGCTGTCCAGACAGAAAGGTTTAACAAGGCAACATAACCAGGAGAGGCGGCAACTTACGCACGAGCAACCCCATACCCATTACAGACTATCCTTCTGTGGACTGGGCTCATAGTCTCTCTTTGTTCTGCAGTTTGCTAACTTCCCTGGGGTAAATGTGTCTCTGATTTAGTTTTAGTATACATTTGAGCCTTCAGATGTGCTGGGCATGTTCCCTCCATGGGGAAGGAATTCTTGGATGAGGAAAGAGCTTCTGAGATTATCTACACCCTAGGGAGCCCAAGAGGCTTCCTGGGGTGCCACACACATCTTACTTTGTGGTGTGTATGATAAGCACTCTCTGTACTTTCTTACTTTCTCTTCTTTTAATATTCCTGTCTGGCGTAAGAAGTTTATTCTGGAGTGGCCATTTTTAAATACTGAGCATTTTTTCACTGTCTCTTTTAAATATATTTTGGTTGCCAGGTGTGCTGGGAATCGATCGAGGAGATGCTAGTGGAGGCAGTGCTTGTAAAAATCAAAATTGCCCAGTAGTGTATTCCATAGTTCTGAAATTCATCTTGTCCAGATTTATCCTATTTTATGGCGTGCCAGCTACTTCTTTTTCAATTCATGGTGCCTGTAATTTAGCCAGACCATCTAGGAGCTTACAAAAGTGAACACAATGCACAGATGAATTCCTTCAGTCACTAGGTTTACCATATAAGTCTGTCTGTTGCTCCTCTCACCACAGGTCTTTGCCATATAACCAACCTCTCACTTTCTTCTCTTCCCTGACTCCTTCTCTGTGCTTGCAGACTTCTGTAGCACTTGGCTTTATATGCAAACTGAAAAAGAACAAGCCTAAAGGGCTGAATGATGCAATATTCTACTTAAGATCTGTTGCATGTTTAACTGGCTCCTATCAACTTTGATTTTTCAGAACTGAAAAAGATTTTTTTTACTGTAATCTCAAAGTTCACAAGAAGAACAAGATTCTTTGGAGGAACCTTTGAAAATTTGAAGTCTTTCTGTTTAACCTTGAAAAGCAGTCTCAAACTGCAGGTGATAGTAGCAGAACCATTTTTAAAGCAATGGTAAATAAAAATGTGAAGGCCCAATTTTAAGATTGTAAGGGGCAGCTGAGTGCCCCCTTTTGCCCATGGCTTACCTCCCTGCAGTTCTTCCAGCAGAGACAGATTTAGGGTAGTTCCGCCGCATTGGGCACTGAGCCAAAGGGGATGCCAAAGGGTTTAGCAACTATGATGTAGTGCATGTGTAGAATGGAAAGGGATGCCAGATTTTGGCGTGCCAGTGAAATTTGAAAGACTAAGGTTCGCCCCTACCTCTAGGCACTGCCAGGAACATTTTTGGTATCAGGGACCAACTGTGGAAGGGAGTAGGAACATAAACTGCAGGAGGGAAGGGGTGTTCAGAACCCCTCACCTATATGGCCACCTGCACTTAAAAGCACCTCCCCCTCCCAAGTCTTGTATTATGTGATTAGAACAGCCCCAGGTTTAAACAAATGAATCGCCAGCTTCGTGTAGAAAGGGCTAAGGAAGAAAGGTAATTTCACGGGGCTCTGAACCTCATTCTCTCATTTATTCTACAAAACAAGGTTTCAATCGGATCAGGGTTTTTTTAATCAACATCTGATTGCAATAATTATGATTAAATTTCATGTTAACTCAATACAGCATAGTATTTTTCTGTTGGTCCTCACTTCTCCAAAATTCTTTCCAGATATCACTGCATGTTTCCACTCTCCTTCTCTGATGAATGTATTGCCTCATAAACCAATTCAGATTAATGCTTTTGTGCCATACTTTGAGTATTTCCCCCTCATTTCTCATCCATTTCTAGACAGAAAAAATGTCAAGCAAAAGTTGAAATTCTACAGAACAGGACTGTATTTCTTCTGCATAATCAATAACACCGAACCAATCTATTCAAATTCATCCAATGATGATGTGGGTAAAATCAAAAAGAGCATCATTGGTCACCAAGGCTACTCATCTGTACAATAGGGTAATGTTCTCCCTTTAGTGCTACTGCCGTGCTCAAATCTAGCAAGTAGATTTGAGAAACAAATCAATTTTTTTATTGACAGGATAGAACTGCAAAGTTATTGGTGGCTGGTTTATTTTTTAAAAAAACAACAGCAACTGACAAGTTAGTAGTGAAATACCAAGACATCTTGGTTCTGCGTGAGATTTGAAAGAAACAGTCTTGAGTACAGCTCACACATGTTCAAGCGATGTACACACATATGCATGAACCGGCTCTTGACCGTACACATCACTGTCTTACAACCTCAGTCCTACATCTGAAAAAAACGGGAACAACTTCTCTCACTGGCAGCATTATAGAAAGGATTAAAAGTGCTGTCATTTATTTATTTTCTTTTGCCACCTAGCAAAACCAATGACCCTCTCTCCTATGTTCCATTCTATAGTGTTTAAAAGGCGCTCCTATGTCTGGGGGGGGGGGGGGGACACAAGAGAATTGGCTGAGGCACAGAGAGGCCGGTGTTTGCTTGGACCCGTTCACAAAACACAGAAATAATTTGACAGAAACGAGGCAGCCCGGAAAGGGGAGACACAGGCCTGGGTCTTTTTTGCTGCAACGTGTGAAGCGACCCTTCTGCAAGCCTTCAAAGAGAGCAATAACAATGCCTCCCTCTCTACCCCACAACCTGCCTTCTTATTTTGTGAGGATTTTAAGTTCCTCTGAACCTCAGCATTGGGAGGATGGGGGGGGGGGGAGAGAGAGAAGTCATGTTTGCCCCTCCAAGTTATGGGTCTCCCTAACCAACACCATCTTTTTCAACCCCTCTTCTTGGGGAGAAATAGCCCCTTTCTAAAGCTTATAAGCGCCTCTCACGGCAGGGCACGAAAAAGTTACCCCGGGTGCTAAGTGATGGAAAACCTACACAGTACTTCCCATTTGACTTTCCTTTGGCAATGTTTCATTCCGGATTGATTTAAAACCGCTTCGATGTGGCGGTTGCCTGCCCCCCCCCAATAATCTACGATTATGAATAATCACCACAGAAGAGTTGGAAAGGGACCCCCGAGGGTCATCTAGTCCAAGCCCCCCCCCCTGCAATGCAAGACTCTTTTCCCCCTAAGAATAATAAAAACCGTTCTAGAGATACAAAATAAAACAACAACCCGTGCGAGCCGAAGAGAACTTACTGGGCGTGAGAAGGAAAGGCAGGCTCGGCGAGGCAGCCGCATTTTCCCGAAGACAGCGACGGTCTCTCTCTTTCTCTCCCTCAAGTCCTCTCGCCCGCCACCCCGAGGCGCCTTCGCCCGGCGCTCCCCTCAGGATCTCCTCAGGATTCCCCCCGGCGGAGGTGCCGCTTCGCCGCGGCGCAACAGATGAGTCCGGGCGGGGTGGGGGACCGGGAGAGAGCAGCGGCTTCTCCGGGCTTGGCGAGGCGGGAGGTGGGCGTGCGTGGGGGATCCTTCCCACCCACCCATCCACGCCGGCTCCGGCAGGGCGGGCAGCGTCGTCGGAGAAGCTCCTCTTCGGCTCCCCTCGCACAAGGAACGCCGCTCGCCTCAGACGGAGGAGGGTTTCTCCCCGACTGGCTCCCTCAGTCTGCCGATACCAGCAAGAGCGCGCGCGGGCACGAATACACACACACACACATAAACACCTGGGAAAGGCGGGAATTGGCGCCTCGCCTCCGCGCGCCCCCTCTAGGTTCCTGAGGGAACGCAGGCTTTACAACCGATAGTAGCTGACAGGGCGACCCGGCGAGGGCTCCGCTGTTCTTAAGTCAGGGCCTTTCCCCCACATGCCTTTACAGTGGTACCTTGCTTCTCAAGCTTATTCCGTTCCGGAACTCTGTTCCAAAACCAAGGCGCGCTTTCCCATAGAAAGTAATGCAAAATGGATGAATCCGTTTCAAACTTTGGAAAACCACCCCTAAAACAGCAGTTGAACATGAATTTTACTATCTAACGAGACCATTGATCCATAAAATGGAAGCAATAAACAATGTTCTGCAGTTACGCAATCAATCAATCAGTAGCTGAACTGGGTTCAACAAAAACAAAAGCGCAAGATAAATAGCAATAACAGAGACCTCAGCGTAACACTCAAAATGGAGCACTCAAAATGGAGCATGTTCGGCATCCGAAAAAAGGTTCACAAAACAGAACACTTAGTTCCAGGTTTGCAGTGTTTGAGTTCCAAGTTACTAATAATAATAATAATAACAATTTATTATTTATACCCCAGCCAATCAAGTTTTAAAAACAATACAGCATTAAATATTAAAAACATTCCTAAACAGGGCTGCCTTCAGATGTCTTGTAAAAATAGGATAGATGCTTATTTCCTTCACATCTGAAGGGAGGGCGTTCCACAGGGCGGGTGCCACTACCAAGAAGGCCCTCTGCCTGGTTCCCTGTAACTTCACTTCTTGCAATGAGGGAACCGCCAGAAGGCCCTCGGCACTGGATCTCAGTGTCCAGGCTGAATGATGGGGGTGGAGACGCTCCTTCAGGTATACTGGACCGAGGCCATTTAGGGCTTTAAAGGTCAGCACCAACACTTTGAATTGTGCTCGGAAACGTACTGGGAGCCAATGCTGATCTCTCAGGACCGGTGTTATGTGGTCCCAGCAACCACTCCCAGTCACCAGTCTGGATTAATTGCACATTCTGAATTAATTGCAGTTTCCAGGTCACCTTCAAAGGTAGCCCCACGTAGAGCGCATTGCAGTAGTCCAAGCGAGAGATAACTAGAGCATGCACCACTCTGGCGAGACAGTCCGCGAGCAGATAGGGTCTCAGCCTGTGTACGAGATGGAGCTGGTAGACACAGAATTAACCTATGCCTCCATGGACAGCTGTGAGTCCAAAATGACTCCGAGGTTGCGCACCTGGTCCTTCAGGGGTACAGTTACCCCATTCAGGACCAGGAAGTCCCCCACACCCACCCGCCCCCTGCCCCCCAAAAACAGTACTTCTGTCTTGTCAGGATTCAACCTCAATCTGTTAGCCACCATCCATCCTCCAACCGCCTCCAGGCACTCACACAGGACATTCACCGCCTTCACTGGTTCTGATTTAAAAGAGAGGTAGAGCTGGGTGTCTCTCTCACCAAAAGCGTTTGAGTACCAAAGCGTTTGAGAACCAAGGTACCACAGTACTGTGGTGGCTGGCTACCTTGGCAAGGTTCAACAATGCCACTCCGCAGGAACTTCTCAGTTCCTGGCCAGTGGCGTGGTTGTGGGAGACGCCAGCTTTGTTGCCCCCAGAGGCTGAAGGGTGCCAGCTCTCTGCCCCTGAGCCTGGCATCGCTGTTGGGCTGCTAGAGCTGGTGGTTCCAGGGGCCGGCCCACCCATGAGGCAAGGCGAGGCGACCGCCTAATTGGCCTCTTGGCAAACAGGAGGTGCTGCTGGTTCCACCACCCCTTATTCCTCGATGTAGGTCTTTACCCACCCACCCCTTTGTTTCTGAGGAAGATCTTAGCTCACCCCTTCTTCCATGGCTGGCAGGAGGTGGTGCCATTTGGCGGCTCACCTCAGGTGCCAAATTTTATTGAGCGGGCCATAGTTGTTGTTAATGTTATTACTTTATATCCCGCCTTTTCCCCCTGACAGGGACTCAAGGTGGCTTACAGATGAAAATAAGACCCACTGAAAACATAAAGGGGAGGGAGGCTCATAAAGGGGAGGGAAGCAGTGCTTTTCTTCTAAAAAAATGTTTAGGGGCACATACCTCATGTTACGGACGCTTCAGGTTATGTGTTTTCGGGTTGCGGACCGCGGCAAACCCGGAAGTACCAGAATGGGTTACTTCCAGGTTTCGCCGCTCGCACATGGACAGAAGTGCCAAATTGCGCCGGCGCAGACGCGACACTTCAGGATGCGAACGCTGTGGGTTTTTGCGGACGTGCCTCCGTCACAGATTATGTCCACAACCCGAGGTTCCACTGTACTCTCATTTTCCTACTCATATTGAAATACTGCCCCTCAGTGAGGCCAAACTTAGATTCACAAAATGTTTAGGCGTATGCGTACCCCTGTCCCCCCCCAGAAAAAAGCACTGAATGGAACATTGATAGGATTAAAATGCACATCTGCACACACTCTCCACATAGGTAAAAAGGTAAAGGACCCCTGGACAGTTAAGTCCAGTCAAAGGCGACTATGGGGTTGCAGCGCTTTCAGGCCGAGAGAGCTGGCATTTGTCCACAGACAGGCTTTCTGGGTTATGTGGCCAGCATGATTAAACCGCTTCTGGTGCAATGGAACACCGTGACAGAAACTGGAGCGCACGGAAACGCCATTTACCTTCCCGCCACAGCAGTACCTATTTATCTACTCGTACTGGGATGTTTTCGAACTGCTAGATTGGCAGGAGCTGGGACAAAGCAATGGGAGCTCACTCAGTTACAGGGATTCAAACCGCGGACCTTCTGATTGGCAAGCCCAAGAGGCTCAGTGGCTTAGACCACAGCGCCACCCACAAACACACAAGAAATCGTTTAAGATCGTACAGAAAATTACGATGAGATAATTACGGCTCCAGCTCTTTCATTAAAAGCAGTCAGTTTGCAAAAGTCTGCCGGAACAAGAAAGTCTTCGCCTGCTGGTGGAAGGACAACAAGCCGGGAGCCAGCCTAACTTCTCCAAGGAGGAAGTTCCAGAGTCTGGGAGCAGCCACTGAGAAGGCCCTTTGCCACCTCCCCACCAAGCGTGCCTGTGATGGTGGTGGGGCCAAGAGAAGGGCTTCCCCTGAAGATCTCAACCTGGGCAGGTTCATAAGAGGGAATACAGTCTTTCAGGTACCTTGGACCTAAGCCATGCAGGGCTTTATAGGTCATAACAGCCAGTGGAACTATTGTAACAAGGCAGTCATATGCACTCTATAACCAGCCCTGGTCAACAGTCTGTCTCAGTGTTAGAAGCTGAGCTATGAAAGCTAGGAGCTAAATGGCACCTTAAACCTAGATTATGAGCACAACAACGGAATGCCTAGGTGTGTTTCTTTTATAACAAGGACACAAAGGTGAAAATGAATGAACTGCAGCTAAAATACTATGTTCACTTTTCACATGGTCTAGTCCTTCCCCTGCCCACCCCCCTAATATCTCAAGAGGGTCTCTTTTCCAGTCTTCAGAGAGTAGCTGGAAGTGGGGAAGCAGAAAAAGGTCCTCCTTTCCTTCTACTCTGCAGTTTAAATCTCAAATCTGAGGTGCAGTACTGCGTCCAGAGCTCAGAAACTGCTCACGCTAATGAAATTCCTTGTCGCAAAGTGCACCTAGAACAATGGGAGTTTCAAACATTGGTCTGGCTGCAGCTGTTTGAGCCAGCTGAAGTTTCTGAGAACTTTTCAAAGGCAGCCCCATGTTGTGTTTACTTGCTTATAATTTGCTTTCCCCCCATTTTGTATTTTTCTCCCAAGAGCAGCTAGGTGGGGGGAGGCCTCAGGATACATCACCAGCCAAGTACAAACTGTAAAAGGGGCTGTAATTGTGGGAATTGAACTAACTCAGAGGCTCCATGCACATGCGATGTTGGGGGCAACTTGGCGCACCTGAGCTATGTATTTGTATGTGTGTGTATGGAAATTCATTCTTCAGCAGTGGAAAATGGAACTGAAGAATTAAGTTCCTCTAGTGGGCACCACAGAGCTGTTTTAAGTGTCACCAAGGCATTACATTAGTACCATCATCTCACAATTATGACGTGCACTCTGGTTATTTAAAATGGTCTATCCTATTTTTCCTTCTAAACTGAAATATACTCAGAGTCGCAAAGTGATTTCATGCTCTTTATTCAGCTCATAGTGGTGAGGAGGAATGAATGAAAGTCCCCTCAAAGTATCTGCTTTATATACATTATTTACACAATGGGCTGCACATGATTGGCTAATTCCGGAATTCTACTGTAAGCCAATCAGGTTGTGGATTCACTTCTATCTGGATCAGGATTGGGTGGTTCCTGCCAACCAATCATACTGCTGCATTGTTCTAGGACCAATCAGACTGCTGCATTCTCAATCCTATTGTTCTAGGACTAATCAGACTGCTGCAATTTGGATCCTATTGTTCTAGGACCAATCAGACTGCTTCAGTTTGGATCCTATTCAACTCAGTACATAACACCCCTCCCCTCTAAGTTCCAGTCCTGCCCGGGAGGTCGCATTCATAGTCCTCAAGGTATGCCGGCGGCCTACGTGTGCGTTGCGGCCTGGGGTGTTCCCTGGTCTGGGCTCCAGGTTCTGGCTCGTGTTCCAAGGATGCTGGCTGTGATGGGCCTGTTTGGTCTGGCGCAACCGGCTCGCTCAGTCGTGGTTCTGGTTCCGGTGTCCTTTCGGCCTCACGGGTCCTCTCTGTATTTACTGATTCTGCCTCTCCTACTGGCCCCTCCTGCTCTAGGGGCCTCACTGCCCCGCTGTTCCCTTGGGACTCCTCTGACCTGTCCTCCTCCTGGGTTTCTCCCAGGAATCGTCGCCGTATCTGGTCGCAGTGGCGGCGCCAGCATTGCCCCCCATCCGTTAGCACCTCGTACGACACTGGGCCAGTGACCCTGGTGACTGTGGCGGGTACCCATGCTGGGCCTGCCCCAAAATTCTTTGCGTACACTGGGTCCTGGGCCTTGAAGGTCCGGGGGTTCCTGCCTTCCCCCACCACTACCTCATCCTGAGCTCTATCGGGGTGAAGGCGGTCCAATCTGATTGCAAGGCGCCGACCCATTAGTAGTTCAGCGGGGCTCCGGCCAGTCGTTGAGCTGGGGGTGCTGTGCTGTGCTAGAAGGAATGTGGCAAGGCGGTACTCCCAGTCCCCTTGTGTCATGCGGCGGAGGGTGTCCTTGGTGGTCCGCACCATGCGTTCTGCTTGGCCATTGGTGGCAGGGTGGAACGGCGCCGAACGGATGTGGCGGATGGCGTTCTGTGCTGTGAAGGTTTGGAATTCTCCTGACGTAAATGCAGTCCCATTGTCTGAGACGAGAGTGTCAGGGAGCCCGTGGGTTGCAAACAGCCTGCGTAGTACCCGGATGGCTGCGGACGTGGAAGTGGACGGTACCAGTGCGACTTCCAGCCATTTGGTGTAGGAGTCCACCACTATGAAGAATGTTTTCCCCTGAAAGGGGCCAGCGAAATCCACATGCAGGCGTGACCATGGTGCTCGGGCAGACTCCCAGGACTGGACTGGGGCCCTTGGGGGATCTGGGCGGGATTCTTGGCAGGCCTGGCAGTGTTTGACCCAGGCCTCTATCTCTCCATCGATCCCCGGCCACCACACATAACTCCTGGCCAGGGCCTTCATTCTTACTACCCCTGGATGTGTCTCGTGTAGGGCTGTGAGGACCCTTTTGCGGAGGGGCTGGGGAACAACGACCCTGCTTCCCCATAACAGGCACCCCTTGTGGGCCGACAGTTCATGTTTGCGGGTTGTGTAGCCGGCGAATTCTGGCCCGGGGCTGCTGCTGGGCCATCCCCTCCACACCCAGTCCAGGACCCGGGAGATGAC
The DNA here is from genome assembly GCF_965112155.1 of Podarcis liolepis. NCBI lineage: Eukaryota > Metazoa > Chordata > Lepidosauria > Squamata > Lacertidae > Podarcis > Podarcis liolepis. Next base: position 12,309,943 of record NC_139571.1, on the reverse strand, counting down.
CCTATCTTTCTTGGAATGGTGTGCAACTTCTTGTGCCTGAATGGGGCGGTCGGGAAGCAGCTCCAGGGTCATAACCTCTTGTGCAGGTGCTGGGTCGGGGCCTGTTTCCGGTAGTGGTAGCCTGCTGAGGGCGTCCGCATGGCCCATCGCCTTCCCAGGTCGGTGAATCAGTGCATACTGGTAGCTGGCAAGGAAAATTGACCATCTGAGGACGCGAGGAGACAGCACTTGGGGGGTCTGCTTTTCGGGAGCAAACAAGCCAAGCAACGGCTTGTGGTCAGTCACCACGGTGAAGGGCCGCCCGTACAAGAAATCATGGAATTTTTTTACTCCCTTCACGATTGCCAGACCCTCCTTGTCGATTTGCGAATAGTTCCGCTCGGTTGCGTTGAGTGTCTGTGAAAAGTACGCCACCGGTACCTCTCTTCCATCCGGGAGTTGGTGCCCCAGGACAGCGCCAATGCCATAGGGTGAGGCGTCGCATGCTAGCACCACCGGCAGCCTCTCGTCGAAGTGTGCCAAGACAGAGTTTGAGACAAGCAAGTCCTTGACTGCCTGGAATGCGGCCTCCTGGCGCTGGCCCCACACCCAAGGGGCCCGCTTGTCCAGGAGTCTGTGTAGGGGCTCCGCTACCGCCGCCTTGTGGGGAAGGAAGGAATGGTAAAAGTTCAATAGTCCCAAGAAGGCCTGAAGTTCAGTCTTGCTCTTGGGTGCTGGGGCATCACAAATGGCCCGTACCTTGTCCCCAGTCGGGTGGACCCCTTCTGCGTCCACCATAAATCCCAGAAAGTCCACCTGAGGCACTCCTAGTAGACATTTTTCCCGCTTCACCTTGAGACCCGCCGTCTGGAAACGGTGCAGAACTGTGCGGAGGCGGTCCTCAAACTCCTCTGGTGTGGGCCCGGCAATCAACACATCATCGAAGAAGGGGGTGACGCCAGGAATCCCTTTAAGGAGAGAGTCCATTAGATTCTGGAATATGCCTGGTGCCACGCTGACCCCGAATTGCAGCCGCTTTACCCTGAACGCTCCTCTGTGCGTCACAATCGTCTGTGCCTCTGCTGTGGCCTCATCTACTGGCAGCTGTTGATATGCTTGGGCCAAGTCCAGCTTGCCAAAAATTTTCGACCCAGCCAGGGTGGCAAGGACATGGCTGACCACTGGCACTGGGTATGCATGGGCCGTGAGGGCCTTGTTTATGGTACATTTGTAGTCTGCGCAGATGCGGACCGAACCATTAGGCTTGACGGGTGTGACGATTGGGGTTTCCCAGGGGGCATTAGGCACCGGCTCCAGCACTCCTTGCTCCACAAGTCGGTCCAATTCCTCGTCTATACGGGGTTTCAAGGCGAATGGGACCCGGCGGGCCTTGAGCCTGACCGGTCGTACTGCGGGGTCAAGCTGTAGCGCAATGGGGGGGCCCGTATACTGTCCCAATTTCCCGTCGAAAACCCCTGGAAATTCCTTGCATATGGCATCCACGTCCACTTGTAAGCTAGTGTGGTTCACCCCAGTGACAGCTAGCCCCAATGGTCCAAACCATGCCAATCCCAGTAAGCTAATGTAGGGGCCCTTGACCACAAGCAAGTCCAGTTGCCGCGTCCGCCCTCGGTATTGCACCCTGAAGGTCCCCACCCCCATTGTGGGGACCTTACGTTTCTGGAAGTCCCGTAGGGTGAATGGGGCCGGCCTGAGTTTGGGACCCCCAGTAGGACACAGTTTCCTTAAGGTCCTTGCCGAGATTATGGATAGAGTTGAACCAGTGTCAAGCTCCATGCGGCATGGGGCCCCCTCTATCTGTACCTCTACATAAATTTTCTCTATGTTGGGGTGGGGCAACTGGTATATCTGGCAGTCCGTGAGCTCCGTCGAGTTGCCTTGGTGCGTTGGGCCCCGGGACCTGGGGCTCTTGGGTTGGTCATCTGATGCCTGGTGTCGGGTGGGCCGAGCCCGACACACCCGGGCGATGTGTCCCAATTTTCTGCACTGCCTGCACTCTGCGTTGCGGAAACGGCAGGTCCTCCTCTCGTGACTCTCCCCGCAGCTAGCGCAGTTTCCTCCTTCTCGTCGAGGCAGCTGTGGTCTGTGCGCTGCTTGAGTGCGCTGCTGTACTCGGTGCACCTCCTCTCTGTCGGATCCTGAGTCGTCGGTGAGGTCTTCGTGGTGGACCCTCGGTTGGGATGGCAGGCTCGGCCGTGCCTCTTGCGTCGACCTCTCGGCAGCTTCCGTTGCCAGGGCCTCCTCCAGAGCGACCTGGAACGTTAGGTCCTTCTTGGCGTAGAGGCGTCGTTGCAGCTTCTCATCCTTCAGGCCACCGACGAGGCGGTCACGAAGCATGTTCTCCAGCTCTGAGAAGTTGCAGAACCGGGCGGCTTGGCGGAGAGAGGTCACAAACCCAGTTATGGTTTCCCCAGGGGCTTGTCGCTTTGCGTAGAAGGCATTTCGACGAGCCGCCACTGAGGGCTGCGGCGAAAAGTGCCCCTTCAGCTGTTCCATTATTGTTTTGTATGGAACAGTAGCGACGTCTTCAGGCGCAAGGAGAGCCCGGGCGATTTCAAACGTCTCCTCTCCGCAGACGCTGAAGAATATCGCCCTCTTCTTGGCGTCTTCTTCGTCGGTGACCCCTTTGGCTTCTAGGAGGAAGGTGAAACGGGAGGCATACGCTTCCCAGTCTCCAGATGCTGGGTTGAATGGCGAGAAGCTGCTGTTGGCTGCCATTCTGAGTTCCTTGTGTCCCGGAGCTGAAGCCTGGATCCACGGTGCGAGGCAGCGTTGCGGCAGGTGGCGGTGCTGCGGTGCTGTGTGTGGCAGTCAGCTCAGCGGGATCCCATCCTCGTCGCCAGTGAAATATACTCAGAGTCGCAAAGTGATTTCATGCTCTTTATTCAGCTCATAGTGGTGAGGAGGAATGAATGAAAGTCCCCTCAAAGTATCTGCTTTATATACATTATTTACACAATGGGCTGCACATGATTGGCTAATTCCGGAATTCTACTGTAAGCCAATCAGGTTGTGGATTCACTTCTATCTGGAGCAGGATTGGGTGGTTCCTGCCAACCAATCATACTGCTGCATTGTTCTAGGACCAATCAGACTGCTGCATTCTCAATCCTATTGTTCTAGGACTAATCAGACTGCTGCAATTTGGATCCTATTGTTCTAGGACCAATCAGACTGCTTCAGTTTGGATCCTATTCAACTCAGTACATAACATAAACCAAAGAACCCAAACATAGACATAAAACAAAAACATAAAACAACAAAATCAATATTAATGCTGAATCTATGATTTAAAAAATGCAAAAGAAAGGGCTGGCTCAAGATATTTTGCTACCTGAAAAAAGGACAAGATGGTTACCTCTCTTATTCAGTGTACAGAAAGTGACCGTACTGACAGCTGAATTTTTCTTCCAGCACTGGGTGGGATATTGTCTACCACTATACCTGAAAGCAGGAGTCTGGCAAAGGGCAGGCCATGTAGCCAAGGGTTTTCTGGGCCCAGTCTACACTTGCCAAATAACACCCACATTTGCATAAAATTGCATATACTTTATGTCACAGGCAAGTTTGTACCCTCTTCCACAAGTGGGAAAATAAAAAAAATAAATCAGGAGTCACACACAAGTCATAAGATGCCCAACAGATATAATATCAGCAGCTGAAGCTTTCCCCATAATTGTAGTTCCATACTACAAAGGGCTTACTCTGATTAATATCTGGCTGCCACATAGCTGTTAAAGGCACAAAAGCCATTCTCTCTTCCGGAGCCAACTCATGCAAGGAACTCAAGTTTCATGAGGTTTAACTTGTAAATGAGTTATATTACGTTATTAGGCAGGCAATACTACATTCATTGCAAGACCAGGCATGGTATTTCAGGTGGAGGGGGTAAAAAAATGACTTAAGATTTACAGCACGTCTGCTTAGAATGCTTGGATAAATTCAAGATTTAAAAAGTTGAAAAGCAAGCAGTGTAATCATTTAAAAGCAAAAGCATTTTTTTCCCTTTTTCTCTTGGAAAAAAAAGGGAGGGATTTGAGATCCCCACCCAGCCACGAAGCTTTATCGCTTGCATGCCAAGGCTTTGTGCCTCCCACCACCCTGACTGCGTAGAATAAGGACGCCACACACTTGACTTTGGATCGAATAAGGCCACAACTTTATTGAATACAGATGAAAGAGGTTTGGCATAGGCACTGGGTAACCATTAATTCTGGCCCGTTTGCCGGAAGTGACGCCATAGGTCAATCCAAGCACGGGAGTGCCTAAAACTTACATAAAAAAGGAATACCCCTGCAGAGATCGCTGACTTGAGAAATGCTATAAGAACCAGCCCTCATCTGAGCATATGGACATAGGCAACTCCTGGATCCCTTTCACAGGATCCCTTAGGATTGGAGGAACAGGTAGAAACTACAACCTCCGCCCACCATGCTTTGATTGCTGTGTTCCATTTCTGTTTCTTTTACAGAAAACAAAAGCAAAAACCAGTTTGCCTATACAGTGGTACCTCGGGTTACATATGCTTCAGGTTACATACGCTTCAGGTTACAGACTCCACTAACCCAGAAATAGTACCTCGGGTTAAGAACTTTGCTTCAGGATGAGAACAGAAATTCCGTGGTGGCGGCGCAGCAGCAGCGGGAGGCCCCATTAGCTAAAGTGGTGCTTCAGGTTAAGAACAGTTTCAGGTTAAGAACGGACTTCCAAAACGAATGTACCAGAGATACCACTGTATAACCAGAGATACCACTGTATAAACAGACAAACTATGTTTCCCACAGGCATCTGGTTAGCTAATGAGAGAACAGGGTGCTGGACTAGATCGGCCATTGGCCTGATCCAGTAGGCTCTTCTTGTGTTCTCATGAAATATACCTACATTAACACATGCCCTATGACACGCGTGGCGCTGTGGTCTAAACCACTGAGCCTCTCGGGCTTGCCAATCAGAAGGTCGGCAGTTCAAATCCCCGTGATGAGGTGAGCTCCCGTTGCTCTGCCTCAGCTCATGCCAACCTAGCAGTTCGAAAGCACACCAGTGCAAGTAGATAAATAAGTACCACTGTGGCGGGAAGGTAAACGGTATTTCCATGCAGTCTGGTTTCCGTCACGGTGTTCAGTTGCGCCAGAAGCAGTTTAGTCATGCTGGCCTCATGACCCAGAAAGCTGTCTGTGGACAAACGCCGGCTCCCTCGGCCTAAAAGCGAGATGGGCACCACAACCCCATAGTTGCCTTTAACCGCCCAGGGGTCCTTTATCTTTATGAACATGAGCAGTTTCACATTTTAAATTCACTTAACTCATCATTGTCTTTTCCTTACTTTCTATCTTGGTCCAATCAACAATTCTCAGTCAAACCTACCTGACATCCAGGCTTTATGTTAGGGGGCGGGCATGACACCCGCCTGTCACCATAATCTGTTTGGCTCTGTCTAGCAGATTTGGAAAGAGATGTCTCAACAGCAGTTGTTTTAAATTACTTTCTTTTGACCCCAAGTGTTCAAGTGCTCAGAAAGATCTGTCAAAATCTCCAGTCATTTGAAAACTATTTTTAAATAAAAACATTAGCATCCATCCACACTTACTGCATAATAGAATCTGCAGAAAATAATTTATAGGGAGTATCTGATCTCAAACAGAGATTACAAAGAGACAGAAACCACTAGCCAGAAAGTAAACAGCAGAGAAGGGGAGCACAATGCCTCTTTAGGACCTCAGGGATTCCTGTTGTCCAAACAACTCACTTCTCACAGACACACCCTAGCCCAGTGATGGCGAAACTTTTAGAGACCGAGTGCCCAAACTGCAACCCAAAACCCACTTATTTATTGCAAAGTGCCAACATGGCAATTTAACCTGTATATCTCATTTTTTCTGTGTGTTTCACGTTTCTTCTTTATGACTGCTGCTGTAATACATAATCCTCCATAAAGGTTATTGCACTACATTCTTCATTAAATTATCTTTCCATTGATATATGATCTTATGGTATAACTCAGTGCTTTTTTTCTAAAATAATGTTTATGGGTACTCTCATTTTGACTCAAGAAAATCACCACCGGGAGTAGGGCAGATAAATACAGTTCAATCGCGGAAAATAAATACAGTTCAAATTGGGAAAAATAAATACCTTCAGATGGTGCAGGGGCTCTCAGATGCATTTTCTGGCGATGGTGTGCGTGCCCACAGAGAGGGCTCTGTGTGCCCTCTCTGGCACCGGTGCCATAGGTTTGCCACCACTGCCCTAGCCCCTGTATCTACCAACAAAAGCAGCCACCTCACTCTACCTAGTGCTTGGAAAAGATGACACACTTCCATTGATATTGGATTTTAAGAAAGGCAAGTCTGATTCTGAGACCCATAGGCTGTGTCCACAGTTGGGTGTTAATATGGGGGTGCTTTTTCTGTGTGTTCATCTGCACCCTTTTGTCCACATGAGAGCACTTCCAATTTTATCCCTCCCAAATGTGACTTGGTGTTTCCGCCCACACAAGTGGGTGGTGCCTGAGAGGATACATTCACGCTGTGTGTTGTTTTCTTCTCCCTTCAATTAGCACTTCCTAACCCACCATAGGGACGCGGGTGGCGCTGTGGGTTAAACCACAGAGCCTAGGACTTGCCGATCAGAAGGTCAGCGGTTCCAATCCCCGTAATGGGGTGAGCTCCCATTGCTCGGTCCCTTCTCCTGCCAACCTAGCAGTTTGAAAGCATGTCAAAGTGCAAGTAGATAAATAGGTACCACTCTGGCGGGAAGGTAAACGTGCGCTGCTCTGGTTCACCAGAAGCGGCTTAGTCATGCTGGCCACATGACCCAGAAGCTGTACGCCGGCTCCCTCGGCCAATAAATCGAGATGAGCGCCGCAACCCCAGATTCGGCCACGACTGGACCTAATGGTCAGGGGTCCCTTTACCTTTAACCCACCATAGCTTCCAGAAACCTGAGATTCATTATGAGCATGCATGCAGGTATTTATTTCCCTGTGCATGAATACTTAGATGGCGGGGGGGGGGGGCCTCATTCTTTTTTTTACAAAAACCCAGATTTACACAAAAGAGCAAGCAACAGCAACAATGTGTGTGTCGCTCCAAGCCACGAAACAAGAGGTCCGTTTTGACATGCATCCATTTGCAGGAGGGCGGAATGTTCAGTTTCACTAGACTGTGAACAGAGACTTCAGCATTTCTTGGTAAGTTTTGGCAGAATATCACATCAAAACACGGCAAATTGATGTTTCTGTTTCAGAAAATATGCAATCAAAGGGGAGTGAATATGCTTGGTTTAGCATGTTTCACTAGTATTCTTGGTCACGTATAAAGGTTCAGGGGAGGTAGAAGCATCCAGTGTATATATTGCATCTAAACAATAAGCAGCTGCATTAGACAATGAAGTGTGGGGCTATTTAATTTTCCTGTCTGCAGAGGAAGTGAACCAGAAAGCAGCTGCAGTGATGTTGTTTACTGTTATTTGTGGAGCGTAACTTGCCACTGGCAACAGCAGCAGCCTCTGCAGTTTCTGTCAGTGTGCACGATTCACTGCCATTTCATTATCCTTAAGCAAAAGAGCAACGGATGTTTTTATTCTTAGTTCTACTGACATTGCCCTAAAACTGCCCTTGTCGTATCACTGTAAGCATGACACTTTTCCTAGAGAGAATCGCCATGTTGGAGAAACACATGCAGGTCAACAGTGGGAGAAGATTTTTATTCTTTGGTCTAGAAAATTCAAATACCAAGAAAGAAAATGAAAAAATGAAAAGCAGAACAAGTCATGGAAAATACATATGTTAAGAAACAGAAACACCAATGGATGTATGATGTAGACAAAGAGAAATAAAAAGACTAATCATTTTGCTATATTGTTTGAACCGTGGGGTTTTTTTTTCAATACACACATGCACACACACACTTCAATAAAGCAGTGCATGAAAACATTTTTAAGGTAGATGTTTGCTAGAACATTAGAAGAAAATTGCAAAACATTATGCAGAACAGGACAATCAAAAGAAAACAAAGACCAAACATCTGGTGTATTCTGGCATTATCACCCCACTGATACCTATTTGTTGGTGTCGACGGAGTTCAAAAAGCATTAATCCATAATTTGGCTTGCTGTTCATATACAATTTGAATGGGAACTATGTTACAGTAATTAAAACAGTTTTATGATCTTCCAACATTTAATTCCCCCCCCCCTCATATTCGTTTTGTCCATCTTCCTCCTGAGAGACCTCAGACAACCTTCCAGAAATGTTGCCACTTTCATTTTGTTGAGATCCTTATGTAGTAAGTTCTCACTGCAATCCTCAAAGATGGTTAAGAGTCTGTGAAGGCTCAATTTTCTGCAGAGTTATGTCAGGCACGATAACAAAGACTTGCTTCCAAAGCTATCTATCCCATTCAAAATGCTGCCACATATCTGCTAGTGTCCTTCTTTCTTTACATCCTAGCAGTACAGAAAGAATAAGTTATTGATTCTGTGAAGATGTAGCAGAGTATAGTACCACCTGTAAATCAGCTACTTTGATCTAGAGTGAAATTGTTTTGATGATTTCGAGACCCACAGTGAACTCCATTGCCACTCTGAGATTGCAGGAACTGTAACTCAACAGTTTGACTTAACTCACAAAGCCACACTCTTCCACTGTCTTCTGAGACAGACGGATGCCAATCATTTTTGGAATTTTATTTCTCGTTCTACAAATTGCGTTATGACTTCTGCTGGTTGTGGGATGTGACCAACAAATTCACTAAACCACTCATCCACAAATTGATCGATCTTGTGCCTTACCTTATCAATTTGCACTCCCTCTGTGTCTTTTAGGCACCGGATTTCATCTGCTGGAATAGGTTTTGTGGTTATTAGAATAATAAGTGTAACCCCGTGTGACTTGATACAGCTGCCTCCATGATCACACTGAGACTATGCAAGCCCAGTGTGTACAAGGCAGTCAAACTCTGATTTGAGCTCTCTCTCTCTCTCTTTTTTAGTTGAAAACATAATTTAAACCATGTATTAAAATATCAGTTTTCTAAACAATCCTAATTTTTCTCAAGCATCTCAGCAAAAAAATGCTTCTAGTCATTCAGGCAGTAAGAAGAGCCTAAGGTTAGATGCAGACACGTCCTCCCCTTGTTCCTTCCATTGGGATTATGAAAGGTTGTTTATAGTACATTTGTTGACTAATCATATGCCTACTTCCCTGTGCTGTAGATGTGCCTGCTGTACTAATTTGTCCTCTGAACCCAGAACATTTCAATTGACATGTGAGCTTGCTTCAGGTACATTCCTTGGAGCAGCATTCTGTCTGGGTGTCCCTTCATACAGCCATTTCTGTCCATCTTTTAATGATATCATAGAACCACAGGGATGCAGGTGGCGCTGTGGTCTAAACCACTGAGCCTCTTGGGCTTGCCGATCAAAGGTTAGCGGTTCAAATCCGCACAATGAGGTGAGCTCCTGTTGCTCAGTCCCAGCTCCTGCCTCCCTAGCAGTTTGAAAGCACACCAGTGCAACTGGATAAATAGGTACCACTATAGCGGGGAGGTAAACGACATTTACATGCGCTTTGGCACTCATCACGGTCCTCCATGTGCCAGAAGCGGTTTAGTCCTGCTGGCCACATGTCCCAGAAAGCTGTCTGTGGACAAACGCCGGTTCGCTCGGCTTGAAAGCAAAATGAGCCCCACAACCCCATAGTCACCTTTGACTGGACTTAACAGCCCAGGGGTCCTTTACCTTACCTTTTCTAACCTAGAACCACAGAACTGTATACAGTCATACCTCGTGTTGCGTTAGGTTCATGTTGCGTCTTTTCAGCTTGCAAATGCAGCAAATCCGGAAGTGTATACTTCCGGGTTTCACCCCGTGCGCATGCACAGAAGCGTTCTGTGTGCTTCAGGCATGCGCAAAAGCAATCTGTGTGCTTTGGGAATGCGCAAAAGCGATCTGCATGCTTCAGGCATGCGCAGAAGCACTCGATCGCACCGCACACATGTGCAGAAGAGGCGCTCTAGTTGTGGACTTTTCAGGGTGCAAACAGCACCCTGAAATGGATCATGGCCGCAACTAGAGGTACCACTGTAGTTTTAAGGTACTCCCAGGGGTCATCTAGGGGTGCAAGGCAGCAAGCACAGCTAAAGCATCCCTGGCAGGTGGCCACCCAATCTCTGCTTTGACATCTCCCATACATCACCTTCTGAGGTGGTCTGGAGCTGCTATTTTCCCAGCTCATTTACCTTGTGGCGTAATCTGCAATTTAGCTATGGCTACAAAACACAATTCAATTTCTTAAGGCAGGGCTCTGTTGATCTAACTGTGGAGTGAAGGACAACAGATTATTTGCAAATGCAAAAGGTCACAGAACAGCATAAAACAGTTAACCAGGAAAGAGTCCCGGATAATGGGCTCCTTGTGACAAGGTTTGCATGGTCTCTTCATCCCAAGGTTGCCTGCGGGGAGGAAAGATTGTACATTATACCAGAAATTATAATTAAGTCCAGCATATTGGCATTAAATCCTTATAAAGGTTAAACTGAAACCCTTTGATATTCTTATAATGAGCCACAGAGAGTCGGAATAGGCACTGAAAATGGCCGTTTTATCTTGTAGGTGACAGTTTTTCAGCGGGGGACAATGGGTGTGGGATGCTGATCACTTCTCATTCCCCTTCCCCAGGCTTCGGAGTGCAGCTGAGCAGAATGAGTCCCGTGGTTGTCAAGTAACAGCAGAGCAGGAAAACACTGATTAAAGGGTGCCTGCTTCCTTCTCAAGCCTTTCTTAGATATTGGGCATCTGAATCCAGGCGCAAGATGCAGATGGGCAGTTCCTGTATTGCCTTGGTGAAGCCGCATCGCAATGTCTATTCTGCCACTTTCTGGCAGCTGCATTTAATTCTCCATAAGCTTTCCTTCCTCCAAAGACACCAAACTACCTTGTTTAAAAGAAGGACACTGACAAACTGGAACGTGTCCAGAGGAGGGCAACCAAAATGGTCAAAGGCCTGGAAACGATGCCTTATGAGGAACGGCTAAGGGAGCTGGGCATGTTTAGCCTGGAGAAGAGGAGGTTAAGGGGTGATATGATAGCCATGTTCAAATATATAAAAGGATGTCATATAGAGGAGGGAGAAAGGTTGTTTTCTGCTGCTCCAGAGAAGCGGACACGGAGCAATGGATCCAAACTACAAGAAAGAAGATTCCACCTAAACATTAGGAAGAACTTCCTGACAGTAAGAGCTGTTTGACAGTGGAATTTGCTGCCAAGGAGTGTGGTGGAGTCTCCTACTTTGGAGGTCTTTAAGCAGAGGCTTGACAACCATATGTCAGGAGTGCTCTGATGGTGTTTCCTGCTTGGCAGGGGGTTGGACTCGATGGCCCTTGTGGTCTATTCCAACTCTATGATTCTATGATTCTAAAAGCATGTTTTTCCCAGATAAATCAGCAGAAGCAAAAGAAACTGTTCATCAATCACAGACCTTGATTTATTTGGGAGAGAGAAGGTTAGTTTAGTAAATGGTTTAAAATGATTTGTGAACACAAAAGAAGTTGGAATCAGTCAAAGTTATACGAGCTTCCAAAGTTCTCTTAATCTAAATTACTCTCATGATTTTTGAGTCTCAATTCTGCAAGAGCACATTGAAAAAGCATGGAGAAAAGGCATTCTGTTAATGTAGAGAATACATGTTTATAAATAAAAACTCATTTATTTACAAACAGGAGTCGATATGAGGGTGAATCCATATCAGGAAATGTCAAGGTACAGTGGTAACTCGGGTTAAGAACTTAATTTGTTCCGGAGGTCCGTTCTTAACCTAAAACTGTTCTTAACCTGAGGTACCACTTTTGCTAATGGGTCTCCCGCTGCCGCCGCCGTGTAATTTCTGTTCTCATCCTGAAGCAAAGTTCTTAACCCGAGGTACTATTTCTGGGTTAGCGGAGTCTGTAACCTGAAGCGTCTGTAACCCGAGGTACCACTGTATTATCACAGTGTGTGTTTATGACAAGTTTGATGCTTTCAATCCAAATGCGCGCAAGACTGAAACTTTGCTATTGAACCCTTGATTCGGAGCGAAAATGGCTTAGTGGCTTTCTTTTTAAAAATGAAATGGCAAGACATCACAATTTTAAAAAGAAAAGAAAGAAACAGCTTACTGTTATGCTACTACAACTGTGTGCTGCTTCAATGTGGGAGAATCTGGATCAGGGGTCAGCAAACTTTTTCAGCAGGGGGCCAGTTCACTGTCCCTCAGACCTTGTGGGGGGCCAGACTATATTTTTTAGGGGGAAATGAACAAATTCCTGTGCCCCACAAATAACCCAGAGATGAATTTTAAATAAAAGCACACATTCTAATATTGTAAAAACACCAGGCAGGCCCCACAAATAACCCAGAGATGCATCTTAAATAAAAGCACACATTCTACTCATGTAAAAACACGCTGATTCCCAAACCATCCGCGGGCCGGATCTAGAAGGTGATTGGGCTGGATCCAGCCCCCGGGCCTTAGTTTGCCTACCCATGACCTGGGGAGTTCTTTTAAACTTCTTACTAAGGGGCAAAAGATTTGTTGTTTAGTTGTTTAGTTGTTTAGTTGTTTAGCTTTAACTATACGGACCTTTCTTGGCAAGGTGATGTCTCTGCTTTTTAAGATGCTGTCTAGGTGGGCAACAGATAACAACTGCTAACTATATTAGGTTCTGGGGGGATGAAACTTCCCCAGATTTCCTGTTCATTTTTATTTAGAAGGGAGCAAGAGTCACAGAGCAATAGTTAAAGTGGCATAGAAAGTGACACAAAGTGGAAGGAAGTGAGCAAAATGAAAAGGTGAGAGGGAGACAAAAAGGTAATACTAGCAGGTGAAAGGAAGTAGAATAAGGTGGAGGGGTGGTGGTGGATAGAAATATTCAAGAACTCTAAAGAAGCAGAGAGAAAATTGGTAAGGTGTGGCACCCAGAGTGGAGAAGAAGGAAAGGGAGGGGGCAAAGTACCCTGGGAAACTCTGGGAACTTAAAAAAATTTCTAGTTAACCTTCATGCTTATTCCTTCTCTCTTACACATGTCCAGCATTGGGGCAGAATCCTAGCACTCTCTCTCTCTCTCTCTCTCTCTCTCAAAAAGTAAGGCAATTGGACATCTATAAAGAAAGTTAGAAAGCAAAATGTGGAAGCAACATTATAAGACAGCAACAGAGACGCCACTGTTGCTAAGATTGCAAAATCATTGAATCACTGTTGCTCAGCAATCAGATGGAAGGGATGCAAAGCATTCCCCTGCTGAAAAAATCCACTCTTGGTACAAGAAGGTACAGTGGTGCCTCGCAAGACGAAATTAATTCGTTCCGCAAGTCTCTTCGTCTTGCGAGTTTTTCGTCTTGCGATGCACGGTTTCCCATAGGAATGCATTGAAAATCAATTAATGCGTTCCTAGGGAAACCGCCTTCAGACCAGGTCCGGGGACAGTCTGTCCCCGGACCTCTTCTGAAGGCTGGGGGGGGGGACAAGGGCTTTTCTTCCCACCCCCAGCATTTTAAAAAACCCTGGGACAGCGGAGGACTTCTCCGCTGTCCGGGCGATCTTAAAATGCTGGCGGGCGGCATTTTAAAATCGCCCCGGGACAGCGGAGGACTTCTCCGCTGTCCGGGGCGATTTAAAAGCCCCTGGGAAGGCAGGCAGGGGGGACAAAGACTTTTGCCCCCCGCCAGCCTTCAGAAGAGGTCCTGGACCTCTTCTGAAGGCGGGCGGTGGGCGAAAGTCTTTGCTCCCCCCCGCCTGCCTTCAAAAGCCCTCCGGGACAGGCAGGCGGGGGGAGCAAAGACTTTTGCCCCCCGCCCGCCTTCAGAAGGTGTTCCCTCCCCCCCGCCCGGCTTCGGAGCACCGTTCCGAAGCCCGGCGGTGGGTGGAGGTGTTCCCGCCCCACCGCCCGGCTTCAGAGGAGCCTTCCGAAGCCCGGCGGCGGTGGGAGGAGGTGTCCCCGCCCCACCGCCAGGCTTCGGAGGAGGTCCGAGGACAGTGGGGAAGACGCGCTGCACTTCCCCGCTGTCCCTGAGATTTCCCTATGGGCTGTCGTCTTGCGAAGCAAGCCCATAGGGAAATTCGTTTTGCGAAGCGCCTCCAAAACGGAAAACCCTTTCGTCTAGCGGGTTTTCCGTCTTGCGAGGCGTTCGTCTTGCGGGGTACCACTGTATTTTCCAGTGAGAAGTATAGGTACAGAAACAAAGCAAATGATGGCTTATGTCTTTAACCATGCATTATACAGGGTAAGTTTTTTCTAGTACCATAAGGAAATACAATTTTGGGGAAAGATCCATTTGTTCACATTCTGTCTATCAGACATTTTATTACTTGCATGTGAGCCCGATGTACTTTTGGGTCCTAAACTTTAGCACAGGAGCTTGTGACATTCTGAATGCCAATCATTTGTTGCAGTTGTCAGAAGTTTTATGAACTAAAAAGTTCATTTGGAAGAACTTGAACTGATCTAGCTCATTCTTTAAATGAACTGAAATGAGTTCCTTTTTGTACAGGATGAATCATTATTATTATTAATAATATTAATTAGATTTATATATTGCCCTTCATCTAAAGATCACAGGGCAGTTTACAACATAAAATCCTTTCAGAAACGAACTAGTTATACTCAGTCTCCTTGCTTCATTTTAATTGCCTTCCTGTAGCTCCTTCCCTCTTACATTTTCTCACCTTGCTTTGTGGGTGGAAAATACTTTTTATTATGAAACAGTTTTTAGACCCCTGTGTGTGTGTGTGTGTGTGTGTGTGTGTGTGCGTGCGTGCGTGTGTGCACACACACACTATAATTGCTATAATTTTCTGAAACCTGAAGTTTTTTCAATGGTGCGGTAAATAATAAACTTCTCAACAATGTCTAGAAATTGCTTGCATGGGTATTATAAGTGCAGAACTCAATTTCAACTCTCTTTACAAGAAAGTCTGCAGTGCTGTGTTATGCTCACCAATAATCTTGCAAAATAGAAAGTTACCGTCATCTTTTGTTTGAGTTCCAACAGGCTCATAATTCTGTTTCCTGCAACAACAATAAAAGCACTTGTAATCAGATGGAAAACCACTGGCCGGATCTTTAGAAGATGGAAAGCAATCCTTTCCCATTTCCATAGTATCCATACTTAATGACATTTGAGAAGAACATGAAGACAAATGAAGGATGGAACAGCGCTTCAGATTTCAGGGCAGTGTGTGTGTGTGTGTGTGTGTGTGTGTGTGTGTGTGTGGATTTCTAGGAGGAAATAATATTCAAAGCATGATTCAAAGATCTCCTGTAAAGTACAATCAAAGAGTGAACTGAAAAGCATCCATTATTGTTTATTTTTACATAATTCACAATGGGCGGGAGTGGTACCTGGTACTATGTCACAGAAGGTGCACTTAAATGTGTACAGTTTAACAATAGTCAATCAGCTATAGAACCAGTTAGCTAGCCAGAGATGCAGGTGCTCCTGTAGTCTAAAACAAAAAGGGAAGGAAGACTGATTCCAGACTCTGTGAATCCTGTGTAGGGACCAAGGCCATATTAAAGAGGTTGGGGGGTCTTGGTGCAGTCCCAAAAATAGCCCCTACCCCACCCTCAAAGGAACACATGAAATAATGTATCACAAAATATTTTTGTGTTAACTCCCTTTTATCAGCCAGCAACAGTGTAATTGTGTGTGTGTGTAAAAGAGAGCATTTCTCTGATGAAAATAAGTACATCCTATTCCATCATCTATATATAAAAACATAATATGTTGTTGTTGTTGTTTAGTCATGTCTGACTCTTCGTGACCCCATGGACCAGAGCACGCCAGGCACTCCTGTCTTCCACTGCCTCCCCCAGTTTGGTCAAACTCATGTTCATAGCTTCGAGAACACTGTCCAAGCATCTCGTCCTCTATCGTCCCCTTCTTCTTGTGCCCTCCATCTTTCCCGACATCAGGGTCTTTTCCAGGGAGACTTCTCTTCTCTTCTCATGAGGTGGCCAAAGCACTGGAGCCTCAGCTCCACGATCTGTCCTTCCAGTGAGCACTCAGGGCTGATTTCCTTCAGAATGGAGAGGTTTGATCTTCTTGCAGTCCATGGGACTCTCAAGAGTCTCCTTCAGCACCATAATTCAAGAGCATCAATTCTTCGGCGATCAGCCTTCTTTATGGTCCAGCTCTCACTTCCATACCTCACTACTGGGAAAACCATAGCTTTAACTATACGGACCTTTGTCGGCAAGGTGATGCTGTCTAGGTTTGTCATTGCTTTTCTCCCAAGAAGCAGGTGTCTTTTAATTTCGTGACTGCTGTCACCATCTGCAGTGAAAAAACATAATATATAAAACATATATAAAAACATAATAAAACATTAAACATTAAAAACAACTTCCCTATACAGGGCTGCTTTCAGATGTCTTCTAAAGGTTGTATAGTTACTTATCTCCTCAGCTCAGGGGTTGTGTAACTCCATATCATCCAACATTTCTCTGATGAAAGTAGTAGTAGTAGTAGTAGTAGTAGTAGCAGCAGCAGTAATTTTATTATTTATACCCCGCCCATCTGGCTGGGTTTTCCAAGCCACTCTGGGTGGCTTACAGCACATAAAAAAAATGTAAAATATTAGAAATAAAAATTTCTCAACACAGGGTTGCCTTCAGAGGTTTTCTAAAAGTCAGATAGTTGTTTATTTCCTTGACATCTGATGGGAGGGACATCCTAAGGGAAAGTAGGACATTCCGGGATCAAATCAGAAACCAAGACAGCTTCTGAAAATCTGGGACTCTCCCTGGAAAACAGGGACACTTAGAGAGCCTTAGAGAGAAATCAGTATTGTGTGATCTCCACAATGAGGACCAGCAGGACATAGCTGGTTTCCCACGGTAAGCTTGAGGTTGTCTGGGATAGATGGGGGGGGGGACTGGCAATGACAGTACTCTCTCTAATTCTGTTATGCTAATGGCAGCCATTTTGTGATTGGTGCCCACACAGCACTCCGTCAAATTTCAAAATGTACCTGCTGATCCAAAAAGGTTGATGACCCCTGCTGCTATTTACAAGGTAAAAGGTAAAGGTAAAGGGACCCCTGACCATTAGGTCCAGTCATGATCGACTCTGGGTTGTGATGCTCATCTCGCTTTATTGGCCGAGGGAGCCGGCGTACAGCTTCCAGGTCATGTGGTCAGCATGACTAAGCCGCTTCTGGTGAACCAGAGCAGCGCACGGAAATGCTGTTTACCTTCCCGCCAGACAGGTACCTATTTATCTACTTGCACTCTGACGTGCTTTCGAACTGCTAGGTGGGCAGGAGCAGGGACTGAGCAATGGGA
This sequence comes from Podarcis liolepis, assembly GCF_965112155.1. Lineage (NCBI taxonomy): Eukaryota > Metazoa > Chordata > Lepidosauria > Squamata > Lacertidae > Podarcis > Podarcis liolepis. The sequence continues at coordinate 12,292,624 of NC_139571.1, read as the reverse complement.
GCTCACCCCGTTGCGGGGATTCGAACCACAGCCTTCTGATCGGCAAGTCCTAGGCTCTGTGGTTTAACCCATAGCGCCACCCGCGTCCCTATTTATATGGTAGTAAGGCTAACTAAACACAAAAGACTTACTTCTGAGTGGAGCTGGATCTACACTGATCTAAAAAGGAAAAAAACACATTATATAGCGCTCAACGCAATTTTCCATTGACTGCTATACAGTGCCCCCTGGTGTCTCATTTATAACGTTATAACTCACCAGTATAGATCAGTCCCTATAATTTTACTGTAAATTGATGATACGGTACCTGCATAGCAGGAGACATGCCTATACCTCTTTGCAAAGTTTCCACATTTAGCAAATGGATACATTTGTCCTGCAATGCAAAGCATCTCACTGAGAAAGGCCTGGCACAATTCCAAGGGATCCCAGGTCCTCAGAGAAACATCACTTAAAAACCTAGCACAGTGACAAACCAAGTCTGTACAGACGTCCTCGGAATTATGCAGGGTTTGACCGACTAGCACTAGGAATCGCCATATGAAACCATTTGATAACGGGGATTAATGTTTTTAAAGTTTTATTTAACAAAACGTGCATAATGCTTAACTGTAAACAAAACCTCTAAGCAGTTTACAAAGATTATAACAGCATAGAAAACTGTACAGTGGTGCCTCGCAAGACAAAATTAATCCGTTCCACGAGCCTCTTCGTCTAGCGGTTTTTTCGTCTTGCGAAGCAACCCTATTAGCGGCTTAGCGGATTAGCGCTATTAGCGGTTTAGTGGCTATTAAAGGCTTAGCGGCTATTAAAGGCTTAGCGGATTAGCGGCTAAAAGGCTATTAGCGGCTTAGCGGCTTAGAAAAAGGGGGGGGAGCGGGGAAAAATCGGAACACTTGCAAGACGTTTTCGTCTTGCAAAGCAAGCCCATAGGGAAAATCGTCTTGCGAAGCAGCTCAAAAACAGAAAACCCTTTCGTCTAGCGGGTTTTCCGTCTTGTGAGGCATTCGTCTTGCGGGGCACCACTGTACATAAAAATAATAATAAGAGTTGAAAACAAGATTATATAAAAATGGGTTAGTTTAGGAAGGGTATTGGAGAATTCAACTTTTGTCTGGCTTTGGAAGTAAATACCAGCCAATTTCCATTCTGATTGACTTCTGTTCTTGACCATAGATGAGCAAGTGAACTGCAACAATTTCCACGTTTTCTGTTAGTGATAGAATTCTCCAACATCCTTAAGTGGGAAGGGGGAATTTTTCAAAATTGGGCAGGAGTTTACATGATTTGGGGATATTCTGCCTCTCCCAACAGCACACAGCCCCCCAAATCTGTATCCCACATTGTTGCATGAATAGGGCTACTCAGGGCTGCTTTTTCCCCGGCCAGAGCTCACTGGAACTCAGTTCCGGCGCCATTGCCATTCTAAGAGAACAAGGGAGGTGTTCAATGGTGAGTTCCAGCACCTCTTTTTCTAGAAAAAGAGCACTGGGGCTACTAAAAACAAAAGTAAATAAATGTACTGATGTTCCTGTAGTCTCAAAAATAGGATGGATTATATATAAATAAACAGTCCAAGGAAAACATACTCCCCAGAGAAAAAATGGTTCCTTCATCATCAGTCTTTGAGATGTTGGGCTACAACCCAGCAGAAAGCTAAGCATGCCTTAGCCATTCACTTTGCTGGACTTAAACGTTCCTCATGTTGTTTCAGATTGCAGTCAGAATATGTAAATAATAATAATAATAATAATAATAATTTATTTATACCCCACCCATCTGGCTGGGCTTCCCTAGCCACTCTGGGTGGCTTTCAACAAAATATTAAAATACAGTAATGCATCAAACCTTAAGAGCTTTCCTAAACAGGGCTGCCTTCAGATGCCTTCTAAAAGTCTGGTAGTTGTTGTTCTCTTTGACATCTGGTGGGAGGGCGTTCCACAGGGCGGGTGCCACTACCGAGAAGGCCCTCTGCCTGCTTCCCTGTAACCTGGGCTTCTCGCAGTGAGGGAACCGCCAGAAGGCCCTCAGCACTGGACCTCAGTGTCCGGGTGGAACGATGGGGGTGGAGATGCTCCTTCAGATATACTGGACCGAGGCTGTTTAGGGCTTTAAAGGTCAGCACCAACACTTTGAATTGTGCTCGGAAACGTAAAATATGAGTCAGGAACTGGAGGCATCGGGGGCCCTTTTTGGTCTGTATTGAAATGCCTGACTGGATTGGTGAGGTGGGGGGAATTTAAAAGGATCAAATGAAAAGGCGTGGGTTGACAATCCCCCTCTTTCCCCTCATAGAAGAGTCTGGGAATATGGGGGTAAGCAAAACGTTAGAGCCGCCAGGAGTCCTTTGCTCTGCATTTCACAGCCTGAGATGAATTAGGTAGGAGAGCGGCTGCTCCTTGCCTTCACAGCAAGCTTACAAAATAAAACCATAGAAGTGGAAAAGATCCTATGAGAATGAGATAAACAGCACTCCGCTGCGGTTTCAGAGGGTGTACTTATTATTCCGCATAATCATAATACATCCATTATCTCTCTGTTTTCACTTGTATGGAAACAAAGAACAGGCAGGGAGGCCTACCTACTTTCTCCCCCGGAGCCGAGTTAAAACACATTTTATTCGGCGCCAGCACTACCAACAAAAACACCAAAAAAAGAACCACACACCCTTACCCAACATAATTCATTTCATTATACAATAAATCTCCATTTTGTCAGAAGTCAACACAAGCAGGTTTCTCATCATCCTGCAAGTGGGGTTGAAACAGAGAAGTTGGAGTCAGATCTACTTTTCATTGTAGCCTCATTTATACTTTCCACCTACACATCCTCCACATCCTCAGGCAAACGGTAGGTGTAGCTTTCCCAGTCTTTCTTCCTCATCTGCAAAGGGGAAATACAGTGGTGCCCCACAAGACGAATGCCTCGCAAGACGAAAAATCGCTAGACGAAAGGGTTTTTCGGTTTTGCGTTGCTTCGCTAGACGAATTTCCCTATGGGCTTGCTTCGCAAGATGAAAACGTCTTGCGCTTTTTTCTTAAAGCCGCTTGAAGAGGCGCAGTTGCGACGGACCGTGCTTCGCAAGACGAAAAACATCGCAAGACGAAAAGACTCGCAGAACGAATTATTTTCGTCTTGTGAGGCACCACTGTAAGGAGTTTCAGATGATACAGACTCACTGGACCCAGCTTCTTTAGCCTTCTGCATTTATTGATTTCTTATCCCTGTTGCAACTCACTCTTCTTTCAAGGAGCTCAATGCAATGGGGAAGTGGGTTAAGGTCCTGCCATTTTGTCCTCAAAACTGTGAGTTAGGCTAAATTAAAGGATAACAAACAAGGAGATTTATCTATCATCTATCATCTATCTATCTATCTATCTATCTATCTATCTATCTATCTATCTATCTATCTCTCTCTCTCTCTATCTATCTATCTATCTATCTATCTATCTATCTCACATACATTATTATTCAATATCTTTGTAGGAGTTCTTCTGACCCCCAGACTTCCCCCCACTCCTCTCCTCAGTTTTCAGTAATTATCTCTTCTCCTTTCTGTGTCTAAATACTTTTATCCAATCTATTAAGTAGATGCATTATAAATTGTCCTCTGCATTCCCCCTCCCCCGGAACGTCAGCCCCAAGCAGTGAAGTTGTTTCATGCGAAACATCTGGGAAACAGCAGGCTGAGAAAAGCCACACTTTCTCGGCTGTACGTTGAAATAATGAATATGAAGTCTTTTGAACACTCAAAACAGTGCTATGGAAGACATTATTACAGTACTTGCTGTGAACAGCTTCCAAATATAATTGCCTCCTTAATTAATACCGTTTCCCCTGGAATATTCAGGTCTGCTATTTAGTCTTCTGCTGGAAACGAAGGGCTTATCCATGCTTCCTCTTGCCCCTCTGCTTTCCCTCAGGAAAAACTGTTCTTTAGCGCTCAATCGAACCAAACAGCAATTTGGGTTTCCCCTGGAATTTCCCTTTGTTCCGATCTATCTCCAAAGAGTGAGTTTTTTCCCTGCTAAAGTAGCAGGGCAATTGGAAAACTGCTTGTATCCATACTTTCTAGGCACGGGACAAGTGGAAGTGTGGATGAGCTCTAAAGCTGCAATCATATCCCACCTACCTGGGAGTAAGCCCCAAGGAACTCAATGGGACCTATTCTGAGTAGGCAAGCATAGACTTGCTTGCTGGCTATTATTGAGGGCATGTGAACTTTACGGGGGGAGACAGAGAGAAACACAGGCAGTGATAGTTATTTCAAGCAATGAAACGATGCTGAGAAGGCACTCTAAAGAGTCGAATATTTAAATCTTGCAGAGAGTGCTGTGGAAAAACAAACTGCATCCAGTCAATGGCTTGGATTAAGGAATGCTGCGAGATACAGTACACTGTGATTTCAAACTTAATGTGTGAGCAAGGGCACAGACAACTGGTTCAGTGCAGTTAATTCTTCAGGTGCTGAAAATAGAGGTCCTACTTCTTCACCCTTGGCTTCCCTACTTGCCATCAGTAGCAATTTGAACACACCCAATTTCTGTGAGAAGCAAGGATGTTAAATCAATATAACTCTTGCATTACAACCCTAAAGTATCCAAGATTACCAGCATTCGATTGAAATGTGTGCCAGAAACGGTAAAATGTTTCAGAGAATATACCCCACTAAGCAACTGAGAAAGCCAATTTAAACCTATGAAGAAAATAAAGAATCTTAGATTTTGGCAGGCTTTGCTGAGAAATAATTTAATTATTGCATTCTTCATGCTTTTAAATTACTGCTGGCCCTGCCACCCACATGTGCAACCAATGTTAAGTTCAGTTCCATCAGTAATTATTGGCTCTTTCAACAAGCCCTTCCAGAGGACAGAATCTGCTTTTTCAATATTTGTATTGATTTGTATTGATTTTTTATTGATTGGGGGGGGCAGCTGCCCCCTTCCCACCCCCTGCGATGCCTGTGGGGTGGGAAAAGGGTGTCAGAATTTAGTAGAGAGGGAAAGTTAATGGTCAGAGGAATGGAAAGGAGCAAAGTTGGGGATCTTTGCTGTGCTGAGAGGCAAAAAGAGATACACATGCACACTGATATTAACAGACAGGATGCTCCTTCCGTTCCCAGCTCTTTGTTCCTGAAAGCACAGTGCACAGTCTAATGGAAAATAAAGGCTATAGTTCAATGACTGCTGAACAGTGGAACAAATGTTGCAGAAGACATATTAATTCTGCCAGCTTGAGAATAGTTCAAGGGTCCAATGAGGTGACCTGTGGATCAGGAGATGGAACCCGAAGAATGTTGAATGCTATAAATTACCACATTTACTCGAGTCTAGTGCACCATTGAATCTTAACACACACCTCAATTTTCAGAACCTTGAAAGAAACAAAAAAAGTATTTGCTGGCGAATGTAAATGTGCCATCGAATCTAATGTGCACCTTAACTTTTGCAACATGATACAGCCCTACCTTGGTTTTTGAACAGCTTAATTCTCGAACGTTTTGGCTCCCGAATGCCGCAAACCCGGAAGTGAGTGTTCCAGTTTGCAAACTATTTTTGGAAGCCGAACGTCTGACGGGGCTTCCATGGCTTCCGATTGGCTGCAGGAGCTTCACAAGCCGTGCTTTGGTTTCTGAACGTTTTGGAAGTCGAACAGACTTCTGGAATGGATTCCAAGGTACGACAGTGTGGCCAAAAAAAGTGAGCATTAGATACGAGTAAATACGGTATTATTCCCCAGGCTCTGTATCTGAAAACAGATCTTCTTGGCTATGGTTAAATAAAAGCAACAAGTAGCACAGCATGCAAACGATGTAGACCGGTGGTGGCAAATGGACTACTAAAAGATAATTTCTTGAAGCGGCCATCCAGAAATGCAGTGGGCATAACACAAAGTCTTAATTCTGGGAAAGCAGTTGTACACAATTCTGCATGGAGCCAAAGCAATTAACTGCAAACAGCTTCCTGGTGGTCTGTCTTAATACATGGATGCAGCCCAGAAAATCTCAAGGAATTAAGTTTTAACACATCAGTCAGAGAGGCTCTCTCACACACAACAAAACTTTACCTGCAATTTAGACATTGACTGGATAGTATTCGGCTCACTGTCAAGTTCTCTAGGAAGGCTATCTAAGGCAGTCGCTTGCTTTTGATAATTCAAGGGTGAGCCATACACTATGGAAACCAGAGATGAAGATGGTTGGCTGCCGTGGGGACAAGATCCTGGGCTGTATGGGCCGTTGGCCAGACCCAGCAGGCTCTTCTTGTGTTCTTACACATGAGCCGCCCACCATTTCCCCTCCCAGCCATGCAAAAATAAATGCAAAATTATTACGTAAAAAATAGGGATTAATTATAGAAAGAGACAGCATCGCCGAGTGCCTGTCACATGTACTCCTCCTTTTCCCTATTGAGAGGTGGCAGATGTCAGGTGGGAGCCAAGGATCCAGATGGATGTTATCTACGTGTGGTGGGCATTATAGTTGTAGCAGAAGGTGGCTCTGATAACTCACAGATACTTGCTATAATTTGTGAAGAGTGAGCAGGGACATATCTGTGATGGCTGGTTTGTTTGTTTTTGCTTGTGATTTTGTTGTAAGCTGCCCATAGTTGCTGGAGCAACCCAGTAGGGGGGTTTTAAAAAAATTAATTGTTACTGTTGTTGTTGTTGTTGTTGTTGTTGTTTCTATTACAGTGGTACCTCGGGTTAAGAACTTAATTCGTTCTGGAGGTCCGTTCTTATCCTGAAACTGTTCTTAACCTGAGGTACCACTTTAGCTAATGGGGCCTCCCGCTGCCGCTGAGCGATTTCTGTTCTCATCCTGAGGTAAAGTTCTTAACCGGAGGTACTACTTCCGGGTTAGCGGAGTCTGTAACCTGAAGTGTCTGTAACCCGAGGTGTCTGTAACTTGAGGTACCACTGTATTATCCTTCAGATCACCAGCTACCATGTTAAGCTGTGTTCTTTTCTTTCCCCTGTTTTAAGGGAACAGAGAAAAAAAGGTTTTGTATCATGCTGGTGCCCCAGCCCACCTCTTTCCCCCACCCTAGCTGCATGGAAAAATACATTTTGGGTTGAAGTAGGTTGTATTTTTTGCTTGCTGTCAAAACCTCACATTTCTGACTGAGGGAACAAAGCACTTTAAACCAGCAAGACTCTGCCTCCCAGAGAACAGAAGTCAAAGATTTCCACTGGAGGGTTGTGGTGGCAGCAGGTAATGTGTAGGTATAGGCATCAGAACGCTCTTAAAAGTATGAAATTAGTATCCTATTATGAATTTTCCCCTGCAGACTGAAGGTGGATAACGTGATGATGAATTAGATATGAAAGCCAGAGAGAAATGTAAACAGTGAGAAATGATGTGCATGCCTGTGTCAATTTCTCTCTCTCAGTCCTTAGAACAGGGCCTTGGAAGTTGATGCTTTCTGCTCTTCCAAAATAATTCCCCTCAATTTCCTTTAATGATATAGTTGATTACTAAGATCAGGCTGTATACATGCTTATTGGATAAGAGTGCTCCTTCCTCTGCCCCACTCTTTCAGAAAGGGAACACAAGCTGCAGAACTGGCAGGCAACTGTGTGGAATGACATGGAGAGAGGCCAGTGAGGAGAATATATTTAAGACCTCTTTTCCCCCACACCCCCATTGGACTGCCAGTGGTGCCAAGTGGTAAGTGAAAAGGAGCAGCCTGTGCCAAACGGCTTTCATAACTGGCCTGCTCAGTGTTTGGGGAGTCTTGGAAGGGTCAGCCAGGAATGGATAGGTGAGCAAGAGGTTGAGTGGCCCATGGAGCAGACAGGAGGTGGCGAGAGAAATTCTGCCCCACAGTTTATTGATGCCTCTAAAGGTCATCTAAAGGCCCCCAAGAGCAGTTGGATCATTGAGGGCAAGGCAGCAGTACCCAAGATACGGTTTGACTTTTAGGTCCCAAGCGCCCCCAAAGGCACTGATTGCACCACTAGGAAGATGTCACAAGCCACAGTGCTGAAATCTTTGTCCCTGGCCTTGGAAGAACCTGTTGACAAGGAGCAACTTGGACCATTGAAAGAGCAGGAGAATCCGAATACATTACTATGAAATGGTGGCTGTGGAGGATGAGTCCCCAAGTCATGTGGTTGTGGGGGCTACAGTTTGGGATCAAACTGATATATTGGTACAGGGCTGGTCCCATTAACTGGTGCAGAGAGCAGGACTTTTCTGTCCAGGCAATGCCACTGGGTCAGATTAGGGAAGTGTTGCCACAGCTGGGATTTCTGCTAGCAGGTCCAGATGGGCAGTCCCACACCACCCAATCTTTGCTGGCAGCAAGGTTTTGAAACTAAGCAAGGAAGGGCAGGATACATGTATTCAGGAGCATAGGTGAAGGACATGCTTTATGACCTTCTTATCTGATGAGATCCTTGGAGCAATAGAGACACTTGAAAGAGTCAAAATGACAGCAGGAAAAATCCCTTTATTTTGTCATGACAAAATTGATACAGACACGCGTTTGCCCGATGTCTGCCCCCGAATTCTGAGCGAGCCAGCTTTTTATACATTTGCAGAATATAATACCACCTGATTTCTTGTAAACCACCTGATTTCTGGGAAATCAAAAGTTATAGTAAGTTCCTATTACCATGTAAGGTCTTGGTTTCCCTCTTTCCTGCAATCTCCCTCCTCCCTGCCATCTCCCACATCACCACGGCCATGTGCATTCCTGAGTTTGCTTATCTCTTTACAACCTTCAATAATAAACATTTGAGTCTGCTCCATCAATGCCAGCCTTGTTCTCCTGACGGACCTCTCCTTTCTAAGAAAGGCCTTTGGGGGGTTTGCTATGGCCCTACATAGGGAAGTGTCCCTTCTCCTTGACAATTACATGCTGCTGGGTATGAGAGAAATGTGGAACCAGATTTTCTCTTATGCTTCCTTCCGGGACCTGAACTGCGAGGCTTTTCATCTTGGATCATTGAGAAGTGACCCACACACCACTTATTATCTAGGGCAGAGGACAGTCTTGACCATGAGCTTAAGGGATCATAAGGATCTGTAACTGGTAAGATGTTGGGTACCAGGCATGGCCATCTTCTGATTGGACCTTTTACAGCACAGAGAAAGCAGGAAGGGACAAGGAAGCCTAGGAAAATTGATAGGGCTGGAAGGAAAGTTGACCTACACAGTATGCCTGTGTTAATTACAGGAGTATTTACTCGGGCATCAGTTTTGTTTTTTCACCTGTATAGAGATGGGAAAGATGTGGTGTGTTTCTGAACTCTGCAATATGACCATCATGGCTTCAGAGAGGAGGGTACACTGCTGCTGTGGTCTAAATCACCGAGCCTCTTGGGCTTGCCAATCAGGTAAATTCTGTGTCCAGGGCAGCTGTTTACCAGCTCCATCTGGTACGCAGGCTGAGAACCTATCTGCTCGCAGACTATCTCGCCAGAGTGGTGCATGCTCTAGTTATCTCTTGCTTGGACTATTGAAATGTGCTCTACATGGGGCTACCTTTGAAGGTGTCCCAGAAACTACAACTAATCCAGAATGCGGCAGCTAGACTGGTGACTGGGAGTGGCTGCCGGGACCACATAACACTGGTCTTGAAAATCTACATTGGCTCCCAGTACGTTTCCGAGCACAATTCAAAGTGTTGGTGCTGAACTTTAAAACACTAAATGGCCTCGGTCCAGTATACCTAAAGGAGCGTCTCTACCCCCATTGTTCTGCCCGGACACTGAGGTCCAGCTCCGAGGGCCTTCTGGTGGTTCCCTCGCTGCGAGAAGCCAGGTTACAGGGAACCAAACAGAGGGCCTTCTCGGTAGTGGCACCCGCCCTGTGGAACGCCCTCCCACCAGATGTCAAAGAGAAAAACAGCTACCAGACTTTTAGAAGACATCTGAAGACAGCCCTGTTTAGGGAAACTTTTAATGTTTAACAGACTATTGTATTTTAATATTCTGCTGGGAGCTGCCCAGAGTGGCTGGGGAAACCCAGCCAAATGGGTGGGGTATAAATAAATAAATAAATAAATAAATAAATAAATAAATATTGCTGTTGTTGTTTTGTTGTTGTTGTTGTTGTTGTTGTTATTGTTGTTGTTGTTGTTGTTGTTGTTGTTGTTGTTGTTGTTGTTATTATTATTATTATTATTATTATTATTATTATTATTATTATCAGAATGTTGGCGGTTCAAATCCCCGTGATGGAGTCAACTCCCGTTGCTCTGTCCCAGCTCCTACAAACCTACCAATTCAAAAGCACACCAGTGAAAGTAGATAAATAGGTACCGCTGCGGCGGGAAGGTAAACGGTGTTTCTGTGCACTCTGGTTTCTGTCACATGACCCAGAAAGCTGTCTGTGGACAAACGCCGGCTCCCTCGGCCTGAAGCAAGATGAGCACCACAACCCCATAGTTGCCTTTGACTGGACTTAACCGTCCAGGGGTCCTTTACCTTTTACCTTTTTACATTCGAGAGCATGGCCTACTCAAAGCAACCTTTCTAAGGCCTGAGGGGATCTGGCATGGGAAGCAACCTTAGGTACTTCTTCTTTCCATGGAAACCCCACCACCACCAAAAAGCTTAAACGTTTGGTAATGCAGAATGCTGCCAAGCACTTCCTCAACCTTTCCCCATCATCGATCCACAGGAACTGCAGTTTTATTTGGGATTCTTCTCCGTAGCTGCAAAGATGCGATAGCTGCTTTGAGAATAGAAAAGCACAGATGTTCGATGCATCACCCATCACATTCTGCCTAGAAGGTGGTAGCAAAGACAGCTCTCTCCATCGCTTCTGTCTCATCATGTGTAACACCCCTGCAGCTGGGAGTGCTGGCTGTAGCAACAGATGGGATCCTGAATTGGACCCAGCCCTTGTGCAATTGCAATTGCACTTGCATGACAGTTATAAATATCAAAATCAACAGCCTGCCAAATGGTCCGGTGCTAAAGAGAGTCCCAGTCGTAGTCAAAACCTTTCAACCACACGAACACAGTGGGTGGCGTCGGGCTGAGCTGGCGGCTGCTGCTATTCCTTTGCCCTTCCATTAGATGCTCCAGCCTTCCATTTCTCTTTTACAACCCCATTCCCAGTCCTGTCACCCTCATTTCTCACAAAACAGTCCAGCCAAGCGGAAGCGAGGGAAGTTCCACATAGAGCAAGACGGATGGGAAAAGAGCAGACATTGGGTACAAGTCATCGGCTGTGGGGTAGAGAGCAGATTTGCATATTGTGCCCTTGCTTTTTCTCACCTAAGTAGTAGGCATGAAATATACTAGGAGTTAAGTGTGGATTTCATGCTCTTTATTCAGCTCATAGTATTGAGGAATGCCAGTTCCCCCAAAATGTCTGCTATATTTACGCAATGGGCCCCACGGTGATTGGCTAATTCTGGGATTCTCCTGTAGGCCAATCAGGTTGAGGATTCACTTCCACCTGGAGCTGGATTGGGTGGCTCCTGCGGACCAATCAGACTGCTGCATTCTGGATCCTATTGTTCTAGGACCAATCAGACTGCTGCATTCTGAACCCTATTGTTCTAGGACCAATCAGACTGCTGCATTCTGAATCATGTTGTTCTAGAACCAATCAGGCTGCTGCATTTTGGATCCTATTCAACTCAGTACATAACAGGCAGTTGGGGTTAGAATATGAACTTGTGTATATATTGAACAATAGTGGTTGGCGACACATTAGAGGTATAACCTAGTGCTGGAAGTAGGGATGAAGCCTTTCCTCAAACAGACCCAGATTTGAGTTTGCCCCCCAACCCCCAGCCCTTGGCATTGCGAGTAGGTGAGTGCTATGGGGGAGTCCTGTATTACTTACAGGTACTATCAGTCACCTTGGCTAATTTTTGAGCTGCCTAATTAATATTAATGCAATCAAATATATTTATTAGCATCCCTTTGGGAGCATATACATTTATACTTCCTTTGATGGTTGACAAACAAGCTAAATAGGCTCCAGAATAAAATTAAATCCATGAGACCATGCAGCCACAAGGACATCTTCTTATCATCATTATACAAGTTTGGACCAGCAGACATTTAACAATTCCATTTTCCAACAGCAGTGGCTTTGTGGTGTGGTGTTAGGGACGGGCTGGATGAGGAGGAATGGTGGGAGCCGCCAGCCCAAGGGTCCCCCAGGGAGGGTTCTGGAGATGACACCTTAGAGCCTGGAGCCTGGTGGTGGGACACTGAGCAGCGCTCAGCAGAAGGGCGTTTCCCTAGAGTGGGCACAGACAGGGGGATGTTACTCCAGCCAGTATAACTTCCTGTTCCACTGGTCTGGAGCATCCTCCCCCTGCATGTGACCAGGCAGATGGGCGTGACCCTGGCTGACTCCATAAAAGAGCAGAGTCACGCAGCCATCTTTCTCTTGATGCCATGCTGCTCTCCTGCAGCCATTTTGTTCTCTTAATGTATTTTGCTGTCTGTTGGCTCTCAGCCAGCAGTACATGGGCTCAATCTCCATCTGGGAGGAACTCACACTTAGTTATGCAATTACAAGCTAAAGCTTGCCTTCAGGGATCATACCGTGAACTGAATGTGAGTAAGCCTCTTGTTACTTTTAAGGAAAGACTCTTGTGTCTTTATTCTTTAAAGAGGGATAAAAGGGGACACCAGGAATAATTCATCTGGGCAAGCCAGACTGGATTGCTTAACTAAAGAGATTCAAACGAATCTGCAAACTAGCCTCTTGCTATACTGAGGGGAATCTTCTCTGCTACATGACTCACTAGCGTGAGTGAAGGAAGGATAATATTTAATCAATATATCCTCTCCTCCTATCCTTAACATCCCCACAAGTCCACCACCTGAGCAGGAAAGGGACCAATCTGAAAGGGTAGCTTCCATGAACCAAGACAGTCCAAAACATGAGTGGAATCAAGGCCAATGACTCACACCAAAATTCTATAGCAGCTAGGTTTATTAAGATAGCAAAAGTGCAGAAAGTCAAAGATCCTGTAACCCAATGAAGAGATTTTTTTTAAAGATAAGTTATAATTATAATTTTAGGAACATTTGACTCACAGCACATGCACAGCTAGAAAATAAGAAAAAGCTAGCTTAGGTTGCAAAGCTTTTTGCCACCAAACCTCTGAACCCCCAAAGAGAATTTGGCTTGAGGAGACTGGTCCTCAAACAGAGCTGAGGGGAATTCTGGCAAAGACAAAGAGCCGGCAGAAACCAACAAGGCAGTAACTTCACGTTAGCAAGGGTGCTAAGGGGTAGCAGGTGGCAAAGGACCTGCAAGGTAGAGATGTTTCATACCTCTTTGTCCAAAGAGGGCATATCCTGTCCTCAAACAATCCCAGGGCAGGGTTGCTGGAACTTTCCAGAAACTAGTCAGGAGAAGGACCCCTGTGGCAGGCCAGGCTGCAAGACATTATTAATAGAGACTCAGGAATGCACGTGACCTTGGGACTGTGGTACCAGTCACAGGATAAGGACTGTTAATCCAAGGCAGCTAGTAGCCACTATGAGAGGAACTGGATTTTCTCCTCCCCCCAATATAATTTCAATTTAATTTCCTCCCCCCCCCCATTAACTTTAAATAGCTTAATTGTTTCATGTATTGACTTCCCACCCCCCTCCTCCAAAGGTTTTTATTCAAACTCTTTTCTACTGCATTATATATCGAATTCTCGTCTATTACCAAAATCCCTCTAATACAATTACGTTATCATTTTTCTTCTGCTGCTCCTGTCTTGAAACCTGCCTGCAATTTCATTTGTTTGTAGTGCTTTTCCAAATAGTCCAAAAAGGCCTCCATTCTTCTATAAAACGTTCATCATTTTGAACTCTTAATGTTGCTGTCCACTTTGCCATTTCCGCATAGTCCATAATTTTTAAAAGCCACTCCTCTTCCATTGGAATCATTCTCTTCTTTCCATTTCTGTGCATGTAGAATTCTAGCTGCTGTTGTCACATACATAAATAAATTGATCATTTTGTTCAGGAAGTCCGTCCCTAATATCCCTATAAGAAAAGCTTCGGGTCTTTTGGGAATAACCCATTTAAACATCGTCTTCATTTCATTATATATCATTTCCCAAATGCCTTTAGCTTTTTTACATTGCCACCACATATGAAGAATAACCCAAGAGAAACTGGATTCTCAGGGGCCCAGGAGCCTAGCTGCCAACAAGCCAAAGTTTGCTCAACAGCCCCAATATGCCCCCAAAGTGCCCAATTACGAAACGTAACAGATCTAATTAATAATTAGTTCATCGCCAGGTTGGGAAAACCCTGACACCCCAAACCATTTTGATACTGTCACCCACATCCTTTTGGTCTGAAACTGCTTTAAGTTTACATTGTAAAAAAGGAAGCCAATGAAAGCAGCAAGGGTTTGGGCTGAGGGGGCTTGGCCTGCTATTCCAGTTCTTTCATTGGCCCTACAATCCAAAACGGGTGTGTAAATTAGGTATTGAAGAAGGGGAGCAATTTTGATTACAATCTGCATTGTTCACAATCAGTGTTCTTTCTGTTCTGCTGCAGTTCAGATTCTGCCAAATACCACATTATTCATGTTATGTACTGAAGTTCTCACCTTGGGCCAGCAGGGGGAATACTGTAGATAGTTAAGCAAATAAGGGATTGAAAGTGACATTCAGTGATTGGATAGTTTTAGAAAATTGTTACAGTTACATTGTACTGGAGCTCTATATAAGCAGGCTGACTGAACCTTTCAGTTCAGTTCTGTCCTGGCCTGTGAATAAACAAGAGCTGTTTGAAGAATCGCTGCATCGTCTGATATGTTCACCCACAACCTAACAATTCATCTCACCATCCTCTGTTTGATGCAAATTATATACTCATTCATATAACTTATGTAACTTGCATTCATATAAATGTAAAGGAAACATCAAAACGAGGTAAAACAAGTCAGTAGTTACATATAGTTTACAGACTTAAAAATAACAATGTTGTAGTCACTTGACTGATTTCCATTCCTGACCATAGACAAACATTCAAACTGTAGCAATTTCCACCTTCTTTTCTATTTTCAGTAGAATTCTCTGACATCCCTGCTTAGAATATTTATATGGCGTACCTAATGCTTTATCGCTTTTTTGACTATGACCATGGCAAATAGAGGAACATATCTAATGTAAAATTATGCATTATATTCTAAGAATTGCACTCTGCTGCACTTGAGATACACTTCTTTTTCCTGGTGTGGTATTTTTGAAATAGATAACAGATATTCAAAGCAATATGGATGATGGATGAGCTCTCCCAGGCTCAGGTTGGGATCAGCTCTCTGCAGACAAGTGAATTTCAGTGCCATATAGCTCAATCACAAATTAAGCTTGTTTAACCTCAGTCTCATTCTTTGCTAAGGCCTCTCCGCATTATGCTACCCATAGTACAATGGAAGTTTTCCACAGCCCATTGAAGCTACATCTGCTGTCCTTTTACCTTTCTCAGAAACCTACCTGATGGTAGTGCCAAAGCCACTGTTATGTACTGAGTTGAATAGGATCCAAACTGCAGCAGTCTGATTGGTCCATGGAGCTTGACACGGGTTCAACTCTATCCATAATCTTGGCAAGGACCTTAAGGAAACTGTGTCCTACTGGGGGTCCCAAACTCAGGCCGGCCCCATTCACCCTCCGGGACTTCCAGAAACGTAAGGTCCCCACAATGGGGGTGAGGACCTTCAGGGTGCAATACCGAGGGCGGACGCGGCAACTGGACTTGCTTGTGGTCAAGGGCCCCTACATTAGCTTACTGGGATTGGCATGGTTTGGACCACTGGGGCTAGCCATCACCAGGGTGAACCACACTACCTTACAAGTGGACGTGGACGCCATCTGCAAGGAATTTCCAGGGGTTTTCGATGGGAAATTGGGACAGTATACGGGCCCCCCCATTGCTCTACAGCTTGACCCCGCAGTACGACCGGTCAGGCTCAAGGCCCGCCGGGTCCCGTTCGCCCTGAAACCCCGCATTGTCTGAGTATATTTCAGCCACACACAGAGAGGTTTTCTCTGATGCCCATTAAGGTCTCCTCTCCATACTGAAATCACGCTTAAAAGAAGTATTCTATATATGGCCTTTGAGAGCCCTTCCAACTGGACCCTGTGATTTATTTATTTTTTTAAGCCAAAAGGCTTGGTTGCGGTATGTGCTTGTTTGTGTGCTGTTAATGGTGCCCACTGCGGTTTATATGGTTTGGAAATGTGCCTAAAAAGATTGGCAACCCCTAAGGAAATCAGCCCTGAGTGCTCACTGGAAGGACAGATCCTGAAGCTGAGACTCCAATACTTTGGCCACCTCATGAGAAGAGAAGACTCCCTGGAAAAGACCCTGATGTTGGGAAAGATGGAGGGCACAAGAAGGGGATGACAGAGGACAAGATGGTTGGATAGTGTTCTCGAAGCTACCAGCATGAGTTTGATACATAATATCCATTCACAGAGCATTTCAGGATTTGGGCCTCTGCCATTGGCCCTTAAACTCTGAGCCATGATTCGCAGCTTGGAAGTTTAGACAGCCAATCACGTTGGGAGTGGGAGTGGCCCAGGCCTTCAGAAATGCATATAAGCAGTTGCCTTGCCCCTGTTGTCCAGTTCTGTTAGTTTAATAAAAGTTTGTGCTGTTATCACTGTGTCTTGCCTTGTGGGAACCCACCTACACGGTACAATCTACCTCACAGGGTTCCTCATTTATGCTGCTTTGACCTGCAAGAGAGATAGGTAAGATACTTCTGCTAAAAGATCTCCCATGGATCATTGTGTTTGGGAAGCTGCTACAGCAGCACTCATGGTCTAATGGAAGAGCCATAGCAAGATCTGTGCAGCACAGACACCCAGTAGGCTTGATGGGAAAGGAAAGACTGCTGTGCCTGGTATGGCCATAGTTGGCCGAGTCCAAGTTTGTAGGGGGTTTGCACTTGGCTCTGAATTTCCAGACCCCTCAAATTCTAAACTTTTGGTCCTATGAATAATAACCAGAAGTGTTTTGAAACACTGCCACACCCCAAATGTCATCCCTAACCTTAAGTCGGATCTTCTTGGCATGAGACTGCTTGGGGAATACAGCCCAAAGTGGGTGGTGAACCCCCAACTTTAACGACATTATAAAATCTTGCAAAAAGAAAAAATAATCACCCTCCTTTCTCCTCTAAGAGAACTACATTTCAGTCAAGTCTTTAATACTATAATTGCAACTCATCACTTTGTTAATCTGATATTACTAAAAGCCAGAGAATTGCTTTATTGGAGCTCTAATTTCAGACACAAATATATTTTTGAACTACTTACAGCAATTTTGTTAAAATGTGATGACTTTCCTGCCTTTGCCTTTCACACTCTGTATTTTCTGATACTTATCGGCATGCAGTTTTGGAGAGAAAAAGACAGCTGTCTCCAGAGCAATAACACGAATATGAATATATTAAAGCAGCAATATCCAGACTCCTTTAAAATTACAGGTTTTTTTCTTCTTCTTCCGTATGTACGAAGCAGATTTATCAGCAGCCCTTCGAACATTTCGGTAACGCAGACGTATAAAATTTGTAAGCACTCTCTGATAATTGCTCTAAGAGAGAGAAAGGGTGGTTACGTTGTGCATGGTAAATGTTGTGCTACAACGAGGCAGCTGATTTTATGATGAGTTATATTCATTCAGCCCATCATGGGAGTCTGAGGAACAGAGGCAAATAGTGGTAACCATAACAAGAGATGAAGTTATGGGCTTTATAAACAAGTTACAAACTAATAAAACACCAGGACTGGTGGCATCAGCCCAAGAGCTCTTAAAGATATCCAGTATAAAACTCCTTATCTTCTCAGGGTCTCACCCAGACCCAGCAGTAAAGTGCACATTTTACTGGTAATAATAATAATAATAATAATAATAATAATAATAATAATAATAATTTTTATTTATACTCCGCCCTCCCTGGCCAGAGCCGGGCTCAGGGTGGCTAACACCAGTAAAAGTACAGTAAAAACATAATATGAGGGGGGAAACCAATTTAAAATATAGATTAAAATGCAATTTAAAATGCAGCCTCATTTTAAAAGTAGCCCATAGATCAAAACCATAAGGGGAGGGAAACATAAGGGTCAGACTGAGTCCAAACCAAAGGCCAGGCGGAACAGCTCTTTCTTGAGGCCCTGTGGAAAGATGTCAAGTCCCACAGGGCCCTAGTCTCTTGTGACAGAGCGTTCCACCAAGTCGGGGCCAATCCTGAAAAGGCCCTGGCCCTAGTTGAGACCAATCTAACCACCTTGTGACTTGGGACCTCCAAAATGTTGTCATTTGCAGACCTTAAGGTCCTCCGTGGGGCATACCAGGAGAGGTGGTCCCATAGGTACGAGGGTCCTAGGCCGCATAGGGCTTTAAAGGTCAAAACCAGCACCTTAAACCTGACCCCGTACTCCACCAGGAGCCAGTGTATGTTTTGACAGCTGCCTGTCTTGACCTTCCTCAGATCCACCTCATTATTTTTCCTGCCATGTGTTCCTTTTGATGTCCTGAAGTGAAATGGGCAATTTGTGCTGTACTGTGCCACTCCACAGGGCCTTCCCACTTCCCCCAGTCAAAAAATCCCCGCCTGCTTCTCCTTGTGGCCATACGTCGTGTTCAATACTCTTTTTTAAAAGAAGGATTGTGCTGCATCCGACTGACTGTCTTTGTTTTACTTGATACACATAGCTTAGTGCAGTGGTTTTCAAATAGTGTGTCGGGGCACTGTGGGGTGCCTTGAATGATGGTTGGGGGGGCCTATGGGCACCCCCCCCCAGTTTATACATTTCATTAGTTTTGCAATCAATTTAACATTTCAAAGTTTGACTTCCCTCCCCCTCTTTCTGCAGTTCCTCAAATTTATTTTTAAATATCTTCTGCATATTCAAATTCATTTAATTCTCTCATTTTATTATCTACTTTAAATATATACTCTTATCACCCCAGAGGAAATAGATACGGTCCTCAAAAACCTGAAACCACACAAAGCCACAGGCCCAGATGGCTTCACAGCAGAATTCTATAGGAAATTCAAAGAACCCTTGATGCCCTACATGACCTGTCTATTCAACGACATCATAAAAGGGGGCCCCATCCCCAAAGCCTGGACCCACTCCAAAATAGTCTCCATCCCAAACCACTAAAAGACAGCCTCAAAGTAGAATCATACCGCTCCATCTCATTAAAATATATACTCTTATGAAACTGCAGGTTATTACAATAATTTTTTATAGCCTCAACATTTTAACACTCATTAATTTTACAATATTTCTTGAGATATATTTTAAATTTCTTCCAATCTTCTTCCGCCATCTCTTTCCCTTGGTCTCAGATTCTGCCAGTCATTTCAGCCAGTCCCATATAGTCTATCACCTTCATCTGCCATTCTTCCAGGGTGGGTAGATCCTGTGTCTTCCAATACTTTGCGATGAGAATTCTTGCTGCTGTAGTAGCATACATGAAAAAAGTCCTATCTTTCTTTGACACCAATTGGCCGACCATGCCCAAGAGAAAGGCCTCTGGTTTCTTTAAGAAAGTACATTTAAGTACCTTTTTCATTTCATTATATATCGTTTCCCAGAACGCCTTAATCTTCGGGCACGTCCACCAAAGGTGAAAAAAAGTACCTTCAGTTTCATTGCATTTCCAGCATTTATTATCGGGCAAATGATAGATTTTTGCAAGCTTGACTGGAGTCATGTACCACCTGTAAATCATTTTCATAATATTCTCTCTTAAGGCATTACATGCCGTAAATTTTATACCGGTGGTCCACAACTGTTCCCAGTCAACAAACATAATGTTATGTCCAATGTCTTGTGCCCACTTAATCATAGCTGATTTAACAGTTTCATCTTGTGTATTCCATTTCAGCAACAAGTTATACATTCTTGACAAATTCTTAGTACTGGGTTCTAACAGTTCTGTTTCTAGTTTTGATTTCTCCACCTGGAAGCCAATTTTCCTGTCCTGTTTGTACACCTCCATTATTTGATAATAATGGAGCCAATCTCGTACTTTAGACTTCAACTTCTCATAGCTCTGTAACTGCTTCTTTCCACTTTTGGGCAAGTAGTATTCTTGTTGCTGCGGCAGCATACATAAATAAACTTCTATACAAGTTGGGTAGTTCTGTCCCTATAATTCCCCAAAGAAGAGCTTCTGGTTTTTTTTACAAAAGTCATTTTGAACATCCTTTTCAATTGGCCGTGAACTACGCTGGCCTCTGTCCCGCTTTCCTTCCTTCCCTCCCTCTTCTGATGCCCTCTTGCGGCTGTTTGTTGCAGTAGCCCTGGCTACAAGTTTCCCAAGCGAATGGTGCCTTCTAGAGGCACCTCTCTTTGGGGCTCAGAGACCAGGGATGGCAGCAGCAGCTGCCTGGAGGACTCCCAAGGAGAGGGGAGAGGAGGCTGAGGGAACATCCCACAAGGGAGGGTGTTCGAAAAAGGGTGAGAGGCTGCCAGCTCTGCAGGAAAGGGGTGACATAACTGGGCTCCTGAGCCCCACAGGGGTGCCGCAGAAAGAATGCAGTCGGTTAAGGGAGCCGTGGACTCAAAAAGGTTGAAAAGCTCTGGCTTAGTCATAGACTGTCTGTGTCATGGACTGGCACAAGAGTGATGGGAGGCAGGACTGGCAGATGAAAATGATGGACTTTTCGGAGCTAGCCAGCCTGACTGGAAGAGTCCGCAACTAGAAGGAGGAGGAGTATCAGAACGATTGGACGAAATTCAAAGACTATTTAGTTAAATATAATTTAATTGGAAAAACTTGCAAATACCAGATAGGTTTAGGATTTAAATATGTGATGTTAGAGAATAAAACGTTTAAAGTTAAAATGAAAAGGAAGAAAGAAGTTAAGTGACTAAGTTCATTTTTATGAGAAAATTGGTTTTGGAAAACTATTACAATGATATACAATGAAACTCAGCCAGGGGGGGGGGGGTTGAGGAAGTCATTTAACAATGTTACTAAGTTTGGATTAAGTACAGTTAAGATTTATGTTTGTTTGTTTGTTTGAAATTTTGGAAAATCAATAAAAAATTGGGAGGGGGGAGTGATGGGAGGCACCAGCTGGGGAATGAATGAATGAATGAATTTATTAATACACAGACCAGTACCAGCTGGGGAATCCCAAAGGAACCTGCAAGGGAAGAAGGCTTAGAGCCGGGGTATTGATGGAGGGATGATGATGAGTGGTCAAAGGGAGAAGGGGCAGCAGACGGGGAGGAGGTGGTGTCCAATGCAGCGGTGGAGCAAGCTGATTGGGCGCCTGGGGCGGCGTGTATGTCCTGCGCCCAGGGGCGGGGCCAGCTGGGGCAGGACACTCTGCAGGGCCTCTGAGGAGTCTGCCTGCCTCCTCCCACTCAGCCGCCCTACAGCTGAGGGGGAGGCGGCGAGTGAACCGTTTGGGGCATCGTGGAGCCTGCGGATGCCCAAGCTACCACGTCACTCCCAGGAGAGACACATGGCTCAGACACGCTGCAGGCCCCATGGTGGGTGCTGCCTGACATTTTGTCACCCTCCTCAGTGGTGACACCCGGGGCAGTCCGCCCCCACTGCACCCCCCTTCATCCGCCCTTGGTCCAAAGCTGAAGAGGTAATGTGGTACAGTGGTACCTCGGGTTACAGATGCTTCAGGTTACAGAAGCTTCAGGTTACAGACTCTGTTAACTCAGAAATAGTACCTCAGGTTAAGAACTTTGCTTCAGGGTGAGAACAGAAACTCGGCCCTCCATATGTTTGGGACTACAACTCCCATCATCCCTAGCTAACAGGACCAGTGGTCAGGGGTGGTGGGAGTTGTAGTCCCCAAAACATCTGGAAGGCTGAGTTTGCCTATGCCTGATATAGATAGAGGTGAACTGGTCAACCTCATGTACTTAGGCTTTCAAAAAGCTTCTGATAAGATCCCTCACCAAAGACTCCTGGATAAGCTTTGTAGTCATAGGATTAAGACAGGGATCAATAACTAGTTAAGGAACTAGTTAAGGAACAGGAAGCAGTAAGAAGGAAGGAATGGAGCGATGTAGAAAGCGGAGTTTTCCAAGGATCAGTATCAGGACCTGTGCTTTTTAACATATTCATAAAATATCTGAGTGAGTGGTGCAGCAGCAAATTATTCAAGGTGGTTAAAGCAAAAGGGGATTGCAAAAAAAGGATCTCTCCAAACTGGACAAATGGGCATTTAAATGGCAGGTATGATTTAATGCATCCCATCACCTCTCTCTTATTACTAGTTCCTTGTTATCCTTCCTCCTCCTCCTTTTTCACAAAACTTACAGTGGTACCTTGGGTTAAGTACTTAATTCGTTCCGGAGATCTGTTCTTAACCTGAAACTGTTCTTAACCTGAAGCACCACTTTAGCTAATGGGGCCTCCTCCTGCTGCCGCGCCGCCGGAGTCCGATTTCTGTTCTCATCCTGAAGCAAAGTTCTTAACCTGAGGTACCATTTCTGGATTAGTGGAGTCTGTAACCTGAAGCATATGTAACCTGAGGTACCACTGTATTCTTCTCAAGGATTCAGTCTATTGGGTCACAGAGTATCCCGCTGTACCAAATCCTATTGCCTTTGCAGCTCCAGCTTTAAGATACCATCGCACAGTGGAGTCTGATGCTGCTGAAAGAGGCAGGAGTCCTACATACTCTCCTATTCTCTTCTGCACTCTGCTGCTACTTTTGTGGGAAGGATAAATGTACAAGTCAGAGGAGAAAAGAACACACAGATGATCAAAGCAAGCAAAAGGGCTTGTTTTTCTGACAGCAGTTAAGACTAATAGACACAAGCAAAATTTCAGTGCTCTTCCTTAGAAGCAAAACGCAAATTACCAGGCTGGAGGAGAAATAGATTTCTGTTGATCTCAAAGCAGATACATAAATTGTACTGCTATTAGTTCATTTATAATGAGACCACACTCCCGCAAGCAGATGTTGGTTCTCTGGCAACATTTAATGTAATGATTAAGTAATTTTCCTCTGACATTGGTGCTGTGTGAAGATAGCATGGGCAGATTAGAACACTAAGTACATAAAAGGTTTTTAACTGTCTGCCTTTACATCCATTATGGTACTGCTGTATTCTCTCAGAGAGAGGGGCGGGTGGGGGGGAGATGGAGAGAAGGGGTGTCCCACCTATTTTTTTCCTTTGACCCTGTTTCCTGTCACCAGTATGTGGCCCTCAACCACTTTCCCTAAGACTGAAAACGAGACACTGGAGTTGAGGGATTTAATTAATGTGTCTCTGATGAAGGTATTAATAGAACCCATTTGCCCTCTGCAAGATCAAGTTGTCACATCTACTGGAAATAATTAGTTTCTGAAAGGAACAGCACACGTAAACCTGCTTCATGATAGAGAGCTGGGTGTGTTAAAATGGCACAACTGCAGAATGAATGGTTCTTTATTTGCGTCAGCCATCGGCCATAGCAATAAAACAACAATACGATACACAAAGCATAGAAATAAAAAGTCAATTATACAAAATACATTTTAGGGTTTTGAACCAATAGTCAAATAGTGGATCTTATTCTGATTGCCCCAGCTAAAAACCTTGCAACCTTTGTTGTCACCTGCTCATCTTGATCTGCCAAGAGAAAGGACACTGGGGCAGTGGTTGGGCAACCCGGAATGGACAATAAAAGAGGGGTGATACTCTCATTCTTCAAATTTTCACAACTGCAGATGTGCAAATTGATGTTATAATCTTTCGTATACAACGTGGGAGAAACATAAACCTTTGTTCTGACATAATCTGTGCTCAGATATTCTCTCCTTCTTTAGCTCATGTATAATAATGTTCATTAAAAGTGAAGTGTCATGAAGCTAAACTCAAAAACATTATGTTTTGCATCTTTACCTTCTTGATATATTGCACTAGTGAAATCTTACCTGGTTTCGTTATGGAAACAGGTGAGATCTGTTTATTGTTTAATCACCCTCATCTATAGATCAATGGCACCTTGGGACTTCTGTCTCTGGACCAGGCTGAAATTAGGTTAAAAACAAGCCCAGGCCAAGCCCTAGAGCCAATTGCTTGTGCTTTTTTCTCCTTCTTGACATTTTTGTAAAAGAATAGCAGTGATTCCATGTATCGTGCTGCTGGCTGAGTACTGAAGTGCATCCTATACAGTTGTCCCAAGACAGAAATTTTGTTTGCTAGAATAAATGCAGCAGAATTTACAGCAACAGATGTGCTATGACATGATCTTTGAATAGATGAAAGGACCCATTTCAGGAAATTCTCCTCCATAAGCCCCACTGAGATGAAAAAAAACATTTTCTTCATTCAGCACTTAAATGTTTTCTGCATCAGTTCCGCTACAGCCAGTCATGCTCTAGAACGTCTTTCCTAGGTCTGCACATGAATTGCCGTAGCCTTTTTTCCCTAATCGACCTAATGAGAAAACACTGCAAATGCCACTAATGTTCAATTTAAATTCAGTAACTGGATGTAGATGGCGACAAATATCCTACCAAGATAACAAGGTCTCTTTAATGATACACAAGGTTAAAATGATTCACATAATAATTTTTTTTGTAAAATCAAGTTTTACAATGGCTATGCTAACCCCACACCTAAATAAGTGAGGGCATTTTATGATTTGCAGCATGTTTGGGGTTGCCATATTTCAAGAAGTAAACCCCAAATTTGCTGAGCTTTTTTTAACGGAGATGCCAAAAAACACAATTCTTCAGCCCAGGACAAACCACGGCCAACTGAGGGCACAAGGAGAAGGGGGTGACAGAGGACGAGATGGTTGGACAGTGTTCTCAAAGCTATTAGCATGAGTTTGACCAAACTGTGGGAAGCAGTGGAAGACAGGAGTGCCTGGCGTGCTCTGGTCCATGGGGTCATAAAGAGTCAGACACGACTAAATGACTAAACAACAACATTTTACATAGTTTTGGGCTAGCAGGAAACAGCTCCTGAGCAGAGGCTTCGATTCAAGGGTGCTCTTTGCCTTGCAGAAAACAGCTGTTGATGGAATGATATTTCTGACCTGGTGAAGGAGCATTGCACGAGGAACAAAAATTCAGAGAACTACTTCTATTTGTTAAAGCTCTTTCTGTAGGCCTTGTGGCCCACTAGCTCTTGCTGACTGGCTGAGCTACTTAAACATAGGGACAACTCCTAGGGACCTTCGGCCTCCACAATACAATATTTGTTAATGGGCATTCCCATTCAAATGGTGTGTGTGCACTGTGTCATGTGATTGATTATGTGGGACGGGGCTTACCTGGGCCCCCACAAATATTTTATTCAAGTTGTCACCCTGTAGTTAAGTACGTTATATCGCTCTTACCCCCTGGCAAGGTAGGGAGAGCTAGGAAGCCACTACTGTTTGCTGCTAAGTTATGGGCAGTGTTAGGAGGAGAGTCAGAAGTCAAGAGCTATAAGACAAAGCCAGTATTCAGGGCCTAAGAGCTGGACCATAAAGAAGGCTGATTGCC
The DNA here is from genome assembly GCF_965112155.1 of Podarcis liolepis. Lineage (NCBI taxonomy): Eukaryota > Metazoa > Chordata > Lepidosauria > Squamata > Lacertidae > Podarcis > Podarcis liolepis. Next base: position 12,267,204 of record NC_139571.1, on the reverse strand, counting down.
AAAGAATTGATGCTTTTGAATTATGGTGCTGGAGGAGACTCTTGAGAGTCCCGTCGCCTGCAAGAAGATCAAATCCTATCCATTCTTAAGGAAATCAGCCCTGAGTGCTCACTGGATCCTGAAGCTGAGGCTCCAATACTTTGGCCACCTCACGAGAAGAGAAGACTCCCTGGAAAAGACCCTGATGTTGGGAAAGATTGAGGGCACAAGGAGAAGGGGACGACAGAGGATGAGATGTTTGGACAGTGTTCTCGAAGCTACCAGTATGAGTTTGACCAAACTGCGGGAGACAGTGGAAGATAGGAGTGCCTGGCGTGCTCTGGTCCATGGGGTCATGAAGAGTCGGACACAACTAAACGACTAAACAACAAGAACAAAGGCAATTGAGGAGGCAGGACTGAGACCAAATGAAAACCAAAAAGCAGGACAAAAGAACATCTAATGGGTACAGGAACATCCCAGCACTCAGGAAGACCTTCTTACTCAAGCAACGCTCAGCACACAAAAAAGGGGGGGAGCTTCCCTCCCTACCCAGGAAGATGCTGTGGTCAGTCTGGGAGGTGAGGTGCTAAGCTGCTGCAACACACACACTCCAGTGGCTGACCACATGAGGTAGCTGCATACTGGTTCCCAGTCCAAGCCCTGGCAGCTCCATGCTATATAAAAATGCAAACCAAACGCACAGCGTTCCCTTTCCCCACATAAGCAACTGCATTATCCCCACCCCACTCATCTCTTAAAATTGGTGAAATGCTCCTGATTTTGTCTCAGGCAATTCTTTAAAAGATGAAGTACAAAAAAATTATTAAGGTTGCTATCCTACAGCCAGTTATAAGCCAGCTGAGGAACTTTCCTACTGCTCTGCTGGCACCTGGGCCGGCCCACCCATGAGGCAGACTGAAGCAGCTGCCTTGGGCAGTGGAATCCTGCAGGACGGCGCCCCCATCAGAGTTGCATGATGCAGCTTCCAATGAGATCTCTCCAGAAGCCACCATGTGACCCCAGGGGGAGGGAGGCACCTTACTGTTCTGCCTCAGGTGGCAAAATGGGACAGGCCACCCCTGGCTACCAGAGCAGGAGCTCCATACACATAATGACAGTTACACAACTTGAGGCCTCCTAGAAAGTTCTTCCAGTATAGATCTCTGACCTGTGGTGTTCGATCAGCAGCGGGGGCAAAAGAGAACATTCTGGAGATGTGTCTGTGCAGCTGTGGCTTAACAGGATTCAGACCCACCTTCTCCCAACATGCCCACAAAGCTGGTCTGAAAATACACCGGACCTGATACAGTGGTACCTCGGGTTACATACGCTTCAGGTTACATACACTTCAGGTTACAGACTCCAGAAATAGTGCTTCAGGCTAAGAACTTTGCTTCAGGTTGGGAACAGAAATCTTGCTCCAGCAGCGCAGCAGCAGCAGGAGGCCCCATTAGCTAAAGTGGCGCTTCAGGTTAAGAACAGTTTCAGGTTAAGTACTCACCTCCGGAACGAATTAAGTACTTCACCCGAGGTACCACTGTATAGTTATTTCTCATTGGAGTCAGGAAGAGAAAAATTATTTTAAAATTGTGTCGTCGTCATCTTCCTGTCCTGGTCACAAGCATGCTGGTAGGGGGATGAGTGGGTGGCTGTTTGCCACAAAATCTCTCTCTTCCCAAGGGGAGCACCGCATGTGTTTCAATTGTACGTTGATTGGTTCACATATATCATTTATTTACCTCTCAAATGAAAATGTCAAGTACATGAAATAACCACAAGTCTAACGAGGTTGCTCCTGCGTTTCAAAATCCCACTTGAAAAGCTTTTCTCCGATCTCGGGTATTCAGAAGTCACGCCCAGTTCAGTCCAGTTTTTTTCATTATGCTAGTTTGCCCGCAGTATTCCTTCTCGCAGTCAGTTAATGTGAGCAGATCTCTAAAAATTGTCACTCTTCACGAGGAAACATGAAGGCAGCAGTTACCTTAGCAACAAGAGCCACGTGAAACCTCTCTCGCCACAGTTCCTTTGACATTCAGATTTTCCCTAGCAGAAAAATGGTTAAAATAACAAAAAAGGAAACAAATTGTGTCCAGAGCACTGAGAGCAATATTTGATGGGAAGAACTGCAGATGTGCAGCTGTTGTCCGCAAAAAGTCGGGGATCTTCTCCCCTCAAATGCTATGCTGGCACCACAGCAGAACTAGTCTACGCATCTCTTTATTAGCTGCGGCAGGCAAAATTCTTGCAACAATCTAAGCAAACAGTCTCTTAACAATATCCGAGGCGACCCTTCCAGAATCCCAAAATGGTTTTAGACCTTCTAGGGCAGGTATGTCTAAAGTCCGTTCTGGGGGCCTAATCCGGCCCACTGGTCAGCTTAATCCAGCCTCTGTGGCAGTTTATTTCCTGGGGTAAAATCCTAAAAAGCTCAACAACTTCAATCCTAAAAACAGCTGAACAACTTTGGGGTAAAATCATAAAAAAAGCTCAGCCACTTCAATTCTAATAAAAGGTTCACCCTTTGGTCGGCCCTCACGGCCCTTCACTTCATCAAATCTGGCCCTTTTTGAAAAAAGTTTGGACACCACTGTTCTAGGGGGACAGTGGACATAATTTTCACCACTCAACAGCTTCAATAAAAATGCAGAGAGCAAAACAATGCTTGCATATGGTGTCTATTGACCTGACTAAGGCCTTCAACACTGTAAATCGTAATGCCCTGTGGACTGTCCTTTTGAAAATTGGCTGCCCAGATTTGTGGACATCATTCGGCTCCTCCATGATAATATGACAACAACAATCGCAGATAACAATGGCTCTCAAAGTGAACCATTCACAGTGGAATCAGATGTTAAACAGGGTTCTGTTATCACCCAAACTCTATTCATTATTTTCATTGCCATGATCCTACACTTTGTCAAAGCGAAACTCCCTTTCGGAGTAGACATCATGTATCAAACAGATGGAAAGCTCTTTAATCTGAGCAGGCTGAAAGCAAAGAGTAAGGTTACTGTAACTTCTACCATAGGGCTTCAGTACGCTGATGACAATGTAGTGTGCGCACGCTCAGAGGATGACCTCCAAACCATCCTAAATATCTTCGCAGAAGCTTACGAAAAGCTTGGCCTATCGCTCAACATCCAAAAAAACCAAAGTGCTGCACCAAGTACAAAATAACCCCTCTGCAGCGCCAAAATCCAACTCAATGGTGTAACGTTGGAAAATGTCAATCACTTCTCCTACCTGGGCAGTTATCTTTCCACAAGGGCCGAGACTGATGCCCAATCCAGCACTGCCTGAGCTCTGCGAGTGCAGCTTTATTCCGATTGAAGTGCAGAGTGTTTAAGGACCAGGAGATTCACAGGGAAACCAAAATGCTTGTTTACAAGGCTATTGTACTACCAACCTTACTGTATGCTTGTGAAACATGGACCACTTATAAGCGCCATCTCCAACTCCTCGAAAGATTCCATCAACAGTGTCTCCAAAAAATTGTACACATCCCTTGGGAAGACAGTGTACTGGAAGAAGCAAAGATCACCAGTGTCAAAGCAATGATTCTTCAACATCAACTTTGTTGGACTGGTCATGTTGTGCGGATGACTGATTATCGTCCTCCAAATCATCCTCCTGTATTCCGAACTTAAAAATGGAAAGCGTAATGCTGGTGGTCAACAAAAGAGGTTTAATGACTCGAGAGAGGCAAATCTTTAAAAATGTAGTATAAACACTGACAACTGGAAAACACTGGCATGTGAGCGCTCCAGTTGGAGAAGAGCCTTTACCAAAGGTGTCATGGGCTTTGAAGACACTCAAACTCAGGACGAAAGGGAGAAACATGCTAAGAGGAAGGCACACTTGGCAAACCCTCACCATGATCAACTCCTGCCCGGAAACCAATGTCCCCACTGTGGAAGGACATGTGGATCCAGAATTGGCCTCCACAGTCACTTACGGACTCACTGCTAAGACCGTGTTTATGGAAGACAATCTTACTCGGCTACGAGTGATCGCCAAAGAAGAAGAGTCTATACCAGGGCACCTGGGGATGGTATTTGCAAAGTGGGTGCCAAGTGGAAAGTACAACTGGGTTTGGAGGAAGGGGAGTCTTCTGTGGAGCAGGCTGTCAGACCAATGATTGTACCGTGGTACTTAAAAGAGGGAGGGGCAGTGCTTTTTTCTGGGGGTACGCAGGGGTACTCATACTCCTAAACATTTTGTGAATCTTTGTACTTTTGTCCATTTACTGTATTTATTTTCCCTGATTTGAACTATAAAATGGTGATTTTCTTGAGTCAAAATTAGAGTACCCCTAAACATTTTTTAATAAAAAAAGCATGGGGGGGAGAGTTTTGATTAGGCTTTCTGGGACCTCTGCCACCAGCCTGATGGGACAAGCTGCTTGTGAAAGCCAAAATAATTTCACAGTTGCAAAAAGGGGGAAGCGGGGGGGGGGGAATGGTAAGCATGTAGACCAAGCCTGGAGTGCACAATAATTACTCCTTGTTTGTGAAATTTTGTTTATTTTTTAGATGGAGAAATCCTAGACCAGAGTTTCTCAAAAAGTGAACTGGGAGCCACCAGTGGGCCTTAATGTCACAGCTTGCTTCCTGTATCCTTACTTGCCTGCTCTGCCTGCTAGTTATACTATAGCCTTTTCGATGGACCGATGCCAGCAATCCGTAGAATGCTGAGTAATAGTAGCTGGAAGACAGAGACACCAGGAGGAGCAGATGGAAAAAAAAGTCTCCCTCCCCTAAGGGGAAAGGGCCAGAGATGGTGAAGGAAATACCGTATTTTTCGCTCTATAAGACGCACCTTTTCCCCTTCAAAAATTAAGGGGAAATGTCTGTGCGTCTTATGGAGCGAATGCAGGCTCCTTGGCTTCAGCGATAGCAACGTGAAGCCTCCGAAGCGCAGAGGGAGAGCTCCCCCCGCACTCCGGAGGCTTTGCGTTGCTTTCGCTGAAGCCGCCTGAAGCCCCCGGAGCGCAGCGGGAACTCCCGCTGAGCTCCGGAGGCTTCCGGTGGTTATCCACAAGCCTTTGGAGTGCAGCAGGAGTTCCTGCTGTGCTCCGAAGGCTTGCAGATAGCCGCCGGAAGCCTGGAGAGCGGGAGGGGTCGGTGCACACCGATCCCTCTTGCTCTCCAGGCTTCACTTCACTGGAGAGGCGCTGCACAGTTTTCCCTCTCTGCGCAGCGCCCCTTCAGCGAAGCGGGAGGGGAAATGGAAGGGGCTCCGTTTCTCCTACCGCTTCGCTGAAGGGGCGCTGCACAGAGAGGGAGAGAATTTTTTCCCCCTGTTCTCCCCCTCCTATCGTCCGGTGCGTCCTATGGTCCGGTGCGTCATACAGAGCGAAAAATATGGTAGGTGGGGAGATGACATTTTTGTGCCTGGTTCTGCTCCCGCACCAGCATTTTGTGACCAGTGCTGTCCTAAACATCATCTAACCAATGCTTTTAAAAAAAGACTTCAGAAACAAGACTGGGTAATTTGGAACATCCATATCCTATAGTATTCCAAATTACAGGTATTACCTTTGTTGGCACTCTTTTTATGATGTTATTTGTTTTCACAGAGAATTCTGCACTGCTCTCAGGACTCGCCAGCACCCAAAAGCACCATATAGTTCTAAGTAAGTAAATAAAACCCATGGGGATGATTCAGATGATGAAAATTTTGCACACATCATTGCTGTAATGATCTCTGGCAGGCAGGCAAGCCCAGATAAGACGTAATGACTCTCCGGAAGTTTTATGTACTTTTATTTACAACAAAACACATCCAGAGCACTGGCTTCTCGCCTGCTCACATTGACGATAGTTGGTCAGTCTGAATCTTTGCCCCTCCCACAGCAGGAAGGATGCCAAACTCCCGCCCCTCCCCTCTTGCCCTTCTGTTGTCGTCTGATCTTATCCAGTCTCCTAGAACAGGGACTAAGAGGCTGGCCTTCCCCCTCCCCGCTTTCACTTGACAAAGTCTCAGTCCTCTGCTTATCTGCTGATTGTCTAGCAACCCTTTGGCTGCCTTCCAACTCTTCCTCTTCTTGAGAGCTAACAGTGTCTTTCTTGAGAAGGGGGGTCAAACTAGCTTTTCTTGATTCTGTCAGCCAGCTCTCGTCTTTCACTTAGCTCAATTTCTGAGTCTGTCTCTTCCCTTGCGTTCTGGTGAGCCACGTTCCTGACAATTGCTGTCTTATTCCCTAATGACTAGGGCATCATTTGGCAGGGACGAAGCAGGTAAAAGCTGCTTTCTCCTTTCCCTTTTGCAATGTCTTAACCCCTTTGGTTCCATTTTCTCATTCTTTCACGAATCTCCCTTTCCATCCACCCTTTATGATTCCTGAATATTGATTACAGTTGAATAAGGCAAAACTTTTTCCATAAAAATATTATCACCTGTTATATCAGCAATTTTTGGTTTCCATAAACATATTTGTGTACCCGTTTTGTATGTGTTGATGATGAATGGGTGCCAACTGATCACCTGGGGATTTGCTTCCCTCTCTTATCATGTTCCAACCCTCTGCAGCTTGCTGTCTCTCGATAAGGTTCCTGATTCTTGATGGTTATCTTTGGGATTGAACGTCTGTGCTTGCAGTTTGTAACCCTTACAAAATAAGACCTTGCTGTTCTGATGCTGAGTTGGTTTTGCAAGGTGTGGATGTCCAATTGAATCCTGCAAGGTGTGGATGTCCAATCGAATCCTGAAGGTGTGGATGTCCAATCGAATCCTGAATTCTTTTGATTTTGCTCAGTCATACTTACTTATTTACTTGGAATACAGTGGTACCTCTGGTTATGTACTTAATTCGTTCCGGAGGTCCGTTCTTAACCTGAAACTGTTCTTAACCTGAAGCACTACTTTAGCTAATGGGGTCTCCTGTTGCTGCTGCACGGCCGCTGTGTGATTTCTGTTCTCATCCTGAAGCAAAGTTCTTAACCCGAGGTACTATTTCTGGGTAAGCGGAGTCTGTAACCTGAAGTGTATGTAACCTGAAACGTATGTAACCTGAGGTACCACTGTAATTATATGTCACCCAACAGAATATTTTCTGTGGGTAGTTTCCAACCCAGTGATATCTTGGTGTGAGGCAGGGGTGCTCCCTCTCTTAGCCCCTCAAATCTTTATTTGAATGATATCTCTCCCAAATTATAATCTCAGAAACATCACTTACCCAGACTGGCCAAACGGAGATCCCATTGGTATTACATGCTGATAATGCTGTACTACTTTCACAATTCCCAGTTGGATTTAAAAGATGCATGACTAAATTCTCCAGCTACTGCAAAACATAATGGTTAACAATGAACTGATGATAAAACTAAAGAGTTGATTTTTACAACGGAATGTAAGAAATAGAAATGGGGCGTGACTGAATATTCAGTAGAACAATTCGATACTTTTAAATACCTGGAAATTACAGTCCTTCTCTGTTCAGATTCAAAATACAATGTTGGGATCACTGAATAGTTCCTATTATACAAATAGACAGATTAAACATTCTGCTCTGAAGGTGTACAAAGTATGTATATTTATTAAATATAGGCAATCTATCCTCTGCTTTGCTGGACAATTATGTTGCATCTGACTAAAATATGTTGAATATGAAGTTAACTGCATTGGTTCTTTATGACGCCATCTTCTACCACTTAGGTTACAAAAAAGGAACCAGCTGCATTAAAAAACAGAGACTTGTACATCTTGATTAGCTCTACCAAAAGGATTTTGCTCACTAGTGTATCTCGGTCTACAACCAAGTCATCCCTCCAGGTATTTAGAAACATTAAATATTAGGGCTGCACAATGGCTTCAGACAAATCCCAAATCCCAAATTGAATTGATTTTAAAGTAATTTTAAAGTGGGCCCAGTCCAAAGTGGATTGAGACACCTCTGGATTGCTTTGAAGAGGATTGACTGAATTTGCCGCACTTCGAAACACTAAGAAAGCTAGGAAGCCTGTCTCCAAAGTGTTGCAAAACAACACCATATAAGGAAAATGCCAGGGTGGGGAGACGGAAAAGGAAGCTGAACTTTGCTCATTGGCACTTTTACCTTCCAATCCAGAGCTATAAGAATATCTAATCACAATGCTTGGGGGGGGGGGAGAGTGAAGTGTTAAAACTAGAAGCTCACACTGTCTTTTACTTGTTTGTCAGTTCTCTGAATGTTAAACAGAGTTTGGTAGCATTGTTCAGTTTGTCTTTTGTTTATCCTTGAATTCATACCAGTACCCAAAGTTCCTTACAAACCTGTTTGCAAAAGGACTGGAAAACCTTATCAATTCCAGTCCAATCCTTACTCATAAATAAATAAAAATGGTTGTTATCCATGTCTTATTTGCTTAGTGTCCCTTTCCTTATCCTATAACTCATTTGAAATGTTAGCCAGAGTTCTTGATTTATGAGTTCTTGATTTATCTCCCTGGTACTTACCTTACATCTCCAGTTTAATGGCAGGCTGCAACTCTAAGCTTACTGAAAATACAGCCTCACTATAGCCATCAAACTAGGACACAACAGTTAAAAGGAAGATGAGTTCTGAATAAAAAAATTCTGTACAAGCAGCAACTGTTTTATGCGCGTCCAATATGTGCATGACTGTGCATGCATGCATTGTGCCAAACCCAGAAGTGACCTGAAAATGTCAGAAAAACATCACAGAAAGGGGCGGAAGTGGAATAGGGTGTTTGCAGCCTTTTCTGATGGAGTTTCAAACATACACGATTTCACTTAAAGGTACAGCGCCTTGCAACATAAAATAAAGGCAATTCCCAGGGGTTATTTTATTTTATTTATAAATAAATAAATAATAATAATAATAATAATAATAATAATAATAATAATAATAATTTATTATTTGTACCCCACCCATCTGGCTGGGTTTCCCCAGCCACTCTGGGCAGCTTCCAAGATGACCGTATTTTTTGCTCTATAGGACACACTTATTCCCCTCCAAAAATGAAGGGGAAATCTCTTCCGGAGGCGGCGCGAAACTGTAATGGCGGTCCTCTTCGTTCTTTGAAGAGGGGCTCCGCGGAAAAGGGTCGTTCGCTGCGGCATAGCGACGATCCATTAAGATAAACCACGGGTAGAGTGAGCCCGTGGCCGTGGGACTCGGCGGGCACCAGAAGCTGCCCTGAAAACACAGAAGGGACCCCGTAAGGAGACCCGGAGTGAAGGAGGGGTAGCGGTGCTGTGAGTTCATCGCTCTTTCCGCGGAAGTGAAGCCGCGCGGCTGTTGCAGATGAGCGCTGACCTTTCTTCCTAAAATCAACACTAAACTGCAAGCAACGTACCCGTGAGTAAAGGGATTTAAATTTGGTAAAAGAATTTGTTGGATTTGGCTGAAATCGGGAGATGAGAAAAGGGAAGTCCGTCTCCCGACATTGCTGACAGGATCAAAGCAAAGTCTTAAGAAGCGGAAGCGCTTGAAACGGGACTTTGGGAAGTTTTAACTTTCTTGCGCTACTAGATCTATTCTTTATTTTACGGAAGGAAGGAATGGATATTGACTAAATTAAGCTGTAAATGTGGACTTTCCTCCTATTTCCTGCCTCTTTTGGTTTGTACTTCTAAAGAGTCAGACGTCGGACTGCCGGGGAGAGAGGTTGCGATAACTGCAGAAACAGTTGCAAAAAACTTTTTTGGAGTGCAACTGATACATTTGAGCAGAAAAGACTGTATGAGACTTTGTTGCAAGCACCGTTGATGGAACTTTGCTGAACTTTAAGAGGTGCTTTGGGGAATTTTTTTTGGCCGGTGAAGGGACTGTTGGATTATTGGATTTATTGAGCAGAAACAACTTGGAATTTTAATGGCGGAATACTTCCTTCTTTGTCTTTGAAACTTGGTGGCACTCCCCCTACAGGGCTTTCGGATTATAAAATCCTGGGAACTGATCTTTGTTTTGGCTTTCATTCTACTGATTGTTTATAACTGGTTCTGTCTTTCCCATGGAACAATAGACAATTTGACCTTGAACACTGACAGATGTGTAATGAGTGGTGCAGGGAGAACAAGAGCATCTAAAGCTAAGGAAACTAAAGAGGCCAAGGAAAAAGAAAAGGAAAAGGAAAGAAAACCAGGACAATTTGTACAAACAACACTGACCCAAGGACGCCGATCGTCGGTTCCAGCTGTACTGGTGACACAGAGGGAGCAAGCTGAAATAACAGAGAAGCCCACTGAGGAAGATATGGCAGCAGGTGGGTCAGACACACTATTAAAACAAATATTGGAGCAGTTATCAAGCTTAAACCAGAAGGTGGATGACCAGTCTCTGAAAATAGACAAAGCGACTTCTTCGATACAAAAATTGACTGATCAAGTTTCCCAGCATACGCAAGCAATAGAGAACCTGCAAGGAGCAACAGCGGAAAACCGTGAACTAGCTGGAGAAGCAATTCAAAAAGTGGGAGCCTTACAAAAAGAAGTTGAAGAAATAAAAGGAGAAGTCAAGCCTCTGCACAAACAGGTGGGTGAACAACAAACCTACCTGTCAATGGTGGAATTGAAAAATCGCGAGAACAACATCAAATTGAGAGGCATTCCAGAACTTGAGCAAGGAGACTTGATTGGATATCTGACACAAGAATTTTCAAAGTTCTGGGGCATAACAGAAGATATAGACTTTAAAATTGTCTCGGCATACAGATTGGGAAGACTGGTAAGGAAAGACAGATCCAGGGACTGTTTGATAATTCTAAGATCAAGGGAAGAGAGAGACAAGATCCTAGGCCTTCATTTCAAAAAAGCAATTCAAATACAAGACAAAAGGGTGGAAATTTATAGAGATATCCCAAGACAGCTGTTGGACCTTAGAGCCACCTATACAGAACTAGCAAAATTACTGAGACACAACGCAATTCCCTACAGGTGGGAGTTCCCACAAGGATTATCCTTTACATACAAAGAAAGGAAGGTTAAAATTAGAACACCTGAAGACAACCAAAAGTTCCTTCACGATCACGGTGAAGATCTCCAAAAAGGAGCAGATTGGCTTCCACCTTTACCAACATCAATTCTGCCTGGAAGCGGGCCAACGCCTGCCCCCTCGGGATTGGAGCAAAAGGAAGACACCTCATCTTAAGAACATCTCAACTAGAACAGGATGTCCCTGCAGCTACTTAGTTGGAACATAAATGGCGGGAATTCTCCGGAAAAAAGAAGGAGGATATTTCATATCCTAAAAAAAGAACAATTGGACTTAATATGTCTTCAAGAAACACATGTGACCAGGCTCCACAGGAAAGTATTAATCAATAAAAGACTAGGCCAAGAATTTATCTCATCAGACAAAGTTAAAAAGAGAGGCGTTGTAATATATGCAAAGGAGAATCTGACACCAAAATTCTTATTTAAAGATGACCATGGAAGAATTCTCGCAATTGAAATTCAAACACAAGGGGAGAAGATTCTGATACTAGGAATTTATGCACCAAATGATGGAAAATCAGAATTTTATAAGAAGCTGCATGAGACACTGCTCGATTACCTGGACTATTCTAATATTATCGTGATGGGAGACATGAATGGGGTGGTCTCAACAAATATGGATAAATCCCAAAATCAAAATTTAACAACAGACGGCAGACTCCCCAAAACGTTTTTTGAAATGACAGACAATATGGACTTGATTGACATTTGGAGGACAAGGAACCCCTTGGGTAAAGAAGGAACCTTCTTTTCTGAGGCCCATTTGTCATGGACACGAATCGACCAAATTTGGATATCTAGAGGGCTGGCACCCAAAACAAGAAAGGTGGAAATCTGCCCAAAAACTTGCTCCGACCATAATGCCTTAAAAATGGAATTGAGACTTATCCCAACCGGATCCTTTAGATGGAGGATGAATGACACCTTGCTAAGAGATCAAGAGATCGTTAAGAAGGCCCAAAAAACTTTAAAGGACTATTTTGAAATAAATTTGAACACTACGGTCGAGAAGAGAACAGTCTGGGACGCAAGTAAAGCTGTAATGAGAGGGTTTCTGATACAACAGAACACAATAAAAAGAAAATTTTGGAATGGAAAAAAGGAAAAAATCTTAGAGAAAATAAGTGAAGGAGAGAAAAAGCTGAGGACCAAACCAAAATCAAAAGAGGTATTAAGAGAAATCAAATTCCACCAAGCACAATATTCGAAATTGATTAATCAAGAAATTGAATGGAAAATTAAACAAATGAAACAGAGATCGTTTGAATCAGCAAATAAATGTGGAAAATTGTTAGCTTGGCAGTTGAAAAAAAGACAAAAGTTAAATACAGTTACAAATTTAGAGATTCAAGGAAAAATAGTGCAGAAACCAGAAGAAATAAGGAAGTGCTTCCACAGATACTTTAAAGATCTTTATGCACAGGGGCCTCAGCAAGAATTGGAAATAGACCAATTTTTGAGAACAAATGGTCTAACTAAAATAAGCCAAGACCAAAGAGTAATTCTCAACAGTAAAATAACCCAACAGGAAATTGAAGGTGCCATTCGAAATATGCAACTCGGCAAATCTCCAGGCCCGGACGGGCTCACCTCCAAATATTATAAGACTTTGAAGGACTTTTTGATACAACCATTATTGGAGGTTTGCAACCAGATTATGGAGGGGAAGAGGGCACCGGAAACGTGGAAAGAAGCATTCATCACATTGATTCCAAAGTCGGAGATGGAAAAGACCCAGCTTAAGAACTATCGTCCCATCTCACTCCTGAATGTGGATTACAAAATATTTGCAGACATTTTAGCAAATAGATTTAAAAAAGTATTAAATGAAGTAATTCATAAGGACCAAGCAGGTTTTCTCCCTGGCAGACATATGTCGGACAATACCAGAAACATTATTGACATATTGGAGCTTTTGAGAATTAGGAACACAAGGGCCGCTTTAATTTTTATTGATGCGGAGAAAGCATTTGACAACATTTCTTGGAGGTTTATGAAGAAAAACCTGAAAGGGATGGGAGTGGGAAGGGGGTTTGAAAATGGAGTAGAAGCAATCTACTCAGAACAAAAAGCCAAACTGATAGTGAATAATGTGGTGTCGGAGGAACTCAAAATTGAAAAAGGGACACGACAGGGGTGCCCCCTATCTCCTCTGTTATTTATTTCTGTCCTGGAGGTATTGCTGAATATGATCAGAGAGGACCGGTTGGTGCAGGGTATAGTGGTCGGAGCGAAACAATACAAATTGAAAGCTTTCGCAGATGACCTAGTCTTGACATTACAGGAGCCAGAATCTAGCACAAAAAAAGTTCTTGAACTTATCTCGGAGTTTGGTCGGGTGGCGGGATTCAAGCTTAATAAACAAAAAACCAAGGTTTTGGTTAAAAATCTGACACCTACAGAGACAGAGGGGTACCAGAAAGAAACAGAGTTAAGTGTGGTGAAAAAAGTGAAGTACCTGGGGGTATTTTTGTCCACCAAAAATTTAAATTTATTTAAAGATAATTATGAAAAATGCTGGTTGGAAATCAAAAAGGATTTGGATATATGGGCAAGATTGAAACTTACCTTGTCAGGCCGAATCGCAGCTATAAAGATGTGTGTTTTGCCAAAAATGTTATTTTTATTTCAAACCCTACAGGTCGTGGACAGAATGGAATGTTTTGGAAAGTGGCAGAAGGATATATCTAAGTTTGTCTGGCAGGGCAAAAAGCCCCGAATAAAATTTAAAATACTAACTGACTCAAAAGAAAGAGGGGGGTTTGCCCTGCCGGATTTAAGGTTGTACTATGAAGCTGCAGCCTTCTGCTGGTTGAAGGATTGGTTCTTGTTGGAAAACACTGATGTCCTAGACCTGGAAGGGTTTGACAATGTTTATGGTTGGCATGCATACTTGTGGTATGACAAGGCAAAGGTTCATAAATTGTTCAAAAACCATATTGTCAGAAAATCAATATTTGCTGTATGGATGAAGTACAAGGATTTACTAGAAAGTAAAACCCCGAGGTGGTTATCACCAGTGGAAGCCAAAGTTTCCAAAAAAAGGCCCAATATGGAGGCCTACTGGCCAAAATATTGGGAATTAATTGAAAGAGTTGGAGACAACTGGAAGCTCCAAAGCCAAGACAAATTAAAAAATAAGGTGCGAGACTGGCTACATTATGCTCAAATGCAAGAGGTTTTCAAAATGGATAAAAAAGTTGGTTTCCAGGTGGAGAAATCGAAACTAGAGACGGAGTTATTAGAACCCAAAACTAAGGTACTTTCGAGAATGTATAACTTGCTGCTTAAATGGAATACACAGGATGAGACAGTTAAATCGGCTATGATAAAATGGGCACAGGATGTAGGACATAACATTATGTCTGAGGACTGGGAAAGGTTATGGAACACCGGTATGAAATTCACGGCATGTAGTGCCTTGAAAGAGAACATTATGAAAATGGTATACCGGTGGTACATGACCCCAGTCAAGTTGGCTAAAATATACCACCTGTCTGATAATAAGTGTTGGAAATGTAAGGAGGAAGAAGGGACATTCTTTCACCTCTGGTGGACCTGCCCGAAAGTAAAGGCCTTCTGGGAAATGATATACAATGAGTTGAAAAAGGTATTTAAATATACCTTTCTCAAGAAACCAGAGGCCTTTCTGCTGGGCATGGTGGACCGGAAGGTGCTAAAGAAGGACAGAACTCTGTTTATGTATGCGACAACAGCAGCAAGGATTCTTATCGCAAAGTACTGGAAGACACCAGATTTACCCACACTGGAGGACTGGCAGACACAGTTGTTGGACTACATGGAGTTGGCAGAAATGACTGGCAGAATTCGAGATCTGACCGAAGAAACAATAGAGGAGGACTGGAAAAAATTCAAGGATTATTTGCAAAAATATTATAAGTTGTTTGAATGTTAAGATTGTGCATGATTAGGAAACGTCACGCTTCCGCAACCTATTTAAGCAAAGGATAAAATAAGCCTAGATAAAAAAGAAAAGGAAACAAATTTGAAACAATATATTATGTTTATTGTGAAGGTACCAAAAGTAAACTACAAACTTTCGAAATTGGTAACATAATAAAGTCAAAGATACAATAAGTTATGAAACAAGGTAACAAATTGCTGATCAGGTTAGAACAATGAATGCAATGTTGGGAAGATGTGGGGAGGTCCAAAAGAAAGTAAATTTATGAAACATGATGTGTAACATATTTAATTTTCTTTTTTTTTCTTTCTTTATTTTTCTTTATATATAAAAAAAATGTTTCTTGCATGTTGCTATGTAAACTAATTTGTGAACCTATGAAAAGGAACGCAATAAAAAATTTTATAAAAAAAAAAACAAAAATGAAGGGGAAATCTGGGTGCGTCCTATGGAGCTAATGCAGGCTTTCGCTGAAGCCTAGAAAGCGAGAGGGGTCGGTGCGCACCGACCCCTCTCGCTTTCCAGGCTTCAGAAAGCTATCCGCAAGCCTTCGGAGCCCGCCGGGAACTCCCAAGGCTTGCAGATAGCAGCCTGCAGCCCGAAGCCCGGGGAGCACAGCGCTGCACACCCCGGGCTTCGGGCAGATATCCGCAAGCCTTCAGAGCCCAGCAGGAGTTCCCACCGGGCTCATAAGGCTTGCGGATAGCAGCAAGCTCCGGGAGTAAAGGCGAGGTTTGCTCTTTGGGGCTGGGGGTGGGAATAATTTTTTTTCTTTATTTCCCCCCCTAAAAACTAGGTGCGCCCTATGAAGCGAAAAATACGGTAAATATTAAAAGATTAAATAGACATTAAAATTAAATTAAATTAAAATTAAATATTAAATATACATTAAAATGTCACACATTAAAAACTTCCCTGAACAGGGCTGCCTTCAGATGTCTTCTAAATGTCAGGTAGTTGTTTATCTCTTTGACATCTGGTGGGAGGGCGTTCCACAGGGAGGGCGCCACTACCGAGAAGGCCCTCTGCCTGGTTCACTGTAACTTCACTTCTCGCAGTGAGGGAACCGCCAGAAGGCCCTCGGTTCTGGACCTCAGCATCCGGGCAGAGCGATGGGGGTGGAGACGCTCCTTCAGGTATACTGGGCAGAGGCCGTTTAGGGCTTTAAAGGTCAACACCAACACTTTGAATTGTGCTCGGAAACGTACTGGGAGCCAATGTAGGTCTTTCAAATGGTTGTGGATTTTGTTATGCTCATTTTAAAAGGCACAATCTGTATGTATGCTTTTTGTCTTGAAAACTCAATACAGTATCTGATATTTGTGGTCTGTAGAAGAAATGATCTTATGAGCGCTGAATTCTCAAGTTTCCAATAAAATATGATTCCAGTATGGTGTCACCTCATAACCAATTTTGTTTTAAGAAATAAAAGTGCCTCACCGTATCAATTCTAACATCAGACTCTCATCTAAATGATAAACTAACAGACCCGTCCCAATCATAATCCGAGGCTAGGAGGATTGGAGCAGCAGAACCACTATTGTATCTAGCTTGTACTGACTAGAGCAGACGATGTGATGGGAGCAGCTTCCTTTCTCTAGGACTTTGGATGTCCCATTTTGGGTCTTCCTGTGTTGAACTGTTAGTAGTGAACTACTCCCTTTCCCTTATGGGGTATTCCAGAGCCTGTATAGAGTCCTTAAATGGGTTCCCTACTGGTAGGAGAAAACAGAGGCCAGCGAAAGAGTTAAGTTGTGGGCGAACATATCAGATGACACAGCGATTCTTCTTTGTTTATTCAAAGGCCAGAACAGAACTGAACTGAGGAGCTCAGTCAGCCTGCTTATATAGAGCTCCAGAACAACATAACTGTTGCAACTTTCTAAAACTATCCAATCACTGAACGTCACCTTCAATCCTTCATTTGCATACAAACTATCCAATCACTGAACGTCACTTTCGATCCTTCATTCGCATAACTATCTACAGTATCCCCCTGCTGGCCCAGGGTGAGAACTTCCGTACATAACAGAAAGTATATTGAGAAGCAAAGCAGCTAGTAAGCCTGATCTTTATTAAAGTAACTGTTGCAACAGGGTCCCCACTCACCACATGCAGGAGGGAGGAGAACCTTGAACAATGGTTCACAAGCCCTTATATAGACTTTTGAAATTGCTCACCCTGTAGCACAAGGCCACCCCCCAAAAACATCATACATGCATCATGGAAGGAGGCAGTCTAAGGCAGAAATCCTGTCTGCCAGGATACCTGATAACGGTCACTGATTGCGTTACCTGGGCAGCCTGGCCATTCTTTTGTGATGTTAATACTTTAGTTCCTGAGTCCAGGTCACAGGCTCACCCTGTTCAGACACAAATATGCCCTTAAGACAGGATTTGCAAGCAAAAAGAGAATGGGAAGGCTTTCCCCATTTGCCTCCCTTACTGCAAAGGAGTATTTGAGGTCACTGGGAGAGTCAAAATGGCTTCAGGATTGCTCTCCCGTACTATTTCAGACACATGGTTCATATATTTAGATATGTTTGCATTTATGAATATTTATTCTATATTTGAGGCCTTAAAATTTTTATAACAGGAGGACAGCCACCAACAAGAATGTTTCAGCAGCCTGGACATTCAGCTTGGGGCCTCTGATACAGAAGACCCTCACATACAATGGCAACAGTGCTTTCCCCGCTTGAAAAGAGGAGAGTCTTCACCATCCGTTTATGTAAGGGGGTGGGTTAGGATTGTGCTATATGACAATTTTTCAAGTGCGGAAAAAAATTACTCCAAATACAAGCATATAAAATAATGTGGTACCTGTATTCCCCTCCCCCCCCCCCCAAAAAAGGATGAGAAAACAAATTTGGTACTCCAAATAAATTACGCCAAGTGTGTAAATTGGGGGGGGGGGGTGGAGTACACTGATGCATAATTGTTGATGCTCCTAATTTTTTTAAGCATGGAACTGGTACATTTCATAGAGCAGGAGTTTCTGTTCCTGCATCAAGGATTGCAAAGGTTGTCCACCTTTATTATGGGCACTTTTTTATGCTTGTGCGCAAACCTGAACTGTTCAGGCATTAAGTCACGAAAGTCTGTACAAGATTGTGTCAGAAGATCGTGAGCAGATAATGTTGTCCTGTATGCTCCAAGCACAAAAATAAAATGTACACAGTGTAATTACTATAATTTGCAGTAGATAAAGAAATAACTACCGGGTGTTCATCTTCACAGTTATTGTCAAGAATTTATCTAGATTGTGTAGACTTGGATATGTTACTGCTTCTGCAACAGACTACACAACTAACTGCAAATGCTCCTAGAATCATACTTAATATTCTGTGGAGAGTTACCAAATTCTCTCCTATGGCAGCTGGTACAGCATCAACTTTAGTGTGTTTTGAGTGAAACTTGGTTGAATGCCACCCTTCATGAGAATGAGCCTTTTGGGCTTGCTGATTGGAAGGCTGGTGGTTCGAATCCTTGTGACAAGTTGAGCTCCCGTTGCTCTGTCCCAGCTCCTGCCAACCTAGCAGTTCGAAAGCATGTCAAAGTGCAAGTAGATAAATAGGTACCGCTCCAGCGGGAAGGTAAACAGCATTTCTGTGCGCTGCTCTGGTTCCTCCAGAAGCGGCTTAGTCCTGCTGGCCACATGACCCAGAAGCTGTACGCTGGCTCCCACGGCCAATAAAGCGAGATGAGCGCCGCAACCCCAGAGTCAGCCATGACTGGACCTAATGGTCAGGGGTCCCTTTACCTTTATGCCTGTCTAGGGATTGTCTGTTTTTGGAGCAGGGGCCTGGTAGGAATTTTGCCACTTGACTGATTGGCTTGGGCTTGCTGATTGGAAGGTTGGTGGTTCGAATCCTTGTGACGAGTTGAGCTCCTGTTGCTCTGTCCCAGCTCCTGCCAACCTAGCAATTCGAAAGCACGCCAGTGCAAGTAGATAAATAGGTACCACTGCGGTGGGAAGGTAAACGGTGTTTCTGTGCGCTCTGGTTTCTGTCACGGTGTCCCATTGAACTAGAAGCAGTTTAGTCATGCTGGCCACATGACCCGGAAAGCTGTCTGTGGACAAACGCCAACTCCTTCGGCCTGAAAGTGAGATGAGTGCCACAACCCCATAGTCACCTTTGAATGGACTTAACCGTCCAGGGGTCCTTTACCTTTACCATACCTTACTCCTTTACCTAAGTCATGTATGTTCAATAACACTATGCCCAGGATAAAACCCTGCAACACTCTACTTGTCACTTCTCCCCAGGTTGACACTTTATAAAGCTAACTAGCCCCCTCCCTTAATGATTGCATTATCTGCAGTGAAAAGGAGAGCTTGCCCCATTCAAATTATGGTATGTCTCGTTTGCTCTGAGAATCAACCCAGTTCATTCCTATTTGAATACCCTCATCCTGGGCTCTGTTTCTTGATCGCTCAACAGTGATGGGATGTTGGGAAATGGCTTTTGCATGTGAAGACCCCCAAACCCCCTCCAAAATAAATCACACAGGACACAGAATATTTGTTTAGGATTTTTGGCACTAATTTTGGCCACAACTTTATTGATTACAGCATGTGAGTTGTTGCTTAGGCATTGATTCAGACTACCTGAACCTGCACCAGCAGGAACAGGACTGACAACTGGAACCTCCAGAGGTCAGTAAGGAAAAACCTACTGGGGGAGCACAGAGGTGGATTTCCGCCACTTAGTTTACCCCAGATGTTCCCAGGAACTCTGGCATAGCCCTACCCCTAGAAGGAGCAACAAAAATGAGGGGCAGGCACAGCCAATCCATAATCCCCTCCACCAAAGAATGAACCAATGCCTAACAATTCCCTATTCAGGGAAGCTTTTAATGTATGATATTTTAGTGTTTTTTGGTTTCTGTGGAAGCCGCCCAGAGTGGCTGGGGAAACCCAGCCAGATGGGCGGGGTACAAATAAATTATTATTATTATTATTATTATTATTATTATTATTATTATTATTACTGCCAACTTTGCAAAGTTGTGACCATTTGCTACACGGTAGGCAAAAACCAAATGGCACCAGCCAATCAGCCAAGTGGCAAAATTCCTACCAGGCCCCTGCTCCAAAAACAGACGACCCCTAGACAGGCATAAAGGTAAAGGTAAAGGGACCCCTGACCATTAGGTCCAGTCGTGGCTGACTCTGGGGTTGCGGCACTCATCTTGTTATGTACTGAGGTTCTCACCCTGGGCCAGCAGGGGGATACTGTAGATAGTTATGCAAATAAGGGATCGAAAGTGACGTTCAGTGATTGGTTAGTTTTAGAAAATTGTTACAGTTATGTGGTACTGGAGCTCTATATAAGCAGGCTGACTGAGCCCTTCAGTTCAGTTCTGTTCTGGCCTCTGAATAAACAAGAGCTGTTTGAAGAATCGCTGTGTCGTCTGATATGTTCACCACAACATAACACATCTCGCTTTATTGGCCGAGGGAGCCGGCGTACAGCTTCCGGGTCATGTGGCCAGCATGACTAAGCCACTTCTGGAGAAACCAGAGCAGCGCACGGAAACGCCATTTACCTTCCCGCCGGAGCAGTACCTATTTATCTACTTGCACTTTGACGTGCTTTAGAACTGCTAGGTTGGCAGGAGCTGAGGCCGAGCAACGGTAGCTCACCCATCACGGGGATTCGAACCGCCAACCTTCCTATAGGCAAGCCCTAGGCACAGTGGTTTAGACCACAGTGCCACCCGCGTCCCCTAGACAAGCATAGCAAGGTCAAAAACACAACCTTAAATTATAGAGAGGGAGGGAGATCTGCTGCACAATGCGAAAGAGAAGGTACTTTGCCTCGTGCAGCTGCTTAAATAGCCCCTTAGTTGCCAATCAAACCCCAACTGACAAAATTTTTCCCCAGCAACAAAGGGGCAACCAATGAGGTGCAGAGGTCATCCAAACTGCCCTGCCCCAGCAACAAGAAGGCAGTTTGGTGATCTCACCGAAACACGTGGCTCTCCATGATTTGGAGGACACGATTTGTACAGAGGGGGATTTTGCTTCTGCTTGGATGAGCAATTTGTGTGCTCTTAGCAGGCAGAACTCTAGCTGGTTTATTTAGAAATCTCTTAGAGACAGGGGTCTGATTCACAACCCAGTTAAACCAAAACATTTTGACATAAGAATATGTTGTCAGTGGGGCTTGAACAGCTTGAATTTAAAAGCATTTGCACAGCTGTGAGAGGCGAAATAAGACAGAGCTCTCTAAAGGAAAAGAGAGATTTGTGGCCTATGAGTTAAAAGTGTGATATGGATAGGGACCTAGGAATGCCTTATTTCACCTCCCGCTGTATCTGTTTCGTGTAGTACTGTTTCTGTTCCACTGCAGTTTGTATTCCACTTGTCCAGCTGCTTTGGTGAAACTACATAACATATTCAAATGATTTAGAAAATGTGGCAATCACTTAATAAGAGACTCTCAAAAGTGGTGCACTGGAAATAGAAATCCAATACAACAGAACAGAATTTCAGAACACAAAGTAGAGGTCCAGTACCATTCAGGAAAATATCAAAATCATGTTCAAAATAGATATCAAACATAATACAATTCCAATCCTTCAATCAATAGGCAGCCTAAAAATCAAATCCAACATAAGGGAATCTCAAAACAATATGCAAAGTGTAGGTCAAAAGAAATCAAAATAAATGACATTATGATGTAAATTACATTGTCATTATGTTATTCCTCCACGTTCATTTCAGCGCGAAGGAAATGCAAAGCAAATTGGGGTGGGGGTGTAATCAACCTTTTGCAGACTGAAATCAACAACCATAGAGTATACCAATGGTTTGTGCTGGGTTGATTACACCGGCAATCCCTGCTCCCTCTTCTGTTTTCACTGGATTTCTCCAACATCCCTTAATATTGGAATGGATTTAATAATAATTCGTTTAATCCTTCAAAATCTTTACAGCAGCACATGTGCTTTGAAAGCTACATAGGGAAATAAAAAAACACAGAGAACAACACAACAGAACACAACTAAACACGCTTAATTAAGACCAGTAAGCCCTAATTAATATAGCAGGATTTGCTGCCTAGTAAACATGCAGGCGAGGGCACTTTAAGTTAGTAAGACCTGAAGAGTAATTTGCATGTCTCTAGTCTTTAGCACGAGATGATCTATAGTACAGAAAGGAACAAATTATAGAACAATCCGCAGATAGTCTGCGTTCAAAGCTGCAAATATCTGATGCTCATTGGCAGACAGAGGACAGCGGTGTTGCCACTGTAACTGTAGCCATGGAAACAGCTGATCGGTGGCATTCACTCCAGTCACTGAAAGAAATAAAACCCCGGCAAGATGTGAATATATATATAGTGGCATGCCAGCCCAAATATCTGAGATTCCAGGGGTTCCAAGTACTTACTGAGGGTTACAACAAGCAGAAATAAAATATTAAGTGATCCACCAAGGTCATCAGCAATTTTGAAGTGGACCATGGAAAAAGTTTTGGAAACGCTGGTTTAGAGAAAAGTTGAGTAATAATAATAATAATAATAATAATAATAATAATAATAATAATTTACTTATACCAGGTGCGCAGCCTGGGAGTCATTTTGGACTCACAGCTGTCCATGGAGGCGCAGGTTAATTCTGTGTCCAGGGCAGCTGTTTACCAGCTCCATCTGGTACACAGGCTGAGACCCTACCTGCCCGCGAACTGTCTCGCCAGAGTGGTGCATGCTCTAGTTATCTCCCGCTTGGACTACTGCAATGCGCTCTACGTGGGGCTACCTTTGAAGGTGACCTGGAAACTGCAATTAATCCAGAATGCGGCAGTTAGACTAGTGACTGGGAGTGGCCACCGGGACCACATAACACCGGTTCTGAGAGATCTGCACTGGCTCCCAGTACGTTTCCGAGCACAATTCAAAGTGTTGGTGCTGACCTTTAAAGCCTTAAACGGCCTCGGTCCTGTATACCTGAACGAGCGTCTCCACCCCCATCGTTCAGCCAGGACACTGAGATCCAGCACCGAGGGCCTTCTGGCGGTTCCCTCATTGAGAGAAGTGAGGTTACAGGGAACCAGACAGAGGGCCTTCTTGGTAGTGGCACCCGCCCTGTGGAACGCCCTCCCTTCAGATGTGAAGGAAATAAGCAGCTATCTTCGCTTTAAAAGACATCTGAAGGCAGCCCTGTTTAGGGAAGTTTTTAATATTTAATGCTGTATTGTTCTTAACACTTGATTGGAAGAGTGGCTGGGGAAACTCAGCCAGATGGGCAGGGTATAAATAAATTATTATTATTATTATTATTATTATTATTATTATTACCCCGCCCATCTGGCCGGGCCTCCCCAGCCACTCTGGGCGGCTCCCAACAGAATATTAAAAACACAATAAAACATCAAACATTAAAAACTTCCCTAAACAGGTCTGCCTTCAGATGTCTTCTAAAAGTCAGATAGTTGTTTATTTCCTTGACATCTGATAGGAAGGATTTCCACAGGGCGGGTGCCATTACCAAGAAAGAGAAGACATGAGAGAAGTAGATGGAACGATGCTTGATCTGAAGAATATGGACAGAGAAAAGTTTTACCCTTAGAACTTGAGGGCATCTAAAGAAGCTTTGAGCTGAGGCTCCAATACTTGGGCCACCTCATGAGAAGAGAAGACTCCCTGGAAAAGACCCTGATATTGGGAAAGACTGAGGGCACAAGGAAAAGGGGACAACAGAGGACGAGATGGTTGGACAGTATTCTCGAAGCTACTAACATGAGTTTAACCAAACTGCAGGAGGCAGTGGAAGACAGGAGTGCCTGGTGTGCTCTGGTCCATGGGGTCACAAAGAGTCGGACACGACTAAACAACTAAACAACAACACCAGAGAGCCAGTGTGGTGTAGTGGTTAAGAGCGGTAGTCTCGTAATCTGGGGAACCAGGTTCGTGTGTCTGCTCCTCCACATGTAGCTGCTGAGTGACCTTGGGCTAGTCACACTTCTCTGAAGTCTCTCAGCCCCACTCACCTCACAGAGTGTTTGTTGTGGGGGAGGAAGGGAAAGGAGAATGTTAGCCGCTTTGAGACTCCTTTGGGTAGTGATAAAGCGGGTGTGATGGCCTGGGATTCCGAGTCTGAGAGTGAACCGGAGGAATCCCAGCCGGCACAGGAGTCCCCGCCTCCAGGGCCGGCTGAACTGGGGCAAGGCTTAGATTCTGAGGAGCCTGCACCTGTGCCAGATCCTCAGGAGCAGGCACCAGGTGAAACCATTCTGGCCCCAGAGGTGCTGGAGGACTCAGTGTCTACAGGTGAGCCTCCCCCGGGGCCCAGTAACCCTTCGGCCTCTCCTGAACTGCAGAGGCTTAGGGCAGAGAGGCGAAGGGAACTGGTTTCTCCCAGGAGGAGTGCTCGCCTTAAGGCCAGGAGAGGCGGGGCTCCTGGGGGCCGGGACCGCCCCTGGCCTTAGAAGGAGATAAAGGTCAGTCAGCCCGGTCCCAGGTTGCGGGAGCAACGTCGTTGTGGAGTACCTGCTTTTACCCAGACCTAGATCTGCACTCCCAGTGTGCCTGTTCCTCGCCCGGCTTCCTGCTTCTGACTCTCCGGTGTTCCTGTTCCTCGCCCGGCTGCCTGCTGCTGACCTACCAGTGTTCCTGTTCCCCGCCTGGCTTCCTGCTGCTGCCCTACCAGCGTTCCTGCTCCCCCGCCCGGCTCCCTGTTTCGGACCTCGCGTCTCATCTAGTGATCGTCTACCCTGCTAGTGACTCTGGACTGAACTTTGGCTACGGTAATAGTACCTCCCCCCCCCCCCGGGACCAGCACAGCGGGATATCAAATCCAAACTCTTCTTCTTCTTCTTCTTCTTCTTCTTCTTCTTCTTCTTCTTCTTCTTCTACCTGAACCTGCACCGGCACAGAGGACCTGCACAGAGGACGAGATGGTTGGACAGTGTTCTCGAAGCTACTAACATGAGTTTGACCAAATTGCGGGAGGCAGTGAAAGACAGGAGTGCCTGGTGTGCTGTGGTCCATGGAGTCACGAAGAGTTGGACACGACTAAATGACTAAACAACAACAACAACACCAGACAGCCAGTGTGGTATAGTGGTTAAGAGCGGTAGTCTCGTAATCTGGGGAACCAGGTTCGCGTCTCTGCTCCTCCACATGCCAGCTGACTAAACAACAACAAAGCAGCTTTGAAGGATCAGGAAGTCAGAAGAAGTTCTGTAGGCAACTGAACACTACTTGCTCTTTCCACCAAGCCCTGAAGCTTCATGGGACATCATGACGAGACAGTATGTGTGTTGCCCAGTTGCCCAGGCAATGTGAGTCTGCTCACCTATCTTCTGTGCTCTGCTACTCCCTTGTAGGACAGGCAAGAACTAAGCAAGCATATCTGTGTTGCCTAGGCAACTGAGCAATGCTTGCTCTTTTCCTCATGCTGTGCAGCGCGGTACAGGAAGAAAACAAGTGTTGCAACAGTTGCATAACCAAAACAAGGATGCTTCCCTTGCTTCTGGGTCTCAGCGCTGCAGCTTTGGTGAACCAGCGTTTCTAAACAGCATCGGAAGACCCTTTGTGCTGAGATGAAAC
This sequence comes from Podarcis liolepis, assembly GCF_965112155.1. NCBI lineage: Eukaryota > Metazoa > Chordata > Lepidosauria > Squamata > Lacertidae > Podarcis > Podarcis liolepis. The sequence continues at coordinate 12,241,798 of NC_139571.1, read as the reverse complement.
GGCATGAGTTAGCAGGGAAGGGAGGCCGAGAGCTGTGGCTACAAAATGCTATGAAAGCAAAAAAGAAACTTAGTTGGGGGTGAGGCATTGCACCATTTTGCTCTGGTTTGTGATGGGTGATAATTCAGCTCAGCACTTGTGTTGGAGGTTCAAGATTGTACATGCCAAGAGTATTTTTTCCCCTTCATTTTTGTTTATCAAAGATGGAAAAAATGTTTTTGATGAGAGTTGTGAAACTCTACAGGCTCAGAGCTTTTCTTTTTGGAATCCACAAAGCATTATGCTATAATAAATTTGTTAGTCTTCAACATCCCACATGACTTGTTTTGTTCTATCTGCTTCAAGTGTTCTTTTTTGAGTAAAGGGGACCTTATTTGGGGAAGTGAACCAGGGCCCTAAATCACCTTAATCTGGCCTTGACCTAACATATTGTAAAGAATTTCCGAAGAGACATCATACTAAATCGTTGTGAGGTTTCCTGCTCTGTAATAGTTGAGAAATATTATGGGGAGGAGACAAAGACCAATTACATGGGCAATTCCTGGAAATTAGGTAAAGCTACCCGTGACCGTGGATCGTGGATGACTCTAGGACTACACGCTTATCTTACTCTATAGGCCAAGGGAGCCAGCATTTGTCCGCAGACAGGTTCCGGGTCATGTGGCGAACCAGAGCAGCACACAGAAACGCCATTTACCTTCCCGCCAGAGCGGTACCTATTTATCTACTTGCACTTTGACGTGCTTTTGAACTGCTAAGTGGGCAGGAGCTGGGACCAAACAACAGGAGCTCACCCCATCGGGGAGATTCAAACTTCCAAACTTCTGATCGGCAAGCCCTAGGCTCTGTGGTTTAGATCGCAGTGCCACCCGCGTCCCTTCCTGGAAATTAGTCCCATTCAAAAGGCTGTTCTGCAAGAGGGTGATTCTGCCTCAGGGTAGTATTCACATTTACTTACACTGGAATTAGTGAACATGACTAAATCAGTTAAGCCCATTGATTTCATCAGGCCTGCCCAGAGTAAACTTTAATTGAATACCACTCAGTAATTAAGGCCTTTTAAGAACAGAACACAAATGTGGAAGGGGAGAACCATGTAGACCACCATGAATTTCTTGAAGGTAAGGGACTCATCTACACAGCTGCAAACAAAATGTTTTAAATGTGTTGTAAAGTGCAAGTTTACAATATAGGGATGCGGGTGGCGCTGTGGATTAAACCACAGAGCCTAGGACTTGCCGATCAGAAGGTCAGCAGTTTGAATCCCTGCGACGGGGTGAGCTCCCGTTGTTCGGTTCCAGCTCCTGCCCACCTAGCAGTTCGAAAGCACGTCAAAGTGCAAGTAGATAAATAGGTACCACTCAGGTGGGAAGGTAAATGGCGTTTCCGTGCGCTGCTCTGGTTTGCCAGAAGCGGCTTAGTCATGCTGGCCACATGACCCGGAAGCTGTACGCCGGCTCCCTCGGCCAATAAAGCGAGATGAGCGCCGCAACCCCAGAGTCAGCCACGACTGGACCTAACGGTCAGGGGTCCCTTTACCTTTTAAAGTGCAATATACAAATGTGACACTAGATGGCGACAGTGAGCTATGCAAAATCCAATTTATTTTTCAGAATTTTTTTTGAAAAAGCATTTTCACAGCGTTTTTTATGTGTGTAGATTCCACCAAGGTGGCGATAATTTTTTTAAAAAATAATGATAATAAGTTGCCTGTGGAAACTTATTCCACAATAAATTGGTTTAGCCTTCTCCTTCACTGGGGGTTTTTAAGCAAAGTTTGGGTGGTCATTTGTCAGGGGTGCTTTAGTTGGGATTTCTCCATTGCAGGGAGATGTGCTAGATCAGCTTTGGGGTGCCTTCTAACTCCACAGTTCTACGATTTTATGCCATAAGACTGCTCTTTTTGCCATCTACTATTGCCTTTAGTGAACAGGTTTTTTTTTTAAAAAAAAAATAGCTTAAGAAAACTGCAAAACCTATTTGAGCAGCGGCAGTAACCAGAGAAAAGGGCAATTGCTATGCTTGCCACTAAGATACAAAGCCCATACCATGCTTAGTTCTATTAAAAACTATTGCTCATCTCCTGACCGAAGTCACTTTTTCATTGGAGAAGACAAGCAAAGAAAACTTCCTTTGAAGAAAAAACAAGAAACATATTAATGTGGTGATTTAAGTGGACAATGCCCTTCTTTCCCAGAGACAAATGATTGAGTAACATGTTACAAAGGAGCTGACAGATTTGAATTTATTTTTCCAAGGCAACAAATAGTGAAGAAGCATTTTGTATTGACAGCGTCTCTTCTTGAAATCAATAACGTCACAGAGGATGCAGGGCTGGTAGCGCACACACGACGGTTAAATGTGAAAGCATTTTTATTAGCCATTTGCTTCAGGAATACTAGTACAGAAGGGTCAGAAACAATATGAGCCCCAAACCCTTGGGATCGTAAATATTGTTGCACTCACTCACAAACACAGCCCTCTAGCTATTGCTCCTCTAACTTCCAAGGTGATCTGACTTCCAACACAGTGGGGGAGTCCACCTCCCATTTGTCTCTATGGCAACAGGACAACCTCTTTGGACATGTACATGGAAGTACTTAACTAGCCGGCTAAGACTATTGCTTTGGCAAAGGAGCTGGTTTGGTTGGCTTCCTCTTATACACTCTACCCTCTGCTACACAAGATCACAGCATTGGAAGGGACTCATGAATATCATCCATGCTGACAGCTCCAGGCTAACCCTGCCCTCTTCTCTTTCCCCCCAAAATTACTGCAAGCAGATGTGTGTGGCTGCTTCTCAGATCTTCATTGGGACCAACAGTCATTTCCCACAGCAAAGATCCTTGGGAAACATACTCTGCCAGGGTTTCCAGGTCCAGAAGTCCTGGCAAGTTAACTTTCCTAAGCCATCTGACACTTGCAGGCCTAAAGATCTATAATATGGACCTTTCCCCTTCATGGCTCCCTCCCTTGGGGAAAGAGATGGGGTAGGGGGCTGGTGAAGAATCATAGAGTTGTAGAGATGGAAGGGACCACAAGGGTCCTCTAGTCCAATTCCCTGTACAGTGGTGCCTCAGGTTACATACGCTACAGGTTACAGACGCTTCAGATTACAGGCTCCGCTAACCCAGAAATATTACCTCGGGTTAAGAACTTTGCTTCAGGATGAGAACAGAAATCGTGCTCTGGCTGCGCGGCAGCAGCAGGAGGCCCCATTAGCTAAAGTGGTGCTTCAGGTTAAGAACAGTTTCAGGTTAAGAACGGGCCTCCAGAACGAATTAAGTACTTAACCCGAGGTACCACTGTCACTGAAGAACATAGGGCTTGAACCTGCAATGCTGAGATTGTGCCTCGTGCTCCACCAACTAAGCTACCAAGGCAGATAACTCATGGAGGACTCAGAGAAAATGTCCTAATACAGTGGTACCTTGGTTCTCAAACTTAATCCATTCTGGGAATCCGTTCGACTCCTGAAACCGTTCGAAAACCAAGGCACGGCTTCCGATTGGCTGCAGGAGCTTTCTGCACTCAGTCGGTAGATGCAGAAGCTGCGTCGGATGTTCAGCTTCTGAAAAATGTTCGCAAACCAGAACATTTCCTTCTGGGTTTGCAGCGTTTGGGAGCCGATTTGTTCAGGAGCCAAGCCATTCGAGTACCAAGGTACCACAGTACTGGGTACTAACAGAGGCAATAAATTGTCAGCCGAAAATCTTATTTCTGGTGTGCCCAGTTTCTTGGATAAGAAAGTATAAGTAGCTGCTTTGTTTTCCCTGCTAGTTGTGCTTCAGGGCTTCATTACCTGAAGAAGGCAATGCGAGCACCAGCAGATGTTGATGGCTGTACAGTAAGACCCCCCCCCCCGAGAAAACTACCTCAAGAATTGCTGCCACAGGAGTGCATTGCAAGCTGGGTCAAAATTTGCAGGGCGAATATATTTGTACTTCCAATGTTTGTCCTAATTATAGCATGAAGTGGGGCGTGTGGGAGGCAAGAGCAGCTCCTGGTAGAAGGGGTGGGTTTTTGATTTTCAGTATGTTTCTTAAATGATGGCTTAAAACAGGGATGGGGGTGGGAACTCGCTGCTGGGAAGGACAAAAGAGGAACAATTTTTAGACATCTCTTTCAAATATGCTTACTTCACTTACAGCACACCACTGGGGTGGAAATAATTCCAAGGCAAAGAAAATGGCATTAATCAAACCCCTTTTGCAACATGAAACACAAAGAAACTTTTCAGTGACTGTATAGTGCAATTCTGGAGAGCCTTGCCAGGCTGTGTGTCCCTGTGTGTTTGTTTCATTAACACAAGCATTGCAGTTACTTGCTGTTTTGGGGTGTTAAGGATTACGTGTCCAGCTGAGGTCTTGAAAAAGCGGCACTGGGGGACGTATCCCTCCCTTCCGCAAGTTGTCAGAGAAAGGCATGGTGGGAAGCAAGGAAGTATTAATTTAAAGATCCCACAGCGTGAAACTCGGGGTGGGGTGGTTTGAGGGAGCCATCCAAACTTCCAAACCACTGCCTAACATTGCAACTATGGTACTGGTATGGTATGGTACTATGGTACAACATTACATTGCACTTCAGCAATGTCTTTTTAATATAATTTTTATTAACAGGCCAATCAAATCACATTAATTCCAAATCTCATTAAATCCAAATTATACAGCCGGATTTTTAAAATTTTTGTTGGGGGTGCCCATACTTCAAGTTCCGAAAGGGGTCAAAACATTACTCTTGCTGCTGCCTTGATCAAACAGTTCTATCCAGTTCTGTCCAGATAGTCTTTTTGTTATTTTCTTCATCTTCTTGTTGTTATCATGTATTCCTTTCTTTGTGATCTCTGATAATCTTCACAAGCGGGTGAAAGACAAACATCTCCTGTGTGGGCTTTACACTCTCCAAAAATCATATCACATAAAGGACAGACGCCATTTCCACACCTCCGTTAAAAACATTCCCACTGTCTCTCCGTTGCTTCACAGGCTTGCAAATCTATATCTCAGAGGGCTCTGCCAGGTCAAGATAGCGTTCTGATAACCATACATTCACATTTCAATGACCCTGGTCCTCCTCCCTCTCGTCCACCTTAGGCAAGCCTGTCTTCACGAAACGCACTTCAGCGATGTCTTATGCTTCATAACATTATGGGCTGGAAAGGGGGACCTTTTTAAGGAGGTGAGCCTCACTGACTCATGTGCTAGCTGAAAGCAAGCATCATGGCACTCAGAAAAGCTGTGCTGCAGGCAATGGATGCAACAAAGATGGTCCTCTCCACTGTTTACTACCACATAGGAGTCATGGCTATGTTCTCTTACATGTGTTCTGTTGCCCTGATGAGACTCATGCCTCTTTCATTTCAATCCTCTCTTGATGTCTTTCATTGCCCAGTAAGCCAGGGCCTACCTAAGCTCCACAGTGTTGGAGATGACACTTGGCTTACAATGCTGTCAATGGCCCACTATGAGTCCACAGCAAGACTAGGGCCTTGGCAGAATTGCCAGCACTGGCTCCTGGGAAGGAACCCATTGGATTCCATAAATCTCTGGGGGCAGATCATCTTAACGGGTCCCCCACCTGTCAGGGACCATGCTGAGGAAGGCTACACTGAGGAGGAATGGTGGGAACCTCCCAGGGCTGGATTTAGATGAAGAGAGGCCCCAGGCCCTAGAGCTGATAAGCTGGAAGCACGGAAAGCACAGTGGTTGCAAGATCAGGTTGCAAGATGCGGTAGTGACGGGGGTGACTAGGGAGGAAGTGGGTGGAACCCTTAATTGGGAGCACCGTCATTCCTAAGAAATGGATTCTTTGTTCTCTCGCTGTGATCATTAAAGTTTCTAAAAGGTAAAAAGACTCATTTTCCTTTGTTCTGCTTATCTACTGCCAAAGGAGGGAGGAAGCTGATTCCCTGAAGTCTGACACCACCTCTGCAGGATGCCATCAGAGCAAACTTCATGAGATAGTGGTCTGATCATGACAGCTGGGTAGTTTCAACTCCTGTGTATCACCAACTCAGAGTTGTGGTGCACTGAGGAAGGAGACCTCCCTTTTTACCTGAATGGGTGTGGCCTTGAGGAAGGGTGGTACATGCACCAACTTCCATGGGCGTAGCCAAGGGGGGCAGAGGGGTATCTGCCCCCTCCCCGATCAAGTAAAAATAGAAATAACTGACCAATCATGTCAGTTCTACCTCCCCTAAATCCTGCCCCCCCCCAAAAAAACCTGGCTACGCCCATGTTACCTTTATCCCTGGTGGAGTTGGCTTGCCTGGCCATATCAGGCTTAGCAACCTGGTAGATAAGACATTGATGTTTCTCCCCCTATTCAGATTTTAGGATTGTAGATTTTTTTTTATAAAAAAGCAGCCCAGGTCTGAAATATTTCAGCTTAAAGTTGCTGACAAGTGATGATGGAAGGGGGGCAGTGCTGGATGTGTACATGATGAAGGAAAACGAATGTTCTTGGAGCTTCTCACATACCCTCCAACATTTCTCTGGTGAAAATAGGGACATCCCACTCCATAATGATAATTTTACTATTTATACCCCACACATCTTACTGAGTTGCGGCAGCCACTCTGGGCAGCTTCCAACACACACACACACACACACACACACACACACACACTGTAAACTTTTTTTTTTTAACTTCCCTATACAGGATTGCCTTCAGATGGTGCCAGGGTCAGATAATGTCATACCCTCCAACATTTCTTCAATGAAAATAGGAACACCTTAAGAAAAAGTGGGACATTCCAGGATCAAACCAGAAACTGGGACAGCTTCTCTAAATCAGGGACGTTCCTGGAAAATAGGGACACTTGGAGAGTCTGTTATTGCAAGCAAATTCTTGGAATATATGTGAAATAAAGAAAAACTGCAAGGTTACCTGCATCTGTTTTTTATTTGAAATAGCCTGCCTAAAATTCTTTTTCTGTAGCAGAACAATGCAACACTGTAAATATGGGTGCAAGAGCCAGTTTTCCTTGGATGTATATCAGCCTAGCAGGGAGACACTGTTGAATTTTCTGATCTTTGACAGATCTCTGAACCCTAAAATAAGTGGTTTACTTCCACAGGATGAGTTCAATAAATTGGCCCTCGTTTGATCTCATATCTTTCATTTTGCCTCGTTTTTACAGCTTCTATTTGCAAACAACTGAACACAGTGGAAAAGCCCAACCGTTGGTACTATGTAAAGGAAAGTATTTCCAGATTACCTGTTTATTGAGCATCTATTCTGACCTGTTTGACGGAAATTCATAAGATGCCGCATTAAGCAATTGTTATCCCCACATTTTATAGTTCATGTCCTTACTGCAGAAAGCCTGCTGCTTCTGGTTGTGATTACTATGAAAACGGGGATCAAATCCACTTGAATTGTACAACCTGATATGCCGATATGTTACTGAAACCTGCTCACAAAATAACAACAGTCTGGAAGTGGCCCAGGTGATGCAAAACGTCTCTAAGTTCACACAAATCCTTTTATATTTGTAAACAGCAGCCACAGCTACCCAAATCAGTGTTGAGAATGCGGTGTGTGTGTGTGTGTGTGTGTGTGTGTGTGTGTACACATTCCCTCCTTCCATGGTCCTGCCAAAACTCATGGCTGTTTCCCTTTGAAAATACAAATGACGAGTGTTGTTTATGTCTGCTTCCAGCATTAAGCAGAGGAGAACTTAATTCCTCTGAAGGCAGAGGGGATCCAAATACAATCTGGCTTTTATACGGTGAAAGCATGCACAGTCGTAGCATTCCTTTGTCCTAGCAGCCATTGGTGCAACCTGAAATCTATTTTGTACCCAGGACAATCTAACATAATTAAGGCTGCAATCCTTAATTAGCACTGTTGAATACAGCGGGACTTCTGAGTCAACCATGCATAGAAATTTGCTGCAAAACATATCCTGCCTTTTACCTTAAGACTGCCGGCTTTGGAGCTTTTCCATTATGCCCAGCTCCTTCCAACTCCCACCTCCCCATTTTGCATTTGTTTAACACTCGGCCTGAAGAATAGTTCCAAACAACTTAATACCTTGTTTGCTACTGTGCTACATTTTATTTGCCTCTCTGTGCAGAAGCTAAAGCTTCAGCCAGCCTTTCAAGGATTCTGCTACATACCGTATTTTTCGCTCTATAGGATGCATTTTTCCCCTCCAAAAATTAAGGGGAAATGTGTGTGCGTCCTATGGAGCAAATGCAGGCTCCTTGGCTTCAGCGATAGTAAGGCAAAGCCTTCAAAGCGCAGAGGGAGCGCTCCCTCCGCGCTCTGGAGGCTTCGCGTTGCTTTCGCTGAAGCCTGGAGAGCGAGAGGCGTTGGTGCGCACTGACCCCTCTCGCTCTCCAGGCTTCAGGGATAGCTGTCTGAAGCCTTTGGAGCGCAGCGCAAGTTCCTGCTGCGTTCTGGAGGCTTCAGGTTCCTTTTGCTGAAGCCAGGAGAGTCTTGCTCTCCCGGCTTCAGAAAAGGAACCCGAAGCCTCCAGAACGCAGCAGGAACTTGCGCTGCACTCGGAAGGCTTCAGGGATAGCTGTATGCAGCCCCTCCGGCAGGGAGAGGCTGCACGCGGCTATGGCTTCTTTAGCCCTGCGCAGAAGCCAAAACAGGGAGCAGGGTCCATCCCGCTCGCTGTCTTGGCTTGTGCCATAGCTGTGCGCAACCCCTTCGGCAGGGAGAGTTTGCGTCCAGCCTGTACACTGCTCTTTGGGGCTGGGGGGAAATAAGATTTTTTTTCTTGATTCCCCCCTCTAAAAACTAGGTGCACCCTATGGAGCGAAAAATACAGTACATGGGTGAAGATAAAGTGGCTGTCTCAAATTTTCAGGGGCAACCTGTGGTCATCCTAAAATTCACCTTGCTCTCAGGATGTGGCTGCTTTAGGTACACAGATGCCTTTACCTCAAAAGAACAAAAACCTATAGGATAATATTTTGACAAACCCTTTCTACCATAAGTAACAATAATGGAAGGAGGAAATGCATGAAAAACAATCAGCATTTTTCCCAAGGAAGAAAGCAATACAGAAAATTCAAAGCATAAGAGATTTGCTACCTACTTGTCATACTCTGAGGTTTTCATCATTATGATATATTCAATCCCCTGCAGATGCTCAAACTCAGAAAAAAATATTGCCTTTCAGCTCTGAATGTCTACATCAGTTAAAATGCTATTGTTTTAGCACCAAAAAGTCTAAATAATTCCCCCCTCCATTTTGCTTTTAATAGCCTGTGTTAATATAATGCATGTCTACAGAGGGTGAAATGTTTTTAATGCTTACTCAGGGAATCATTAAAAACGTTGTGAAAGCATGCGTGTACAAAATTGTATTTATCTCAAAGTTGCATTATTAGTCTCTATTTTCATATGGTAGTTTAATAAATTTAGTACTCGACATAACGTTGTGTAAAGTGACAGACAACTGCAAACATACTGCCCCAGCTATTATATTTTACATATAATAAAAATGTAAGGGTGTCGTCATGCATTCCCCATTGGGGCATTTGTGGTGCCGCATCACAATCCTGGATTTGCATGACATCAGTGAGCAGCCCCTATTGGAGGATCTGTAGCGCTGTAGCACAATCCTGAATTTGCATGAAGTCAGAGCAGGCGAGGAGAGCAAAACAGACGGCACAAGGTTGCACAAGAGCAGTGGCCGTGAAATGGGAGTGAGAAGGGAGGGACACGGAGAGAGGAGAAAGTGGTGGTTTAAAACAGTGCGAGACATCTCAATAGTTTGGGAAGGAAGGAACACTGAGAAGTGTTTTTTTTTTTTAAAAAAAACAGTTTTAGCAAAGAGAATGTGCAGAGCTGGGTATAGCACAGAAATGTAACAAAACAAAACCTTTCCCAACAACATTCTCACTGTACTCAAACCTTGTTTAAAACATCTACCGTACTCCTACTACAGCCTCACTCTTGACTGAGTTGCCCCAGCTTCCAACATATCTATAGCATTTTTTTAAAAAAAATAAATAAACATCTTTTTAAAAACTTCCCTATACATGATTGCCTTCAGATGGCTTGGGGGTCGGATAACTCCGTACCCTCCGACATTTCTTCAATGTAAATAGGGGACTCAGCTGCACTGGTAAAGAAAACAAATGCTTTATATATGTTATAACACCAGATGGCAACGTGGGGTGCCATCTTTTGCCAATGAGATTTCTCTTTATGAAGTTTACAACATGTTTAACTGAATTGCTTTTTTGATGTGTCTAGATCCAGCCAGGGACATCCTACCATACCCTCCAACATTTCTCCAACGAAAATAGGGACGTCCTAAGGAAAAGTGGGACATTCCAGGATCAAATCAGAAACTGGGACAGCCCTGGAAAATAGGGACTGTTACAGGTGTGTGTGCAAAGGGAGCTGAACAATAACAGAGGTGTGAAAATGGAGCTCATTTGTATGCAAGGGAGGGTTGAAAAAAAGCAGGAGGTAGGGAAAAGGGAGCAAAGTTGAGAATGTTATATTTACTCCATCGGGTGAAATGGAGTGGCAGCCATTTTGTTTCCGCATCAAAGGTCTATTTTAGCTGTTTTTGAATTTGGGAGAATTCAAAATGGCTGCCTCCTCCACTCCCTGGGGCTGTCATCGTAATGGACAGCAGTAGAATATGTACAGAAAACCGCACACTTTGACAGGGTGGGAAGGTTGTATAGAATTCAGTGCTAGTCCTGCTCTAAGGAGACCCACTGATGTTAATAAGCATGGGTAGTGTAGATTAATTTCAGTGGGACTTAGCTGAAGGATGCCTGTTGTTCTTTCAGGAGCTCGTTTTATTTGAGAGGCACGGTGTTAAATATAAATACCCCTGCAAAGGAAATGCAGTGATTGAAGCAGGCTTATTATAAATATAAAATCATTACGTGCAATTCCATCCAACCCTATTTTTAAACCAGAAGCAGTAGAACAAACATTTTTATATTTGGGTTTATTTCTTGCCCAAACCTGAAGATGCTTTATTCTAGGGTTGCCATATGTCTGGAATTTCCTGGACATAACTGGAATATGGCAGTCGGAAGTAGTGTCCTGGCAGAAATCACTGGAATGTCCGGGGAAATCCGGACATACGGTAACTGTTACGGAAAAATCTAGGTGTGAGGCTGCTCAGTCACCCAGCTCGTCGGGCAGAGCCCATGGGTCCCTGCGGAATAAAGGAAGGATTCCAGCCAACCGGAGCAAATAGCTGTAGACCAAAGTTTATTGCGCAATAGGTTCAAAGAGCAAATTTGAACCCCAAGGATGGGGTGACAAAGACTTTTAAAACTTTCCCATCATATCCCAGAATACAGTTCGTACAGCATCATTGCTACATCATTGCTACCTCACTGACATGTCATGAAAGGGGAGGGGTTAACTTTGGTAAACATGTCCAGACAAGTCCTTGATACAAGATTAGCATAAGCAGACATGGCAGGGCAAGACTCAGGTATAAGATTAGCATAGACAAATATGTCTTAAGTGCCCACCACTCAGAAGTACAATAGAACTTCCTTTGCATGTCTGGTGCCTGAGGCAAGTCAGGTTATGAGATTTGACTTCCCTTGGCTAACAATGAGCCCAACAATTGTCACCTCTGGGAACTTCCTGGAGTCCTTTTTCAAGGGGAAAATAGCTTTGGAATGGAGGAAACTGACACGGAGTTGATTTTATATTATTTTAAAGTTAGGTAACTTCCCTGAGCTGTCAAGTTGAAAGGCATAATATTTGTATCATTTAACAACTTTAAAGATGTGCCCCCCCCCCGGTAATTTCCGTAACAGTAACCCATCTTAGAAGTCCAGGAGAGGGGGAGCTCAACAACTTTGTATCCGGATTTTCACCTTTAGAAATATGGCAACCCTACTTTATTCAAAAACAAACCTAAATATTTAAAAGGCATCCTATTGGGTTGTGGGATTAGCAATGCAGTCTTCCTGATGTCAAATCTTGGTCGTGAGTTCTGGGGGTACCTGCTCCCTGCCTCGCAGGCCTTTTCCCACCTGGCCTGGGAGGGCGGGGCCTGGACTGACTCCAGCTCCAAAAGCTGAGGCTGCTGAAGAGGCCATCTTGGCCGTCTCTCAGTACAGACCCAGGTCATTGAGCCTGAGCTTCCACAGCCGCCAGCCACCGTGAACCACCATAGTCAGAATTTGCTGCAACAGGAGTAGATATGCTCTATGTGAGAAATGAGGCTGTTGCTTTTTCACAAAAACCACAAATGCAACAGTTAGACAAATATCAGCAGTCCAGACCACTGGCAGAGGAAAGGGGTGCGGTGGGTGCGGTTGTGACGTTAACATATGAGAGTGCTGGAGGTGAAATAGTTAAACAAGTTAGCCAATCAGAACCCAGGGGGTGGAGTCAGAGGGACTATAAAACCAGCTCTGGGAGGGGCGAAGAGAGGAGTTTGTTGGGAGTTGGGTGATTGGTTGGAGTGGGAGTGAATTGGGATAGAGTCTGTGGGTAGGTTGAGTTAGTGTAGCGAAATAAGCTGAGTCAGGAATAGTTAGGGGCTAGGAAGACAAGTGAGACGCAGGTGGCACTGTGGGTTAAACTACAGAGCCTAGGGCTTGCTGATCAGAAGGTTGGCGGTTCGAATCCCTGCGATGGGGTGAGCTACCGTTGCTCGGTCCCTGCTCCTGCCAACCTAGCAGTTCGAAAGCATGTCAAAGTGCAGGTAGATAAATAGGTACTGCTCCAGTGGGAAGGTAAATGGCATTTCTGTGTGCTGCTCTGGTTCACCAGAAGCAGCTTAGTCCTGCTGGCCACATGACCCGGAATCTGAACGCTGGCTCCCTCGGCCAGTAAAGCGAGATGAGCGCCGCAACCCCAGAGTCGGTCACGACTGGACTTAACTGTCAGGGGTCCCTTTACCTTTACCTTAGGAAGACAAGTAAATATCAGAGAGGTGGTTTATTGAGTGAGAGCAGGTAACAGAAGTTATAGGTCTGGATAGGCACCCCATGTTTGTAATTGACTGATACCGTTTATGAAACCACACGCTTGTTAAACTGCAATAAATAAACAAAAGTTTATGTTCCAATTTAACCCTGACTGGACTCAGTATTGTGCCAGGTAGGGCCTGGGTGGTGGCAGCGAGGAACAAAGTGGTGGCACAGGGATCAATAGACGGTGAAACGTCCGGGGACCCTGTGTGGTCGCCACAGCGGTCCATCCCTGGTGTCATCCATCCATGTGCGTGGCTCCAGGTGCCGGAGCACCTAGCTCTGCCTCTGGTCCAGACAACTGGAGATACTTAGAACTTGTGGTCAGGATGTGGGGTTTTTTTGCTCGGCTTAGTAAGTAACTGCCTAGGAACATAGACCAAATAAGGGAGATAATAAATAAGGGTAAGGGGGGGGGCTGAAATAAGGGTAATGGGAGATGTTAAAAAGCAGAGACATCACCTTGCCAACAAAGGTCCGAATAGTTAAAGCTTTTTCCCAGTAGTGATGTATGGAAGTGAGAGCTGGATCATAAAGAAGGCTGATTGGCGAAGAAATGATGCTTTTGAATTATGGTGCTGGAGGAGACTCTTGAGAGTCCCATGGACTGCAAGAAGATCAAACTTATTCATTCTGAAGGAAATCAGCCCTGAGTGCTCACTGGAAGGACAGATCCTGAAGCTGAGACTCCAATACTTTGGCCACCTCATGAGAAGAGAAGACTCCATGGAAAAGACCCTGATGTTGGGAGAGATGGAGGGCACAAGGAGAAGGGGATATTAGAGGACGAGATGGTTGGACAGTGTTCTCGAAGCTACAAACATGAGTCTGACCAAACTGCGGGAGGCAGTGGAAGACAGGAGTGCCTGGAGTGCTCTGGTCCATGGGGCATGAAGAGTCGGACACAACTAAATGACTAAGCAACAACAACAACAAAACATAGGCGGGGATGTTAGTAGGGAAAGTAGGTAGTTGTGATAGGCTGCAAACCTCATAGTATCCAGCCAATGGGGAGGCAAGGGAAGGACCTGCGCTTTGAGTATAGGGAATATAAGCTCATGTTTTTCCAAAGCTGGGGTGTGCCTACTTTAGACACCCGCTCTTGCAAGAACGTATTATGCTAAATAAACTTTGCTGCCTCACCAATTTTGTTCAGATTGTATTTTAAGGGCCTTAGGACCCACTTCTTACACATATGTTTATGATAATATTTTATTCTCTTGCTAGTTGTGCTCTTTTAAATGTGCATTTTATATTTGACTTCCATTAGTAATGTTTTCTTTTGAAATGTAAATATTTTTACCTTAATTTTGCTGTGGTAAATGTGCATCCTGTAGCTGACCTCCTCTGTAATGTTTTATTTTGAAATCATTAACATTTTAGTTTCCTGTTAATTAGTTACTTTGAATGTATACTTTATATTTGACTTTCTTCAGTAATGTTTTATCCTGGATTGTTTTATTTGATGTTTTAATGTGCTGTAAACTGCTTTGACTGGTAAAGAAATGAAATTTATTATTATGCGGCCTGCCCAGGTCTATGGCCTGCCCAACATGAACTATGTATGCTCCTCCAGTTGTGGGTTTTGGCCCTGAAAGATCAAGAAGTCTGGATGCGTGGAGGGCAGCTTGTGAGAACATCATTTGCAACATTTTCTAACATCCCTGTTTGCTAAAGAAACCAGCTTTTCTTCCAGTTTCTTGGCTTTGTGAAGCTTGAGCCAAAATGAATGAATATCAATTGGTTTAAAACAACAACAACAACCCACTGTTATTAGTTTGTGGGGTGCCTGGGTTCCTTTTATAATTCCTGGGTGCCAAGCACTGCCAACCAGCAAATGAGTGGAGCCCTACCCTGAACTCTGAGTATTTAGCAGAAAAAGAAGCCAGAGTTTTGAGGAGGGAGTTTCAGAATTGCAGTTGGGGGTGTGTGTGATGCAAGCTGGAGAAAATTAGCTTGTTAAACGTGGCAAGAGAAGGGGTCAGAGCACAATGAGGGCTGACAGTTTGGAATTGATTGCTTGAGCAATGGAATACACAGAACTCGCTTGGAGTTTGACGCTTTGAACTCCTCCATCGTAGGCCCAGGTTGTATATATGTGTAAATAAAGACACCACCATCTCTGCTGTGACTCATCTCCCAAGGAAACGTGAACCCTGGGTAAGTGCCTGGAACCCTGGAATTTCACACCACTCAGAGATTGGGGTGACATGTAACAATACAAATTAGCATTTTTTTTTGCTATTTGCACTTGTTAGATAATTCAAAAGAAAGGCAAGCCAGAGTGTTCTCCAGTCATGTGAACAACAAGGTTCTGACTCTTTCAAAACTACTGCTTTTGACAATCTGTCCCTTATAGTTCCTTCCCCTACTCAAGCATGTATGTTCTGTTCTTTCTTGTTGAGTTCTGGCTACATAACTACACCAAGTCATACTGTTCAGAAGCGTACATGAGAATTAAGCAGGGGATTGAACAATGCAAGCCGTAAGTGGCCTCAGTTGCCCAGCTACCTTCCCAGCGAGGGCTAAAAAAACATGCATTAACTGATCGCTGCAAGGAAACCACTTGGAAATCATTTGGTGACAGGGAAATGATTGTGTGAATCAGCCACTGCTAATCATCCTTTTTAACATATTCAGATGTTGTGAACCTCAAGGACCCCCTGCAGTTACGGGAAAAAGCTCACACAGCTGAAGCAGTATTGTGCCGCGCTGTTTCCATTTTGATGTGCGAACTTTGATAGTCCTGATGCTTGACTCAGACAAAGCCATTTGCAAAATGAATATCAAAGGCCTCTCGCAAAACCCGGTGCCCCGCCTTGCCTTAGAGAAACTATCTTCCAGCCAACGCTGTCCTGATAGCTCAACCTTTGTCTTCCATCAGTTAAAGCTCTCTCACCATGGCAGGTCAGAATTTCAGCACCATTTACAGTAGTACCTTGGGTTACATACGTTTCAGGTTACATACGCTTCAGGTTACAGACTCAGCTAACCCAGAAATAGTACCTCGGGTTAAGAACTTTGCTTCAGGATGAGAACAGAAATTGTGCTCCAGCGGCACCAGGAGGCCCCATTAGCTAAAGTGGTGCTTCAGGTTAAGAACAGTTTCAGGTTAAGAACAGACCTCCAGAACGAATTAAGTACTTAAGCCGAGGTACCACTGTACTTTGACTTTGTGGCCAAAACTTCCAGAGAAAAAAATCTCTTCCACTCTCCTGTCACACACACACTTTTGTCTGTTGGAGAACCCTCCTCTGATATAGTGCAACCACAGCAAACTATCTTCTACCAAAGTAGACCACTGGCCATCTAGCTTAGTATTGTCTCCTTGCAGAAGGTCTCCAGATCCATGTGGCCTTGTGATTTCTCTATTTGTTCACCTTCCTGACAATACTGAACGCTGCTTAAGCCAGTCATCTGGCTTCGAATTCCATTCCACAGTGGAATTTGCTGCCAAGGAGTGTGGTGGAGTCTCCTTCTTTGGAGGTCTTTAAGCAGAGGCTTGACAACTGTATGTCAGGAGTGCTCTGATGGTGTTTCCTGCTTGGCAGGGGGTGGGACTTGATGGCCCTTGTGGTCTCTTCCAACTCTATGATTCTATGATTCTATGATCTATGATCTATTGTGTGCCAAGATCCGGTTGAACTGGAATACAAAGAAGGGAAGTATGAGGAGGTCAGAGGAAATAAGGGTATGGAAGTTATGTCATTGAAAATTAATGTGTGTTTTTAATTGTTTATTATTCTGTATGTTTATTTTTCATTTTTTTCCTTATATCCAAAAAACTTTTAATAAATATCTTATAAAATATATATATATATATATTGTGTGCCAAGATTCGCAGTCCCCTTTGGAGTAAATGACCAATAGACGAAACATCTATTGTTATTTGGTCATACAAACGGCAATTAAGGGATTGGTGCCACTGGACAGAATCACTATGTGATCTGCAAGCAATCAAATAATGCTCTCCTTGGTTCCCCCTTCTAAAAACAATCCTTTTTGGAGCCAATTTCCAGCCAGCCTCAATAAAATTTGCTTTTACTGAGCTGCATTTCCAAGCCATGCCCTCTGCCATCCTAGATGGACGTTATAACAAGACAGACTCTGTATATGTGGGCAACCACAGGTGAAAGGCATCTTGCACTGTTTACTATATTGCCCACTATACATTGGACCCAGGAGGCAACTTCTCACCTTACCATCCACACAGGAGAGATGTCTCTCCCTGGCAGAAAAGGTCCTATGGCTTCTTAGCGATGTAAACGCTTCAGTGACTCATAAAGTCGCCCTTTTTGCTTTGGTGGCCAAAAAGATCAGAAAGAAGTGTTAAGTTGTGGGTGAACATATCAGACGACACGGGGATTCTTAAAACAGCTCTTGTTTATTCACAGGCCAGAACAGAACTCAACTGAAGGGTTCAGCCAGCCTGCTTATATAGAGCTCCACTACAACACAACAGTAACCACTTTCTGTAACTATCCAATCACTGAACATCACTTTCAATCCCTTATTTGCAATGTGGACCTGAGTGAAAACTATCTACAGTATCCCCCTGCTGGCCCAGGGTGAAAACTTCAGTACATAACAAGAAGACTCTGGACAATATAGCAGTGAACTGTAAGGGAGACGCAGAGATCTAAATAGAGACTATTATTTGTGGCACAACACCCCTTTTGCTTGTATCTCTTTTTCAGATCTGACATGGCCAATGGCTAGTACAATAATTTTTTTTGGATTTGGTTTGGTCATAGTGGTATGGGAGCCAATGCAGGGCATCTACTTCCTTCACCCATAGCTGTCAACTTACAGATTTGAAAATAAGGGACCAGCAGGCTCGAAAATAAGGGATCAGCAGCCAAAATAAGGGATTTTCTGGGCACAGGTATGTTCAACTTCTGAGCTCCTCCGAGCCAAAGGCAGAAAGCCCAGCCAGCAGCCAAACAAAGCCTCAAGCGGTGGTTTCCACAGCGCAGCAACCCGGCAAAGGGGATGCAGCAAGGAAAACCACCATCACCTCTCCGCTGGGAAGCGCTGAGCAAAGGCAAGTCCCCCGGCACCGCGGCTGATTTGATCGGCACAAGGCATGCAAGCTCCACCCACCCCCCGTCGTTCTTAGACTCCTTATTGGGTGAGCAACGCAGCCAAGCAACACAGTTGGAGCCTCCCTCCTCCCTGGCCGGCAGGGAGGGAGGGAGAGGAGCTGCTTCCTTTGAAACCCGGGAAATTTAAGGGACATCATCAATAAGGGACAGCAGCGGGACACGGCGCTGGGATAAGGGAGTTTCCCACCAAATAAGGGACAGTTGACAGCTATGCCTTCACCACATCAACAATGCAGCAACCCTGCTACATTCTGCCTAAAGAAGTGGACCTACTCTAAAGCAGCAGATGCGGCAGTTGAAAGGCTTTGTTCTTTCAGGAACTAGTTATATGCAGTTATTTAATTTGCATTTAATTAATTAATTTGTTTTGTTTTGTTTTTAAAAAATTGCAACAATCTCACTAATAACAGTTTCACCCCCCACACTGCTCCCAGTAAAAACAAAACAAAACAAAAACCTATCCTAAAAAAATGTCAGCACATGAGGGGGATGGGTGGTAGAAAGGGAGAGAACAAAAATTGTGAGAGAATTTGCAGTGAGGGAGGAAGGAGCTTTTTCTGCTAGAGTCAAAAGAGAGTTTGCTTTTCCTGTAAAACAACTTTGCACGAGAAGAGGATAATGATCTTTTATTTGAAGGAAAAGTCAAATGCATTCGTTTTGGAAAGTGTAAAATGCTTCTCACTCATATTTAATGTACACGGTGCTTTACAATTATTTAAAAATACGTATTCTCTCTTATTTTTATGTACAGACTTGGCGCATGAACCTCCTGGAAGTTCTGAGCAAGACGCCTTAAAAAGAGCAGTTGCAGCAGCAAGCAGGGCTGTTGGCTCCTCATAAGTTCTGGTCTGGCAGATTTATTATCCGACCACTTTCCTCCCCTTATTTGGTAGTCTGGGTATTTATTATCAGGGCTAAATTTGAGCCCACTTAGGACTCAAGTAGTAAATCTTGGATACAGATGTGAATGCAAAAGATGAGGCTTTGAGCACAGTTATCCTTCATATTTGCATAACGCTTCCTGAGTGTTCAAAGAGATTTGCATAAGATATTTTAGGAATCTTTACAACATTCCTGCAAGGTAGGTCAGTCTGTTACCCTCATCTTGCAGACTAGAGGAAGCTGAGGGAAGATGGCTCATTTGAAATCACCCTCTTGAGTTCTTGGCAGAGGAAAGATTTTAACTTCCTGGTTCACAAGCTTCACTTGGGTCCAGCACAATCCTTTTCACCTTTGCTTGGAAGTTTAAATGTGCCAGAGGTTTTTTGAACCAGACGTTTGGGCCAATTTAGATGCTATATCACAGTTGTTTGCTAGTGAAACTTGAGTAGTCTCACATACTACATGGTTCCACTTTCTCAACCCTATCCCCCCCCCTCTAAAATTCCTTGAGGCTGTGTTGATTCCCCCCCCCCATTGAGTTTTATTGTATTTGTTCCCATTACTGTACTTTAAATTGTACACCATCCCCGGACTTTTATACTGGAGGGAGGTTTATAAATTCACTAACCTTTGCTGAAATTGAACAGACTCTGACGGGCTATCAGATGCTAAAAACTTTTTGTTTTTGCTTTTACAGGCTTTCTCAGTAGGATGAGTTAACTCAGAAGCCGTATCTCATTTCTTTTATCTCTTTTTAACTGTGGTGTTTTGATTGTTTTATCATTGCATGCCACTATGGCATTTTGTCGTGTCAAAGTCCCCCCCCCCCATTTTTCTCACTCTCTTTCCCCCCTCACTCTAGTTTTTTATAAATGAAATTCTCTTAATAAAATATCAATAATAATAATAATAATAATAATAATAATAATAATAATAATAATGTTTAACAATTTATAAATATTCCAAATAAACAAACAAACCATTCAATCCTATACAGGCCTATTCTGAAGTAAGTCCCATTTAATTCAATGGGACCTACTCCCAAGTGAGCATATGGTTGGAGGGGGGTATTTTCTAGTTCAACTCAGGCAGCAAAACACCCAAACAACATTTTATAATCATGTTTTTCCTATTAGCTCAGATCAGAGAAGGATAATGTTCAGATAAATAGCTATGTTTACAAAACAAAATGCCCTTCAAGGAGCTATGTTTATGCTGCATAAATTTCCATTTTTACAAATGATCTAGATTCAAGTTGCTGCAAATTACTGAATTGTGGCATTTTAGGGAAATAAACCTTGGAGACATTATTTTTTTTTTTCATTTTAAGCACTTCAATCTGTTCTCTATACAGTGGTACCTCTGGTTACGAACTTAATTTGTTCCAGAGGTCCGTTCTTAACCTGAAACTGTTCTTAACCTGAAGCACCACTTTAGCTAATGGGGCCTCCCGCTGCCACTGCTGCCGCCGCCACACAATTTCTGTTCTTATCCTGAGGTAAAGTTCTTAACCCCAGATACTACTTCTGGGTTAGCGGAGTCTGTAACCCAAAGTCTTTGTAACCCAAGGTACCACTATATTGTTACATGCCACTCCAATCTCCATGAGCAGTGAGGGATTGCAGGAGCTTTTCCCAGGGTCTGTGTTCCCTGTGGGGGCAAGGAGACACAACAGACACTAGAGTGTCATAGTTTTATTCACACATATATACAACCTGTACCTAGAAGAAGGGATAGCAGAGCATTCACAACCTATGAGGGTCTGGATTCCACCCTTAAGGGCAGCAGTGGATTCACAGAACAGCAAAAAGCTGTCTCTTCGTCCCATTCTGTCATCCCCAGTTCACCGGCAGTTCTGCCTCTCCTTCTCACTGCTTCCCGACTACATGGACGTCCCCCCAGCCTACGGTATTAAAAGTTGAAAGCCTAAGCCATAGGTTTTCAACCTTTTTGAGTCCACGACTCCCTTGACCAGCTCCATTCTTTCTGCAGCACCTCTGTGGGGCTCAGGAGCAAAGTTATGTCACCCCTTGCTTGGAGAGCTGACAGCCTCTCACCCCTTTTCGAACACTCTCCCTTGGGGAGTGTTCGCTCAGCCTCTTCTCCTCGCACCTTGGAAGTCCTCTTCGCAGCCACTGCTGCTGCCCCTGATCTCTGAGCAGCCCCCCCCCCGCCCCACTGCACCAAAGAGAGGCGTCTCCTCACACTGCCCCACAAGGAGCCTGGGAAGCACCCCCTGGCCATCCCCAGAGGCACCATTCGCCTGGGGAGCTTGTAGCCAGGGCTGCTACAACAAACGGCTGTGCAAGCCTTTGGGAGAGAGAGGGCGTCAGAGGGAGGGAGGAAAGGAAAAACGGACAGATGCCAGTGGCACCCTGTGGCACCCTGAATACCATTCAAGGCACACCAGGGTGCCATGGCACACTGGTTGAAAATCACTGCCTTAAGCCTGTCCTTTACGTGTGCCAATTGTTGTTTTGTTTAGTCATTTAGTCATGTCCGACTCTTCGTGACCCCATGGACCAGAGCACACCAGGCACTCCTGTCTTCCACTGCCTCCCAAAGTTTGGTCAGACTCATGCTGGTAGCTTCGAGAACACTGTCCAACCATCTCATCCTCTGTCGTCCCCTTCTCCTTGTGCCCTCCATCTTTCCCAACTTCAGGGTCTTTTCCAGGGAGTCTTCTCTTCTCATGAGGTGGCCAAAATATTGGAGCCTCAGCTTCAGGATCTGTCCTTCCAGTGAGCACTCAGGGCTGATTTCCTTCAGAATGGATAGGTTTGATCTTCTTGCAGCCCATGGGACTCTCAAGAGTCTCCTCCAGCACCATAATTCAAAAGCAGCAATTCTTCGGTGATCAGCCTTCTTTATGGTCCAGCTCTCACTTCCATACATCACTACTGGGAAAACCATAGCTTTAACTAAATGGACCTTTGTCGGCAAGGTGATTTCTTAAACAAAGCAGAGACATCACCTCTGCCCATTAGCACCCAGCAAAGAAGGGGGCGCACTTCCACTTGCTTGTCAGCCTTGCCCTTTGACGGTTTCCTTGATTGGTCATCGCTCATCTTTGTCCCCTGCTAATGGCCCATCCATAAGGGAAGTGGGTGGCTCTGTGGTCTAAACCACTGAGCCTTTTGGGCTTGCCAATTGGAAGGTCAGTGGTTCGAATCCGCTTGACAGGGTGAGCTTCCATTGCTCCGTCCCAGCTCCTGCCAACCTAGAAGTTCGAAAGCATACCAACACAAGTAGATAAATAGGTAACGCTGCAGCGGGAAGGTAGACAGTGTTTCAGACAGATTCTCTAGTACATCATGCAGTTTTACACTTTCCCAGATGTGGGAGTCTGAGTTAGCAGGCTTGACTGGTAGATGCTCAACTCCTCAAGGCCCCAAGTTTACATCAAAATAAGGAAATGGCTTATTCAGGTTTTATCCTTCTTGGCCTTGACAGACATCCAACAGTACTTTCCTATGGGAAGAACACATTCTACCGCGCTTTGTGGAAAAAAGGGAATTTCCCAGGAAGGCTACAGCAGCTAAACAGATTCATGGAGTTTCCCAAAGGACAAAAACAAACTAACAAACAAACAAACAAACAAACAAACAAACCACTTGATAGACATTTATTAAATCAAGAATACATTGGTCATTTCCCCACCCCAACCAAAAAAGGATAATTCAAATTGCTGAGGAAACACAGAGATGTCTTGTTTAGTCTCCATTACTTTTTTTTTGCAGGTTTATGGTGCATTGTTCTCCTGATACACAAAAGTACTTAAAAAGCCTGCTGTTGCTTCAATATATATATAAGACGTTATTGGAAAGGCATCATAAAAGAAATAGAGACTGGGGCTCTACATTTAAAGCACATCTATATAGGTAAAGCACATGGCTTTCCCTCAAAAAATCCTGGGAACTGTAGTTTCTCACAGAGCTACAGTTCCTAGAAATTGAAATTGAAATCCGAGATTTGGGAGAAGAAACAATAGAAGAGGACTGGAAAAAGTTTAAAGACTATTTACAAAAACAGTTTAAGTTGTATGAATCTTAAGAAATTGTGCGATCTAGAAAAATATGGTTCCAGTAAATTTATGGTAAACTTAAGTTACAATTAATTGATAATAATTATTTTAAGCTAAGAAATTTAACATTTGAGAAGTATAAAATAAGGTATGACACAAGGTAACAATTTGCTGATAATTTTTATTGCCGAGAACGCAGGGTAAGGGAGATGCGAGGAAGTCCAATAAGTTATATATATTAAAAAAAAAAGTTATGAAAAGCTTTGTTTTTCTTTTTCTTTTTCTTATGTATAATGTTGATGTATTTGTGTGTTTAATATGTGTTTTTCTGTTTTATGTTTGAAAACTTAATAAAAATATTTATAAAAAAAGAAATTGAAATAAACCAACATGACTAAGTCTATTAATTTTAATGGGTCTACTCGGAGTAAAACTTAGTTGAATATGACCCAGCAGCTGTCCATAGAGTTTTTGCACTGTAGGTTCTGACAGGACAAGCATTCAGCATTAGAACTGCTATGCAATAAAGGCCCTGCTAGGGCCAAAGAAGTAACTGGAGAATTCTTTGAAATGGTAATGAAAGTTCTATCCTTAACTCTATCTACATATTCCTACGAAAGTATTGTTGGGTGCCAGCCCAGTTTCTGAGTGGTGCAAGATTCCAGGTGCTTCACCCAGGGTTCATGTTTCCTTTTGGAAAACAAGTTGCAATAGGGGCTCTGAAGTCTTTATGATGTATGGTTTATTTACACATATAGGGTTGCAGGTGGCGCTGTGGTCTAAGCCACTGAGCCTCTTGAGCTTGCAAGTTGGAAGGTCAGAGGTTCGAATCCCCGCTACGGGGTGAGCTCCCATCGCTCTGTCCCAGCTCCTGCCAACCTAGCAGTTCGAAAGCCAGTGCGAGTAGATAAATTGGTATCACTGCGGCGGGAAGGTAAACAGCGTTTCTGTGCACTCTGGTTTCCGTCAAGGTGTTCTATTGCACCAGAAGTGGTTTAGTCATGCTGGCCACATGACTCGGAAAGCTGTCTGTGGACAAACGGCGGCTCCCTCGGCCTGAAAGCGAGATGAGCGCCGCAACCCCATAGTCAACTTTGACTGGACGTAACTGTCCAAGGGTCCTTTACCTTTTAAAATTTTTATTTAAACATATATACAACCTAAGGGACGCGGGTGGCACTGTGGTCTAAACCACTGAGGCTAGGGCTTGCTGATCAGAAGGTCGGCAGTTTGAATCCCTGCATATGCGCACTGTTCCCCCCAATCTTGGGCGCAAGACAGTGCCTCTGGGCTTAATGAAATGATTAGTAGTGTCTAGCACACATCCTAGAGGGGACGTGGGTGGCGCTGTGGGTTAAACCACAGAGCCTAGGACTTGCCGATCAGAAGGTCGGCGGTTCGAATCCCCGCGACGGGGTGAGCTCCCGTTGCTCGGTCCCTGCTCCTGCCAACCTAGCAGTTTGAAAGCACGTCAAAGTGCAAGTAGATAAATAGGTACCGCTCCGGCGGGAAGGTAAACGGTGCTTCCCTGCACTGCTCTGGTTCGCCAGAAGCGGCTTAGTCATGCTGGCCACATGACCCAGAAGCTGTACGCCGGCTCCCTCGGCCAATGAAGCAAGATGAGCGCCGCAACCCCAGAGTCAGCCACCACTGGACCTAATGGTCCGAGGTCCCTTTACCTTTACCTTTAGCACACATCCTAAGACACACAGCTTAATTCACACAGGCCTGACTATTCCCCAGTTTTAACACCCCAAGCCTTAATCAAATTCTAACACCTACCAGACGCAGGAATTTAGGGTGTTCGGCACCCACAAGCTCATTAACGGTATGAAACTAACAGAGGAAGTGCCAAACGGCTTCTTTCCTCTTTTCTTCCCTGGGCAATTGGCCTACGAGAGATGTGCTATAAACCACAGCGGAAGCATATTTTGATCTTCCTAATAGCACTAACTAGAGGAAATGCAATTTGTCAGGAAAGCTGTGTTTTATTGGATTACATATTGGATTAAAGGAGTGGGGTCCCTTTCAACAATTCCCAGCACCTTTCCCAAAGCATACTTTGCCCTTTTGCACTATAAACACTGTGTAGCAGCGGCTGCTTAAGAAATGCCCGATTTCTGCTAGCTGCTACTTCTAATGGTTTGTAGCTGCTTCTTGTGATCCCTGTGGCTGCCTTTGCATTATGCCCCTGTGATGAAAGGGGAGCAGTAACTGAGCCCAGTACAAAGGCAGAGAGCCCTTCTAATGGCAAACCTTTGTTTCCTGTGAACTGGAAATGTAACGGAATAGAAAAATATATATAAGAACCCAGCGAGTGCCAGCTGTGGGTATATTGCTCTCAGCACTTCACAAGTCATCCAAGAGAATGCTAAGTCAAAGGCAGTTCAGATAAATACATGCTCTGAAAAGACAGGAGCATCTTCATGGCTTGCTGCATAATACGTTGCCAAATTGCTTCCCTTTAGAACTCTTCATGGAATTCAGCACTCCAACTAGTTGCACAAACACAGTCCCTAAATTATTCTCTGCTCCTGTTCAATTTGTACTGCCTTACTTCACTCCTCAGCCTTTTCCATGGCCCTGAACCAGAATGTTATTCAATGCGGGAGTCCTGGTCAACCTCCACAGGTATATTGTGCAATTCCAGAAGCCCAAAGCTGATAGGATCTGGAGCAACTGGCTATTAGATGGTGCAATTTACTTGGGGGTGATTACAGATATCCATTTTTTTTGGGGGGGGGGGTAGTTCCAAAGGTGGACCTAGGGGAATGCGGACTCACCCACCACCTTTCGTAGACTGAAATGGCATGCAAGAATAAGAATTCTCTCTCTCTCTCTCTCTCTGATATAATAATAATATTTTTATTAGTTTTCAGTTATAATCTAATAATAACCTCATTATAACAATACCAATTTATAATACAATTAGTAACACCAATAGTTCAAATACCGAATTATATAATTTATAGAAGAAGAAGAAGAAGAAGAAGAAGAAGAAGAAGAAGAAGAAGAAGAAGAAGGAGGAGGTGGTGGTGGTGGTTATATACTGAAGTTCCCACCCTGGGCCAGCAGGGGGATACTGTAGATAGTTTTCACTCAGATCCACATATGCAAATAAGGGATTGAAAGTGATGTTCAGCGATTGGATAGTTACAGAAAGTGGTTACAGTTGCGTTGTAGTGGAGCTCTATATAAGCAGGCTGGCTGAACCCTTCAGTTCAGTTCTGTTCTGGCCTGTGAATAAACAAGAGCTGTTTGAAGAATCGCTGTGTCGTCTGATATCTTCACCCAGAACTTAACAAAGAAGAAGAAGATGTTATTTATATCCTGCCCTCCCCAGCTAAAGCTGGGCTCAGAGCGGCTAACAACAATAAAAATAGCACACTTTACATAAAATCACAGTAAATTAATTGAAATACATTCTAAAATCAATTCAGAATCAAATCAATGGCAACCATTGGGCTAGAGTTCTATGAGGATTACAGAAGCAGAAGGGGCTCAGACTGTGCCTTGGCCAAAGGCCTGGTGGAACAGCTCTGTCTTGCAGGCCCTGCGGAAAGATGTCAAGTCCCGCAGGACCCTGGTCTCTTGTGACAGAGTGTTCCACCAGATTGGGGCCACAGCTGAAAATGCCCTGGCTCTGGTTGAGGCCAGCCTAACCTCCTTGTGGCCCAGGATCTCCAAGATGTTTTTATTTGAAGACCGTAAGTTCCTCTGTGGGACATACCAGGAGAGGCAGTCCCGTAGGTACGAGGGCCTTAGGCCGTATAGGGCTTTAAAGGTTAAAACCAGCGCCTTAAACCTGATCCTGTACTCCACCGGTGGCCCCCCACGTGCTAGAATGGATGGCTTGATTATTTGCTCTATTTCTGCGTTCCAAAATCTTATTAATTTCCATTACATTCTGGTCATAATAATAATCCCTTATACAACAACTGCAATATTAATAACAACTGTTTGTGTTGCCACATTAAATGATTTATAAAATTACAAGTGAGGAACTCAGACTATTTCCTTGTTCTTCCTGTGTGTGGCAATTATTCTGTCCATGGTGTTTCTTCCTGTCCTTGTAAGATATTACGTCTTTCTTTCTCCCAGTTGTTGCTGTTATCCATCATGTCTTGGGCGGAGCTGATATCCCATTGTTGTTTCAGAAATTTCTCCATCGCTCCGTCCTGTGCTTCGTTGTTTTGCAACTTTAACAACAGCTGCAAAAACCACTCTGTCCCAATAAATAACCTGTCCTCACCATTCTCTTCTCAGCCTGGGAAGAAGAGTGCTCTGTCCAACTGAAGATGACTTAATAAAGAACCTTATCAGTTCCCTGGCAAGTTCATAGGCTCCTTTCATCCTTCTGTCCAACTGAAGATAAATGAGGAATTATACTTCCAATTAAACTAAAGAATTCTCAAAACAAACTCCTTCCATGACAGCCACAGAATTGTACCTCTTGATACAGTTTCTGATTCAGGCCCTACTTTAAAAAATATATGTACAATACTGTTTCTTTGAGAATGCAGAATCCTACTTGTGGCACATTCTATGTTAGCTTGAGAAGAAAAGCAAAATTGACATGAGTGGGTATAACGATATCAGATATGCAGAAGGGAGGGAGAAGGGAGGGAGAAGGTTTTGTTCTCCGGTCATCTGCTTTTGCAAACCACGGATTCAAATTTTAAAGCTGGAGCATTTTAACCTGCTCACATGTAACCCTCAGACATCAAAGGAGAAAAATACATTTTGCCATTGGTAGCTGGGCTGTCTTTTCAGCTTTGTGCTGAAATATGTGATTATATTAACATTATTATTTTTTTACAAAGCCCTGAAAAGTCTTTCCGTAGCCACTTCAGAGCCCTGGAGGCTGTAAATTCAATGGAACTCAACTTCTCGAAGCTGTGATACTGTCGCAGCCCTACCGTTTACCTTACAAAGGGGCTTTTCTTGTCGGAATTATATTTTTGAAGCCCAGAAGAAAAGGATAGTAAAGTGGATCGGTTCGTTTTGAATGGTGTGAAAAGAAATCAGGCGTTTTCAAATGCCAAGTTCTGAATGATATACCCTGCTGGTACATTTGGTAATGCACCCTAATTTCTTTACAGCAATGTTATTTTGATTCCGGAGAATAAGCTACTGTTCTTTAGAGTCAGGTGCAGAGAACCTTGGGCCCTCCATGGGGTAGCTCAGTTGGTTTAGAGAGTGGTGCTAATAACACCAAGGTTGCAGGTTCGATCCCCATATAGGACAGCTACATATTCCTGTACAGTGGTACCTCTGGTTAAGAACTTAATTAATTCTGGAGGTCCGTTCTTAACATAGCTGTCAACTGTCCCTTATTTGGCGGGAAAGTCCCTTATCCCAGCGCTGTGTCCCGCTGCTGTCCCTTATTGATGATGTCCCTTAAATTTCCTGGGTTTCAAAGGAAGCAGCTCCTCTCTCTCCCTCCCGGCCGGCCAGGGTGGAGGGAGGCTCCAACTGTGTTGCTTGGCTGTGTTGCTCACCCAGCAAGGAGTCTAAGAACGACTGGGGGTGGAGCTTGCATGCCTTGTGCGCATTGCCTGGGGACTCGCCTTTGCTCAGCGCTTCCCAGTGGAGAGGTGACAGTGGTTTTCCTTGCTGCATCCCTTTGCCAGGTTGCTGCGCTGTGGGAACCACCACTTGAGGCTTCGTTTGTCTGCTGGCTGGGTTTTCTGCCTTTGGCTCTGGAGCTGGTTGACTAAAATCCCTTATTTTGGCTGCTGATCCCTTATTTTTGAGGCTGCTGGTCCCTTATTTTCAAATCTGTAAGTTGACACCTATGGTTCTTAGCCTGAAACTGTTCTTAACCTGAGGTACCACTTTAGCTAATGGGGTCTCCCGCTACCGCCGTGCCGCCGCCGCAAGATTTCTGTTCTCATCCTGAAGCAAAGTTCTTAACCTGAGGTACTATTTCTGGGTTAGCGAAGTCTGTAACCTGAAGCGTCTGTAACCCGAGGTACCACTGTATTGCAAATGGCTGGACTATAGATGATCCTCATGGTCTCTTCCAACTACACAATTCTATGATTCCAGATGTTGCTGCACTACAACTCCCATCAGCTCCAGCAAGCATGGCCAATGAGCAGGGATGAGAGTTGTAGTTCAAGAACATCTGGGGGGCCAGGGGTTATCCACACCAGCTTTAGAGGATTTGAGCATGAATCACCTGTGCCGTAGGTGAGCTCTCAGAAACCCTCTTACAGATGAGTGCAGTTTTCTTCCTGCATGTTAGCAGGAATTAGAACTGGCATTAGAAGAGGAATAGAACAAGCCTATATGACTTGTGTACCTGCCAGCATTTGAAAATCCAACCTGTCCCAACTGGTAATATTCCCCACCACCATAGGGACACGGGTGGCGCTGTGGTCTAAACCACTGAGCCTCTTGGGCTTGCTGATCAGAAGGTTGGTGGTTTGAATCCCCACGACAGGGTGAGCTCCCGTTGCTCGGTCCCAGCTCCTGCCAACCTAGCAGTTCGAAAGCACACCAGTGCAAGTAGATAAATAGGTACTGCTCCGACAGGAAGGTAAACGGCGTTTCCATGCGCTCTGGTTTCCATTATGGTGTTCCACTGTGCCAGAAGTGGTTTAGTCATGCTGGCCACATGTCTGTGGGCAAACACCGACTCCCTCGGCCTGAAAACGAGATGAGCGCCGCAACCCCATGGTCTATCCAGGGGTCCTTTACCTTCACCTTCACCTCCACCTTTACCTATTCTCCGCTGACGCCCCCCATCCCAACACATATGAACACACTGGAGGAAACAATAAGGTATCACCTTACATAAACGATAATCACTGTCTTATCTGGGACATAATCTGCTTTGTGAAGAAAAGGCTTCAGGAACTTATTTTGTCTGCTGGCTGGCCCAGAAGATTATGCAGAAAAGGCTATTGTACCTTACACATCTTCTGGAGCTGCGTCTTATTGAATGCCTCTTTCGAAAATACTATGTTCCAAGATTCTCAACAACGCAAAACACTTAAATGCACACAAATTTAATCCAGTATGTTTTCTACTATGGATGGCAAAATAGTTGAGGAGTGATTTAATCAGAAAAAAATGAATTGCTAGGAAATGAAATGAGTAAACACCCTTCCCTTGCAGCCTGCCTTATTATTAATGTTTCTACGAAATTATGAGACACTTTATGTGCCTCGCATGTCACTGCTAGTTTAGCCTGTTGCAAATTATTGTTTCTCCCCCTCCCATTGCCCAACCAAAGGCATGGAAAATCTATTGCTTTATTGACTTTCCAACACACAAAGGCTATGTGATTAAATTGAGCAGAATTTCAGTTTTTATTTTTGTTCTTTAACATAATGAAGCCTCCATTATGTGGATGCAGAATTAAATGTTAGCTTCAGATGCATGGAATTAGCATTCTCACGCAATCATTGTTTTCTCTCCAGGCTGCCCATACAAATGATTCAGCATGGTGCATTGCTCTCTTATCCTCCAATGCCTGTGGAAAGTTAATTTTGTCTATTTTTTAAAGTTTATATAAAATCTATTTATTTCCTTCCAGGTATATATCCAATACATGTGGTGCAAGTGAGCAGATACAGTCGTGTAATAATAGAATATCTCAACATGAATTTCTGCCGTGGAAATTCTATAAGCTTGCTATATAGATTCAAAATTGTGACATGTTTTGACATGTGGTGGCTGTCAGTCCAATCCGATCCTACAGATCTGCTGGGAGAAGGCGGAAATGACCCCTGGCTGGAGTAAGTGAGCTCTGCCATGTGTGTGTGTGTGTGTGTGTGCGCGCGCGCATCCACAATGGAAAATCCAGGTATGGCTTCATATAGCACTGTGGCTGCAGATCAACAGACAGTGCTAGGGACTCAGCTGTTGTTGTTGTTTAGTCATTTAGTCGTGTCCGACTCTTTGTGACCCCATGGACCAGAGCATGCCAGGCACTCCTGTCTTCCACTGCCTCCCGCAGTTTGGTCAGACTCATGCTGATAGCTTCGAGAACACTGTCCAACCATCTCGTTCTCTGTCGTCCCCTTCTCCTTGTGCCCTCTATCTTTCCCAACATCAGGGTCTTTTCCAGGGAGTCTTCTCTTCTCATGAGGTGGCCAAAGTACTGGAGCCTCAGCTTCAGGATCTGTCCTTCCGGTGAGCACTCAGGGCTGATTTCCTTCAGAATCGATGTTTGATCTTCTTGCAGTCCATGGGACTCTCAAGAGTCTCCTCCAGCACCAGAATTCAAAAGCATCAATTCTTCGGCGATCCGCCTTCTTTATGGTCCAGCTCTCACTTCCATACATCACTACTGGGAAAACCATAGCTTTAACTATATGGACCTTTGTTGGCAAGGTGATGTCTCTACTTTTTAAGATGTTGTCTAGGTTTGTCATTGCTTTCCTCCCAAGAAGCAGGCATCTTTTAATTTCGTGACTGCTGTCACCATCTGCAGTGATCATGGAGCCCAAGAAAGTAAAATCTTTCACTGCCCCCATTTCTTCCCCTTCAATTTTCCAGGAGGTGATGGGAGCTGCAAATAAAACATTTTAAATGTGTTGTAAAGTACAATATACAAATGTGACGCTAGATGGCGACAGTGAGCTATGCCAAATGCAATGTGTTTTTCAAAACGTGTTTTTTTTTAAAAAGCATTTTCACAGCGTTTTTTTAATATGTGTGCAGATTCCACCAAAGTCTTGAAGCAGAGCATTTTAGGGGCAGATCTGAGATGACTTTGGATCTGCTGGGTTCCCAATGTTAGACCCATAAAGTATGCCATGTTGGAGTTGGTGATGATTTCCCCTGTACATGCTTTCAATTGGTGTGAGGGGAGCAGGGGGGGGGGGTCTACTGTTTGTTTCCAGGAAAACAGACTCGCCTATACTTTCTGCCCTGCCGGTGCAAGACAACAGGACCTTGTCTGCTACTTCAGTTCAGTCCCCATTGCCCTGGTTTCTTTGCTCCTTCGCAGCGTTGTTAGCAATCATTATTTTCAATTTTAATACATTTTTACACATAGATATAATTAGTTTTAATTATCTAGTTTTTATTTTTTTCAATTTTAATATATCATTATCAACAAATAAAATTAAATACCTGCTTTATATTTGTTCAGCATTAGAAAATAACATTCGTTTAAAGTACCTTATATCACATGTATTTGTTTTAATATTCTGTTGGGAGCTGCCCAGAGTGGCTGGGAAAACCCAGCCAGATGTACAGGGTATAAATAAATTATTATTATTATTATTATTATTATTATTATTATTATTATTATTAGTGCCTTAACCTCTCTGAATTATCCTGGGTACCTGCACTCACAATGCCTAGGTTCATTACACCTAGCTCATTTAAATTTTTCGTTGATTGTATTATCCTCATCCCAGGGGGAGATTTGTTCCAAACTGGACCCTCTTCATCTCTTGCCAGCTTTCCCCCCTCAGTCAGTTTAAAAGCTGTTGTGCCACCTTTTTGGTCTTAAGCGCCAATGTCGGGTTCCATCCTAATATCAGTAGAGTCTGTTTTGTGCAGGTCTACCTTGTCTCAGAATATTCCCTTCCTCCCAAAACCATCATCTCATTAGGACTGCAGAGCATCACCCATATAGATGGGTCTGGACCATGGAGATAACTTGAGCCCAACACATTTGTACTGGCCCTAAGGAATTATGCTCGGGCAAGGATGGGAGGGCTTCCGCCTGTAGCCATTTAAATGTTTGCAAAAAGCTGTTGCCATGGAAACTTTCAAAAGCTTAGAGGGTCACAGGGAATAAATTCCAGGCAATCGAGGGAAAACTCGCATACAGCCTTTGCAGCCTTTTTTTCTGGTGAAAGGACATAATTAAGTCTAATGCAAGTTGGTCACTTCAAGAAAATGTGACAATTAGTGTGCTCTTATTTGCATTTGCACTAATTTGTTTTTATGATCCTTATAAAATTTGAGGACTATTGGAATTTGACCACACTGCTGCTGCTGAATTTATTTGATATTAAAGATTTGGGAAAGATTCAAATCAACTGAGCCTCATAAACTGGGGGAACAATGAATGACGCTCCCACAGATGATCTCAGTGATCAAGATGGGATATAAGGGTTCAGGAGATCCCTAAGGTAAAGGTAAAGGGACCCCTGACCATTAGGTCCAGTCGTGACCGACTCTGGGGTTGCGGTGCTCATCTCGCTTTATTGGCCAAGGGAGCAGGAGTACAGCTTCCGGGTCATGTGGCCAGCATGACTAAGCCACTTCTGGCGAACCAGAGCAGCGCACGGAAACGCTGTTTACCTTCCCCCTGGAGCGGTACCTATTTATCTACTTGCACTTTGACGTGCTTTCAAACTGCTAGACTGGCAGAAGCGGGGACCAAGCAACGGGAGCTCACCCCATCGCGGGGATTCGAACCGCCAACCTTCTGATTGGCAAGTCCTAGGCTCTGTGGTTTAACCCACAGCATCACCCGCATTCCATCCCTCAGGTACCTTGGACCTAAATGGTTCAGGACTTCGCAAATTAATACAGGGACCTCGAATCTGGCTCTCTAGCAGATGAGCAGCCAGTGCAGCTGTTTCAACAATGGCACCACATGTTCCAGGCCAGATGCCCTCCTCAGCAGTCTGGCCACTGCATCCTGCACCAGCTGCAGTTTCTGGACTAATCTGAAGGGCAGACACATAGAACTCATTGCAGTAATCCGGCCCCCAAGTTACCAACCCATGGACTGCAGTTGTCAGGGCTAGTCCTGTCCAGGAATGACCATGGCTGGTGAACCTGATGAAGCTGGCAAAAGGCACTTTGGTCGCAGAGGGCATTTGGGCTTGACAAAGAATTATCATGTGATGCGTAACTTGTTGTGATATTCTAAATAAAAATTGCCCTTTTCCCTTATGGGGTATCCAAGAGCCCATATAGAGTCCTTACATAGGTTCCCTATTGGTAGGAGAAGATAACAGAGGCCAACCAGGGAATATTGAGAAGCAAAGCAGCTAGTAAGCTTGATCTTTATTGATCTGTTGCAACAGGGTACTCCCTTCACCCGCAG
Organism: Podarcis liolepis; assembly: GCF_965112155.1. NCBI lineage: Eukaryota > Metazoa > Chordata > Lepidosauria > Squamata > Lacertidae > Podarcis > Podarcis liolepis. Next base: position 12,207,826 of record NC_139571.1, on the reverse strand, counting down.
GAGGAGGAACCCAGAAAAATGGCATGCAAGGCCTTATAAAGGCTTTTGAAATTGCTACCCTGTAGATCAAGACCACCCCCAGAAACATCATACATACATCACAGAAGGGGTGTAACCTAAGACCACCCCTCAGATACATCATACCTACATCACAGAAAAGGCGGTCTAAAACAGAAATTTGAATGTTGTTTTTCTCCTGTCGTTGTTTATCTCCTGTCTGGCAGGTTACTTGATTGGATACCCTGGGGAGCCTGGCTTGTGTTTTGTAATGATAAATACTTAGTTCCTGGGCCAGGTCACAGGCTCACACCCTATTCATATCTTAAATGTGCCCTTAAGACAGGATTTGTGAGGAAAGAGACAATGGGGAGGTTTCCCACTTTGACCTTGCAAAGAAAACATTTGCTCAGTTTAGGAATCAAAATGGTTCCAGGTCAGTCTTCCTGTGCTGATCTATGTATGTGCTTGGTTGGTACGCTTATGAATATTACCATATATCTAAGACCTCAAAATTCCTATCACAATATACAGAAGCCCCACGTGAAGCACTCAGGAGTGAATTTGTATTTTAAGCAGGACTTCATTCCAGTGGCAGTCTTGCATCATCATAAAGCAGCCTGCTTCCATCCAGGAATAAGCTATAGACCTATTGTAGCAGGAACCCCCCCCCCACCCCAATCATTCTGTTTGTACAAACTTCACACCCACACCCACTCACACTCACACACTACATACGCCACATTTCTGTTATAAATTCATAGAAAAATCAACCATACATCGGATTTGCACTGTTCCATTTTTATTTTACTCCATATGACAAGGACTATCAAAGGGGGGTGGCTTGGTTCTGGTCAGCCATAATCCCTTCACCATCCCAGCACATCCACAGGAGCCCTGCCCAGTTGCTATGCCAACCCTGATGGTCCTAGACAGATGATGATCAAGATCACAAAGAACTTGCATATGGCAGTGGATTCAGCATGGACTGAAACAAAGGACAATGATCAGATCTTCCCTCTGGGGGCAGGAAACTGCCAACTCCCCTTTGTCTCCTGGAAGTGACTCATGGGGAGGGGGAAAGGAGGAACCAGCCAGGTGACAGGACACTCAGGTTACCACCACAACTCCTCCCTCAACCCCTCCTTTCTGTAATGTATGCATGATGTTTCTGGGGGTGGGCTTGACCTAGAGGAGGGGAATTTCAAAGGTCTTTTTTTATAAGGTCTTGCACACCATCTTTCTGGGTCTTTCCTCTCTCCTGCAAGTGAGGGGAACACCCTGTTGCAACAGTTCAATAAAGGCCAAGCCTACAGGCTGCTGTTTTGCTCCAAGTTATCCTGGTTGGTGTCTTTATTTTGTCCAAGGGAGCCCTCAGATTTTTCCGGTAACACTATTAAGCAACTCCCCATGTCTTGTGATGCTGACTCATCACATGCTGCTGAATCAGCATTTCCACTTAGCACAGAGGGTTAACTCCTTGAGACCCACAACACTTCAACATAACTGGGTACCGTAATCACAATTCCCAAGTTTCTAGCTTCTGCCTGCAAAGACTCAGAGAACGACCCGGAAACGGAGTCTTAGGAAATTTGTAATCCTTTACCTTCTACATTTCTGCTAGGTGAGAAATCCAAGCTGTGCAGGAATTATCCACAAGTGAGTTCCTTTAAAAATAAATAAATCACCAAGTCTATTTAATGTTAAGCTATATTTTAAAATATTGGGGGGGGGGGCAGTGCATTTCATCTCAAACGAACTTCAGCCAGGCAAATGTTCTAACTGCTGGTGCCAGGCATTTTAATATACGGGACAGGAAATCCACATGATAACCCCTTCTAACACTAATGAAGGATCCATCAGGAAATATTTTTGCAGAGGACTCATTGAAAAATGAACAGGATCTGTTCAAGAGCATATTTCCTTTCAATGATTAATCACTCACATTTTGACCAGGGCAACGGTCAAGAATGGAGACCTGCTTTAAAGGCAGTAGTACTGGTGTGATCGCCAGAAATCTGTGCCACTGGTGACGCCTGTCTCTAGCACCCGCAAATTGTATTACAGCTTTTGTGCTTTTATACCAATCCTACACCTAAAACTGGTAGTTGGTGGATTGTTACCAAATACCACTGCGTTAGAGCCACCTAGAGTTGTACAAAGTAAAGCAAAGTAAATAAAAATATTCTCTCTAAGCAAGACATTAAACATTTTAAATATATTTTTGTTAAATCCAAAATACAGCATATGAAAAACAAGAAGGCTGATGACTAACTCCCAAATCAGACTATTACATAAGTATGAGGGTTGTTGGCAATGGTGAAATTCCAAACACATTTGGGTTGTGGGTGGGGCAAATCATACTATGAACTGAATCGTGCATTAGTAGATACAGAAAGCTCTCAAGCTGGCTGGGGGTCAGCCATCTTTATATATATAATTTTTTATTAGTTTTTTTAACATATCATTTTTCAACAGTAATTAAACATACTTTTACATCTTATTCAAATTTTTGACTGCCATCAATCCTGTCTGAAAAATTTCCATTCTAATCTCTCAGTATGCATTTCTTATCTTCCCTATTACATTTCAAACTCATAACCAATATCTCTATCTTTTTCTACTTTATAACACTTCATATATTTCTCCTTACAAAACTTCTTGTAGTCCTACTAGTGTAATTTGTTGATTACAGTTGCTCTTCAAATAATACATATACTTCTTCCAATCTTCTGTAAATCTCTGGTCCTGCAGGCTTCAAATCCTTCCTGTCATTTTGTCCAATTCTGCATAGTCCATTAATTTTGCCTGCCATTCTTCTTTCGTCAGAATTTCTTCTTGTTTCCATTTCTGGGCTAACAATACTCTTGCTGCAGTTGTTGCATATAAAAACAATTTAACATCTTGCCTATTAATGTCCTGACCTATAATACCAAGTAAAAATGCTTCTGGATTTTTTTAAAAAATATATATTTCAACATCTTTCATCTCATTATATATCATTTCCCAGAAGTTCTTTACTTTTTTACATTCCCACCGCATATGATAAAATGTTCCTTCTTTTTCTTTACATGGGGGGGTCAGCCATCTTACCCTGCACTCTCCGGGCAAACCTAAGTCTCAGCACACTGTAAGAGATCCCAGCTGAGTTGCCATAAACATATCAGATTTCAAATGGGTCTCCAGCAAAGGATGCTGAGTCTGCCCAGCTGCTTACGCAAGAGATGTGCCCCCATCACACACTATAGAATCATAGAGTTTGAAGGGGTCCTGAGGATCATCTAGTCCAACCCCCTGCAATGCAGGAATACGCAGCTGTCCCATATGGGGATCAAACCTGCGACCTTGGCATTCACAACACCATGTTCTAACCAACTGAGCTATCCGGGCTGACTCAATGCCTAGTTAGCTTTGCTCCTAGTCACCTGGAAGGGATTTGACACCACTATTGCTTGTTGCTGTTCTTCTGAGTTCCTACTGCCTTAATTATTTTATCAGGTTTTGTCCCGGTGCCCTTCGAGGAGTGGGTGGAGGTACGGGTGGGAGATACCCTTCAAAAACAAATCTTCAGAACTGTGAGGTTGCATAAATGAGAGAGGTTGTCCTGAGAGCACCCAGTGAACTTGATGGCTGCTCAAGGATTTTAACACAAGCATCTCGGTTCCATGTGTCTGTCACCTGACACAGTCACCTGACACTTTTGCCTACCCCTTGGCCATCTGAGTAGGTCTGAGTGAGTGAGTGGCAGTCACTAGAAGCCTTGGGCATTCTGTATAAGTTCTGCTCTGTTTATAAAGAGGATGCAGTCAAAACAGTGTTGGGTGCTTTCAGCTCCACTCCACTTTCAGACTCAATGATTCTGGGGTCTTGTCTACAGTCCCCTTCAGGTGGCAGCGGAGCAAGCCGATCGGGCGCCTGGGGCGGTGAGTGTGCCCAGGGGCACGGCCAGCAGGGGCAGGACGCTCCATGGGGCCTCTGAGGGATCTGCCTCGGCCCAGTATACCTGAAGGAGCATCTCCACCTCCATCGTTCTGCTGAGGTCCAGCTCCGAGGGCCTTCTGGCGGTTCCCTCACTGTGAGAAGTGAGGATTCAGGGTACCAGGCAGAGGGTCTTCTCGGTAGTGGCACCTGCCCTGTGGAAAGCCCTCCCACCAGATGTCAAAGAGAAAAATAACTACCAAACTTTTAGAAGACATCTGAAGGCAGCCCTGTTTAGGGAAGCTTTTAATGTTTAATAGGTTATTGTATTTTAGTGTTTTGTTGGAAGCCGCCCTGAGTGGCGGGGGAAACCCAGCCAGATGGGTGGGGTATAAATAAATTATTATTATTATTATTATTATTATTATTATTATTATTATTAATTATGCCTGCCTCCTCCCACTCAGCTGCCCAAACTGCTAGGTTGGCAGGAGTTGGGACAGAACAACAGGAGCTCACCCCATCACGGGGATTCGAACCGCCGACCTTCTGATCTGCAAGGCCTAGGCTCTGTGGTTTAACCCACAGCGCCACCCACATCCCTCCAAAGAAAATAGGGATGTCCTATTTCACAATGTTGAGTGTCTTCCATCATATATAAAAACATAATAAAGCATCATGTATTTAAAAACTTCCCTCAGCAGGGCTACTCTCACACGCCTTCTAATGGTTGTATAGTTAACTTATCTCTTTGGCTTGGGGGGGGGGTCACATAACTCCATACCCTCCAACATTTCTCTGATGAAAATAGGGATGTCCTAAGGAAAAGCGGGACATTCTGAGATCAAATCAGAAACCAGAATGGCTTCTGTAACTCCAGGACTGTCCCTGAAAAATAGGGACACTTGCAAGGTCTGCTGAGATTTCTGCTCTTCCTACACCAGCTCTGTATTAATCAACACAGCTAAAGTTAAGAGAGGCCTCTCTTTGTGGTATGTGTTTTGTTTTTCTTTTACTGTGTTATTTTACCCAGCATCACGGACAATTCAAATTTCCCTCATGATGAAACCTGAAGGTTAGTGAGCAGAGCTTAAAAGGCAGAAATTCTGTATGTATTATGGAACTTTGACCTGTGAGTGCCCTCTGCTGCACATATTGGGTGAGATTCATCTAAGGATCTTCTCCATGGAAGGACCTCTGCTTGTGCAACAGGGATCCTCTCCTCCTCCTGTGCTCCCCTCCATGCCATGAAATTGGTTTGGGGTGTTGGGAGAACCCCCAGAACACTGACAGAAAAAAACATTCAATTACTTTCATGGTAGGAATGGCATTGCCCAAAAAAGATGTTAGACTATTTTTGTATGCCACTACAGTGACAAGCAACAAAGGTCCGTATAGTTAAAGAAATGGTTTTCCCAGTAGTGATGTATGGAAGTGAGAGCTGGACCATAAAGAAGGCTGATCGCTGAAGAATTGATGCTTTTGAATTATGGTGCTGGAGGAGACTCTTGAGAGTCCCATGGACTGCAAGAAGATCAAACCTATCCATTCTGAAGGAAATCAGCCCTGAGTGCTCACTGGAAGGACAGATCCTGAAGCTGAGGCTCCAATACTTTGGCCACCTCATGAGAAGAGAAGACTCCCTGGAATATGTTGGGAAACATGGAGGGCACAAGGAGAAGGGGACGACAGAGGACGAGATGGTTGGACGGTGTTCTCGAAGCTAACAGCATGAGTTTGACTAAACTGCGGGAGGCAGTGGAAGACAGGAGTGCCTGGTGTGCTCTGGTCCATGGGGTCATGAAGAGTCGGACACGACTAAACGACTAAATAACAACAACTGCGGCAAGACTGCTGTTAGCTAAAAATTGGAAATCACAAGAAATTCCAATGGTGGAAGAATGGCAGATGAAGATATTGGACTTTGCGGAGCTAGCCGACCTGACTGGAAGAATCCGCAACCAGAAGGAAGAGGAATATCAAGAAGACTGGAAGAAATTTAAAGACTATTTAACTAAATATTGTAATATAAATAATTAGAAGATACTTGAAAGCACCAAACAGGCCTAGGATTAAAATACGATTTAATTGTAAGTAAGTTGGATTTAGAATATTAAGAAAAGAGAAGATAGTTAATTGCTAAGAAAAATGTTAGTAGAGGAATGATATTGGAGAGCTGTTATATGCAGATACAATGAAATTCAGAAGGGAGGGATTCGAGGAAGTCAATTAACAATGTAAGATAAATTGGGTTTTACAAGAGATAAGTGCTAAATTTTTTTGCTTGACTTTTAGTCTGTTTGTTATCTTGTTGTTTGTTTTTTTCTTTTCTCTATGTAGCATTTGTTATAATTGTGAAAATCTAATATTTTTTTGGGGGGGGAATAAATAAAAATAAATTACTTTCACGGTATACTAAGAATATCCCTGCACACCAAATATATAGGTGAGTCACCACGTTGTGAATAATGGTAAGGACAAGCCTGTAACCTACCATGTGTACACTATTTTAAATTTTGGTCCACAAGTATGAACACAGACCCTCCAAGGGTCCCTATTTTCTGGGGACGTCGCTGATTTAGAGAATCCATCCTGGTTTCTGATTTGATCCTGGAATGTCCCGCTTTTCCTTAGGAGGTCCCTATTTGCATTGGAGAACTGTTGGAGGGTATGGAGTTATCCGACCCCCCAAGCCGTCTTATGTTTTAAAAAATGTTTAATGTTTTATTATGTTTTTATATATGTTGGAAGCTGCCCAGAGTGGAGGGGGCAACCCAGTCAGATGTGTGGGGTATAAATAGTAAAATTATCATTACGGAATGGAACGTCCCTAATTTCATCTGAGAAATGTTGGAGGGTATATGAACACATCATCCCTGTGTTCAGCCAACTCTTCCATCTGAAGCTGAAGCTATCTCTAGTTACAACTGATTTTATCAGTAATTTCTTGAGACTTGACTGTGCCCTAGAAAGCCAGCCTCATTCCTCCGTGTACATTTGACTCTGAAATTGCTAACATTTTCTACCATACCTCTGAATTTAGAGGCTTTATACGTATGGTTTTGATTCAGAGAGGAATTTAATGAGAGAGTACGACTGTACATGTACCAGAAATATCTATTGATTTCTTAACATTACTTGCTGCAATCTAAAATAGGCCTTTCTTATCATGCTCCTGCGATCACAGAAATAAAATGTGTGTCGCATCCTTTATTCATCTATTACTGGGTCTCATAATACTGCAAAATAAGTAAGCAATTGAAAAAAAATTGCTAAAGTTTTTTAAAATAGTTTTTTTAAAAAAATACACAAAAGCTGCATCATTTAGATTTTATATGGCATCTAGCTTATATGACATCTAGCATCTAGTTCCAATCTCTTTCTTACTAATTCTTTTAACCCCCTCTTGCTTCCTGTATGGTTACGCTGCATCTTGTATGTCAGGATTTCCTTACTAATGAACAAATCAGATGTAGTTCTTGCCTATTAAGCCAAGACCAGAGAGCAAGGAAAACTGGTAGAAATTGTTAGAACAGAAAAACATGTTAAACGTTAATAGTTCAAGAGCTCTTTGTAACAAAGAGAATACTGCTGAGGTGACAGTAAAAAAAAAAATTCACAAGAAATGCCTGAGTGAGGTAAAACTCTGGCGCAAAAGTCTCAACGCAGTTTTGTTTATACGTAAGTCTAAGTAAGAAGATTTCAATCTCCAACTCAAGTGAGAACGTACCCATGTTTGAATAAGCATGATATTGTAAATATATGTTATATGTTTATGAAAGTAAAGTTATTTGGAAGATAAAGAGTCGTCTTTACAAAGCAGCTATCCATCATCTAGATTCTAGAAGAGTTATTTAGCTTCCTAGCTGTAAGCTACTCAGCTACTTTGCATATCAACAAAATTTATGTTATATATACATAATAGGCAGCTAGTACAACATCTAAACATTGAGAACAGACCAGCAAATACTGGCTGAAATTGGCTATCTGCAAGGGCAGCACAGTTACAGAGTGTACAAAAATATACAAAAGGCTTCAGGGTAAAGGAACTGAACTACAGACAGTTGAAGTGGGTAACAGCACATCACAATTAGCTGACGTAAATAGACATTACTATGAATTACTAGCAAAAACTTGCACAGGGCATCTGTTGTGTAGGGGGAAGCAAGCAAGATTGGGGAAGAGAGCTTTATATAGAAAAAAAACCCAGAGAAGGGGGCTAGGTGCGCCCGACCTCAATCACTTTGGGGAGGCTTGTCAGCTATGTCACCTGCTGCCAATAATTGAAAATGATCACAAAGTGTCATATGACACCCCAGTATTACAGGCTTTGCCTTTTTGCTTACTTTCCTCTATGTAGCTGCAGAATGTTCACATTCACATCATCTGATCCTGGATAGCTCAGTTGGTTAGAGCTTGGTGCTGATCATGCTGAGGTTGCAGGTTTGATCCCCATATGGGGCAGCTGCATATTCCTGCATTGCAGGGGGTTGAACTAGATGACCCTTAGGGTCCCTTCAAACTCTGCAAAATCTGCAGTAATTATCTGGAGAAGGTTGTACAGACCCACAACCTTCCCCTCTCTGCCTGCCTGAGAATTTTAAGCTTTGGGAAGAAAATGCGATCATGAGAGCCAATGACTTGTTTGAAGGCGGGTAAGGTAACTGAGAGGGACGCGGGTGGTGCTGTGGGTTAAACCACAGAGCCTAGGACTTGCCGATCAGAAGGTCGGCGGTTCGAATCCCCGCGATGGGGTGAGCTCCCGTTGCTCGGTCCCAGCTCCTGCCCACCTAGCAATTTGAAAGCACGTCAAAGTGCAGGTAGATAAATAGGTACCACTCTGGCGGGAAGGTAAATGGTGTTTCCGTGCACTGTTCTGGTTCACCAGAAGCGGCTTAGTCATGCTGGCCACATGACCTGGAAGCTGTCTGTGGACAAACACCGGCTCCCTCGGCCTATAGAGTGAGATGAGCACCGCAACTCCAGCGTTGGTCATGACTGGACCTAATGGTCAGGGGTCCCTTTACCCTTTAGGGTAACTGAGGGGGACACGGGTGGCACTGTGGTCTAAACTACTGAGCCTCTTGGGCTTGCCGATCAGAAGGTCAGTGGTTCAAATCCCCGTGACGGGGTGAGCTCCCATTGTTCTATCCCAGCTCCTGCCAACCTAGCAGTTCGAAAGCATGTCAAAGTACAAGCAGATAAATAGGTACTGCTCCAATAGGAAGGTAAACGGCATTTCCGTGTGTTGCTCTGGTTTCGCCAGAAGCAGCTTAGTCATGCTGGCCATATGACCCGGAAAAACTCTCTACGGACAAACATCAGCTCCCTTGGCCAGTAAAGCGAAATGAGAGCTGCAACCCCAGAGTCGTTCACAACTGGACTTAACTGTCAGAGGTCCTTTACCTTTACCTTTAAAGTAACTGAGCACACATAGATCCTTGATCCTTTTTGAGAATAAATATTTATAGCAGACAGACTGCAGAAAAGGGCTGGTCTCAGCAATTTGTGATATGTTCGCCGATGTCCTTTACTGGTCTAAATCCAGAATAGGAAGTAGATATTGGGGAATCAGTTCAAATCTGGTGGCATTGTCCCGATGTGATCACCATTTGGGGTTTGTTTTTTTCATTACATGGCAAAACTTGCTGAGCAGGAGGTTTCCAAAGCCCCTTTACTGTTTCGTTGTTTATATTTTGTTATTAAAGGGCTTCTCCCAAAATATCAGGGTTAGGGTAAAATGTTATTGGCACTACTCCCTGTACAGACTGGTCCCAAATGATCTCACCTGCTCTTCCAGCTGCTGCTATGCTGTTAGTGGCTGCAGGTTGGAAAACTTCATTGGGCTTCACTCTTACTGTATCATATAATTGTATTTGGCAAATTGCCCTTTCCAGAAAACTGATACATAAGGCAAGCTTTCAAAAGGGCAAACTAAAGTCAGAGAACTTTGAGGCCACTTGGTTTCCCTGCATATCTTTCATTAACTCTTCCATGGGAGATTTTAGTCTATCGGGGTTTCAAATTCATGCTGGAACCACTCGGCTGTAATTTCCTTAATATCATATTTATTGTTGTTGTTGTTTACTTGTTTAGTGGTGTCCGACTCTTCGTGACCCCCTGGACCAGAGCACGCCAGGCACTCCTGTCTTCCACTGCCTCCTGCAGTTTGGTCAAACTCATGCTGGTAGCTTCGAGAACACTATCCAACCATCTCGTCCTCTGTTGTCCCCTTCTCCTTGTGCCCTCCATCTTTCCCAACATCAGGGTCTTTTCCAGGGAGTCTTCTCTTCTCATGAGGTGGCCAAAGTCTTGGAGCCTCAGCTTCATGATCTGTCCTTTCAGTGAGCACTCAGGGCTGATTTCCTTAAGAATGGATAGGTTTGATCTTCTCGAAGTCCATGGGATTCTCAAGAGTCTCCTCCAACACCATAATTCAAAAGCATCAATTCTTCGGCGATCCGCCTTCCTTCTCGTCCAGCTCTCACTTCCATACATCACTACTGGGAAAACCATAGCTTTAACTATACGGACCTTTGTTGGCAAGGTGATGTCTCTGCTTTTTAAGATGCTGTCTAGGTTTGTTTATTATTTATTATTAAAAAAGAAGAATCCCATACATGGCTGCATTTAACAAGAGAAGAACTAACAGGGGAGAAAACGGGGGCAGCTTTTTCTTAGCATCTCTCTCATATCAGGTTTATGCATCCATCGTAGGAGGGACACCTTGCTTCAAAGCAAAGTCTTATGTTGTTTGAGGAAAGGTTCTTTTGTCTTTGGATTCCGTAATGCATTTAGTTAATTTTTCCATCAAGGTGCTGTTTCAAATTTGCTTGTACAAGTATTCCTGTAATTTGCCATCAACTGACTTTGGTGACATTTTTATGTGACAGCAATAAATCTTTGTCAGAGAAGCTTTGGAAAGTGTTTTCTGTTTCCTTGCATTCCCAACCATATGGATATTAAAGAAGTTACGGCATATCATTCACTCAGAATATTGACAGCTGACACCTGAATCTGTAGGGGACAAATTATTCTCCTCAGTATGAAGGTACAGTATACACAAACTCAGAAGCACTTTGCTCCAGGCCTTGCATCCAGAGCAGTTTTGAAACTGAGGTGCAATTCAGATTGAACCCAGATTAATCATGGGAATCAATGACAGCTGTAACTGAGAGTGACGTTTTTTCCGCTAAGATCTATTTTCCTAAGCAGCTCACCAAACAATATATAATCAGCGTTCGTTGCTATTATGCAACTTTAAATTTATTCTTCACATTTTGAATAGCAATAATGCAATCACACCAGGATGAAATTACTTAATTTGTAGTGATTGTGGTAAAATGCATTGGCAGAGTAGGAGACTAAAAAACGGTCATGTCAATTTCAGTCCTATTATGCTATTAGTGGCAAAATCAGATGCATCTGTAGGCATAATCTGGATTCATACAAACTTCCTTACACCTTTGTATTAAGGATATGCATGAGTGTATCCCTCTAATTGACAAGTAATTCCAACACAGCCAGTTTTGCCCCTGATGTTGCACTGGCAGAGTTACATAACATCCTAAGTACTACAAAAGGGGGGGATACCCAAGAGTTAAAATTGCTGTACCTTTATTTTTATGGAAATTTTGACATTGATCTTTCCTATACTGCTCTATCAATGACACTTTACATAATTCCACAACCAAAAAGATAGCTATCTGCTTCAAGGGATATCTGTTGCAGGGGAACATTGAATAAAGAATATTTTTATTGTGAAATTATTTTGCAACTTGGAAGTTACGGATTTCTCCTCTTCTAAATACCTTGTAGCAGTTTGATATAAGGTTACCAGATTTATTTATTTTTTCAATGAATCCAGGGACACTTTTCAACTTCAATGGATTTTGTCAGGGGACTGATTTGTAAATCCGGGGACCGTCCCTGGGAAACGGGGATGTCTGGTAACCTTCGTTTGATAGCTAAGATCTCTAATTTTTACAAATCCTAGAAGTAGAACAATATTTTTTGCTCTATAAGACTCACTTTTTCCCTCCTAAAAAGTAAGGGGAAATGTGTGTGTGTCTTATGGAGCGAATGCAGGCTGCGCAGCTATCACAGAAGCCAGAACAGCAAGACGGGTTGCTGCTTTCACTGCGCAGCGATCCCTCTTGCTGTTCTGGCTTCTGAGATTCAGAATATTTTTTTTCTTGTTTTCCTCCTCCAAAAACTAGGTGCGTCTTGTGGTCTGGTCCGTCTTATAGAGTGAAAAATACAGTACTTCAGCCCCTCTTGCTAACCATTGCCTGTAGGAATAGCGGAGAAGACAGGTTGAACACAGGTGAGCTGTGCAGAAGCGCGCTGGCAAATATGCTCCAAGCAAGCTGCTGGCTAGCTTTGCCGAGGCTCGTTTTATTAGCAGAAGTCAACAATTGGAAACAGTAGTGAAACCACCCTGAACTTAACGTATTTCCATCTAAGCAAATTTCCATCATTAGCAAATACACGTGTCAGCAGGTGTTTCCCTCAAAGTTTCCCCCGATACTTGATTACGTCCGCGTCCCCAGTCATCCTCCAGCCAAGCGTTATGTCTAGCAAACCATTTGTGAAAGGACAAAAGGTCAGGGGGAAAACCCTGTTCTCCAGCCAAGAAGGTCAGGGAAAGCAAGCATAATGCTCCTGGACATACTGGTGCGAGGTTTGCCTTCGCAAAGCGGAGCGTCACCTCCACAGTTGCCATAATATGTCCGGAATTTCCCAGACATACCCTGAATGCTGCAGCCGGAAGCAGTGTCCGGGCGGAAACCTGGTGAGCCTTGAAAGTAGGAGAGCAAAGAGCTCAAAGATAGAGGGTACGTAGCAGCACCCATAGAGGAGACGATGAGAATGACGAATGAGGAAGTGGGAGAGCCGGGGTGGGTGGAGATTCACTCAGGACAACGCCATTGTTATGTACTGAAGTTCTCACCCTGGGCCAGCAGGGGGATACTGTAGATAGTTATGCAAATAAGGGATCGAAAGTGACGTTCAGTGATTGGATAGTTTTAGAAAGTTGTTACAGTTACATTGTACTGGAGCTCTACATAAGCAGGCTGACTGAACCCTGCAGTTCAGTTCTGTCCTGGCCTGTGAATAAACAAGAGCTGTTTGAAGAATTGCTGTTTTCTTCTGATATGTTCACCCACAATTTAACAGCAATCATCCAAGAGGCTGGATTCTATAGCCTCTCTCTGTAAATATTGAATTAAAAAGACAGCAAGAAACATCCCCTTGTTGAAGAAATTTAAAGAATATTTAGCTAAATATTGTGATATAAGATAATTAGAAAATTCTTGGAAGTAACAAATAGGCTTAGGGGTAGAATAAGAATATGTGTTAGTAAATATTAAGGATTAGAATATTAATAAAGGAGAAGAGGTTAGTAAATAAAAGGAGTTAATATTATTAGAAATATGAATTTGGAGAACTGTTATACAGATGATATAATGAAATTCAGTTAGAGGGGATTCGAGGAAGTCAGCTAATAATGTAATGAGAACTAGATATCGAAAGAAACATTTTTTCTTTGTGTTTAGTGTATTGCATTGCAATGTGTTTTTCTTTGTTGTGTGTTTTGTTATGTTATTGTTGGGATAAATGTGAAAATCAATAACAAATTTGGGGGGGGAAACCCTCCCCTTGTCTTTTTACTTATCTGGGCAACCAGCCGGGAGCTGCTGGCAGCATCCTGACAAACAGAGAACAGAACTGTAGGAGAAAGTTAAGGCTATGCCAAATCACCAAATGGCCCTTAACCAAATCAACTATGTAGTCACTGCACCCCAGCACCAATCATGCGCTGGAATGGAATGAAGTCATCCTTATGAGTCGTAAGGTAAAGGTAAAGGGACCCCTGACCATTAGGTCCAGTTGTGGCTGACTGTGGGGTTGCGGCGCTCATCTCGCTTTATTGGCCGAGGGAGCCGGCGTACAGCTTCCGGGTCATGTGGCCAGCACATCTGGCAAACCAGAGCAGCACACGGAAACGCCGTTTACCTTCCCGCCAGAGCGGTACCTATTTATCTACTTGCACTTGATGTGCTTTTGAACTGCTAAGTTGGCAGGAGCAGGGACCGAGCAACTGGAGCTCACCCCGTCACGGGGATTCAAACCGCCGACCTTCTGATCAGCAAGTTCCAGGCTCTGTAGGTTAACCCACAGCGCCACCCGCGTCCCTTATGAGTCGTACTTAGCGCAAACCATTGCATGGCTGATAGCACAGCAAGATAATGATGCTGATCGCCGAAACCCATTGTTCAGTAGACACAGAAATGAAATTTAGTCGGAGCATTGCTGCAATCAAATGATGCACTCAAAATATATCAGGGGAGGGAGAAGCAAGCGGAACGCATGTGCTTTCCATATTTCTTCTCAAATGCGAGTACAAGGCACACCAACTGGTATGGAAACGTAGAGGGCCTACAATTGGGGGGGAAACTGATTTGGAAAATGTGGATTTTGAATGGTGGTGCAGAAGAGTCCTACATTTAAAACTTTGTTATTCTCAGACTATAGCAATATTGCCACCTTGTGGGGATTTCAGGACAATGCTAGTACGAAGGAATGGATTGAAATTTACAGCCTATAAGACTTTTGTCCTGTCTATCGTATATTAAACTGAGAAGTGAGAGAGTGGACAGGTTCTGAATTAAAATATTTGAGATAACTAAATAAATGTTCATCCCAGAATCGGCTTTGCCACTCCTCTCCATTTTCTGCGAATGAACAGCAATTCCCAGATGTTACAGGAGGCCGGCTCCAATTTCCATCAAAGTTTAGATTAAAAAAACAGGGTCATGTAAACTGGCCTTTGGCTCCAACAGCTGATTTTCCTTTTTTGCTGTTGTGTCCTCGCCCATCCCTGCTTGTGCCTCCATTTCTCAGTAATCTGTAACTTCTGGTTTTCCTAATGACGAATATTTGGTCAACCCTTTTTCATCCTTGGGTGTTAAGGTTATTGAAAATGAAATAAATATTTTTTTTAAAAAAAAAATCCCTATTTAGAATGATAAGAAGATGGAGGGAGAGACTCCCAAAGGCTTTTGACAGTATGAGCCGCCCCCTGCTTCCTTTGATTTTGCAGCAAGAACAAGCTTTATTTTTCTTGGTTCGCCCCTTTAATAATAATAATAATAATAATAATAATAATAATAATAATAATAATAATAATAATAATAATACCCCGCCCATTGGGCTGGGTTTCCCCTGCCACTCTGGGTGGCTTCCAACAAAATATTAAAATACAATATTCTTTAAGATATTAAAAGCTTCCCTAAACATCTATCACAACCCTTCATGTTAACTCTAGTTATTTCTTACACTCCTGAGAACATTACCATCCTAATAGGTCAATTTTCTGTTTACAACACTTTTTCATAAATATTTCACAATAAAAATACAGTGGTGCCTCGCAACACGAAATTAATCCGTTCCGCGAGTCTCTTCGTCTAGTGGTTTTTTCGTCTTGCAAAGCAACCTGATTAGCGGATTAGCGCTATTAGCGGTTTAGCGGCTATTAAAGGCTTAGCGGCTATTAAAGGCTTAGCAGATTAGCGGCTAAAAGGCTATTAGTGGCTTAGAAAAAGGGGGGGAGCGGAAAAAAATCGGAACACTCGCAAGACGTTTTCGTCTTGCAAAGCAAGCCCATATGGAAAATCGTCTTGCGAAGCAGCTCAAAAACTGAAAACCCTTTCGTCTAGCGGGTTTTCCGTCTTGCGAGGCATTTGTCTTGTGGGGCACCACAGTATTCAATTCTCCTTATATCTTTTATCATTTTGATTTCTTATTCCCCATGATTTTAAAGTGGAAGGAGACTTCCAAAGGCAAAAAATTCCTTGGTGAGCTAATTTCTGTTTATCAGTTGATTAGCAGAGATTAAATCATGCTGCCCAGGTGTGTGGTGCTGTTATCTGCTGGGAACAGGGCTGTACAGCCAGTGCAGGATTAAAGCTTGTCCTCCTGCCCCTCAGCTGACACCACCAGTCATGTCAGCTGATCGGTATGTCATAAGAATTCTAAGGTTTCATAAATAAAACGCATGTTCGCAAGTGCACAAGGTAACACACATACGTAAGTACATAAACCACATGTCTGAAATAGCACAGAGAGCAATTCAGCAGTTATGTTTAGCCCCTAGTCAACCTCAGAAACCCCCTCAGGTCACATAGCAGGAAATTCCTGATACCTGAGCTGCTTTGACAAGTATCTGCTAACCTGCTGACCTGTCAAAAGGGCAGATATCCATGTATGCATGAAACAATGGATTCAGGAATCCACAATGGATTCAGGAATCCACAATGGATTCAGGAGTCAAGCTATCCACCATTTCAAAAGGCAGTCTCAGACAGGCCAAGAGAGTTCACCACCTCTGAGGGAGTCCATTCCACTGTTGAACAACTCATATTCCCGGACTGTCCGTGGGCTGGATTTAGAAGGCGATTGGGCCGGATGCGGCCCCCAGGCCTTAGTTTGCCTACCCATGATCTGAACACTATACAGTGGTACCTCAGGTTAAGAACTTAATTTGTTCCGGAGGTCCGTTCTTAACCTGAAACTGTGGCTGGATGGTTACGTGGGAGCCGGTTGAAGCTAAATCCTTCGAAGACAAAGGTCCTGTGGCTTGGACGGGGTGATATGGGATTGGGGGGGCAACTCCCATCTCTTGCGGGGGTGCAGTTAGTGCCAGCACCGTCCGTTAAGAGTTTGGGTGTAATCTTCGACACCTCCCTTTCCATGGAGGCGCAGATTGCAGCTATAACAGAGGCGGCATTTTTCCATCTCCGCCAAGCTAAGCAGTTGGCTCCTTACCTCTCTCGGTCTGACCTAGCCACTGTGATCCACTGTGATTCATGCGACGGTCACCTCCAGACTGGATTATTGTAACTCGCTCTACGTGGGGCTGCCCTTGAGACTGACCCAGAAACTCCAGCGGGTGCAGAATGCTGCAGCGAGACTCCTTATGGGGTCTTCGCTGCGAGACCACATTCACCCGGTGCTACACCAGCTGCACTGGCTCCCGGTGGAGTACAGGATCAGGTTTAAGGTGCTGGTTTTAACCTTTAAAGCCCTATACGGCCTAGGACCCTCGTACCTACGGGACCGCCTCTCCTGGTATGCCCCACAGAGAAACTTACAGTCTTCAAATAAAAACATCTTGAAGGTCCCAGGCCACAGAGAAGTTAGGCTGGCCTCAACTAGTGCCAGGGCTTTTTCGGCTGTGGCTCCGATCTGGTGGAACACTCTGTCACAAGAGACCAGGGCCCTGCAGGACTTGACAGGACTTACTGACTCATTGTTAAAACCTGTTTATGGAAGACAATCTTACTCGGCTACGAGTGATCGCCAAAGAAGAAGAAAGCATATTTATTTCAAGTGTTTTTATTATCTCTGGTGTCCTGAGAATATACTATCGGTGAGAACGATGTGTTTTTGCAATAAAAACTGGCACTTTAGTAAAAATTGCCAAAGATTTCTAATGCTGTCAGTTTACCCGTTGGTTTCCCAGTTCTTCTGAAAATGCCACTGTGGTGTAGAGTGTGGTCTTCATCCATGGAGACCTAAGTTTGAATCCTTACTTGGCCATGAAGCTCACTCTTTTGTGATCCTGAGCAAGCTGCATTCTCCCTTAGCCTAACCTACCTTCCAGGATTGCTGCAAGGATAAAATGAAGCAATACCATTGGCACGCCTTTGAAAGGATCAGATGCAAATAAAATGCAGTACTCCAGTATTTAAGAATGTATGATGAACCTTTTCCATCAGACAGTGGCTCAACTAGCCAAGCATCTTGTTCTCCAGTGGCCAAGCATGTGCCTTTAGAACACCTGCAAGTGAGATCTGAGTGCAGAAGCACTCTCCTCTCCCGCTGCTTCCAGCAACTGATACCCAGAAGCACACTGCCTCAAAAACAAGGGTAGAATGAATACCTGTTACCGATATTCTCAGTGCTCCCATATACAGTCATACCTCATGTTACGCTCGCTTCATGTTACGTTCTTTCTGGTTACGTCCCGCAGCGACCCAGAAGTACTGGAAATGGTTACTTCCGGGTTTCGCCACCTGCGCATGTGCAGACGCGCAAAATTACATCACGCACAGACCCTGATAGCGACAGGCTTCGAGAAAGCTAGGACTACAATTCGCCAGTGTATCTGGGACGTAGAATTACAATGTCACATGAGCGAAATGATCAAACACCCAGCAATAAGGGACCATGGGAGAGGTTTCTCTCCAGCTAACTATCTGTCAGGTCTTCAGGTACCCAAATACAGACGGTCTTTTACTCTCGCCAGATTCAACGTTCTCCCTTCTGCCTTACTTCAGGGCAGATTTGAGGGTAAACCATATACAGCACGGGTCTGCTCTTGTGGCTCGTTGGAAGTTGAAACTCCTCTACATGTACTATTACGTTGTCGTCTTTATGAGGATATACGTTTGACTTTTATTACACCTGTTTTGCAAAAGTCCAGGAAAGAATTGGAACTCCATAGTTTAAAACTACTGCTAGAGGATAAGAATCCCAAGACTACATTAAATGTAGCCAAATTCTGTGTCTGCAATCAATCGCAGGAAGCAAGTGGTATCCCATAATGACCAAACCCCCAAATGTTAACTACAGGGAGCACGCTAATAATTAATTTTAATTTTTATATTTAAATCCTTGTTATACTCATATTGTCCTTTGTATTTCTGATATTTTTGATGATCTGTGATATTGTGTGTGTTGACGCTGGTCTGTGACCGTATTAATAAATTCATTCATTCATTCATTCATTCATTCATTCATACATCACGCACATGCGCAGAAGAGGCGAATCGCCACCTGCGCAGACGCGCCACTGCAGATTGCGCTCTTTTCATGTTGCGATCGGGCCTCCGGAACAGATCCCGTTCTCAACCAGAGGTACCACTGTGCAGCAGCCATAGATGAACACAAACATGAGCTGAAACCGGAATGATTCAAAGTTCTTTGGCAAGCTGTTAACACTTAAATAAGAGTTCCCGGCCTAAGTCAAATGCATAACAAAATTACCATTCCACTCTGGTTCTCAGATCTTTAAATGTGTGTTTATTGATTTGAGCCGATGTGACATGGATTTTATCTTACAGGAATCTGAAGCTGGTTGGAGTTAATGACAAAGTATAATCAACACTGCGTTTTACATACTGGAGAAAAGCGAAAATGAAAAGTAAACGCCACAATCCGTTTTAAATAAAAAACCTTCAAACGTAATCCTTCATATGTAAGAAATGGGTATGTTGAGAGCCCATGAACATTGGTTAAAGACCAGCAGCAGCATTGGGGGAAGGGGGTAGATCATAGTCTCTTTCAACATCTGTTATATTTCCCCAAGCAGTGATGAGGGAGGGAATACACTGGTGCACACAATCGCACATGCAGGCATGCCCTGACTCACACCGGACTTGCCTGACCTGTAAGAATTCGGAATGTGACTCTTGAAGACATCCTGAAAGACAGGAAGGCTGAGGAAACGGAAGTGGAGTCAACTGAAATTTGTACTGGAAGGAACTTGACATACTAAGCAGAACCAGTCTTCCCACAAGGAGTGCATCCAGACAAGACACACCGAAACTAACAGGTATCCCTCCAGCTATTTGTGTCACTTCCACTCCCCAGCTGTGCAATTTCAATTTCAACTCTTCACCATCCCTTCAAATCCTTGGCCCCTGCCTAAGAGAGTTCTGGTCCACTAGGCCCCTTGCCATCTGGTGATACTCTTGTAGGAATGACGCTATAAAGCTATGAGCAGGGGGGGGAGTTAAACAGAGAAGCAGAGGCGGGCATGTCACCAGTTTCCATAAACTCAGACATTTCTCAAGAATAGGTGTCACCTAAAGAGTTCAGGATTCCAGAGGCAATCGTTTTTCTTCTCCAGTCTAAGGTTATGTAGCTGCCATCCTTTGTTCATCCTTCACCTCTCTTCTAAATATGCTCAGTTGCTACACAACTACAAAATCTAACCATCGGGAGCAATGAAAAAGATAAGCCACAACACAAAACGTCCTACATTTCACCATGATTTCTCGACGGGGAGCAACCAGTGTAAAGAGAGTGGGAGACCAATACTACTGTCACAAAGAAACTGTTGTGGCCCCTGCAGCATAAATACCTACTTTGGGCAAATTCTTTTTCAATATTGATGGCTATTGTCAGGGATGTGGGAGAGTGGTGCCGCTCTCCTTAGGAAAAAAAACCACAACTGTTTTCACAAAAGGACTGCAGAATATATGCTTAGAGGCAAGGCTGTGGGTGCAGGTTAATCCCAATATTTTTTCCCCTTTCCATATTGAATTGATAGCAGCAAAGGAAACACAAGACAGGTATCAGGATGGTGACCTAGCAGAGAACAGCCTTTCACTGGCAAGCAAGGACACAGAACATCACAAAGCACTCGTGCAGAATGCAATATAGGATAGACGCCCAAGGTCCAATTCATTGGTAACACCGTGAAAGAAAGGGACGTGCTGTCATTGTTTTAAGTTAGCCAAACTGCTTAGGAAGCTGGTTTTCTCCATACTGCATGGCATCTGCATGGTTCTGCTTATAGGAGGCTGACATGCCGCTAGAGTGATGGATGAACTCAAATCAGAGATGTTACACATCAGGAAGACGGGAGAGGGGTGCACACGTACCGCTGGGATCAGGGTCAAGGAAAGGAGGGCAAAGGGTGGGCAGAAAAGGCTCACAAATTAACGGAAATTAATATCTCCTTCATGCACAGGAGAGGGGGCTGCCGTCTTTAAAAAATAGGCAAAATAAAGATTAGTTGCTACGGGGAGAGCCACAGTTCCCTTTGGCAGTTCCGACAAGATCACTTGGTAGCATCCTCTCCTCTCACTGGGCAATGATGGAAAAGCCAGGCAGTGTAATGGAAGGTGGGAACTTGGCAAACAGATCTCTCCATCCCAAAGCCCTGACCGCCGCAAAACACCAACTATTCTTTCCCCCAACGGATTAAATAAAACAACAGTAATAATTAATTTAAAATAAAGGTGCAAGGAATGATGGCATGAGATTATGTGGCTTGTTGTCCAGTTCTTCCTCCCTCTTCTTGCTTCTGTCTGACGCAGAAACGCCCTCCCAGAACAGTCATTTCAGGCCATCGCAACTGTGAGGACAGCGGCCGAGGGGCTCATTTGCCGTACACGCTTTCGTCACTGTAAGCCACATACAGAAAATAATCCTCCTCGTGATTATCCTGGGGAAATAAAAATGTGGGGTGGGAGGAAAGAGAGGAGCAGAAGTCAACATCATTGTAATCTAAATAAATAATAATAATAATAATAATAATAATACAGTGGAACCTTGGGTTGCGGATATAATCCATGACGGAGGCACATCCGCAACCGGCCGTGTTCGGATCCTTAAGTGCCACGTCTGCGCCGGTGTGATTTGGTACTTCTGCGCATGTGCAAGCAGCGAAACCCGGAAGTAACCCATTCCGGTACTTCCGGGTTTCCCGTGGTATGCAACCCGAAAACACGTAACCTGAAGCGTCCGTAACACCGTATGACTGTACAGTGGTACCTCGGGTTACATACACTTCAGGTTACATACGCTTCAGGTTACAGACTCCACTAACCCAGAAATAGTACCTCGGGTTAAGAACTTTGCTTCAGGATGAGAACAGAAATCGTGCTCCGGCGGCGCGGCAGCAGCGTGAGGCCCCATTAGCTAAAGTGGTGCATCAGGTTAAGAACAGTTTCAGGATAAGAACAGACCTCCAGAACGAATTAAGTACTTAACCCGAGGTACCACTGTAATGATAATTTATTTATACCCCGCCCAACAGAATATTAAAAACACAATAAAATATCAAACATTAAAAACTTCCTTAAACAGGGCTGCCTTCAGATGTCTTCTAACGAAAAGTCAGATAGCTGATTATTTCCTTGACATCTGATGGGAGGGTGTTCCACAAGGCAGGCGCCACTACTGGGAAAGCCTTCTGCCAGATTCCCTGTAACCTCATTTTTCGCAGTGAGGGAACCGCCAGAAGGCCCTCAGAGCTGGACCTCAGTGTCTGGGCTGAAGACGCTCCTTCAGGTATACTGGGCTGAGGCCGTTTAGGGCTTTAAAGGTCAGCACCAACACTTTGAATTAGGCTCAAGCATGCTGGTCAAATGAGGCTGGTTATCCCACATTCTGAACCAAAGTAAGATGTTTTTCCATTTAGCCAGGTGCAAGCTATTTGTAAAACAGCAATGCTTAAATGCTTGCAATATCTTTGCAAGGGTGGATGATAGGGAGAAAACCAAAACTGGTCCATGCCCCCGTGAGCTCTCATTGGCCACATCCCTATGACTTCTTGATAGCTCCATTGGGTCTAGTGGGCACCAGCTGCCACCGGTTCTCACCCTGCTGTCAGCACTTTGAATTGTGCTCGGAAACATGCTGGGAGCCAATGTTATTCCTTGGCGTGGAGGAGGAAATAGGCTGTATGGAGAGATCCTTCTAACCTTTGGATCCAGCAACTGTTAAAAGATAAGCCAGCCTAGCTTCCTCTGTTGGGGGAGATAGGCTCTGTGATGGGCCATTAATGGAGATCAAGGAAAGGGGCTCTTGTGAGCCACTAAATGGATGACACCCACCCACCCAAGCCCATGGTCAGTTAGAAGACAAAGCCAGCATTTGGAGTGCAGTTTGGCAGCGATATGACCCAGAAGTAAAGCAGCAAGCTGGAGAGAGAAAGAGTCAGAGCAACGCTTGAGAGCAATGTTTGATTTCTGTTTGAATCTAAGTCTGCGGCTCTGGGAGAAACAAGACCCTCTTGGGGTGCTGATGATGTAAGGTAAAGGTAAAGGGACCCCTGACCATTAGGTCCAGTCGTGGCCGACTCTCGGGTTGCAGCGCTCATCTCGCTTTATTGGCCGAGGGAGCCGGCTTACAGCTTCTGGGTCATGTGGCCAACAGGACTAAGCCGCTTCTGGCGAACCAGAGCAGTGCATGGAAACACTGTTTACCTTCCCGTCGTAGCGGTACCTATTTATCTACTTGCACTTTGATGTGCTTTTGAATTGCTAGGTTGGCAGGAGCAGGGACCGAGCAACGGGAGCTCACCCCGTAGTGGGATTCGAACCACCGGTCCTAGGCTCTGCAGTTTAACCTACAGTGCCACCCGCGTCCCGCTGATGCTATAGATATGTGTAAATAAGCCATCTATCATAAAGACACCGCAGTCTCTGCTGTGCTTCATTCCCCAAAGGAAAACAAACCTGGGTAAGCATGCCTGGAGCCTCTGGAATCTTGCACCTCTTGGAGAGGTCATAAAAAATATGCAAAGGTGTGAAAAGCATGCTAGCCTTTGTGCACAACTCACCTGAAGGCCCACCTTTTAAAAACCCCAACTTAAATTAAAAATGAGATCTAGGCAGGAAGGGGTTTTTTTGGGGGGGAGGTGGCGAAAGAAGCTAAAGAAGCTAATGTATCTATGAAGAACATTTACAAAGTCCCAATTTGACTGAAGAGGGTAGTAAACCTAAGGGAGAAAATGCTTTTTACTTCTTTAGATAGTCAGGCTACCCTGTTCTTATATTGATATCCATTTGAGAACTCAAAACAGCTTACACATTGCTCCCAGAGTGTCTTCTGCCTAGACAGCCTGCTAAATTTCAGCAGTAAAGGTACCCCCGCCCGTACGGGCCAGTCGTGTCCGACTCTAGGGTTGTGCGCCCATCTCACTTAAGAGGCCGGGGGCCAGCGCTGTCCGGAGACACTTCCGGGTCACGTGGCCAGCGTGACGAAGCTGCTCTGGCGAGCCGGCACCAGCGCAGCACACGGAAACGCCGTTTACCTTCCCGCTAGAAAGCGGTCCTTATTTACCTACTTGCACTTTAGGGGTGCTTTCGAACTGCTAGGTGGGCAGGAGCTGAGACCGAAAGATGGGAGCTCACCCCGCCGCGGGGATTCGAACCACCGACCATGCGATTGGCAAGCCCTAGGCGCTGAGGATTTACCCACAGCGCCACCCGCGCCCCCAGTTTCAGCAGTAAAATTGCATTATTATTTTTTTAGACTATTCCCCAATAATATCCATTCCCCACCCCCAATCACAATACATTTTAACCCTTCCATGTTACCCCCATTTTCAGATGGAGAACGAAGGCTGGGAGACTTCTCCAAAGTCCAATCCATCAACTTGGAGGATTCATGACTGAAATGCAAGCTGTTTAAGCTTTCCTGTTTTTGTTTGTTTCGTTTGCATTTAAGATAAAACAAGGGCACAGATCAGCTGGAGGTAAATATTTTTAATCCCCATGGTTTATTGGGAGAGTTAGAATGTTCCTTTGAAATCAGCGGAACACAAATGTTCCCAACTTTGACTAGATGGGTACATCTGTAGTTGCCAGTTTGGAAAGGTTCATTTATACCAGGGTTTCCCAGCCTTGGGTCTCCAGCTGTTATTACAACTCCCATCCTCCCTAGCTAGCAGGACCAGTGGTCAGGGGATGATGGGAATTGTAGTCCAAAAACAGCTGGAGACCTAAGTATGGGAAACTGATTTGTACTGAGCTGGTTCACATGCAATGCTAAAACCACAGTTAAAAATAAACCACGGTTTAAAACAAATTTTCAGTGTGTTGGTGCATGCTACTCTAATATTGTGGCTGCTTTGCTCCTCAACTGGCTCATCCTTTTCGGCAGCCAGAAGGAAACAAGTCACAGCACTGACCAGTGCCTGATTTGTTTATCTCCAAAGAAACCATGAAAGGAAGCCAAGATTTGTTCCTGGCTTACTGTTTGTGGTTTGCACATGACGCTAAACCAGAAAGCTTGTTTGTTTCCTCCCATGTACTTAAAAGGAGAAGTGGTGGAACAGCACCGTGGCATTTTAAGGCAGCACGCACCAGCACACTGCCCATTTGCGGTAAACCATTATTTATTTTTAACTTTGGTTTCAGATTACATGAGAACCAGCGGTTCATGCTTGAAACTTGAGGCAAAATGACAAAACTACAGCTATGCTGGTTCTTCCAAAAATGTTGGTCAGTTGTTTATAAACCCCAATAAAATAAATAAATAATGTTGATCAATTAAAGATCAGTTAAGCTGATTAGCTCCTGACCCAGGTAAGATGACACTGCAGCACTCCTGCTAGAACGGTTTCATTATCATTTAGCAAGGATTGTAAGAGGCCCACGCAAAAGCAGTGTAGTGTATGCAGCTAGAGAAAAGGCCATACTGTACTGACAGAAGAGATGGCCGTCCAGAGCTGGGTTGTTTTTCTGAAGGAGGTGCTTAAATCTACAGCAGTAGGAAGGAATTCATAATACTGCAATCCACAGTTGGTATTATTTCTTTTACCAGTGAGAGAGCTCAGGATATGGGCACTAGCAGAAAGAGCTTTTAAAACAGATGATGAACTCAAGGAGGAAAGTTGGTAGCTGCCAATCTATACGATAGCTAAAAATACAGGTGAAACTCGGAAAATTAGAATATTGTGGAAAAGTTCATTTATTTCAGTAATTCAACTCAAAAGGTGAAACTAATATATGAGATAGACTCATGACATGCAAAGCGAGATATGTTATACCGTATTTTTCGCTCTATAAGACGCACCAGACCACAAGACGCACCTAGTTTTTGGAGGAGGAAAACAAGAAAAAAAATATTCTGAATCTCAGAAGCCAGAACAGCAAGAGGGATCGCTGTGCAGTGAAAGCAGCAATCCCTCTTGCTGTTCTGGCTTCTGGGATAGCTGCGCAGCCTGCATTCGCTCCATAAGACGCACACACATTTCCCCTTACTTTTTAGGAGGGAAAAAGGGAGTATTACAGAGCAAAAAAGGGGCCCAAACCAAGTACTGAGTACATGTGCATGCTTCTACTTCTCAGAGGTCCAATATTGCTCTATTTGCAGTCCTTGTTTTGCTGATTTCATTTAATATTCTAATTTTCTGAGATTGTTAATTTGGGGTTTTCATCAGCTGTACGCCATAAACATCACAATTATAACAAATAAAGGCTTGACATATCTCGCTTTGCATGTCATGAGTCTATCTCATATATTAGTTTCACCTTTTAAGTTGAATTACTGAAATAAATGAACTTTTCCACAATATTCTAATTTTCTGAGTTTGACCTGTATTTCATCCATTTCCAGAGTATCTATCCTTATCCAACAGAGGAAGAAAACTACCAGGAACCATAAATCTCCCTATCTGTCTAGTATGATCCAGCATGGTCTTCTTCCAAATGCTCACATAAAACAACTGAACTGCACAAGAAACATATAAGATTCTTCTCAATATTTGCAGGGCATGGAAGTGATATAAATTATTTTCCACAAAGGAGATTTGCACTTCTTTTCTGCTTGCTCTTTTGCGTATAAAACAATACAATGTGCAATAGAGAAATGGGCATGTGGGTGTAGGACAACTCTCTCTCTCTCCCTGCCTCTTATTCTAGATTTACAAAATAGGAGTTCTATTAAAGCAAAATACACCACCCAAGCTTACTGTATCTATGCACAGTGTGCCCTTCTGCTCTAGAACATCGCTTCTCCATAAATGACCTATGTGGTAACTTGATTTCTAACTTGAAATTCTTCCATACAGCTTCCACCAAACAGGTAACACGATAATATAGTACTCAGAGTTTGTTTTTTAAATTAAATGTTCATCTGGGACCACTAATGGGCACCAGAGTGCCTGGGGCAACCCAGCCAGATGAGCAGGGTACAAATCATCATCATCATTTCTCTGACACTGACAAAGTTTCTCCTCCTCTTGATGTTGAAATATCTTTTAATTATAGACGGGCCGGCATCACTCTAGATATCAGATGGTACTGCGTTCCAAGGAAAGCTCTGAGCAACACAAGCTATTCAGCTGAATTTGGCTACCGATCAGCCCAGGAATTAATTCAGAAGTTTAGTCTAAGCATCTCCAGGATATGACCTTAATAGCTTGCCCTGGAGGATGATACCTCCCTGTTTGGTTAATAATAGAAAATGTCCTTTAGGCAGGCAAGATAATTAATTAGTAACTAGGTTTCCTAATTCTCCTTCCTCAGAGGGAATATTTTCTTTCTTGGTTTTTTTGGGTGGTTTTTTTTTTGGGGGGGGAGGGGGTTGCAGATTAATGGAGAGTTTGTTGCATTATTTAATTATTTTGCTGCATTTTCTTACATCTGTTTCCTGCCACATCTCCCATCCTGGAAGAAAGCGTGGTACGTGTGTTTTCCAGCCAGGAACTGGCCAGACCTGTTGAGTTTTACCCAGGTGGTGGCTTCATGTGCCTTCATACCATATTCTTGGGACAGTCTTCTGAACTAAGACAGTTCGGAGGAGTCTACAGCCTTTTGCAAGTTTTCAGCCTTTCCTTCCATACTGCCCACAGAACCAGAATGTGTCATGCAAGAAGCTATTATTAAGCTCCAGGAAATCCACCATTAGGATGGAATGACAGCCTCTTACTTACTTCGTACAGCTGGCCCATCGTAGCGCTGGTGGGAGGAATGGTGTTGTTGACAAAGAAGAACAGGGCGTCCTCTGGCCTCAGGTGGATTCGCTTTCGGATCAAGAAGTAGAATTGGCCAACTACAGTTGGTGGGGAGAGGAAGAGTAAAAAAAAAAAGCCATATTGGCAATCACTCAAATTTCAAAACCCTGTACAGCATGGGTAGGCAAATTAAGGCCCAGGGGCTGGATCCGGCCCAATCACCTTCTAAATTAGGCCTGAGGATGGCCCAGGAATCAGCGTAGTTTTTACATGAGTAGAATGTGTCCTTTTATTTAAAACGCAACTCTAGGTTATTTGTGGGGCCTGCCAGGTGTTTTTACATGAGTAGAATGTGTGCTTTTACACTGGTACTTTGGGTTACATATGCTTCAGGTTACAGACGCTTCAGGTTACAGACTCCGCTAATTCAGAAATAGTACCTCAGGTTAAGAACTTTGCTTCAGGATGAGAACAGAAATCATGCGGCATTCATTTTCCCCCCTTCAAAATATAGTCCGGCCCCCCACAAAGTCTGAGGTACAGTGGACCGGCCCCCTGCTGAAAAAGTTTGCTGACCCCTGATGTATACTTTCAGAGATAAATAGCTGAGGGACCACATTTTCCCACATATACGTGTCCACATGCCGAGATCTTTCTTGGAGGCCGTATTCTGGTTACCCCGGACTTCTCAAGTGAGGTGGAGGGTGACAAGAGGGGTCCTTCTCAGTTGTGGCCCCCCAGTTCTGGAACACTCTCCTCACGGAAGATTAATTTGGCATCTACTCCCACGCTTTGTTATAACAAGACTTGATTTGCCCAGTGCTTCTGAAACATTAACTTTTTTAATAAAAAAAAATGTTCTATCCTCCTGCTACATTGTTCTAGTTTTGTGTTACCTGACTCCTGTTTTATTATATACACTTTTAGTTTCTTACTGAAATTTTTATTGCTAGCTGCCCTGAGATCATCGCTGAGGGGAAAGATACAAAAGTACTAAATGAGACTCTTAATTTCAAGGCTGTGAGTTCAAGACCCATGTTGGGCAAAAGATTCCACAACGCACACGTAACTGGCTGTAAAGTAACATAGCATTATATATATTAAAATTGTAATTTAATCGTCATATCAAAAAATTGCAAACCACAGTTTCTGATGGCAATAACGTATCATATTACTATAACCCTTCTATATGTTTTTGTTGTCATGAAGTCCAAGGATAGTCAGGTCTTTGACTGGCAACTTCTGCATTCCTGTGGACTATTTCAGCTGAAAAAACCTACTGAAAAATCTCCTGGAAACCTTGTCGCGGAAGAAGCCCAATGGGCAAAACAAGAGTATACAGTGGTACCTCGGGTTAAGTACTTAATTTGTTCCGGAGGTCCGTTCTTAACCTGAAACTGTTCTTAACCTGAAGCACCACTTTAGTTAATGGGGCTTCCTGCTGCCGCCGCGCCGGCGGAGCACGATTTCTGTTCTCATCCTGAAGCAAAGTTCTTAACCTGAGGTACTATTTCTGGGTTAGCGGAGTCCGTAACCTGAAGCGTATGTAACCCGAGGTACCACTGTATATCCTGAGAACGGGTCTAACATCAGCTGCCTTATTGTTACTAAGTAGCTCTGTTTGTTACACTCTCAAGACTTAGGACTATGCACAAGGCAAGTTCGTTTGTTACACTTTAAAGACATAGGGCAATGTAGAAGAAAGATACTGTATCAGTATGAAATGGCATTGCCAACAGGAACTGTACATTGTAATCGTTGGACTTGACAATCTTTGGACCTGACCATCCTTGGACTTCACGACAACAAAAGCATATAGAAGGTTAATGGTTATTGCCATCAGGAACTGTGCTTTGCAATTTTCTGATATAACTATTAAATTACAGTTTTATTATATATAACGTTATGTTACTTCACAGCCAGTTACGTGTGTGTTGTTGTATTCTGAACATGATTCACGTAATGGGACAAGTGTGGTGTGTGTTGGGCAAAAGATTCCTGTTTTGCAGGGGGCTGGGTCCATGGTCCCTTCTGAAACTACAATTTTATGATTCTATAAAAGAGAAAACAGGCTAATAAGCAGCTCTGTTAACACCTCTGAACATGACTGTTCAGTGTAGTTGTTGTTGTTAAGTGCTTTTTCTGGGGGGGGGGTGCAGGGGTACACATACCCCTAAACATTTTGTGAATCTTGGTACTTTTTGTCCATTTACTGTATTTGTTTTTCCCAATTTGAATTATAAAATGGTAAGAGTGACAGATGAAAATGATGGACTTTGTGGAACTGGCAAAGATGACGGAAAAAAATCCAAAACCAGCATGATCAAGTATTCCAAAAAGACTGGAGTAAATTTATTCAATATTTGAAAGATCATTGTAAGCAATTAACAACACTAGTAGGGTTATCTGAAGACGTGTAATGAGAATTTTTTTACCTTTCTATATTTATTTAAATTTTGAGGTATTTAGTAATGAGTGATATTAGAATTGGAAAATATATGAAATGCTATGATATAAAGGTTAGTTTTGAAAGGCAAGAGGTGGGAGGGAAGGAAATGGATAATAATGTGATTATATATGTGCAAATGGAAAATTAATAAAAAAATATTTTTTGAAAATATATATATATAAAATGGTGATTTTCTTGAGACAAAATGAGAGTACCCCTACCCCCCCTTTTTAAAAAAAGCACTGTTGTTGTTATTTTGTAGTGCCAAAATTCCTCCAGCCTGTGCTGTAGCACTCTTTGGACGGGTGGCTTGCAACACTTCTGCAGATTCTGTTCAAACCACCCAGTGCTCTGCTCTTTCGAGATATACGCACTCCCAGAGGCAACTACAATTACTTGGGGGACACTGGATACATGGACCAGTCCAATGGCTCCTACTCTTGGTCTGTCAGTCACCTCTGCCCAAGAAAAAATATCCTGCTGATTTGTGCGGGGAAGTGATATAGAAAGTGCAGAAATGAGAGGTAAGTTAAACCCGCTAGTGTGTCTCCTGTTAACTTCACCCACACAATGTAAATTGCTAGTGTTTTTTTTTTTAAAAAAATATGATTCCCATATAATACAACCTAGGGAAGTTATAAGTGTCATCATGGTGAAATTTAAATTCAGAACTGCAATTTCCCCACTGATCAATCTTATTTAGATTTGTTTTATAGAACCATAAAAGAATAAATACTTGGTATGGAAGATAAATGGCCAGGATACAATTCTCTGCTGGGGTGGGTGGGAGAGAGGGCAAAGTAACCACAAGGTTAGCTTTGTTTTGTTATTTTGGTCCTAATTGGGGGATGGCAACTAGCAGATGGATGGCCTGTAATCTCTATGATGGATGCTTAGCAGCTGAGAAATCTGAACGCTGGCAACTGTTGTAAACAAAAATTGCCCTTTTCCCTTATGGGAAAAGAGCCCATATAGAGTCCTTACATAGGTTCCCTATTGGTAGGAGAAGATAACAGAGGCCAACCAGAGAATATTGAGAAGCAAAGCAGCTAGTAAGCTTGATCTTTATTGATCTGTTGCAACAGGGTGCTCCCCTCACCCGCAGGAGAGAGGAGGGACCCAGAAAAATGGCGCACAAGACCTTATAAAGACTTTTGAAATTGCCACCCTGTAGATCAAGATGACCCCCCAGATACATCATACCTATATCACAGAAAAGGTGGTCTAAAACAGAAATTTGAATGTTGTGTTTCTCTTATTGTTGTTTATCTCCTGTCTGGCAGGTTACTTGATTGGATTGCCTGGGGAGCCTGGCCATTCTTTTGTAGTGATAAATACTTAGTTCCTGGGCCAGGTCACAGGCTCACACCCTATTCATATCTTAAATGTGCCCTTAAGACAGGATTTGTGAGGAAAGAGACAATGGGGAGGTTTCCCACTTTGACCTTGCAGAGAAAACATTTGCTCAGTTTAGGAATCAAAATGGTTCCAGCTTGGCCTTCCTGTGCTGATCTATGTATGTGCTTGGTTGGTACGCTTATGAACGTTACCATATATCTAAGACCATAAAATTCCTATCACACAACCTGTTAAGGTTGTTTTCAAGAACAGCTGGATACGTTCACCCAAGGTGCGGAGAACCACTGAGTTAAAATTCCATGAAACTGCATTCACCAGAGTTTCTCACTCTGTGCTATGAAGATAACAAAACATTTTCCCGAAGGCAATGAGACCGAGGGAAAGAGGAGGCCACCAACTCTATCACTTGTTGAAAAACCTTCCTTAAATACCAATGCAAAAATAGATTACGAAATGTGACTTGTTTACCTGTGAGATCAGATGGGACAAGGTACTTCCTCTTGTCCAGATCAGGTACTCTGGCTTTGGGTGCCTTCTCCACAATAACCTGGACAAAAAAAGGAGCAGGAAGAAAAATAAGAACAAAGAGAACAAGAAAAGCTATAAGACCAACTAAGTTAGTTCTTGGTATAAGCTTTCGTGTGCATGCACACTTCTTCAGATACACAAGTGTGCATGCACACGAAAGCTTATACCAAGAACTAACTTAGTTGGTCTTTAAGGTGCTACAGGAAGGAAATTTTTTTATTTGGACTATGGCAGACCAACACGGCTACCCATCTGTAACAAGAAAAGCTATGCTACCTTTCCCTGTGCCTGCAAATTCTCCCTGTAGAGCTTAATAAGGAAAGGGTGCATGTCAAAATTCACGCCATGTAAAACAGCAACGTGAGGGTCCTCAGTTGGATTAGAAAGAAAATATCCCATGAACTTTCCACAGTAGGAACACAAGTCGCATAACAAGAAAAATAGCAACAAGCGATGATTGTTTACATCCACAAACATTTGACTCCTCTTCATAGTTTCTAAGGGTACTTGATACTTATATATAAATAAATCTGAGTTATTCATACGCAACTTCATTCAGTCTATTGAAGCTGCTGTTTTGAATGTGCATTATACACACACACACACACACACACACACACTGCTGCTAGTGGGTCTAAACCTCAAAATCAGTTTTGAACTTTAATTAAGATACATATTCTTTTTCTCAGAAATGTTTCTAATTTTGTGTTAGTACAGAGTGACTCTGAATATATTGCAAAAGAAATTACTTAAACAACTTTACATTTGCCTGCAAAACTTCAAAACAACTGCTTTCAGATACGCTGGTGGCAAACTGTGTTGTCCTTGACCCAAAATGTGCTGTTCTTGACCCAATACATCTCTATCTAGACACCATTTAAAAAAACTTTCCTTGGGCTGCCTCTAAGGGAAAGCTTGTTGAAATTACTGTGTGGTGCAGACACACTGCATCTTTCGCCTAGCAAATTTTCTCACTTGAGCCTACTTTTATCCTTCACCTTTTATATCAAAACAAGTCTCAAATCTTTGTCTCAGTAACATGGCCATGGAATATTTATTTCCCTCCACTGAACAAGTTTAAAATGCCCCCAACTCCATGAATTAGTCAAATTTAAAAACAACAACAACCGTTGAATTGTTAGCTTTCCTAATTTTCCACAGCAGGCATTCCATGGGGTCAGGTTGGTCACTGCATGAAAACCTGTCCATTTCATTAGTTTCCCTTAGTTCACATAACAAGACATATATATTGAATTTTATAAACCTAACTGGTGCAGAGAGAGAGAGAGAGAGAGAGAGAGAGAGAAAGTGTGTGTGTGTGTGTGTGTGCTACAGGGGGTAGGAAACCAATGAGTTAAGAGACAAAGGATGGGGGGGCAGGGGAGCAGGGCTGGATCCAGGGGGAGCTAAGGCCCTGCACATGTATTTTTCACATTGCAAAGAGAACCAAGGAGGGTGCTTTGAGGCACAATGAGATAATCCTGTTCATTTGCGTTATTTCTTCTGAAATTAAGGGGGACCACTGAAGCTATCTTGCACAGGGAGCCTGCAAAATCCTGGACCACCAGTCCAAGAGGACATGCACTATGCAGT
Source organism: Podarcis liolepis (assembly GCF_965112155.1). Taxonomy (NCBI): domain Eukaryota; kingdom Metazoa; phylum Chordata; class Lepidosauria; order Squamata; family Lacertidae; genus Podarcis; species Podarcis liolepis. Next base: position 12,174,497 of record NC_139571.1, on the reverse strand, counting down.
ACGAAAACAAACTAGGTGGTTAGCGATGCAGCCTTCTTGCATTAGTAAAACATAAGAAGATCACAAATACATTTGAGCTGAAAGGTATCATCTCAGCTATCGCCACCTTTCTCATCCCTTGTCTTCTCTTATCCCGAATTTAAAATTCTGCAATGTTTTATTTTGTGGTTTTTTTTAAAAAAATATATAGCTGCAGAAAGCAAAGATCTCATAAACAGAATAGCAAACTCAAGTTCACTCTGGGGGGATCATTATGTAGCCATGCACAGGAGGGAGACTTGGGGGAACCCCAAGACCTGCAAAAGTAGTGTTGGGGGGGGGGACTCAGTGAAGTGAGAACTGAGCATGTGCAAAGGGCACAGAATGATGACCAAGGATGCAGAATAGGAAACAGGAGAGGAAGAGGAATGGAACAAAATGTTTAGGAAGCATGGCTGGCTGGCTGGCTCCTCCTGAACAGGAACCTTCCACAAGGCAATCATTTTGTTGCAGGCCCTACTTGTTTTGCAGAAAACAAAGATAATGAAGGCTCTTGGCAGATATGTCTGGCATTAGGTAGCATCTGCTGTGGCCACGGATCTGTTATAGAAAGGAAAAGGGGGCATGCTGGGTGCACTGCAGTGGAAAAGCCGGTGGAACTGAAACCAGCCTTCAGAAGAGAGGAAACACAAGGATGCTCTGGCCCACCCTTGCCAGGCGTTTCAAAGGATCTTCCCACACAGACTATTGTAGCTTTTGGTACATGAAGCCTGTGCTTTGCCACTGTGGATTTTATTTCTGGTACAGGCCAGAGGGAGCCTTGCCAGACACCTCCTGCATGCTGTGAAATGCCCTGCACTGTCACACAACCAACAAAAACAAAGGCCTCAGACGGGGTCCGTCTTCCATTCTTCCTGGAAATGAAGCGCCATACTAGGCCAAAAGCACTAGCCACAAACTCGGCTGCCTTATGCTTTTCCCACACAGCCCTATTCCAGCCTTGGCCTAATCCCCTACTCTTCCAGCTTTCAGTTCCACAGTCTGTTCTTCTAGTTCTGAGATTGTTTACCGCTTTATCATCACCATCATCATGCCAGACATTCCTCCCCAGGAATTCCCCTTGGGCTGATGTACTGCAAGTGCCTCCGAAATTGCTGCACTGATCTGATCCTGTGTCATCTCCCTTCAATGTGGCAACACCCCCACTCCCCAGGCTAAGTTGTTGCCAAGAACATCTGACAGGTTGTGAGTATTTCGACACAAGTACCCAACCGCTCCTATAAGGCAATCTCAGTTTGCCCATCTGCCAACCGGGGGGGGGGGGGGGGACATTAATGAAACTATCTTGGCGGCAAGGGGCACATGACGAAGGAGGAAAATAATACAGTAATAGCTGCACTTTGATATTCTGAATTGAAGCTCATTTCGTTCCGGCTTATACAAATATCCCGAGTCATGGAAAAATTGTGAAGCAAGGTGCGCACTACTGCAATCACGGATTGCTTTGAAGGGCCAGAAAAAGATGGGGCAAACGTGATGCGCTTGTGAGACCATGACTTTGCTTTTCCTGCGTCCTCCCCGCTCCAGTCGCCTGCTTATTACTCTGGCATTGAAGGACCAGGAGATGGAGAGGCTCCAAAAGCAGGCCAGAATCCAGGGGAGGGGGAAAGAGATACATCTCAACATTTGGGATGGTGGAGGGGGTAGAGAGCTCCCGAATCTCCTCCTGAAGGTGACATCATTAACACATCCATTGTCCTTCTGCCTCCATGTTTGCTTGGCGGCGCGTCGGGGGGGGTGACGAGGGAGGTGGCACAGGGGAATTTAACTCCTTCCTCTCCACCAGACCACAAGTCCAGGAAAGCGCAGGAGCCTTTGAATTCCGGCCCTCTAATATTGGGAACCTGGCAGGCCAAAGGCACCCTCTCCTCCCTCCCTTAAATCTTTAAGCCTGCTTCCCCCGCCTCCAAACAAACCCCCAGCCAAGATCATGCACACACAAAAAAGGCACAAATGATTGCGCCACTCACCGGCACCCGATCTGGATATTTCTTCCGGATCTTCTCTCCTTCTTTTTTCCTGTACTCGAAAGGGTGGTCTTCCTTGTATTGGAACTTCATGGCTTGTCCCAAGACGCCAAGTTTCTTCTTTTCTTTCCCACCCCCTCTTTTCCTCCTTTTCTCTCCTCTTCCCTCCGAACCGGCAGCTCGCAATGCCTGCAAGGATCTGGCGGACGAAAAGCGATCCCGACGCTGCAGCCCCGCGCGCGATCCACTCGCTCGCTTGTTTCTCCAAGCAGCTGATCAAAGGCAACTCAGTGCGCAAGCGCGCGCCTTCCGAGCCCGGGCATTGTGACGTCGCCGGCGTCGAATCTGCATCGGCCTCCCGCCGGCCCGCCTCTTAGATTGCACCATTGCAAGGGCTGGGAGCGGAGAGGGCCATCTGCCTGCAAAAATGCACGCCGAGTCTCTCGGCTGAAGCTCCGGCTGCTCCGTCGCCGTCCTGGTGCCACAACCAAGTGCCTTGCAGTTCTGCTGGTTGTTAACGGAGAAGGGTGGCAAAAGCGTCCCATTTCTTTGGTCAGCAACCCTCGGGGTGGTCGGTGGAGCGCTCCCACTGCCCCCATTAAGGGAGCTGCGAAGTCCCGTCTTAGCTGGTGGGGAAGTTATACCATAGGATGTAAAACAGTAAATTGATGGTGATAAATATACAGACTCACAGGTGTTTTGCATGCTATAGTATAGATATAAATCTGTGCATGTGGATATAACTAGATATCAACCTTGTTTTTGGAAAAAAAATTGACATGTTTATAATATAGCAAGCATTATTCATTTCTATTTCCTGACTCAGAAGTTTCACTGGCAATAGCAGTGGTGGCTTAGACACCCTGTAGACTATGCCCAGCCATCATCTCCCTCCAATTGCATGATACCACCTTTGGTGGTGACGACCACCTTTCCTTCTTTGCATGACAGCCACCAAAATTCAGAGCCAGAAATTATATTTTGCACACTTTTGGGGAAGTAAGCCCAATTAGCCTCAGTGGGATTTTATTTTCCATGACCCAGTGGTTAATGTCAAACCAGGACCCAGAAGTTGTTGTTGTTTAGTCGTTTAGTCGTGTCCGACTCTTCGTGACCCCATGGACCAGAGCACGCCAGGCACTTCTGTCCTCCACTGCCTCCCGCAGTTTGATCAAACTCATGCTAGTAGCTTCAAGAACACCATCCAACCATCTCATTCTCTGTCGTCCCCTTCTCCTTGTGCCCTCCATCTTTCCCAACATCAGGGTCTTTTCCAGGGAGTCTTCTCTTCTCATGAGGTGGCCAAAGTATTGGAGCCTCAGCTTCACGATCTGTCCTTCCAGTGAGCGCTCAGGGCTGATTTCCTTCAGAATGGAGAGGTTTGATCTTCTTGCAGTCCATGGGACTCTCAAGAGTCTCCTCCAGCACCATAATTCAAAAGCATCAATTCTTCGGCGATCAGCCTTCTTTATGGTCCAGCTCTCACTTCCATACATCACTACTGGGAAAACCATGGCTTTTACTATACGGACCTTTGTTGGCAAGGTGATGTCTCTGCTTTTTAAGATGTTGTCTAGGTTTGCCATCGCCTTTCTCCCAAGGAGCAGGCGTCTTTTAATTTCGTGACTGCTGTCACCATCTGCACTGATCATGGAGCCCAAGAAAGTAAAATCTCTCACTGCTTCCATTTCTTCCCCATCTATTTTCCAGGAGGTGATGGGCCCAGTGGACATGATCTTCGTTTTTTTGATGTTGAGCTTCAGACCATATTTTGCGCTCTCCTCTTTCACCCTCATTAAAAGGTTCTTTAATTCCTCTTCACTTTCTGCCATCAAGGTTGTGTCATCTGCATATCTGAGGTTGTTGATATTTCTTCCGGCAATCTTAATTCCGGCTTGGGATTCATCCAGCCCAGCCTTTCGCATGATGAATTCTGCATATAAGTTAAATAAGCAGGGAGACAATATACAGCCTTGCCGTACTCCTTTCCCAATTTGGAACCAATCAGTTGTTCCATATCCAGTTCTAACTGTAGCTTCTTGTCCCACATAGAGATTTCGCAGGAGACAGATGAGGTGATCAGGCACTCCCATTTCTTTAAGAACTTGCCATAGTTTGCTGTGGTCAACACAGTCAAAGGCTTTTGCATAGTCAATGAAGCAGAAGTAGATGTCTTTCTGGAACTCTCTAGCTTTCTCCATAATCCAGCGCATGTTTGCAATTTGGTCTCTGGTTCCTCTGCCTCTTCTAAATCCAGCTTGCACTTCTGGGAGTTCTCGGTCCACATACTGCTTGAGCCTTCCTTGTAGAATTTTAAGCATAACCTTGCTAGCATGTGAAATGAGTGAAATTGTGCGGTAGTTGGAGCATTCTTTGGCACTGCCTTTCTTTGGGATTGGGATGTAGACTGATCTTCTCCAATCCTCTGGCCACTGCTGAGTTTTCCAAACTTGCTGGCATATTGAGTGTAGCACCTTAACAGCATCATCTTTTAAAATTTTAAACAGTTCAGCTGGAATACCATCACTTCCACTGGCCTTGTTATTTGCAGTGCTTTCTAAGGCCCATTTGACTTCACTCTCCAGGATGTCTGGCTCAAGGTCAGCAACCACACTACCTGAGGTGTACGAGACATCCATATCTTTCTGGTATAATTCCTCTGTGTATTCTTGCCACCTCTTCTTGATGTCTTCTGCTTCAGTTAGATCTTTACCACTTTTGTCCTTTATTATGGTAATCTTTGTACGAAATGTTCCTTTCATATTTCCGATTTTCTTGAACAGATCTCTGGTTCTTCCCATTCTGTTGCTTTCCTCTATTTCTTTGCATTGCTCGTTTAAGAAGGCCTTCTTGTCTCTCCTTGCTATTCTTTGGAAATCTGCATTCAATTTCCTGTATCTTTCACTATCTCCCTCGCATTTTGCTTGCCTTCTCTCCCCCGCTATTTGTAAGGCCTCGTTGGACAGCCACTTTGCTTTCTTGCATTTCTTTTTCATTGGGATGGTTTTAGTTGCTGCCTCCTGTATAGTGTTGCGAGCCTCCACCCATAGTTCTTCAGGCACTCTGTCCAGCAAATCTAAATCCTTAAACCTGTTCCTCACTTCCACTGTGTATTCATAAGGGATTTGGTTTAGATTGTATCTTACCTGTCCAGTGGTTTTTCCTACTTTCTTCAGTTTAAGCTTGAATTTTGCTATAAGGAGCTGATGATCTGAGCCACAGTCAGCTCCAGGTCTTGTTTTTGCTGACTGTATAGAGCTTCTCCATCTTTGGCTGCAGAGAATATAATCAATCTGATTTCGATGTTGCCCATCTGGGGATGTCCATGTGTAGAGTCGTCTCTTGTGTTGTTGGAAAAGCGTGTTTGTGATGACCAGCTTGTTCTCTTGACAGAACTCTATTAGCCTTTGCCCTGCTTCGTTTTGATCTCCAAGGCCAAACTTGCCAGTTGTTCATTTTATCTCTTGATTCCCTACTTTGGCATTCCAATCCCCTATAATGAGCAGAACATCCTTCTTTGGTGTCACTTCTATAAGGTCTTGTAAGTCTTCATAGAATTGGTCAATTTCAGTTTCTTCAGCACCAGTAGTTGGTGCATAAACTTGGATTACTGTGATGTTAAAAGGTCTGCCTTGGATTCGTATCGAGATCATTCTATCATTTTTGAGACTGCATCCCAGTACAGCTTTCGCCACTCTTTTGTTGACTATGAGGGCCACTCCATTTCTCTTACGGGTTTCTTGCCCACAGTAGTAGATATGATAGTCATCCAAACTGAATTCGCCCATTCCCGTCCATTTTAACTCACTGATGCCCAGGATGTCAATATTTATTCTTGCCATCTCATTTTTGACCACATCCAACTTACCCAGGTTCATGGTTCTTACATTCCAGGTTCCTATGCAATATTTTTCTTTACAGCATTGGACTTTCCTTTCGCTTCCATGCATATCCACAACTGAGCGTCCTTTCGGCTTTGGCCCAGCCGCTTCATCAGCTCTGGATCTACTTGTACTTGTCCTCCGCTCTTCCCCAGTAGCATGTTGGACACCTTCCGACCTGAGGGGCTCATCTTCCAGCGTCATAACTTTTATATGCCTGTTGTCTTTGTCCATGGAGTTTTCTTGGCAGGGATACTGGAGTGGCTTGCCGGTTCCTACTCCAGGTGGATCACGTTTGGTCAAAACTCTCCACTATGACCTGTTCATCTTGGGTGCCCTGCTCGGCGTAGTTCATAGCTTCTCTGAGTTCTTCAAGCCCCTTCGCCACGGCAAGGCAGTGATCCATGAAGGGGAGGACCCAGAAGACCCAGGTTCAAATTCCCACTCAGGTGTGATCCATGAAGGGGAGGACCCAGAAGACCCAGGTTCAAATTCCCACTCAGGTGTGAAGTTCACCTTCGGCTAACCTAACCTACCTTTCACAAGGTTGGGGTAGGGATAAAATCAGGATCGGGGAGAACCATGTGTGCAACTTTGACATCTTTGGAAAAAAAGTGGAATATAAATGTAGAGATAAAATAAACCCACTTACTTACCTGAAAGTTAGCCCCATTGAATTCAGTAGGATTGGTGGTCTTGTAGTAAGGTTAAGGCTTACTGAGAAATGATATACAATGAAATGAAAAGGGTGTTTAAAATAATGTTTGTGAAAAACAACAACACAGAAGCCTTTCTCTTGAATTATAGGGATAAAGGTAAAGGGACCCCTGACCACCAGGTCCAGTCGTGGACGACTCTGGGGTTGGGCGCTCATCTTGCTTTATTGGCCGAGGGAGCCGGTGTACAGCTTCCAGCTCATGTGGCCAGCATGACTAAGCCACTTCTGGCGAACCAGAGCAGCACACGGATACGCCGTTTACCTTCTCGCCGGAGTGGTACCTATTTATCTACTTGCACTTTGATGCACTTTCGAACTGCTAGGTTGGCAGGAGCAGGGACTGAGCAACGGGAGGTCACCCCGTGGCGGTAATTTGAACCGCCGACCTTCTGATCGGCAAGTCCAAGGCTCTGTGGTTTAACCCACAGTGCCCCCCTCCGTGTCCCTTAATTATAGGGATAGAACTACCTAAATTGTATAGAAATTTATTCATGTATGTGACTACAGCGGCAAGAATGCTACTTGCCCCAAAATGGATAGAAGCAGAAGTCCCAGCAAAGGAAGAATGGATACAAAGACTTATGGAATATGCGGAAATGGTGAAACTTATCGGATGAATAAGAAATCAAGATAACAAACTTTTTATAAAAGAATGGAAATGGTTTATTGAGTATTTACAGATAATTGTAAACAGATAAAGACAGTAGCAGGATTATTGCAATAACCTGCAGTTACATAAGTGTGTGTGTGTGTGTGTGTGTGTGTGTGTGATAAATAAAAGAATAAGTTAAGTTAATTTGGATAGGCATGTATTTGACAAGTGCCAGAGTGCATGGAAATGCTGTTTACCTTCCCATCACAGTGGTACCTATTTATCTGCCTGCACAGGGATGCTTTCAAACAGCTAGTGTGATGGCCTGGGATTCCGATTCGGAGGATGAAACAGAGGAATCCCAGCCTGCACAGGAGTCCCCGCCTCCAGGGCCGGCTGAACTGGGGCAAGGCCTAGATGCTGAAGAGCCTGCACCTGTGGCAGTGCATCAGGAGCTGGCCCCAGGTGAAGCCCTTCTGGCCCCAGAGAGGCTTGACGACTCAGTGGCCACAGGTGAGCCTCCTCCAGGGCCCAGTAACCCTTCGGCCTCTCCTGATCTGCAGAGGCTTAGAGCAGAGAGGCGAAGGGAACTGGTTGCCCCCAGGAGGAGTGCTCGCCTTAAGGCCAGAGGAGGCGGGGCTCCTGGGGGCCGGGACCGCCCCTGGCCTTAGAAGAGGATAAAAGCCCAGTCAGCCCGGCCCCAGGTTGCGGGAACAACGTCGTTGTTGGCTTCAGACCTTCCTGTGTTCCTGATCCCTGCTCGGCTCCTGTTCCTGACTATCCGGTACTCCTGTTCCCTGCTCGGCTTCCTGTTCCTGACTATCCGGTACTCCTGTTCCCTGCTCGGCCTCCTGTTCCCGACCATCCGGTGTTCCTGTTCCCTGCACAGCCTCCTGTTCCAGCGTTCCTGTTCCCCGCCCGGCTCTCTGCCTCGGACCTTGCCCCTCTTCGTGTGGACTCTGCTACACCCAAGGTACCTTACCCCCGGGACCAGCACAGCTAGGTTGGCAGGAGCTGGGACAGAGCAATGGGAATTCCCTCCGTTGCGGTGATTCAAACTGCCGACCTGCTGGCTGTTCTTTCCAAGAGGGAGAGGGCAGGTGGGCAAGCCGTGCAGGTGGCTGCTCCTAGTGGCGGCCATTTGTATATAAGCAAGCATGTACATACCCAAATGAAAAAAAATTGTGACCTATGAGAACAGCAGCTAGACAGGATAAGTTTAAACTGGGGGTGTGTCCTTCCGTGTTTTTGTAGCCAGAAAGAGAAATCTAACTACAGTCTCTGTTGATCATTTGCTCGGATTGGGCAAAAGGTAGGCCATGCAAGCCTAGCAGGTTTTCCAAATGCTTCTCATGCCTATGGGGCAATCCTATGGTGAGATGGCCACCTGTCATGGATGCTTTAGTTGAGATTCCTACATTGCAGGGGGTTGGACTAGATGACCCTCGGGTTCCCTTCCAACTCTACAATTCTATGATTCTGTGGTTCTGTTATTCTAAGTGGGCATGGCAGTCAGAAGCAGCCATCCTTGCTGCTCAGGATAGCCCGTCCATGAGGCAAACTGAGACAGCCACCTTAGGCAGAGGAATCCATGGGGCGCCTCCATTGGTGTGCCCTCCTCACCACTACCCTCTCTGCCACAGAAGCACCTATGGTGGCTTCCAGGTTCCAATGATACCTTGTTAACCCCTTACTCAAGGAAACAAGGGCGGCTCAAGGAGGCCAGGCCCAGTGAGCACAGGAACTTGCCCTGGTCAATCTTGCCCCATGAGACTAAAGGCCTTTCCACAGTTACCGAATTCTCCTCCTCTCCCAGATCCTTCCCAAGCAATCTGAGACAGTCGTCATGCCTGTCTTTGCTCCTCTCTCTTCATACCTCTTCTGGTTCTGGGAGAACAGTAGGGAAGGGAGCTGGTCGCTGCAGGAGGAGGAGGCGGCACACTGCCTTCTTCACCAGCCTGACTCATCCCTGCCTTTTGAACACCCTCCTCTCCAGTTTCCGCTTCTGCCTCTGGTTCCGGACTTCTCTCTGTCGCAGACTCTCTCTGCTCACTAAGCCCTGTTACCTCTTCAGTTTCAGACACTTCCTCTCAGTCTGCTCCCTCTTCTTCCCCTGACCACTCATTGTAGTCCCATCCCCCAATCCCCAGGCTCTGAGCCTTCTTCCCTTGGGGGTTCCCCAGCTGGTGCCTCCCTCCACACCTCTGCACCCAACCAAGTCCATGGCAGGGGCCTTGTTTGACTGACACAGGAGGCCAGGGCTCCCTCAGCCATCAAGCTCAATGGGTGACCTTGGGCCAGTCACAGTATCTCAGCCTAACCTACCTCTCAGCGTTGTTAGGGAGGAGGAGAACCATAAACATCAGCCTTGGAGGAAAGGTGGGATAGAAATGGAACAAACACATAAACGATGCAAGGATTCTTAACCAGAGTTTCCTTGCCTTAGAGCATGGGTTCCCAGATTTTGGTCCATGGACCAGCTTGATTCAGTTGGTCCATAGTAAAAGGTAAAGGGACCCCTGACCATTAGGTCCAGTCGTGGCCAACTCTGGGGTTGCGGTGCTCATCTCGCTTTATTGGCTGAGGGAGCCAGCATACAGCTTCCGGGTCATGTGGCCAGCATGACTAAGCCGCTTCTGGCGAACCAGAGCAGCGCACAGAAACACCGTTTACCTTCCCGCCAGGGCGGTACCTATTTATCTACTTGCACTTTGACGGCTTTCGAACTGCTAGGTTGGCAGGAGCTAGGACCGAGCAACGGGAGCTCACCCTGTCGCGGGGATTCAAACCGCCGACCTTCTGATCGGCAAGTCCTAGGCTCTGTGGTTTAACTCACAGCGCCACCAGCGTCCCTTGGTCCACAGTACATATGCATTAAAAATTAACATTGATTTTTTTAATTGTATTTTTGCTGCTATTCCCTATATTGTGTTTTCTTTTATTGCCATTTGAATTCTACGGAATGCAAATGATAATACAATCAAATACGGTATAAGAAATAAAACAGGCATTAAAAATACAGCTACAAAGAAAAAACTATCTATCACAGGGCAACGCAATTGCTACAGCAGGGAGGAAAAATCATTAAGTGATCCACCAATACCATTAGCAATTTTCAAGTGATCCATGTGGGTGGGAGGGGGAGAGAGTTTGGGAACCACCAGGTTTCAGAAGCACATGTGGTTTTCAGTTGGACACCATCACCTAACACTCACCAGCTGAAATTGTCTTTGATCTTTGTTATTTCCTCCCCCCACCCCAATAATTTTTATTAATTTTTTCCAAATATCTTAAACACAATACAGCTTAACAATAGTATTCTCCTTTCAATCCATATCTTATCCGAATAAACTTCCCTCCACTCCTCTTCTGGCTTCTCTACATTGCTCTTACTTAAGCATGATTACTATGTATACATTCTATATATGTCTATAATTCCTTAATAAATTTTTGTATTATACTGTAGACATACCTTCCTTACTATATTACAGCACCACATCTTGTGGTCTAACCAAATGTTTTCAATAAAGGTTATGAGTTTAATTTCAGTCCTGTGGGTGTCTTTATTGATGTTCAGTTTTCTCTAAGTATACCATATATTTGGACCATTCTTTTTGGAATTTCTCATCGCCCTGCTGTCGGATTCTTCCAGTTAGCCTTGCTATTTCCACAAAAAAGAAAAGAAAAAAGATTAAATAAATAAAATAATAAAAAAAAGATCTTTGTTATTTCCATGCCACAGCACTGCATATAAACACCTCCAGCTTTGCTTATAATTTGCAGCGCTGATCTAACTATCACATGCAGCACAGAACTGTCTCTTCCCTACTCAGCTGGGAATTCGCTACAGTCACAGGGATGTGGCTGGTGGGGGTGAATCAGTGCAAGCCAGTGTCCCGTTTTTCAGGGCACATGGCGTTGTGCACAGTCCTGCTGCGACTCAGGAGCTTGTGGAATGAATGCTGCTGTGCTGTGTGAAGAGAAATCCTAGCAACTCTGCAAGAGGAAGGGGGGAGGAGGAGGAGGAATAGACAACAGCAGCATGACTCAGGAAAGTGTCCTCTTCTCCTGCTGGATGTTCCTGTTTCGTAACTTTCTGCTGCTGCTGCCGTCGCTGCCGCCACCCCCTTCTCTCCTCCTGTCCTGAACATGAGCTGGCCCAGCTAATTCTTAGCATTTCCAGGTCTTGTGATCACCTGCCCGAGGCTGAGTCCTGGTGTAAACAACTGCGTCAGATGACCTCCAAAGCAAAGTCAGAATTGTGAGCAGAAGGTACAGCAGGAAGAGTACCGGTGGCAGCTGGTGCCCACTAGACCCGATGAGGCTCCCAAGAAGTCATAGGAATGTGGCCAATGAGAGCTCACAGGGGCATGGTTTTCTCCCCATCATCCACCCTTGCAAAGATACTGCAGACATTTAAGCACTGCTGTTTTGCAAATAGTTTGCACCTCACTAAATGGAAAAACATCTTACTTTGGTTCAGAATGTGGGATAACCAGCCTCATTTGACCAGTATGCTTGAGCCTACAGTGGTACCTCAGGTTACATACGCTTCAGGTTACAGACTCCGCTAACCCAGAAATAGTGCTTCAGGTTAAGAACTTTGCTTCAGGATGAGAACAGAAGTCGTGCTCTGGCAGCCCGGCGGCAACAGGAGGCCCCATTAGCTAAAGTGGTGCTTCAGGTTAAGAACAGTTTCAGGTTAAGAACAGACCTCCAGAACGAATTAAGTACTTAACCTGAGGTACCACTGTAATTAACATTAAGAGTAAGCTGTTCTTTGTGGAATTATAGGGTCAGAACTACCTAAAATGTATAGAAACTTATTCATGTATGCTGCTACAGCGGCAAGAATGCAACTCACCCCAAAATGGAAAGAAGCAGTGTGATAGGAATTTTGAGGTCTTAGATATATGTTAAATGTTCGTAAGTGTACCAACCAAGCACCTACATAGATCAGCACAGGAAGACTGACCTGGAACCATTTTTGATTCCCAAACTGTCCCAAAGTGACCAAATGTTTTCTCTGCAAGGTCAAAGGAAAATGGAAAAGCCTCCCCATTGTCTTTTCCTTCACAAATCCTGTCTTAAGGGTATGTCTGTGTTTGAATAGGGTGTGAGCCTGTGACATGGCCCAGGAACTAAGTATTTATCGTTACAAAAGACTGGCCAGGCTCCCCAGGGTATCCAATCAAGTAAGCAGGCAATCCAATCAAGTGACCATTGAACAGGTAACCTGTCAGAGGAGATAAACAAGTCACTCAGATTTCTGTTTTAGACCACCTTTTCTGTGATGTAGGTATGATGTATCTGGGGGGTGGTCTTAGGTTACACCCCTTCTGTGATATATGTATGATGTATGGAGGGGTGGTCTTGAGACATTTAAAATGTCTATATAAGGCTTTGCGCACCATTGTTCTGGGTTCCTCCTCCTTTCCTGCATGTGAGGGGAGCACCCTGTTGCAACAGATCAATAAAGATCAGGCTTACTAGCTGCTTTGCTTCTCAATATTCTCTGGTTGGCCTCTGTTATTTTCTCCTACCAATAGGGAACCTACATAAGGACTCTATATGGGCTCTTGGATACCCCATAAGGGAAAAAGGGTAGATTTTGTTTACAACAGCAGAAGTCCCAGCAAAGGAAGAATGGATACAAAAACTTATGGGATATGCAGAAATGGCGAAACTTACTGGAAGAATAAGAAATCAAGATAAGAATTTTTAAAAATAAAAGAATGGAAATGGTTTATTGAATATTTACAGATAAATTGTAAACAGATAAAAACATTGGCAGGATTATTGTAGTAACCTGCAGTTTCATAGGAGCAAATATTTAAAGTAGATGAATAAAAGAATAAAGACGAGTTTTGAAATGTTAGAATGACTGTAAAACTATTGAAATATATATAACTGAAAATCATATATTCATATATATATATATATATATATATATATATATATATATATATATGAAAGCTTATATATATGAAAGCTTAGCTATAGTACTGTTCTTGTTGCTTTGCTAAAATTGTACTGTGATCTACTTTACAGGGTTGCTGTGAGGGTAAAGACTATGAAACGCTTTGGCAAATTTAAAATGCAATTACAAAAAGTAAAAAGCTGCAGGGGGTGATTCAGACAAGAATGCAGTGTGCACAGCCTGTAGGAGCATGGATTACGCCCTGCGTGCTTGCACTCACACAAACATACAACCACAGGGATGCCTGTTCCGGCACACAACCACACATCGGATTTCCTGATGACCTACATACAATGTCCATTGTTCTTAGATCTGAATATCCTGGTTGTGTCCCAGATTCTTTTTCCTTGCTTTCTCTCTCTCTGTTAGGAAATATGAATTAAAGAACCAAGCTGCCAAACTAACAACCATTCCCTTCTTTAACGTCTGCCATGTAGAGTGTGCTTCTGAGCATGCTCAGAACAGCTCCCACATCTACCCAAAAGCTAACCCAATTGACCTTACATTAGCTGGGTTGCAATAACAAAAGAGGAGGGGGTGGGGAATGGGAGGTTGGCTCACCTGAAAGGTGGATTTCCTGGGAGTCCGTCCATCAAGTGGGTTATACTGCCACCTATTGTCTGAAATCAGAAAATGCACTGGAAATTTAGCTTAACTACGGCACTTGGAGTTCTGACCGGTTCATTTCATGATGAGACAAACCCAGGATCCCTGTATCAGTACATGTGCAGTACAGACAAACAGGGGGAGAAAGGCAGAGAAAAATCAGTGCAACCAATAAGAAAACACACTGGTGCTTGATAATAAAAGAATACAGTGGTACCTCGGGATGCGAATGGGATCCGTTCCGGAGCACCATTCGCATCCTGAATAGAACGTAAGACGTGACGGTGTGTCTGCGAGTATGTGGGTCACATTTTGCCACTTCCGCGCATCCATGTGATGTCATTTTGAGTGTCTGTGCATGCACAAGCGGCAAAACCCAGAAGTAACGCACTCAGTTACTTCCGGGTTGCCGCGGAGCACAACCCGAAAGCGCTCAACCTAAAGCACATCCAACTCAAGGTATGACTGCAATAACTTTTATGATTGTTACAGCACCCTAAAGGCACCCACTCAGAACACTCAGGATTATAAATGGGTGCATTTTTGCCTAGATCAGCAGGATGTGGAGAAGGACTGCAAGCCTGTTCCTGGGAACATCAGAAGCGTATCCTCCAACATTCCTCAGATGAAAAGAAGGGCATTTCTTGCTCCCCCACAACTGACCCTCCAGGATGCCTGCATTGTGTGTGTGTGTGTGCCCCTGTGCAGAGCATTTCCTATCTGAAGAAAGGTGAGCGCCCCCACGATGACACCAAAGGTACACAGCACACATACCCTCCACTGTCCTGAGAAAAACCCCTAAATCCCTATGTTATGTTATTTTATGCTTTGGTGGATTTGCAAAAAGAAACACACACATAAAAAAATAAATTTTAGAAAGAGGCAGGATTAGACACAGATGCACAAAGCATTTTTTAAAAAAGCAATCAAGACTCCTTGCATTCGGTTCCTCCTTTCTTCCTCTGCCTGCATCTCAGAGGAGGCACATCACACTGGGCTGCGTCCCAGTGGCAACAGCCTCTCCTCCTCCTTCCCTGCTCTCCAACAGCCACTATGAGCTGCCCAAGGGAGGATGCTAGCAGTGGTTGCCGTGGAGAAGCCAGGGAGAGGCAATGGGATGTTTGCTTCCAGTTGCCGCTGCTGCCGCCACTCTGGTCAAATGCAAACTCATCCTCATCCCTGAGCTCAGCATTGGTGCTGGTGAGGCAAACAGGGCATCCCAGGATCAAATCAGAAGCCGGGGTGGCCTCCGTAATTCTGGGACTGTCCCTGGAAAATTGGGACACTTGGAGGGTATGCAAAAAGGTTAGGAGTGTCGACATGCAGAGGGCCGGGAGGCCAGCTGGCTAGTCCCGGCTGGGCCGTCTCCTTCCAGCTGTCCCGCTGCGAAGACCATCACCCCTCTGCTCTGACATAAATCAGTGACGGGGCTTCTGAGCCAGGGCACACTATCAGCAGATCAAACTGCGCGCACAGAATAGGCATGAGGCTTGTGTAAGCATACTATAACTACAGATTTATTAATCATAAATCAGGACAAAGAAACATGTCGTCTCTCTCTCTCATGTCGTCTCAGAGAGAACAGAAAAAGCAAAAGCTATACACAACGGAAGTTCCCAGCAAGCTGTGCTGGAATGTAAACAGACATGTGACATGCAACAATTCCACACGTCTGCCCCTTAAGGTGGAATGGAAATGTCAACAAGGAGAACCCACTTCCTCCTAGTCTGAGGAAACAGAGGGAGACAGCAGTCCTTGCTCAATAGACTCCAGAAATGCCTCCTTAATTTGAACAGAAGACAAAGGCAGCACTTGCGGACTACAGTGATCAGCAGGAGGGAAAGACTGAGAGTGCAGAAAGGTAAAGGTAAAGGACCCCTGAATGGTTAAGTCCCGTCAAAGGCGACTATGGGGTTGCGGCGCTCATCTTGCTTTCAGGCCGAGAGATCAGGCGTTTGTCCACAGACAGTTTTCTGGGTCATGCGGCCAGCAGGACTAAACTGCTTCTGGCACAACGGAACACCGTGATGGAAACCACAGCGCACGGAAACGCCGTTTACTTTCCCGCCACAGTGGTACCTATTTATCTACTTGCACTGGTGTGCTTTCAAACTGCTAGGCTGGCAGGAGCTGGGACAGCTATGGGAGCTCACACCATTGTGGGGATTTGAACTGCTAACCTTCTGATCGGCAAGCCCAGGAGGTTCAGTGGTTTAGACCACAGTGCCACCCTTTTTCTGGTTGAGAGTGCAGAACCTGCTGTTGATGAAGTAGACCAGCAGATGGCACCAGAGGCTGGTGCTGAGCATATGTATTGGCCAAATAGGGGCTGCCGTGGCATCACCTGGCCAGCAGGGGGGTGGCAGAAAGCCCTCTGTGCTGATGCAATGCATCCTGCCTGCTGTGGCAGAGGAAGTTCAGCAGAGGGAGCCTGAAAACTGCTGGTGAAGAATAGGTTGTTATGTGGCAATAGCTGCAAACGAAGACGGACCCTGTGAATATGTCCACATCAGAGGAGCCCATTGGGGAGTCAGACAAAACAGCTCTCTTGGCCCCCTTTCAACTGTGGTCCTCACCCAACTGCTTATCACACCTGCAGTGTTTTGGGGCACAATGTTTTCCATAGAGTGCTCACCAAAGAAGGGTTTTAGCTAGCCATGTTTCCAAAAGGAGAAAAAAGGGGGATTTTATTGGGTGTATAAAACACAGAAATAATACAAATATAATAGCCACCCCTCCCCTCACACCCTCCTTATTTCTTCCTACAACAATAGCTTTGCAGTGATGGAAGACATCGTTTGCCAATGTCAAAGACTGAGGGATGTTCAGTGCTCACATTTCAAACAACAAATATATTTAGCACCTATAATGACAAGGTCCCCTGGCCAGAACCCCTCTGACATGATTTTATATCTCCTTGCAGACACAGATAAGCATGTGACCTGGCGTGTAGCACTCTTTGCAACTGCCGCTAGGAAAATTAGAGCAAATTATATAGCCAAGGTAGCCACCAACTGTAAAGGAGAAGAATTTATTTGATCCTATTTACATCAAGCTATATTCTATCTTTAACACCAAACTCTGAATATAACTGCACATTGTATTAATTAACATTATTTTTTAATAGTGGCCATGTGATAATTTCAGCTTATAAATTTTATTGTTTAATGTCTTAAGTTGCATATTAAGGTACTTTTATAGCTCTGTTTAGAGTAGGTAATGTCTTGAAAATATAAATGTTTTAAGTTTGTATCAATCCAGAATATTTTCTTTTAATTGTTGAATGATTCTGCGTACATTGCGGCAGCCTTTGGCTATGTGCAATAAAACTGACTGACAAACGACAAGGAATGGGAGCTGTAGTCTGAGGAAATAGTGGAGCTACCAGAAGACTGAGCATTTGATCTTTCCGTCATGAAATCCAGATTTATGTGCAATGTACATGCGTGTCGAGATCCCCAGGGCCACCCCAATAACTCACACATCACACAGAATTTTTGTTTAAGATTTTTGGCATAATTTTGGCCACAACTTTATTGAAATACAAATTTGTGAGTGGTTGCTTAGGCATTGGTTGCGACTATCTGCCCCCACCATGGGGGACAGACTGACATTCCGCATAATGCGAAAGTCAGAATAGGGGAATACACTTGGGGGTTACGCAGAGCAGGGAACCTGCCCTCACCCCAAATGCAACCAGGAGCTCATTGCTATGGCCCGACCCCCCTTGACAGAGTGGACAAGCAATAGTTAGCCCCCAACTCCTTTAACGGAATCCCTTGCAGCAGCAGCATTAGAGGGGCAGGCACAGCCAATCCATGCCCCTCAACCAACCAAACCATAAACCAATGCCTAACCGCAACCTTACAAGTTGTGACGATTTGCTACGCAGTAGGCAAAAACCAAATGGCCCCAGCCAATCAGCCAGATGGACAAAATTCCTACCAGGCCCCTGCCCCAAGAGCAGACGGCCCCATGACAGGCATAGCAAGGTCAAAGTGAACAACCCTAATTCTAGGGAGGGGGGACGGGCAATCCGATGCACTGTCGAAAAGAGGAAGCCCTAACCTCGTGCAAGGAGTTTTAGCATTTCTGGTTGTCAATCAACAAATGGCAACATTAACTTCTTCCCAACAACAAGGGAAGCCCCAATCGCATCAGTGGCCAATGAACAATTAGCCCGCCCCCAACTTTGGAGTGTCCTGGCGGCCCCCACCGCAACACGTGCTCTCCATGAAGGAGAACACGCTTTGCAAATAAAGTGTCTGGTTTCTCCTTCCCTTAGGAGGCCCTGGTGCTGTGAGTGTCTTCTTGGCAATTGCCGACTTCCAAACATTCATACAGCACAATCTGTGTAAGGTCTTGTAGGTTTATCTACCGCATTTTTCGCTCTATAAGACGCACCAGACCACAAGATGCACCTAGTTTTTGGAGGAGGAAAGCAAGAAAAAAAATATTCTGAATCCCAGAAGCCAGAACAGCAAGAGGGATCGCTGTGCAGTGAAAGCAGCAATCCCTCTTGCTGTTCTGGCTTCTGGGATAGCTGCGCAGCCTGCATTCGCTCCATAAGATGCACACACATTTCCCCTTACTTTTTAGGAGGGAAAAAGTGAGCCTTATAGAGCAAAAAATACGGTATGTCTGAACGATTGCCAGGCATGCGCCAGTCAGAAAGGAAGTTAAACAGCTTTGATTGATTTAAATGGCATTTCCAACACTCCAGGTAACACAAGCTGAATTTCCCAGAATTTGTTTTGGCACAACTAATAAGTGCAATGAAGTTTAGCTCGAAGAATTATAATAACAGCACACACAAAACGAAATTAGTGCTAGTGAATAAAATCTGTTTCCAGTTCAAAAATTGGACAAATAATTCCATAACCAGTTGATTTAGCTTAAACCCATTAAATTAGCAAATGGCACAGATGCAGGCATCATATTTATGTTTTTTATTAATAGCTTCTACAACAGTTTATTGATTTAAACTATTTTATAGCAATACAAACAAGAAATAAAAACAACAGTAGGGAAGGTACCAGCAAAGAAAGTCTGTTTTCTTGGATGGGTTAGTGCTATACAAAGTCAGATTGATATATTCATAAACAAGGACTCAGCTATTCAGCTGCAAATAAAACATTTTAATTGTGTTGTGTGTTTTAAGTGCAATATACAATGTGACACTAGATGGCAACGGTGAGCCTTATGGAAAATTCAATGTATTTTTCAAAATGCTTTTAAAAATAATAATTTCAGAACGGTTTTTATATGTGTGTAGATTCCACCCAAGGGCAATATGTGGGGGGGGGGGAGGGAGAGAAGAGGTCAAATGGAAAAAGGATAGACTCCAGCAGAACCCATTTGGCATATAGATCATAAAGGTAAAGGGACCCCTGACCATTAGGTCCAGTCGTGGCCGACTCTGGGGTTGCGGCGCTCATCTCGCTTTATTGGCCGAGGGAGCCAGTGTACAGCCTCCGGGTCATGTGGCCAGCGGGACTAAGCCGCTTCTGGCAAACCAGAGCAGTGCACAGAAATGCCGTTTACCTTCCCGCCAGAAGGTAAACTTGCACTTTGATGTGCTTTCGAACTGCTAGGTTGGCAGGAGCTGGGACCGAGCAACGGGAGCTCACCCCGTCGTGGGGATTCGAACCGCCGACCTTCTGATCGGCAAGTCCTAGGCTCTGTGGTTCAACCCACAACGCCACCCACGTCCCATATAGATCATATGGAACTCTAAATAGGAGTCCCAGGTCTCAGGGTGTTTTATGTTCTTTGTGCTTCCAGCTAAAGGTGGACTTTTCTTTTGCTGCAAAAGAAAAAAGGTTTCCCAAATATAATGCAATCAGGGGGGCTGTCCGATCCTTTCAGTATTTGATTGTAGCTGCTTAGCTAATAGGATTTGCAGGGACCAATCTTATTGCCCTCCATCAAGGCAGAGGACACCAGGAAGTAATGGTGTACAGCACGAACATTTGAATTAATACAGGACAAGGCTAGATCATAAGTTTTGAGTGCTGTCCTGGCTTCACTACAATGCCAGCGCAAATCTGTAGATGAAATATGTTTGTGACAGAGGAAAGGGAGGGAGGTACATGCCAGAAAAAAACCAAGCTTTTGTTGGAATAAATGTAACCTAGCTGCAATAACAACAAAGGTCCGTATAGTTAAAGCTTTGGTTTTCCCAGGAGTGATGTATGGAAGTGAGAGCTGGACCATAAAGAAGGCTGATCACCAAAGAATTGATGCTTTTGATTTATGGTGCTGGAGGAGACTCTTGAGAGTCCCATGGACTGCAAGAAGATCAAGCCTATCCATTCTTAAGGAAATCAGCCCTGAATGCTCACTGGAAGCACAGATCCTGAAGCTGAGGCTCCAATACTTTGGCTACCTCATGAGAAGAGAAGACTCCCTGGGAAAGACCCTGATGTTGGGGAAGATGGAGGGCACAAGGAGAAGGGGACGAGAGAGGACGAGATGGTTGGACAGTGTTCTCGAAGCTACCAGCATGAGTTTGACCAAACTGCGGGAGGCAGTGGAAGACAGGAGTGCCTGGCGTGCTCTGGTCCATGGGGTCATGGCGTGCTCTGGTCCATGGGGACACGACTAAACGACTAAACAACAACAACAAGCTGCAAGAAAGAAAAGCTGCCGGCTCAGATGTATGTGGCTATTCAGCTCCCTTTTCTAATCTGCCATCAGGCCACCTTGCGCTGAATTTGATGGCTGAATCAAGGAATGGAAAGACTTCAGACTTGTTTACTTCCTGCAGCGTTAACAGTTTGCAATTCAGCCATCACGCTTCACCCAGGTCCTCAGGCATGGAAAAAGAGACCCAAAGAAGAATTAATCGCACACCATATCTTAACTCACATCTTTTTTTAAAAAAAAAGCAACAACAGTATTTTCCCCACTCAAATACTTTAATGGCCTCCTTCAATTAATCACCATTCTCACTAATCATGTAATGATAACTAGTGATAGTTTAAGGATTAAGGACTCAAAAGCAGGCAACCTATTATGTACATCATTAAGAGGAAAACACCACACGAAAAGTCAAGGCAGCAACGGATGGTCAGTGATTAAACATAGATCATGAATTGAAATTCACTGCAAACATTTGTGTTGTGCTTCCAGGTTATATTTTACAGCGCTAGTGATTGATTTAAGAGTCCAAGAGAAATACAAACTTTGGAAACACGTGTAA
Organism: Podarcis liolepis; assembly: GCF_965112155.1. Taxonomy (NCBI): domain Eukaryota; kingdom Metazoa; phylum Chordata; class Lepidosauria; order Squamata; family Lacertidae; genus Podarcis; species Podarcis liolepis. Next base: position 12,153,510 of record NC_139571.1, on the reverse strand, counting down.
AATCTCTGCTCTTGCATACAATGTATTTCCACATTGCTACAGGTTGTATGCAATTTATTTAATGCATCCTGATGATGATGATGATGATGATGATGATAATAATAATAATAATAATAATAATAATAATAATAATAATAATATATTTATACCCTGCCCATCCGGCTGGGTTTCCCAAGCCTCTCTGGGGAATTTGAGAATTGTAGCATTAGAAAACAGTACAGCCACCAAAGGAACATAATTTGAAGTAGTCTTGGCAATACTTGATGATGATCTGGTTCAGGAGCCTTGGCTTGATGGTTGATCTGCTTGTTGTCCTTTCTCGGCATCCACCGACTGTTTCTCCTCCGGCTGTGACTCTGGGGCTGGTTCTCCACTTCTAGCCACTCTGAATCTACTCATGTGCACAGCCTCCTCGTAAATGGGGGGTGTCTCCATCCCAGCAGGGTAATGTATGGCTGGGAGAACGCTGTGGGAATGAGCTACTGCAAGCATTCTTCTAGCAGCTGGACCAAACACCGAATGGAAGGCTGAAAACGAGGAGAACACACAACTCTTCAGGTTACTTCCAGGACCTTAAATATCAGGAATGAGCGAGGATAAGAATGACCCTAATGCTGTGATTGATCGATGGTCAAGGGGGTTTCCGCCAAAGGAATGCACACTGCAGAATGCACACAGAGTGCACACAGAATTTATTGTCCAAGATAACACAGAAGAGATGTAGTGGGAGGGGGCGGGGGCCGGGCCATGGCCCTGGGCGCTCATTTTTGAGGGGTTGCAATCAGGTGCCCCCACAACGGGCAAGGAGTCTTGGCAGCTGAGGGTTGTTTTTTATTTTTATTGACAATTTCAACATAACAAATTATCAAAACACATCATCTTCATTATTTCCCCCCATTCCCCCCCACCTCCCCAACCACTGTACTCCAAACCTTTTACCTCTTCCATTATGTCCAGAATCAACCTTCAATAACAAGTGATATTCCAATTCTACTAACGATTTTAACTGTTTACAATGGTCTTTAACATAAGTTGTAAATTCTCCCCATTCCTTATTAAAATTTCGGTCTTCCTGATTTCTGACCTTTCCGGTCATTTTAGCCATCGGGTTAAGAACTTAATTTGTTGTGGAGGTCTGGTCTTAATCTGAAACTGTTCTCAACCTGAGGTACCACTTTAGCCAATGGGGCCTCCCACCACCGCTGCACGATTTCTGTTCTCATCCTGAAGCAAAGTTCTTAACCTGAGGTACTATTTCTGGGGTAGAGGAGTCTGTAACCTGAAGCGTCTGTAACCCAAGCTACCACTATAGTCCGTTAACTTCATCTGCCATTCTTCTCTAGTAGGAACCTTTCTATAGATTTTATGCAGCTATCATGGGACTAGTATGGTTGCTCAACTCACAAGTGATGGTGCTTTGAAGAGTGCTGTCGTGATCAAATGCGATGACTGTGACTTCATAGGGCCGGGAGTTGTCGTCTTCCCCGGCTGGGTGGCAGTGAAGGCAGCAGTACCTCACACAGACAGAGACGAGGCCGCAGAGGAGGAGCAGCCCAACCATCACAACCACAAGCCCAGAAGTGGGGGGAAAGAAGGGGAGAGTCAGAACCACTGCTGTTTATTGCTCATACTAAGTAGGAACATGGGCATGGCCTATGGTTACCAGACGTCCCTGTTTCCCGGGGACAGTCCCCGGATTGACAAATCTGTCCCTGGACAAAATCCGTCCCCGGAATGTCCCCAGATTTCATTTAATGTCCCCGGATTTATATTTTAAGTGTTGTAGATGTATTCGTAGGGGATGAATGTTGCATGATTGGTTCAACGGCAAAAGGCACATCATATGGGGACTTCCAGCGACACAAAATGGCGGGCGCCACGGCAGAGAGCAGCTCCTGAAGCCAGCCAGAGACAACTGCACTACCAGGCTGGCTGTGGGCTGCTGAGACTGCCACTGCCGCCACCACTGCTGAGGGGGAACCGGGGACGCCCAGCGCGTCAACTGGGGGAACTGCTCACACACACACGCAACCCAAATCCAGCCAGGTGCAAGAGAGCACACGGCCAAGTGCCCAGCAGTGCTCTGGGGCCAGGGAAACCCTGGAGCTGACGCAGGGAGAAGGAGGAAAGGAGAAGGCAGAGAGAGAAAAGGGATGGAGAAAAAAGAGGGGAGCCCCGACCTTGCCACACCGCTGCCGCCACTCAGGAGAAGAGGTAGGAGAGCACCAGGAGGGCAAGGACATATGGCTGAGCCCAGGCCCGACCCATGCCTACTCCACGGTGGCTAGCGCTCCAAGACAGCAGGCCGGGGCCCAGAGGAAGACCACATGACAGAGGAGACCACAGAAGAGAAGATATTACTTCTTAATTTTTTAAAATAACTTTTTAAAAATATCTTTTTCCCCTCTTTTTTTTTTTTTAGAAAAAGTGTCCCCAGATTCTTTGAAAAAAATCTGGTAACCTTAGCATAGCCAGGCTTTATGTTGGGGGGTCAGGCTTCATTTGGGGGGGGGGGCAGAACCTCAGTTAGTTAAGTATTTTCATTGATTTACTTGATTTAGGGGGGAAGCTGCTCCCTGTCCCCCCACCCCGGTTAAGCCCATGTGTAGGAACCCAAACATCATGAATCAAGTGATGAGCAGATCTCCCAGCACGCCATCCTTTTGTTCCAAAATAAGTCTGTTTGCCCCTTCTCGGGCTGGCAGCTTTGTCGGCGGCCCCCCGGGCCTCCTCTGTGAATCGTCCTATCGTCCTCCTGCCACCAAATTGGCCAATGGCGGAAAGAATTAGAGGGCGTTCTCCTGGGCGCGGGAACAACTAGACAATAGCGAGGCTTGGCCCCATGCCCAGAGCAAGGACAAATTCCTGGCCTGCTGGGCATTTTGGCGTCTCTCTCGCTGTGATGGTGCACACTCACCATTTGAATGGCAATGCCCATCAACTTTTGAGGGGCTCGGCCCCCTCAAATACTTTGGAGTACATAGGAGTTGGTTCCTATGTCTGCCATTTGTTCCAGAAGCAGAGTAATTCAATTTGTTCCTTCAGTTTACAGTTGTACCTTGGAAGTCAAACGGAATCCGTTCCGGAAGTCCATTCAATTTCCAAAACATTTGGAAACCAAAGCACAGCTTCTGATTGGCTGCAGGAAGCCCCTGCAGCCAATCAGAAGCTGCAGAAGCCCCATCAAATGATCGGCTTCCTAAAGAACGTTTGAAAACTGGAACACTCACTTCTGGGTTTTGATCATTTGGGAGCCGATTTGTTTGGAAGCCAGGGCGTTTGAGATCCAAGGTACGGCTGTATTTGCCTTCCCTGCCCCACTCCCCCTGCCCCACATCTAGAATGACAAAACACTACCCAAAGGCACTCTTGAACTTTGTTTCTGTGTGGTGCAGATCTGGTAAGTGAGAAGAAAAAATATATGAACTACTGTTGGAACCTACTGTAAACCACATGTGCACGTTGGTCTTGCGAAATTTAGAAGCAGGACATCAAAAAATGAAGAATTTCTAATTTACCAATACAATGGTATTTTGGTAGTCAAATGCCTCAGTTGTTGAACAACTCAACTCCTGATTGTCACAAACCCAGAAGTGAGTGTTCCGGTTTGTGAACGTTTTTTGGAAGCCAAACATCTGATGATGCTTCTGCAGCTTCCGACTGGCTGCAGGAAGCTCCTGCAGCCAATCAGAATCTGCACCTTGGTTTTTGAACCATTTTGGGGGTCAAACGGACTCCTGGAACGGATTAAATTCAAGAACCAAGGTATGACTGTATCATTTTGGAAGGACACTGGATGCAAGGGGACACGTCCTCCTCATCTAGTCCCTGAATCCAGGGGGATATAATATTAGGGCTGCTGGCTGAGGTAGTAGACCTGAATGTGCACCATAGCATTTTAATCTGCAGGCTTAACAGGAATCACACGTCCTCTGCGTTAACAATCCATCTATGTAGAAAACTAGTACAATGATAATATTATGGCTAGTCATCTCTCTGTAATGGTAGTTTTCTATGCTGGGGTATGTTAATATTTTAAACAGAGGTGTTCTAGCCCTATTCAAAGTGGATCTTTTTGAAATTAATGGTCATTTAGGCCCATTAATTTCAGTGGCTCTACTCTGAGCAGAAATCAGTTGGATACAAGCCCCAACCTGCAGATTGATGTGGCCCAGCCCTAGCACAGGTTTGGGTCTTCAGTGAAAATTAGCCTTCAATGGAAACAGCACTCAGCACTGCACAGAAACCCCAGGCTGTCACAATGCACATCCCAGGACAGCGTGCAGCTGGTGGCATCATTCATCAACACAAACATCACACAACTGGCACAGTTACAACATGTTTTTCCCCAAAAAAGAAACTTACCAGATGTACCAGAGATGGACCCAGTTTTGGTTTGAGCAGCTTTGGGGAGAACTGGCGATTCAAGAAAATGTTAATATCATAGAAATAAAAGCCAGGTTTGCACATCCATGAACGCCCCTATTTCCCTTTGCTTGGTTACTTGAGATTTGTTAAGTAGCATATGTGCATTTAAAGTGACCAGAGGAGACAAGACTGTTTGATCAACGCTTAACATTCATCTGTTTCATGGTACTACCGGTAATTGAGGCAGTAATTGATGCAAAAGGGGCCCAAACCAAGTACTGAGTGCATATGCATGCTTCTACTTCTCAGAGGTCCAATATTGCTCTATTTGCAGTCCTTGCTTTGCTGATTTGATTGAATATTCTAATTTACTGAGATTGCTAATTTGGGGTTTTCATCAGCTGTACGCCATGATCATCACAATTATAACAAATAAAGGCTTGACATATCTCGCTTTGCATGTCATGAGTCTATCTCATATATTAGTTTCACCTTTTAAGTTGAATTACTGAAATAAATGAACTTTTCCACATTATTCTAATTTTCTGAGTTTCACCTGTATTTAGCTGAAGACCACCTTGGGAGAAAGGCAGGATACAAATATATTAGATTAAATCAATAAATGATTTGGTTTTGTAATCTGCACAGTTACTTCAAACATCTTAAGCCTCAGCCATCTCTAATACTTCTTTTCTTTGAACATCCCAAGTGCAGAGAAACACAGTAAATTTACTGGGTGATAACAGAGGGCTGACAATGAGATGCTTGTTTGAAAGAAGGCGGGCAATATAAGCTTTTAAAGTGAGACTGTTCCTTTCAAGACTACGTTCGGCTGGTTCCAAGTAGCTCAGAACTCCTCTTCTGCACACACAATTTCCACAGCGCTCACCTACATTATTTAAGGATCTCTCTAAACCTGGCCCTAAGAGGCAAAGAAGTCTAATGGCCTTCAAAAGTTGTGACTCTGTGCATCAAGCATGGATTCACGTTTGAAGCATGTGGTCCAGGACTCACCTTAAGACTGATTCCCAGACATTACAAATCCACAATGACAAAACGCTTAGTGGAAGAGTGAGTCAAATTTTCCAAAAATTGGGCAACATCTGAACACATTTCCATGAAAAATTGTTAAACTAGGCTATGGTAACTGGCCCTTTAGGAGAAATTGACACAAGCACAAGAACACAGGGAAACCCACACCAACAAGTTCAAAGTGACCCAGTACAATATCCCTTTCCCTGCCTTGTTCATAGCTGTCAACGTTTCCCTTTTTTAAAAGGGAAATTCCATTATTCCGAATAGGATTCCTCGCAAGAAAAGGGAAAAGTTGACAGCTATGGCCTTGTTACTGAAGGGGATTCTGATAGGTGGCCCCCAAGTCCCCCTCTTATTTTAGATGTTCAAAGTTGGATGCCAAGTTCCCCAAAATTTCTTGGGCATCTGTAACTTCTTTAAAATGGCTGTTGCAGCCCCCGGCACAATGAAACCAGTTAGGAAATGATGGAGTTTGTATCATTACTAAATACACTTTCTCGAGGACCCAAGCTTTCCTTACAGGGGTCAGCAAACTTTTCCAGCAGGGGGCCGGTCCACTGTCTCTCAGACCTTGTGGGGGACCGGACGATATTGGGGGGGGGGGTGATAAACAAATTCCTATGCCCCACAAATAACCCAGAGCTGCATTTTAAATAAAAGGAAACATTCTACTCATGTAAAAACACTCTGATTCCTGGACCGTCCGCGGGCTGGATTGAGAAGGCGATTGGGCTGGATCTGGCCCCCGGACCTTAGTTTGCCTACCCATGATTGAGACCATTGCCAAAGAGTGTGTGTCTCCCCCTCAATCTTCCACCTGAAAACTGAGGCAAAATTTTACTTAATTTCACTCAAAATTTCAATCTACTGCAAGAAGCAGTTAATTCCATGAACATACTCACTGGTCAGTGCCTGAACAGCTCTCCTGCAGTGTCACCTGAGGAATCTTCAAGAGATGAAAGAGTCAAAGTGGCTTTATTCTTTCCTCTACATCCATTCCATTTTTAAATCATAGAATCAGAAGGGACTCTAAGGGTCATCTAATCCAACCTGAATATGCAGTCGGGCCATACAGGGATCAAACCTGCAACCTTGGTGTTATCAGCACCACATTCTAACCAACTGAGCTATCTTTGCCCTCTTCCTCAAGGGATAAAATATTAATTTTTGTTCTACACCCCAGCCAGATATTTCATTCTTCTATCTCTCTCCACTGCATAACTTAGAGATGCTTTCTACATTTTACAATACAGAATCCTATCTGAATTCTAATTCCCTGCTGGCTTTCCTTTCTGGCCAAACCAAAATCCAAGGTGCCTTACCTGAGACAGACATGTCAGAGCAGAGATGGTCACAACTCGGCTCGTCTTCCCCATCAGTGAATCTTCTGTTGCTCAGTCTTCTGTCCTCCAAAGCAGGGACCTCCTTGCAACCTCACGTTCATCATGCGCCATCTTCAAGCCGGCATAAGAGACATTGAAATTGCCTGGGGGCGCCACATCTCACAGCTTTTATTCTTTATACTTTTGCCCCCATCACATAGCCTTTCTTAGAAATTCTCACTTCCTCTCTTTTAGCTCTGATCGATCTTCTGTATGGACACACACAGAAATATAGGCAAATTGTACATTCATAATCTCAGTAGCATATACCTCAGAAAGTCAAAGAAAGCTGAGGAGAGTCTTGTCCTGGTGCCCTGTGAAAAGTGCTCCTGTATCACTCTGTATAGGGACGCGGGTGGCACTGTGGGTTAAACCACAGTGCCTAGGTAGGACTTGCCGATCAGAAGGTCGGCGGTTCTAATCCCCGCAATGGGGTGAGCTCCCGTTGCTTGGTCCCAGCTCCTACCAACCTAGCAGTTTGAAAGCACGTTAAAGTGCTAGTAGATAAATAGGTACTGCTCCGGCGGGAAGGTAAACGGCATTTCCGTGCGCTGCTTTGGTTCGCCAGAAGTGGCTTAGTCATGCTGGCCACATGACCCGGAAGCTGTATGCCGGCTCCCTCGGCCAATAAAGTGAGGTGAGCGCCGCAACCCCAGAGTCGGCCACAACTGGACCTAATGGTCAGGGGTCCCTTTACCTTTATCACTCTGTAGTGCTACCTGTCCCCTTGCCTTCACCACCCCAACCCCCAGAACCTAGTTCAGGATGAAGCAACTGACCTTCTGCTTTACCTAGGTTGAGAGGTCTGTTCCTCTGCCTCCTGCATCTATGTCCTTATCGCTTTGCAATGAACAAGAGGGGATACTTGAAAAACGACGGAAAAAGCATTTCCCAGTATTCCACCCATGCGTTCCACTAATCCCCCATGGCCTCCCTTGCTCCAAAGTTTCAATAAAGCACCAAAGGTATAAACATTAATCTGTAGCAAATGATTGCCACTTCCCTGTTTAGACCCACATGCTTTCCACGCTTTTTACTTTAGTGCCGTTTGGCTTTCTTCTCTCAATTCTCCCTCAAGCGGTTACATTAAACAGTCTCTTAACGGCCTGTTTCCCCCTTGTATTATAACCACTATTACATTCCTGCATGTTCCGCATATAAATACATGAGCTGAGCATGCAGATTTGAATATAGCAGTAGGGGAGAAATGGTAAACATTTCCGAAGAATCCATAATTCAAATTTCAGTCGGTCATAACACAATTGGTTTTTGCGCTTAATAATCCTTCTGCTCTGGGGCTGTATTGCATCTGAAAAAGTCTGGCAGGTATTTTACCCTCTGCTACAACCGTGACAACAATTAAGCTAGTGAATCATTACTCTGGCATAATTTTCTGAGGCAGTGAGCAGAACCGATGGATTTAAAAATAAATAAATAGAAGTCACGCAACTAGAATTTAAACAGGCATGTCAGGTGTATATGCTCCAAGGAGAACAGCATGCATATAAAAGTGCAGAAATACAGACAGCAGCATGTTGACACGGATGCTGGATCCAGAAACTGACTCTGTTGGTGCTGGTTCAGGACCACCTGAACCCCAAACAGAACTGAATATTTTCCCCTAAATATTTTCCCCTTCAAGGTCAAGGTCCTGAGTGGAATACTGAGAAATACTTTTCCATTCATTTTTCAAGCACCACCACTTCTTCGCTGCAAAGCCATAAGCACATAAATGCAGAAGGGGATCTTTGCAAAAACCCCATCTGGAAGGCCCCTATATCTAATTATCTAATGGGCAAATAAAAAATTATAAGCTTCCCCCCCATATGTTGCTCTGCAGGTTTAAATTATATAAATATTAATGCTAAGATAAATTTATGCTGTAAAAATGGCAAAGCTCCGTTTTGCGTATGCTGTATATGTGTCAGCCAACAATTTTCAAAAAGCAATTGTCAGAACAGGCAAACTAATTCTGCACAGTGGTACCTCGGGTTAAGAACTTAATTCGTTCTCGAGGTCCGTTCTTAACCTGGAATTGTTCTTAACCTGAGGTACCACTTTAGTTAATGGGGCCTCCCACTGCCGCTGCACCGCAGCCACGAGATTTCTGTTCTCATCCTGAAGCAAAGTTCTTAACCCGAGGTACTATTTCTGGGTTAGTGGAGTCTGTAACCTGAAGCGTCTGTAACCTAAAGCGAATGTAACCTGAGGTACCACTGTATTTGTTTGCTCCGAAGGTCTCCTCACTGAATTCAACCTAATGAGATGGGAGAATTAAGGAAAAGGAACGTATGCCATACTAATTGTTCTTTGAGAAAGCTAAAGAGCAGAAATTAGGTCCATTCCACATCAATTCAAATTTCTGAAAAATAACAGACATATTTTCACATGATTCCCTGTTTAAAAATAGTCTTTACTGGGGAGAAGCAAGAGCAGAAGAAGCCACCTCCACAAAGATAAGCAGAAATGTTGAGTTTTTCCAGCATACCCAACTGCCCCCAGCCCAAATATACAGTACATGATGAAGATGATGATGATGATGATTTTATTATTTGTACCCTGCCTATCTGGCTGGGTTGCCCCAGCCACTCTGGGCGGCTTCCAGCATACAATAAAACATTAAAACATTATATAAAACATAATAAAACATTAAACATTAAAAAAACTTCCTGAAACAGGACTGCCTTCAGATGTATTCTAAACGTTGCATAGTGACTTATCTCACTGACATCAAGAAAATTTTTCAACACAAAGAACAATCTTGATGCCTTGGTTAAGTTTCAGCACTTAATGACTCTGCATGAATGTTTAATCATGAAATTGGGGTTAAGATTTGGGAAGAAACAAGAGTAATATTTTGAAACATGTCTTTTGTTCTAGCGCTTCCTTTATGAGACAATCCCCTTTCAAACCAATATATTTCCCAGCATTTTAAAAGGTAAAGGTAAAGGCAAAGGCACCCCTGACCATTAGGTCCAGTCGCGGACAACTCTGGGGTTGCGGCGCTCATCTTGCTTTATTGGCCGAGGGAGCCGGCGTACAGCTTCTGGGTCATGTGGCCAGCATGACTAAGCCGCTTCTGGTGAACCAGAGCAGCGCACGGAAACACCGTTTACCTTCCTGCGGGAGTGGTACCTATTAATCTACTTGCACTTTGACATGTTTTCAAACTGCTAGGTTGGCAGGAGCTGGGACTGAGCAAGGAGAGCTCACGCCGTTGCTCAGATTCACTCAAAAGGACCACAGTGCCACCCGCGCCTTTCCAGCATTTTACTAAACAGATAATCAAAGTTATAACTACTAAATCAAGCCCACCATTTTCCAAACGAATATTCCATATCTAGATGAGTGGAAAGATAATGCTGCAGTACTATCAGAGATCTGCTTTCTCCAGAATGTTATACAAAATTTGTTGTATTTGATGATTCCTCTTCAAGGTGAAAACTTGTATTTCCTTCTAGATTCTCAGATTTCTTGGGTGCAGCAGGGGCTTTTCCAGCATTTTACTAAACAGAAAATCAAAGTTGTAACTACTAAATCAAGCCCACCATTTTCCAAATGAATATTCTATATCCAGATGAGTAAAAAGATAAGGAACAGCTGCAGAACTATCAGAGATATTCTTTGTCCAGAGAGTTATACAAAATTTGTTGTGTTTCATGATTCCAAGGTGACAACTATTTCCCTCTGGATTTTCATATTCTTTGGGTGCAGGAGCTTTTGCCAAGCGATTTCTTTAGCGCTATTTGGACATCTTTGTTTCTCAGGCTGTACACCAAGGGGTTCAACAAGGGAGTCACCATTGTGTAAGAGACAGAAATAAAAGTGTCCTCATCTAGTGTGTACCTGGATTTGGGCCTTAAATAGATAATGGAAGCACAACCAAAGTGCACTACGACCACGATAAGATGGGAGGCACAAGTAGAAAAGGCTTTCCGCTTCCCAGCCGTTGTGGGGATTTTCAAGACAGTGTTAACAATTAAAAAGTATGAGAGAAGGATGAACAGGAATGAGCAAAATACAACCAAAACACAAATAATGAAAATGACAATTTCTCCTATGTAGTTTCGGCCACAGGCTAATTCAAGCAAAGGTGCTAAATCGCAAAAGAAGTGCTTAAGTTTATTTGGTCCACAGAAAGGCAAAGTAAATATGATTATAGTCTCTGAGGTGGAAAAAAGAAATCCAGTTGTTGCTGAACAAGCCACCAGCTTGGTACAGAGTCTTTGATTCATCAGAATCTGATAATGTAAAGGTTTGCATATGGAGACATATCGGTCATACCCCATCACTGCTAGAAGCATACAATTTGTGCACCCAAAGCCCAGGAAAATGCACATTTGAGTAGCACAGCCAATGAAGGAAATGGTCTTCTTTTCTCTTAGAAGATTTGCAAGCATATTGGGGATAATGACCAGTGAGTAGCAGATTTCTGAGAAGGAGAGGATGGAGAGGAAGAAGTACATGGGGATGTGGAGGCTGCGGTCAAGCCGTATCGCAGTGATGATGATTATATTTGCCATCAAAGTAACCAGGTAAATTAGAGAGAACACCAGAAACAACGGAATCTGCAGGTCTGGGAAATTGGAAAATCCAGCAAGGATAAATTCTGTCACCACTGTTTGATTTTCTCTTCCCATTGATGCAGCATCTGAAAATAAACTTTAAAAGCATTACAGATTGCAACAGTGCTCGTCAGCTGAGGTTTTATACAAAAATACTGGGTGGAAATGCTTGTTCATAAAATTATTTTTTATTTTTGTTATTTAGTAAATTTACGTACTGCCCTTCAAGTGAATATCACAAGCCAGTTTACAACATAAAAACACAAAATGCCTAACGTGACTGTAAAAATGCAATAACAATAATAACTCACAAGGAAGCAGGTTGGATGTTGAGCTCTTCCAAGTGACAGCAATTTGCCACAGTATCCTTTTTATGATGTTTTTATTTAGCATGGAATGATGTAAACACTTAGAAATCCCACCTGATATTATCTCCACGGTGTTTCAAAACGTAAAATAATCAACCATCTTATTATCAGTGGGAGTTGTTAAAATCTACAAGTAATGTAAAAATACATGTAATTTTATTGGGTGTATTTTCCCCCCTAAAACTGTTGACTTAATCTATATCGATACATTTTAGTATGTCTACTTGATTTCCAATTTTTATTTTATCATGATGAATATTACAGTTTGTTCCGGTCTTTCTGATTAAGTGGTTTGCGAATATTGTTTAATAAATAAAACAGCTGGGTTAGCTGCAGTTTCCTGCTTGGCAGGGGGTTGGACTCGATGGCCCTTGTGGTCTCTTCCAACTCTATGATTCTATGAAAGTGACCTCCTCCGGATACAAGTGTGGGCAGTGTGTATGGAGGTACATGTCATGTGACAAAGACACATGAGAGCAGAAGCAGCAAAGCAGGCTGGGAAGTGCTGGGACTGCACAGTCATTTGGGCCTACTAAAGTTATTCAGGCCTAACTGCCAACTGTTGAGTCACCCTGACATGTGACTTAGTAGCCACTTTATCTTTTGTGCTCTCTGTAAGATGTGAGAGTCTGTCTGCTTCAGCTATGAACAGTGTTGAATAGTGGGTAGACATAGCAGACGACGCAGCGATTTCTCCAAAGCAGCTCTTTATTTGTAAGCTGGAACAGAACTGAACTGAAGGGTTCAGCCAGCCTGCTTATATAGAGCTCCACTAGAACGCAACAGTAACCATTTTCTGTAACTATCCAATCACTGAACATCACTTTCAATCCCTTATTTGCATATGTGGACCTGAACTATCTACAGTATCCCCCTGCTGGCCCAGGGTGGGAAATTCAGTACATAACAAATATTATGTGTTTTATTATAATTATCTCATATTTATCCGCATTTGATAACTTTTTTTCAGCGGGGGTGGAGCAATAATGGGAAGTTGAGGGACCTGCACAGTTCCTTGGGGCTGTCGTTTTCATTTCACGTGAAGGATCTCAGAGGCTCCTCTGAAATTTAATTGATTGATTTCCCCCTCATCTGAAAATCTCAGGGCATAAAAATACAAGATAGAAACGCAAAATACAGAACAAAAACATAAACAAACAAAAAACACCCCCCTCTCCCACAAACACATTTAAAAGAATATAAGATGTTATTTCAGCCCAAGGCCTCAGTTGACAAGGAACGTTTTTGCTTAGTACCTATAGGTAGTATAATGAAGGCCCCAGGCGAGCCTCACTTGGGAGAATAACGCCCCTTTTATAAAAATTCCTCCTCGTTCTTGGTGCCCGCTTGTGGACCCAGAAACATGTCACCTCTTCCTTCAGCCCTTTTATTGGAAATGCAGGCAGGGCACTGCAAGAAAGAGGTAGAGAGGGTAATGTCTTCTGCTCTGAATCTCTCTGTGTATGTGTGTTGGGGGGCAGGCAGGGGGCAGAGAGAGTTAAAGGCCAAAGGCCTGGTTATAGAAGAAACCTTATTGCCTGGTGCCTAAAAATATATGATGCAACTATACAACTGTGAAGCCTATTCTATTTGTGGTAAATTTGTCTGTGAAAGAGTTCTGCATCTTGCCAGGGAGATTGAGAATCTTAAGTTCCTCTTATGCTTTTATCCATTTTTTGTTTTAGATCACTTTTTCAGATTCGTTGCTTTTTTTAACATTTCAGTTTAATATTAGTTAAATAAGGGGCTATATTTCCTTTTCAAGGGGGATTCAGCATCATAAGTTGGTTTGCGGTGTCGTTTATCTGGGTCTGAGGTAACTTCTGTTTCTGCTTGTCTTACTTTTGTATTGTTAAACTTTGGCTGTATCCATGCTACACATTTAAAGTTCTGTGATACCATTTTGAATGGTGGGGTTGGAGCTCCCTCAGGGTGAAATCCCCAGCTCTCATTCCCCACCCCAGGGTCTGGGGGGCATCCTTCAAAGCCACCATAGCCTCATACTCCTTCCAGTCTTGAAGGCAGCCTAGCTTACCTCAGAGGGTTATTGCCAGGATAATTTGGACAGGGATAGCACATCATGTATACCACTTTGACTTCCTTGGAGGAAAGGTGGGGTGTTCAAGTGAAAATAAAGCACCAAGGAAGACCCCCTGAGAGTACAAATGTGTTTTTGAAAGCTGCCTAGAGGTGGTGAGTTAGCCAGGTGGAGAGAGAAGGTGTAGCCCACATCCTAAAATGAAAAGGCAAGAACTTTCAAACCACTGGAACAGATAATACACAATGACTAAATGAGGAAAAGCCGGCCAGCCAACACCTTGGGGAGACAGGCGAGTTTTTATGAGGTGTTGGAAACTGGATCACAGTCAGGGCCCTTTTTTTTTTCTTCAATTCCCATAGGGATGCAAGGCAGGGGGTGTTTGGGGGAAACTATAAAGGAAGCCCAGATCCAGATGCCCTGGCCCTCCTGGTGAGGGGTAAATTAAGGGGCAGGGCAGGTGCTTGGAAGTTGGATGAAGATACCAAGTGTTGACATGGGCCTGAGATGGAGACAGAGAGAAAGCCCACAGTCCATTGGGCAAGGCCTTGGCCAAGATCTGACTTCACAATGGACTGCAGAATGTTTTGTTTCCCAGGAAACCAGGTGTGTTGTTTGAAAGAATCCTGAGATCAGTTAAAAGCTCATTCAACTGTCTCCTTCAGATCAGTTGACACTGCAGATGTCTGTCTGCTTCAGAGAACTGTCTTTTTTGGATCAGTTGACATCGGAAACATCTGTCTCCTTCGGACAACTATCTTTGGCTCAATTGAAAGCCCAGAGAATGGTCTTCTGCCTCCCCTACTGCCACAGAAGGTAAGGTAAGTGGGGAAGAGGGGAGACATTCTGAAGCCTTGTTCTCCCCCCCACCCCATCGGCAGTTTTTAAAGATGCTCCTTGGTTATTTGACCTTCATAAATCCCATGCTCCCAGGGAGTGTTCTGGTTAATTTTCTGAGGTTTTTGGGTTTGTCTCCATCCAAATGGCAGGAGAATTACCACCTCCCCATTCCCCCCACAATTCTACCACCCACAAATAGGAATTTCTAGGAGCTCATTTTTCACTCAGCCCTAAAATACACACTCCACCTCTGCAGGGCTCACACTTGCACCCTTAAATACTCCTTCCCTCAGGTGCATTTCCAGCATCTTGAATTGGTTTCTCAACTCCCAACTCCTATCAGCCCTAGACAGCAGATCCAGGGTGTCAGATGTCATGGCGTACCGGGGGGCAGTTGGGATCTAGACACATAAAACAGGGTGATTTAGCTCTGGAAGGGAAGGGTCATATCTCTTCGGTGGAGGACATGCTCTGCATGCAGAAGCAGGGGTGATGGAAGAAGAACCAGCACCAAATGCGGGGGTGGGGCAAACCATCTGGCAGCGTGGTGCCTAAAAACATATTGTGATAGCGCCAGTGCAACTGTACAATTGTGAAGCCTTTTCTATTTGTGGTGATTGCCAGAGAATAATTTGTCTGTGAAAGAAAGAGTTCTGCTTCTTGCCAAGGAGATTGAGAATCTTAAATTCCCTTTATGCTTTAGACCACTTTTTCCAGATGAATTTGCATTTCATTTCCTTTTATAACGTTTCAGTTCAATATTTGTTAAACGAGGGGCAATGTTTTCTTTTCCAGCTGCCCTGGCCCTCCAGGTGAGGGGTAAATTAAGGGGCAGGGCAGGTGCTTGGAAGCTGGATGAAGATACCAAGTGTTGACATGGGCCTGAGATGGAGAGAGAGAGAGACAGAGAGAGCCCACAGTCCATTGGGTGAGGCCTTGGCCAAGATCTGACTTCACAATGGGCTGCAGAATGTTTTGCTTCCCAGGAAACCAGGTGAGTTGTTTGAAAGGATCTTAAAAGCTCATTCAACTGTCTTCTTCAGTTGACACCAGAGATGTCTTGCTGCTTTAGAGAACTGTCTTTTTTTGGATCAGTTTACATCGGAGACATCTGTCTTCTTCAGAGTCCAGTAAGTAAATTTTTATTTATACCCCGCCCTTCCCGGCCTAGATCGGGCTCAGGGAAGCTAACATCGAATGTCAAATACATTAAAACACAAACAATTGATTAAAATACAGCTTAAAAATTAGAATCAGGATAAAATTAAATGACTGCCCATGAAATTACAACCGTAGGGGTCGATTTAGCATCATAACCCTGGGTAACTAGCTAGCTACTTACTGTCTAGTGTGGAAAGTGGAGCAAAGGACCTTTTTGAGAGAGCAGACCCTGGGATCAGTTCTGCACGCAAAATGAAAAATTGTGTCACTGTGTGCAAAGAGATGTAACCGGCTGCAACCTTTGTCTGTTTAAAAAAATGTGGTGACTTGACACATAGGTAAGAGAGGCTTTCCAACAGAGAAGTGCCAAAATCTCCTCAAAATGTGTGGCTGATGGGCACCATCTGCAAGGAAAATGGAGGAGGAGGAGGCAGCCCTCACCTGGATTTGGAGAGCTTATTCTCATTTATTTGTTTTTATCTCTTTTTCACATCCACCATGTCCACTGCTGGTTGAGCTCATGGAAGCACCCCAGAGGGACTGAAAGATAGATTTTTAAAACCTCATGTATAATAGCACTCCCTTGAGCCCCATTGATTTATAATTATTGATATTAATTGAATTTATGAATTGATTTTTACTAGAGAGTTTCAAAACAACTTGTAAAGATTTAAAAGGCCAAGATGCCATAAAAGCAGACAGTAAAATACACAAAATCCTCAAAGTGTTCATCCACTGGCAATGTGTAACGAGGGAAATACATATCTCCTTCCTCCCCCTGCTAAAAAGCTGAACCCCAAGAGAGGCCCATAATCAATTTAGGAGGCTAGAGATGTTTAGCACAGACTCTTTTATGACACCTCAGCTTGTCCTCTCCTCTGCATAAGAACCAAGTCCCTGGATCTGTGGTCCAAGGCAGACCCCTCCTTGCTGCAGGACAACCTCTTCAATTTCACGGACCTGAGCTTGCAGAAGTGGAAAGACACTATTGGTCATGATGACACTTCCTCATGTCTCCATGGGAGGTCCACCGTCAGGAAGCCATTCACAGGGAATAGGGTCATTCTGTGGCTCATACCTTCAGAAGGATGGGGGAGCACCTGGTGAGTTATTTGCTGGGAAGTGGGTCCTTTGCCCTTGTAAGTGTAGACTGCAACTTTTGAATTCTCAAAAATGGCCATGAGTGAATTTCCCTCCAGCCAAGACCAAAATAGTTTGTAAAGTGGGACCTCTCTAGCATTCTGATGCAGGGCCAGGGGAGCAGAAAGGGAGTGGGGCTTCCTGTCCCTGATGGGTGCTGTAATGTCTTCAAGGAAGAAGAGAAATCCCTAGATGAACAAGGTATGCATGTTTGCATGTTGCACTGGTAACCAGAACCACCAGCTGCATACTGCTGTCCAGGTTGGCAAAGGACCATTGCTCAGTTGTAGAGCATGTGTTTTTGCCTGTGAAATCCCCAATAGGATCTGCAGGCGGGGCTGGGAATGCCCCCTGATAGAATCCCTCTAGAGAACTGCTTCTGCCAGTCAGTGTCAGGAGTGCCTGCAGGAGCCAGGCCCTGTGACCGGTAGGGCTTCGCAGGACTGGGGCTTTCCTAAGTTTGTTCTGAAGAGGCAAGGCACGTCCGCACAGGTGAGGCCTATTGGTAACTCACAGCACCTGGTGGCAAGAGCCGGGAAGGGATATAAGGTCAGCATTTCCCTTTGGCTCTTTGCCACAGCAACACGCTTCCTGCCTTGCTACATTTGGCTTCTTGACTCCTTGCTTCCTGATCCTCAGACCCTTGGCTCCTTGACTCCTGGTTTCCTGACCCTCGGAGCCTTGGCTTCTGGACTCCCGGCTCTCTGACCCTCAGACCCTTGGCTTCCTGACTCCTGGCTTCCGGACTCCCATTCCTGCTCCCACCCCGCCATCTTGCCCCTGGTCCCGACATCCTTTGACCGCCCGTAAACCGGACCGTGACAGTCAGTGTTGACCATACTGAGCTAGATGAGCCAATGTGGTTTGAGTCAGTAGAAGACAGCACCCTGTGTTCTCATTTAAATCAACCCTTTGGGACTGTGAGGACTGGAATCTTATTTTATGTTTAAGCATGGGAGAAACTAGGCTTTATTTCCCCTGGGTCAAAGGCCCAGTTTGGCACCTCCCCATGAACATTTGTGCGCACACATACAAATATGTTGGGAGTCTTAATGGCGCTCCCCTGGAGGCCTCACCCAGGGCAAAAAAACCTGGCTAGCCGCCCTCACCCCTGTAGCTCTGGGTCATAACTCTTTGGTGGAGCACATGCTCTGCATGCAGAAGTTCAATTCCATATGGCAGTGATGGCGAACCTTTTAGAGACCGGGTGCCCAAACTGCAACCCCAAACACACTTATTTATCGCAAAGTGCCAACACGGCAATTTAACCTGAATACTGAGGTTTTAGTTTAGAAGGGAAGGGTGGCGCATATGTGTGGAGAGATAGTGGAGCAATACAGTGGTGCCTCAGTTTTCGAACAGCTTAGTTCTCAAACTACTTGGAACCCGAACACTTCAAACCCGGAAATGAGTGTTCTGGTTTTCAAACCTTTTTTGGAAGCGGAACATGCTCTGTTCTGAGTATAACTTCCACTTTGAGTGCCACACTTCTGTTATGAGAGTGAGGGAAGGCGGGCTGGGCGGCAAGCAAGTAGGCCTCTGCCACCCTCCAGCGCTGGGTCCCTCCGCCACAACAGCAACTACCCCCTCCAACTCCTGCAGCCCCAGTGCTGAGTGTGGGAAGGCTGGGCCGGGGCGGCAAGCGAGCAGGCAAGGGATGTTGGTGCCACACCCCCTCCAGCCTGCTCCTGCTTGCAGGCAAGTGCAAGTGGGATCAGGCTGCTCTGCTAAGGAGCGTTGCTGCTTGCATGGGAACAGGAGCTGGATCGGGGCTGCTCAGCTGGGGAGGTGCAGGCTCCATCACACTTTCCATTGAGGGGTTTGTGGCTGCACTCCCCTCAAGGGAGTCGTTTACCGAGCTCCCACCTCCACATCAGATCCTCTGCAACCTGAAGGCAGCCAGGCTAATAGTAGCTGAGGTTGGAGAAGGTGGATGCAGCCCAAAAGCTGCATCTGAGAGCCCCAGCACCACCTGAAGGCAGCAAAGTGCTCCTAAGCTGAACTGCCCACCCCCTCGCATGGGGTGCAATGGGCTCGCCACCACTGGTATAGCCTTTCTTTGGGCATGGTTCTGAAAGAAATTAAAGTGTGAGGTTTAAATTATATGAATATGAATGCTAAATAAATGCATATTGAGAAATTACAATGCTTTATTTTGTATACAATATATTGTTACGTCCTTGCCAACACGTTACAGAAAGCAAATGTCAGGGGGAAAACCACATGAAGGCAAAAGAGCAGAAATCAAGTGTGTTTGGTTACATAAATTCCAACCTTTGAAAAAGCAACAGATATGATCCCCTCTTTAAAAATAGCCATTACTGGGGACAAGGAAGGGCAGAAAAAGCCACCTCCACAAAGATAGGCAGAAATGGACCCCAACCGAAATATATGGGTACCAGCCATTCAACAAGAACAATTTTGACACTTCAGTCTCAGCACTATATGAGCTTGAAATAGTTCTGCGTGAATGATTGGTAGAGAAAATTTGGGCTAGGATTTGGAAGAAAACAACAATAATCTTTAGAAAAGTTTCCTTTGTTGCAGGGCTGAATGATTACAGGTTCATTTATGACAAAATTCCCACAACCCAATTTATTTTCCAGTGATTTACTAAAGAGAAAATCAAAGTTGTTTGTAAATGCTAAAGCAAGGCCACATTTTTTCCAAGTGAATATTTCATATACAAACGAATTTTTAAAACGATGAAAAAAAGCTACAATACTATTTGAGGCATTCTTTGTCCATTAAACAACAGATACAGTATTTGTTGGGTTTCATAATTCCTCTTCAAAGTGGATAGCGCTTAATTTTCACATTCTTTGGGTGCAGGAGCTTTTGCCAAGCGATTTCTTAAGCGCTATTTGGACATCTTTGTTTCTCAGGCTGTACACCAAGGGGTTCAACAAGGGAGTCACCATTGTGTAAGAGACAGAAATAAAAGTCGTCTCATCTAGCGTGTAACTAGATTTGGGCCTTAAATAGATAATGGAAGCACAACCAAAGTGCACTACGACCACGATAAGATGGGAGGCACAAGTGGAAAAGGCTTTATGCTTCCCAGCCGTTGTGGGGATTTTCAAGACAGTGTTTGCAATTAAAATGTACGAGAGAAGGATGAACAGGAATGAACAAATTACAACCAAAAAAGAAATAAGGGTAATGACAATTTCCCCGATGTAGTTTCGGCCACAGGCTAATTCAAGCAAAGGTGATAAATCACAAAAGAAGTGCTTAAGTTTATTTGGTCCACAGAAAGGCAAGGTAAATATGATTATAGTCTCTGAGGTGGAAAAAAGAAATCCAGTTGTTGCTGAACAAGCCACCAGTTTGGTGCAGAGTCTTTGATTCATCAGAATCTGATAACGTAAAGGTTTGCATATGGAGACATATCGGTCATACCCCATCACTGCTAGAAGCATACAATTTGTACACCCAAAGCCCAGGAAAAGGAACATCTGAGTAACACAGCCAATGAAGGAAATGGTCTTCTTCTCTCTTAGAAGATTTGCCAGCATATTGGGGATAATGACAAGTGAATAGCAGATTTCTGAGAAGGAGAGGATGGAGAGGAAGAAGTACATGGGGACGTGGAGGCTGCGGTTAAGCCGTATCGTAGTGATGATGATTATATTTCCCATCAAAGTTACCAGGTACATAAGAGAGAACACCAGAAACAACATAACCTGCAGGTCTGGGAAATTGGAAAACCCAACAAGGATAAATTCTGTCACTATTGTTTGATTTTTTCTTCCCATTGATGTAGAATCTGAAAATGAACTTTAAAGATGTTACCGATTTCAACAGTGCTCGTCCGCTGATGCTTTATACAAAAATACTGGGGGAGAGGCTTGTTCATAAAATGATTATTTTTTCTTCTTTATTAAATTTATGTACTGCCCTTCAGCTGACTATCACAGGCGACTTTACAACATAAAAACACAAATGCATAATGTGACAGTAAAAATGCAATAGCAATAACAAACCATTTGATGTGCCTTAAACAGCACGCTATACAGCTGCCTGAGAAAAGGCCGCCTCCATTTGCCCAATGGTAGAACCGGCCTCAGTAGACCGAACCTAGCACAACAGTTGTGCAACCAGCAAAATAATTGTGTCACCCCTTAGACCTTTTGTGACATTCACTTTACCAACACGTCTACACTGCAGAGTTGAATGTCTGATATCTCCCTTTCGAGGAATCCTGGGAATGTCTGCCCCCAACTTAGTGAGGTGTAAGAGCCAGTTTACAAAACTGAATTTTCCATAGAACTAAAATTTTAGCAATCAGACAACATTTTGGCATAGTTCATCACCATAGATTAAAATTCTGTATTCTTATAATTGATGGAATTCCACAGTGAATGAATGTCTGGCTACAGCCCACAAACTGAGGAAGGAGCACAGAGGCAAGTGAGCTGAAGAGTTTGAGGCTTCAAAATATTCCTGTCAATTGAAAAATTAACAGCATCACAAGGCATAACTCTGAACACCACTAGAATATTTTATTGAGGAGCATGCCTATCTTAACCTGCCTTTTAAACAGTCATGCAGTCAGTGTCTATTCCAAATTGTAGCACCTCTGCAACGTCTCAGGTTGCAGTCTTCACAAGTCCTGCTAAGCTACCTCATACTCCTTCAGGAAAATATTGGATCTGGAGCGTTGTGCATGAAAAACAGTAACTCTGCCATTGAGTATGAATCTTGTGGCCAAGATAAAAAAGAGTCAGGTGCTTTGAAATTTTTCTTATTTACCTTTAAAGTGGTATAGACAAGAGCATGGGTAGGCAGACTAAGGCCCAGGGGCCAGATCCAGCCCAATTGCCTTCTAAATCTGGCCCTTAGACAGTCTGGGAATCAGCATGTTTTTACAGGAGCAGAATGTATGCTATTATTTAAAATGCATCTCTGGATTATATGTGCGGCATAGGAATTCGTTCATCCCCTCCCCCCAAAAAAATATAGTCCAGCCCACCACAAGGTCTGATGGACAGTGGACTGGCCCCCTGCTGAAAATGATTGCTGATCCCTGGACAAGAGCATGTGAAGGGCTGAATGAATGAATTCAAACCAAAGCTTCAGAACCTCAAACAACAATAGACTTACAAGGAAGCACGATGGATGTTGAGCTCTTCCAAATGACAGCAGTTTGCCACAATATCCTTTTTATGATGTTTCTACTGAGCATGGAACAATGTAAACATGATTATAAATCCCACCAGATATTATCTCCACGGTATTTCAAAACACAAAATAAACCAACCATCTTATTATCAATGGGAGTTGTTAAAATCTACAAGAAATAATTAACAATACATGTAATTTTATTGGGTGCATTTTTTCCTAAAACTCTTTACTTCATCTCTATATCGATACATTTTATTATGCCTACTTGTTTTCCATTTTTTCTTTTATCATGATGCATATTACAGATTGTTTCGGTCTTTCTGATTAAGTGGTTTGCGAATATTGTTTAATAGACGAAAATAGCGTACAGGACAAATGGCTCTGGGGTAAGCCACACCCATCGTCAAAAAGGCAGGGAAAGTTCCATCTCATGAAACCTAACATCTCACAAGGGTACTGAAGACATCAGGGTTCAAGGAGATGAGCGTAAACTATTTTCACAGACTATATATTACTGATGCTCCACAATCAAAGCTAAGCCCCTTTTCCTTCGCAGAGGATACTAAATAATTTAATGGCAGTATCTGCATTCTCAGTGACTTCTGGACCCAGGTGTTCAATCTAATTCCAATTATTGTGGGTCAACCCTTGGCAATGGATCCAGATTTGGCATTACTTTCTCTAGAAAGCAATACAACCCAACCATTGACCACTATCCTCTTGTATTTATGTTCTACGCAGCAGCTAAAAACTCCATTGCTAGTCACTAGAAATCTAGATCCCCATCCCGTGATCATTGGTTAAGGAAGGTTATGGGACACTGCGCTCTCTGAACATCTAACATGTCAGAGAGGGCTTAGCAGCAGGGAGACGAAAACAGACTGTTTCTATCCCATTTGGTAGCTCTTTCTATCCTTTGGCAATGCTGAGCCAAACAAGCATCAACCGTCCCATAGCCCAAATAAACATATGGAGAAGTTTTGTCACTCACAGTTGATATTATATGGTAAACAACTGTCTTGGGCATCTACGTTTTGAGCAGCATTGCATGAATGGTTCTTTTTTCCCATTGTTGTCGTTGGAACCATAGAATCTTAGAGTTGAAAAGGACCCAAGGGTCACCGTCGGCTGTGGTGAGGAGTGCAAGGCCTGCTCCCTTACAAAGCCTTTACCAGCTGGCCTAGGGAGCCAGGCCCAGGCCCTCACACTTCCAGCTATAGACTCCTCTGGCAGAAACTGCCTTCTTGGCTATTGAAGCCACTATTGGTCTCATCAGCTCAATCCACCAGAGCCTGTCTTTGCATACGGGAGAATTCCTCCTTGACACACACACACACACACACACACACACACACACCCAATTAATCCGGTAACTTCTTTCAATACTGCCTGCCATTCCCATTCTCCCCAGATAACAACTTGCTTGCTCTGCTCAGACTGAAGTGAGGAAAAGGTGCTGAAAAATGGACACCATTCAGACCATTCCCACCCAACCACACCATACAGTAGAGTTGCAGCCAACCCTTTTCCACACTACTGAATCAGGTTGGACCTTTCTTCAGATATTTCATATTTTTGAGAGAAGGAAAATCAGCCTGGCAGCTACATTGTTCTGGAATACTAACTGAAGGACAAAGCCACTTCTGACCTCAGGAGGAGGTGGTGTTGCGCGCTTCATGTCCCCAACACGCGCATGGAGGCTGGCTTCCAGCCCCGCGCGATCAGGGGAATCCTCGGGCGTCATCAGGGGGTGTGGCTTGCCTCATCTAAGGCAAGCATGGCCCGGGATCTCCCTCTCGTCATAACTTCTTTGGTTTTGGCGGTTAGGCATTGGTAGGGGTATTGTTATGTAGATGTGTTGGGGGGGGAGGAGCGCCATCACCTCCCCCAAATATTGAAGGGTAGTCCGATAAAGGATTCCTGGGGGCGTGGCCTCGTCCAAAGCCTATGGAGGTCAGGGCCTAAAGCACGCTCCCGAGCGGTGACCCCGGGGGAGTCCCTAGTTGATGTGCATCAGCAGGGCTCCCCCCGCTGGTGTTAACCCTTCCCGGTCTTCAAGCAAACAGGCTGAAGCCGGATAGTCGAATAGGACCAATGCCTGAGCCAATACCACTCTTTACCTGTAACCAATAAAGTTGTGGCCTATTTTAGCCCATTAACCTAAATATTTGTGTCACGTGTCGTTATTCCTACTGGTGGGAGGTGGCAACTTGCCTTGCAACAACCTCATGTGGTCCAGTGCAAGAAAATCGGGGTGAGGGGACCACTCAGACATGATAGCACTGCAAATTACTTATCCATTATATATATATGAATGCTAAAATAAATGCATATTGAAAAATAGCAATACTCCATTTTGTGTACAATATATTATTACATTCTTGCCAACACTGTACAAAAAGCAAATGTCAGAACAAATCATATGAAAGCAAAAGAGCAGAAATTAAGTGTGTTTGGTTACAAGAATTCCAACATTGAAAAAGCAGACTCCAAATGTTTTGTGTCACTGGGATGGCGAGAATTCTGTATTGATTAGCTATGAATGTTTGTATGTGATGCCAGTAAAAGGTTTGATGATGATGAAAAAGCAGATTCTCTCCTTAAAAAATACCATCACGGGACAAGGAAGGGCAGAAAAAGCCACATCCGCAAAGATAAACAGATACGTACCCCAAACTGACCCCAAAAGAAATATACAGGTACCAGCCAGGGACCTGGGCAGGGGGAGAGTTCATGCCGCTGCCCAGGAGAAGCTGCTCGCTGCTATCCCATAAGCCAGGACAGCGAGCTGTGATCCCACTTGCTGTCCTGGCTTCTGGGATTCAGAATATTTTTTTTCTTGTTTTCCTCCTCCAAAAACTAGGTGCGTCTTATGGTCTGGTGTGTCTTATAGAGCGAAAAATACAGTACTTAATTCGTTCCGGAGGTAGGTTCTTAACCTGAAACTGTTCTTATCCTGAAGCACCACTTTAGCAAATGGGGCTGCCGCGCCGCTGCTATGCGATTCAGTTCTCATCCTGAAGCAAAGTTCTTAACCCGGGGTACTATTTCTGGATCAGCGGAGTCTGTAACCTGAAGCGTCTGTAACCTGAAGCGTATGTAACCTGAGGTACCACTGTATACGGGTACCAGCCATTCAACAAGAACAATTTTGACACTTCAGTCTCAGCACTATATGAGCTTGAAATAGTTCTGCCTGAATGATTGGTAGAGAAAATGTGGGCTAGGATTTGGGAGAAAACAACAGTCATCTTTAGAAAAATTTCCTTTGTTGCAGGGCTGAATGATTACAGGTTCATTTATGAGAAAATTCCCACAACGCAATTTATTTTCCAGTGATGTAATAAAGAGAAAATCAAAGTTGTCTGTAAATGCTAAAGCAAGGCCACATTTTTCCAAGTGAATATTTCATATACAAATGAATTTTTTAAAAGATGAGAAAAAGCTACAATACTATTTGAGGCGTTCTTTGTACATTAAACAACAGATACAGTATTTGTTGGCTTTCATAATTCCTCTTCAAGCTGGATTACGCTTAATTTTCAAATTCTTTGGTGGCAGGAGCTTTTGCCAAGCGATTTCTTAAGTGCTATCTGGACATCTTTGTTTCTCAGGCTGTACACTAAAGGGTTCAACAAGGGAGTCACCATTGTGTAAGAGACAGTAATAAAAGTAGTCTGATCTAGCGTGTAACTTGATTTGGGCCCTAAATAGATAATGCCAGCACAACCAAAGTGCACCACGACCACAATAAGATGGGAGGCACAAGTAGAAAAGGCTTTACGCTTCCCAGCCGTTGTGGGAATTTTCAAGACAGTGTTTGCAATTAAAATGTATGAGAGAAGGATGAACAGGAATGCACAAATTACAACCAAAACACAAATAATGAAAATGACAATTTCTCCTATGTAGTTTCGGCCACAGGCTAATTCAAGCAAAGGTGCTAAATCACACAAAAAGTGCTTAAGTTTATTTGGTCCACAGAAAGGCAAGGTAAATACGATTATAGTCTCTGTGGTGGAAAAAAGAAATCCAGTTGTTGCTGAACAAGCTACCAGTTTGATGCAGAGACTTTGATTCATCAGAATCTGATAACGTAAAGGTTTGCATATGGAGACATATCGGTCATACCCCATCACTGCTAGAAGAAAACAATTTGTGCATGCAAAGCCCAGGAAAATGCACATCTGAGTGGCACAGCCAATGAAGGAAATGGTCTTCTTCTCTCTCAGAAAATTTGCAAGCATATTGGGGATAATGACAAGTGAATAGCAGATTTCTGAGAAGGAGAGGATGGAGAGGAAGAAGTACATGGGGGTGTGGAGGCTGCGATCAATCCGTATCGTAGTGATGATGATTATATTTGCAATCAAAGTTACCAGGTAGATTAGAGAGAACACAAGAAACAATGGAACCTGCAGGTCTGGGAAATTGGAAAATCCAGCGAAGATAAATTCTGTCACCGCTGTTTGATTTTCTCTTCCCATTGATGCAGCATCTGAAAATAAACTTTAAAGATGTTACCAATTTCAACAGTGCTCGTCCGCTGATGCTTTATACAAAAATACTGGGGGAGAGGCTTGTTCATAAAATAATTATTTATTTTTTGTTCTTTATTAGATTTATGTACCGCCCTTCAGCTGACTATCACAGGCCACTTTACAACATAAAAACACAAAATGCATAATGTGACCGTAAAAATGCAATAATACCAAATTAAAGAACAAGCCATTTGATGTGCCTTAAACATCACTCTATACAGCTGCCTGAGAAAAGGCCATCTCCATTTGCCCAATGGTAGAGCCGGCCTCGGTAGACAGAGCTAGCACAATGGTTGAGGAACCAGCAACCTAATTGTGTCACCCCTTAGACCTTTTATGACATTCACTTTACCAACACGTCTACACTGCAGAGTTGAATGTCTGATATCTCCCTTTCGAGGAATCCTGGGAATGTCTGCCCCCAACTTAGTGAGGTGTAAGAGCCAGTTTACAAAACTGAATTTTCCATAGAACTAAAATTTTAGCAATCAGACAACATTTTGGCATAGTTCATCACCATAGATTAAAATTCTGTATTCTTTAAATAGATGTAATTCCACAGTGAATGAATGTCTGGCTACAGCCCACAAACTGAGGAAGGAGCACAGAGGCAACTGAGCTGAAGAGTTTGAGGCTTCACAATATTCCTGTCAATTGCAAAATTAACAGCATCACAAGGCATAACTCTGAACACGACTAGAATATTTTATTGAGGAGCATGCTTTTCTTCAGCTGCCTTTTAAAGAGTCATACATGTCTATTCCAAATTGTAGCACCTCTCCAGGTCTCAGGTAGATATCTTCACTAGTCCTGCTAAGCTACCTCATACCCTTTTGGAAAAATATTGGATCTGGAGCCTTCTGTATGGAAAACAGTAACTCTGCCATTGAGTATGAATCTTGTTCCCAAGACAAAAAGGAGTCAGGGGGCTTTGAAATTGTTCTTATTTCCCTTTAAATTGGCAAATCAAGAGCATCAGAAGGGCTGAATGAATGAATTCAAACCAAAGCTGCAGAACCCCAAAACACAATAGACTTACAAGGAAGCACGATGGATGTTGAGCTCTTCCAAATGACAGCAGTTTGCCACAGTATCCTTTTTATGATGTTTTTATTGAGCATGGAATGATGTAAACCAGTTTATGAATCCCACCAGATATTATCTCCACGGTGTTTCAAAACGTAAAATAAATCAACCATCTTATTATCAAAGGGAGTTGTTAAAAGCTACAAGTTATAATTAACAATACATATAATTTTATTGGGTGTATTTTTTCCTAAAACTGTGGACTTCATCTCTATATCGATACATTTTATTATGTCTACTTGTTTTCCACTTTTTTATTTTATCATGATGAATATTACAGATTGTTTCTGTGTAAAGTGTAGTGTGGTCTTTCTGATTAAGTGGTGTGTGAATATTGTTTAATAAATAAAAATAGCGTACAGGACAAATGGCTCTGAGGTAAGCCACACCAATTGTCAAAAAGGCAGGGCAAGTTCCATCTCATGAAACCTAACATCTCACAAGGTTACTGAAGACATCAGGGTTCAAGGAGATGAGTGTAAACTGACTATTTTCACAGATTATATATTACTGATGCTCCACAATCCAAGCTAAGCCCCTTTTCCTTTGCAGAGGGTACTAAATAATTTCATGGCAGTATCTGCATTCTCAATGATTTCTGGACCCAGGTGTTCAATCTAATTCCTATTATTGTGGGTCAACCCTTGACAATGGATCCAGATTTGGCATTACTTTCTCTAGAAAGCAATACAACCCAACCATTGACCGCTATCCTCTTGTATTTATGTTCTAAGCAGCAGCTAAAATCTCCATTGCTAGTCACTGGAACTCCAGATCCCCATACCGGTATTGTTGGTTTGGAAGGTTATGGGACATTGCTCTCTCTAAACATCTAACATGCCAGAGAGGGCATTAAAAAACTTTGAGGAAATAAGAGAACACATCTCAGACTGGTTCCAATACCATCAGTTATTTGAAAAATTTAAATCTGACAAACAAAAGGGGTTCTCAACAGAAATTTCCCGATTCGAATCTGATCTTGTAAATTCTAAAAAAAAAACTCTTTCCACAACTTATCGACTCCTTCTTGACTATACAGTCAAGGAGGAGGAGGCAACAGTGGCAATGGTGAGGTGGTCCCAGGATTTTGGCCATTCAATAACCATGGCCCAATGGGAAAATTTATGGAAAATCAATTGGAAATTCACAAATTGTTACCCGATTAGAGAGAACTTTCAAAAAATGCAACATCAATGGTATCTAACACCATGGAAACTTTCAAAAATGTATAAAAATGTGTCATGTAATTGTTGGAGATGCGGTGAATCAGGAACATTCTATCATATGTGGTGGATATGTAGGAAAATACAGGTATTCTGGGAGAGTGTCCATGTAGAACTGCAAAAAATGCTAAAGATCTCTTACAATAAAAAACCAGAGGCCTACCTCCTGGGAATAACAGATTTGAATATTCCACAAAAGAGGAAGGGTATCTTTTTATATGCGACGGCGGCAGCAAGAGTTTTGATCGCAGCAAAATGGAAGAGTAATGAAATCCCCTCTATACAAGATTGGATCCAAAAGCTGACAGAATATGCCGAATTAGATGGTTTATCAGAAAAAATAAAGAATAAATCAAAACAGGAATTTGTTTCAAAATGGGAGGTTTTCAAAGATTATCTGAAAAATAAATATAGTAGTTTAAATTCTGTTGCAGCATTCGAGGAACTTCAGTAATACTTGCAAGGTAGATATAAGAGATTAGATTTATTGAGAATAAGTTTAATTATTATAAAAGCGTGTACTGGCAAAAAGTAATATATATTTGAAATATGGAATAGACGGTGTAATGGATTTAGGGGTTGCTTGTGCGTAAGTTGCCGCCACTGCTGGCGAGGTTACATGGTTAAACCCTTTATGACTAAACAGCCTCCAGCATCGTGACTGTCTCAGTCGCTGGCAGAATCCGTCAGTGGGCGTTTCTTGAACCTTTTCCAGCATAAAAGTTGTTTGACGCCAAGTCTCCTCCTACTCTCCCTGCACGGAAGTCTTCTGCGCAGGGAGAGTGTGGGCAACGGAGTACCCGTACTGTCTCCGCTGGTCTCCGGCGAGGAGTCTTGGAGCCTCCTCTCCGATTCCCCCATCTACCCCCCTTCTCCACTGGTGTTACGCTGATTTCCTTCCCCAGCAGATGGGCTGCCTCTCTCCCTACTGGGACCCTCTCTGGCATCCCTCTGGAGCCTTCCCTCCGCCTCTAGCTCCGATGGCAGTTCCCTGACAACCTCCTCCCCCCCCCAGGACCCCCTCCACCCCCGGCCCGACCTTCTGATCCAACCTCGTCCCTTTCCTCGGCCGACGATGCGGGGAAGCCCCTGAAGGAGCTGTCGCTATCCTCTGAGGATTCAAAACCCGCTTCCCACCCGCTCCGTTATCTTCCTGCGGGGTGGGCCTCCCAGTCTGATTCTTCTCTCTCTGACACTTCCCCTCCCTCCTCTTCGGAGGCAGGAAAACCCACAAAGTCCTCTTCGTCGTCTGTGGTTCCAAATTCTTCCTCCCAGAATCTCGCTAGTGGTTTCGGTTTATCTGGGAAAAGGCTGTGGAATTCTTCCACTAGATACCCATCATTGATCGCCTCAGCGGGGACCCATGTGTTTTCTGACTCGGGTTCTCCCTCCCAAGCCACCAAGTACTCCACCTGGTGCCCTCGCCACCTTGAATCGAGTATTTCCGTGGCTTGGTTGTGGTATTCCCTCTCCTCTACCCGCGGGTGGGTGGTGACTCCTCCCTCCAGCCCTGGAAATTCCCGCCCCTCCCTGTATGGTGAGAGTAGGGACCTATGGAACACTGGATGTATCTTCATGCTGTCAGGCAACTTGAGCTTGAATGCCACAGGGTTCACCTACTGTGTTACCTCAAAAGGTCCCAGCCGCCTTGGCTGCAACTTCTTGCACCCTCCCTTTAGGGGTAACCCTTGGGTTGACAACCACACTCGGTCTCCCACCCGTATGGCCTCCCCCTCCCAATGGTGCTTGTCTGCCTGCCTCTTGTAAACTTCCTTGGCCCGCTCCAAGTTCATCTTGAGTTGTTGGTGCAAGGCCTCCATTTCTTCCACAAACTGCTCTGCCGCAGGTACACTCCACCCTTCCTCCCCCCTCCCTGGGAAGGCCCTGGGGTGACACCCATAATTGGCCATGAACGGGCTCATCCCCGTGGACACATGTTCAGCGTTATTGTACGCAATTTCAGCCAGTGCTAGTTTCTCTACCCAATCATTCTGTCTCTCGCTGACGTAGCAGCGTAGATATTGCTGGAGTATACTGTTCGCTCTTTCTGCTTGCCCGTTGGTTTCTGGGTGTCGCGCCGTCGAGAAGCCCACCTCTACCTGCAGCAAGCTCATGAGTTTCCTCCAGAACCGGGAAGTGAATTGTTTCCCGCGATCTGAGATGACCCTTGAGGGCGCCCCATGCAACCTGAAGATGTGATCCACAAACAACTTAGCTGTCTCCTCTGCCATCACTGCATGTGAGCAAGCTATGAAATGGCACATCTTCGTCATTAGATCGACTACTACCATGACTGCTGTCTTCCCCCTTGACTTGGGCAAATCTGTCATAAAATCAATGGACACCACCTCCCAGGGTTTTCCTGGCATGGGTAAGGGTTCCAGTAACCCTGCGGGGGCAGCCCTCTCCCCCTTTTCCCTTTGGCAGCGGTCGCACCCCTGTACATATTCCCATACATCCTCCCTCACCCTTGGCCACCAGAACTACCTGGTGACGAGCAGCATGGTTTTGTGCTGTCCAAAGT
Organism: Podarcis liolepis; assembly: GCF_965112155.1. NCBI lineage: Eukaryota > Metazoa > Chordata > Lepidosauria > Squamata > Lacertidae > Podarcis > Podarcis liolepis. Next base: position 12,122,112 of record NC_139571.1, on the reverse strand, counting down.
GCCCAGCTGTAGGGTTGTTGTGGAGCTGTTTGAGTACCTTCCCCCTCAAGGTCTCCCCCGGTACATACAGCGCCCCCTTATAGTACAGCACCCCTTCCTTTTTCTCAAACCCTCCATGGTTTTCCCTTCCATCTCGGAGTTCCCTGATTTTAGTTTGAGCGAACACGTCATTTCTAGTAAGCCCGGCCAGTTCTCGTTTCCCAACCAAGGCTCCCCCACACACCCATCGGTCCTCGGGGATCACGTGTCGGATCTCCGGCGGTCCCTCTCCTTCCATGTACTCCGGTTTCTGGGAGAGAGCATCTGCTCTTACGTTTTCCTCTCCCGGCACATATCGGATCTCGAAGGAAAACTTGGAGAACTCCTGTGCCCATCGAATCTGTCTCTGGTTGAGTACTCGCGCGGTCCTCCAGTATTCCAAGTTCTTGTGATCAGTACAAACCTGGATCTTGTGCTGCGCCCCTATTAACAGATGTCTCCATCGGCGAAACACCACATAGATCGCCAGCAGTTCGCGGTCATACACCGTATAGTTTTGCTCCGACTTGCTCAGCTTCCTCGAGAAAAAGGCACACGGCTTCCAGTCCTGCTTGCCCCCCCCCCTGGCTGCAAAAGTACCGCCCCAATGGCTCGGTCGGACACATCGGTCTCTAGCCTCATGGGCTTCTCCAGATTAACGTGCAGGAGCTGCTCTTCCGAAGCGAACGCCTTCTTCAGTCTTTCATATGATTGCTGGGCACTTTTTGTCCAGGCGAACTTCCTTTTGCTACTGAGACAATCTGTGATGGGGGCCGTCAAGTGGGCGAAGTTCTTGATGAACTTCCTGTAGAAGTTGCTGAACCCTAGGAACCTCTGCACATCCTTCCGGGTTTTGGGGGCCTTCCATTCCAGCACCGCCTGCACCTTGCTTGGGTCCATAGCTAGTCCCTTGTCTGACAGCTTGTACCCCAGAAACTCAACCTCTCTGGTGTGAAATTTGCATTTTTCCAGCTTGACCCACAACTGGTGCTTCTGCAGCCTCTTTAGTACTTCCCTGATGTCTCTGACATGTTGCTTCTCATTGTCTGAATAGATTAAGACGTCGTCCAAGAAGGCTACGCAGTTCTTGTACAGCAGGGGCCCCAACACGTGGTGCATGAATGCTTGAAACCAGGCGGAGCCCGATTGTAATCCAAATGGCATGACTAAGTACTCAAAAGCCCCCAGGGGGGTGAACATGGTGGTTTTCCATTCGTCCCCCTTCCCTTACCCTGATCAAATTGTACGCTCTCCTGAGGTCCAGCTTGGTAAAAATTTTCCCCTGCCTCACCCGTGTTAAAATGTCGTCAATCCTGGGCATTGGGAAGGTCACGGGTTCCGATACCAGGTTTAACGTCCTATAATCCATGACCAGTCTGGGCTGATTAGTCCCTTTTTTGTCCACAAAGAACACCGGACTGCCCCCCACCGCCTTTGATTCCCTTATGAACCCCCTCTTCAGGTTCTTGTCAATAAACTGCCATAACTCCTGCATCTCCCGGTCCGACATGGCATACAGCTTACCCACAGGCAGCTGAGCCCCTGGGATTAAGTTGATTTGGCAGTCAAAGGGCCTATGGGGGGGTAGTCTGTCTGCCTCCTTCTCGCTGAAGACTTCCTTTAGGTCAGTGTATGGTGGTGGCACCTCTCCCTTTGTTTCCACCGGCAGCCCAGCCACCCTGACCACTGTCATTCTTGGGGTTCCCCCCCCAGACAGTGTTCCAAACAGTAAAGTGACCCAAAGGTGACTCACCGCTGATGCCATGACACTACTGGATCATGCAGTGCCAGCCAGCTCATTCCCAATATTATTGGGGGTCCTGCCAGTGTGGCCACGTGAAAGGCAATGGTCTCCGTGTGCCTGGAAACCCTCATTCGCATTGGTGGGGTCTGGTGTGTCACTTCCCCTCCCAGAAGTTCCCTGCCATCGATGGTGGTCACTTGCAAGGGAAAATCCAGGGGCAGCAGGTGTAGTTGGTGCTCCAGAGCGAAGTCCCTGCTGAAGAAATTGCAGGAGCTGCCCGAATCCAGCAGCCCCTCAACCTTGACTGGGTGCCCATTCGGGAGCTCTAGCACCACTTCTATGGCTATAGCTGCCCTGGGGGGGTCAGGCTGGGGCACTTCTATTGGTTGCTGGCCTGGCTGCTGGCCCCACTGGTTGGCAGCCAGGCGTTGTCGTTTCCCTGCGCCTCCCCTTCCTCCCCCTTCTCCTCACAGCCAGCAGCCCCCACCATCCCTTGCCAGGCCTTTCTTTGAGGGCAGACCCTGGCAAAATGTCCTGGCCGTTGGCAGAGAAAATACTTCTTGGTGGTTTTCCAATCCTTTCCCTCCCTCTTGCGACCTTCACTGGAGTTTGAAACCTCTCTCTCTCGCGCGCGCCATCTATTTCCATTGGCTCAGCCGCCTGGGAAAGCTGTCTCGGTATTTCAGGAATGCGGTAGTCATGGCAACATTCCCCTCTCACTTCGCGTTTCTCCTGAGCCCGCGCTTCCTGCCGCACTCCAATCACAAGCACAGCCTTGGTCAGCTGATCCATCGACTGTGGGAGGGGCGCGGGGGACAGCTCGTCCTTCACCGTTGGGGACAACCCCTCCTCAAACAACATTTGAATAGGTTCAGAGTCCAGATCCCACCCGAGACGGTGAATCAACATTGCAAAGCGCGACCAGTAGTCTCTAACTGACTGGCTCCCCTGCTTGCACCCCATCAGTTCTCGCCGAGTCACACTTTGCTGGACTTCACTGGAATACATCGTATCCATTGCCTGAAAGAATTTCTTAAGGTCCTTCAAGGCATGATTTTGCGTCGTCATAAGGGGCCTGATCCATTCCCTTGCCCCATCCTCCAGATGCCCCACAATGTAGGCTACCCTTTGCTCATTGTTAACAAAGTCATCATGCTGCAGTTCCAAAGCGTACTCTATTTCCGTTCGGAACGCATTGTAGTCCTGGGGTTTCCCCCCAAACTTGTGTACCAGCCCCGGTACCTTCCTTGCGATGGGGGTGGGTCTGACCTGAGCATCCTGAGCTCGTCTTTCGTCCAGCCGCGCCGTCAGGAGAGCTACATGCTGTTCCAAGTCTCGGTTTCTCTCTACCAGACCTTGCAGTGCAGCCGCTTGCTCTGTCTCTCCGGCTCCTCTGGTCTGGCTCATGGTGCTGCCTCTCTGGAGCTGCGCACAAGCAACGTCGGTGACTGACGGATTGCTGTAATGGATTTAGGGGTTGCTCGTGCGTAAGTTGCCGCCACTGCTGGCGAGGTTACCTGGTTAAACCCTTTCTGACTGAACAGCCTCCAGCATCGTAACTGTCTCAGTCGCTGGCAGAATCCATCAGTGGGCGTTTCTTGAACCTTTTCCAGCATAAAAGTTGTTTGACGCCAAGTCTCCTCCTACTCTCCCTGCACGGAAGTCTTCTGCGCAGGGAGGGTGTGGGCAACGGAGTACCCGTACTCTCTCCGCTGGTCTCCGGCGAGGAGTCTTAGAGCCTCCTCTCTGATTCCCCCATCTGCCCCCCTTCTCCACTGGTGTTACGCTGATTTCCTTCCCCAGCAGATGGGCTGCCTCTCTCCCTACTGGGACCCTCTCCGGCATCCCTCTGGAGCCTTCCCTCCACCTCTAGCTCCGATGGCAGTTCCCTGACAGACGGGAGGTTGGGTCTTTAGTGTTAAGACCAATAGATGTTTTATTGTTTGCTAAGAAAATTATGTGTCTATGGTTATTTTTGTAATTTGTGTGTAATTTGGTATTTGCGTGTGTATGTTTTTCTTGTTGTATAAATAAAAAACTTTTTTAAAAATGCCAGAGGGGGCTTAGCGGCTGGGAAACGAAAACAGGCTGTTTCTATTGGTAGCTCTTTCTATCCTTTGGCAATGCCGAGCTAAACAAGCACCAACTGTCCCATAGCCCAAATAAACCTATGGAGAAGTTCTCCGTATGTTTAGTTGATATTATATGGTATTATATAGTTGATATTATATAGTAAACACCTGGCTTGGGCATCTACGTTTTTAGCAGCATTGCATGAATGGTTCTTTTTTCCATTGTTGTTGTTGGAATCATAGAATCTTAGAGTTGGAAGGGACATGTCATGAATGAGCCAGCTCCCAGTGAAGGAAGCAGTTACGAAGAGAGAGGGTTGAATGGCAGACAAGAGGAGCCTTGACCAGGGTCAACTCCTCCGCCCGTTGGAATGACAACTGATAATGTTGCACGCGAGCAGGAACCTAGCCAAAGCTGTCAGGAGTTTCAAACAGGAGCGAACAGAAACATGGGTAGTTCATCAGAAAAGGAAGAGACTGCGCTAAGCCAATAAGTGTGGATAATAGGTGAAGGGGCGGTTGTTAGGAAGAAAAACAAGAGAATTAGGGTTAGTAAGTTCAATATCTTCCGTCATCACAGGAAGGAGTCAGAAGGGTCATCATGATTAGTGGAGAATGGCGGCACTGTAGAGTCATCTGGAGAACACTGTTCTTGCAATAAATCTTCCTTTTTAATTAACCATGCTGGCTGCGTTATCAAGTCGGAAACTGGGACTCCTGACAGGACCCAAGGGCCACCATCAGCTGCGGTGAGGACTGCAGGGCCTGCTCCCTTAAAGGCCTTTCCAGCTGACCTAGGGGGCGAGGCCCAGGCCCTCACACTTCCAGCTATAAAGGGACTCCTGTGGCAGAAACTGCCTTCTTGGCTGCTGAACCCACTATTGGTCTCATCAGCTCAATCCACCAGAGCCTGTTTTCGCATACGGGAGAATTCCTCCTTGACACACAGACACACACAGGCACTATAGCTAATCCAGTAACTTCTTTCAATACTGCCTGCCATTCCCATTCTCCCCAGGTAACAGCTTGCTTGCTCTGCTGTGCGGAAAAGGTGCTGAAGAATGGACACCATTCAGACCATCCTATCCCAACCACACCACACAGTAGAATTGCACCAAACCCCTTCCACACTACTGAATTATGCTGGACCTTTCTTGATATATTGTGCGTTTTATGGTAGAAGGAAAATCAGCCTGGCAGCTACATTATTCTAGAATGCCAACTGAAGGACAAAAACATTATGTGGTCCAATGCAGGAAAATCGGGGGGTGAGGGGTCCACTTAGACATGATAGCACTGCAAATTAACGATCCAATTGAATATCTGATTATGTAATGGGAATATAATATGATATAGCCTTTCTTTGGGCATGGCTTTGAAAGTAATTAAAGTGTCAGGTTTAAATTTTATACACACACACACACACACACACACACATATATATATATGAATGCTACAATAAATGCATATTGAAAAATAGCAATACTCCATTTTGTGTACAATATATTATTACATTCTTGCCAACACTTTATAGAAAGCAAATGTCAGAACATACTACATGAAAGCAAAAGAGCAGAAATTAAGTGTGTTTGGTTACAAGAATTCCAACTTTGAAAAAAGATTCCCTCCTTAAAAATAGCCATTACTGGGGACAAGGAGGGGTAGAAAAAGCTACCTCCACAAAGATAAACAGAAATGTACCCCAAACTGAACCCAACCAAAATATACGGGTGGCAGCTATTCAACAAGAACAATCTTGACACTTCAGTCTCAGCACTATATGAGCTTTAAATAGTTCTGCGTGAATGATTGGTAGAGAAAATGTGGGCTAGGATTTGGGAGAAAACAACAGTAATCTTTAGAAAAATTTCCTTTGTTGCAGGGCTGAATGATTACAGGTTCATTTATGAGAAAATTCCCACAACCCAATTTATTTTCCAGTGATTTACTAAAGAGAAAATCAAAGTTGTTTGTAACTGCTAAAAGCAAGGCCACATTTTTCCAAGTGAATATTTCATATACAAATGAATTTTTAAAAAGATGAGAAAAAGCTACAATACTATTTGAGGCATTCTTTGTACATCAAACTACACATATTTGTTGGGTTTCATAATTCCTCTTCAAAGTGGATAGCGCTTAATTTTCACATTCTTTGGGTGCAGGAGCTTTTGCCAAGCGATTTCTTAAGTGCTATTTGAACATCTTTGTTTCTCAGGCTGTACACCAAGGGGTTCAACAAGGGAGTCACCATTGTGTAAGAGACAGAAATAAAAATAATCTGTTGTGGCGTGTAACTGGATTTGGGCCTTAAGTAGATAATGGAAGCACAACCAAAGTGCACTACGACCACGATAAGATGGGAGGCACAAGTGGAAAAGGCTTTTCGCTTCCCAGCCGTTGTGGGGATTTTCAAGACAGTGTTTGCAATTAAAATGTATGAGAGAAGGATGAACAAGAATGAACAAATTACAACCAAAACACAAATAAGGGTAATGACAATCTCCCCGATGTAGTTTCGGCCACAGGCTAATTCAAGCAAAGGTGATAAATCGCAAAAGAAGTGCTTAAGTTTATTTGGTCCACAGAAAGGCAAGGTAAATATGATTATAGTCTCTGAGGTGGAAAAAAGAAATCCAGTTGTTGCTGAACAAGCCACCAGCTTGGTACAGAGTCTTTGATTCATCAGAATCTGATAACGTAAAGGTTTGCATATGGAGACATATCGGTCATACCCCATCACTGCTAGAAGCATACAATTTGTGCATGCAAAGCCCAGGAAAAGGAACATCTGAGTAACACAGCCAATGAAGGAAATGGTCGTCTTCTCTCTTAGAAGATTTGCAAGCATATTGGGGATAATGACCAGTGAGTAGCAGATTTCTGAGAATGAGAGGATGGAGAGGAAGAAGTACATGGGGATGTGGAGGCTGCGGTTAAGCCGTATTGTAGTGATGATGATTATATTTCCCATCAAAGTTACCAGGAACATAAGAGAGAACACCAGAAACAACATAACCTGCAGGTCTGGGAAATTGGAAAACCCAACAAGGATAAATTCTGTCACTATTGTATGATTTTCTCTTCCCATTGATGTAGAATCTGAAAATGAACTTTAAAGATGTTACAGATTGCAAGAGTGCTCGCCAGCTGATGTTTAATACAAAAATACTGGGGGAGATGCTTGTTCATAAAATGATTTTTTTTGTTTTTTCTTCTTTATTAAATTTATGTACTGCCCTTCAGCTGACTATCATAGGCCAGTTTACAACATAAAAACAGAAAATGCATAACGTGATTGTAAAAATGCAATAATAACAAATTAAAGAACAAGCCATTTGATGTGCCTTAAACATAACACCATACAGCTGCCTGAGAAAAGGCTGCCTCCATTTGCCCAATGGTAGAGCCGGCCTCGGTAGACAGAGCCTAGCACAACAGTTGAGGAACCAGCAACCTAATTGTGTCACCCCTTAGACCTTTTATGACATTCACTTTACCAACACGTCTACACTGCAGAGTTGAATGTCTGATATCTCCCTTTCGAGGAATCCTGGGAATGTCTGCTCCCAACTTAGTGAGGCGTAAGAGCCAGTTTACAAAACTGAATTTTCCATAGAACTAAAATTTTAGCAATCAGACAACATCTTGGCATAGTTCATCACCATAGATTAAAATTCTTCTTTTAATTAATGGAATTCCACTGTGAATGGATGTGTGGCTACAGCCCACAAACTGAGGAAGGAGCACAGAGGCAACTGAGCTGAAGAGTTTGAGGCTTCACAATATTCCTGTCAATTGAAAAATTAACAGCATCACAAGGCATAACTCTGAACACCACTAGAAAACTGAGGAGCATGCCTATCTTAAGCTGCCCTTTATAGAGTCATGCAGTCAGTGTCTGTTCCAAATTGTAGCACCTCTCCAGAGTCTCAGGCTGCAGTATTCACTAGTCCTGCTAAATCCTGCTACCTCATACCCTTTTGGAAAAATATTGGATCTGGAGCCTTCTGTATGAAAAACAGTAACTCTGCCATTGAGTATGAATCTTGTGGCCAAGATAAAAAAGAGTCAGGTGCTTTGAAATTGTTCTTATATCCCTTCAAAGTGGCAAGGACAAGAGCATCTGAAGGGCTGAATGAATGAATTCAAATCAAAGCTGCAGAACCTCAAACCACAATAGACTTACAAGGAAGCACGATAGATGTTGAGCTCTTCCAAATGACACCAATTTGCCACAATATCCTTTTTATGATGTTTTTATTGAGCATGGAATGATGTAAACAAGTTTATGAATCCCACCAGATATTATCTCTACGGTGTTTCAAAACGTAAAATAAATCAACCTTCTTATTATCAATGGGAGTTGTTAGAATCTACAAGTAATAATTAACAATACATATAATTTTATTGGGTGTATTTTTTTTTCTAAAGCTGTTGACTTCATCTCTATATCGATACATTTTGTTACATCTACTTGTTTTCCATTTTTCATTTTTTCATGATGAATATTACAGATTGTTTCTGTGTAAAGCGCAGTTAGATCTTTATGATTAAGTGGTGTGTGAATATTGTTTAATAAATAAAAATAGCATACAGGACAAATGGCTCTGGGGTAAGCCACACCCATCGTCATATAGGCAGGGAAATTTCCATCTACAAGTACAATGCTAGCACAACACCTAACATCTCACAAGGCACTGAAGACATCAGGGTTCAAGGAGATGAACATAAACTGAATATTTTCACAGATTATATTCTACTGATGCTCCATAATCCAATCCCTTTTCCTTTGCAGAGGATACTAAATGATTTCATGGCAGTATCTGCATTCTAAATGACTTCTGGACCCAGGTGTTCAGTCTAATTTCTATTATCGTGCGTCAAACCTCAGCAATGGATCCAGATTTGGCATTACTTTCTCTTGAAAGTAATACAACCCAAACATTGACTACTATCCTCTTGTACAGTGGTACCTCAGGTTACATAAGCTTCAGGTTACAGAGTCCGCTAACCCAGAAATAGTGTATCAGGTTAAGAACTTTGCTTCAGGATGAGAACAGAAATTGTGCTCCGGCGGCACATGATTAACCTGAGGTACCACTGTATTTATGTTCTAAGCAGCAGCTAAAATCTCCATTGCCAGTCACTGGAAATCCAGATCCATATCCCAAGATTGTTGGTTAAGGAAGGTTATGGGAAACTGCGCTTTCTGAACATCTAACATGCCAGAGAGGGCTTAGCGGCAGGGAGACAAAAACAGTGTTTCTATTCCATTTGGTAGGTCTTTCCATCTTTTGGCAATGCTGAGCCTAACAAGCGTCAACCGTCCCATAGCCCAAATAAACCTATGGTGAAATTCTGTCAGTCACAGTTGATATTATATGGTAAACACCTGTCTTGGGAATCTACATTTTGAGCTGCATTGCATTAACGGTGTCCCCCCCATGGTTGTTGTTGGAATCATAGAATCAAAGATTTGTAAGGGACCCAAGGGTCACCATCGGCTGTGGGGAGGATAGAAGACGAAGAAGAGGAGGAGGAGGAGGAGGAGTTTGGATTTGATATCCCACTTTATCACTACCCAAAGGAGTCTCAAAGCGGCTAACATTCTCCTTTTCCTTCCTCCCCCACAACAAACACTCTGTGAGGTGAGTGGGGCTGAGAGACTTCAGAGAAATGTGACTAGCCCAAGGTCACCCAGCAGCTGCATGTGGAGGAATGGGGAATCGAACCCGGTTCACAAGATTACAAGTCCACAACTCTTAACCAATACACAACACTGGCTCTCTTAAAATACATAAATACATACATAAAATAAATACAGGGCCTACTCCCTTATAAGGCCTTTCCAGCTGGCCTAGGTGGCAAGGCCAAGGCCCTCACACTTCGAGCTATAAAGGGACTCCTGTGGCAGAAACTGCCTTCTTGGCTACTGAACCCACTATTGGTCTCATCAGCTCAATCCACCAGAGCCTGTCTTTGCATACGGAAGAATTCCTCCTTGACACACAAAGACACACACACACACCAATTAATCCGGTGTCAGGGAACTGCCATCGGAGGAACAGGTGGTGGAAGGGCTCACGGAGGCTGGGAGAGACTCAGCAGCGGAAGCAGGCACCAGCAGGGGGAGAGGTGGGTCTCTGGTGCAAGGGCTCACGGAGGCTGGGAGAGACTCAGCAGCTGAAGCAGGAACCAGCAGGGGGAGAGGTGGATCTCTGAGGGAAAGTGAGCAAGAGGAAGGGCTCAGGGACACGTCCAGCGAGAACAGTGGGGAGGTATCTGAACCTCCCATAGGGAGACCCACTCCTCGCCGGAAACTGTCACGCCGCGAGTCCAGAAGACGTGTTTCCGTTAAGGAGCTTTTATGCTGGAAATGATTCCGAAAGCAACCACTGTCGGAATCTGCAAGTGACTAGAGCAGCCATGTCTGAGGGGCTCCGTCACAGACAGAGGTTTGTGATCTTGCACAGACTCTGAGGGACTACGCTTTTACGCACAAGCAGCTCATCATCCCATCACAGCATTCCGACAGACTTGTAACCTGTTTGTGCAGGAGAAGGCATCATGAGTGACCCAGCCGGAACCGGAGAAGCAGGAGTTGGAGCTGGTCCAAGCTTGGAAGAAAGGTACCGGGCGTTGGAGATCCAACTGGCGCTGCAGACGGCGAGGCTTGAGGAGAGAAGGGCTCAGGATGCAGACAAGAAGGGGAAAGCCACCCAGTTCACCACAAAGGTACCAGGATTGGTGCAGAAGTTTGGGGGGACCCCAAGGACTACCATGCCTTTAGAACAGAGATGCAATATGCCCTCAATGTGCAGTTTGATGAATTCCCTGACGAGGAATCGCAAGTGGCTTTTGTGATTGGGCATCTTGAAAGGGGGGCGAGGGACTGGGTTAGACCCCTGATGGCAACGAATAATGACGTCCTAAAGGACCACAATGAAGTTCTTTCGTGCAATGGATCTCATGTTTTCCAGCGATATTGAGCAGGGAGTGGTGCGCAGACAGCTAATGGCTTGCAAGCAGGGGAGCCGATCTGTCCGTGAGTACTGGACTGAGTTCACCATGCTGGTTCACAGATTGGGGTGGGACTTATCGGCGGAACCCATTCAAATGCTATTTGAAGAAGGCCTTGCTTCGGCTGTGAAAGACGAACTTTCCTGGAGTCCCAGGGCGGTTTCTATGGATCAGCTGACCAAATCTGCGCTGACCATAGGAGCGCGCCAGGAAGCGAGAGCCTTGGAGAGGCGGGAAGGGAAGGGGGAACGTTGGAAGGAGTTTCGCATTCCAGACATTCCAGAGCCAGCTTTCCCGCCGGCAGAGCCGATGGAAATCGGAAGAGCGCGCGCGCGCACAGTTTCAAAGCCCAGTGAGGGGGGAAAGAAGGAGGGGAAAGGCGCCCGGAAATGCTATCTCTGCCAACAGCCAGGTCACTTTGCCAGAGTCTGCCCCCAGAGGAAAGAATGGCAAGGGATGGTGGGAGCTGTTGAGGGAGGAGTGGAGGAAATACCGGAGCAAGTAAAAGCCAACACCTGGCTGCCACCATCGGGGCACAGCAGCCAGGCCAAAGAGCAGTGAAAGTGCCCACGCCAGAACCTCCTAAACCTGCCCTAGTGATAGAAGTATCACTAGAGCTGCAAAACGGATACCCTCTAAAGATAAAGGTGCTGTTGGACTCAGGCAGCTCCTGCAATTTCATGAGCAAAGAGTTTGCAGCTGAACACCAGATACAGACGATCCCTTTAAGCAACCCCCTGCAGGTGACCACGATCGATGGCAGGGAGCTGTTGGGAGGAGAAGTCAGCTTGCAGACTGTCCCAATGATAATGAAGGTGGCAAGGCACACAGAACTGATAGCGTTTAATGTGGCCACCTTGGGAGGGGCTCCCATTATTTTGGGGATGAGCTGGCTGGTGTTACATGATCCGCTGGTGGGCTGGCATCAGAGAGTGGTTTCCTTTGGTTCCGCACATTGCTTAGAACACTGCAAGGAGGGAAAGGGTTCAGCAGGAGCCCAAGCTACCCTAGCAGGGACGGAAGTAATGGAGAAAGTGAAGGTACCACGACAATACGCAGATCTCAGCGACGTGTTCAGCGAAAGGGAAGCTGACCAACTACCCCCGCATAGACCCTTTGATTGTCAAATCAATTTACTCCCTGGGGCACAGCTCCCTGTAGGCAAGTTGTATGCCATGTCAGACAGAGAGATGCAGGAGCTAAGAGAGTTCATTGACAAGAACCTGAAGAGAGGTTTCATCAGAGAGTCAAGAGCGGTGGGAGGTAGCCCAGTGTTTTTTGTGGATAAAAAAAACACGGACAAGCCGAGACTTGTGTGTGACTTCAGGGCTTTAAACGCAGTGTCAGAACCAGTGGCCTTCCCTATGCCTAGGATTGACGACATTTTGACCAGGGTGCGGAAGGGAAAGATTTTTACAAAGCTGGACCTAAGGGGGGCGTACAACCTGATACGTATAAGAAAAGGGGATGAATGGAAAACCACCATGTTCACCCCTTTGGGGGCATTTGAATATTTAGTAATGCCCTTCGGTCTACAAGCAGGCTCGGCGTGCTTCCAATCGTATATGAACCACGTACTGGGGTCTTTGCTTTACAAGAATTGCGTGGCCTTCCTAGATGACGTATTGGTGTATTCTGAGAATGAGGAGCAGCATGTGAGAGACGTCAGAGAAGTGTTGAGCAGGCTGCAAGCCAACCGGCTGTGGGTGAAACTGGAGAAGTGTCAGTTTCATACCAAGGAGGTGGAATTCCTGGGGTACCGCCTGTCAGACAAGGGATTGGCCATGGATCCCGGAAAGGTCCAGGCAGTGCTGGAATGGAAAACACCCAAAACAAAGAAGGATGTGCAGAGGTTCCTAGGGTTTGGGAACTTTTATCGTAAGTTCATCCGAAATTTTGCGCACCTGACGGCGCCCATTACGGACTGTCTCAGCAGTAAGAAGAAATTTGTTTGGACTGAGGAGGTGGAGCGAGCATTTGAGGAACTAAAAAGGGCCTTCGCCTCTGAAGAACAACTTCTGCATGTGGATTTACAAAAGAAGATGAGAGTCGAAACAGACGCATCAGACAGAGCCATAGGGGCAGTGCTTCTTCTGCAGCCAGGAAAGGAGGAGTCAGAGTGGAGACCGTGTGCCTTTTTTTCGCGAAAGCTGAACAAATCCGAGAGGAACTACACGGTGTATGACCGAGAACTACTTGCCATTCATGAGGCTTTCCGGAGATGGAGGCACCTGCTAATTGGCGCACAACACAAGGTGCAAGTGTGCACTGACCACAAGAACCTAGAGTATTGGAGAACGGCACGAGTGCTCAACCAACGGCAGTTGAGATGGGCTCAGGAGTTCTCCAAATTTAACTTTGAGATTTGTTACGTGCCAGGCCCAGAGAACATTAGGGCGGACGCTCTCTCACGCAAACCTGAATATTTGGAGGGGGAGGGAGCACCCGAAGAAAGACATGTCATTCCAGAGGACCGCTGGGTGTGTGGGGCGGCATTGGTGGGGCAAAGAGAACTGGTAGAGGGAACGGAGAATGATGAATATGCCCAGGACAAACTCAGGGGTCTCAGGAGGGAGGGAGATAAACCCGGAGGTTTTGAGGAGAGAAACGGGGCGTTGTATTACAAGGGAGCGTTATATATACCTGAAGGAGAGTTGAGGGGAAAGGTACTCAAGCAGTTGCACGATAGCCCCATAGCAGGGCATTTTGGGCAACACAAAACCATGTGGCTGGTTACCAGGGAATTTTGGTGGCCCAAGGTCAGAGAAGATGTGCGGGAGTATGTGAGAGGTTGTGACCAATGCCAACGAGCCAAAGGGGAGAGGCGGGCGCCGGCAGGGTTATTAGAACCGCTACCCACACCTGAAAGACCATGGGAAGCAGTGGCAATAGATTTCATGACTGATCTGCCAAAGGCCAGAGGGAAAACAGCCATCATGGTTGTGGTAGACCTGTTAACCAAAATGGCCCACTTTATAGCCTGCTCACATGCTGTCACGGCAGAAGAAACAGCTAAATTGTTTGTAGAAAATGTGTTTAGGTTGCATGGCGCCCCCTTGAGGGTGGTCTCAGACCGAGGGAAACAATTTACTTCCAGGTTCTGGAGGAAGCTCATGAGCTTGCTGCATGTAGAGGTCAATTTTTCAACTGCCCAGCATCCTGAAACCAACGGGCAGGCGGAAAGAGCCAATGGCATCCTCCAGCAATATTTGAGGTATTATGTCAATGACAGAGAGAATGATTGGGTGGCGAAGCTGGCGTTGGCGGAATTTGCCTACAACAATGCGGAGAACGTGTCCACAGGGATGAGCCCCTTTTTGGCTAATTACAGGTGCCATCCCAGGGCTTTCCCAGGGGGGAAGGGGAGAGATGGAGCGTTCCAGCTGCCGAACAGTTCGTAGAAGAAATGGAAGCGATCCATCGTCAGCTCCAACTGAACTTAGACAGGGCCAAGGAGGAATATAAGAGGCAGGCAGACAAAAACAGAAGAGAAGGTGAAACCATTAGGGTGGGGGACCAGGTGTGGCTGTCAACCCAAGGGTTACCATTCAAAGGGGGTTGTAAGAAGTTAAGACCCAAAAGATTGGGTCCATTTGAAGTCACGCAACAGGTCAACCCAGTGGCTTTCAGACTCCGGTTACCGAACCACATGAAGCTGCACCCAGTTTTCCACAGGTCGTTGCTGTCACCGTATAAAGGGGACAGAGAAGGGAGGGTCAATCGGGGACCAGCAATGGAGGAAAGGGAACACAGCTACCATGTAGCGGAGATCCTCGATTCCAGGTGGAAGGGAGATCAAGTAGAGTATTTGGTAATGTGGGAAGGGGAACTGGAGTCGGAAAACACCTGGGTCATGGCAGAGGATGTCAATGACGAGGTTTTAATAGAAACTTTTCATCAGAGGTTCCCACGTAAACCTCAGCCTGTAGCGAGGTTCCGGAGGGAATACTTTGCCACCACCGACGAAGAAGAGGAGTTGGAGGGGTTCACAGATTCCGAGGAGGAGGAGGATTCAGCGAGCCGGAACGGCGACCGATGGAGGGAAATGTTCGAGACGTCTGAAGATGAAGAGGATTCGTTTCGGGGTTTTACCTCCTCACCGCCCAGAGGAGAGGGAACGGGAGGGGGTGAAGGGGGCCCTGGAGGGGAGGTGGATGTCAGGGAACTGCCATCGGAGGAACAGGTGGTGGAAGGGCTCACAGAGGCTGGGAGAGACTCAGCAGCGGAAGCAGGCACCAGCAAGGGGAGAGGTGGGTCTCTGGTGGAAGGGCTCACTTAGGCTGGGAGAGACTCAGCAGCTGAAGCAGGAACCAGCAGGGGGAGAGGTGGGTCTCTGAGGGAAAGTGAGCAAGAGGAAGGGCTCAGGGACACGTCCAGCGAGAACAGTGGAGAGGTATCTGAACCTCCCATAGGGAGACCCACTCCTCGCCGGAAACTGTCACGCCGCGAGTCCAGAAGACGTGTTTCCGTTAAGGAGCTTTTATGCTGGAAACGATTCCGAAAGCAACCACTGTCGGAATCTGCAAGTGACTAGAGCAGCCATGTCTGAGGGGCTCCGTCACAGACAGAGGTTTGTGAACTTGCACAGACTCTGAGGGACTACGCTTTTACGCACAAGCAGCTCATCATCCCATCACATCCGGTAACTTCTTTCAATACTGCCTGCCATTCCCATTCTCACCAGATAACAGCTTGCTTGCTCTGCTCAGACTCTGTGCAGAAAAGGTGCTGAAAAATGGACACCATTCAGATTATTCCCTCCCAACCACACCATACAGTAGAATTGCACCCCTTCCACACTACTGGATCATGCTGGATCTTGCTTCAGATATTGCATATTTTCTGAGAAAAGGAAAATCAGCCTGGCAGCTTCATTATTCTGGAATGCCAGCTGAAGGACAAAAACCTCCTGTGGTCCAATGCAGGAAAATCAGGGGGTGAGGGGACCACTCAGACATGATAGTACTGCAAATTACATATCAAATTACACATCTAATTAAGTAATGGGCAAATAAAATGTTATCGCCTTTCTTTTGGCATGTTTCTGAAAGTAATTAAAGCGTCAGGTTTAAATTATATAAATATGAATGCTAAGATAAATGCATATGAAAAAATTGCAACGCTCCATTTTATATACAATATATTGTTACGTACTTGCCGACACGTTACAGAAAGCAAATGTCAGAACAAATCACATGAAAGCAGGGGACTTCCGGTTAGCGCCAGCGACTAATGGCGGATTCCCTCCGAGCTCCGGAGGGAATCGGCTCTGCAGGATCGGGTCTTTCTGCTGCGGCGAAGCGGGGACCCTAAAAAAATCACAGGTGGAGAAGCCTGTGAACGTGGTGACTCGGCGGGCACCATTTGCGCCCCCCCGATCTGCGAAGGAGCCTTTTTAAAGGCTCCAGAACGGGGTCGGGGTGCGGCGCGGTGCTGAGAGTACCTCCTCTCCTTCTGTGGAGTGATGCCGCAAGCCATTGTCAGAGAGCGCTGACTTCTTCTTTTGAACAATTGGATTTCAAAGTAACAACCCGTGAGTAACATGGAAATTTGGGCTCTAAAGGAAGAATTTGTTTGAATCAGGAACGAGCGGGGAAGGGTTAAAAAGGAAGTCCGCCCCCCCCTCTTTGTAAACATTATAAAGCAAAGGACCTGCTACCTAAGGTCGTAAAAATTCTTTTTCTTTCTTCTCTTTTGTATAAGACTTTAATTTCACGGTTTGACATTATAAAAATTTTACTGGAGGATTAAGAACTAACTTTTGAGAGTTGAAGTTCCACCCCCCCCGGACCTGGGATCGCCCCAAGAGAGAGCCTGATGATGAAGTATTGAAGTGCTTGACAGCTGTCAAGTCAGCTGTCAAGACAGAGAAAGAAATCTTTGTTTTTGGTTGTTTTTGCCGGCTACATTGGTTATAATTTGTTACAATTTGTTGACAATAAAGAAGGGCTGTTACAAAATAACTGGATTTCCGGACTCGAGCTGAAAAGAATACTAAGGAACTAAAATCCCCCTAGAGGGATCTAGCAATATTACAGAAATGGCTGGAGGAGGAAAAATCCAGGCAGAATTGGATAGAGCATTTGTTCTCTTGGGAAAGCTACAAGGTCAATACAATGTTATGGCTACAAATTTTTCAACTGTGGACTCAACAGTAAATAACACTCTTGGACTGGATAAGGACTGGGAACAAGGAGCCTATTTAATTGGACAAACAGAGAAATCCGAGAGTGTTGAGAATATGGAGAAGGAGACATATGTCGCCCCTGAAGGAAAGGAAGGAGGAGCTGGGGTGCAGATGTTAAAAGAGAGTTCTACTTTGAGGCCTGGCATGACGGCAATAAAGGAATACAAAAATCTGATGTGGAAAGCACGGCCTGAATTGGAGATGGAGAAATTGAGAGATCTTCTTATGTGGAGATCAGAAGACCTAAGGATTACAAATGTGGTTAAGATGGAGGTTAGAGCTTTGGGGACTTTTGGATTGGAAAGGAGCAAGAAAGAAGAAATTGAACACCCCAATGGCTCTATTTCTAAGTATGGAGGCCTAGCCGGAAAGAACATGGATCCTGTTGGGCCAGAGCCTCTCCAAGATTCGGTGTTTAATATTAAGGTCTATCAAAAAGACCGGCAGAGAGGAACTGAAAGACAATCCAGTGCCTCGGACGTGAGATCTCCAGGCTGATAATAGATTAAGACTGATGGACATTTTTGGGGGCTGAAACCGGGAAGGGGGGGAGGAGTTTGGGAATCCAAAGGGTTCATAATTATAATTTATTTTGTTAGTTTCATTTTCTTATATTATTGCTATGTAAACTGGGAAATTCGTGGAGGGGAACCTTGGTCGACCTTAGAAAAAATGTTTTAAGAATATGAACTGAGGTATGAGTTCGATGATTAAGTTTGGATAAGGTAAAACTGGATTTTTCTTTTTTAAATGATCTAAACCAAATGAAAATAAGGTTACCAAAGATGAAGAAAGGGTTGAGAAACACGGCAAAATTAATAAATGTTAGAATGATGATGGTTTAGAAGCTAAGTGGTTTATAGCAGTAATGTTTAAGTTAAAAGAAAGGAATGGTTAAAACTAAATGAAATTAAGGGAGAGGACTTGCTGAATAAATATTTTGAAATTGGAATACAGAAAGGGGAGGTAGGAGGAGGTCAGCGAAGTAAGGATAAGAAAATAAGGGATGGAAATTATACTTGTTTTTTTTGTCTGTGTTTAGTTTGTTTTTTGTATATAATTTCTGAAATTTTAATAAATATCTATTAAAAAAAACAAATTACATGAAAGCAAAAGAGCAGAAATTAAGTGTGTCTGGTTACATGAATTCCACCCTTTGAAAACGCAACATATATGATCCCCTCTTTAAAAATAGCCATTACTAGGGACAAGGAAGGGCAGAAATAATTACGTACCAAAGATAAGCAGAAATGGACACCAACCTGACCCCAACAAGAACAATTTTCACACTTCAGTCTCAGCACTATATGAGCTTGAAATAGTTCTGCATGAATGTTTGGTAGTAAAAATGAGGGCTAGGATTTGGGAGAAAACAATAGTAATTTTTAGAAACGTTTCCTTTGTTGCGGGGCTGAATGATTACAGGTTAATGTATGCGAAAATTCCGAAAACCCAATTTATTTTCCAGTGATGCACTAAAGAGAAAATCAAAGTTGTTTGTAAATGCTAAAACAAGGCCACATTTTTCCAAATGAATATTCCATATACAGATGAATTTTTAAAAAGATGAGAAAAAGCTACAATACTATTTGAGGTGTTCTTTGTCCATTAAACTACAGATACAGTATTTGTTGGCTTTCATAATTCCTCTTCAAAGTGGATAACAATTTTCACATTCTTTGGGTGCAGGAGCTTTTGCCAAGCGATTTCTTAAGCGCTATTTGGACATCTTTGTTTCTCAGGCTGTACACCAAGGGGTTCAACAAGGGAGTCACCATTGTGTAAGAGACAGAAATAAAAGTGTCCTCATCTAGTGTGTATCTGGATTTGGGCCTTAAATAGATAATGGAAGCACAACCAAAGTGCACTACGACCACGATAAGATGGGAGGCACAAGTGGAAAAGGCTTTACGCTTCCCAGCCGTTGTGGGAATTTTCAAGACAGTGTTTGCAATTAAAAAGTATGAGAGAAGGATGAACAGGAATGAGCAAAATACAACCAAAACACATAGAATGAAAATGACAATTTCTCCGATGTAGTTTCGGCCGCAGGCTAATTGAAGCAAAGGTGCCATATCGCAAAAAAAATGCTTAACTTTATTTGGCCCACAGAAAGGCAAGGTAAATATGATAATGGTCTCTGATGTAGAAAAAATAAATGCAAGTGATACTGAACAAGCCACCAGCTTGGTACAGAGTCTTTGATTCATCAGAATCTGATAACGTAAAGGTTTGCATATGGAGACATATCGGTCATACCCCATCACTGCTAGAAGCATACAATCAGTGCACCCAAAGCCCAGGAAAATGCACATCTGAGTAGCACAGCCCATGAAGGAAATGGTCTTCTTCTCTCTTAGAAGATTTGCAAGCATATTGGGGATAATGACGAGTGAGTAGCAGATTTCTGAGAAGGAGAGGATGGAGAGGAAGAAGTACATGGGGATGTGGAGGCTGCGGTCAAGCCGTATCGCAGTGATGATGATTATATTTGCGAACAAAGTTAGCAGGTAAATTAGAGAGAACACCAGAAACAATGGAATCTGCAGTTCTGGGAAATTGGAAAACCCAGAAAGGATAAATTCTGTCACCACTGTTTGATTTTCTCTTCCCATTGATGCAGCATCTGAAAATAAACTTTAAACGTATTACAGATTTCAACAGTGTTCGTCAGCTGATGCTTAATACAAAAATACTTGGGGAGAGGCTTGTTCACAAAATGATTTTTTAATTTTTTGCTCTTTATTAAATATATGTACTGTCCTTCAGTTGACTATCACAGGCCACTTTGCAACATAAAAACAAAAAATGCATAAAGTGATCGTAAAAATGCAATAATAACAAAATAAAAAAGCCATTAGATGTGCCTTAAACATCACTCCATACAGCTGCCTGAGAAAAGGCTGCCTCCATTTGCCCAATGGTAGAGCAGTAGACAGAGCCTAGCACAACAGTTGAGCAACCAGCAACCTAATTGTGTCACCCGTTAGACCAATTATTACATTCACTTGACCAACAAGTCTACACTGCAGAGTTGAATGTCTGATATCTCCCTTTCGAGGAATCCTGGGAATGTCTGCTCCCAAGTGAGTGAGGCAATAGAGCCAGTTTACAAAACTGTATTTTCCATCGAACTAAAATTTTACCAATCATACAACATCTTGGCATAGTTCATCACCATAGATTAAAATTCTGTATTCTTTTAATTGATGTAATTCCACTGTGGATGAATGTCTGGCTACAGCCCACAAACTGAGGAAGGAGCACAGAGGCAAGTGAGCTGAAGAGTTTGAGGCTTCACAATATTCCTGTCAATTGAAAAATTAACAGCATCACAAGGCATAACTCTGAACACCACTAGAAAACTGAGGAGCATGCCTATCTTAAGCTGCCCTTCATAGAGTCATGCAGTCAGTGTCTGTTCCAAATTGTAGCACCTCTCCAGGGTCTCAGGTTGATGTCTTCACTAGTCCTGCTAAGCTACCTCATACCCTTTTGGAAAAATATTGGATCTGGAGCCTTCTGTATGGAAAACAGTAACTCTGCCATTGAGTATGAATCTTGTGGCCAAGATAAAAAAGAGTCAGGTGCTTTGAAATTGTTCTTATTTCCCTTTAAATTGGCAAAAACAAGAGCATCTGAAGGGCTCAATGAATGAATTCAAATCAAAGCTGCAGAACCTCAAACCACAATAGACTTACAAGGAAGCACTATGGATGTTGAGCTCTTCCAAATGACACCAATTTGCCACAATATCCTTTTTATGATGTTTTTATTGAGCATGGAATGATGTAAACAAGTTTATGAATCCCACCAGATAGTATCTCTACGGTGTTTCAAAACGTAAAATAAATCAACCATCTTATTATCAAAGGGAGTTGTTAAAAGCTACAAGTAATAATTAACAATACATGTAATTTTATTGGGTGTATTTTTTCCTAAAACTGTTGACTTCATCTCTATAGCGATACATTTTATTATGTCTACTTGTTTTCAATTTTTTTATTTTAGCATGATGAATATTACAGATTTTTTCTGTGTAAAGAGCAGTGTGGTCTCTCTGATTAAGTGGTGTGTGAATGTTGTTTAATAAATAAAAATAGCATACAGGACAAATGGCTCTGGGGTAAGCCACACCCATTGTCAAAAAGGCATGGAAAGTTCCATCTCACAAAACTTAACATCTCACAAGGGTACTGAAAACATCAGGGTTCAAGGAGATGATCATAAACTGAATATTTTCACAGATTATATATTACTGATGCTCCACAATCCAAGCTAAGCCCCTTATCCTTTGCAGAGGATACTAAATAATTTCATGGCAATATCTGCATTTTCAATGACTTCTGGACCCAAGTGTTCAATCTAATTTCTATTATTGTGGATTCAACCTCGGCAATGGATCCAGATTTGGCATTACTTTCTCTAGAAAGCAATACAACCGAACCATTCACCACTAACCTCTAGTATTTAATTTCTTAACGGCAGCTAAAATCTCCGTTGCTAGTCACTGGAAATCGAGATCCCAATTCCGGTATTGTTGGTTTGGAAGGTTATGGGAAATTGCACTCTCTGAATACCTAACATGCCAGAGAGGATTTAGCCGCAGGGAGACGAAAACAGAATGTTTCTATTCCATTTAGTACCTCTTTCTATCTTTTGGCAATGCTGAGCCTAACAAGCATCAACCATCCCATAGCCCAAATAAACATATATAGAAGTTATGTCACTTCTCCATATGTTTAGTTGATATTATATGGTATTATATAGTTGATATTATATAGTAAACACCTGGCTTGGGCACCTACATTTTCAGCAGCATTGCATGAATGGTTCTTTTTTCCATTGCTGTTGTTGGAATCATAGAATCTTAGAGTTGTAAGGGACGTGTCATGAATGAGCCAGCTCCCAGTGAAGGAAGCAGTTACGAAGAGAGAGGGTTAAATGGCAGACAAGAGGAGCCTCGGCCAGGGTATGTACTGGTACCAGCCATTCAACAGGAACAATTTTGACACTTCAGTCTCAGCACTATATGAGCTTGAAATAATTCGGCATGAATGTTTGGTAGTGAAAATGAGGGCTAGGATTTGGGAGAAAACAACAGTAATCTTTAGAAAAGTTTCCTTTGTTGCGGGGCTGAATGATTACAGGTTAATGTATGCAAAAATTCCGAAAACCCAATTTATTTTCCAGTGATGCACTAAAGAGAAAATCAAAGTTGTTTGTAAATGCTAAAACAAGGCCACATTTTTCCAAATGAATATTCCATATACAGATGAATTTTTTAAAAGATGAGAAAAAGCTACAATACTATTTGAGGTGTTGTTTGTCCATTAAACTACAGATACAGTATTTGTTGGCTTTCATAATTCCTCTTCAAACTGGATTACACTTAATTTTCACATTCTTTGGGTGCAGGAGCTTTTGCCAAGGGATTTCTTAAGCGCTATTTGAACATCTTTGTTTCTCAGGCTGTACACCAAGGGGTTCAACAAGGGAGTCACCATTGTGTAAGAGACGGAAATAAAAATAGTCTGATCTAGCGTGTAACTGTTTTTGGGCCCGAAATGGATAATGCCAGCACACCCAAAGTGCACCACGACCACAATCAGATGGGAGGCACAAGTGGAAAATGCTTTACGCTTCCCAGCCGTTGTGGGGATTTTCAAGACAGTGTTTGCAATTAAAATGTACGAGAGAAGGATGAACAGGAATGCACAAATTATAACCAAAACACAAATAATGAAAATGACGATTTCACCTATGTAATTTCGGCCGCAGGCTAATTCAAGCAAAGGTTCTATTTCACAAAAGAAGTGCTTAACTTTATTTGGCCCACAGAAAGGCAAGGTAAATATGATTATAGTCTCTGAGGTGGAAAAAAGAAATCCAGTTGTTGCTGAACAAGCCACCAGCTTGGTGCAGACTCTTTGATTCATCAAAATCTGATAACGTAAAGGTTTGCATATGGAGACATATCGGTCATACCCCATCACTGCTAGAAGAAAACAATTTGTGAATGCAAAGCCCAGGAAAATGTACATCTGAGTAGCACAGCCAATGAAGGAAATGGTCTTCTTTTCTCTTAGAAGATTTGCAAGCATATTGGGGATAATGACAAGTGAGTAGCAGATTTCTGAGAAGGAGAGGATGGAGAGGAAGAAGTACATGGGGGTGTGGAGGCTGCGGTTAAGACATATCGTAGTGATGATGATTATATTTGCCATCAAAGTTATCAGGTAAATTAGAGAGAACACCAGAAACAATGGAATCTGCAGTTCTGGGAAATTGGAAAATCCAGCAAGGATAAATTCTGTCACCATTGTATGATTTTCTCTTCCCATTGATGCAGCACCTGAAAATAAACTTTAAAGGTGTTACAGATTGCAACAGTGCTCGTCCGCTGATGCTTTATACAAAAATACTGGGGGAGAGGTTTGTTCATAAAATGATTATTAAATTTATGTCCTTCAACTGAATATTACAGGCCAGTTTACAATATAAAAACAGAAAATGCATAACAGGACCGTAAAAATGCATAATGTAAATTAGCAAATTAAAGTAGCAAATTAAACAACAAATGATTTTATGACCTTTAAACATCACTCCATACAGCTGCCTGAGAAAAGGCCGTCTCCATTTGCCCAATGGTAGAGCCGGCCTCAGTAGATAGAGCGTGGCACAACAATTGTGCAACCAGCAAAATAGTTGTGTCACCCCATAGCCATATTATTACATTCACTTGACCAACACATCTACACTGCAGAGTCTGATATCTCCCTTTCAAGGAATCCTGGGAATGTCTGCTCCCAAGTTAGCGAGGCATTAGAGCCAGTTTACAAAACTGCATTTTCCACAGAACTAAAATTTTAGCAATCAGACAACATATTGGCATAGTTCATCACTGTAGATTAAAATTCTGTATTCTTTTAATTGATGTAATTCCACTGTGATTGAATGTCTGGCTACAGCCCACAAACTGATGAAGGAGCACAGAGGCAAGTGAGCTGAAGAGTTTGAGGCTTCACAATATTCCTGTCAATTGAAAAATTAGCAGCATCACAAGGCATAACTCTGAACACCACTAGAATATTTTATTGAGGAGCATGCCTATCTTAAGCTGCCTTTTAAAGAGTGATGCAGTCAGTGTCTGTTCCAAATTGTAGCACCTCTCCAGGGTCTCAGGTTGATGTCTTCACTAGTCCTGCTAAGCTACCTCATACCCCTTCCGGAAAATATTGGATATGGAGCATTGTGCATGAAAAACAGTAACTCTGCCATTGAGTATGAATCTTGTGGCCAAGATAAAAAAGAGTCAGGTGCTTTGAAATTGTTCTTATATCCCTTCAAAGTGGCAAGGACAAGAGCATCTGAAGGGCTGAATGAATGAATTCAAATCAAAGCTGCAGAACCTCAAACCACAATAGACTTACAAGGAAGCACGATGGATGTTGAGCTCTTCCAAATGACACCAATTTGCCACAATATCCTTTTTATGATGTTTTTATTGAGCATGGAATGATGTAAACAAGTTTATGAATCCCACCAGATATTATCTCCACGGTGTTTCAAAACGTAAAATAAATCAACCTTCTTATTATCAATGGGAGTTGTTAGAATCTACAAGTAATAATTAACAATACATATAATTTTATTGGGTGTATTTTTTTTCTAAAGCTGTTGACTTCATCTCTATATCGATACATTTTGTTACATCTACTTGTTTTCCATTTTTTATTTTATCATGATGAATATTACAGATTGTTTCTGTGTAAAGCGCAGTTAGATCTTTATGATTAAGTGGTGTGTGAATATTGTTTAATAAATAAAAATAGCATACAGGACAAATGGCTCTGGGGTAAGCCACACCCATCGTCATATAGGCAGGGAAATTTCCATCTACAAGTACAATGCTAGCACAACGCCTAACATCTCACAAGGCACTGAAGACATCAGGGTTCAAGGAGATGAACATAAACTGAATATTTTCACAGATTATATTTTACTGATGCTCCATAATGCAAGCTACGACCCTTTTCCTTTGCAGAGGATACTAAATGATTTCATGGCAGTATCTGCATTCTAAATGACTTCTGGACCCAGGTGTTCAGTCTAATTTCTATTATCGTGCGTCAAACCTCAGCAATGGATCCAGATTTGGCATTACTTTCTCTTGAAAGTAATACAACCCAACCATTGACTACTATCCTCTTGTACAGTGGTACCTCAGGTTACATAAGCTTCAGGTTACAGAGTCCGCTAACCCAGAAATAGTGTATCAGGTTAAGAACTTTGCTTCAGGATGAGAACAGAAATTGTGCTCCGGCAGCGCATGATTAACCTGAGGTACCACTGTATTTATGTTCTAAGCAGCAGCTAAAATCTCCATTGCTAGTCACACTGGAAATCCAGATCTCCATCCCAAGATTGTTGGTTAAGGAAGGTTATGGGAAACTGCGCTCTCTGAACATCTAACATGCCAGAGAGGGCTTAGCGGCAGGGAGACAAAAACAGTGTTTCTATTCCATTTGGTAGGTCTTTCCATCTTTTGGCAATGCTGAGCCTAACAAGCATCAACCGTCCCATAGCCCAAATAAACCTATGGTGAAATTCTGTCAGTCACAGTTGATATTATATGGTAAACACCTGTCTTGGGAATCTACATTTTGAGCTGCATTGCATTAACGGTCCCCCCCCCCCATGGTTGTTGTTGGAATCATAGAATCAAAGATTTGTAAGGGACCCAAGGGTCACCATCGGCTGTGGGGAGGATAGAAGAAGAAGAGGAGGAGGAGGAGGAGGAGGAGGAGGAGGAGAGGAGGAAGAGGAGGAGGAGTTTGGATTTGATATCCCACTTTATCACTACCCAAAGGAGTCTCAAAGCGGCTAACATTCTCCTTTCCCTTCCTCCCTCATAACAAACACCCTGTGAGGTGAGTGGGGCTGAGAGACTTCAGAGAAATGTGACTAGCCCAAGGTCACCCAGCAGCTGCATGTGGAGGAATGGGGAATCGAACCCGGTTCACAAGATTACAAGTCCACAACTCTTAACCAATACACAACACTGGATCTCTTAAAATACATAAATACATACATAAAATAAATACAGGGCCTACTCCCTTATAAGGCCTTTCCAGCTGGCCTAGGGGGCAAGGCCAAGGCCCTCACACTTCGAGCTATAAAGGGACTCCTGTGGCAGAAACTGCCTTCTTGGCTACTGAACCCACTATTGGTCTCATCAGCTCAATCCACCAGAGCCTGTCTTTGCATACGGGAGAATTCCTCCTTGACACACAAAGACACACACACACACACCAATTAATCCGGTAACTTCTTTCAATACTGCCTGCCATTCCCATTCTCCCCAGATAACAGCTTGCTTGCTCTGCTCAGACTCTGTGCAGAAAAGGTGCTGAAAAATGGACACCATTCAGATTATTCCCTCCCAACCACACCGTAAAGTAGAATTGCACCCCTTCCACACTACTGGATCATGCTGGATCTTGCTTCAGATATTGCATATTTTCTGAGAAAAGGAAAATCAGCCTGGCAGCTTCATTATTCTGGAATGCCAGCTGAAGGACAACAACCTCCTGTGGTCCAATGCAGGAAAATCAGGGGGTGAGGGGTCCGCTCAGACACGATAGCACTGCAAATTACATATCAAATTACACATCTAAGTAAATAATGGGCAAATAACATGTTATAGCCTTTCTTTTGGCATGTTTCTGAAAGTAATTAAAGCGTCAGGTTTAAATTATATAAATATGAATGCTAAGATAAATGCATATCAAAAAATTGCAATGCTCCGTTTTATATACAATATATTGTTACGTCCTTGCCGACACGTTACAGAAAGCAAATGTCAGAACAAATCACATGAAAGCAAAAGAGCAGAAATTAAGTGTGTTCGGTTACAAGAATTCCAACTTTGAAAAAAGATTCCCTCCTTAAAAATAGCCATCCTTTGTTGCGGGGATGAATGATTACAGGTTAATGTATGCGAAAATTCCGAAAACCCAATTTATTTTCCAGTGATGCACTAAAGAGAAAATCAAAGTTGTCTGTAACTGCTAAAAGCAAGGCCACATTTTTCCAAGTGAACATTCCATATACAGATGAATTTTTAAAAAGATGAGAAAAAGCTACAATACTATTTGAGGTGTTCTTTCTCCATTAAACTACAGATACAGTATTTGTTGGCTTTCATAATTCCTCTTCAAAGTGGATAACAATTTTCACATTCTTTGGGTGCAGGAGCTTTTACTAAGGGATTTCTTAAGTGCTATTTGAACATCTTTGTTTCTCAGGCTGTACACCAAGGGGTTCAACAAGGGAGTCACCATTGTGTAAGAGACGGAAATAAAAGTAGTCTGATCTAGCGTGTAACTGTTTTTGGGCCCGAAATGGATAATGGAAGCACACCCAAAGTGCACTACGACCACAATAAGATGGGAGGCACAAGTGGAAAAGGCTTTATGCTTCCCAGCCGTTGTGGGGATTTTCAAGACAGTGTTTGCAATTAAAATGTAGGAGAGAAAGATGAACAGGAATGGACAAATTATAACCAAAACACAAATAATGAAAATGACGATTTCACCTATGTAATTTCGGCCGCAGGCTAATTCAAGCAAAGGTTCTATTTCACAAAAGAAGTGCTTAGCTTTATTTGGCCCACAGAAAGGCAAGGTAAATATGATTATAGTCACTGAGGTGGAAAAAAGAAATCCAGTTGTTGCTGAACAAGCCACCAGCTTGGTGCAGACTCTTTGATTCATCAAAATCTGATAACGTAAAGGTTTGCATATGGAGACATATCGGTCATACCCCATCACTGCTAGAAGCATACAATTTGTGAATCCAAAGCCCAGGAAAATGTACATCTGAGTAGCACAGCCAATGAAGGAAATGGTCTTCTTTTCTCTTAGAAGATTTGCAAGCATATTGGGGATAATGACAAGTGAGTAGCAGATTTCTGAGAAGGAGAGGATGGAGAGGAAGAAGTACATGGGGGTGTGGAGGCTGCGGTTAAGACATATCGTAGTGATGATGATTATATTTCCCATCAAAGTTACCAGGTAAATTAGAGAGAACACCAGAAACAATGGAATCTGCAGTTCTGGGAAATTGGAAAATCCAGCAAGGATAAATTCTGTCACCACTGTTTGATTTTCTCTTCCCATTGATGCAGCACCTGAAAATAAACTTTACAGGTGTTACAGATTGCAACAGTGCTCGTCAGCTGGTGTTTTATACAAAAATACTGGGTGAGAGGCTTGTTCATAAAATGATTATTCATTTTTCTTATTTATTAAATTTATGTCTTTCAACTGAATATTACAGGCCGGTTTACAATATAAAAACAGAAAATGCATAACAGGACCGTAAAAATGCATAATGTAAATTAGCAAATTAAAGTAGCAAATTAAAGAACAAATGATTCTATGACCTTTAAACATCACTCCATACAGCTGCCTGAGAAAAGGCTGCCTCCATTTCCCCAATGGTAAAACCGGCCTCCGTAGATAGAGCGTGGCACAACAATTGTGCAACCAGCAAAATAGTTGTGTCACCCCATAGCCATATTATTACATTCACTTGACCAACACATCTACACTGCAGAGTCTGATATCTCCCTTTCAAGGAATCCTGGGAATGTCTGCTCCCAAGTTAGCGAGGCATTAGAGCCAGTTTACAAAACTGCATTTTCCACAGAACTAAAATTTTACCAATCAGACAACATCTTGGCATAGTTCATCACCAGAGATTAAAATTCTGTATTCTTTTAATTGATGTAATTCCACTGTGACTGAATGTCTGGCTACAGCCCACAAACTGAGGAAGGAGCACAGAGGCAAGTGAGCTGAAGAGTTTGAGGCTTCACAATATTCCTGTCAATTGAAAAATTAACAGCTTCACAAGGCATAACTCTGAACACCACTAGAATATTTTATTGATGAGCATGCCTATCTTACCCTGCCTTTTAAAGAGTCATACAATTGGTGTCTATTCCAAATTGTAGCAGCTCTCCAGGGTCTCAGGTTGATGTCTTCACTAGTACTGCTAAGTCCTGCTACCTCATACCCTTTTGGAAAAATATTGGATCTGGAGCCTTCTGTTTGAAAAACAGTAACTCTGCTATTGAGTATGAATCTTGTGGCCAAGTTAAAAAAGAGTCAGGTGCTTTGAAATTGTTCTTACATCCCTTCAAAGTGGCAAAAATAAGAGCATCTGAAGGTCTGAATGAATGAATTCAAATCAAAGCTGCAGAACCTCAAACCACAATAGACTTACAAGGAAGCACGATGGATGTGGAGCTCTTCCAAATGACAGCAATTTGCCACAATATCCTTTTTATGATGTTTTTATTGAGCATGGAATGATGTAAACAAGTTTATGAATCCCACCAGATATTATCTCCACGGTGTTTCAAAACGTAAAATAAATCAACCATCTTATTATCAAAGGGAGTTGTTAAAAGCTGCATGTAATAATTAATAATACATGTAATTTTATTGGATGTATTTCTACCTAAAACTGTTGACTTCATCTCTTTATCGATACATTTTGTTACATCTACTTGTTTTCCATTTTTTTATTTTATCATGTTGAATATTACAGATTGTTTCTGTGTAAAGCGCAGTTAGGTCTTTATGATTAAGTGGTGTGTGAATATTGTTTAATAAATAAAATTAGCGTACAGGACAAATGGCTCTGGGGTAAGCCACACCCATCGTCATATAGGCAGGGAAATTTCCATCTACAAGTACAATGCTAGCACAACACCTAACATCTCACAAGGGTACTGAAGACATCATGTAGCCTTATTAGACTTTACCGATTGGTTGGGTGAGCGTTGCTCCCGGAGAGGGAGGAAAGTGTCAAAAGACATTGAGTTTGGTTCGGAGGAAGAGTTCTTTATTTCTGCTCTCCGGAGCAGCAGAAAGGCACTTGCATGGTCAGTTCACAGCAAGAGCACTTAAGGAACAGTTACACACAGCTTATATACCCTTTCTGGTCCCCTTGACCCCTCCCCAGGAATCCAGCCATGTCAGCTTATACACGTAAGTTGACATCCCAGAAATCCAGCCACGTCAGCTTATACACGTAAGTTGACATCCATGACCATAAACAGTTGTTCCTGTTCCTGTACTCTTGACCATAAAGGGATGTTCCTGTTCCTGTATTCCTTATCTTGGGGTAAGAAGGTCACGAACTCTAAGAGCACTCCTGGCGCCATCCCCGAGTGCGGGGGTGTCTTGCTAGGTCTGTGTGTCGGTGTCAGGATATTTACAACCCACAAGATAAGCCCCAGCTCTGCCCGTCCCGTCTCCACTTCGGAACTGACAAGGCCATCCATTAAGCGTCACGTACTGATAAAGGAGAGGGCTTTGTTTATACAGCTGGGTTCCTGTTATACATGAGCTCAACTCCTCAAGTTAATGGATGTTAGCTAATGGACCCTTGGGGAAGGAAAAATGGGGATTTTGGGGCCTGTTGCAGACTGACTGCACAATCAAGTTTAGGTTTGGGAAACCCATTCCTTCAATCAGGGTTCAAGGAGATGAACATAAACCGAATATTTTCACAGATTATATATTACTGATGCTCCACAATCCAAGCTAAACCCCTTTTCCTTTGCAGAGGATACTAAACGATTTCATGGCAGTGTCTGCATTCTCAATAACCTGTGGACCCAAGTGTTCAATCTAATTCCTATTATTGTGGGTCAGCCCTTGGCAATGGATCCAGATTTGGCATTACTTTCTCTAGAAAGCAATACAACCCAACCATTGACCACTAACCTCTTGTATTTATGTTCTAAGCAGCAGCTAAAATCTCCATTGCTAGTCGCTAGAAATCCAGATACCCATCCCGGTATTGTTGGTTTGGAAGGTTATGGGACATTGCTCTCTCTAAACATCTAACATGCCAGAGAGGGCTTAGTGGCATGGGGACAAAAACAGACTGTTTCTATTCCATTTGGTAGAGCTTTCTATCTTTTGGCAATGCTGAGCCTAACAGGCATCAACCATCCCATAACCAAATACACATATGGAGAAGTTTTGTCACTCACAGTTGATATTATATGGTAAACAGCTGTCTTGGGCATCTACGTTTTGAGCAGCATTGCATGAATGGTTCTTTTCCCCCATTGTTGTTGTTGGAACCATAGAATCTTAGAATTGATAAGGACCCAAGGGTCGCCGTCGGCTATGGTGAGGAGTGCAAGGCCTGCTCCCTTACAAAGACTTTACCAGCTGGACTAGGGAGCCAGGCCCTCACACTTCCAGCTATAAAGAGACTCCTCTAGCAGAAACAGCCTTCTTCGCTTTTGGACCCACTATTGATCTCATTAGCTCAATCTAATTCATGTCTGGTTACTGTTGAATGGTCACTTTAAAATGTGAAGGTTTATTATTGCTTCACAAGTTGTGTATGTCTTTAAGGGCCAGGGCCAGGGCAAATAACGAGACCCAGTCTTGCAGCTGTGAAACATAGCAGGTGCTGCTGAGTTGTGTTAATCTTTTTTTTAAAAAAAATAATATTCATTACTTTTCCAACAATTTAAACACAACACAAAAAAGGCAATACAATACAATACAAAGACACTACATAACACTAACACATTAAACTATACATTCAGATTTTTCCACCTGGAAACCAACTTTTTTGTCCAAATTGTATGCCTCCATTATTTGGTAATAATGGAGCCAATCTCGCACTTTGTTTTTCAAAGCTCTGCAATTTTATTCTGTCTCCATCTTGTTCCAGGATTTCCCAATATTTCGGCCATTTAGCCTCCATATTGAGTTTTTTCTGTGCCTTCGCTTCCATTGGTGACAACCATCTTGGGGTTTTCTTTTCTAACAAATCCTTATATCTTATCCAAACATTAAACAATGCTTTTCTAACAATATGATTTTTAAACACTTTATGTGCTTTTACCTTATCGTACCACAAATATGCATGCCAGCCAAATGCATTGTTGAAACCTTCTAAATCCAACACGTCAGTGTTTTCAAGAAGCAGCCATTCTCTCAGCCAGCAAAAAGCAGCTGATTCATAATAAAGTTTCAGGTCTGGCAGGGCAAATCCACCTCTTTCTTTGGCATCAGTTAATATCTTAAATTTTATTTGAGGCTTCTTGCCCTGCCAAACAAATCTGGAAATATCTTTCTGCCACTTCTTGAAACAATCCATCTTATCCAAAATTTGCAATGTTTGAAACAAAAACAACATCCTTGGCAACACATTCATCTTTATCACAGCAATTCGGCCTAACAATGATAACTTCAAATTTGTCCATATTTCTAAGTCCTTTTTCACTTCAATCCAACATTTTTCATAATTATCCTTAAATAAATTCACATTTTTGGCAGTCATGTTAACCCCTAAATATTTCACGTTCTTAACCAATATTAGCCCTGTCTCCTCCTGAAACTTCTCTCTCTCATTCACAGTTAAGTTTTTCTCTAAAACCTTAGTCTTCATCTTGTTCAACTTAAAACCTGCTATCTGTCCGAATTCTTGAATCAGTTCCAATACCCTTTTAGTACTAGATTCTGGCTCCTGTAAAGTCAATACTAAGTCATCAGTAAATGCTTTCAGTTTGTACTGTTTAGCTCCCACTTGTAAACCTTTAACCTCTTGGTCCTTTCTAATCATATTTAACAAAACCTCGAGGACTGATATAAAAAGCAATGGAGAAATTGGGCAACCTTGTCGTGTCCCTTTCTCAATCTTAAACTCTTCTGTCACTACATTGTTCACAATTAATTTTGCCTTTTGTTCTGAATAAATTGCACCTATACCATTTTCAAATCCTTGACCTACCCCCATCCCCTGTAAATTCTTCTTCATAAAACTCCAAGAAATGTTGTCAAAGGCTTTCTCTGCATCCACAAATATCAAGACTGCCTTAGTATTGATATTTACTTGTAGTTTTTCTAGAATATTAATTATATTCCTCATATTGTCAGACAAATGTCTGCCCGGGAGAAAGCCCGCTTGGTCCTTATGAATGTCTTCTACTAACACCTTTTTTAATCTTTTAGCCAAAATATCTGCAAAAAAATTGTAATCCACATTAAGCAGCGATATGGGGCGGTAGTTCTTGATCTGTGTCTTTTCAGTCTCTGTTTTCGGTATAAGTGTAATGTAAGCTTCCTTCCACGACTCTGGTGCCTGTCTTCCTTCCAATAGTTCATTGCAGACTTCCTTCAATGGTTGTATTAACCATTCTTTCAAAGATTTGTAATATCTTGAAGTCAAACCATCTGGTCCTGGTGATTTACCTAATTGCATATTCTGGATGGCCCCTTCCACCTCCTGATCCGTTATTTTGTAATTCAACATTAGCTGTTTTTCCTGAGAGATTTTGTGTAGTCCATTTATTTTCAAAAATCGATCAATGTCCATTTCTTTCTGCTTCTCCTGTGTATAAAGTTGTTTAAAATACCTCTGAAAACACTTCCTAATCTCCACTGGGTTCTGTATATTCTTTCCTTCCACTTCCAAATTCGTAATAGTTTTGAGTTTCTGAGTTGTGTTAATCAAGCTGTGTCAGCAATTGGGTATAGAATCATGGAATCATAGAATCATAGAGATGGAAGAGACCACAAGGGCCATCGAGTCCAACCCCCTGCCAAGCAGGAAACACCATCAGAGCACTCCTGACATATGGTTGTCAAGCCTCTGCTTAAAGACCTCCAAAGAAGGAGACTCCACCACACTCCTTGGCAGCAAATTCCACTGTCGAACAGTTACTGTCAGGAAGTTCTTCCTAATGTTTAGGTGGAATCTTCTTTCTTGTAGTTTGGATCCAAAATATAGTATTTCTTGTAGTTTCTTGTAGTTTGGATCCAAAATATAGTATAGTATATAAGGAGCAGCACCTAGCTCTCCCATAGTATATAAGGTATAGTATATAAGGAGCAGTACCTAGCTCTCCCATTACCCTGGGGGATGGGTGGGTGGTTGGGTCATGTTTGTTGTTATCTTTAGTGTAAAAGGAGTTTTTGTTTTTGTTATTAAAACCTTGTTTAAGTTATTTTTTGAGTCCCTTTTTAATGCATGGTCTCCGCAGCAAGCTCTCTGCAGCGCTACTAAACTGCAAATAGCCAGCAGTTACATGAATTCCAACCTTTGAAAATGCAACATATATGATCCCCTCTTTAAAAATAGCCATTACTGGGGACAAGGAAGGGCAGAAATAATTATGTACCAAAGATAAGCAGAAACGGACACCAAACTGACCCCAACAAGAACATTTTTGACACTTCAGTCTCACCATTTTATGAGCTTGAAATATTTCTGTGTGAATGATTGGTAGAGAAAATGTGGGCTAGGATTTAGGAGAAAACAACAGTAATCTTTAGAAAAGTTTCCTTTGTTGCAGGGCAGAATGATTACAGGTTCATTTATGGGAAAATTCTGACAACCCAATTTATTTTCCAGTGATGCACTAAAGAGAAAATCAAAGTTGTTTGTAAATGCTAAAGCAAGGAGACATTTTTCCAAGTGAACATTCCATATACAGATGAATTTTTCAAAAGATGAGGGAAAGCTTCAATACTACTTGAGGCATTCTTTGTCCATTAAACAACAGATATTTGTTTGGTTTCATAATTCCTCTTCAAACTGGATAACGCTTAATTTTCACATTCTTTGGGTGCAGGAGCTTTTGCCAAGGGATTTCTTAAGCGCTATTTGGACATCTTTGTTTCTCAGGCTGTACACTAAAGGGTTCAACAAGGGAGTCACCATTGTGTAAGAGACAGTAATAAATGTCGTCTCGTCTAGCGTGTAACTAGATTTGGGCCCTAAATAGATAATGCCAGCACAACCAAAGTGCACCACGACCACGATAAGATGGGAGGCACAAGTGGAAAAGGCTTTTCGTTTCCCAGCCGTTGTGGGGATTTTCAAGACAGTGTTTGCAATTAAAATGTACGAGAGAAGGATGAACAAGAATGAACAAATTACAACCAAAAATGAAATAATGAAAATAACAATTTCTCCTATGTAGTTACGGCCACAGGCTAATTCAAGCAAAGGTGCTAAATCACACAAGTAGTGCTTAAGTTCATTTGGTCCACAGAAAGGCAAGGTAAATATGATTATAGTCTCTGATGTAGAAAAAATAAATGCAAGTGATACTGAACAAGCCACCAGCTTGGTGCAGAGTCTTTGATTCATCAGAATCTGATAACGTAAAGGTTTGCATATGGAGACATATCGGTCATACCCCATCACTGCTAGAAGAAAACAATCTGTGCACCCAAAGCCCAGGAAAATGCACATCTGAGTAGCACAGCCCATGAAGGAAATGGTCTTCTTTTCTCTTAGAAGATTTGCAAGCATATTGGGGATAATGACGAGTGTGTAGCAGATTTCTGAGAAGGAGAGGATGGAGAGGAAGAAGTACATGGGGATGTGGAGGCTGCGGTTAAGCCGTATCGCAGTGATGATGATTATATTTCCCATCAAAGTTATCAGGTACATGAGAGAGAACACCAGAAACAATGGAATCTTCAGGTCTGGGAAATTAGAAAATCCAGCAAGGATAAATTCTGTCACTATTGTTTGATTTTCTCTTCCCATTGATGCAGCATCTGAAAATAAACTTTAAAGGTGTTACAGATTCCAACAGTGGTCATTCCTGATGTTTTATATAAAAAAAAATACTTGGGGGAAATGCACTCATAAAATGTCTGCTTCCAAGTTTGTGAGGTATTAGATCCAGTTTACAAAACTGCATTTCCTTGAGAAATAAAATTTTAGCAATCAGAAAACATCTTGGCATAGTTCATCACCGTAAATTAAAATTTTGGATTCTTATAATTGGAGAAGCCCTGCTGTGAATGAATGTCTGGCTACAGCCCATAAACTGATGAAGGAGCACAGAGACAAGTGAGCTGAAGAGTTTTAGATATTCCTGTCAATTGCAAAATTAACAGCATCACAAAACATAACTCTCAACACCACTAGAATCTTTTCCTGAGGATCATGCCTATCCTAACCTGCCTTTTCATGCAGTCAGTGTCTATTCCAAATTGTAGCAGCTCTCCAGGGTCTCAGGTTGATGTCTTCACTAGTCCTGCCAAGCAACCTCATACACATTTAGAAAAATATTGGATCTGGAGCCTTCTGCATGCAAAGCAGTAACTCTGCCATTGAGTATGAATCTTGTGGCCAAGATAAAAAAGAGTCAGGTGCTTTGAAACTGTTCTTATCTCCCTTTAAAGTGTCATTTGAATGACTAAACCATTCTGCAGTTCAAATAAAACCTGCAGAACCTCAAAACACAATAAACCTCTTCAGTTATCAAGCCAAATATATATATATATATACCAAATAATTCTTACAAGGAAGAAGGTTTGGTGTTCCAAATGACAGCAGTTTGCCACACTATCCTTTTTACAATGTTTTTTTCTGAGCATGGAATAATGTAAACAAGTTTCTAAATCCCACCAGAAAAACTTAAAGTAAGTCAACCATCATGTTATCAATAGGATTTCTTAAATTCACAGGTAATGTGAATATTGTTTAATAAATAAAAAACCCAAAGTCTAAAAGGTGAGGAAAGTTCAATCCATAAGTACAATGCTAGCACTTTCTAATATCCTCAGAAGCATTGTGAAGATTTGGGGCTGGTTCATTACTGAGAGATTTCAGAGTGATTTCCATGAAGTATGGTAAAACTGAAAATCTAGTAAAGAATCAAAATCATCTAAAGAAATGGATTTGGTTGCACAGGGTGCTTACAGATGAGCCCAGGTGTAAGAAGAGCATACGTAAGAAATGGAAGGAAGGAGAAATCATGAATAAAAAGTGTACATGAACAGCCAACAGTTGCAGGGAGAAGATCAGGTAGCCCAAGCTCTGGATGGACTCCTGATTGCAAGAGGTTAAATATAAAAATCATTGGAAAGCCTAATTCAAAATTGCAGGGCCTGATGAGCTCCTCCCAAAGGTACTAAAAGATTTTATTTCAGAGCCTCTATATACCTATAATCTATAATCTTTGAGAATTATTGAAGAACAGATGAGGTCCCCGTGCAGAGGAGGCAGGCAAATGTTGTCCTGATCTTCAAAAGTGGTGGTGGAGAAGACCCAGGTAGCTACTGACCTGTGAGCTTGACATCGATACCAGGAAAGGTCTTAGAACAGATCATAAAACCATTTGTCTGTGAGCACATAGAAAAGATTCTGTGGTTACTAAGACCCAGCATGGGTTTCTGGAAAACAAGTCATGCCAGACGAATCCCATTTAATTTTTTGACAGAGTTACAAGCATGGTGGATCAGGAGAATGCTATGGATATAGTGTGTCTTGATTGCAGTAAGGCTTCTGTCCCCCATTTATATTCTTGTGGAGAAGCAGGTAAAACGTGGGTGGATGAGGTATCTGTCAGGTGGATTTGTAGTTGGTTGGACCTCACACATCAGACCGCCTTAGGGACATAGTCATCTGATTCTAGAGATATCAAGCTAAAGAAGCTATTTTCAAAGCATTGCTCCATTTCCATGAACTGAAATGTGGATTGGATTTAATAGAAATATTTGAGGTTCTCTGTCCAGGGATCCTTTCCTGCCACAAAGCTTTTAGCCTGGCTTTTTTTAATACACTCTGGCTTTCAAAACCATGGGGATCCTTTATCAGTGGATCCTTCAAATTGCTAGTGCAAGATAATGGCAAATTCTGGGTAATTAGTGATGACCAACAGGCAGGAAACCTCCCCTGGTACCTCAAAATTATGCTTAATCAATCTAAACTTGGGCTTACTGTCCACTTATTCCTACCCTCTGCTTCCTCTTACTTAACCAGTTACTGATCCATAAAAGGACCACTCCTCTTATTTCTTATTTCTGCTATGAAACTGGTTTATTTTTAAAAGAATCAAATAGCAACAAGCTCTCTAACGGTCCCTGAAGTTCATATTTTAGCAGAAGAAAATAACCAACCCCAAGTGTCTTGTTTGTCTAAGAGAACAACAGAAGGGAATTAAAACTGATAAATGCAATTATAAGTTCAGGTGTCCCTCAGAAATCACTTATTTGAAAAGTGCCAATTTCCTAATGATGCCCTCGGCGACTTATCTCTTCTCTGCTGTGCTGGGGAATTGGAAGGATGATTTGAGACGGGGAAATGATGCAATATTCAGCTTTGTTTCTCTTGGTATCTAACAAAACCAGAGTTCAGTGTCTGCACTTTTGGCCCTGCTTCTGGCATGGGGCACAGTGCTTTGACCCCTTTCATGTTCTCTTAAAATACACCGGTTTGTTGCTGTTCCCTTGACTATCCACTAGGGGGAGAACCTTCTCCCCTAGACCTGACTGAACTTTGCTTTAAATTCCCTTTAACTTTTTCCCTTCCTCTTATTTGGTGGTTCTTCCTCCTTATTTAAGTATAAGAATTATTACCACCAGAAAAATAGTAGGTTTTATTGTGGTGTCTATGATTTTTTTTTAAAAATTGTCATTTGATTTTTACAAATTCCTTCACACACATAGTATTATCACAAATATCAAACTTTAGACAATATTCTTTTGAATCTCAAGACTCCCCTCCTCCCCTCTGTGGACTCTTTCACTAACTTTTTAAACTGCATATTATAAATCTGTCTAGTTTATCATCCTCCATTGTATCCAAAGTCTATGTGTGATTACAAGAGTTATTTAAAGCCTGCCAAAGATTTCAAGTGTAGTGAGAGCCAGTGTGGTGTAGTGGTTAAGAGCAGTAGTCTTGTAATCTGGGGAACCGGGTTCGCATCTCTGCTCCTCCACATGCAGCTGCTGGGTGACCTTGGACTAGTCACACTTCTCTGAAGTCTCTCAGCCTCACTCACCTCACAGAGTGTTTGTTGTGGGGGAGGAAGGGAAAGGAGAATGTTAACCACTTTGAGACTCCTTCGGGTAGTGATAAAGCGGGATATCAAATCCAAACTCTTCTTCAAGTGTTTACAGTGGTCTTCCAAGTACATTGTATATTTATCCCATCCTCCTGATTTCTGACTTTCCTGGCCAGAACCCCCTTGATATGATGTTATATCTCCTTGCAGACACAGATAAGTATGTGACCTGGCGGGTAGCACTTTTTGCAACTGCTGCTAGGAAAATTAGAGCAAATTATATAGCCAAGGTAGCCATTAACTGTAAAGGAGATGAATTTATTTGATCCTATCTATCTACCTCAGGCTATGCTCTATCTTTGTCACCAAACTCTGAGTATAAATTGCACACTGTATTAATTGATATTGTTTTTAACATTAGTGACCATGTGATGATTTTAGCTTATGAATTTTATTGTTTAATGTTTTTATTTGTACATTGGGGTACTTTTATAGCTTTGTTTAGAGTATGCAATGTTTTAATAATATAAATGTTTTAAGTCTTTTTTTTTACCAATTCAGTATATTTTCTTTTAATTGTCAAATAATTCTGTGTACATTGCGGCAGCCTTTGCCTATGTGCAATAAAACTGACTGAGACTGAGACTTTCCCGGTTAATCTTGCCATCTCTGCATAGACCAGTTTCATCTGCCAGTCCACCCTAGTAGTAGGTATCTTGTTGTCTTTCCATCTCTGGGCAAGGAGCATCCTTCCAATGGTTGTAGCATGGGGTCTATGATTTTGGAGGAGGGCCCTAGGAACTGCAGCTCAGGAACTGAAATCCACCACCCTTCAAAAACTGCATTTAATGAACAATCTGATGCACCAATTATGCTGGGGGAGGAGGAGATACATCACCACTATTTTGGTGAACTTCCTGCCATAGCCAAAGAGTGCTTAGCCTGGAAGTTGAGACGGAGACCACACCAGTAGAAAGAACCTAAAATGTCATACACATGACACTCCCACAATGTCACTCGAAACACAGCTGCCTGGCCCCACAAGTCCGGGGCTGTGCTGGTGACAACATTCACATGCCATGTGGACATGGTGCTTCTAGCACCTCCTAGCTCATCTCTTCCCCAGACTGCTCACCCGTGTCCCACCACCATGATCCGAGGTCTAAGTCTTCTTCTATGTACTCCCTGGGGAACCCACACATGCATACACCAGTGATCCAAGCAGAGTTAAGTCTAGTCGCCATTTAAACTTTAAATCCTCTAGCGCAACAGCACCCCCTAAGGAGGCTATGTGTGTAACTGCAGGTACTGGCCCCAACTTGGTGGAACGCTCTGTCACAAGAGACTTGGGCCCTGCGGGACTTGACATCAGTGGCGTAGCGTGGGTTGTCAGCACCCGGGGCAAGGCAAGTAATTTGCGCCCCCTAACCCGTGGATTTGCGCCCCCTAACCCTAACCCCCAGATGTTGCGCCCGGTGCGACCGGCCCCCCCTGCACCCCCCACGCTACGCCACTGCTTGACATTTTTCCGCAGGGCCTGCAAGACAGAGCTGTTCCGTCTGGCCTTCGGTTTGGACTCAGTCTGACCCTTTTGTTTCCCTCCCCTTATGGTTTCGATCTATGGGCTACTATTAAAATGAGGCTGCATTTTAAATTGTATTTTAACCATATTTTAAACTGGGTTTTTTCCCTTTTCTTCTCCCCCCCCCATTATGTTTTTATTGTAATTTTACTGGTGTTAGCCGCCCTGAGCCCAGCTCTGGCTGGGGAGGGCGGGGTATAAATACAATATTATTATTGTTGTTGTTGTTGTTGTTATTGTTATTGAAAGCAATGGAGAACTATAGAGACCCAGTGGCGGAGCTTCATGCTCCGGCATCGGGGGCGGAGAGCAGGCAGGGGTGTGGCTGGCACGCATCCCAGGGGGCATGGCACATGTCCCAGGGGGCGTGGCACGTCACCTGCGGGGGCGTGGCGCCCAGTGCAGGGGGGCAGCCACGATGGCACCCCACCAGGATTGTGGTGCCCCCTCTTCCTCCGCCAGTGCGGACACCTGCCTGTCAAACCGTGTGTGTTAAATAAGTTTAGTATTAGCGGAAGTTATTAATCTTGGCCAATTTTATGAATGAAAGCTCAGGAAAAACATGAAGGAACTCTGGAAACGGTATGCACATGGGTTTAATTGTAAATAAAAATCAAGCCAAAGATCACTACCTAAACCAAAGGGGTTCAAACCATGAACTGCCACGATCTTCAAGGCGCAGGATAATGTGGGCAGAATCCGGTCTTGGGAATTTGCCAAACAGGCTGTCAGAACTGGTGTTAGGAGAAAAGGGCAGTTATCAATGCACAAATAAAGAAATGTTTGACACAGATAAGGTGAATAGCATATGGCAATGACTGTGATTGAATGTGAAAGCAAATGTTAATGTACGCCGGAAAGGTGAAAGATGAGTGGAGACTCGCCATTCAGATATCGTGATTGACAGCTGACCTGTCAAGTTTCAGATATCGTGATTGACAGGTGACCTATCAATGGCGAAACGTACCAGAAAAATAAGAAATCAAGATAACAAACTTTTTATAAAAGAATGGAATGGTTTATTGAATATTTACAAACAAATTGTAAACAGATAAGAACATTGGCAGGATCATTGTAATACAGTGGTAACTCGGGTTAAGTACTTAATTCGTTCCGGAGGTCTGTTCTTAACCTGAAACTGTTCTTAACCTAAAGCACCACTTTAGCTAATGGGGCCTCCTGCTGCTGCCGCGCCACTGGAGCACGATTTCTGTTCTCATCCTGAAGCAAAGTTCTTAACCCAAGGTCCTATTTCTGGGTTAGCGGAGTCTGTAATCTGAAGCGTATGTAACCTGAAGCGTATGTAACTCGAGGTGCCACTGTAACCTGCAGTTTTGTAACAGTATATATTTAGATTAATAAATGAACAAATTGAGTTAATTTGGATATGCTGAAAATATTAAAAATAAATTTAAGGAACCGCAGAAAGAGGGGGAAGGAAGTCAAGTTTTGAAATGTTAAAATGACTTTAAAATTATTGAAATGTATAAACCTGATATATAGATATAGACAGACACACACACACACACACACACACACACACACACCAGGTGACCTGTCAAGGACTCACATTTCCATTAAACACCACCTCTTTCTGTGACATGTTGTGATGTTTGTATTACACTCTTAGAGGTGGGGTCGGGGAGTGGGGGACAGCTTTTAAAGAAGTTGCATCCTTTCTTGGGGGCTTCTTCTTCTGATGTTATTTTAGTGGTAGAAACCTTGTTGCAACAAACTAAAGATCAGGCTTACAAGCTGCATTGCTTTTTATACACCTGGTAGCAGTTTCTTGCTTTACTCTAACCAACAAGTGGACCCCACAGGATCATGAGTTCCTTGATCTATAGCAGTGGTCCTTTAACAAAATTCAGAGTTCAACCTCCAACACCAGAAAAGATTTGAACCAGTCAGGAAGAGTACCAGTAGCATGACATCTGCATGGGCAGGTCAGCAATTTAGGGCAATCTTCTCCAACTGGCAGCTCAATTCTCTCCCACCCTCCACAACACTCTTTGGTCCTACCCCTCTTTGCCCACCCCCAGCTGACTACTTCATACACCCTTGGCAGCAGTATCCTTTATATTTGTGCACCCTGAGATGGAGGCCTTCCTGTTTACTGAGCGGAAAGAGAGGACAGAGGCTGCTGGCTCAACAACTTCCCTGATAGCTTCACCTCACAGTCCTATCCTGAGGCCTTCTGAAGCCAGATCATTCTAGGGCGTGGGAAAAGGAAGCCTGCCTGCCTGCCCCTCCCTAGCAACAAAGGAACAACACTGTGCCAAAACCATTGCACAACGATTGGGATGGAAAAGATCCAAAAAGGGAAAGGCACTAGGGTGTGGTTGAGACCCAGTCATTCCTGCAGGGGTTTTGTGCCTTGGACAGCAGGGTAGACATTTGCAGGGAAACCAAAATGCTTGCTTACAAAGCTGTTGCATTACCAACCTTTCAGTATGCTTGTGAAACATGGACCACTTATAAACGCCATCTCCAACTCCTCAAAAGATTCCATCAACAATGTCTCTGAATTTTTTTACACAACACTTGGGAAGACAGGCAAACTAATGCCAGTGTACTGGAAGAAGCAAAGATCACCAGTGTCGAAGCAATGATTCTTCAACATCAACTTTGTTGGACTGGTCATGTTGTTCGGATGCCCGATTATCGTCTTCAAAAGCAACTACTCTATTCCATAGCTGTCAACTTTTCTCTTTTCTTGTGAGGAATCCTATTCGGAATAAGGGAATTTCCCTTAAAAACGGGGAAACGTTGACAGCTATGCTCTATTCCAAACTTAAAAATGGAAAGTGTAATGCTGGTGGTCAACAAAAGAAGTTTGAAGACTCTCAAGGCAAATCTTTAAAAATGTGGTATAAACACCCACGACTGGGAAA
This sequence comes from Podarcis liolepis, assembly GCF_965112155.1. Classification (NCBI taxonomy): domain Eukaryota; kingdom Metazoa; phylum Chordata; class Lepidosauria; order Squamata; family Lacertidae; genus Podarcis; species Podarcis liolepis. The sequence goes on along the minus strand of NC_139571.1, from coordinate 12,078,739 downwards.
CACTGGCCTGTGAGTGCTCCAGCTGGAGAATAGCGTTTACCAAAAGGTGTCATGGAATTTGAAGACGCTCAAACTCAGGACAAAGGCAGAAATGTGCTAAGAGGAAGGCATGTTTGACAAACCCTCACCATGATGAACTCCTGCCCAGAAACCTATGTCCCCAATGTGGAAGGACGTGTGGATCCAGAATTGGCCTCCACAGTCGCTTACTGACTCAATGTTAAGACCGTGTTCATGTAAGACAATCTTACTCAGCTACAAGTGATCACCAAAGAAGAATAAGACAGTGATGTATCACTAGATTCCTCATGGCACAAGCTCCATGTTCTGAACACCTTTACTTTCTTTGTTATGGAACTTGCAAGACTGCATAATCAAGGGACAGAACAACTTGACTGCGTTGCAAATTTTTTTTGAGGGGAATGCATTCCAACGTGGATTCAGCACCACGCCAGCTGAAGGATGGGAGATGGTGTCCATTACAACAGTGCAGAAATCATGACTTCTTCGTTTAGGTTCATGGGCAAAAAGAAGCAAGTATGGATAAGACACAAAAAGAGCCAAATTGGTTTCGAAGCATCATGTTCAGACCAACGATACTTAGCAGGCTGCCAGCCCCACAACACACATTTGCGATGCACCCTTTAGTCTCACCACTCCACACCTAAAAGAAATTGGAAATGTTTCTAAATGTCAAAGCTGGTTTCTCTACAGAATACCAAGGAATTAAATTTGGAAGGTTTTCATAAGTGTTTGCCTTGTGGGCTGCCATAGGCCTGCCCATATTCAGCAATATCAAGTTACACTATAGGAAAACGGGTGCCATTAACAGTACTCCTTCTAGTTGGTTAATTGGTTCGGCAACTTCCATGCACAGGATGTGTGATGCTAATTATTTCCGGTGAGAGTTAAATGATAACCAACCAGAGGCAGCTACAGGAGAGCTATGAGATTAAGGTGAGGGTCAGATGCCTTGTCAATCCCAGCAGGTATATAAGAGGACAACCCGGCCTGCCCAGGCCATGGGCCTGCCTATATTCAGCAATATCAAGTTACAGTATAGGAAAACTGGTGCTATTAACAGTAATCCTTCTAGTTAATTAATTGGTTCGGCAACTTCCATGCACATGACGTGTGATGCTAATTATTTCCCGTGAGAGTTAAATGATAACCAATCAGAGGCAGCTTTGTCAATCCCAGCAGATATATAAGAGGACGACGTGGCCTGCCCAGGCCACAGGGAGTAGCTCTGCTTCAGAATTACTGGAAGCTCTGGTTCCTAAAGCATGTCTAGGAGGTGGGGCCCATTCACCCATCCATCCATCCATCCATTTACCTTGATCCAAAGATCTCAGGGCAGTTCACAGCATAAAAATACAAAATACAAAAACAAAATACATAAAAAGAGCAAAAGCAAAACAAAGCAATAACCCCCGCCTCCCACAAACACATTTAAAAGGGCATGTCAAAGAACATCACCAGAATCTTTTCTTGAGGATCATGTCTTAACCTGCCTTTAAAAAAGTCATGAGGTCAGTGTTTATTCAAACTTGTAGCTGCTTTCAAAGCAGTGTCTACCACTGAGTCTGAAATGTGTATCCATGACAAAAGGAGTCAGGTACTGTACTTTGAAACTCTCAAAAGTTGCATAGAAAAGAGCATCTAAAACCTGCAAAACCTCAAGCCAAAATAAAGTTTTCCAGTTCTCTACCAAGAAGAAATATACATCAATTCCTACATGGAAGCAGGTTGGTTTCTGAACTGTTCCAAAAATGACAGCAACTTGCCACAATATCCTTTTTATGAAGTTTTTATTGTAGAGGAAATACACAAGGGTGGGCAGCGGTTGTGACCCGGCATGGCGCTCCCCCATCCTGGAGCCCCGCCATTTTGTCCCAGCCATTGGCTGGGTTCCCGCCAGACTCAGTTTTGAATTCTGGCCAATCCGTGGCAACCTGGGGGGCAGGACCAGTGAGCAGACTGTGTTGCTGGAGGCTTCCCTCTGATTCACTCACCATTATAGTCAGACATGTAATGTTAAGGCTTTATTATGTCACGATGAGATTGTTTTTAGTAAACTGCAATTAGGTTTTTCTGATTAAGTGGCATTTAAACTTGTTAAATAAATCAAAAAAGTGTACAGTACAAATGGCTCTGGGATAAGCCACACCCAGAGTCAAAAAGGTGAAAGAACGTACCATCCACATGTACAACACTAGCCCTTAAAAAAAAGAATCACAAATTGTAACAAACGTGTGACAACAAATAACCATGAACCAAGGCAAAAGCAGCTCATTAGTCACTTTGTTTAGAGAATTACAATGGACAACCGGGTATTTGCATAGGCATATGAGAGGCACAGTACAGTGGTGCCCCGCAAGACGAATGCCTCACAAGACGGAAAACCCGCTAGACGAAAGGGTTTTCCGTTTTTGAGCTGCTTCGCAAGACGATTTTCCCTATGGACTTGCTTTGCAAGACGAAAACGTCTTGCGAGTGTTCCGATTTTTTCCCCTTTCCTCCCCTTTTTCTAAGCCGCTAAGCCGCTAATAGCCTTTTAGCCGCTAATCCGCTAAGCCTTTAATAGCCGCTAAGCCTTTAATAGCCGCTAAACCACTAATAGCGCTAATCCGCTAAGCAGCTAATAGGGTTGCTTCGCAAGACGAAAAAACCGCTAGATGAAGAGACTCGCGGAACGGATTAATTTCGTCTTGCGAGGCACCACTGTAATAACTCCTGTCCATAATCCAGTAGATCTCTTCTCAGGTTTCCATAAGGGGGCCTCCTTGTTTTGTCTTTGTAGTACGTATATGAAAAAAAAAAATGCCATTCAACATAGAAAGTCAAAGGATTTGATGTGATTTGCTTCTACAGTGGTACCTCAGGTTACATACGCTTCAGGTTACACACTCCGCTAACCCAGAAATATTACCTCAGGTTAAGAACTTTGCTTCAGGATGAGAACAGAAATTGTGCTCTGGCGGCGCAGCGGCAGCAGGAGGCCCAATTAGCCAAAGTGGTGCTTCAGGTTAAGAACAGTTTCAGGTTAAGAATGGACCTCCAAAACGTGACTGCCAGGATCCGAGATCTGGGAGAAGAAGCAATGGAGGAGGACTGGAAGAAATTTAAAGACTATTTGCAAAAACTTTATAAGTTATATGAATTATAGGATTTCGTACGATTTGGAAGGATAGCCCCAGCAATGAGAGTGGAATATATATGAACTTAGATAATAATAATGAAAGAACCAAGGTTTAAATGTTTAAAAAAGGATAATATATGTTTATTGAATAATTTGGACAATAAGTAATTTAAACTTAATATGCAACTGAAAGTATAAAAGAAACATATGAAACAAGGTTATAATTTGCTGACAAATTTATTATTTGAGAATGCACTGTGCGGGAGATGTGGGGAAGTCCGATGATGGATTGAAACAAGCTTTGGTAATAATCTGTATTTTTTCTTTTCTTTTCTTGTTTTCTTTGTTTTTCTGTGCTGTTCAAATCTATCTGGAAAAAACGCAATAAAAATATTTTTTTTAAAAAAAGAATGGACCTCCAAAACGAATTAAGTACTTAACCTGAGGTACCACTGTACTTGACAAGTTAACTTTTCAGCCACAGCAACAGACCAAACTATAGCATATCAAGATTCCTGTAGTGGAGTGCCAATGTTGGGCCATTTCTAGGTGAGCTGCCACCAAAAGAAACATTAATTCTGACTATTTATTATTTACTAAAGTTCTCAGTCATTTTATCTTGCCCAAGCCAACCCAAAGTGACTTGCAAACAAGCAGTTCTTTATAACACAATTGTTCACTCAACTCATCTGTAATCCCAAACATGGCTGAGAGAGGAGAATGTACAACTGTCATAATGACAGATTGTTTCTGTTTCTTTAAAGACAGCTGTCCGAAACTCATCTGCCATGGCACATTGCCACCAACTAAAACGTCCCTTTTGGCTGTGTACACACTCCTGCTTACTTTGCATCACGTGCAGTCCCAGTGCTGGTTTGAGAAATGGTGTGCAAATGAAGTTAACCAGAATCCAAATCTATACTGCTGTTTTTTTTTAGGGAATACTGTACTTGGACCCATTAGTCCTCAAACTGGCTTCAATCTGAATTGAGAAAAAGAACCACCTCTGTGTATTTTAAGCTTGCAATGTGTACAGAGTCTTAATCTGCTTCCTGTTCTATGAGTGGGGAGAGATGGCAGAAAGAGAGATTTCACAAACATTTGTTCCACCCAAGCTCAGGGCTGACTTTCCCCCCCTTTGGCTGCCTCCTGGTCATCGCATTGAGAGGCATCACTTTCTTTCTTAAAGTCCCTCATTCATAATTCTCATCATGAGGTGATTCTGTACCTTGTGATCTATAAAATAAGACCCCCAATAAGATTTACTTGGGGGTAAGTCCTTTCGAACTCAGTGAGGTTTATTTCTGATTTAGGCATCAATTGCTCGGTTCCTTCTCCTGCCAACCTAGCAGTTCAAAAGCACGTCAAAGTGCAAGTAGATAAATAGGTACCGCTCCGGCGGGAAGATAGACGGCATTTCCATGCGCTGCTCAGGTTTGCCAGAAGCGGCTTAGTCATGCTGGCCACGTGACCCGGAAGCTGTACGCCGGCTCCCTCGGCCAATAAAGTGAGATGAGCACAGCACCCCCAGAGTTGGTCACGACTGGACCTAGTGGTCAGGGGTCCCTTTACCTTCACCTTAGCCCTGGTTTATAAATGTTGGGTGGCCATTAAAAATATTGTTATCCCAAAATTATTACTAGGTGCATATTGTAAACATTTAAGTCAGAAGAAAATGAAATGTGGAAATTTTGCATTTCAGGTCTCTCCCTCTTAATCGTCTTCATTCCATTGATTTTTTTTATTATCTCATTGCTCCCTTGCATTGAAATAGATGTAGGCAAATTAATAATGCAATCCTATACATGCCTAGGTAAAGGTAAAGGGGCCCCTGACCATTAGGTCCAGTCGTGACCAACTCTGGGGTTGCGGTGCTCATCTTGCTTTATTGGCCGAGGGAGCCAGCGTACAGCTTCCGGGTCATGTGGCTAGCATGACTAAGCCGCTTCTGGTGAACCAGAGCAGCACACGGAAACGCCGCTTACCTTCCCGCCGGAGCTGTACCTATTTATCTACTTGCACTTTGACGTGTTTTCGAACTGCTAGGTTGGCAGGAGCAGGGACCGAGCAACGGGAGCTCATCCCGTTGCGGGGATTCGAACTGCCGACTTTCTGATTGGCAAATCCTAGGCTCTGTGGTTTAACCCACAGCGCCACCTGTGTCCCCTGTACATGCCTACTCAGAAGCAAATGCTGTTGAGTTCAATAAGGTTAGAATACTGAAGTCTTAAATTCAGTTCTCTGGACTTCTGAAATAATCTTCAATTTGTTCTCATAAAATATTCATCAGGATTTCTAATGCAAACTCATCCTAGTCAACACAGTTTTGTACCTATTAACACATTTTTGCAAGCAGTTTCCCCTAGTAGACATTTTTGTATGTTATTTTCACCAGTGTACACATTTTTAATCACATGTCCCCAGAACATATGCAGTATTTGTTCATATTGTTTGACTGGAGAACTGCACCACAAAATTCAGAGAAGTGCAAAATTCAAAGGATACCTTTGAGAAGTGTGAATTAGGTGGCTTCTTGTTAAAATGCAAAGAAGATCAAATTTCTCCTCCAACCCTAGACAAGAGACAAATTCAAGTTGCTACTGAGAAATTGAAAATGAGCAAGTCACTAGGTACAGACGGCATCCATTTCTGAAAAGATAGGTTGCAACTAGCCAGTAACAAATGACAAAATTTCCTGCTACCGGTGACTCAGCCAAAAGGCAATCTAGGAACACACCCAAACTGTGAGTCAGCTCTTTTAGGAGAACTGTGACTCCATCTAGAAGAGGCAAACACACCACCTTGAGTTCATGTGCCTCACTTAGCCCACAGCTGAGCCCAAACACTGGCACAAGAAACCGCTTGCAGCACTTGGAACAGATGAAAAAGATTCAGTATACTGATGACACTACACACCCAAATGTCAGATGATCTTCCTTAACGGGCTGCATTTGGGGTAACAAAACTGAATCTTGCACTCTGCCCAGGTCAGGTTCTACAGAGTCAGCAGAACTCACCCAGTACTACCAAGTTTAATTAGAAAGGGGTGGAATAACTGCAAAGCACTACCCTTTACTCCCAACTTGTCCAACTGCCCCATAAGAATCTGATGACCAATTATATCAAAAGCTGCTGAGAGGTTAAACGAATCATGAGCAGGTCACACACTTTCTTAAAAAATAAAACAAAACTATACTTTTCGCATTTCAATCAATATAACCATACATTCATAATGATCGACTTCCCTCCCCCCTTCCATGGTTCCGTTTATTTCTCCATTTCAACTGCATATTCTATTTACTCCATATGTTTTATTTTCTTCAGCACTTGAAACTGCTAGATTTACTCCAACTCTGCTAACGTTTTAACTTGTTTAACATAATTCTTCAGATATTCTGCAAACTTTTCCATTCTTCTTTAAAGACTGGTCTCTTATTCTATTATTTAGATTTGCTAATTCCATATATTCCATCAATTTCACCTGCCACTCCTCTTTTGTTGGGGTTATTTTCTCTCTCCATTTCTGAGCATAAACCACTCAGGCTGCCGTGGTTGCGTAGGGAAATAGATTTTTTGATCTGTGGGGACATCCATACCTAATATTCCTAATAAGAAGGGTTCTGGTCTTTTTATAAAAGTATTTTTAAACATTTTCTTCATTTCATTATATATCATCTTCCAGAAATCCTTCACTAATTTACACCACATATAATAAAACATACCCTCCATTTCTTGAGACTTCCAACACGTACCTGAATCTGATTTACACATTTTTGCTAATTTACTTGGCATTAGCTACCACCTATAAATCATCTTCATAAAATACTCTTTCATGGTGTAAAAACACAGGTCACATACTGTCAGGGAACTGACATCGGAGCGAGAGGCGAAGGGGAGGCTCCCAGATGATGCGGGCGAAGGACCCAGCAGCAGGGGGAGAAACAGTTCAGTAGAGGGGGAAGCCAATCAGCGCAACACTGGGGATAAAGGGAGGCAGACGGGGGAAGTGGAGAGAGGGCTCCAGGACTCTTCACTGGACATCAGTGAGGAGAGCCCAGGTCCTCCGCTACCCACGCCTTCCCTGCGCAGAAGACTCCCGTGCAGTGAGAGGAGGAGGAGACTGGGTGTCAAACAACTTTTATGTTGGAAGAGGTTCAAGAAACGCCTACTGACGGATTCTGCCAGTGACTGAGGCAGCCACGATGAGAAGGGGCTGTGCAGTCAGAAAGGTTTAACAAGGCAAATTAACCGAGAAAGGCACCAGTTTACGCACGAGTAACTCATACCCATTACACATACTTTCTGTCAATCTCTAGATACAGAAAATTGATCAGGACCACAAAAACATTCTCCAACCCAAAACCCTGTCTGAAACTTGAGAGGGATGACTCTGGTTAATCTTTCTTATTAAAGGCTAAGTTAGAATATCTGTGTCCACTGGATCACTATTCCTCAAAATGGAACATTCAAACCTGGTCTGTGCTTATTCAGCCCAGGCCAATTATATGATTGCTTTTGTTTGATTTTGGTATTGGAATTAAGGTCAAAGACATCTATAAAAGAAGAGTTAATCATTACTCTAAGCAATAAACAAAACCTCTGTAATATTTGGTAAGGGTCAAATGGATTTGAGTTTGCAGTCCATTTGGCTGCCTCCCTGGGAGGTACTATTGGAAAGAATCCAAACTAACCAGATGAGCAGAAGATTCAGGGGCATCTTCAACAGGTGTGAGGAACCTTTTGCCCTCCAAATCTTGCTGAACTACAACTCCCATCATCCCTGGTCATTGGGCATGGTGTCTAGGGTTGGTTGGAATTTTAGTTCATCAAGCTCTGGAGGCCAAAGAATCCCCACTCCTGCTCTTCAGGAACTGCTACAACAGCCATGTGCAAGTTGGATCGGAAGCGACTGATTTTATCTTCAAAATGCTTTGCAAACTGGTCAAAGCAGGCTGGTGAAGGGCAGGTCACCTCTACAGGTGTACTAGGGATGTAACAATCCCGAAACTCAGAAAATATAAATATGAAATCTCTCATTGCAAACATGCCTGCGGCCTAGAGACAATTGCACAATTTGCTCTCTCACAATTTGTCTTTGATTTTTGAAAATTTATGTGGTTTTGCGGTACTGTGAGTTCAGCTTCCACTTCCTTGCGGCTTTTAAATATTGTGAAATGTTGTCTTGGCCATGGACCCATTACTATAAACATGACTTGGCTTCTGTTATGATCCAGTGGTGCTCAGCTCTACCAAGTGAAATGGCCTGCATTTTTTAAAAAATAAGTACCCTGCAAAATCTCAAAGCCACATTTTTTTTCTATTCTCACACATCCTTCCATCACCCATTTTGATGTAGAGAGCGTTCTGGATACTTTCCTGTCAATCTTCCATTCTCTGGCCAATCAGTTCTCTGCACCACTCAGCCAATCTCAATCCAAAGTATATCTATGGCCAGGAGGTCCCACCCATCTGTCTCCAAGCAGAAAAAAGCCAGTTTTCATTTTACCTTGATGTGCAGCTTCCCTCTCATTTTTATTATCTCAACCCAGCTAACATGTCTAACATTAACTGGCTTTTGGGTTTGTCCAGGGGCTGTTTGGCGCATGCTCAGAGCTGTTCTCTTCACATCTTTCACAAGGAGGCAGGAGAAAGGAGTGGTTCTTAGTATGAGCAGATTGTATTCGACACATGAGAGAGAGCGTGGAACAGGGGATAGTGTGAATTTCTTTCTATAATAAACATGTATCTATTTTACAACTCTTAAGCTATTTGTGTTTATTTTTGCACACCATAGGAGGAGAAAAAGCAAACTATGGACAGCTTGTGTGTGTTGCAGCAGAAGAAAGGCTGCTATCTGCTCTTGGTGGAAGCAAAGGATCTTCTTCTTGTTTTCCCTGGGAAACTCCTCTGGCTTACTTCCATGCTACTTAGTGATCAGGAAGTGCAGAAATGCTCTCCTCCTCCAAATTCATTTCTCATCTTCCAGCCCAGAGCTTCTACACCCCATAGATGTGTCTGAAAGAGGTGTGGGTGTGATGGCCTGGGACTCAGGCTTGGACTCGAGGAGACTCAATCTGCACTGGATCCTTTGCCTCAGGCATCATCTGAACCCAGTCTGGGGCCTGATGCTGAAGAGTCCCAGTCTGCACAGGTTTCCCTGCAGCAAACACCAGCTGGGCCGAGTCAGGGGCCTGAGCCTGCCCTGGCTCCAGATACAGGGATTACCTCGTTGCCTTCAGCTGGGCCATCACTTACAGCTGCTCCACTATTGGTTTGGTTAAGGGAGGCTGAGGCAGCCCCTGGGTCTAGTAACCCACCGGGTCTCCCGAGCTGCAGAGACTAAGGTCTGAGAGAAGGAGAGACCTGAGTACTCGCAGGAGGAGTGCTCACCTTTGGGTGAAACAAGGAGGTGAGACCGGCCACTACCCTGACAAAGATAAAAGGCTGTTGGACCCCGCCCCAGGTTGCGGGAGCAACATTGCTGTATGCTAGATCCTGTACCTGTCCTTGCCTGGTTTCCTGCCTTGTGTCCTGCCTTGGCCCTGTTGGACTGACTCCCAGTGGAACCTTCGGATTCTGGACCAGTCCTGGACTGCATTTTACAGGTTACCCCTGGGCCCAGCACAGGGTGGACCAGACTAATGCGAGGCCTGCAGGTGTCACATTGACATGCCTTTGTGGGCCCTTGCCTACCTCAGCCTCCTAGAGTGTACCTCCTGCTGTTCCTTCGTGTTCAGAGCCCATCGTGTTCAGGGAGACAGCGGCCCTTCTGGCGATGGGTCCTGCTGCTCTGGTTCCTGGGCACTGACCTCCATTTCCTCACCATCCTCCGTCATCCTGTGAAGACTTTCTGCCCCAACCTCTCCTTCTTCACCCACAGTCTGCCCCAGTGTGCCCCAGTCATGGCTACACCGCTAACTGGGATCTTCTTCCTCCTCCCTGCATGTCAGCCTCAGCCCAGTATACCCGAAGGAGCGTCTCCACCCCCATCGTCCAGCCCAGACACTGAGGTCCAGCTCCGAGGGCCTTCTGGCGGTTCCCTTCCTGCGAGAAGTGAGGTTACAGGGAACCAGGCAGAGGGCCTTCTCGGTAGTGCTGCCTGCCCTGTGGAACACCCTCCCATCAGATGTCAAGGAAATAAACAACTATCTGACTTTTAGAAGACATCTGAAGGCAGCCCTGTTTAGGGAAGTTTTTAATGTTTGATGTTTTATCGTATTTTTAACATCCTGTTGGAAGCCACCCAGAGTGCCTGGAGAAACCCAACCAGATGGGCGGGGTATAAATAAATTATTCTTATTAATATTATTTCCTTGTCTTATCCATTCCTGGCAACCTACAGTGAGGGTTGGATCCTCTGATGCCTGACACTGCAGTTCATGACATTTTGCAGTTTTGGCTTATACTCTTCCTCCACCATCTCTCAGTAGCTCTGACTTGGATAAGCAATGGTGGGAAGAAGAAGAAGAATGGTTGCCTACACAGTTAGAAGAAGGTATTGCCAAAAAGAAGGAGGAGGTGGTGGTATTGAGAGCCAGTGTGGTGTAGTGGTTAAGAGTGTTAGTCTCGTAATCTGGGGAACTGGGTTCGCGTCTCCGCTCCTCCACATGGAGCTGCTGGGTGACCTTGGGCTAGTCACACTTCTTTGAAGTCTCTAAGCTCCACTCACCTCACGGAGTGTTTGTTGTGAGGGAGGAAGGGAAAGGAGAATGTTAGCCGCTTTGAGACTCCTGAAGGGGAGTGAAAGGCGGGATATCAAATCCAAACTCTTCTTCTTCTTCTTCTTGATAGCTTTACTTTTGGAACAAGTGTATTACCCTGCATTTTGGCTTCTGAAACATTCAACAACTGAGGCGCCACTTCTGATTGGTAGCAGGAGCTTCCTGCACTCAAGCGGAAGCCGCGTTGGACGTTTAGCTTCCGAAAAACATTTGAAAAATGGAGCATTTCCTCCTTGGTTTTCAGCATTCAGAAGCTGAAACGTTCCTGTAATGGTTCCTAAGGGGGTTGCTCGTGCGTAAGCAGGTGCCTATCTTCCTGGCTGGGTGCAAACACCTGGCTGGGCTGTCAAAGTGAACCTCCTCTGTCCAGACAGCCACTCACCCGTGGCTGACTCAATCGCTGGCAGAATCTGTGAGTGGGTGTTTCTTAAACTTTTTCCAGCAAAGAAGTTCTTTGACGCCTAGTCTCCACCTAGCCTCTCTGCGCGGAAGCCTCCTGCGCAGGGAGGGCGTGGGCAACGGAGGACCTCTAATCTCTCCGCTGGTCCCAGGCAAGGAGTCATGGGATCACCTCACCACTTCCCCCACCAGCCCCCCTTCTCCACTGGTGCTACACTGATTCTCCTCCCCAGAAGATGGGCTGCTTCTCCCAATCCCTGGATGCCCTCTGGAACCCCTCTGGGCTCCGCGCTCTCCCTCCAGTACTGATGGCAGTTCCCTGACAGTTCCAAAACAAAGGCATTCAGGAGCCGAGGTTTGACCGTACTTACTTCTGTGGGCAGAAAGAAAAATCTTATTTTTTGTGGCCCAAGAATAAATTTATCACAAGACCTTCATGCTCTCTAATTCTATGTAGCAAATGCTTGACAAGGGCAAACCATTATGCATCCCTGGAATGATTACATGCTAAGCTGGCCTAATGAATCTGCTGAGAACACTTAACCCTGTCTAAAGTAAGTAGGCAAGCAACTGCTGACATTTCAGAGAAGAATGAACAAGGCAATAGGTATCTTTGCCTTCAGTAGCCTGCAGAGCAAGTTTGAAGGGCACAAGCAGCAGTATGACGTGCTGGTATATATTGTTTTGAAATTCAAGAATTACCCAGTTCCCAGACACACCTTTTGTGGAATGTGCAATTTAGAGTATCAACCTAGCAACATAATCAGTGCAAAAATGTATTAGAATAAAAGTTGTTGTTTGCAACCCACAACTATGAGTTTCCTTGCAGATAAAAAAGCCATTCCACATGATATTTGTCCATTGTCTTAATCTGCACAACTGGTCTGAATAAAAAGTGCAGTTTGTAAGATAATAGCTCGTAACTGCAGGTATCCTCACAATAACAGAATCTACAAAATGTACCTTTCAGCATGCAAAATCTGCAGATGATAATCATAAACCTGCCTTTGAAAAGTGTTTGAAAACTTCAGCTGGCCCAAAAAGCTGCAGGCAGATTGTTGACCAGAGCTGGTTATAGAGTGCACATGACTACCTTGTTACAACAACTCCACCGGCTACCAGTCTGTTTCCAGGCACAATTAGGGCTGCCATATTTCAAAAAGTAGAAACCAGGACTCCCTGAAAGTGAGCTTTTAAGGAAGCCACACACAAAAAATGAGCTTTTTTTTTTTTTAACAGAAACGCCAACAAACACAATTTTTCAATTGACTTGCCTAAGATCCAGGACAAGGCACCACCTTTTGGAAATTCCCCGGACATCTGGGAAAATCCCTATTTTTTAGGCTACAGTGTCTCCCTCCTTGTTGTCCTACCAGCAGATGAAGGCTTCCTTGTTCCAACAGGCTTTTTGGAACTGGCTGGTGTGTGTGTGTGTGTGTATATATATATATATATATATATATATATATATATATATATGCAGGTTTTGGTGTCTTCGGGTGTCTTCCCGTGTAAGAGTTGGGGTGTCTAGGCGACGTTTCGACGAGGTCTCACTCGTCATCTTCAGGCTGGTGCTTTCGGCTTCTTGTTACTGGAACAGAGCAGGATCTCAGTGTTTGAGTTCCTATAAATACTGTTGAGGGGGTGTGGTGTATAGCCTCCAACGTTCTGGGCAGAGAGGAAGTTCCCAGGTTAGTGTGCCTTTTCTTCTTTTGTTCTTTAATTACTTGAGGGATATCTTGAGTGATTTCTTGAGTGATATTCTGAGTACCACTTAGGTGGGTCATTAAGTGTGGATTAGTTGCTAAAGCTTTCGTGTCTTGACCTCTTGAGCTTGTGAAGAGTTTTTCTGAGAAGATGGCTGTACTGCACTTAGTTGTGCTCTGGCTTGGCTTCGTGTATAGGGGCGAGCTGTGGTTTTGTGCCCTGTGCCAGCCAGATCTGTGTAGGGATTGCAGGGGGGTGCAGCATCCGGAGGTGCCACTATGGTTTGGCTACTGGATGGAGTCTGTAATTTATCTGTGGAGAGGGTCTGGGTTTGGGTCTGGTGTGGTTGATTGGTGATGGCGTTCTGTGTGCCTCTGGTTCTGGTGTCGGTTTTTGTGGGGAGGGCTAATTTCCAGATGTCTGGCAGGCGGGACGTGTCGTCACGCTTGTTCATGTTGTGAGGGTGTTTCTCTATCTCGATGGCTTCCATGATTATTCTCTTGTGGTGATGTTCCATGTTAAAGAGCAATTTGGAATCTGCAAAATTAATTTCGTGTCCTGTTTCTTTCATGTGTTGGAAAAGAGAGGAAGTTTTTTCTTCTTTTTTGACGGCATTCTTGTGTTCTGCGATACGTGCATTTATTCGTCTGTTTGTTTGTCCAATGTACGTGGCTGGGCAGACTTTGCAGGGTATTTCATAGACCCCTTGGTTTTCCAACTGGATTTTATCTTTGGGGTTTCTGAGGATATTGGCTATTTTTTGGTTGGTGCAAAAGGCTGTTTTGATATTGTGTTTATGGAGGATTTTGCTAATTTTATCTGTAGTGCCCTTGATATAAGGAAGGAGGGCCATGCCATTGTTTTCTTCTGTGTCTTGGTTTTTGGGGGGTGTTTCTTTTTGGATTAGCTTCGTAACCCTGTTTTGCTGGTATCCATTGGCGATTAACACATTTGAGAGATTCTGTAACTCAGTTGTCAAGTGGTCTTTGTCAGCCAGGCGTTTGGTTCTGGAGATGAGAGTCTTGGCTACGGAGTTTATTTGTGCAGGGTGGTGGTGTGATTGTGCATGTAAGTAGCGGTTGGTGTGTGTTTTTTTCCGGTAGATAGTGTGTCCTAGGGAGCCATCAGGTTTTTTGTAGATTAGGACGTCAAGGAAGGGAAGTTGGTTGTTGGCTTCTATTTCCATAGTGAATTGTATTTTGGGGTGTAGGCTGTTGAGATGTGTGAGGAAGCTATCTAGTTTTTCTTTCCCGTGTGGCCAAATTACAAAGGTGTCGTCAACATATCTGAGCCAAAGTTTGGGTTTGTGTTCTGACTTGTCTAAAGCATTGGTTTCAAAGTGTTCCATGTACAAATTTGCGATGACCGGTGAGAGGGGTGATCCCATAGGTGCTCCTTCTATCTGTTTGTATCTTTGTCCATTGTGGATGAAGTACGTGTTGGTTAGGCAGTGGTTGGTCAGGTCCAGGATGTATTCGGGGGGATTGTATTTGTTTTGAATGGCTGTCAAGGCTTCATTAATGGGCACTTGTGTGAAGAGAGATACAACATCGAAGCTCACAAGTAGGTCATCGGGATGTAGGTTTTGCTTCTTTATTGTTTCTATGAACTGGAAGGAGTTAGTAACGTGTGACGCGATGGATTCTGCATAGGGCTGAAGTTGCTTAGCGAGAAATTTAGCGAGATTTTGTAGAGGTGAGCCTATGGAGCTGACTATTGGTCTGAGTGGTGTTCCTTCTTTGTGTATCTTGGGGAGACCGTAGAGTTTGGGGCATCTGGATGATTTTTCTCTGGGGATGATTCTTAGCTGGATTTCTTCACTGATAGGAGAGGCTTTTATTTTGGATTTGGTGGTTTTTTCCAGATAGGTGGTGGGATCTGTTTTTATAGGTTGGTAGGTAGGGTCTTGGAGTAGATTTGATAGTTTTGCTTGGTAGTCCGATGTGTTCATCACAACAGTGGCATTACCTTTGTCTGCTGGGAGAATGATTATGTTGTTGTCTTTCCTCAGGTTGGTGAGTGCTTTCTGTTCTTCTTTGTGTAAATTGCTTCTGGGTGGTTTGCTGGAGCAGAGGATGTTGGTGACTTCAAGTCTGATTTTATTGGCTTCATCTGGGTCGATTTTGGTTAGGCTAGCTTCGACTCCGCATATGATGTTTTCCGTGGGGATGCGTCTCGGGGCGACTGCAAAGTTGAAACCTTTGGAGAGTACTTTGGTTTCAGTTGGGGTGAGGATCCTGTCTGATATGTTATGTACTGTTTGTTTCATGGGTTGTTGTGGAGGGTGGCTGGGCTTCTGGCGTTTCTCTAGTTTGTGGAGTTTGTTGGTGTGTCTGTCTGTCTTATGTGAGGTCTCAGTTTCAGCTCTCCAGACGGCTAGTTGTTTGCATTTGTCCCAGAGTGCAGGGTGGATTTTGTTACAGAGTTTGAGGTGAAGAGTGAGCAGATCTTTGTTGGTTTGGTTTAGTAGGTATCTTTTCTTATGTATTTCGTTTCTGATTAGGGATAGTTCAGTTCGTTTCAGGATCCTTTCGGTAGCTGGGGTTTTAGAGTGGAATTTAAGTTGGAAGCATGTGGGAATTAAGTTGTTGTCTCGGCAGTTGCGTAGGAACAAGAGATCACATAAGATGGTGGCTCTTCGGATTTCTAGTTTCTCGTAGGTTCTTGTCAGCTGGAAGGTTTCCTCCCCGTAGAGGAACCTTCCAGCTGACAAGAACCTACGAGAAACTAGAGGAACCTTCCAGCTGACAAGAGGAACCTTCCCGTAGAGGAACCTTCCAGCTACCGAAAGGATCCTGAAACGAACTGAACTATCTATCTTTTCTTATGTATTTCGTTTCTGATTAGGGATAGTTCAGTTCGTTTCAGGATCCTTTCGGTAGCTGGAAGGTTCCTCTACGGGAAGGTTCCTCTTGTCAGCTGGAAGGTTCCTCTAGTTTCTCGTAGGTTCTTGTCAGCTGGAAGGTTCCTCTACGGGGAGGAAACCTTCCAGCTGACAAGAACCTACGAGAAACTAGAAATCCGAAGAGCCACCATCTTATGTGATCTCTTGTTCCTACGCAACTGCCGAGACAACAACTTAATTCCCACATGCTTCCAACTTAAATTCCACTCTAAAACCCCAGCTACCGAAAGGATCCTGAAACGAACTGAACTATCCCTAATCAGAAACGAAATACATAAGAAAAGATACCTACTAAACCAAACCAACAAAGATCTGCTCACTCTTCACCTCAAACTCTGTAACAAAATCCACCCTGCACTCTGGGACAAATGCAAACAACTAGCCGTCTGGAGAGCTGAAACTGAGACCTCACATAAGACAGACAGACACACCAACAAACTCCACAAACTAGAGAAACGCCAGAAGCCCAGCCACCCTCCACAACAACCCATGAAACAAACAGTACATAACATATCAGACAGGATCCTCACCCCAACTGAAACCAAAGTACTCTCCAAAGGTTTCAACTTTGCAGTCGCCCCGAGACGCATCCCCACGGAAAACATCATATGCGGAGTCGAAGCTAGCCTAACCAAAATCGACCCAGATGAAGCCAATAAAATCAGACTTGAAGTCACCAACATCCTCTGCTCCAGCAAACCACCCAGAAGCAATTTACACAAAGAAGAACAGAAAGCACTCACCAACCTGAGGAAAGACAACAACATAATCATTCTCCCAGCAGACAAAGGTAATGCCACTGTTGTGATGAACACATCGGACTACCAAGCAAAACTATCAAATCTACTCCAAGACCCTACCTACCAACCTATAAAAACAGATCCCACCACCTATCTGGAAAAAACCACCAAATCCAAAATAAAAGCCTCTCCTATCAGTGAAGAAATCCAGCTAAGAATCATCCCCAGAGAAAAATCATCCAGATGCCCCAAACTCTACGGTCTCCCCAAGATACACAAAGAAGGAACACCACTCAGACCAATAGTCAGCTCCATAGGCTCACCTCTACAAAATCTCGCTAAATTTCTCGCTAAGCAACTTCAGCCCTATGCAGAATCCATCGCGTCACACGTTACTAACTCCTTCCAGTTCATAGAAACAATAAAGAAGCAAAACCTACATCCCGATGACCTACTTGTGAGCTTCGATGTTGTATCTCTCTTCACACAAGTGCCCATTAATGAAGCCTTGACAGCCATTCAAAACAAATACAATCCCCCCGAATACATCCTGGACCTGACCAACCACTGCCTAACCAACACGTACTTCATCCACAATGGACAAAGATACAAACAGATAGAAGGAGCACCTATGGGATCACCCCTCTCACCGGTCATCGCAAATTTGTACATGGAACACTTTGAAACCAATGCTTTAGACAAGTCAGAACACAAACCCAAACTTTGGCTCAGATATGTTGACGACACCTTTGTAATTTGGCCACACGGGAAAGAAAAACTAGATAGCTTCCTCACACATCTCAACAGCCTACACCCCAAAATACAATTCACTATGGAAATAGAAGCCAACAACCAACTTCCCTTCCTTGACGTCCTAATCTACAAAAAACCTGATGGCTCCCTAGGACACACTATCTACCGGAAAAAAACACACACCAACCGCTACTTACATGCACAATCACACCACCACCCTGCACAAATAAACTCCGTAGCCAAGACTCTCATCTCCAGAACCAAACGCCTGGCTGACAAAGACCACTTGACAACTGAGTTACAGAATCTCTCAAATGTGTTAATCGCCAATGGATACCAGCAAAACAGGGTTACGAAGCTAATCCAAAAAGAAACACCCCCCAAAAACCAAGACACAGAAGAAAACAATGGCATGGCCCTCCTTCCTTATATCAAGGGCACTACAGATAAAATTAGCAAAATCCTCCATAAACACAATATCAAAACAGCCTTTTGCACCAACCAAAAAATAGCCAATATCCTCAGAAACCCCAAAGATAAAATCCAGTTGGAAAACCAAGGGGTCTATGAAATACCCTGCAAAGTCTGCCCAGCCACGTACATTGGACAAACAAACAGACGAATAAATGCACGTATCGCAGAACACAAGAATGCCGTCAAAAAAGAAGAAAAAACTTCCTCTCTTTTCCAACACATGAAAGAAACAGGACACGAAATTAATTTTGCAGATTCCAAATTGCTCTTTAACATGGAACATCACCACAAGAGAATAATCATGGAAGCCATCGAGATAGAGAAACACCCTCACAACATGAACAAGCGTGACGACACGTCCCGCCTGCCAGACATCTGGAAATTAGCCCTCCCCACAAAAACCGACACCAGAACCAGAGGCACACAGAACGCCATCACCAATCAACCACACCAGACCCAAACCCAGACCCTCTCCACAGATAAATTACAGACTCCATCCAGTAGCCAAACCATAGTGGCACCTCCGGATGCTGCACCCCCCTGCAATCCCTACACAGATCTGGCTGGCACAGGGCACAAAACCACAGCTCGCCCCTATACACGAAGCCAAGCCAGAGCACAACTAAGTGCAGTACAGCCATCTTCTCAGAAAAACTCTTCACAAGCTCAAGAGGTCAAGACACGAAAGCTTTAGCAACTAATCCACACTTAATGACCCACCTAAGTGGTACTCAGAATATCACTCAAGAAATCACTCAAGATATCCCTCAAGTAATTAAAGAACAAAAGAAGAAAAGGCACACTAACCTGGGAACTTCCTCTCTGCCCAGAACGTTGGAGGCTATACACCACACCCCCTCAACAGTATTTATAGGAACTCAAACACTGAGATCCTGCTCTGTTCCAGTAACAAGAAGCCGAAAGCACCAGCCTGAAGATGACGAGTGAGACCTCGTCGAAACGTCGCCTAGACACCCCAACTCTTACACGGGAAGACACCCGAAGACACCAAAACCTGCATTCCTGTACCCGTGAAAATCTACGAAAACATATATATATATATATATATATATATATATATATATATATATATATGCAGGTTTTGGTGTCTTCGGGTGTCTTCCCGTGTAAGAGTTGGGGTGTCTAGGCGACGTTTCGACGAGGTCTCACTCGTCATCTTCAGGCTGGTGCTTACGGCTTCTTGTTACTGGAACAGAGCAGGATCTCAGTGTTTGAGTTCCTATAAATACTGTTGAGGGGTGTGGTGTATTCTGGGCAGAGAGGAAGTTCCCAGGATAGTGTGACTTTTCTTCTTTTGTTCCTTAATTACTTGAGGGATATCTTGAGTGATTTCTTGAGTGATATTCTGAGTACCACTTAGGAGGGTCATTAAGAGTGGATTAGTTGCTAAAGCTTTTGTGTCTTGACCTCTTGAGCTTGTGAAGAGTTTTTCTGAGAAGATGGCTGTACTGCACTTAGTTGTGCTCTGGCTTGGCTTCGTGTATAGGGGCGAGCTGTGGTTTTGTGCCCTGTGCCAGTCAGATCTGTGTAGGGATTGCAGGGGGGTGTAGCATCCGGAGGTGCCACTATGGTTTGGCTACTGGATGGTGTCTGTAATTTATCTGTGGAGAGGGTCTGGGTTTGGGTCTGGTGTGGTTGATTGGTGATGGCGTTCTGTGTGCCTCTGGTTCTGGTGTCGGTTTTTGTGGGGAGGGCTAATTTCCAGATGTCTGGCAGGCGGGACGTGTCGTCACGCTTGTTCATGTTGTGAGGGTGTTTCTCTATCTCGATGGCTTCCATGATTATTCTCTTGTGGTGATGTTCCATGTTAAAGAGCAATTTGGAATCTGCAAAATTAATTTCGTGTCCTGTTTCTTTCATGTGTTGGAAAAGAGAGGAAGTTTTTTCTTCTTTTTTGACGGCATTCTTGTGTTCTGCGATACGTGCATTTATTCGTCTGTTTGTTTGTCCAATGTACGTGGCTGGGCAGACTTTGCAGGGTATTTCATAGACCCCTTGGTTTTCCCACTGGATTTTATCTTTGGGGTTTCTGAGGATATTGGCTATTTTTTGGTTGGTGCAAAAGGCTGTTTTGATATTGTGTTTATGGAGGATTTTGCTAATTTTATCTGTAGTGCCCTTGATATAAGGAAGGAGGGCCATGCCATTGTTTTCTTCTGTGTCTTGGTTTTTGGGGGGTGTTTCTTTTTGGATTAGCTTCGTAACCCTGTTTTGCTGGTATCCATTGGCGATTAACACATTTGAGAGATTCTGTAACTCAGTTGTCAAGTGGTCTTTGTCAGCCAGGCGTTTGGTTCTGGAGATGAGAGTCTTGGCTACGGAGTTTATTTGTGCAGGGTGGTGGTGTGATTGTGCATGTAAGTAGCGGTTGGTGTGTGTTTTTTTCCGGTAGATGGTGTGTCCTAGGGAGCCATCAGGTTTTTTGTAGATTAGGACGTCAAGGAAGGGAAGTTGGTTGTTGGCTTCTATTTCCATAGTGAATTGTATTTTGGGGTGTAGGCTGTTGAGATGTGTGAGGAAGCTATCTAGTTTTTCTTTCCCGTGTGGCCAAATTACAAAGGTGTCGTAATTTGTAATTTGGCCACACGGGAAAGAAAAACTAGATAGCTTCCTCACACATCTCAACAGCCTACACCCCAAAATACAATTCACTATGGAAATAGAAGCCAACAACCAACTTCCCTTCCTTGACGTCCTAATCTACAAAAAACCTGATGGCTCCCTAGGACACACCATCTACCGGAAAAAAACACACACCAACCGCTACTTACATGCACAATCACACCACCACCCTGCACAAATAAACTCCGTAGCCAAGACTCTCATCTCCAGAACCAAACGCCTGGCTGACAAAGACCACTTGACAACTGAGTTACAGAATCTCTCAAATGTGTTAATCGCCAATGGATACCAGCAAAACAGGGTTACGAAGCTAATCCAAAAAGAAACACCCCCCAAAAACCAAGACACAGAAGAAAACAATGGCATGGCCCTCCTTCCTTATATCAAGGGCACTACAGATAAAATTAGCAAAATCCTCCATAAACACAATATCAAAACAGCCTTTTGCACCAACCAAAAAATAGCCAATATCCTCAGAAACCCCAAAGATAAAATCCAGTGGGAAAACCAAGGGGTCTATGAAATACCCTGCAAAGTCTGCCCAGCCACGTACATTGGACAAACAAACAGACGAATAAATGCACGTATCGCAGAACACAAGAATGCCGTCAAAAAAAGAAGAAAAAACTTCCTCTCTTTTCCAACACATGAAAGAAACAGGACACGAAATTAATTTTGCAGATTCCAAATTGCTCTTTAACATGGAACATCACCACAAGAGAATAATCATGGAAGCCATCGAGATAGAGAAACACCCTCACAACATGAACAAGCGTGACGACACGTCCCGCCTGCCAGACATCTGGAAATTAGCCCTCCCCACAAAAACCGACACCAGAACCAGAGGCACACAGAACGCCATCACCAATCAACCACACCAGACCCAAACCCAGACCCTCTCCACAGATAAATTACAGACACCATCCAGTAGCCAAACCATAGTGGCACCTCCGGATGCTACACCCCCCTGCAATCCCTACACAGATCTGACTGGCACAGGGCACAAAACCACAGCTCGCCCCTATACACGAAGCCAAGCCAGAGCACAACTAAGTGCAGTACAGCCATCTTCTCAGAAAAACTCTTCACAAGCTCAAGAGGTCAAGACACAAAAGCTTTAGCAACTAATCCACTCTTAATGACCCTCCTAAGTGGTACTCAGAATATCACTCAAGAAATCACTCAAGATATCCCTCAAGTAATTAAGGAACAAAAGAAGAAAAGTCACACTATCCTGGGAACTTCCTCTCTGCCCAGAATACACCACACCCCTCAACAGTATTTATAGGAACTCAAACACTGAGATCCTGCTCTGTTCCAGTAACAAGAAGCCGTAAGCACCAGCCTGAAGATGACGAGTGAGACCTCGTCGAAACGTCGCCTAGACACCCCAACTCTTACACGGGAAGACACCCGAAGACACCAAAACCTGCATTCCTGTACCCGTGAAAATCTACGAAAGCATATATATATATATATATATATATATTGCTTTAGTTCTACTGGACTTCAAATACTCCTTGACTGTTATATTTTATGAGTTTTTAGCTTTTAGTATTTTATCTGTGTTACTTTAATTTGTGAAAGCCGCCTTGCGAACAGGGTGGGATACAAACAACAACAACAACAACAACACTGATGATAAATTAGCAAATATTTGGGCATGAGACAAAGAGTGTTCAATGTGCTTAATTTTAATCCTGCAATACGTAGTGTGCAGTAGCTATTTCCCTCTCCCAGTCCAGGCTCAAAGGGCAACTTAAATACTGAGTGATCTATACAGACGATCAACTCACATGCAGCCACATATATGTGTGGCACCGGGAAATCCATCCATCCATCCAAACCCAGAAATGGCAGGAGGGAGCTGGAGAGTCCTTGCGGCTGATGAGAGGACCCTCCCTGGAGCCTGAAGAGAACATCAGTGAGGTTGAAGGAAGCCCTGAAGAGACTGGAGATGCAGCAGAGCTTTGTAGATGCTGCTCAGCCTCCCCACCTAACAGCTGAGGTGTGGGGTAGCACAGCAGCAGCCGCCACTTCCCTGCATGTCCTCCAGCCTCCAGCTGGCCCCAGCGCTTCAATTCTAGTTGTGGATACTTTTGGATACTATATTTTTGGTCTGGATTGGAGAGAAAGCAGCAAGGAGGGTGTTTAAAGGTGTTTAGAGGGTGCCCCCCTCCCCAGTTCATGCAATTTCACTTATGTGCGCCAGGGCCCGGAACATAACCCCCACATAAGTGGGGAGAGACCTGTATCCGATCACGTGCTGAATGTCAGCGATTCAGGTTTAGTCAGATTCCCTTTGACTTCACTGGAGAGTTCTGCCTCCTTGTCTGTTCTTTGACGATTTCGCTGGATGTTAACTCAGAAGTAATTTCAGTATTTATAGGAAGACTTGCTTGGCGAGTCCTCTGAATGACCTTTCACAACATTTATTAACTGCCTCTTGTATCCCATCAAAATAGATGTTAACAAATGCATGTAAATTACAGTGGTCAGGAATAATGTAACAGTCATCGTGACTGTTGTAATAATTGTTTCTGAAACACAAACCGCCAATTTGCTCCAACTCGCATCTGAAAAGGAACCCTGGGATGACAGAGGGCTCATCCACACCTGAGTTTAATGTAGATTTGAAGAAGCTTGTGACTTCATTTGTGTGTGCATGCCCATGTGTGTGTGGTGTCCTTATGATGTCCTCTTCACCCAAGCGGCAGCTCTCTCACACATCCCAGCTAAATGTAGATTTTCTCAATCTGTGTCTAATTCATTACAGGGAGAAAATCCAACACACACACACACACACACACACACACACACACTGAAGTGGTATATACATTTTAATGAATACATAAATAAAAATTGTGTGCTTGGTGGGATTTCTTTTTAGTGCATGTTGTTACATTTTTCTTGGTGCTGTCGTTCACCACAACTCCACTTCCATTTTGTTTCCATCCATTGTGTCCAGATGAAAAAATGCAGCCTGCCCATTTCCGCTAGTTGTTGCTGAACGCACAATCTAGGTATTTCTATTTTAAAAAACAGCTCATTTACATAGCAGCAGCAGCAGCATGTATGCTGTAATCATTACTGATTTGAAGGTTAAAGTTAATATGTCAACTCCTGTAGGAACAAATGGATGTATGGGTCGTTAGGGGAGGGGTAGTACCTCTGGTGGGGGGCATGTCATGCTCCTTCTGAAATTGTCTGTCCACCTTTGTCCCCATCCTGCACTCACCTCTCACCTGTGCATCCTAGAAGTTGTCAGCATTCAACAGGGGCCACATCCCAGGAATGGATTTGACTGCCTGGCTAAACCGGGTGAGATTAGTCAATGGGTCTCAAACTCTTGGTGAGTTAGAGACTTTCCCTACATGCGAAGACAGGATTCTGTGGATTGAGCAGTTTCCAGCCATCAAAAAAGCAGATGGGGCTTGTCAACCTGGGAAGGTAGCCCATCTAGGAGAAGGAAAGCTCTGATCCTAAACCTCCATTACCTTGCAGGATATTTGGGAAAAGGCTAAGGACTGAACTCTACACAAATCAAAAGTTGGGGTGCCAATTTGAATAAAATATGGGGGCGCAGGTAAGCAGTCTCCCACATAATAGATCACAAGGTATGGTACACACACACCATTTGAATGGCAATGGCTTTGGGGGGACGTGGGGCCATCAAATATTTTATTGGGTCCCTGGGCCCCAAGGAGTTGACTCCTATGTCAAGAGTGGAGTCCCTAAGACAACTGGAAGGCACCTTGTATGCCTCCTTCTGGCAACTCTTGCCTCCAAGCTGGTGCCAAATGTATTGCTCTGCTTTCCTTTGGACCACATCAGCGAGGCTGAGAGAAGGGTCTTGTCATCTGGGCATCCCAGCACCTCCATATACACTGTCCAGGAGGTCACTTTTGGTGCTGTTAATGCAGCAGTTTGACTTCATCCCCAGAGGCACAGTCAACTGTCTCTTGAGACAAACAGATAGCAAGAACAATAGGAACAGAACATATTTTGCCAGGAGTGAAATGGTTGCAACAAAAGTGTTTGCATGGTCAATAGGAAAAGGTACCTCCAACTATTCATTTATCTCTGGTCGCATCTAGATGTCAATAAGCCGTTACTGGAAGGCTATTAAAGTCTGTCTGTGACTCACTCACAGGTCAGTTCTGATGCAACACTGGGCAAGAATCCATTTGTTCTTGTTAAAGGCAGATTTCTGCAGTGGTTCTTCACATGCCTGTTCTTGCTTTATTCATGTACAACTGATTTAAGCAATCCTCTATAGTTCACTCCATGACACTTGTAGGAGGATATAGACTCAGTGATGATGCATTTGCTCTCTGAACTCTCCACACCGTATCTGTAGCGCAGGCTGCCTCTAGAATATTTAGAACTAAAGCTTTTGGATCAAGTAAAGTAATCTGGGTTCTAGGCCCATTGTCTCCAGTTTGGTCCATGACAGCCCCCTGTCAACAGTGTCAAAAGCAGCCATAATATCTAGGAAGGCCACATAGAGACGTTCTTTGTGGAGCCGCATGTACTTAGCGGCTAAATGGGATAACACCATGCAATTGCGTAAAGTGGATTTCCCTGGCCTAAACCCTGCCTACTCTGGACCTATGATGTCCAGAGATAAGCCAAGTAGTTAGTTTATTTAACAGATGTTTACAATTTCCCAATGTTTGATAAAGCCACTTCCGACCTCGGGAGGAGGTGGTGTTGCGGACTTCACGCCTCCAACACCCACGCGGAGGCTGGCTCCCAGCCCCGCGCGATCAGGGGAATCCTCTGCTGCGTCATCCCCCTGGCCAGCCAATCGGCTGGCTCAGGGTGTGTGGCTTGCCGCATTTAAGGCAGACGCGGCAGAGGAGCTTCCTCTTTGGACGCTGCTCAGCTGGGTGAATTTCCCACCCACCCGCCCTTCAAGGTTTCTCCTTTGACCTTGTTATGGACCTCGGGTGATCGCCGTTAAGGGGCCTGGTAGGATTTTTTCCACTTGGCAAATTGGCACCAGCCACTTGGTTTTCTCTCCTACCTCGTAGCAAATTGTCACAACTTCCTTGGCATTGGTGGTTAGGCATTGGTATGGGTATTGTTATGTAGATGAATGGGGGAGAGCGCCATCACCTCCCCCGGATAGTGAAGGGTAGTCCGGTAAGGAATTCCGGGGGCCGTGGCCCCGTCCGAAGCCTATGGAGGCCAGAACCCAAGGCACGCCCCCGAGCGGTGACCCCTGGGGGAGTGCCTAGTTGATGTGCATCAGCAGGGCTCCCCCTGCTGGTGTTAACCCTTCCCGGCCTTCAGGCAGACAGACTGAAGCCAGATCGTTGATTAGGACCAATGCCTAAGCCAATACCGCTCATCACCTGTAACCAATAAAGAGTTGTGGCCAATTTAAGCCTATGAACCTAAACATCGGTGTCCTGTGTCTTTATTTCTACTGGTGGGAGGCGGGAACTCGCCACGCAATAGACTTATTGGCCAATAGTTGGACGGCAGCTTTTTATCACCCCCTTTAAAGATTGGAATAATTATAGATTGCTGCCATGAGTTAGGCATAATACCAAATCTATCTATCATAGTGAACAATTCCGCTAGTATTGGAGCCCACCACTCTGACTTAAAGGTAAAGGGACCCCTGACCATTAGGTCCAGTCGTGACCGACTCTGGGGTTGTGGCGCTCATCTCACTTTATTGGCCGAGGGAGCCGGCATACAGCTTCCAGGTCACGTGGCCAGCATGACTAAGCTGCTTCTGGCAAAACAGAGCAGCGCACGGATACGCCGTTTACCTTCCTGCCGGAGCGGTACCTATTTATCTACTTGCATTTTGACGTGCTTTCGAACTGCTAGGTTGGCAGGAGCAGGGACCGAGCAACGGGACCTCACCCCGTCGCAGGGATTTGAACCGCTGACCTTCTGATCGGCAAGTCCTAGGCTCTGTGGTTTAACCCACAGCGCCACTCTGACTTAGCTTTGATCAATTCAGATGGAACGGCATCAGGCCTAACAGCCTTTCCTGGTTTCATTTGGTCGAATAAACATATAACTTCGGTAATGGAGACAGGATGTTTGTGTGTGATGCCAATAAAAGGTTTGGTGATGATGATATTTATTTATTTATTTATTATAATAATATTTTATTAAGATTTTCACAAAAAAAGAATTAACATCCGCAAAAAGAAAACAACAGAAAAAACAGGCAACAAGCAACAAACATCAAGAGAGAAAAAAATATATCAAAAAGTAAGAAAAATACAGAAGAAAATTTTGCATAAAAAAGAACACTTTTTTACACTGGTACCTTTCAAAGTGATGATGATATTTAGAACTGCTCTCGGAGCTTTCTGTAGCAAATTACTCAGGTGATTCATAAACTCTACAGCGGTGGGAAGGAAACACCATGGAGCCATTCTCCAGTGCAGAAAATAATCTGCTTAGAAAGGAGTCTGGTTGTAGAAATAATCCTTCCCATCAGTTTTAGCCTTCTTAATCTCTTCCAAGTCAAATCTTAGGAACAGAGATGCATTTATTACAGTCAAACCTTGGCTCCTGAACACCTCCGTTTTGGAATGTTTCAGCTCCCGAACACCAAAAACCCGAAAGTAAATGCTCTGTTTTTTTTAACATTTTCTGGAAGCCAAACGTCTGACGCAGCTTCTGCTTGAATGCAAGAAGTTCCTGCAACGAATCGGAAGCCACACCTCGGTTGTCGAACATTTCGGAAGCCGAACGGGCTTCTGTAATGGGTAACGTTCGACAACCGGGGTTTGACTATATATTTGAGGCACCGTAATGCACTGTGGTCTAAACCACAGAGCCTAGGACTTGCCAATCAGAAGGTTGGCGGTTCGAATCCCTGCAACGGGGTGAGCTCCCGTTGCTCGGTCCCAGCTCCTGCCCACCTATCAGTTCGAAAGCACGTCAAAGTGCAAGTAGATAAATAGGTGCTGCTCCAGCGGAAAGGTAAACGGCGTTTCTATGCGCTGCTCTGGTTCGCCAGAAGCAACTTAGTCATGCTAGACACATGACCTGGAAGCTGTATGCCAGCTCCCTCAGCCAGTAAAGCAAGATGAGCACCACAACCCCAGAGTCGTCTGCGACTGGACCTAACGGTCAGGGGTACCTTTACTTTTAATTACCCTTTGCAAAATGCAATTTCTGTTTAGACCTCCCAAACATATGGAAATTAAATAATTTAAACCGCTATCCATTTCATTTCTAGCAATTTGAAATCCACAAACTTTTCTATTTCAGGATTTCCTAAACTTTCTTTGGTTATGGCTCAAGGTGCTGTTACGGAAGGGGGGGGCATGTCTTCTTCACTACAATATATTTGCTCAATTTCTCTAGGACTCCATCACCCCTCCCCTGTCCTCCATAATCTCTCAAGTAATCCTGTCAAAATCACTCTGCCAAACCTTTCCCCCGGGCAATGCCAGGTGACAGACTACGTGTACATGGACCATTGTCTTCTCAGGATGTGCTTATCTGCGCATATCTCCAGCTCTGCATATTCCCCCCTCCCTCCTCCATATCTCCAGCCCTCTGCATATTCCCCCCTCCCTCCTCCATATCTCCAGCCCTCTGCATATTCCCCCCTCCCTCCTCCATATGTTAATCCAGTGTAACCCAACCTCTCCTTAATGTATTCATGATGTAACTGGGATGTATTTTGCACTGTATTCTGGGACATGGAGGGAGTTTCAAAAGTTCATGTCACCCCTTTCTCGCTGTTCAATCTCGCCTTGAACCTGTTGCGCAATAAACTTGGATCTTCTGCAGTTTGCTCCTGCGTCCGGCTGAGCTCATTTTTCTTCCACAGGGACCCACGGACTTAGTCCGATGAGCTGGGTGGCAGAGTAACCCCGCACCCAGATTTTTCCGTAACAGTGCCATCTGTAAGTATTCCTAAATGTAAACTGGCCGCAGTTAACATTTCTAAAGATGCACTTTATTGCTTTAAACCCAAATGAGATTTTTTTTTTTAAGGGTGTGTGTATATTTTTTACCAAGGAACTTCTCATGTTTTCTCTTACATCCAGGGGTAAGCCACATATATTTTAATGCCACAGGCAGAACAATCCAAATAACATTCACAACTTAATGTGGGCAACAATTCAGAGAACCAAAATCATCTGCCTGAGGGAGCAGCCTCATTGTACTTAATGGAGTATGTCTGGCCCAGAGGAAAAGAGAGTTTATTGGCCTCTTTACAACTCCCGTGATATTCTGTTGTAGTCCAGAATATCTAGAAAAGCTGGTTGATGGAGTTCACTGTCACCCCAAGATACAGTAACACGTTTCATTTTTGACATTTGGGAACAGTGCCAAGTATCTACATTTCTCAATAGTGTGTATGGAAGTCATTTAAAGACAATGATCACCATAATTCATCTGAATATAAACAATGCAGAACAAGACAGCTCCCTGGATACTGTACCAGTCTTTGGGTTCCAGGACAGAGCAGGAGTTGTACTCAGAAACTTGGAGCAGTTTTGGACACAATCCAACAATAGCATGTCACTACACACCCACCCACAGAAATAATCATATTGAGAGAGGCTAGGGTTGTCTGACACATAGAATAATTCAGTGGAGAGAGGACAAAAGTTAAAACAGAGTCACACTAGAATACACAATGTAGAAAGGACTTGTATGTACACAACACACACACAAGGAGGTTTAACATGGCTTCTCTTTACAGTACCCCTGGATTAAGACACTGTTGTCAGAGTGTACGCGTTTGACATTTGGAGCAGTTTGAGGTACATTTGCCAAGGATGCTATCAAAAAAGAAAGTCAGAGTTTCCAGTGTAGTAAGATATTTTAATAATAATAATAATAATAATAATAATAATAATAATAATAATTTATTTATTTATTTATTTATTTATTTATACCCCGTCTTTCCCAGTTCAGGGAACTGGGCTCAGGGCAGCTAACAACAAATTTAAAACACTTAATTGATGCAACAAAAAACAGCATAAAATACAGTATAAAATGTGAATACCAATAAATTCAGAATTCAAAAATCAATTGGGGAGGGGGGGAAATCCATCCAATAAACATTAGATGATCACCAGGGCTAGCTGGCTAAACTAGTCCTATTTGGGCCAGCAAGGAAACCAGGGGAGAATGAGCTGTGGGATCCCAGAGCGGGTAATCTTCATAAAAAGGGGAGAGGGAGGAAAGGAAGGGATATTTTAGTAGCAGTTTTTCCAGCGATACAAAAATGCTGAGCAGCAACCAGTTATTCCTATGGCAGCATGCTAGATACCAAAGTCTTTGGGTTCTGGGTGAAATACTCTGACATTTGAAGCAGTTTTCAGTTCAGTCATTTACAGTTTGCCCAGCTTGGTAAGGTAGAGCAGTTGTAGACTTTGTATGGATAAGCATAATGATATTTGGAACACATTTATAAAAAATATAGTCGGTTATACATAACCACATATGTATTTGGATAATAATAACATTTATATACCTATATACTACACAAGCATATAGGAAATTGTAGTTGTTTGCATATATAGTGGTATAATGTATCTTTTTTCTTTTCATTTCATTCTTTTATTTTGTTCAGTTGAAATACTTTCAATAAAAAATAAAAATGGAAAGCAACACATCATGACTCTCAACCCTGCAGTGGGATCCTGGGAAACGGGATCCTGGCCTGAGGCGTGAAACTCTGCTGACATTTTGGGCATCAATTAAAATCAGTTGTTTCCTGTCATGGAAATATGAACCTCAGGGGCACATGCTGCTCATTTCAGATGTGAGGTGAACATTTCAACCCCATAATTTTTCAGTAACTCAGAATAAAGGCAGAATAATTATACAGAAACTCCTTTAAAAGGATATCACCTTCTGGATGTGTGTGTTTTTGTTTTTATATCGTACATTTGCAAGCGGGGCCTTTGTTATTTTTAACAAGGCCCAGAAATTTTAAGTGTGTCATAAATAAAAAACCACCACAACTGTGCACCTAACCAGGACAAAGGGCTTATCCTCTCAACCAAAGTCTGACTCAGATGAGTCTTGATGAAGATTTTGTGTCTTTGAGGTCAACATCACACAGTAACATCATCTGCCCAGACTGGAATAGGCAATGCTGTCTGGGGGAAGAAAGTTGGTTAAAATATAACAGAGCCTTTGGAATTCCCTTCTTTAGATCCCTGGAGGAATTATCTTCTACTTTGTGGAGTTTGGCCAGGACCTATTTATTCCCTGCTTTAATTGCCCTCCGGCAAAATAAGCACACTGTGCTTTGAACAATTTGGCTCTTCTGCAATAACAGCCCTAGAACAAATGCTGGATTTAAGTGAGTGACGTACTGGGCTGCTGTTGACAAACCTTTTGGCAACGTGTGCAGACTGGATGTGACCTACCTGAGAGAGAAGTCAAGTATTTCAGCAATACAGGAATCTCCTGAAACCAATGCAAAGGGCAGCAGCAACAGAAGAACCGAGAGAGGAAGGAAATGTGTGGCAGTATGCAAATCTTGCTCCTCACATTTGACACGGGGCTTTAGAGGAAGAGGTGGAGCAAGTTCACCAAAGCAGTTTAAAAGGCACAGGACTCGGTCCTCACTTCCATCTTTCCCACACCAGAGCAGAGATGGGCTCCTGGATTTTTCTGGTGGCCCTCCTTGCTCCTTTAAGTATCGCAGCTCCTCCAGACCCGTAAGTAATCACGTCTGTGCATAGCATTTTCCTGCTTGGAAGTCAAAAGCCTGGTGGTGGCAATTGCAAAAAACTAACTCAGTTGGTGGTCTATTAGGCGCAGCCGTTTATTGGTGGGCAGATGTTCCTTAAAGATGCATGTTGAATGCAGCCGTGGCAGATGTAATGTGGCAGCCCAGGAGGATACAGCCTCCTGACACCAGCATCTCTGCAGAATACCTGGGGAAGCATCAGTGGTGAGGTTGGGCTTGCACAGGTGCACAACCATAATTAATCTAGGGCTTCTTGTGAGCCCAATACCAACCAGGTAAGCTACAGAGAAGGTGGCTTTGTTGTGTTCCTGAACCACACTGGCTCCAACTACTAACTGGTATACTGTAGCGTTTCAGAGTAGGACCCATGAATCTGTTTTTCTGCATTATTATTATTATTATTATTATTATTATTATTATTATTATTAGAGTGCCTAAGGCATGTAAGTTGTAAAGTAATCCTATTTTTTAAAAAGTCAACTACAGAGCTTGGTTTGAAGGAGTTGCTTTCATTGCTGCATAGTGAATACTTCAGTCTCCACCCTGATTAACTAGGGCAGAAAGAGATTGACAGCAAGAGACACAAAAGTGAGAGACAGCAGAATGGCAACGAAACACTGGTGTTACCGGTTCGTAACCCAACCCAGTTTCTAGGGAATGAAGAGGGTGAGGAGCCACACAAAAAGACAATTAAAAGCAGGATAGAGAGAGGAATCACAGGACTGGAGAGTCAGAAGGGGCCTTGAGGGTCATCTAGTCCAGCCCCCTGCAGAAATCTCAACTAAATCCATACATGACAAATGACCATGCAACCTCTGCTTGAAAACCTCCATGGAAGAGCAAAGGATCCTGTTTCTTTAGCAGACAAATCCAAAACGGGGCTATACTCATTCTAAAGTCCATTGCTGCCACAGATGCATGGCGTTCCCAGCCAGTGTGGGGAGGGTCAAGAGAATGGACACAAGAGGCTGGTATTGGGCTGAATTAGGCCACAACTTTATTGATGACTCCTGCCAACCTAGCAGTTCAAAAGCACCTCAAAGTGCAAGTAGATAAATAGGTACCACTCCGGCAGGAAGGTAAATGGTGTTTCCGTGCGCTGCTCTGGTTCACCAGAAGCGGCTTAGTCATGCTGGCCGCATGACCTGGAAGCTGTACACCGGCTTCCTCGGCCAGTAAAGTGAGATGAGCGCCGCAACCCCAGAGTCGGTCATGACTGGACCTAATGGTCAGGGGTCCCTTTACCTTTACCTTATTGATGACAGGACAGAGCAGGTTTGGCTAAGGCACTAGGCATGCACCCGGCATCTGGCAGTCAGCACACTGCCCAATAGGAACCCATTGGGGTCGACCCTCTGATTGCATGAGGTACATTGGCCAATTGGTCTCTGTGGGGACTCCCAGACAGAGCCACCCCTTGACCCCTTTTATGCGATACCCCACAACTAAGGATTCAGCCCAATGCTTTATGCGCCCAAGTTATGACAGTTGCTATGAGGTAGGTGAAAATCTGCAAGCCGGCCAGTTTGCTTGCAGGAGAAAATTCCTCCTTGGCCCTGAATATGGTGACTGAGTAAACCACAGCAAGGTCCATATGCCAACTTGCCAGTTCCCCCACTGCCAGGGCCCTAACAGGGAGGCTGGGTGGGTGGAAAGTCCTGTGGCACTCGGCAAAGAGGTCATCCTGCACATGGGCACCATTTTAAATACAACAGGGGCAGGTAGGACCCAGGACCTTGCCCCAATTGGCCTTGAGGGTGAGGCCTGCCCGGAATGGAGGGCCCAGTGTGGTTGGAGGTGGCTGGCACCAGGTGACCATCCCATCCCCCAGATGCGCAGAAGATGGAGCCCCCGCCAGACCACCCACAGCTGTGCTGTTCAGCAAACACCACTCACCCAGAGCCCTAGGTGAACAAATACAGTGGTACCTCAGGTTAAGAACTTAATTCATTCCAGAGGTCCATTCTTAACCTGAAACTGTTCTTAACCTGAAGCACCACTTTAGCTAATGGGGCCTCCCGCTGCTGCCACGCCACTGGAGCCCAATTTCTGTTCTCATCCTGAAGCAAAGTTCTTAACCCGAGGTACTATTTTGGGGTTAATGGAGTCTGTAACCTGAAGCGTCTGTAACCTGAAGCGTCTGTAACCCGAGGTACCACTGTACTCTTAAGCAGGCTTACTCATAACCAGGTTTGCTCCTGAGGGTCTCGTGATGCTTGTAGAGCATCATTGTCTTATGTGTGGGATTCAGTCAAATGCCAGTACATTCGAGTTACGCAACTGAAGCTGGTTTGGCACTCTTGTGCAACCAACTCAAGAAAGCAAACATTGTGCAAAGAAGGAAGATGTACTGGAAAGTGGGGTGGGGTTAACAATTGCTTGATGCGTACAGTTCTCCGATCTGAAAACCTACTCCACCAAGTGTTATGGCGAGTCAGGGGGGAATTCCACTTGGCACATGTTCCACGGTAACTTTGGTTAATAGTTTGCACAGAAAATGAGTCTTCACTTATTGTCCTATCTCCAAGTTCTACCTGGGATGGGGTAAGGAATGGGTGTCATGCTGCCATGCTGCTGCACCCCTTTCCCACACAAATGCTTCCCCATATGTCCTCCCTTCCCTGTTCCATTTAGAAGGTTAAAGAAATGTGTGTTCTCCCCCTTTCAGTCAATAACTTCTGTCCACAGTGAGAGTGATGGAAGCGGATGCCAAGTAAATGCCTTTCCGTCATGATTGCATAAAACCTTGGGGGGGGGGGGAACTATGTGGATAAATAAAAAAATTCCTTCCAGTAGCACCTTAAAGACCAACTTAGTTGGTCTTTAAGGTGCTACTGGAAGGAATTTTTTTATTTTGACTATGGCAGACCAACACGGCTACCTATCTGTATGTGGATAAATGGCGTGGATATAATTTTTTTCCATTTCAAATTTACCGATAAGAACATACGCATACACACACAATAAAACAACAACGAGGCAATGCTAAATAAGGAAAAACAGAATACATTGTCCTGTTTGTTTAGTCGTGTCCAACTCTTCGTGACCCCATGGACCAGAGCACGCCAGGTACTCCTGTCTTCCACTGCCTCCCGCAGTTTGGTCAAACTCATGCTGGTAGCTTCGAGAACACTGTCCAGCCATCTCGTCCTCTGTCGTCCCCTTCTCCTTGTGCCCTCCATCTTTCCCAACATCAGGGTCTTTTCCAGGGAATAGAATAGAATAGATATTTATTACGGCCATAGGCCCATACAGATAAAAAACAAGACATAAATAACAGCTTGTGCACGTGGGAAAAAACAGCCGCTAAAACATCACTATAACAATAAAATATTGTAAGATGGAATGACATACTGCGCCTTAATTAGCTTGTAGTGCACCTTGGCAGCGCTTTTGGGTAAGGACAGCGACCAGAAACCTAGCCACTCTCAGGGTCGTATGGATATCCTTATCCTGCAGGATTTGGGCAAGGTGGAATTTTGGTGGGGTACCCTCTAGCTTCTGTATGATTGATCCCAACAAATTTGCCCGTGGCACATTAAACAAGGGGCAAGTAAACATAATGTGCTGAAGCGACTCCGGCGTCTCCTTATCACATACACACATGGCGGAGGCTTGGCCCTTTGAGAATCTATATCTCAGGACATTGGAGGGAAAAACGTTAAACCTCGCTTTGGTGAAGGCCAGCCTATGGGCAACAGTCAAAAGGGAGGAGAGGTATGATGGAACGCAGTAAGTTAAAGTGATACCAATGTTCTGGGGCGAACAAACACCTCCCCCCAGCGAATAATTTCGCTGTAAATCGATGTCATCCAGTCTTTGGCGGATCAGTCTTTGAGCAGTGATTTGATCTAGTTTTAGGGAATCTAAGGGAGAGATTCCATAGCTCAAGAGTTTGGCATGGATTCTACTAGTCCAAAGGCTGGAGAATTCATCTCGCCATAAGCATTGGACAAGGTAATGGTCTGGTAATCTATGCCACAATGATAACCAATAATTGAAGACTTGCTTCCACAGGCAAGTTTCTAAGGATGCGATCTTCAATTCTAGTCGCATGGCTGCGTTGCTTACGCACAGGGGGAGCATTAGGAGCCGACGTAGGAATTGGTTTTGCAGAGTCTCAAGAGGAGCAAGATCTGTCATCACGGCCCAGAGCGGGGCAGCATAAGCTAGCACGGGAACCACTTTTGCCTTAAACACCTTTAGGGCCGAGGGAACATGCAAAGCTCCATCCGAAAAGAAAAATCGGAGGAGCGCATATGACAGAGTTTTGGCCTTGTTAAGTAGGTGTTGAATTTGTGCTTTCCACCCCAAATTGTATTGAAAAATAACTCCTAAGTATTGAAATTTTAGGACTTGCTCTATTTTTGCTCCACCAAGCTTCCATTCGTATAATCTCCGACTTCTGGCGAAAATCAGAATCTTAGATTTAGCATGGTTGATGGTTAATTGGTTGAGTTGACAATACGTGGCAAAGATCTTCAGAGCTCTGGTTAGTCCAACACGTGTATAAGATAGAATTACCGCGTCATCCGCGTATAAAAGGAGTGGACAGCGGTAATCCGCTAGTCTAGGCGCATGAGTACTTGGAGATGAGTTGACTAGGGATGCTCGCATGTCGCTGATGAATAGATTGAATAGGCAGGGAGCCAATATACATCCTTGGCGCACTCCCTTGTTTATTGGTATCGAATTTGTGAGGTCGCCCGCAGGAGTAAGTCTCACTCTGGCAAGGGTACCTTCGTGGAGCTGACTTATAAGCCATAAGAGTCTTCTATCGATGCCCTGTTTCGCAAGTTTCTCCCAAAGAATATTTCTAGGAACACTGTCAAAGGCTGCCTTAAGATCTAAGAAGGCAGCACACAGGTAGCCCCGGGGAGGGGAGGAGTACTTCCGTGCCAGATGGTAAAGAACTATCGCATGATCAGTTGTAGAGCGTTTAATTCTGAACCCTGCTTGTTCGTGGCCAATCTGGTTAGTCTCATCTACCCATCGCAATAGTTTCGTCAGCAAAAAGCTGGCATAGATTTTCCCTATGATCGAAAGGAGGCTGATGTTACGGTAATTTTCCGGCTCCATTGGAGAACCTTTTTTATGAATTGGTACTATAATGGCCTCCTTCCATATTTTGGGGATGAGTCCAGAAGCGTTGATTGCGTCGAAGGTTTTGGCCAAGATGCCAGCCCACCATTTTGGGTGTAGTTTGATGGCTTCAGCAGGGATCAGGTCGGGCCCTGGGGCTTTGCCCGATTTCAGCTGGGCTATTAGCTTGGCTATTTCGTCAGGATCGGTGGGAGGCCAAATAGGTAGGTGGGAAAACAGATGCATCAGATGGTCGGAGGGAGCATCTGCCTGTGAGAAACATTTCTTCAGGAACAATTCCCATGTCGGTGCAGGGATGACTGCCCTTGGGTATTTCCTCGCCCTTCTGTTAATCAGAGACCAGAATTCCCTGGATCTGTGAGATTTTGAAGCAGTAATCAAGGCCTGCCAGCGATTGTGTTGCCACTCGCGTTTGGCAGTTTTCTTTTCCAGGGAGCCTTCTCTTCTCATGATGTGGCCAAAGTATTGGAGCCTCAGCTTTGGGATCTGTCCTTCCAGTGAGCACTCAGGGCTGATTTCCTTAAGAATGGATCTGTTTGATCTTCTTGCAGTCCATGGGACTCTCAAGAGTCTCCAAATATTCCATTGCAAGGTATATTGTGATGTAAAACAACAAGCTGCTTCCCTTGAGCCAATTTGACAGATTTGGCTCTCCTTAAAGATTTCTTCTTTTGCTTAGAATTTAGTCCCAATTCTCTGCATTGCTGGTTGCTTTCAAACTATGTCCCTTGATAGTGACTTGTTGCTGACAAGCTGTACCCTTCTCTTTGTTGCAGGCAGTACATCCTGATCGTGCCTGCAGTAGTTCAGAGCAACACTACAAATGAGGCTTGCGTGCAACTCCTCAACCTCAATGAGACGGTCTCTGTGGATGTTGTGCTGGAGTACAACGTGGACCGCTTTCCCCTTTGGGAAGGGACTGTGGATGAAAAACACTTTTCCCAATGCATCAATTTTACGGTAAAGAACTCTTCATTTTTTCTTGCATCACCCTGCATTGCCAAACACGGAGAGAAAGGCCGGGGGAGGGAGTAGCATGTAAAAATGAAATAATAATCATATCTTGTAACTGTTTTTCACCCCATTTGGGATGAAAGTTGCTGCATATGAAGGTGATTGTTAAGGGTGGGTGGCACTATCTCTTCTGCTGCTTAGTGCCCCCATATGTACATTTGTCCTAGTGGCAGAGACTAAGGCACGGGCATGGGCATAGCCAGAGGGGCAGCTGCCCCCAATCAATAAAAAGCAAAACAAATCTGAGGTTCTGCCGTCCCTAACAAAAGCCTGCCCCCCTTAACAAAAATCCCATGGCTACGCCCATGGGCAGGGCAAGATGTTTTGCAAGAAGTGAGTATGAGGAACTGAGGCAGGCAGAGGAGTGAGAGATGACATTCTAGGCAGTGCCAGAATTATGTATAAGGTAAACAAGCTATAGCTTTGGGCCCCACTCTCTTGGGGTCCCCCCCCAAAAAAAAATTTAAAGGGAAAAAACTGAATGTACTTTGATAAAATACATATTTTCAGTGGCGTAGCGTGGGTTGTCAGCACCCGGGGCAAGGCAAGTAATTTGCGCCCCCTAACCCGTGGATTTGCGCCCCCTAACCCTAACCCCCAGATGTTGCGCCCGGTGCGGCCGGCACCCCCTGCACCCCCCACGCTACGCCACTGCATATTTTGTTATGTGCAAATGGCTTTAGATACCTATTAGGTCCATATAACATATATTCAACACAAAAAACAGTGGCAGTCTGTTGTTGACAAAGGACAGCTAGACATATAAAGGGCCCCATTACCTTCAGTAGCTTAGGGCCTCATCAAACCTAAATCCCGCCCTGGTTCTAGGCCTAATAGAAGAAATAAAAACTGACAAATCGCTGGGTCTGGATGGCATTCACTGGAGAGTTCTCAAAGGACTCAGATGTGAAAATGCTGATCTTCTAACAAAAATATGTACCTTGCCCTCAGATCAGCCTCCATATCTGAGGACTGATAAAACCTTTTATTTTTTTAAGGGTTCTAGAGGTGATACTGGAGATTACAGGCTGGTTAGATTAACATCTGTCCTGGAAAAACTGGTGGAAAATATTGTGAAAGCTAACATAATCAAAGATATAGAACAAGCCTCGCTAAAGCAGATCCAGCGTGGCTTCTGCAAGGATAAGTCCCGTCTCCCTAACAGGAATTAAGGAGACAAGAGTTAGTTCTTTGTGAGAGTCAACAAGCAATATAGACTTTCAGAAAACTTTCAGAAAGGTTTCTCATCAAACACTCATGAGTAAGCTTAGCAGTCATAGAATAAGAAGAAAGGGCTTCTTGTGGATCAGAAATTGGTTAAGTAGCAGGAAGCAGAGAGTAGGAATAAATGGACAGTTCTCTGAAAGGAGAGCTGTAGAAAGTTTAGTTCTTCAAGAATCTGTATTCGGACCTTTGCTTTTTAACTTGTTAATGAACAATCTAGGGTTAGGAGTTCGCTGTGAAGTTTGCTGATGATACTAAAGTTTGCTGATTATACTGTCCACATTTGCTGATGATACTAAATTGTTCAGGGTTGTTAAAACAAAAACAGATTGTGAAGAGATCCAAAAGGACCTCTCCAAACCAAGAGAATGGGGAGTAGAATGGCAAATGCAGTTCAATGTAAACCAGTGTAAAGGGATATATTTCAGGGCAAAAAAACCCCTTAATTTCACATCTATGCCCATGAGGTCTGAACTAGCAGTGACTGATCAGGAATGAGACCTTTGGAAGTCATAAAAGATAGTTCATTGAAGATGTTGACCCAGCGTGTAGCAGCTGTGAAGAAGGCAAATTCCATGCTAAACCTCCCAAATGATGCCATTATACAACACTATGGTGCAACTGTATTTCAAATAGTGTGTACAGTTCTGGTTGCCTCACCTCAAAAAGGAGATTATAGTGTTGGGAAAGATCCAGTATGAGGGGATGGAACAGCTCATCTTTGAGGAAATGTTGCAGCGTTAGGGACTTTTTCGTTTAGAGAACAGGCAAGGAAGATGTGCCATGACAGAAGTGTGTAAAAATTAGTGTGGCATGGGAAAAGTGGGCAGTTTTTCTCCCTCTCTCATAACACTGGAACTTGTAGGTCTCTAAGGAAGCTGAGTGTTGGAAGATTCCATACAGACAAAATAAAGTATTTATTCATGTAGACCAGTGGTTCTCAACCTGTGGGTCCCCAGATGTTGTTGGACTACAACTCCCATCATCCCTGAGCTCTGGCCTTGCTAGCTAGGGGTGATGGGAGTTGTAGTTCAACAACATCTGGGGACCCACAGGTTGAGAAAGGCTGATGAAAGGTTGAGAGGTTGAGAAACTATCACAGGAGGCAATTATGACCACCAGTATAAATGGTAAAGGGACCCCTGACCATTAGGTCCAATCATGGCCGACTCTGGGGTTGCGGCGCTCATCTCACTTTATTGGCTGAGGGAGCTGGCGTACAGCTTCTAGGTCATGTGGTCAGCATGACTAAGCCGCTTCTGGCGAACCAGAGCAGCACACGGAAACACCATTTACCTTCCCGCTGGAGTGGTACCTATTTATCTACTTGCACTTTGACATGCTTTCGAACTGCTAGGTTGGCAGGAGCAGGGACTGAGCAACGGGAGCTCACCCCGTCACGGGGATTCGAACCGCCGACGTTCTGATCGTCAAGTCCTAGGCTCTGTGGTTTAACCCACAGCGCCACCCGCTTTCCTTTGGCCACCAGCATAGATGGCTTTAAAATCCAACTCAAAAAATTCACGGAGAATATTGCTACCAGTAGCTACTAGCTGTGTTCGCTATGTTCTGCATCCACAGTCCAGTTGCTGGAAACCACAGGAGCATAGAGTGCTTTTATGTTTGTGTCATGTTTGCAGAGTTCCCACAGGCATTTATTTGGCCACTGACAGAATAGGATTATTAACAACTTTCGGAAACTCTAATACAAACAGGCCTATTAACCTGATGCAGAATCACTTCTTGTCAATTTCTAGAGTGAAAAGATAAATGGATCAGCTTTTATTAACTCTACCCTTCTTGACTATTTTCTCACACACAGGTTCCTCCTGCTGATTCTAATCCACTAGCTTACGTAGTTTTTACAGCTAAAGGCGCCTTGATCAGCTTCCATGAAAGGAGGTCTGTGGCTGTTCGAAACATAAGTACACTTGTCTTTGTCCAGACAGATAAACCGGTCTACAAACCCGACCAGAAAGGTGAGTTCAGCATGCATTCTAAATCCCTGCAACTACCTCTCAGAGAACTGAAGAATTTCCTTCACTGAGTCAACAAGTTCCTTCACTGAGCCAACAATTTTCCCTAGAAAAATGGGAACACCCCATTTTTGGACAAAAGTGTCCCCTGTCCCATTTGGACTTCCAACAGGACACCTTCAGCTGGTCCCAAATGGTGGTTGTGTCGCCCCCTCCTTCCTTCCTTCCCTCTCACTGGGGCTCCCCCTTAGCCACCACCCACTAGTCTAGCATGGTGTGGGTCTGCTGCTGCTTGGCCATCTCTACCACACCGACCTGACGTCTCTTCCTCCCTCCTCCTCCTCCACACTCAAGTCTCTTTTGACGCCAACATAGGCAAGAGGCTGGAGCTACAGGTCAAGTCGCCCATGGGAGCTGGCTGTCTGCCCCTGGTCCCTGCCCATCTTACATGAATTGAGGGGAACAGTGGGGCCAGGGGGGTGAGGGAGGTGGGGGCCAAATGCGGGGAACCCCCTTCACAAAAGGGGGAAGGGTTTGGTGTCATGTGTGAGTGTGTGCGCCCCCCCCAATCCCCATCCCAACCTGTCCTTTATTCTGCCTGACCAAAGGTGTCAATCCTACAGTCAGTTAAGTTGCAACAAGGCACAGGTCACCCTTCTTTTTGGGATTTGGGGTTTGTACAGAGCAGATGCATATGTCTGCAAAATGCACAATCACAATTTCTAAAGCGTCTGCATTTGTTGTCCCATCCCCCCCCCACCCCGCCTTAGGTATGGTGCTTTGAGGTGCTAATACGGTTTAGCCATTTCCGACCTAGGGAGGAGGTGGTGTTGCGGGCTTCATGCCCCCACCACCTTCATGCCCCCACCAGTCTCAGCCTCTGTGCGATTAGGGGAATCCTCGGCCGCGTCATCCCCTGGCCAACCAATCGGCTGGCTCAGAGGGTGTGACCTGCTCTATTTAATGCAGGCCCGCCCGGGGATCCCCCTCTTTGCAGCTCAGCTGCTCCGGTTTCCCGCCTGCCTGCCCTTCAAGGATTTCCTTCTGACCTTGTTATGGACCTCGGTTGTTTGCCTTTAAGGGGCCTGGTAGGAATTTCTTCCACTTGGCAAATTGGCACCAGCCACTTGGTTTTTCGCCTACCAAGCAAATCGTCACAACTTCCTTGGCATTGGTGGTTAGGCATTGGTAGGGGTATTATTATGTAGATGGAAGGGGGGAAGGAAGCGCCATCACCTCCCCCAAATATTGAAGGGTAGTCCGGTAAAGGATTCTGGGGGGCATAGCCCTGTCCGAAGCCTATGGAGGTGAAGGCCTAAGGTAAGCCCCTGAGTGGTGACCCCGGGGGAGTCCCTAGCTGATGTGCATCAGCAGGGCTCCCCCTGCTGGGGTTAACCCTTCCCGGTCTTCATGCAAACAGGCTGAAGCTGGATAGTCAGTTAGGACCAATGCCTAAGCCAATACTGCTCATCACCTGTAACCAATAAAGTTGTGGCCAATTTTAGCCCATTAACCGAATATAACAGTGTCGTGTCTCTTTATTCCTACTGGGGGGAGATGGGAACTCGCCACGCAAATGATAGCATACACATAATATTAAACAGGATGGCTTTATGAGCTCAGTTGACAATTCTACATTTACTTTTGAGACTGGCAAATCCTGGATACTTTCAACTTAGTTAATTACCAAATAAAGTTCCAATAATCGCTAGAATGTTACATCGCTCAAGGATGTAAACGTGAGCGAAAAGTCTGTAGATTTTGAACCAACCGTATTTTTAAAAAGAGTAAATGGGTTTATTTCCTCTCCCCTTTTTTTAGTGATGTTTAGAGTTGTTTCTATGGATAAAGATTTCATACCAGTGAACAAAATGGTGAGTGTAACTGGAACTCAAAAGGTTTCCAAGGAACTCTGATGTTTTAAAAATAAGAAATCGTTCTCTTGCCCTTCAAATGCAATGTTGACCTTTTTCTTTTTTTCTTTCTTTTCCAGTATCCTGCAATCTACATCCAAGTAAGAGCTACACCATGCTATTTAAAGCACCATGCTATTTAAAGAGCTACACCATGCCTGCTTCCTTGAGTCAAAGAACTGGCCTCTCAATTGCAGCAAATCCTAAGCACCAGGGCTTTATACTTACTGGCTAATGGGCAATAATGTTGAGCAGGAAACGTAACATAAAACATGTTTCTAGAGTTAAGTGGACTGACTCAACCTAAGCTCACTCCTTTTGCCTTTTCTTTTCTTTATTTTTTTTGAGGGCCCTTGTAGGTATTTTTGTGTTCAGGAAACTAATACAGTGATACCTCGGGTTACATACGCTTTAGGTTACATACGCTTCAGGTTACACACTCCACTAAGCCAGAAATAGTGCTTCAGGTTAAGAACTTTGCTTCAGGATGAGAACAGAAATTGTGCTCCGGTGGCGCGGCAGCAGCAGGAGGCCCCATTAGCTAAAGTGGTGCTTTAGGTTAAGAACAGTTTCAGGTTAAGAACGGACCTCCGGAATGAATTGAGTACTTAACCTGAGGTACCACTGTACTTCTGCAGAGGAATGATGGCCCCAGAGTGAATTTCCTTAGCTGGAACTGGGGGTGGGTTATTCTTAATTCTGGTTCATGTCACTTTCACGTGTATTCAGAATTCTGATTCATGTCACCTTTGCATTTTTTATTTTTCACTGAACAGTAATAGTCACCCCCAGGTGGCTAGAAATGCCAGCAAATATGACAGTCTGCCTTTAAATAAAGAAACAAAAAAGCCCCGTGGTTCTTCTAGATAGTTAATTTGATCTATCTATTATGTAATTCACATTGACAATGCTAAAGGTACCTTTTCCCCACGTCTGAGGTGCATAAAGGCCAAACTAATCTTTACTAATCTAGTGCTAAAAGTATTAATATTGTTCTTTGTTCAGGATATACAGCTTCTATCTTTTTAAGGAAAGCTTGTCCTATATCCATCATCTCCAAATTTTTCTTCATAAAATGCCAAGAGATGTTATCAAATGCTTTTTCTGCATCAATAAATATTAATGCAGCTTGCTTATCATTCCTGGTCTTGATAGATTCTATTATATCAAGTATATTTCTCACATTATCTTTCATCTGTTGACCAGGAGGAAGCCCACTTGATCTTTGTGTATCTCCTCCATTAAAATTTCCTTCAACCTGTTTGCTAGAATACTGGCAAATAATTTGT
Source organism: Podarcis liolepis (assembly GCF_965112155.1). NCBI lineage: Eukaryota > Metazoa > Chordata > Lepidosauria > Squamata > Lacertidae > Podarcis > Podarcis liolepis. Next base: position 12,035,028 of record NC_139571.1, on the reverse strand, counting down.
AATCATTATTTAACAACGATATTGGTCTATAATTTTTAACTTGTAATAAATCCGTATCTTGTTTTGGAATTAAAGTAATATATGCCTCCTTCCATGTCAGCAGAATCTTTCCTTTCATCAAAATATTATTCATAACATCTCTTAAATTACAGTATATTGAGCATAGCCTTTGCAAAAATGGCCTTTACGCAGGCTATATATATATTCCAGGAAATGATGACTGGCTTGGTGAAAACCTTAAGCAACTTTTTATGGTATAGGCAGTTTGGTGCTCTGTCCGGCCTTGCAGTCCTTTATGATCTTTCACTGAAGATATCCAATGCTGATGGATTGCTAGCAAGGCATTCCAGTTGACAATGACTAAATGTTGATAAGGCATAGAGATTCATAAACTGAATCTCACTGACCCAACTCCATTAAAGCTGGTCTCATAGATTGAAGAAAATATTGTAGAAAATGGCATGGTTCATCTCTTGCTGCTTTCCCAGGATCCTCAAGGAAATCGGATTGCTCAGTGGCTGAATCAAACACCTTCCTTTGGCATCCTCCAATTAGAACTCGTAATAACTTCAGGAGCATTGTTGGGATCCTACCAAATCGTTGTTGAGAATCCACCAAACTATAATACCCATCACTGGTTCACTATGGAAGAATATGGTGAGTACCACTGTGAAGCTTATCTGCTTTAGAAATCTGATTTGGTATTAGTGGCAGCATTTTGGCGCATGGATAAAATAACCTCCCCAAAACTTTCTATAGCTACTTTTTCATAGAACCTAAGTCTGTGAGCATCTGATTTTTGAAATTTGGCAGAGAAAATGAAAACATGTATACGAAAAAATGAGCAGTGTGTTTAGGTGATATGACTGGACCCCTAACAAGTTTCAGATGTGTCTATAAATGATAGGAGGAAGTCATTGACCAGTAGACCAACTGCAAGGCCACTAGTAGCCTATTATATGGCTGTGCGTGAGATTTCTCCTGCCATCCCATAAGCAGATGAAAAAAAGGAATAGCTCTGATCCCTCCATACCTTCATATAATACATTTCTGTTCCAAAACCATGATTCCAAAATCATCAATCTTGTTGGTTTGTTTTTCATCATAATCTATTGGGGTTTTTTAATGTTGGTCAAGATACATTTTTAAGTCATTTGTATCCTTGTTTATTTTTGCCCTCCTAATAATTCCTCCTCATGTCTAAGCAGTTGTCTCAAAGAGACCACCTTCCTCGTTATGCCATATATCCAATCTGTTACTTGGCCTGACTAGACTTTCTTAATCACATTTGTTATATATTTTTTTCAGTGTTGCCAAAGTTCAAGATGGACATCAAAACACCAGACAGGATCTCTGCTTTCGATGAAGAATTCCAAGTATACGTCAGTGCTCAGTAAGTTTATGAGGTAGAGCAAGTGTATGTGGAAATTTGCATCTTGAAATTTGGAGGGGGGAAGGATACTATTTTGTCCCACAATCCCAATGGAAACAGCTAGTTGGAACTGAGGCTGAGCTATATCAACTTGTCCAGGGTTGATCCTGATTTCTGCCTTGACTGGAGTCTAAGGGGAACTTTGGGCGCTGGCTAGGGAAGAAGCATTTTCAAAGTGGGGATCAGGGTTCTGTTATATTCCACCTTGCTCTGAAAGGTACCACATACTGGCCACAACAGAGACTTTGGGCTCGTCCAGGCTTACTATTGCCCTGCAGCTTCCCCCAAGAAAATCCAATATTTACTGCTGATGGGTTTTGCCTGGATTGACATCTGCTGTGAATTATCGCTCAAGAGTGGGTTTTCCTGGGGAAAGCACTGGGGCAAGGATAAAACCGCTCAGACTCTTGCCTAGAAAGCATGAGACAAGCGGAAAACCATCAGCACAAGACAAGCACATGTCTGGATGAGCCCTTGGAGAATGTGAGGTAATCTCCTACGGCAGCACTGGGATGTTTCTGGGCAATACTAGGTCCCCGCCCCCCATTCACACACACACAAACTACACATGTTTCTCAAAGCAAAGAAGCCATATTTGCAAATGTCTGGAATGCATTGTGGAATTCCGAGTCTTGTTGGTGTGAAATCCAGTTATTCCAAATGGCTCCCTGTCAAATGTAGGCTAGGCTTGCCTGAAGTCGGTCACTTAACCTGAGACTTGCAGCACGATCTGAATTTTTCTTTCTCTCAGCTGATTTAATTTATGTTTTGTTCTATTAGTTATACATTTGGCCAACCTGTTCAAGGGACAGTCCAGATCAGAGTGTGCAGACATCGCTATTACGACCCAAGATGTAATCGAGATTCCAATGGGATTTGTGAAGCTGTTAGTGCTCAGGTAACAGGAAAATCGGTCCTCTGGGCCACTGTAGAATGTTTTCAGACAAAAACCCAAACCAGGCTGCTTTTGAAATTTTATCAGGGTATATTTGGAGACACTTAGAAAGAACTGAATGTTTTCTCCTACTTTATTCATTAGGGTTGCATGTTATGGGCTGCATGGTTCATCAGAAATGCTACTCCCCACCTGCTCCAAACTTGTGTAGTGTTGTTACTGACTTTTTTGCAGTTAGATGCTGTGGGAGTATTATTTAAACACAGAGACGGTATCAGAAAGTGTGTAGTTCCTCATGCTTCCCTGAGTGTGTTGGCCAAATGAAGCCCACAGTGCGACAGGACTGAACTGTTAGTTGTTTAGCCCAAGTAGACTCATCATGGAATACCAGTCTTGTCACACAGCTTGATTGCCAGCTTCAGGGTATGCAAAAATGGGATTGACTAGCAAACTTTAGGCCCATTATTTGATGAGAGTCTCAGCTGGGGCCAGCCTGCTTATGAGGTGGACCGAGGAAGCCGCCTCAGGCAGCAGAATCCCAAGGGGTGGCACACTTACGGGAGCTACCGCCAGAGAAGCAAGGAGAAGAGGTGCTGGCTTTTGGTGAGATCTCACAAATTCTTGCTGCTGTTGCTACTTCTCCTATGGCAAGGGGTTTCTGCCTGCCTGCCTGCCTGCCTGCCTGCCTGCCTGCCTGCTGCCACAGCCGCAGCAGCTGAAGAAGCAATGAGAATTGGTTGCAGCTTCCTGGTTCTGGTGAGATCTTGTGGAGCTCCTGCAAGATTTCACTATGTGCTGGACCCGGGGGTTAACCAGAGCAATGCGGTCCAGGTCTGGTCCCGAATCCAAGGATTCTGCGAGGAGTCTGCCACAACGGGTGCCACCACTTAGTTGCATCAATCAAAGTGCTAAGCACTGTTTCTAAACATTTTGCACCTGTATTTTCCTGTCCCACACCCAGGACACAAGGTAGGAAACCAGGCTAGGTCAGGCGCAGGGTCTCAGGGAGGTTCTAGCAAACAGCAATGTTGCTCCTGCAACCTGGGGCGGGGTCTGACAGCCTTTTATCTTTGTCGGGGTAACAGCTGGTCCTGATCCCCTGGTGACTCACCTCCCTGTCTTGCCCAAAGGTGAGCACTCCTCCTGCGAGTACTCAGGTCTCTCCTTCTCTCAGACCTCAGTCTCTGCAGCTTGGGAGATGTCGGTGGGTTACTAGACCCAGAGGCTGCCTCAGCCTCTCCTAACCCAATTGGTAGTGGAGCAGCTGTAAGTGATTGCCCAGCTGAAGGCAACGAGGTACTCCCAGCATCTGGAGCTAGGGCAGGCTCCGGCCCCTGACTCGGCCCAGCTGGTGCTTGTTGCAGGGGAACCTGTGTAGACTGGGGCTCTTTAGAATCAGGCCCCAGACTAGGTTCGGCTACTTTCTGAGGCAAAGGATCCGGTGCAGACTGAGACTCCACTGGTTCCGAGCCCGAGTCTGAGTCCCAGGCCATCACACACTAGAAGCCAGAAGCTACAGCCACACAACCCAGTGAGGTGCGGGCAGCTTGGTGACAGCACTTCCCTGTTTCACTTAGGCAGCAAAACGGGTCAGGCAGCCTCCATTTCCTGCATGTTACATTGGACAATGTGCCCTTGTCTGACTATAGATATATTTTGTTTTGGTACTGCTTTAAAAAGCTGGTTCGGTAGTGTGCTTGTCCTGATCAAGTTTGAAGAAAATGTTCAACCCTGTATTGTATACATTCAGGCTGCAGTCCTATAACTTGCTTGTCTTGGCACAAGTGTTGTTGAATTGAGTAGGGCTTTACTTTCGCCAATGAAAATAGGGACATCTTAAGGAAAAGCAGGACATTCCAGGATCAAATCTTCTGTAAATCTGGGACAGTTCCTGGAAAATGAGGACACTGGTGCAAGCGTTGCAGCTTACTGAACAGAACAATCCCTCTCTCCTCCCCTCCCCTGCTGCCCTGTTCTGGGGGTTGTCCCAATTCTCCCAGTTACGGTAAGGGAAGAGCTGGGGGAAGCCTCATTGTGCAAGTAGCAATCTGCTGACATGGGTCATTAGGAGAAACCCGTCCCAAGGACTTAGAGTGAATCATCCCAAGAAACAAAGGGTTTCAGTTTGCTCATGACTTGTCCTATCTTTCCCTTTGAAACAGCCACTAATGCCCTCTGACAGAGGTGGGCAGTATTTAAGCCTGTAAGCCTGATTCTTATAGATAAAGCCAAGGAATAATCTTCCTGGGCTGTGTAAAGAACAGTCAGTACTGTTTTACACTAAAGAATTTGGGATCCATTGTAACTGGAGGAAGGGACTTTCCCAACACTGAAAAGCAATTTGTTTCTTTACAGGTGATCATTCTTCATCAATTGCTGTACAACTTATCATTCATTAGTCCCCAATTTGATATTGTTTATGTTTGGGCTTGGTTCAGAAATGTATTGCTTCTCCTTCTATTATGTGGTTGTTTGGTCCATTTACAAGTCATTACTTCTGTTCCGTTTCCCCACTCCCTCTCATACATGTGTTCGTAGCAACTTAGACTTTTTCATACTTCCAGTGAGCAGCCACTGATCACAAAAGCCTATACTGAAATAGTTCTAATTCTTCAGCATACTTTTTGATTGCTTTGCTGCAGCAGACTAACATGACAACCCCAGTGAAGTTCCACATACCTTCCACACCTTGATCATAATTTTCTTCCCCTTTTCAGCTGGACAAAGATGGCAGCGTTTCCAAAACAATCAGCACCAAAGCATTCCGCCTTTACGCAAACATGCATACGCAGCGTTATTTTTATGTGTCACTCCACGCGGAGGCAGTCGTCACAGAGAAGGGAACAGGTAACCATTTTATAATGGGGCACAACAGAATAGGAAGGGGGATCTTTGAAAATCTTGCTCTGAGAATTGGCCTCTCTGGGCACCATATTCAGCACCTGAATACTCCAGATAGCTATATAATCTAGCTTGTTTTACAGGTTCTTTTATGCATTTATGTATCTGACAGGCATCCAGATTTCAAAGTCTAACTACATCTCTGTCTATCAAGCAAGAAAAACCATCACACTGGAGAATGTAGATCCATATTATAGAAGAGGGATCCCTTTGACTGGACAGGTAGGACAATGGGGATGATCTCTGTGAGGAACAAAATTCTAAAATGTGTATTTTAAGGGGGGGACAAATTATGTGGGGTTGTTCTTAAGGAGCAGATTAATGCAAAAACAAGATGGAATGGAAAGAGACGTGGACGAGAAACAGACTAATAGTTCCAACCCTGGCTCTCTGCCACAACGGGTGCCACCACTTAGTTGCATCAGTCCAAGTGCTAAGCACTGTTCCTAAACACTTTGCACCTGTGTTTTCCTGTCCCACACCCAGATGAAGGTGAATGACGAGGATGGAGCACCACTGCCAAACGGGCTTATTTTTCTAGAGTTTGATGGCGAGGTTGTGGCCAACTACACTACAGACAACAATGGCAGTGCCCAGTTTTCCATACCAACTTCTCACCTTTTTGAACCTCGCTACAAATTGAGAGTAAGTCGCTGAAAACTGAGGTGGGTGGTGGTTGTTGATATGACCAAGTGGGAAACTGCCCTTTGCTGGTAGCTCAAGTGGGTCAAGCCCTCATAACCTACTGATTCCTCTTTTTAAAAAATAATTATTATTGATTTTAACATATATGGTAAATTATAAAATGTACCACAAAACTTATCACTTATACAATCTTTTTAGACTCCCATCAGCACCTCTGATGATCCACCGTTTTAACCACTTCTTATGCATTTCTTAACTTTATATTGCCTTTACATCTCTTAACAAATCTTCCTTCCCCTTCTCCATTTTTGCAATACTTCCAGTAATACTCCTCACAAAACTTCTTGCAAACCTACAAACGTCATCTGATCTTCACAAATACTTTTCAAATAGTCCATAAATTTACTCCAGTCTTCTGTGAATTTCTGGTCCCACCAGTTTCAAATCCTTCCTGTTAGTTTATCTAGTTCTGCATAGTCCATTAACTTCATCCTCCATTCTTCGACCGTTGGTAATTCTTCTTGCTTCCATTTTTGGGCCAGTAATATTCTTGCTGCTGTTACTGCATATAAAAAGAGCTTACATTCCTTTCTATTTATATCACTCCCCACAATGCCCAGTAAAAATGCTTCTGGTTTCTTTATAAATGTATATTTCAACATTTTTTTCATCTCATTATATATCATCTCCCAGAAGCATTTCACCTTTTTACATTCCTACCACATGTGACAAAATGTTCCCTCCTTTTCTTTATAACCTACTGATTCCTCAACCTTCCTTTACCGCCCACCAGAGACATGCATTACAGCCCAATCTGTGGAGTCATCCAGGGGAATGATCAAACAACTCCTTTTGGGAAACCCTTCCAGAGGCATCACCCTTCTGTGGAATGTTCTATTACTGGTATATTTTACTTTCTTTTGCACCTTTCTCTCATCAGGCTATCTATGAACCAGATCAGTGCACTGAGTATGGCTGGCTGGAAACCTACAAGCCAGAAGCAGTTCATTACGTCCAGCGCTATTTCTCCCGGACCAACAGCTTTGTGAAGATAGAACCGGTGCTGCGTGAACTGCCGTGTGACAAACAGGAAGCAATTTCCGTGCACTACATCCTGAACAAAGTTCAAAATGAGGAATTGCCCTCCAACGTTCACTTCTACTATCTAGTAAGTGCAGAAAGGCCAAGTGGCTTTGCCATGACCTTCCTCTTAGCTTTTAACCCTCACTGGAGGTTGAATGAGTATGGAACCACCTGCAGTGCTTCTGTCCACGTGGTGGGAGTTGCAAAATGAGCACCATCACATCGCTAATCTGATTTCTATTCTGTAGTGCTTAAAATGCCTCCAAGTGGAGTACAAAGAAAAAATAAGCAGGTTCCGGACAAAATGCCCTACAAATATGCTTGACCCATACCCTGTAGTGGAGCCATGACAGAAATAATAAATAATAATAATAATAATAATAATAATAATAATAATAATAATAAATAACAACAACAACACAGTCATAGCTTGGGTTACAGCTGCTTCAGGTTGCTTTTTTTGGGTTATGGACCGCCGAAACCCGGAAGTACTGGAACGGGTTACTTTCGGTTTTTGGCATCATGCATGCACAGAAGAGCTAAATTCTGCTTTGCTCATGCGCAGAAGCGCCGAATCGCAACCCGCACATGCACAGATGCAGGTGGCAAATGCTGCGGGTTGTGAACGTGCATCCCACACAGATCACGTTTGCAATCCAAGTGTCCACTGTAATAATATTATTATTATTTATACCCCACCCATCTGGCTGGGTTCCCCCAGGCACTCTGAGCGGCTTCCAACAGGCTATTAAAAATATGAAAAAACTTCAAACATTAAAAACTTCCCTAAACAGGGCTGCCTTCAGATGTCTTCTAAAAGTCAGATAGTTGTTTATTTCCTTGACATCTGATGGGAGGGCGTTCCACAGGGCAGACGCCACTACCGAGAAGACCCTCTGCCTGGTTCCCTGTAAGCTCACTTCTCGCAGTGAGGGAACCACCAGAAGGCCCTCAGAGCTGGATCTCAGTGTTTCTAGCAAAATTATTTATGCCTTGATTTCTTTTTTGCATACAGATTATGACGAATGGTAGAATTGTTGATGGAGGTGAACACCTAGTCAGCATTAAGGGTAAGTGGTCCAATTCTGCTCATTGATTGTGGAGAAATGAAGGTATTTGGAAGTCATGGAGAAACAATCAGCAGACCTGTAGAATGATTCCTAGCATGACCTTTCTCTTAAAAAGGAATTCCATTTATAAATCTTAGGTTAAGTCACAGGCTGGATCTACACAGATATTAAAAAATGCTATGGAAAAAAACGCTATAAAAATATACAATGTAATTTTCCATTGACTTTGGATTGCTGCTCTACAGCACCATCTGATATTATATTTTTAGAATGCATTTTTAACGTTATAAATTGACCAGTGTAGCTGAGTCCGCAGAGTGACTGATTGTCACTTAGCCCTGCAGATATAATAATGATTTGCTTCAGCATGAATTTGGATATTCTTCTTTGATTGAACCATCTAAGGAATTTCAAGGAAAATATAGAGTTACAATAAACTAGTAACACTTCTTCTCCACATCCCTAGCTGTCATGGACCTGAATTAATTCTTCATCAACTTTTCTGCGGTGTGTAAACCAGCAAGGGGAGCTCTGCTAGGGGGCAAAGTATGTGATTATGAAATACAATCCCATCCCCAATTATTTTGCACATCATTTGGTTCCATCTGAGGGGAGACAGCAAGACCACCAATGCCAAGGTCCCGGTGGGGCTTCCGTCTTAATTTTGTATGCGACAGTCAACATTAGCTCATCAGCTTCTCTTGACCTCTTTCCTTGACTCATTTAATTTCGTGTTTTTCCTCACAGCTGGACGATATAGCAGATTCTCAATCCCACTGATGATTGACCAAAAAGCAGCTCCCAGAGCAAGGCTGCTAGTTTACATTCTGCATCCTCATGGCGAGCTGATCGCTGATAGCATCTCTTTTGAAGTTGAAAAGTGCTTCAGAAACAAGGTAAGAGCTGATCAGTCTCTTCCCCACTCAGAGTAAAGGGTTTTTCTATTCCTAACTCTCTGTTTATGCTGACAAGGAGTACAAAAGTCAAATAGGAAAGGTTTATTGGAAGTGGAATGGTCTTATGGATGGCTAAAAATAAGCTAAAAGTAGCAATGTATCTTGCCTAATGTACCTTTTGCATGATTTAAAATCCTAATGAGTCACTGATGGCTTGTATCTAATCTGAGAAGAGCTCATGCCATGTTATAAAGTACAGTGGTACCTCGGGTTACATACGCTTCAGGTTACATATGCTTCAGGTTACAAACTCCGCTAACCCAGAAATAGTGCTTCAGGTTAAGAACTTTGCTTCAGGTTGAGAACAGAAATCGTGCTCCGGCGGCACGGTGGCAGCGGGAGGCCCCATTAGCTAAAGTGGTGCTTCAGGTTAAGAACAGTTTCAGGTTAAGTACAGACCTCTGGAACGAATTAAGTACTTAACCCGAGGTACCACTGTAGTGAACTATGGTCATACGGTCCAGACATTATATCTTGTGATAATTGCCAGGGGAATATACAGCTGTTAAGTAGGCCTTCACAAAAGACAGAATAGCTATGGGTGGGGACTGTACCACAATAACTTCTGATATGATCCCCTGACAGATATCTGACATCTCCATTCAATTCCAGGTCAGCCTGCAGTTCTCTAAGAAAGAAGCACTGCCAGCCTCAGGCATTGGCCTTAACCTCAAAGCTGCCAGCAACTCCTTCTGTGCCCTGCGGGCTGTGGATAAGAGCGTTCTGCTTCTGAGGCCTGGAGAAGATCTGACTCCTGAGAGCGTGAGTCCTGGATTTTTGATGCACCTTCAACCCAGAACCATTCCAAGTATTAGGTCTCCTTTCAGTGGTCCCACCACTGAAAGCCACCATCTATAGAAATGAGCACAGAATCAGGTTGTCTACTGCTCTGGCACCAGAAATCCTCCCCTTGTGTTGTATAGCTCTGTGAGAAACCCTTAGAGACCCACTTGTATTTAGGTCTGCTTATTCTGAGTTGTTCTGTTCTAGACATATTTTTTAAAGATATGGGTGACAGAATCCTTCAGAACCTTGAAGAATGATTTTTTTAAAATGCAGCCTGTTTATGATTTTGAGGAGGTTTAGCTAATAATACCAAATTTATTTGGGGCTTCCAGAGACCGTTACCTGAAACCAAGAACAGAACAGGCATGTTATCTTTCCCCACTGGAAACTGGGAAGCAAGAAGCTCCTTAATGTGGCCAAGTACCAAATTTTTCTAGAAATTTCTGTTCATTGATCTACTTGAGGGCGGCCCATACATTTTCCTTGACACACCTGTGGCAGGATGGCATTTTCTGCAAATGTTCTTCGAAGAAAAGAACAGTAATGATAACCGTATTTGCTTATGAAGCTATTCAGTTCTGCAGGGAATGAGAAAAAGACTATTACAACCAAATCTCAGTGAATAGGCCTGCATGAAATTTCTTTGACTCCTCATCCCAGCTGTGCGATATAGAAAAAGGTTCAATATTCTACTGTGCACCAAAACATAATAATTAAATGGGTCTTGCTAATAAAAAGCTTTGACTACGTTGTGTTCCAGGCATGCTTCATCTGCTGAAGAAAAATCAGAAGGAATAGATTTCCACTCAAATATTAAGCCATTAAAGGGCACGCAGAATAAGAATGATTTTACCTATAAACCTTCAGCATCTCCATAACTGGAATGCCCATCTTGATGTTTGCTTGTAGATATCACTGCTCGGTGCTTTTTTTCTAAAAAATATATATAAATGTTTAGGGGTACTCTCATTTCCCTACTCATATTGAAATACTGCCCCTCAATGAGGCCAAACTTAGATTCACAAAATGTTTAGAGGTATTTGTACCCCAGAAAAAAAGCACTGCCCCTGCTCATGTAAGGCGGGCTTTTATGCTCCTCCAGGTCTCATCTGTGTTCATTATTCATTTCTCACCAGGTGTACTCTCGCCTTCCTTATCAAGAACTTTATGGCTATTATTATAATGAGTTGAACCTTGAAGATACCCCTAGAGAGCCATGCGTTCAGCTGAAAAATACTTTCTTTGATAGCCAATTCTACATACCTGTGAATGTGACTGACGACGGCAATGTCTATGATGTTTTCAGGGTATGTTTGTCTCTATGCTTATACTGGGACTGGCACTGCCACTTTTGGGGAAGGCAACCTGTATATGGCTAGTACTGAAAACTAGTTATGATCTAGAGCAGAGCTGAGCATGAGTGGTGCTCTTTTAAGGTAAAGATCCCCAGCGGGTGGCGCTGTGGGTTAAATCACAGAGCCTAGGACTTGCCGATCAGAAGGTCAGCGGTTCGAATCCCCACGATGGGGTGAGCTCCCATTGCTTGGTCCCTGCTCCTGCCAACCTAGCATATCGAAAGCACATCAAAGTGCAAGTAGATAAATAGGTACCACTCTGGCGGGAAGGTAAACAGCGTTTCCGTGCGCTGCTCTGGTTCACCAGAAGCAACTTAGTCCTGCTGGCCACATGACCCGGAAGCTGTACGCCTGTTCCCTCGGCCAGTAAAGCGAGATGAGCGCCACAACCCCAGAGTCGGCCACAACTGGACCTAATGGTCAGGGGTCCCTTTACCTTTACCTTTAAAGGTCCCCTGGACGGTTAAGTCCAGTCAAAGGCGACTATGGGGTTGCGGCGCTCATCTCGCTTTCAGACCAAAGGAGTCAGTATTTGTCCACAGACAGCTTTCTGGATCATGTGGCCAGCATGACTAAACCACTTCTAGAGCAACGGGACACCGTGACGGAAACCAGAGCGCACAGAAACACTGTTTACCTTCCCCCTGCAGCGCTTCCTATTTATCTACATGCACTGGCATGCTTTTGAACTGCTAGGTTGGCAGGAGCTGGGACTGAGCAATGGGAGCTCACCCTGTCACGGGGATTTGAACTGCTGACCTTCCAATTGGCAAGCCCAAGAGGCTCAGTGGTTCAGACCACAGCGCCACCCGTGTCTTTTATTATAGATCGCCCTTGTATTATAGATCACCTCTTCCTGAAATAGATGGATTCAGTTTTCATGAGCAAATGACTGTAGCAATGTAATCAACACTGGTCAACTAACGGCACTTTAGCCCCTTAAGCCCAGTTAGTAAGTTATAAAAGTATGTGAAGAACCAGTGAGGTGGCCTGAAGTATGTGTGCTACTCTGGATAAATAATTCACCTCCCCTAGAAAGAACCATATTATCAACGAGAAGGTCTTAGAAAGTGTGGTAGGTTTGGTTGTCTAAAGAAATCAGTTAAACAGCATTTTATCTATTCCTTTTAAGAACTTGGGTCTCAAGGTTTTCACCAAATCTGCACTACAAAAGCCCGTTGTATGCCAAAGTGACTTTGAATGCAAGAAGATTTCGTCTCATTATCCTGAGGATGAACCTCGTATTATGGAAAAAGGTTGGAGAAGGACCCATTGAAATGTTTTAAGGGTGATGGGCTGTTCTGTTTTAGGCTGATTGTTTCAATCCATTTCACATGTAAAGCGAAACAGACAATTCATATTTCCTTTCAAGTGAAGTCCTTTCTATGGTCTTTCTCAGTGCATATGGTGTCATGCTAGCACATTGCAAGGCATGAAATAAGATTCAGCCTCCCTCCAAAGTCTTTTTTTTTTTTTTAAGAAAATGTTTAGACTCGCTATTAATTAGCAAAACCATAGTGATATTATTATGGTATTCCCCTTATTAGTTTTACCCACACTGAGAGACAATCAAACTAGATGTTTCATTTGGCCTTATATGTGGCTTCGTTTTCTTTTTAATGAACAGTCAACTCCAATGAAAGCTTTTGTCCTATTGTGAGCAGCCGGCATTAGGATTGTGGGATTACAACTGAGATCAGGGCGAGAGCAAAGTCTTAATGCCCCTGCCTCTCATGCCACGATCTCAGTCTAGTTCAGGGGACAGGACCCCACCACACTGGTAATTTAAAAGTCCACCACATATGACAAATGTCACTTCTCATTTGGCAGCAACAGACATAGGAGCCACAGAGTTTCTGATAAAGGTAAAAAAAAATAGAGGAAGTCCCTTGTTGAAGGCTATCACTATTTCCCAGATTTAGAAATGCTGAAATCTTATTTTGTATAATGGCAGCAGTAGTGTGCCATGTTGATGTATCATGACCCTTAGAGCTGGCAAAAGGAGGTTATCCATAGTTTCAACATCATTCCTGCTTGATGTCCTTTTAATGTGAAGCATTAATTTCACCATTAAACACTAAACCTCTTCAGTATTATTTCTGTTATGGGAGCCAAACTCCGTTTTCTCTCTTCATTTTGTCCTTTCTTTGTTTTTCAGACGGAGTTGCTTTTAGTGCTGCAGCTGGGGGTACAAGCACGTTGAGAACATACTTTCCTGAAACATTCTTTTGGCAGCTGCTTTGGGTTGAGTGAGTCTTTCTACTATTCTACCTTGTTGTTTTTATTTTCATTTTCTGGATTCCGTTTAAGAGTCCTTGTGTGAAAAAAAGTTGAGAGAATTATTAGAACCTCATTTAGCTGGATAATCCTTTCTTCATTATGGTTTTTATTTTTAGATATTTGGGCAACTTGTGGGAAAAACACACACGCACACTCAAGTGCTGAAGAGCTCTGCACTGTACTGTATGGGATATTTATTGTATAAATTTGGGAGCTGCTACTGATAGCAATAGCTTTCAGTGGAAAATCCATCCACAATATTTTTATTTTAGTATATAAAGATATTTGGGGCATATACATACTCTTAAATGGTATGAAGCTTATATTAGTAACAAATTTAATTGTAGACATAGATCCATGCGAAAAGAGTCTACAACTTTGTCCTCTTATGCTTCAGTTCCAGTGGGAAAGCCAATCTCTCATACACCGTGCCTGACACCATCACTGAATGGGAAGCCAATGCATTCTGCATGAACGACAACATTGGGTTTGGCCTCTCAGGAATTGCCTCCCTGACAGCTTTTCAGCCATTTTTTGTTGAGCCGGCTATGCCCTACTCCACTATCCGAGGGGAAGTATTCCTTTTTAAAGGCAATGTCTTCAATTTCCTGGACGACTGCATTGAGGTACGTTCTTCTGTCTCCAGTTAGTGCTCTTAAAACCTAATACAGGGTATGAAGTGCAGGTGGGTTCCCATGAGGCAAGACACAGCGATAACAGCAAGAACCTTTATTGAACTACATAACTGGGAAACAGTTTCCTGAGAACCAGTGTGGTGTAGTGGTTAAGAGCGGTGGACTCGTAATCTGGTGAACCGGGTTCACTTCCCCGCTCCTCCACAGGCAGCTGCTGGGTGACCTTGGGTTAGTCACACTTCTCTGAAGTCTCTCAGCCCCACCCACCTCACAAGAGTGTTTGTTGTGGGGAGGAAGGGAAAGGAGGTGGTGAGCCGCTTTGAGACTCCTTTGGGTAGTGATAAAGCGAGATATCAAATCCAAACTCCTCCTCCTCCTCCCCTTCTTCTTCTTCTTCTTCTTCTTCTTCTTCTTCTTCTTCTTCCTGGGCCACTCCCATTCCCAACATGATTGGCTGTCTAAACTTCCAAGCTTCAAATCACAACTCAGAGTTCAAAGGCCGGTGGCAGAGGCCCAAATCCAGAATGCTTAGACCAGACTCAAGCTCAGGCAAACACAGACCACTGAATACATAACAGGGTAGCAAAACACAGAAGTGGAACACATTACAGAAACCCTGTCCCTGCAGGCAAATTTTATTTTTAAAAAACTTGCTTTAGCTGCTATTATGACTTGGCATCTTACATAATTTAGGAGAGCTAGAACTGAAGAATCCACAATCCTTTACTCATCATTCACTTTCCTTGGGTGCTTACCCATTCTATCTGTGAGCAGGACCTCAGAGGGCAAGAGGAAAGTCTAAAGAGAGAGGGCCAATCTAGCTAAAATGCAGCCAGTCATTCAGGCAGGGCAAATACGTATTTGCCGCGTAGTGTACCTGACTCCAGGAAGTCAGTATGTTGGCTGCCCTGGATGGGGCTGCACTCTCCCTAAAGAAGCAGGTGAGTAGCCTGGAAGTGCTCTTAGATGTAGTGCCATCACTGGAGACTCAGAAGTCCTTGGTCACTAGGGGTGCCTTTTACAAGATTCAGCTGTAAGACAGTTACAGTCGTTCCTGGATTGTGATCATCTGAGCTCTTGGCATTTTCTGGTCCAGGAATGCAAGTTGCAAGAGTAGGAAAAATGCCTTGTAATCAGTGCTGGATTACAAAATAGGTCAGAGTAGGTACCAGGCTATGGGGCCCCCACCACCACCTTTTATAGGGGCCCTGTGACAATGGATCAAAATATTATCATCATCATCATTTTATTTGTATGGCAAACTATGCTGAAGGCGGCTTACAACATGATAAGATTTTCATAATTACAAACATAACAGATGTCATAAACAATAAATAAAACACTTCAAAAAGTACACAACCAAATGGAAACAATTTCCACGTAAATCATAAGATCTAAAACTAAAGATACAACAGCAATATCAATAACAGCAACAGCTCTCTCAACCCCCCGTAAACAATACTCCAGCCCAAGAATCTGTTCAACAGCCTCAGCTTTTGTAGCTGGAGTCAGTCAGCACTCCACTCTCCCAGGCCAGATTTGATCTTGAAAGAAAATGACAACCAAGCTTACTTAGTTCAATGTTATTCCTCTAGATAATTTGTGAGGGGTGTGTGTGTCAAGATTTCGATTGCCATGGGGACTTCACAGGGTGAAATCCGGTACTGCTTGTAATTTGCTCCCAAGTCAAGATAGCAGTTGTACATTCTAGGTTTTAATTGGCACTTGACAGCTCCTTATTTTATATTGTTACACACCACCCCAGTCTCCAAGTGGTGTGTGATTCCAGGAAGAGACTGTGTGACTTGCTGATGGCCTTTGTGATGCGCCATTACCCTATCTTTTGCGTTCTCTTAATGGTCCATCTCTTCAGACGATTATTTCATCAGGAAGCCAGCCTGGCTTTTTTTAAAAAAACAACAACAACATGTCTTATATTTTAACATGCTAAATTCAGTGTCTGCCACCCCAGAAGTAGAAGGGCAGCCCAGGCGACTCCACAAACTTACAACACTATTGTCACTGTTTTCCCTGCTCTCAGATCGATGTTAAGCTGGAAGAGTCTCAGGATTTCAAAGCAGAAAAGCTGTCTCCAGGGAACAACTCCGTAAGAATCTGTGCGAATGAAACACAATCCTACACGTGGAGAATTACCCCTCAAAGACTGGGTAATCATCTTCTCTTGCAGAATTTTGCAATTTTAGCTTTCCTCTGAATTTCTTGAATTTCTCCCCAAATTGCAACTTAGAAAAATAAATAAATGTATTTTTAATGAAATGAAATGACAAATGAAACTGGAAACCCTGATAATCCTTATGGCTTCGAGCAAGAAACAAGCTGTTACTGTTTACTGCTAGGAATGCCCTATGTACATTATAAACGATTTGTATATTAGTTATCTAAAACATGCAACATACAAGGGAATATATATGCTGCTCTTCTTGCTTCAGTGCCATGGTGGTGACAATTTGGACTTTACATGTAAGTTTGTGGGTTTTTTGCCGGTTATTTTTTATTGATTTTTCATAATTTTTAACAAATGTCACCAGATTAATACAAATTAAATACAAAGATTTGAGGAGTGAGGTTTATTACCACTCTATTATTGTCAATGTCGGGTCGCTCAACCATTGCTACTGTGTCCTTTCATTTAGTAGATCAAGATGATCAGGTGACAGCAAAAACTGCAAGGTTTTTAGTGGGGGCAGTTAGAATAAGATCTATTATTTCATGGTTGATGCAAACCTCCAAAATGTATTTTGTATAGTTAAGTTTTTACCTCTATCTTCAGTACATTTTATTTTATTGCTATGGCTAGTGGCTGGTGCAAAGAAAGATTCTTCTGATTCTGAATACAAATTTAAAAGCTGGCTTCCCACCCGATATGTAAGTTTTCTTTCCATTCCTTCTTTCAGGTATGGTGAATTTCAGTATCACTGCTGAAGCCAAAGGAACTGAGCTGAGCGCAGGACGAAAGGACACCGTGATCAAGCCGCTTTGGGTTGAGGTAAGCATGAGAAGCTTGGCATCTGCAAGAGACGGAAAAGGGTTTTGTGGACCACAGTGGTGCACATTAGCAACCAGTGTCATTTAGTGGTGGAGAGGTTGGAGCTGCAAAGGTTTACAGGCAAGAGGACTGGCTTGGATTTATTTGTGCAGCCCTGACTTCACTCCTGCCCTGCCCTGTAAGGCTTAGATGTCTCTCTCACACATGAGACGACTCTGGAATTTAATTACTTCAGATTTATTAGTCAAATAAAAAAGTCCCGGTCGGAGCTCAGCTAATCTCCGTCCTCCTCAGATAGCACAGTTGCCAGAACTGAGCTCCGCCCCCTTTCCCCACAACAGGAAAACCTCCACCTTCTCTTCCTGTCCTTTTCACGTTTCTTGGCCAGGGTGCTCCCTGTACTCCTGTATCTGTGTCACTGTCTGAGCTGGCAACTTGCATTCTTTCCCTGTGTCCGGAGATCAAGTTACGGCTGCTTCCTGCTGCTGCTCCCTCCCCTCTGCATTGCACTCTTATCTGTTCTCTCTCTATGCCTACCTTCTCATTCCCTCTCAGTGAA
This sequence comes from Podarcis liolepis, assembly GCF_965112155.1. Taxonomy (NCBI): domain Eukaryota; kingdom Metazoa; phylum Chordata; class Lepidosauria; order Squamata; family Lacertidae; genus Podarcis; species Podarcis liolepis. The sequence goes on along the minus strand of NC_139571.1, from coordinate 12,017,424 downwards.
GGAACATCACTGACATCCACCATCCACCATCATCATCATAAGGGGACGCAGGTGGTGCTGTAGTCTAAACCACTGAGCCTCTTGGGCTTGCCGATCAGAAGGTCAGCGGTTCGAATCCCCACGACAGGATGAGCTCCCATTGCTCTGTCCCTGCTCCTGCCAACCTAGCAGTTCAAAAGCACGCCAGTGCAAGTAGATAAATAGGTACTGCTGCGGCGGGAAGGTAAACGGCGTATCCATGCGCTCTGGCTTCCATCACGGTGTTCTGTTACGCCAGAAGTGGTTTAGTGCTGCTGGCCACATGACCCGGAAAGCTGTCTGTGGACAAACGCCGGCTCCCTCGGCCTGAAAGCAAGATGAGCGCCGCAAGCCCATAAGTCGCTTTTGACTGGACATAACCGTCCAAGGTTTCTTTTTTACCTCATCATCATCATTTCATTTGTATGCTGCCTTTCCACAGTTAAAACAATGCTTAAGGCAGCTCACAATATGAAAAGATTAACATACAGTGGTACCTCAGGTTAAGTGCTTGATTCGTTCCGGATGTCTGTTCTTAACCTGAAGCACCACTTTAGCTAATGGGGCCTCCTGCTGCCGCTGCGCTGCCACAGCACGATATCTGTTCTCATCCTGAAGCAAAGTTCTTAACCTGAGGTACTATTTCTGGGTTAGCTGAGTCTGTAACCTGAAGTGTATGTAACCTGAAGCATATGTAACCCAAGGTACCACTGTAATTGCAAACAGAGCAAAGTAGTCATAAAAATAAATAAAACACATCAAAAACTACATAACCAAACTGAACAATTTCCACATAATAATGCAGATACAAAAAAATTAATATCAATAACAACAAAAACTCCTGATTAAACTTTTTCCTAAATACCCCAGTCCTTGCTGGACAGCAGTAGCAGTTCTTATGAAACCTGTCAGGCCCTACCCTGGGCCAGGTGAAGAGAGGCAGGTACAGGGCCTTCAGGCTCCCAGCAAGTCCAGGGAAGCTGCAGTGATTTGGGTGCCGAGAGGCTGTCTCTGCCCCACCACACCAGCTGATACTGGTGGTATATGAGCACAAATGCAGCTATGGGGAGGAACAGGTCCTTACAAGGGGTCGCCCAGTGTGTGCATAGGTTTGGCATGATGTATTGTGGAAGCCTAGAAGTACATGGGTGGAAAGCAGAAGCTAGCTGACAGTCCCGAATGAGGAGGAATAGATAGCAAATTGTTCCTCCACTGGTATGGATTAATTGAGACCTGCAATCTGGAGGGTCTTCAAATGAAGCCCAGGAGAACTTTGCAGGCAGCTAATGGATGCTCTGTATTATTCTGGCTTCTGTTGCTATCTAATTGCAAGCTTTATGTTCTTCTAAACTGTGGGGAGTATTGTTTTCATATTTGTTCGTTATTGCGTTAGGCATTTTTGAGTTTTTATATGCCCTGAGATCCTTGGGTGGTGTAGAAAATGAATGGATGGATGGATGGATCCATGTATTACAGTATTTTAATACTTTGTTGGAAGCCGCCCAGAGTGGCTGGGGAAGCCCAGCCAAATGGGCGGGGTCTAAATAATAAATTATTATTATTATTAATTATTCTGTATTTTTCATCTTACCGTTTCCTCTGTCATCCAGTCTGAAGGCATCAAGAAGGAGGTGACCCAGAGCTCTCTGATCTGCGTAAAAGGTATGCGCTACATGCATAGAATAAAAATTCAACATTTCCATAATTGTTTATAGATGTTGACATCCCTTTATTTGGTTTTACTTTGGCAGGTGTAAAATACAGAATTGCGCCAGCTGCCAAACATGTTTGTTATAGTTGAATTTTCTGTTACATTGTTGGCTGCCTTAAATATATATATTATTTTTAAAAGGCAGAACAGAAATACTATAAATAAAAATATCCAATACTGATACCATTAATTCTTAGCTCCAATTACTGTTTGAGAATAATAACCTGACCCACAGCAATATTGAGCCTTAAATAGCATTGTGTCCAATACAATGCATTTAAAGCACTTTAACAATCATTATTGTTTTATTGTTATTTATTAAATTTCTATACCGCCCTATACCTGCAGGTCTCAGGGTGGTTCACAGGATAAAATCACAATATAAAAGCACAAAATACGCAATCAAAATAAAAACAAGAACAACCCAATAACTTTGGCTTCTCCCAAGGAGTTCTGGGAACTGTAGTTTAAGGGTGCTGGCCTCAAAGAGCTAGAATTCCCAGCATCCTTAACAAATGACTGTTTCCAGGATTCTCCATGACTGTTGAAGTGGTATAAGAATGTTTTAAGTGTATAGTGTAGATTAGACCTAAATACTGAATTCAAATATTCACTGGTTATCCAATAATAACTGGGGGGGGGGGGTAAATTAATTTCAGCTTCATTACCACCATTTGCCAGTTTCTTCTCTTAAAAGCTATGACAATGGCTCCCGTGCTATATAAAGAATGTTGAAAGAGGACCCACATCCAGTGCCCATTATTTATTGCTGTAAATCCTTAGGTACACCAGTCTCTGAAACAATAACCTTGAACTTGCCTTCAAATCTGGTGATTGGATCAGAAAAAGCTTCACTTTATGTCCTTGGTAAGTTCTCAGAATGTTATCATACTTGAAATCTTTCTTTCCTGTTTGCGCCTTGTGTAAGATTGTTGTGACATTTCATATTTGATGTTTTTTTTTCTGGTATGGCATTGCTCCATCAATATACAGTTCTACCTTGGTTGTCGAACGGAATCCATTCCGGAAGTCCGTTCAACTTCCAAAAACATTCGACAACCAAGGCGCGGCTTCTGATTGGCTGCAGGAGCTTCCTGCACTCAATTGGAAACCGCGTAAGCCACGTCGGACATTCGGGTTCTAAAGAACGTTCGCAAACCAGAACACTCACTTCCAGGTTTGCGGCGTTCGGGAGCCAAAACGGACGAGTACCAAGGCATTTGACAACCAAGGTACGACTGTAATTGTGAGGTGTCTCCCCTAAGTCATTGCTTGATCTGAAACACAGCAGTCTTCAGCACCCCTGAGTGTGCAGAGAAAGGCAAAAATTGCCACTCCTTTGCCATTCTAACATCAAACCTCCTTCCCAACACACACGTACCAATTCCCTTCTTTACTCTGTGCTTATCCTGGAGTTGTATATTTATAATGAACCAGGAATTAATTACAGACATGATAGTTGGCTGGGGTAAAGATTTGGTTTGGACTCCATTTTGGTGCTTCAGAAAAGAGCCATGTTTATCCTGTAGCCCTTGGGAGACTGTGATTTGGCTCACTAATATGGTAGAGATTTCTTCCCCTAATTCCTTTTTAAACTTTGACAGAATTGGATTAAAATTGCAGATATTCTAGGTGGGGGAGAACAAGAGGGGATTTGCTCCGTGCCCTGTGAGTTTGTTGACAATCATTTTATTATGAAAACAGCATTCATTGTAGAGGCAACAACGGGGTGCCAACTTGAATAAAATATTGGAGACCCGCCCCACATAATTGATCACAATATGCAGCTCATGGACGCCATTTGAATGGAAATGCCCATCAACTTTTGGACGCCCCAGCCCCCTCAACTATTTTGTGGGGTGGGGCTGAAGGGACCTCGGCCCTTAGGAGTTTGTTTCTATGTGACATGCAGTGCATAAATGCCCATATTCTTTTTGCTCCCAAGGTGACATTCTGGGAACAGCCATGAAGAACGCTGAAAACCTTCTCCCAATGCCCTATGGTTGTGCAGAACAGAATATTGCCATGTTCTTGTCCCATTTATATATTTTGTTCTACCTGACTGATACAAAGCAGTTGACAGAAGAAAAAAAATCCAGGATCCTTCGAAATTTAAATGCTGGTAAGTACTTGCGTGTCGAGGCACCCAGGGCCACCCCAATAACTCACACATCACACCAAAATTTTTGTTTAAGGTTTTTGGCATAATTTTGGCCACAACTTTATTAAAATACAAACATGTGAGTGGTTGCTTAGGCATTGGTTGTGAGTAGCTGCCCCCACCGTGGGGGACAGTCTGACATTCCGCACGCCTGCGAAAGTCAGAATGGGGGAATACACTTGGGGCTACCGATGGAGCAGGGAACCTGCCCTCAGCCCACCCCAAATGCAGCCAGGAGCTCTTGCAATGGCCCGAGCCCCATTGACAGGGTGGACAAGCAATAGTGAGCCCCTGTATTCCGTTAACGGAATCCCTTGCAGCAGCAGCGGCATTGGAGGGGCAGGCACAGCCAATCCATGCCTCTCAACCAACCAAACCATAAACCAATGCCTAACCACAACCTTACAAGTTGTGACGATTTACTACGCAGTAGGCAAAAACCAAATTGCCCCAGCCAATCAGCCAGATGGACAAAATTCCTACCGGGCCCCTGCCCCAAGAGCAGACGACCCCATGACAGGCATAGCAAGGTCAAGCGAACAACCCTAATTCTAGGGGGGGGGGGATGGGTAATCTGATGCATGGGCAAAAAGAGGAAGCCCTAGCCTCGTGCAAGGAGTTTTAGCATTTCTGGCTGTCAATCAACAAATGGCAACATTAACTTCTTCCCAACGACAAGGAAAGCCCAATCGCATCAGTGGCCAATGGTCAATTAGCTTGCCCCACAACTTTGGAGTGTCCTGGCGGCCCCCACCGCAACACGTGCTCTCCATGAAGGAGAACACGCTTTTCAAAACTGTCACCGTGGATATTTGTGATGGCATCTGCCAAGTTGCTCTTTCGTTTCAATGGCTGCAACGTAGGCAGCCATACATGTTTAGGCACATGAAGGTATAGCACGAGCACAAAGAGGGCACTGGCATGTTCTGTCAGGTTGTGTACATTTCATAATGTACATGCATAAAATACATACTTTCCCATGCATTCGCAAGTACAATATGCATTTTGTATGAGTGTTTCATATACGATATGCACATTGTGTTGCAAAATCTAAAGTGCATCAACCCAGTCAGATGGGAGGGGTACAAATAAATCATCGTCTCATTTGCTGGTAAGTTTGGGGCACATCAGGTCAGTGCAGTGTGGAAAGCAGACTGAATAGATTTCCCCCCTAAAATGCAGCATAAAAACTTTCCTTCCTGGTGAAGGAGAAATAAAACCAATTTAGCAGCTCAGATTATAAAATAAAACACAACTCAAACATTGAGCCCAGGGGTTTTTGTTTGCTTTCACAGGCATGGGTGAATAGAAAGTTTTCCACCTGACGCATACGGTAATTCTGGCGATTCCCTCACTGCAAGAAGTGAGGTTACAGGGAACCAGACAGAGGGCCTTCTTGGTAGTGGCGCCCGCCCTGTGGAACGCCCTCCCTTCAGATGTGAAGGAAATAAGCAGCTATCTTCTCTTTAAAAGACATCTGAAGGCAGCCCTGGTTAGGGAAGTTTTTAATATTTAATGCTGTATTGTTTTTAACATTCGATTGGAAGCCGCCCAGAGTGGCTGGGGAAACTCAGCCAGATGGGCGGGGTATAAATAATAAATTATTATTATAAATTATTATTATTAAATATATAAGGCACCAGGCAAGCCTCCTGAGGGAGCCTATTCCATAGCCAGGATGCCACCACTGAGAAGGCCATCTCTGCTCTTGCCATCTTCCTCACTTGAAATGTATTTGACAGTTAAAGGGGGAAAGCACCTGAAAAAAATTGGTTTGCTGTATTTTTCTTCCACTTCAGGATACCAGAGGCAGATGCCATTCAGACTCCCTGATGGATCCTTCAGTACTTTTGGAAGCAGGGAGGCAGAAGGAAACCTTTGGTAAGACCTGTGAAGTTGCTTTAAGGCCTCGAGTGGAAACAAGATGGCGGCGCACTGTTCCTTCAGACATGGGGCTGATGGGCTTCCAGGACCAAATGTCTGAGGAAGGCACTGGGTTCCAACCTGGGGGCACTTGGGAAGATGAGTTCCTTCCTGCTGCTCCCACTGGTACAAGCATCATAGGTTTGTCCTCTTAGCTCAGACCAAGAGTCTATTCAACCCAGCTTCAACAGTTGGCCAGCCATTTCAAGTGGGAAGCTCATGAGCAGCGCATGAAGTACTAGCCCTCCCCCCTTGTTTGCCCTCAGCGAATGCTGGCTCTAATCCACGGTTTCCCAAACTTGGGCCTCCAGCTGCTTTTGGACTACAATTCCCACCATCCTTGACCGCTTGAGTCCTGCTAGCTAGGGATGATGGGAGTTGTAGTCCAAAAACAGTCGAGACCCAAGTTTGGGAAACTCTGTTCTAATCCATTTGGGTCCATTAGACTTTGGCTGGCTATTATTATTAATATTTGAATTTATACAGGTGAAACTCAGAAAATTAGAATATTGTGGGAAAGTTCATTTATTACAGTAATTCAACTTAGAAGGTGAAACTAATACATGAGATAGACTCATGACATGCAAAGCGAGATATGTCAAGTCTTTATTTGTTATAATTGTGATGATTATGGCATACAGCTGATGAAAACCCTAAATTAGCAATCTCAGAAAATTAGAATATTAAATGAAATCAGCAAAACAAGGATTGCAAATAGAGCAATACTGGACCTCTGAGGAGTAGAAGCATGCATATGTACTTGGTTTGGGCCCCTTTTGCATCAATGACTGCAAATAGCAAATAAAGGCTTGGCATATCTCGCTTTGCATGTCATGAGTCTATCTCATATATTAGTTTCACCTTTTAAGTTGAATTACTGAAATAAACGAAGTTGTCCATGATATTCTAATTTTTCAAGTTTCACCTGTATACCGCCCTATATCCACGGGTCTCAGGGCAGCTCACAGAATAATATCCATTGACTGATCTATTATCTGTGACTGCTTAATCTAGGGGTCGGCAAACTAAGGCCCATCGGGCTCGTTAATCCAGCCGTTGAACCTTGCGGACCCTGCCGCCCGCTCGGTCAGTCCCCGCGCTAAACCAGCACAGCGCAGAGGCCTCACCGCGCAGGGACTGACTTCCACAACGCTGGCGTGGCTTCGGATTGGCTGCAGGAAGCTCCTGCAGCCAATCCAAAGCCGCGAACACCTCTGGGCGACACCTCTTCCTTCCCGCTGAGGTGGCCGCGTATGGCCAAGAGCCGAGTGGGAGGAAGTGGAGGTGGCGGGGAGGTTGCCTCTGCCGCCCAGGCCAGTAGCATGGGCTTTGTGCCCCACAGATTCCTGGCTGAGGCAGAGGATGACGATGACGACAAGTGTCAGCAGCTGCGGCATGAGTGGCAGTGGGGGGGGGGGTCCTTTCGGGAGGGAGGGTGCTTTCGGGAGAGGGTGGGTCCGGCCCCCCACAAGGTCTGAGGGACAGTGGACCGCCCCCCCAAAAAAAGTTTGCTGACCCCTGGCTTAATCCTTTAAAAAACAAAAAAACAAACTCTGCTACCAGGGGTGACAACCGGAATAAAATATTGTAAGCCTTACCATGCATAATTGATCACATGATGCTGTTCACGGGTACAATTTGAATGGCAATGCCCTTCAACTTGGGGGGCTCTGCCTCCCCAATATTTTAATGGGGGGGTGAAGACCCCTCAGCCCCTAGGAGTTGGCTTCTATGTCTGCTATAAATTGGAAACGATTCTTTCCCGTCCTTCCACTGAGCTTTTCATCAGCGCCTCTCCTGGGTTTATCCTGCTTCCCTAATTCCAGATGGATACAGTCCTTTGTACATATTGAAGCATTGGAAGTGGTGACTCTGATCTTGACTTCTTCCTGCTTTGCCAAGTGCTGTTCTCATCCCAGGCCCCTCTGCTCTTTGTCCTTTCAGGCTCACCACCTTAGTCTACAAAGCATTTGGACAGAGCTCACCTGCTATATTTGTAGATGAAAACATCCTGAATCAAGCACTCCTCTGGATTTCAAGCAAACAGGGGCCAGATGGCTGCTTCAAGTCGGATGGGAAAATCTACAACCAAGCCTTAGAGGTGGGAATGGATTAATCGCTTTCCCACGGGAAGTTATGGACAGTATAAATGGAAATTGTTTGTGTGAGGGATGTGATTTTCAATACGATGGAGTGAAACCCTCCTTGCCCCCAATTTCCTGAAAATATGGGGGGGGGGCAAAGTATGCTTTCTCACTGGGGAGGGGAGAAAATTGTTGGAATTTTGTGGGAGGGGTTGTCACTTACCTTATAGTGTGTTTCATGGAAGTGCAGTCAGTAGGGAGCGCTGTAGAGAGCTCTGTGCTGCTCTGAGTTGCATGGGTCTTTTCTCACTTGAAGAAATAAGGGAATAAATAGAAAACTCTTGACCACCTTGAGATACGTGGCAAAACAAATTCAAATAAATCTATTATCTCCACCCAATGAACTTTTGGGAGGGTTTTGTTTGGCGCTCACTCACTCAATGAATGGGAAAAAGAAATGTCCAGCACAGTTCTACTTTTATCTGAAGATTGCAGGACCAGGCATCAAACCTTCCATACCCCAACCCATATAAATAAGAGACAAATAAGACTGGTTTGGGGTCAAAACAGGCCACAACTTTATTGAATACCTATGAAAGAGGTTTGGCTTGGGCATGGGCAATCTAAATACTTCCGGCCCGCCCACCACAGGTGACGCGTGGTCAATCCAGGCAGGGGTTCCTAAGACTTACATCAGATAGTGTGACTGCCATCTGAGAGAGTGCCTTCGGCCCTGGCCCCCCTGGGCACATGGACATGGCCACTCCCCCCCCCCCAGATATCTTTAATGGGATACCCCAGCATTTGGAGGGGCAGGCAGAGACTACAACCTCCCCTCCATCCAAAACAGGATTGCCCCAATGCCCAAACAGTTGTGACGGTTGCTATGAGGTAGGCAAAACCACTGGGTCAGAGCCAATTAGCCCAGTGGGCAAATTCCTACCTGGACCCATAAAGAAGAGCTACCACCGTAGCCACAGCAAAGTCATTGACTAGCAGCGTAAATTATGGGTGGGTGGGCAGGAACAAACAGGCAGTGCCCAGGTATTAAATGGACAGGGGGCAGCTCCGAGGGAAGCCCACCATCGGCTCTGCCCCCTGGCACAGCCCTGGTCCCAGCCTGCATCCCCATTTGCCAAAGCAGGGTGCAGGCTAGGATCGGGTTCCTGATAGGCAGCAGGGGCTTATGCCCCCATCGCCTATCAGGAAGGGCACTGCAGTTTGAATTCCTCTGTCGGGGCCCCAGTGAAGCCTCATCCATCCTGCAACGCTGTGGCACCAAAAGGGGTGAGCGGACTTGCAGACCAGATTCATACAATTAGAAACAGCGCAAGTCTCTGCATAGCTATCTGGAAGAATTAAATCCCACTGATAAGGACTCATCCACAATTCCATGTGTGCCATACCTAAAAAGCACAGGTCCAAGCTGTTTTCCCCTTGCCCTGCTCATTTCCAAGGGAAAACTCACTTTTTAGCAATAGATCGGAATGAATGGCAATCCAAGAGTGCTGAAGAGAAAGCAGCAGGACAATAGCAAGTGTAGAGAAGTCCTTAGTTTAAGGGTATAAAGTCTCAATACTTACAGGGACGCGAGTGGCGCTGTGGGTTAAACCACAAAGCCTAGGACTTGCCGATCAGAAGGTCGGCGGTTTGAATCCCCGCTATGGGGTGAGCTCCCTGCTCCTGCCAACCTAGCAGTTCGAAAGCACGTCAAAGTGCAAGTAGATAAATAGGTACTCCTCCAGCGGGAAGGTAAACGGCGTTTCCATGCACTGCTCTGGTTCTCCAGAAGTGGCTTAGTCATGCTGGCCACATGACCCGGAAGCTGTACACCGGCTCCTTCGGCCAATAAAGCGAGATGAGCGCTGCAACCCCAGAGTCGGCCACAACTGGACCTAATGGTCAGGAGTCCCTTTACCTTTATCTTTATGTATACTTAGGACTGCAGGTTGAATTTCATTTCCAGGGATTGTTGCAGGGAAGCAAAATGAAAAGCCCAACAAAATTTCTCTAGGGAGGGGACTTTGAGCTATTCCACCCCTGTTTTAACTGATTTTTCCTTTGCAAATAGGATGGAGCGGATCAAAACACCATACTCACGGCCTATATTACTTCATCTCTACTGGAGAGCAACCTCAAGAGCTCGGTACTGATTTACTATTATTCTAGTTTTCATAGATATTTCTCAGGCAATTCCTTTAAGATGTGTTAAAACGCCACGCTTGCATTTCAGTTTCCATACTCTTTCATCTTATTTAACGCCACCGGGAAATCAGCATCAAGTCAATATAGAATCTCAGCCAACTCCAAGGAGATGTAACAAACCTTTCTTTTCGACCTTCCCTTATTATCTGAATTAACTATAACATAATGTAAAGGGTGCTCCTTCATCCAAAGTTCTAATTAATTGCATTTTTTGCATGTCTCCTTGATCATTCTTGAGTACTTGAAGTAAACAAAGAGCACAATCCAATGGGAACAATAGAATAGGGCAATAAAACAGTAAAACGGTGAGAACAGCTGCCTCGCCTTGCCTCAGAGGCCGGCGGCCATCTTGATAATATATAACAATCTCTCTTAAACCCTAGTATCCTGTGGTGCGGGCTGGTCTCTCCTGCTTGGATGCTGCTTCTGATGGGCGTGTTAGGAGCACGTTCGAAAATGCTCTCCTGGCCCATACATATGGTTTAGCTGGCAACGCAGAAAAACAGAAACATTTCTTGGACGTCTTGATGACATCTGCTACTAGAAATGGTAAGTGGTGTACTGTTGTGATTTGTGGCTTGCCTCCATGAAATTTGTCATCTGGAACTGCTTGCATGCACTTTTATTTTATTTTATTTTTTATAAGATTTTTATTAAGATTTTTACATTACAAAAAAGGGATAAAACAAACAAAAAAAGAAAAAAGAAAAAACACAGCCATTATTTTTCGTTTACTTGTTTCTTGGACCCCCTCTTACCTCTCTTTTTTGTATTCCAATTCAATTTATTAGCTCAGCAATTTGTTTCCCTCTTTATCCTACCCAAATCTTTATTCTTAAATTTTTATGATCTTGAAATTTTACTTCTATAAACCCATTTTTTCATATTCTTTTAACCCATTACAGCTAGAAACCTCTTAATTTTAATCCAACATTATTCTAAAGTTTGTTAATTTTACAATGTTTCTGTAAATAATCTCTAAATTTCTTCCAATCTTCTTCCACTGACTCTTCCCCCTGATCTCGGATCCTGCCGGTCATTTCCGCCAATTCCATATAGTCCATCATGCTTGCATGCACTTTTAGATTTCTAGCAGTGGCACCACTTTAATTTTGGTTGTTTACTTAAGCCATGCCATGGCAACCCACCCATTCAGGGACACTGCTTTGTCTCTGAAATGTTGGAGGGTATGCAACAGGCTGTAATAATTTGGTGGTTCATATTGTAGTGGCACTGCTTTGGCGGTACCCCGAGTGTGAGCGCAACCCAACAACTGACCAAGAAATGAGTGTGCGCAAAAATAAGCCATGACATTATGACAAGCAGACCTAGGTGTCCCTATTAAAATTCATTATGTTATGCCCACTTCTCAAATCTGTGAAGGTCATTTTGAATCCAGATTCTGTCTTCTGCGGCATTAGCTCCCCCCCCACAGCTTGGCATCATCTGCAAATTTGATGAGCATCCCCTCAATTCCTTCATCCAAATTGTTTATAAATATGCTGAACCACAACGGGCCCAGGACACAACCCTATAGCACCCCACTTGTCACTTTTTCTCCAGGATGAGGAGTTATGTGTCGAGGACCCCTAAGATACCCCTAAATAAAACACGTTCACACATCACTTTTGTTTTGGTTTTTGGCATAATTTTGGCCACAACTTTATTGAATTACAGTAAGTGAGTGGTTGCTTAGGCCAGTGTTTCCCAACCTTTTTTGGGCAAAGGCACACTTGTTTGATGAAAAAAATCTCGAGGCACACCACCATTACAGCCCCGTGACGTCAGCGCGCAGCGTCACGCCGGGAGGGACGCACGAAAGTGAAAGTTTCAATTTTTTTCCCTCCCCCTTGCCGGGGAACCTCCAAGCTTTGGGGGTGGGGGGGGAGGAGGCAGCAAAGCGAGGGACTGAGGGACGGCGGCAGCTGAGGCGGTGGCTGTTGTGGTGGTGGCGGCGATAGCGAGCGGAGGAGGGGGCGGCGGCGGGGCCGAGGTGGCCGGCGGCGGCGGGGGAGGAGGCGGCGGGTGGAGCAGGAGGGCGGCCGAGGCCGGTGAGGGAGTAGGGTTGCCCGGGGCTTGAGGAGCCGTCGCCGGGAGTTGCTGCTGCTGTTGTTGCTGCTGCTGCCCGGACATGCCGGCCTCCTCCTCGTCCGCTGTCTCGCGCTCCTCCCTTTTGCGCGCGCTGCCCCGCCGCCGCCCCATTGGCCGGGTCCTGTCAGCTGATCCTGTGTTATTTCCTGTGTGTGTGTGTGAGGGGAGAATGGAGAGAGAAACCTCGGCACCACCACCGCGGAGCCGCCCCCAGCTCGACGCGGATCCTCACCGCCGCCGCCCCGCCTCTCGCCGCCCGATTCGCCCGCCTCCCTCCCACGGCACACCAGCCAACGTCTCGCGGCACACTAGTGTGCCGCGGAACACCGGTTGGGAAACACTGGCTTAGGCACTGGTTAGCGACTATCTGTACCCACTTGGAGGTAGGAACAGAACAGACAACCACACCCATGCAGAAGTCAGTAAGGGTAAGCAATTTTGGGGAGAGAAAAGCTGGGTGCCAGGCTCACACCTCTCCCCAAATGCTCCCTGGGGCTCTTGCATGGCCCTAGCCCTTTGTCAGGGATACGGATGAAAGCATGGTGAGCCCCTGGATTCCTTTAACAGAATACCCTGCAGCAACAGCATTGGAGGGGCAGGCACAGCCAACCTCATCCCCTCCACCAACCAAAATATTAACCAATGCCTAACCGCAACTTACAAGTTCTGATGATTTGCTACGCAGTAGGCAAAACCCAAATGGCCCCAGGCAATCAGGCCCCTGCTCCAAAGCAGACAACCCCATGACAGGCATAGCAAGGTCAGCGCAAACAAACCCTAAATAAAGGGAGGGTAGGTGGGTAATCCAATGTGCGCAGCGAAAAGAAGAAGCTCAACACTGTGCACAGGGACCCATATAACACTCCCATCAATCAAATAAAATTGCAACAATCAATTTTCCCCAGCAACAATCAAATCCGTGGCCATCCAAACTAACCCACCCAGCAACAGGGATGTCATGGTTGCTCCCCCCGCAACACGTGCTCTCCATGAAGGAGAAGCCACTCTACCATTAATGAGCACTGTTTGGGTTCAGTCAGTCAGCCAGCTACAAATCTACCTAACAGTTGCCTCATCCAGCCCACACTTTACCAGCTTCTCCACAGGAATATCATGGGGTACTTTGTCAAAAGCCTTACTGAAATCAAGATACATTATGTCCACAACTCCAGAACTGTTCAGCTGCCTGCACCTCACTTTGGCAGATTAGAAAGATAACTACTTCAAGGCAGTGATTTCTCTTGCCCTTACCTTGTGCCACATACATGAGAAAAGATTGGTTGCTGCAGATCAATATGAAAGCCAGGAAGCTTGACATGGAAGTACATTGATAACCACTGTTTCCCTATAACTTAATAGCCTCTTCTGCATCTTCAGGTGGTCTGCTGTACTGGAAAAGGGAAAGGAGGCCTAGAGTAGAAGATTTCCCTTCTTTCTACATTCGTGCATCATCTCTTGAGATTCTGATGAACAGTTATGTACTGCTGGCGTGGCTTAACCGACCAAACCTATCCCAGGAGGACCTGACAATTGGCTCACAGATGGCGCGGTGGCTGGTCAGAAACCAAAATTCTTTAGGAGGCTTCTCCTCCTCTCAGGTAACTTATACATTAATTGGGGACTGTATGAAGAAGTACCTTCTGTTGTCTGTCCTGAATTGATTGTCAAGTCAGTTTAACTGAATAATCCTGAGTTTTAGGGACATGAAAGAGGAAGGGAAACTTCTCTCTATTCACCTTCTCCATATATGTATGATTCTTTCCAGGACACTCCTGTGGCTCTCCTGGCTTTATCTCGGTTTGGGAATCTGACCTTCACAAAAGATGCAGAAAATACAGTGGAGATCAGTGCTGGGGGATCTTTTAAGAAGGTTTTCCAGGTAACGAGTAGCAACAGTGTCCTGCTGCAACAGGTTGAATTGCCCAACATCCCCGGAAACTACAGTGTGGAAGTGAAAGGTTCTGGGTGTGTCTACATTCAGGTAAATGGCATCCCTAGCCCACAAGTGCCTCTGCTGCTTAGTCACAGAGCTATTGTCAATAATAAAGTAGCTGCCCCCTGTTATATGTGCTATACATTATTTTCTGTTTCAGACATCCCTGCAATACAACATCATCTTCCCTACACATGGCTCTGGATTTGCTCTCACAGTGCGGACAAAAAATGCTTCCTGCGCAAGCAACTTTCTGTCCAGATTTGATCTTGAACTGAAAGCCAGGTAATGAAAAGACTGCAAAGTTATGCCTATCCCCTGTTGGCAACTTTGCCATGCATTGCTGTATAAAGCAATATAAGGCACTTTGGTTATTCCTGGGGCCTTGCTGGAAATCCATTTGGTTTGTACAAGGGAGAATATAGAAGCAGCAGATCTGCATATTATTTGTTGGGGCAGATTGGGATTGGCAGGACTGCGTTTGCCGTGGCTCTGTTGACACATGGAAGAGGTGCAGAAATCAGCATCCTAAATTTGTCCAGGTTCCGTTTACAAACAAAAGCAAGTCTAGCTCCTCAGGTTGTGAAGATGTGCTTGATAGTACATGAGTCTTGGGAGTCAGAGGGGAGGTGCTGAAAAATATCTCCCATGCCTGTTATAATGCCCTTTCCTTTCTGCTAATTCACATAATACTTTGGTTTTTAAAAAGGCAGAGTAAGTTATGCCAAAGAAATACATTTGCATATTTTTAGAAACTTGAATAATTCTAAAGTCACTGCAGTCATTCTTTCTTGTGGGAGAATTTGAATTACCTTGGAACAGGATTCAGCATTTTGTGTCTGAACCGTGGAATCCAAAAATGAGGATCAAACTACGCATTACTTTAATTGTGCAACATCTGGATATTCATTTTTTAAATGTAATTGCACACTTGGTGGGGGATAGGATATTATCAAGACTGCAGACAGTGAGGTGGTGT
The DNA here is from genome assembly GCF_965112155.1 of Podarcis liolepis. Taxonomy (NCBI): domain Eukaryota; kingdom Metazoa; phylum Chordata; class Lepidosauria; order Squamata; family Lacertidae; genus Podarcis; species Podarcis liolepis. Next base: position 12,002,319 of record NC_139571.1, on the reverse strand, counting down.
TCAACACTCTGCTCTCCAGCCTTGATTCTAAGAAAATCATCCCTACTTCTGCTATGCAGCTCAGAAAAAAGTTCCCAGTGGCAGCAGTGAGAATTGTTGTTTGTTTTTTCTATGCTACATAACCACATGCAGGTGGCATTTTTTGTGGGATTGCAACTGGGGAGTGCAAAGTTAAACCTTCCCTCTCTACATGCTGAAGTCCTGATGATACTTCCTCCTTCACTGCCTATAATTAAAATAATAGATGATAGATAGATGAGAGAGAGAGAGAGCCTTTAATGAACTATGTAAGACAGTGTGTACTATATCCTAAAAGAGCTCTTTGCAGTATCTTCTCAGTTTGCTTTTGACTCAGTTTGCTCAGTCAGAATACAAAATGACACCTTTTTTTTTCTTGTTTCAAGATACACTGGAGAGCGCAACGCATCCAACATGGCTATCATTGACATCAAAATGCTGTCTGGTTTTGTCCCTGTCTCATCATCCCTAGAGCGGGTAAGATTTAGAAAAAAGTGAATGAGGCACCCTAGGAGAAAATGGCTGGATGAAGTAAAATAATTGTTGTTTAGTCGTTTAGTCATGTCCGACTCTTCATGACCCCATGGACCAGAGCACGCCAGGCACTCCTGTCTTCCACTGCCTCCCGCAGTTTCATGCTGATAGCTTCGAGAACACTGTCCAACCATCTCGTCCTCTGTCGTCCCCTTCTCCTTGTGCCCTCCATCTTTCCCAACATCAGGGTCTTTTCCAGGGAGTCTTCTCTTCTCATGAGGTGGCCAAAGTATTGGAGCCTCAGCTTCAGGATCTGTCCTTCCAGTGAGCACTCAGGGCTGATTTCCTTCAGAATGGATAGGTTGGATCTTCTTGCAGTCCATGGGACTCTCAAGAGTCTCCTCCAGCACCATAATTCAAAAGCATCTTCAACCTTCTTTATGGTCCAGCTCTCACTTCCATAAATGCCAGGCTTAAAAAGTGTCATCGTAAATGATGTCATAGGAAATCCATACATTACTCAGGCTAGTAATCCTCCAGCCTTAGTTCATCATTTCTGAAGCTGCAGAGCAACAGGCCAAAGTCTGTTACCGTTTTCCAAGGCGCGATCACTTTTCTTTTCACACGGAAGTGGCACTGGTAAATCTGCAATCTTGTTTGTTGCCTATGGCACCCACCCAAATACATAGAGCGTCTGCATGCCAGCAGCCACAGTAAAGTGCAGAACTGAAAAAGGAAGCCATGAGCCATGGGGCAGAGGCTCACAGCATGAAGGTTTGAGATTTCTGTATGGAATTGGTCCAAAAGGAAGAGCTTGCCAGGTTCAGTAATGTTTGCAGAGCCTCTGGCTGTTTTTTATGACCTGATTGCTATAAATCTGTCTGAACTATTCTTATTCACTTTGTTATGATTCATCCCTTTCCTGAAAGCAAAAGTATCTTTCTCTCCTTGCTTTTATTGTACAGCTCCTGGGCAAGGTGATGCGTACCGAAACCAGAAATGACCATGTCTTCTTATATCTGGAGAGTGTAAGTTTACCTGAAGTTGCATCATTACAACAAACCTGCAAAAGATCTCCCTCTCATAAACTGTCACTGATATTTTCTTTCTTCCTGTGCTCAGGTATCATCAAAGGAGATTACCTTGACATTAACTCTAGAAGAATCCCATCCTGTGTCCAAAAGCAAACCAGCTGCAGTTCGAATGTTTGATTATTATGAAACAGGTAGGAGACTTGCTCTCACAGTTTAAGTGTATTTTGTGTACTTTGATTTCGTAGTTCCCAGAAGCCCGTGTAGTTTCATCACTAGAACTGCCATAAATTTTACTGCCGCCTCCTTCAACAAGTATCCTATAGGAAATGAGTGTCCCATGTTTGTGTTGACATTTCAATTGTCTCTTCTAAAATTGAAGCTAGTACTCTTTTCTGAAGGGACACGGGTGGTACTGTGGGTTAAACCACAGAGCCTAGGGCTTGCCGATCAGAAGGTCGGCGGTTCGAATCCCCGCAACAGGGTGAGCTTCCGTTGCTCTGTCCCAGCTCCTGCCAACCTAGCAGCTCGAAAGCACATCAAAGTGCAAGTAGATAAGTAAGTACCGCTCCGGCGGGAAGGTATATGGCGTTTCTGTGCACTCCTCTGGTTCACCAGAAGTGGCTTAGTCATGCTGGCCACATGACCCAGAAGCTGTATGCCAGCTCCCTCGGCCAATAAAGCGAGATGAGCGCCACAACCCCAGAGTCGGCCACGACTGGACCTAATGGTCACGGGTCCCTTTACCTTTACCTTTACTCTTCTCTGAACACCTGAAAGAGAAAATGTGGATCCATGCAACATCTAATGTTGTGCTCTCTCCTGTCCCTCCTACTAGATATAGCTGCCCATAGTGAATATAACACACCATGCCGCCAAGAATCAGCTTGAGCCCGAACAAAGAGGAAGGTAAGTCAAAGGAAGGGCTGCTAGCTATGCAGGCGCCAATAGAACAAAGAAAGCAAAACTTGCATTGATAAAGAAGAGCTATTGTGGACAGTGGTGTAGCATGGGTTGCCAGTGCCCGGGGCCAGGTAAAGAGGGTGGGTGGGTTAATGGACAGAGTATGCATGCACATCCAACTGCCTAATGGCAGCCACATCACCCAAGAGATCACAGCCACAGAGATAAGAAAAGAAGAGTCATTCTGTTGTCTGGAGACGTCACTTCCTGATTCTCATGTAAAAGCCATTTTCAATGGAGCCCAGCAACGGAAACATGCAGCTGTATTGAAGAAGCATCCGGGGTTGGAATTTTGCACACCTAACAATTCTGCGACCAGGGCAACAGCCCCTGTGCCCCCCCCCCCCCCGCTATGCCACTGGTGGTGGATTAGAGTTGCCTCTTGCTTTGAGGCACTCCCAGCAAGGATAATTTTATTTAGTTAGATGAATGTGTTTCCCACCATTGCTCTGAAAAATACAGCATTCAGGGAGGCCTACAGCATATAAAACTATTCACCGTACAATAAAAGCAAAGCCAAAAAATAAGGATAATCAGACAGCACAGTAGAGAATAAAAATTAAGGAGTACAGCTAGGTGTCTTGATCCCTCTCCTTTTAAAGTCTTATGTGGTTTATTTTATTTGTATGTTTGTATCTTATGCCAGTCTGTAATAAAGTTTTTCACTGTTGTCTTTGACTGCTGCATTTTTTCTACTATTGTGGCCTTTTTTCCCTTTTGCTAGATGTATTTTACCACTAAAATTGTGGAGTTTTATAAATAATAAGATGGCATATAGATTGTATGAAATAAACAATTGCAACTTTTGCTATTCCCCCTTATAGAGGGTAGGAGAAATGGCTCCATGGCCCATTTAAACACGTTGACGCAGCTAAGACTTAAAATCACATTTTCAACTTACTGATTCCTATGTCCATTTCTTAAATGTCATTTTTTATTTCAGCAGGAAGATCAGGAGCTATATCCCTGTGTCTGATGTGGTTCAGAAAAATCACCATTCCAGAAAATCTTCTGAAAATATTACATTGGGTTGAATTTTTTTTGGCTGGGATCTCACTCCACATCTTTCTGACTTTCAGAACTGTATTTTGAATGTCTCGTTTATAGAATAAAATTATTTCTACTTGCTATAACCATTTGCAAATATCTCTTTTATTGTTGTGAGTTTCTTTGCTATTTGATGGTTGTTGTTGTTTAGTCATTTAGTCATGTCCAACTCTTCGTGACCCCATGGACCAGAGCACGCCAGGCACTCCTGTCTTCCACTGCCTCCCACAGTTTGGTCAAACTCATGCTGGTAGCTTCGAGAACACTATCCAACCATCTCGTCCTCTGTCGTCCCCTTCTCCTTGTGCCCTCCATCTTTCCCAACATCAGGGTCTTTTCCAGGGAGTCTTCTCTTCTCATGAGGTGGCCAAAGTATTGGAGCCTCAGCTTCAGGATCTGTCCTTCCAGTGAGCACTCAGGGCTGATTTCCTTCAGAATGGATAGGTTTGTTCTTCTTGCAGTCCATGGGACTCTCAAGAGTCTCCTCCAGCACCATAATTCAAAAGCATCAATTCTAGTATTTCAAATACTCCAGAAACAAAAAATTCTGGCAGAGGTAGATTGGGCCATCAAGCCAATGGGACAGGAATGGAAAGAGTTTTGTGTCTATCTGTGTTGAAAAGTGTGCAGACATTTTCTTCCATACTGACATATTATTATAGAATCTCATAGTTTTTACTATGGGAGCAGATTACTCTGTCAGCACAAGCAATTCGGGTTGCCTGATTGAATGACCTTCTCTTTCCTCTGTGTGTTGTGCTGGGGGTTCTCCCAGTCTCCCCAGAGTCAATTTTTTTTGGCGGGGGCACATGGTAGGAAGATGGGGGGTGGCCTTGTATGGCTTCTGCTGATGGGACTCATTAGCTGAATCCCACCTTGAATCTCAAACTGTATTTATAATGGCTCTCTCAGGAGTTACGTATTCCCAGGAGAAGGCATGTATGGTGCATCTATTATATTTATTTCATTCATGTCCCATTTTTCCTTATTTGATGACAAATCCAAAGTGGCTCATAAAATCACATCCCCTCCAACATTTCTCCAATGAAAACAGGGACGTCCTTTTCCATAACAACAACAATTTTATTATTTATAACCCGCCCATCTGACTGGGTTGCCCCAGTCACTCTGGGTAGCTTCCAACACATATAAATGCATCATAAAACATTAAACATTAAAAACTTCCCTATACAGGGCTGCCTTGAGGTGTCTTCTAAATGTTGTATCGTTACTTATCTCCTTGGCTTGGGGGTTACTTAACTCCATAGTCTCCAACATTTATTTTATGAGAACAGAGGGCAACAAATTCTCATAACCAATGGCATTAGCCTGAAGCACCACTTTAGCTAATGGGGCCTCCTGCTGCTGCCGCGCCGCCGGAGCCCGATTTCTGTTCTTATCCTGAAGCAAAGTTCTTAACCTGAAGCACTATTTCTGGCTTAGTGGAGTGTGTAACCTGAAGCGTCTGTAACCTGAAGCGTATGTAACCCGAGGTACCACTGTACTGGTTGCAGAAGTACATCTTTTCCTTCAATACCAACCACAAGGTTCTTATTGAGGCAATCTATAACCAAAAACACAAAGCAAAAATAGAAAATAAACTGCTTTTTCGTTATAGCAGGACTGTAGGACTGAACGCTGGCAGAGAAAAAGGCTTCTACAAACATATACACACATCCACAGCAAAAAAACACACAAAAAGCCCCCCACAAAAAAACACTTGGTTACAATTACAGAAGAATACTTGGATACAATTATAAAAATAGAGATAGAATAAATTGAAGAAATGGGGTAATGGGCAGTGCAGGGAGGGAGGAAAGAAAAATGCTTTATTTGACAGAAAGGGGGGGATTTGAAGGAGGGGAATACAGGGAGAAGCGAATTAAAATGAGAGCAGACTAAAGGCAAAATTGAGGAAAAGGTTTATAAATCATCATCATCTTCATCACTTTTAATTTGTATACCGTCCTTCTATTTTACAATATCCAAGGCAGTTTACAAGCTGAAGAAACAGAATGTACAACTTATAACAATCTAATCCAATACAAATATGTGATAATAAAACATAACTTTAAAATAAGGAAATTATATCAAATAAAGTAATATTCAATAAGCCTATTGACCTACCAGGAGTCAGATCCTGGCCTGCATCATCGATTGGCAAATGGGGGCGCAGGCTGGGACATGGGCTGGGCCAGGGGGCTGGTGCTAACGGAGCAGGAAGGCTTCCCTTGGGTCCACTACCTGGGCATTTCAACAGCCCTCACCTGGGGCCCCACCTGCTTTTCCTTCGTTGAGCTCCCCACCCCCCACCCCTCGGTTCCAGTTGATGGTCAAGTAGCTGTGGCTACAGTGGTCAACATTTTATGGGACTGAGTAGAAATTTATGCACCAGGCAAATTGGCTCCAACCCGGTGGTTTTGCCTACCTTATAACAATCATCACAACTGGGTTGGGCATTGGGGCAATCCTTTGTCTTGGATGAAGGGGAGGTTGTAGTCTCTGCCTACCCCTCCAAACACTGGGGTATCCCATTAAAGGGATCCTAGTTGATATAAGTCTTAGGAACTCCCGCCTGGATTGGCCTATGCATCACTTCTGGTGGGTGGACCGGAAGTATTTTGATTGCCCCATGCCCAAGCCAAACCTCTTTTATCTGTACAGTGGTACCTTGGTTTTTGAATGTAGTTCATTCTGGAAGACCGGTCAACTTCTGAAACATTTGAAAACCAAGGTGCAAAGGGCGGTCTGCAAATTCATTGGAGAAAATTGGGGGGCAGGACTCAGCGGAAGCCGTTTGACTTCTGAGGCATTCGAAAATGGAAACATTTACTTCTGGGTTTTTGGCATTCTGGTCACATCAGCGACCGGCCAGCCAATCCACTGGTGGGTGGGGGTGTGACCGGGACTATTTAAGCAGAGTCGCGAGCTGGAGGGCTTCCTCTCGGCTCGCTTCATCAATCTCCCACCCTCCCTCCCTATTTTGCAGGTTTTCTTCATTGGCCTTGCTATGGACCGTGGTTGGTCACCGTTGAGGGGCCTGGTAGGAATTTTCCCACTTGGCAAAATTGGCACGGGCCATTTGGTTTTCGCCTACCTCGTAGCAATCATCACAACTTTGTTAGGTTGGCGGTTAGGGAGGAGGGGAGGTGTGACCATCACCTGCCCCTCCAAGCTTAAGGGAATCCGGGGGTGTGGATCTTGTTCAAAGCCCGGGACGGGGCTAGGGCCATGACACAACCCCAACAGGAGCACCCTGGGAACTCGAGTTGCTATGCATCGTCGGGGCTCCCACTTCTGGTGATTTACCCTTACCGGACTCCCTGCACAACGGGCAGGAGTCAGATATAGTCAGGACCAGGGCCAAAATTTGCCCAATAACATTAACCTGATATATGTGTGCTTGTGTGTGTTATTCTTCAATGAGGGGGTGGTTTCAGGGTCTTGACATGCAACTGTAATGTTCGGCTTCTGAGATGTTCAAAAACCGAGGTATACCACTGTATTCAATAAAGTTGTGGCCTGTTGTGATCCAAACCAGTCTTAGTGGTCTTGTATTTATCTGGGATTGGGGACTGGGGAGCACGATGCCTGGGCCTGCAAATATGTTTTGGTGAATGCTGCATCTTTCCCTTTGGATGATGAGAAGCAAAGTGGTAGTAGGGGTGAATGGCTCCTGTGAAACATCTCCACACATGTCAAAGAAACTGACACACAATGTGCCTCCATTAACATGGGATTTTATATTGGATTTTCTTCCTTTATTGATATCTCCCTGTTGTGGGAAGCTCTCTAATTTAATGGAGGTGGGGGGAGTGCAGGGAACCTAATGGATGAGAATGATTTCATGTGTATGAGGCAAAAAAATATTGAAGCATGCGCAGTTTCAAATACACACCACCCTCTATGCGTATGGAGTTATAAACACCAGGGAAATCCATGGGGGATAAGGCTGGGTGGATGTGTGGGGGGGGGGGTAGTCAGGAGCGCCCCCACCCCAACCATTGGTTCAATTAATTAATTAATTAAATCATTAAAGGAACCGGGAGGGGTGCTTCTGTCTGGACACCCAGATGGGAGTTGTTGGCCATAGCACTCCCAAAATGGGGATATTGGGGAGGGGGTCACCCTGATTTGATGTACAACATAGGGCAATCCTTAACCTGGGGTTAATTGATTCAGAATACACAACCAGTGCCTGTGCCAAAACTTGCCGACATCTGTAATTCATAAAGTTGTGGCCTGTTTAAATCCCAAGTGGTTGTTTATTGCAACTCCACCACTAAAGAGATTCCATGGATTATGCTGGGGGTTTTCCTGGCACAGCAGATGCCCTGGAGGGAGGCAAGCAGGAAAGCCCCACTGTGCTAGCAGAAGTCCTTGTGCTGGCTTCTGCTAGCAGAACAGGTTAGTTAAATCTGCCCATAATTTCCCCCACCTCCTCAGCATTGTGGGCCATCAAGTTAAAAAATGCAGCAAGGGCTCTTCACATTGGGAACTAAAGTTCATCCTCAGGTCATCACAGATGCCTCAACGGTAATCTCTCGTTTCCCAAAGGGAACAATCTTGTGAGGTAAGCTATGGGATCCCGGTCTGACATGGGGAAAAGAGATAGGCCCAGGGGGCAAATATCTGTGTGAGAAGAAAATGTGGCCTTTGAGCCTCCAGGGGGGTCATCCCTCTGTTAATTCAGTTTATTGCAAGATGTCCTTCGAAGAAGGGGAAGACATTGTGCAAGAAGGAGTACCGGAATTGGTGCAAAATCAGATCGGGTGCAAATCCAACTCAATCTGTTGTTCTTGTATGTCCAGCACAACCAGTTATTGCAGGATTTCTTTGCCACTGGGAAATTGCTTAACGCTAACACTATGAACCTCTGGTTATCAACTTTTCGCTCAGTGGCGTAGCGTGGGTTGTCAGCACCCGGGGCAAGGCAAGTAATTTGCGCCCCCTAACCCGTGGATTTTAGCAGGGGGCAGTGGCGTAGCGTGGGGGGTGCAGGGGGGGCGGCGCAACATCTGGGGGTTAGGGTTAGGGGGCGCAAATCCACGGGTTAGGGGGTGCAAATCCATGGGTTAGGGGGCCCAAATTACTTGCCTTGCCCCGGGTGCTGACAACCCACGCTACGCCACTGGCAGGGGGCAGAGAGCTGCGAGTGCGAGCGCGCGCCCCTCCAGATGTTGCGCCCGGTGCTGCCGGCCCCCCATGCACCCCCCACGCTACGCCACTGTTTTCGCTTCTCTATTTATTCTATCTGTTGCAATCTTCTCCGGATGTCGAGAGATTCCTTGTTCTTATTTTTCCATACACCATTGTGGGTTTTCCTTTGCCCTCTGCTTGGACAGTGCACACTTTGCTAAGAAGATGCCACAACTCTCAGGTTCTTTCTCAATGAAGTTAGCTAAAAAGGAAACATTTCTAATTGGATATTTTAACATCTCAGAAGTACCCCGTTTTGCTTCATTACAGTACGATTCATAACTTTGCTGCCTGGACCCAATCGAAGAGTTCTGCATGAATGAAAGAATGGAGGAAAAACTGTACAGTAATACCTTTGTGGAGAACTGGAAGCCTGTTGCTGAATTTTAGAAAGGAAAAACTTGTGTCCCTGTAAATATTGATTATGATTTGTTTTAAAAGAGTAATGGGCTGAATCTAAGACAGAGACATGGTTAAGCCATAGGCTTCAACAAGTGTAAGCAAGCCCAGCTGTGATTGATTTACGCCATTATGAAGTATATGTCCTCAATAAATGTCTTATTGCTGGACATGGTAGGGGAAACAAACCACTGAGAAACCCAGAATTTGAGGTTGAATGCTTTTGATGAAAAGAGCACTTGGTTAAATGTAAAGGTAAAGGGACCCCGGACCATTAGGTCCAGTCGTGACCGACTATGGGGTTACGGCGCTCACCTCGCTTTATTGGCCGAGGAAGCCAGCATACAGCTTCCGGGTCACGTGGCCAGCATGACTAAGCCGCTTCTGGCAAACCAGAGCAGCGCACGGAAACACCGTTTACCTTCCCACCAGAGTGGTACCTATTTATCTACTTGCACTTTGACGTGCTTTCGAACTGCTAGGTGGGCAGGAGCAGGGACTGAGCAATGGGAGCTCATCCCGTCGCGGGGATTCAAACCACCGACCTTCTGATCAGCAAGTCCTAGGCTCTGTGGTTTAACCCACAGCGCCACCCGCGTCCCGTTAACTTGCTAGCAATTGTGAAGGCTCTCTCCCTCCCACCTTTCTTTTTCCTACTTTTCTTAAAATAAATAAAAATCATTGTCAGATGCTACTGGTGGTTGCTTGTGAGTAACCAGGCAGGACTCTGACTTGACTTTTACAGGTTTTATTGTGCAAACTATTTACAGTGCAGATCTACAAAGTTCATGTCCGTCTCAGTCACTTGCAGAATCCGGGAGTGGCCCCTTCCGGCTTCTCCCCCAACGTAAGAACTTCGGCACCCCAAGCCTCCGCCTCCCCTCCTTGCGTTTCGCCCCTCCGCGCAAGCTGGGCGACGGAAGTGGTGTGCGTCCCTCCTGGCCAGCCAGGCAAGGTGAGGCGCTAGAGCTTTCAGCAGCCTCCTTGAGCCCTTTCCTCGCTTGGCTGGCCCCTTCCTCTCTTCTCCACTGGAGGTGTGGCTTTCCCCACCGCTGGAAGAGGAACTGCTCCTCAGGAGTTTCGGAGGCTCTCTGTATCCCGACGGCACTGTGATGGCCTGGGAATCTGATTCAGAATCTGAACCTGAGGAGTCCCAGCCTGCACAGGAGTCCCCACCTCCAGGGCCGGCTGAGCCGGGGCAGGGGCTTGAATCTGAAGGGCAGATTCACCAGGAGCAGACACCAGATGTATCCACTATGGCTCCGGAGGTGATTGAGGGCCCATTGCCAGCAGGTGCGCCTCTCCCAGCCCTGTCAGGGGAAGGTGAGGTTGCCACTGGGTCCAGTAACCCTCCAGCCTCTCCTGAGCTGCAGAGGCTCAGGGCAGAGAGGCGGAGGGAACTAAGTTCTCTGAGGAGAAGTGCTCGCCTTAAGGCCCGGAGAGGCGGGTCACCTATGGGCCAGGACCGCCCCTGGCCTCAGAGGAAATAAAGGCCAGTCAGCCCAGTCCCAGGTTGCGGGAGCAACGACATTGGAAACCTGTTTCTGCCAGCACCCAGACCTGTTTTCCCCAGAGTTCCTGACCACAGCCGGCTTCTTGCTTTGGACCCCGCTTCACCCTTGGTGAACAGTCTCCAGACCCTCGGCCCAGGACCGGACTCTGACCACGCCTCACAGTAACCTCCCCCCGGGACCAGCAGAGGCACCCTTGCCTCCCTCCCCTGTTCCGATGGCAGTCCCCTGACAATCATCTTAACAACAACAACCTTAACACACGACGACAAACCATCACACACTGGCTAGTGTCATTCCAGAGACATTCTTGGGGAGGAAACATGGGTACCCGGAGTTCTGCTCAGCCACCACAGACAATTTGTAAATGTTAGTACAAAAAGGTGGGGAGCGCTGAGCTGCCACACTAAGCACTGAGCAAGTTTCACCCCTGCAACACAAAAACAGTGGAAATGCCTCACAAATTCACTGCCTGCAAATGGGAGTTGTGAATCTGCAGGAGGGGGTGACATTTTATCCCTATGGCAAGTGTGAGATGTCAATATCACTGTAAAAGAAACCACGACAACCTAGGTGCACTTGAATAAAATTATGAAAAAATAATATAAGGAACATTAAATATTCCACCTATGCTCAAACTGTATAATTATCATTAAACTCATATGTTACAAAATACCAGTAATCCTCTAGTGACCTGCTTAGTAAAATAAAAACAAAAACCAGGTCTAGTGCCAAGAGCCTTCTGATGGTTCCCTCATTGCGAGAAGTGAGGGTACAAGGAACCAGACAGAGGGCCTTCTCGGTAGTGACGTCTGCCCTGTGGAACGCCCTCCCATCAGATGTCAAGGAAATAAAAGGTAAAGGTAAAGGTACCCCTGCCCGGACGGGCCTGTCGTGTCTGACTCTAGGGTTGCACGCTCATCTCGCTTAAGAGGCCGGGAGCCGGCACTGTCCGAAGACACTTCCGGGGCATGTGGCCAGCGTGACAAAGCTGCTCTGGCGAGCCGGCACCAGCGCAGCACACGGAAACGCCGTTTACCTTCCCGCTAGAAAGCGGTACCTATTTATCTACTTGCACTTAGGGGTGCTTTTGAACTGCTAGGTGGGCAGGAGCTGGGACCGAACGACAGGAGCTCACCTCACCGCGGGGATTCGAACCGCCGACCTTACGATCGGCAAGTCCTAGGCACTGAGGTTTTACCCACAGCGCTCAGTCTCAGTCTCAGTCGCTGGCAGAATCTGTCTGTGGGCGTTTCTTAAACCTTTTCCAGCATAAAAGCTGTCTGACTCCCAGTCGCCGCCTTCTCTCACTGCGCGGGAGTCTTCTGCGCAGGGAGGGCGTGGGTAGTGGAGGGCCTGTGCTCTCCTCACTGATCTCCAGAGAAGAATCCCGGAGCTCTCCCTCCGCTTCCCCCATTTGCCCCCCTTTATCCCTGGTGTTGCGCTGATTTCCTTCCTGGTGCTGGGTCCTTCGCCCGCAGAATCTGGGAGCTTCCCCTTCGCCTCTCACTCTGATGTCAGTTCCCTGACACACCCCAAGGAGGCCACTTTGGTCCTGCTAATGCAGCGGTTTGGCTTTCCCCTGGGAGGTGCACTCCATTGTCTCTTGAGACAGACGGATGCCAACAACCCCCCACATCAGTTACGGGCTTACTGTAATGTCTGAAAAGGGATGCGGGTGGTGCTGGGTCTAAACCACTGGGCCTCTTGGGCTTGCCAATCAGAAGGTTGGCGATTTGAATCCCCGTGACGGAGTGAGCTCCTGTTGCTCTGCCCCAGTGCCTGCCAACCTAGCAGTCTGAAAGCACACCAGTGCAAGTAGATAAATAGGTACCGCTGCAGCAGGAAGGTAAACGGCGTTTCCATGCACTCTGGTTTCTGTCATGGTGTTCCGTTTCACCAGAAGTGGTTTAGTCATGCTGGCCACATGACCCGGAAAGAAGAGTTTGGATTTGATACCCCGCTTTCTCACTACCCAAAGGAGTCTCAAAGCGGCTAACATTCTCCTTTCCCTTCCTCTCCCACAACAAACACTCTGTGAGGTGAGTGGGGCTGAGAAACTTCAGAGAAGTGTGACTAGCCAAAGGTCACCCAGCAGCTGCATGTGGAGAAGTGGAGACGCGAACCCGGTTCTCCAGATTAGGAGTCTACCGCTCTTAACCACTACACCACACTGGAATGCTGTCTGTGGACAAATGCCGGCTCTCTCGGCCTGAAAGCAAGATGAGCGCCACAACCCCATAGTCGCCTTTGACTGGACTTAACCGTCCAGGGGTCCTTTACCTGTTTTACCTTAATGTCTAAAAGGGGTTAAGGGATAACTATCTTCACCCTGCTCTGTTTACAGAGCTTCCCAGGGTCTCAGCTCTGTTTAAACAAGAGCTCTGGATTAGATGAATGGCAATTCTCATGTGGTTAGAGCAGCTAGGAGGATACCTCCTCTTTGATTGGCTGCTTCAGGCAGTTCTTGAAAGGAGTGACTGTGTAACACAGGAAATGCTTCAGTACCTGAGTGAATGGGGACAATCCCTGGAGGATGAGATTGCAAAATGTATGTGCCAAGGGGGGAAAGACAAAGGGTGGAAACTCATTGACCCCACCTGGCTGTAACTGCTACAGAGAACATTTCCTGAAGAAAAATGAAAGAAAGGTTAAAGAACCCTGGGAACAAAGGCTGAACCCATTGTGTTTTTCGTTTTTTAAGAGGTGACCTTTCATAGGAACTACAGAATTACAGTGGTGCCCCGCAAGACGAATGCCTCGCAAGACGGAAAACTCGCTAGACGAAAGGGTTTTCCGTTTTTGAGCTGCTTCGCAAGACGAATTTCCCTATGGGCTTGCTTCGCAAGACGAAAACGTCTTGCAAGTTTGTTTCCTTTTTCTTAACACCGTTAATACAGTTGCGACTTGACTTCGAGGAGCAACTCATAGAACGCAGTGTACATAGTAGACTTTTTTGAGGTTTTTAAAGACTTTGGTGATTTTTGAAGCTTTTCCAAAACTTCTTTTGCAGCCATTTGGTAAGTTAAGCTTTTAAAACTTTTGGGGGGGGTTGGATTTTGGGTTGGGGTGTTTGGAATTCAAGGACTTGGTGTTGGGAAGGGGTTTGCAAGAATCTGGAAGCTTGTGTGTTTTTTTCTGCATTTTTATGATTTTCTGTGACCATTGGGCCACTCTGCTGTTTTTTTAAAAAAAATCTGGATTTGAATTTCTGTATGCTGGGTGGCTGGGGGAACAGTTGGGGAGGGGTTTGCAAGAATCTGGAAGCTTGTGGGTTTTTTCTGCATTTTTATGATTTTCTGTGACCATTGGCCCACTCTGCTGTTTTTTTTAAAAAAATCTGGGTTTGAATTTTTAAATGCTCTTTACAGTATGTGTGACTTTAAAGAGCACTTAATAAACTCTTGTTGTACCAAATTTGGCTTTGTTTGGACTTTTTTTGACCATAGGAACGCATTAATTGATTTTCAATTCATTCCTATGGGAAACCGTGCTTCGCAAGACGAAAAATTCACTAGACGAAAAAATTCGCGGAACGAATTAATTTCATCTTGCGAGGCACCACTGTATATAGTTGTGGAGCTCAACTTCTGCCAGTGTTACATTTTTCATCTCACTGTGCACTATGTAGCTATGAGTTATACAACATGATTTACACAATTATTTATGTGATTACTGACTTAACATAACAATGCAGTTATTTCCCCCACCATTCGTGCCAATGCAAATACCCCTTTCAACAGACAATGCAAAGGAAATGCAATTTAAACGAGACAGGGGGGAGCAGTCAATAATAATAATAATAATAATAATAATAATAATAATAATAATAATTTATTATTTATACCCCGCCCATCTGGCTGGGTTTCCCCAGCCACTCTGGGCGGCTTCCAAAAGAATATTAAAATACTGTGATACATCAAACATTAAAAGCTTCCCGAAACAGGGCTGCCTTCAGATGTCTTCTAAAAGTCTGGTAGTTGTTGTTCTCTTTGACATCTGGTGGGAGGGCGTTCCACAGGGAGGGCGCCACTACGGAGAAGGCCCTCTGCCTGGTTCCCTGTAACTTGGCTTCTCGCAGTGAGGGAACGGCCAGAAGGCCCTCGGTGCTGGACCTCAGTGTCCAGGTAGAACGATGGAGGTGGAGACGCTCCTTCAGGTATACTGGACCGAGGCCGTTTAGGGCTTTAAAGGCCAGCACCAACACTTTGAATTGTGCTTGGAAACGTACTGGGAGCCAATGTAGGTCTTTCAAGACCGGTGTTATATGGTCTCGGCGGCCGCTCCCAGTCACCAGTCTGGCTGCTGCATTCTGGATTAGTTGTAGTTTTCGGGTCACCTTCAAAGGTAGCCCCCACGTAGAGCACATTGCCATAGTCCAAGCGGGAGATAACCAGAGCATGCACCACTCTGGTGAGGCAGTCCGTGGGCAGATAGGGTCTCAGCCTACGTACCAGATGAAGCTGGTACACAGCTGCCCTGGACACAGAATTAACCTGTGCCTCCATGGACAGCTGTGAGTCCAAAATGACTCCCAGGCTGCGCACCTGGTCCTTCAGGGGCACAGTTACCCCATTCAGGACCAGGGAATCCTCCACACCTGCCCGCCTCCTGTCCCCCAGAAACAGTACTTCTGTCTTGTCAGGATTCAATCTCAATCTGTTTGCTGCCATCCATCCTCCAACCGCCTCCAGACACTCACACAGGACCGTCACCGCCTTCACTGGTTCTGATTTGAAAGAGAGGTAGAGCTGGGTATCATCCGCATACTGATGAACACCCAGCCCAAACCCCCTGATGATCTCTCCCAGCGGCTGCATGTAGATGTTGAAAAGCATGGGGGAGAGGACAGAACCCTGAGGCACCCCACAAGTGAGAGCCCAGGGGTCGGAACACTCATCCCCACCACCACTTTTTGAACACGGCCCAGGAGGAAGGAGCGGAACCACTGTATGACAGTACCCCCAGCTCCCAGCCCCTCAAGACGGTCCAGAAGGATGTTATGGTTGATGTTATCAAACGCCGCTGAGAGATCCAGCAGAACTATGAAACAGCTCTCACCTTTGTCCCTAGCCCGCCGGAGATCATCAACCAGTGCGACCAAGGCAGTTTCAGTCCCGTGATGAGGCCTGAATCCCGACTGGAAGGGATCCAAATGGTCCGCTTCTTCCAGGCGTGCCTGGAGTTGTTCAACAACCACTCGCTCAATCTCCTTGCCCAAGAATGGAAGATTTGAGACTGGGCGATAGTTGGCCATCGTGACCACAATCTAAAGATGTTTTTTTAAGAAGCGGTTTAATAACCGCCTCTTTCAGCGGGTCTGGGAAGGCTCCCTCACGGAGGGAAGCATTCACCACCCCACGAAGCCCATCGCCCAGCCCTTCCCGGCTAGCTTTTATAAGCCAGGATGGGCAAGGATCAAGGAGACAGGTGGTTGGTTTCACTCGTCCAAGCAGCCTGTCCACATCCTCAGAGGAACAGATTGGAATTGATCCCACGCAATTTGACTAGACAGGACTCTAGCACTCTCCCGCCCCGGCCCTGCTCCCACAGTGGCGTCTACCTCTTCCCGAATCTGAGCAACTTTATCTGCAAAAAACTTTGCAAAATCATTGCAGGAGATCATGTGGCCCGTACTGGGCCCCGATGTAGCAGGTGGTTCCGCTAAATTGCGGACCACCTGAAAAAATCTCCTGCTGCTGTTTTCTGCAGATGCAATAGAGGCGGTGAAGAAAGCCTTCTTCGCCGTCGCTACCGCCACTTGGTAGGCTCGACATTGAGCTCTAATCTGTGTCCGGTCAGCTTCAGAATGGGTCATCCGCCACCGGCGCTCTAGCCGTCTCAACGATTGTTTCATTGCCCTCAGATCCGTGGAAAACCACAGGGCTGTCCGGGCTCCATGCAATCGGAGAGGGCGCTTCGGAGCCAAACAGTCAATAGCCCTGGTTAACTCCACATTCCAGCGGGCCACCAGGGAATCACTTGAAAGGCCATCAACATGGGATAAAGCATCCCCTACCGCTCTCTGGAAACCATTTGGATCCATTAAGTGGCGGGGGCGGACCATCTGAATCGGTCCCACCTCCCTGCAGAGGGGAAGGGTCGCGGAGAAGTCAAGTTGCACCAGGAAGTGGTCTGACCATGGCACTTCTTTTGTTTTGCTTTTACTTAGTGTCAGAACACCAACATCCATGGAGGTAAACACCAGGTCCAAGGCATGTCCGCGGCTATGGGTTGGGCCAAACTTATTCAGGGACAGCCCCATGGAGGCCATGCTTTCCACGAAGTCCCGAGCGGCCCCTTGTAAGGTTGTGTCGGCATGGATATTAAAATCCCCTAGGACAACCAAACTGGGTGTCTCCAGGAGAACATCCGCCACGACCTGAAGCAGCTCGGGCAGGGAATCCTTGGTGCAGCGGGGAGGTCTATCATATATCATTTGCAGACCGAAGAAAGCAATATTCATTCTAGACATGGGGCAAGTAAGTGAAAGCCAGCAATTCCCACTGCTGTTTCTGTTTTCGTCAGAATCCTCTGACATCCTTGTAAGGTTCTGATTTGAGCACAATCTGAACAGAAGCTCAAAATAGTCATCAAAGTTCATTTTGATATAATGTCAGATAAAGCCACTTCCGACCCTAGGGAGGAGGTGGGGTTGCGGGCTTCCCGCCCCCATCTCCCACGCGGAGGCTGGCTCTCAGCCCCGTGTGTATGGGGGGAATCCTCTGCCGCGTCATCCCTGGCCAGCCTATCGGCTGGCTCAGGGGGCGTGGCTTGCCGCTCTTAAGGCAAGCACGGCAGAGGAGCTTCCTCTTTGCTGCCGATCAGCTGGGGAATTTCCCACCCACCGTCCCTTTAAGGTTTCCCTTTGACCTTGCTATCAACTTCGGTTGGTCGCCGTTAAGGGGCCTGGTAGGAATTTTTCCACTTGGCAAATTGGCACCAGCCACTTGGTCTTTTCGCCTACCTTGTAGCAAATCGTCACAACTTCCACGGTTTGGCGGTGAGGCATTGGCCAGGGTATTGTTATGTAGATGGATGGGGGGGAGCGCCATCACCTCCCCCGGTTGTGAAGGGTAGTCTGGTAAAGGACTCCGGGGGCGTGGCCCTTTCCGAAGTCTAGGGAGGCCAGGGCCCAAGGCACACCCCTGAGCGGTGACCCCGGGGGAGTGCCTAGTTGATGTGCATCAGCAGGGCTCCTCCTGCTGGTGTTAACCCTTCCCGGCCTCTAAGGCATATAGCCTGAAGCCGGATAGTTGATTAGGACCAATGCCTAGGCCAATACCGCTCATTTCCTGCAATCAATAAAGTTGTGGCCAATTACGCCCATTAACCTTAACTATGGTGTCTGGTGTCTTTATTTTTTCTGGTGGGAGGTGGGAACTCGCCACGCAATGTTCATACCCTCAGGTGTTGACCTTCTAACATACAAAAGTGCCTGTGGGAATTTGTGGGAGTTGTGTGCCTGGCACATGCGGTACCATCAAGGGCCGAGGTTCCTCGCAAAAAGGCCCACTTGCCCCCATTACACATTCAGCTGAATGGCTGGAGAGAGTTTTAGCGATGGCAGCAGGCCAGGGAAACTGGAGCCACAGAGGTTCTATACTGCAGGTCTAACACAGTATAGCACATTTGTCATGGAGGTGGGTGGGGAAGGGGCATGATCTGCATCACACCAGGCAGCCCCTGCCATTTCCTTCCTAGGGGCAGGAGGAGACCAGCAGCACCTCCTATTCTCTGAGATGCCACTGTAGAGATGGCACTGGGACTGCCAAGGAGGTGGAAGATCTGGCCTCCATTGAGTGTACCATAGCTGTTGCGGTTACTGTGGTCAGTAGTGGAGCAAGGTGGGGGCAGTGGGGGCGGGTTGCCCCTGTTAGAATTCCTGCTCTGTGATTGCAGTCATGGGATTGTTGTGTTTCACATGACATGATATGTTTTGACTCCACAGAGTGGGAAGTGACGAAGACAGGATGTTTGTGTTACTGTGTTCCGTGAAGTGGGACTATTGTCCTTTGTTCTTTTTCTCTTTGCTGTCTGATGCTAGAGAGAGAGGGAGCCGTGTTGCAGTGTTCCTTGTGTGTTTACAATGGTACCTCGGGTTAAGTAATTAATTTGTTCCGGAGGGCCGTTCTTAACCAGAAACTGTTCTTAACCTGAAGCACCACTTTAGCTAATGGGGCCTCCTGCAGCCGCTGCGCTGCAGGAGCACGATTTCTGTACTCATCCTGAAGCAAAGTTCTTAACCTGAAGCACTATTTCTAGGTTAATGGAGTCTGTAACCTGAAGCGTATGTAACCTGAGGTACCACTGTATATGTAAATAAAGTAGATTAGCCAAAATGCTGAGTTGCTGAGGTCTGTCATGCATGGTGCGCAAACTCTGCAGATCCCTAAGTGTGCTGGTGTCTGTTGGCATCAGTTGCTGTGATGTTTGGGATGAAGAAAGCTTTAGAAGCTCCAGAACGATCGACCAGGAGGGAAAGAACATGCCAGTCGGGCATGTGTCTCTGCCAGGGTCCTACTTGAGTGTAGGCTGAACTCCTGACAGCCCTTGGTGTCACCACTGAGGGGGGGTGACAAAATGCTGGGGGGCACTCACCACGGGGTCTGCAGCCCAAACCACACGTCTCTCCCCAAATGGTCCGCCCACCGCCTCCCCCTCAGCTGTAGGGTGGCTGAGTGGTAGGAGGCAGGCTCCTTGGAGGCCCCACGGAGCATCCTGCCCCAGCTGGCCCCGCCCCCAGGCACAGGGCACACACACCGCCCCAGGCGCCCGATTGGCTTGCTCCGCTGCTGACTGTGGTGGCAGCAGTGACGGCGGCAGGCAATGCATTCCTTTGAGGCTGGGTGTGCCCACCCTGTGGATCCTGCCACCACAGGGGGTCCCCTCGCCTCGTCTCATGGGTGGACCAGCCCTGAATGTGAGAACACCTGCTTCTGAAATAGTCAAGTAGCAGAAGAGTTGCAGGAACTTATTCTCTCCCCTCCCTCATTTCAATTGAAATGCCACAGGTTCCTGATTATGAAAGCTCACCTTTTCGGCTCAGAAATGTGGCAGGGGGACTGCCTTTCTAAATCTGCTTTCCAAGCCTCAGCTCCCACTGACTAGTACATCTTGCCAACAACAAGTGGAGGAAATTTGGCTCATAGCGCAGCCAATTTTCTTAATTTGTTGTCATGGTTGATTCAGAAACCGTCCCCCTGGGGGGTTAACACAATTTGGTGCTAATCCCTACTGGAATGCAAAAATATTGAATTACCAAATTCAGGCCAATAACATCACTAAAAGTACACATCAATTGCTTCTTGTTGAGTAAACAAGGTGGTTAGGAGGAATAACTTTCTCATTCTTAAATGGTGGATATTGCTAAGAAGAAAACTATCCAGAGCAACTCAGAGAGAGTGAAAAGGGATTATTTGCTAAGGTATTTGTCAGGGAAGGATGGGTGAAATCCCCTCCCATGCATTTAGCTGACAATAAAGTGGGTTTATATTTGCTTAGCTGAACCAGTTGAACAATTCTTTTCCTGGGAAACTGTCCCTGCAGATAAACAAGAGATTATGGGCTCATCCACATTTCTGCTTGTCCTGTGCCTAAAAAGATAGGGTCCAAGCAGTCCCCCCCCCGTTCTGCACATTTCCCAGGAGAAACCCACTTTTTAGCTCTAATTTGGAACCAATGGCAATCTGCAGAAAACTCAACTTGCTGTTTGCTCTGATTGAGCACTAAATAGCAGTTTTCGCCAGCAGGACAAGAGGGAGTATGGACAAGCCCTAGGTTTTATGCAGCATGCAGACCCATTGAAATTAATGGACCTAAGTTAGCCATGTTCATTCATTTCAATGGGTTTACGCTGAGCAACACTTAGATACACCATTCTGCTTCAGAGCTGCAAAGCAGTGAAGTTCTGTACCGATCTCCAAAGAACTGACGAGTGTTGAAAAATTCAAATGAGACAACATTATACACACATTATTTCGCTGAAATATGGTTCTTATGATACCTTTGCTATTAGACTGCATATAACACATATACATAGCTTGTGTCTGTTTGTGAAGGTACATGTTTCACATAAAGATAAAAATCATGTTCCTCAGCTACCTTTGCCCATACTGCCATTTAATCCCAGGATGGGGAAACCGAACATATCATCATCATTTACTATATTTGTATCACGATGTCATCAACAAAAACCACAGAAGAAAAGCACAGAAATATGTAACTATGGCTTGTGTCCCACGCGCACCTAGGTGTGACATTCAGGTACTATGACTACAAAGAGATAACTTGTGGGATGAAACGTGGCCACAATTTATTTTAGTTATCAGAGTTTGGTGTGGTGTGAAACAAGGGTCCATCTATTCAGGAAGTCCGCCTGCTGAGCAATACCTCTCTCAGCCCACCTTCCGGGCAACCAGGAGGAAGGTCTCCACAAACTTGGGCCCAACATGGCGCAGGCTGCTGCAGCCTGAGCATGTGGCAGTTGTCCTCTGCTCGCTGAATTAGGGCTGAGGCCTTAAAACTCCACCTGCAAACCTCCTTATGGGAGTCCCCTCACAAGCTATAGATCCTGCCCACAGTTGTGTCAAATTGGAACTGCAATACAAGCATCACATAGCCTTGGGGAAGTGAAAAGCTTGCCACCTCAAGCCAGCTGAGGCTTCCCAGTTGAGCCAATTCCTTCCCAACCCCACCAGCCAGTGGCCAGTCAAAACCCGAAATATACTCGGAGTTGAGAATGGATTTCATGCTCTTTATTCAGCTCATAGTGGGGGGAGGAATGGAAGTTTCCCCAAAATATCTGCTTTATAGACATTATTTACACAATGGGCTGCATGTGATTGGCTAATTCCAGAATTCTCCTGTAGGCCAATCAGGTTGTGGATTCACTTCCATCTGGAGCTGGATTGGGTGGCTCCAGCGGACCAATCAGACTGCTGCATTCTGAATCCTATTGTTCTAGGACCAATCAGACTGCTGCATTTTGGATCCTATTCAACTCAGTACATAACAAAACCCATAACACAGAATCAAGGGAGAGGAGCAAGTTTTCTCCATTGCCTCATACCCAGGACCCCATTGAGGTTTGATGAGGCCCTAAGCTACTGAAGGTAATGGGACCCTTCATATGTCCAGCTGTCCTTTGTCAACAACAAATTGTCACTGTTTTTTGTGTTGAACATATGCTCTATGGTAATTTATGGACCTAATAGATATCTAAAGCCATTTGCACATGTTGCCATGCAACCAGTCCATGCAGAATGTAGGCACCCTATATATAGAAATGAGCAAACCAGTGATATTTTAGGGAGCAGGCTAGCAGGCGGGGCCCATCATAGGAGCCTACACAACACAAAACACTGTTGCTGTATATAGGTTTTGTTTTATTTGCTTTTTATCTTATATTTTGGAAATGTACATCCAGTTTTTTTCCCTTTAAATTTTTTGGGGGCCCCCAAGAGAGTGGGGCCCTAAGCTGTAGCTTGTTTTGCTTATACGTAAATCCGGCACTGTTCACATCACACGGACGTCACAAAATGACCCTGTTATGTAATGTCACTGTGCCAAGATTTCCAATACAAGAAAAATGAACACCAAATGAGATAAACTCTTCAGATCAACCTCTGACAAGTAGCTTTTAAGACTCCATAAATGCCTTCAGAACTGGAGGCCAGGGATTGCCAATGCAAAATCAAGTAACCACGACAGGCTTTTTCTGGCTTTGTTATTTTTTTACTTTCTTGCATCAGATTGAGGAGGATGGCCCAATTTCCCTGTACTAGGTCACAGAAGATATTTAGATAGCCACAACCAGATACAGCTGGGTGGCAGAAAGTTCACCTTTTTTCTGATAGGTTCTGAGGAGTGTCAGGGGGTGGACGTGTGACTCTTTCACATGTCCTTGCTGGGTTTATAAAGCTCTGGCCTCCAAACGCAGCCAGGGAGACAAAGGCAGAACTCGCTTTTCCATTGTGGAGGTTGCAACATTGTGGTCATCCTCAACAGAGCTCCAGCTCTCAAATCATTCAGGGCCATGTTGGTGCTGCAGTTTGTTCTGAGTATTCTCATATTCCATTTTGGTGCTGCACAGGAGGCAACGTTGTAAGTTATAACCAGCATCTTCTTATAATATTTATTAGTTGACTGTGATTAGCTTCTTTGTTTAGCACAATGCTGCTGTTATCTGATGTTTATGAACTTCTAGGCCTTTGGTCAGGCTGACATTTCCAGCTAAGATGAATAGAGAGTCGTTGTAACTTTTCTCCAGATATTATTAACAGGGCAAGGTTAATAAGAGCAAGGTGTGAAAGTCTAACTGTAGGGATTTTTAATATATATATATTATTGACTTATGCCCCGCCGTTCCCCCAATGGAAAGACGGCTTACAGATAAAAACAAGAAGGTAGGAAAATACTATGAAGCACTGATAAAACTAAAACTATATACATTATAGATATACATGTATAAAATCTGTTTAAAACATACCAATGATTGCAATAAGAACAGCAGGATTTTATGTCAAAGTGTTGTCAAGCTTTCGTTAGTGTCAAGTGGCCAGCAGTTGTACAGAATGTCTCCTTCTTGACAAGTTTCACTTGACAAAATTCCCTTACCTGTACAGGTATTAAAGGTGCAGTAGCCTGAATGAACCAGATTACATTTGTTCCTAATTGTCTGTGAATAATAAAGTATTGAATTTTATAATTAACGCATAGTTCTTCTCGGCCAGTATTGCCTAATGGCATAGCAACTTTCCTCATGCAGCTGAAAGCAGTCTTTCTGCCAAATAGCTAAAGGATGGGATTTTCATGTGCTGTGAGTTGCTTTTGCTGGTACGAACTAATACAGCTGCTCTTTTGGGATTTCACAGGCAGTATGTCCTAGTAGTGCCTTCAGTACTGCAGAGTGGCTCTGCAAATACAGCCTGTGTGCAACTTCTCAACCTCAATGAGACTGTAAACCTGAATGTCTTTCTGGAATATGAGAGGCGTAATGTAACTGTTTTCCAAGAAGATGTGCGAAGGAAAAACTTCTTCAAATGCGGGTACTTTGTGGTAAGTATTTCTTGCCTCCGTGACAATTAGAAAGAGGCATAAACGGAGAGGAAAAAGGGAAAGGGGACCACCATAGACTTGTAGAGGTGGAAGGGACACCAAGGGACATCTAGCCCAACCCTGTAAGAATGTTGAAATTACAAAATAGGATAGAGGAGCAAGAAGGGATAGGAGGTGTGGGAAAGAGCAGAAAATATTGTTACCTGCCCCCCCCCCTCCAATCTCCAAGCGGTGTGAGATTCCAGGTGTTCCAGATGCTTACTCATGGTTCGTATTCCCTTTTGGAAATGAGGCACAGCAGAAGCTGTGGTGTCATTATGATATATGGTTTATTTACACATATATACAACCTCAGCTTACGATGGAGGAGTTCCAAGCAATGACTTTCAAGCAAATTCTGTTTCTCCCATTCCAGCCGCTTTGGAGTCAAGTTGCTAGCCCACATGGTGCTCTGATCCTCACCCCCTCTTCAGTTTGCAGTGTTTTTACACTGGCACCCCCCCCCCACTCACATTGGGCAAACTTCCCTTCTTGAACTCTCTCCTAAAAACTCTGGCATTATCTTCTGCTAACTACCCAGAGCCCGGAGCGCGGCTCCACCCACCTCCTGGCTGGCATATCCTTTACCTTCTTGCCTTATTTTTATTCTGTGAACGATCCTGAGATCTTTTGATGAGGGGCGGTATCTAAATATAATAAATAAAAAATTAAATAAATAAATAAATAGGTAAAGGTAACGGGACCCCTGACCATTAGGTCCAGTCGTGGCCGACTCTGGGGTTGTGGCGCTCATCTCGCTTTATTGGCAGAGGGGGCCGGCGTACAGCTTCTGGGTCATGTGGCCAGCATGACTAAGCCGCTTCTGGCGAACCAGAGCAGCACATGAAAACGCCATTTACCTTCCCGCCGGAGTGGTACCTATTTATCTACTTGCACTTTGACTTGCTTTCAAACTGCTAGGTTGGCAGGAGCTGGGACAGAACAACGGGAGCTCACCCCATCACGGGGATTTGAACCGCCACCTTCTGATCAGCAAGTCCTAGGCTCTGTGGTTTAACCCACAGCGCCACCTGCGTCCCAAAATCAATAGATATAATACATAAATAATTGGTCCACCACCTCTTTTCCCCCTCTTTTAATGGCCCATCTCTCTAGGTGATGTCCTGATTGGCTTGGCCTGTATTTTAAGCACTTTGCTAAGTTTGGCATCTGGCACACAGGAATTAGAAGAGAGGTTCTGGGATGAGAAGGGGAGTCTTATAACAATAAAATAATTATTAGCTGAGAATGCATGGGAAGCATTTTAAATGCTGTCTTTGCAAGAACCCTTTGGAATAGGTCGTTATTCAAAATATTCTCATCTTCCTATGGCAGACATAGTGCAGAGGCGGGAGGCCTCACACTACTAAATGAAGGTCCCTATCAGGGACTGCTTAACTGACAACTTCCTAACTCTCACCTGTTACTTCGCCATCACCCTACCATCAGAAACAGGGCAGCCAGTTAAGTTGGTCAGTCTGCCAATTTCAGAGCATTATCTATCTGGTAGCTAACAAAATACGGTGCAAATAGAATTGTGCTTTTAATTGGAACAACTCATGCATTCCTGTTGACATTTTTCAACGTCAAACTGCTGGAGAATCACAGCACCTGCTGTGATTGCAGAGACCAGCAACTCGTAACATCTGCTGCCTCCTGTGTTGTTTTTGCTGCGTTAGTGTGGTGTAGTGGTTAAGAGCGGTAGGCTCGTAACCTGGTGAACCGGGTTCGCGTCCCCGGTCCTCCACATGGAGCTGCTGGGTGACCTTGGGCTAGTCACACTTCTTTGAAGTCTCTCAGCTCCACTCACCTCACAGAGTGTTTGTTGTTGGGAAGAAATGGAAAGGAGAATGTTAGCCACTTTGAGACTCCTTCGGGTAGTGATAAAGCAGGATGTCAAATCCAAACTCTTCTTCTGAAGTGATCTCTCTGGGGCACCAGCCTGGGCAGTGTGTATGGAGGTCCTGGGCTGCCCAGACAATCAGACCCCCTCTTGACCTTTGCTGATAAGGTCCCAAGGAAAGCAGAGTGATATGTTTGGCACCAGCCTGGCTGCAGAAGTTGCCGGAGGGAGGTGTTCAAGGCAGCATCCAACTCCATTCCATTCCAGCTCCCAAAAATATCCCGCAAGGCAGGCGATGTTTAGGATCAGTTTTCCTTCTCCTAGACAGGCTAACATCCCAGGCTGATGAGCCCCATCTGTTCCACAAGGCAGCATTTGGGGGAATTAAGTCCCCAAATAGATAACATATCCAATATTAAACTGATAAGAACTTACTTTGGCTAACATCTAGTGTATTATCTGTTCTATCACATATGTTTACCAGACAGGTAAGCCATGTAGCTGTGAGATGCAGGGAAGGCAACTACAGGTGCTAGAATCCTTTGGAGAAAATGGTGGCAAACCACCACACATTTACAGGTCTATTGTTGTATCGCTTGGTTTCTTCCCTCACAGGTCCCTGAGGCCAGTTCCAACCCTGTGGCTTACATCACCATCTCTGTCAAAGGCGCCACCGTCAATGTGACAGAGAGGAGGGTTTTGGCCATACAGAACAAAGGCAGCGTTGTTTTTGTTCAAACTGACAAACCCATCTACAAACCTGGACAGGAAGGTAAGTGATGGTCACAGCATTATCTCTTCTACAGCAATGTGTAAAAAGTGTTTTGCAGCCCTTCCCAGACTCATCATGAATAGTCTAAATGCTGTAAATATGGGGAATTGTGGCAAGAGCTGCGTGTTCAGCAGCAGACCCTGGTCTGGAAAGCCAAGGCACTACTTTTTCTGTGACAAATTTGTAGAGGGGGGAATTATGGATACCACATCATCATCATCATCATATTTACTTATACCCTGCTCATCTGGCTGGGCCTCCCTAGCCACTCTGGGCAGCTCCCAACATATTAAAAACATGATAAAACATCAAACATTAAAAACTTCCCTAAACAGGGCTGCCTTCAGATGTTTTCTAAAAGTCAGGTAGTTGTTTATTTCCTTGACATCTGGTGGGAGGGCTTTCCACAGGGCGGGTGCCACTACCGAGAAGGCCCTCTGCCTGGTTCCCCATAACCTCACTTCTTGCAGTGAGGGAATTGTCAGAAGGCCCTCGGAGCTGGACCTCAGTGTCTGGGCTGACTGATGGGGGTGGAGATGCTCCTTCAGGTTTACTGGACCGAGGCCGTTTAGGGCTTTCAAGGTCAGCATCAACACTTTGAATTGTGCTTGGAAATGTACTGAAATGTGGTCTGACTGCTGAAATGTCCATAAATCTGCTACCAGAGGCAGTGTTAGGTTAGTGTGACCCATGTGGCACAACTCAGCACCACCTTAGAACGGAGGGCAAGAGGCACAATCCTATAGAACGGAGGGCAAGAGGCAGAGGGAGGGGCACTGAATTTTAGCATCATACAGGGTGCTGCGGAAAGTTTAGAGCCCCAAGTCCACCACTGCTGCAACAGATTAGTACAGGCTGTATACTGGGTTGGGAATGCAAGGAGGAAACCTAGAAAGGCTAAACTACTTAGGTATTAGGTATAATAACCCAGATTTCAAACTCAACCCACTTCACAAACCATGGTGAATAGAACTGGTAATCTGAGTCAACCTTTACTGTATGCTGAGGTGGTATTTGAATGCAGGTTTTTCATGTCCAAATGGATCCACTTGATCTCTTTTTTCCCTGGATTGCAGTTTCCCAGAATGATAAAAAACTTGCTGTTAGCTAGCGGGAAAGCAAGTGAATTTCTCTCACAGTCTTTTCCTTTCCCCTTCCATAGTGCTCTTCCGAATTGTTTCTCTAAATACCCGTTTTCAACCTGATCCTCAAACTGTAAGTATATGGTCAGGAGGAAGAATTTCCAAAATGCTCCTGGTTTATATTAAAGTCTTTGTGAACCATCTCATCCGCTTTAAAAAAAGCAGATGCACAACCCATAACCATAGCTTAACGCCCAAATAAGCATGCAGAGTCTGAGGCAAAACTTTTTGGTTTGGTGTTTGCTTGGTCTGCTCCTAAATAGCAGTCTATGCACGTAACTCCAAATGAGATTGAATCAGACCAAAGTAAACAGTTTCAAAGAAGCTGTCTATGCAATTTGGCCTACTAATAAGTGCTTAGCACACACGCAGCATTTTTGCTTTGAAGTTAAAAGCTAATGTTCTCCACTAAGGTTCCTGCAAATGGACTGAACATACCTATTGTGTCTGTGAATGATTTTGAATACTCTTTCTAGGAAATGAAGCAACTCTGGTCATTGTTGGAAAGTCAGTAAATAAATTAAACGTGTGGTAGATGGAATGGAAAGTTTAGCCATGGAACAAAGGGATACGATGACGTTTTAGTTATCCATTTAAAACGTATAGCAGTCTTAGCAGTTGTTTTAACAGCAATTATCTGCATTCTTGGCAAATTTATCAAAGCAGCAAATCTACAACATATGCAGACAACAATAGTTTAGTACATGTTACCAATGCAGACAGGCTAATTTGTGAAATTCTAGAATTTCTTTTACCTCTGTTCTGATTAATGATGTCCTCAGGTTTGGCCATTTATTGGGGGAAAGGCAGTCTGCCTTGAAGGACAGGAGAACTGTCTATGGCTGTCTGCTAGCAAGCATACTCACCCAATATATCCCTATGCACAAAATGCACAATATCGCAGCGTTTTAGCTGCAAATACTAAAAGAAGACTTGTTTCTAATCTTGCTCATTGCCTGAAACCTATTCCCTTATTTTGTTCCACCATCACTGAGATGTAAGCTATGCTGCCTCATATATTTAACAGAGCGAAACTGCACCATTTTTCATTCAGGGTTCAAATCATCCCTTTAAACACTTGTTGATTGGGAGTTTTGATGCTCAACTCTGAAAAGCTGTTGACATTTAAAATATTTTTCAAACACTAACATTCTCTTCACATTCATCTCTTTCAGTATCCTTTGGTCACCATTCAGGTAAGAGTCTTTGTTTTTAAAAGATGCGTATCTGTATTGTATTGTATTGTATTGTATTGTATTGTATTGTATTGTATTGTATTGTATTGTATTGTATTGTATTGTATTGTTGCACCCTAGTCTCTGATCAGTGTGAGATTCCAGGGGCTCCAGGCATGCTTACCCAGGATTCATGTTTCCTTTTGGAAATGAGGCACAGTAGAGATTGTGGTGTCTTTCTGATAGATGGCTTATTTACACATGTATACAAGGGGTTCACAGCTTCAACACCCCCAAAGGGTCTTGCTTCTCCCTTAGCCACAGCCTTGGATTCAAACAGAACTCAGACATTGCTCTCTGAACCTCTGCTCACTGCTTTGCATCATCACAGCAAACTCTGCTCAGAAACTCAGGCTTTGTTCTCCTATCTAAGAGGTGGAGAAAGGAGCCACTCATTTGTTGTCTAGCACAGAGCCTTCTTTTCTTTGTTCTCTTAATGGCCCATCACCCAGGTGATGGGTAGCTTATATTTAACACTTGCTATATCCAGGAGATGGGTGAGTCTCAACCAGAGTACTCAGACTCATAACTCTATTGTGCTTAAAACTGATTAAGTTTATGTGATTATTTGTAATATTCAGCTGCACCAGGGAATAAAGCAATTGGCAAACAACTTCTGTGAGGAAAAGGAAAAGTGCAGTTTGGCTGGGCTTAAGGCACAATCCACATCTATCTTTGTGTGAGAGGCAAAGGACTAGGATGAGGGTTTAGGAGGGGAAGAAGAGAAGGTACTTGGTGCCAGGGCTGGCTCCTATGCAATGCCCCAGGCTAGCATCCCCTGTCAGGGACTGGCTAGATGATGAGGAGTGGGGGGGGGTACCAGCTGGGGAACCCCCAAGGGAAGCTGCAGAGGAGGAACACTCAGAGCCCTAGGATTGGTGGTGGGGTGCTGAGGTGGGTCAGAGGAAGAATGAAGGGAGGAATGGTTGAATGCTGAAGAAGAAACATGCTTTAGTGAGCAAGGAGAGCCTGTGACAGAGAGCAGCTCCAAGGACACGCATGGCAATGCGTAGGGTGGAACAGAGATTACAGGTGCCCCAATGTAATTTGAGGCTGCTTGGGAAATATCTGGCAGAGAAGGAGACCTAGAGCATGGGTAGGCAAACTAAGGCCCAGAGGATCTGGCCCAATCGCCTTCTAAATCTGGCCCACAGACAGTCTGGGAATCAGCGTGTTTTTACATGAGTAGAATGTGTGCTTTTATTTAAAATGCATCTCTGGGTTATTTGTGGGGCATAGGAATTTGTTCATTATTTTCCCCCCCAAAAAATATAGTCCAGCCCCCCCACAAAAGTTTGCTGACCCCTGACCTAGAGGAAGTAGAGGGCAGGGACAGTCAGTCCTGTCAACTGTTGGCTTCCTCACAAACATTTTTTTTGCCTCTATGTTGATAGCCTTCAGATTTGGGCTGGTGTTCACTGCTACCTGCTGACTGCTAATCTAGTTCCTCCTGAAACTAAGCAACCTGAGTTGAATCTTTGGCTTCTTGCCTTAATGTGCCTTTATTCTGCGCTTCTAGGATCCCCAGAGGAACCAGATATTCCAGTGGAGAAACGTAACGTCTGAGATCTCTATTGTTCAGCTCTCATTCTCAATAATTTCGGAGCCAATTCTGGGAGACTATGAAATCATCGTGCAGAGTCAATCGGGAGCTAAGACCTCTCATATGTACTCTGTCCAGGAATATGGTAAACATATGCACCTGTTATTTTCTAAGGTTCAGAAAACAATTAGGACTTGCTGGAAGATGAAGGTCCTTAATTTTCTGGCCTGGTATAAAAATGTTAAACCACAGAGCCTAGGACTTGCTGATCAGAAGGTCGGCGGTTCGAATCCCCACAATGGGGTGAGCTCCCATTGCTCAGTCCCTGCTCCTGCCAACCTAGCAGTTTGAAAGCACGTCAAAGTTCAAGTAGATAAATAGGTACCACTCTGGTGGGAAGGTAAACGGCGTTTCTGTGCGCTGCTCTGGTTCGCCAGAAGTGGCTTAGTCATGCTGCCCACATGACCCAGAAGCTGTATCCCGGCTCCCTCAGCCTATAGAGCGAGATGAGCGCCGCAACCCCAGAGTCAGTCACAACTGGACCTAATGGTCAGGGGTCCCTTTACCTTTACTTATAAAAATGTAGCAACTTGGATTTTCAGAAAAGCCACATACAACACACAAAATGTTCAAAGGCAAACACATACTTGTCAAAGCTGGAGTTGTATGTATTTGCTGGTAAACAAACCTATTAAATAAACCTGACATTTTAGTAAAGCACCTAAAATGCAATTACGAAATGAAACAGTAAAACAAATCGTTCAGTGAGAGTCAACCGCTTGTTTACAATGCTGTTTCCTTATAATAGTATCACCGTTCTCTTAGACGATTCTCGGTGCAAATGACATAAATTATCTTTAGAAGGTTTTCCCATTTTAAAGCAGTATAAAATATATTTTAAATAATAATAATCCTCAGTGCTGATAATCATCTGGGAAGTGTGAGGATGGTCTGTCTCAAAAGGTGGGTCAGTTGAGGAAAAGGCTGACCAGACAAGCCTCAAACTTTGCCGCACACACATGCCAAATCACTGGTGGAGCATATACCTGTACGAATAGTGCCCTGGGGTGTGTGTGTGCGCGCATGAGGAACAGCACATGGAGGGAGCCTGCCGCAGCTCAGCTTGCAAGGGGGGCACATTCATGCGCCACAGTGCAGCCAAAGAGGGGGGCGGTGAAGCAGCCATCGACTTTCCTCCTCTCTGCCCCCAGGTCTGACCTGACCCAGGAGTGGAGCTGCAGCGTTGGGCCATCGTGAGAGGAAATTGTCTCTGCAACTCCCATGCATGCTGGAGCAAAGCTCCAATGAGAGAGCCTGTCATGGGGGTGCCTAGTCATGCCCCCTCAAAAAAATGTGCCCAGGGCCATGGCCCCCTCACGCCCCCCCCCCCATGCTACACCAATGTGCCAAAGTGTTCAAAATCGCAAACTGTTTCTCTGGAATATATGTTTGGCTGTGTCTTTTTCACTCTTCAGCATTACCACTGTATGACATCACTATCAGTGCACCGAAAACAGTCTCTGTGGAGAATC
This sequence comes from Podarcis liolepis, assembly GCF_965112155.1. NCBI lineage: Eukaryota > Metazoa > Chordata > Lepidosauria > Squamata > Lacertidae > Podarcis > Podarcis liolepis. The sequence continues at coordinate 11,970,512 of NC_139571.1, read as the reverse complement.
CAGATTTCGTTGTGAAGGTGTGCGGCTCGTAAGTATTGGGCCCAATGGCTGAAGTAGACTTTTTTAGTGGTGGAGGCTGATCTACTGGGGCTAAGGCACAACACTACCTTTGAAAATGCCAGGCAATTATTAAAAATTCCCTACTTACAGTCTCAAAGCCATGTACTCTTTCCTGTCCCACACATAGTTCCCTCCATTCACTCATTAAAAGCTGCAGCAACTGTGGGGTGGAGTCAGGTAAGTAACTAAGTCTGAGCCACATACAAATCCAGAGCATTTTTTCAGAAGGTATCGATGGCTCTGCTTCCAACAGACCCCTTTCCTAGCTTGAGTTCAGAATAACTTGAATGGAGAGGGGTGAAAGAAAATGCTGTTAGTATTATTTATAGCTTGCTTTTTTGTGAGTTTTGAAAACAAAAAGCTTGGTCTCTGTACCTATCTGGATATGACTCCACATCCTTCCCCAAACCTGGGACATCTTCTCCCAAAGCTCAGACATAGCAGCAGCTGATAATGATTATTCACATTTTTAAGACTGAGATATGCATGGAAAATATGTTCTGCTGTGCTCTGATGTACTCAAATGAAACATTTATTTATTTGCCTGTTGGTGGAATGCTTTGTTTAGAAAAGTTTTTAATGTTTGATGTTTTATCGTGTTTTTAATATTCTGTTGGAAGCCGCCCAGAGTGGGCAGCATATAAATAATATTTTATATATATATTGAAGGGGTATGTGCAAACTCAGTATCCCACCTTCTGCTTCCATTGTTTTCTCCATTTAGAGAAAAAGATGTTTTGGGTTAATTGAATAGTTAAATAAATTTTGTGGTGGAGAGAAAACACATGCGACAGGAAGCCCTTCTCCTTCGCATTCTAAAAGTATTTGCGTTAATTTTTTAGTGATTGATGTGTAGGTATAAACAGTGCATGAATTCAAAAACTTATGTCGTGGTATGGCTTAAGTTCTAAATACAGTGGTACCTCGCAAGACGAATGCCTCGCAAGACAAAAAACTCGCTAGACGAAAGGGTTTTTTGTTTTTTGAGCTGCTTCGCAAGACGATTTTCCCTATGGGCTTGCTTCGCAAGACGGAAACGTCTTGCAAGTTTGTTTCCTTTTTCTTAACACCGTTAATACAGTTGCGACTTGACTTCGAGGAGCAACTCATAGAACGCGGTGTGGTAGCCTTTTTTGAGGTTTTTAAAGACTTTGGTGATTTTTGAAGCTTTTCCAAAACTTTCCCGACACCGTGCTTCGCAAGACGAAAAAAATCGCAAGACGACAAAACTCGCGGAACTGATTAATTTCGTCTTGCGAGGCACCACTGTATGCAGTTTGGAGTCAATCTTGTCTGAAAATCATACTCCCCCCCCCCCTTACATGGAAAGTCTTCCTGTGTCCATAGATGTGCAGAGAATAATTGATGCTTTTTCAGCGAGGAAGAGACAATGGTACTCTGCACATGAGTAATGGCACCCTTTCATAAATAAATGATGCACAGGTCATATTGCGATGAAAACGGCACAGTTACAAATTGCAGCCCCACCAAGTCAAAATGTTAACAGCCACCACTTTAAGGAAGGTTATGTAAGGAATCGGCTGATGCCTAAAAAATTTATGTCAGCATGCAAAGGCAGCTGACATTTGCTGAGGCTGAATGCAAAACTCATCAGGTGCATTTATCAGAGGAAACACATTTCCAGTGCATCTCTGAATCTGTAGTCCTTTCTGTATTTCTAGCTCTTACGTCTAGGCCATCTATTCTCAAATACTGTATGCTTCTTTCCCTTCTAGGTATACGTATGGGCAGCCAGTTGAGGGGAAAGCTCAGCTCAGTGTGTGCAGAAATCTCAATTTTTATGGAACCTGCAAGAGGGACCCTGTCTGTGAATCTGTTAATAAAGAAGTAAGATACATAGTTCCTTATCATTTTCTGTCCTTCTCCTCCCTCCATTGTCTTCTCCTGTTTTCCTTTCCCATTAGGCCTTTTTGCACAGTCAGAAAAATTTATTCCACAAATAATGATGCAGTCCAGTTTGCAATGAAGTCAAAAGTGCTGCATCGTCCAATCCTTTGAATTATACGCCGCAGACCTCAGCCCAGTGTAATATCCACAGCACTTATCCTGCCCTCATGTAATGGATAGGGATGGAGCTGTGTACAGACTTGCTGCCAGGAGACAGATCATAGAGAATCACAGAATTGTAGAGTTGTAAGGGGACCACAAGGGCCATCTAGTCCAACCCCCTGCAGTGCAGGAATATGCATCTGTCCCATGCAGAATTCAAGCCCACAATCTTGGCATTATCAGCACCACACCAGTGGCGGAGGAACCCTCTCTGACACCCAAGGTGGGATGCTGAGGGGCGGGGTGAACCGCCTGGTGGCGCACCCACAATGACCATACAAAGTGCGCATGTGTGGCATCTCGTACGGGGTGCCACTCGGGGGTGACAAGATGGCCCCTGCCTCCCCCCAGCTGTAGAGCGGCCGAGGGCGCACACAGTCAATATGAGCGCCACTTACATGGCGTCTGTATGGGCTGCCGCACATGCGCACTCCATATGGGCTGCCGTGCACACGCCTTCCATATGAGCATCCGTATGGGCTGCCATGCGAGCAGCATCCTGTATGGATTGCACATGTGCGGCATCCCATACAGACTGCGCATGTGTGACATCCTGTATGGAGTGCACACATGTGGCATCCATACTGACTGTGCGTGCCCTTGGCCACTCTACAGCTGGGGGGAGGCGGGGCCATCTTGTCACACACCCCCAGAGTGGCACCTGTTTTGGACCGTCCCCTCCGCCCCCCACTTCGTATGCCCCTGCACCACATTAATCAACTGAGCTAGCCTCCCCCCTTTTCCAGTCTGTCGGATGTCAGCTCTAACATTGCCTCTACAAATCTGAACAAAACAAAAATGGTTCATAAAACTGGGGGCATTCGGGGACATAAGAATAAGGAGCCATTGCTTGGTGCTCATTTTTGCTTTTCATTTATTGCTGCATTCTAGAATTAACTACAGCTCACCTCATTGGTCTACAGAGCCCCAGGAATTTTGAGTTCCTTCCTATATGAATAAGTATCTGGGTCACAGCACAAAGCCAGGGCCATGGAAACCAGTAGACTGGGGATTTGTGGAGTGGGATCATTTTCCTACTGTATTCTTCCTTGTGGAGTAATGGTGTCATAAGTCACCAAGTTCAGTCTGAAGCTTATTGGGTATAGGCTTCTTTGGTTATAGGCAGTATTGGGTACAGGCAGTAATTGGGTATAGGCAGTATTGGTTAAAGCACTCTAATGGCCTGAAAGCTGTTATTGGCTGAGCTTCCCCAGAATCCCGGAGAGGAGATAAGGGCAGACAGTAGGATCAAGAGATGCTGTGACAGAACAATTAGGGACCTATGAGAATACATGTCTGAGATGTCAGGAGGCCAAAGGGCCAGACATGGGCATGAGGGTTGTAGGAAGGAGCAGCCCAGTGGAATCTCAGAAGGGAAAGAAATCTGGGAGAGAAAGCTGCAAAGATAAGGAAAGTTGGCTTGCATTGATTTAAAGACCTCTGAAACTTCTCTAATTTATTAATGGTGGGCTTCCAGAAGCAATTTCCAGCATACATTGGATACTACATGAAGAGGAAGATGCTTTTTTTAGGGCTGCCTTGGCTTGAGGAACTTAGGAGCAAAGGATAGGGCATGCAGTCAAATTTTCTCAATGAGCCAACTGAACATGGGCGAGAGAATTGAATCATGTCTGCAGGGCCTTTGAAACTGTCCATGGGCACTTTTCAGATCTTCCATTGAAGGCATGGAAGCAGTTCTAGCAGGGCTATAGCTGTGTGAACAGGGCTATAGCCACTCCTGCCAAAATCTTCCAAATGGATATTGGATAATTTAAGCAAAAGCACACATGGGAAACAATACTTGGAGCTGGTCCACAGGAAATGGAGGGGCAACATGTTGCCTTCAAACTCAGCTCTCTTAGGGATGCTGCAAGGACTGGGCATGGCTCCATGAGATCAATAGCGAATATCAACCTAAGTAGGTGGGCACCCTGAATCATATTCAGACATCTGGCATGCATTAAAACACAGTGGCTTCTTGGAAGCTGTTTCTATTGTCATCAATGGCACTGGGTCAGATTTGTTGTTGTTGTTTAGTTGTTTAGTCGTGTCCGACTCTTCGTGACCCCCTGGACCAGAGCACGCCAGGCACTCCTGTCTTCCATTGCCTCCTGCAGTTTGGTCAAACTCATGCTGGTAGCTTTGAGAACACTGTCCAACCATCTCGTCCTCTGTCATCCCCTTCTCCTTGTGCCCTCAATCTGTCCCAACATCAGGGTCTTTTCCAGGGAGTCTTCTCTTCTCATGAGGTGGCCAAAGTATTGGAGCCTGTGCTTCAGGATCTGTCCTTCCAGTGAGCACTCAGGGCTGATTTCCTTCAGAATGGAGAGGTTTGATCTTCTTACAGTCCATGGGACTCTCAAGAGTCTCCTCCAGCACTATAATTCAAAAGCATCAATTCTTCGGCGATCAGCCTTCTTTATGGTCCAGCTTTCACTTCCATACATCACTACTGGGAAAACCATAGCTTTTACTATACGGACCTTTGTTGGCAAGGTGATGTCTCTACTTTTTAAGATGCTGTCTAGGTTTGTCATTGCTTTTCTCCCCAGAAGCAGGCGTCTTTTAATTTCGTGGCTGCTGTCACCATCTGCAGTAATCATGGAGCCCAAGAAAGTAAAATCTCTCACTGCCTCCATTTCTTCCCCTTCTATTTGCCAGGAGGTGATGGGACCAGTGGCCATGATCTTCGTTTTTTTGATGTTGAGCTTCAGACCATACTTTGCACTCTCCTCTTTCACCCTCAATAAAAGGTTCTTTAATCCTCCTCAGCAACACCAATTAATTTTAATCCTTACCCCTCCTCTTTTTCAGCTGGGCAAAGATGGCTGCCTTGCCCATGTCTTCAGTTCCAAGACTTTTGAGCTTAATCGTTCAGGGTACTGGATGAACCTAGATGTGAAAGCCATCGTCACTGAGAAAGGAACAGGTAACCCCTTCCACGTAATCAAAAAGAGACTGCTGGGAAAATAAATAAACAGCAGGCATGAAACTATTTTGGATAGTTTATTTCATATTAGTCAGCTAATTATGTTTGTTCTTGGACTCTCGCACAGGGATTCGGAGTGAACGTTCAGCCTACATTTCAGTTTCTCGGATACTGGGGACTGTGACATTTCAGAATATGGACCGGGACTATAAAAGGGGGATCCCCTATTGTGGTCAGGTAAAATGAGAAGCTGAGTATGACGCAGCCTAAATGCCTATATCTAGAGATGAGTGACTAAATTTCATCTCCTTTAGGAGTGAAACAGCAAAACTGAAGGAATGCCTTTCTAACTGAGAAACAAAACCACATTTGTCACTGAAATTTCTGCTGAAGGGAAGTTTTAAGTAAATGCAGGGTGGGACATAAAAAGATCTGCACAGGGGAAATATCTAATAAACTCTGAGGAAAGCCAGTTGTACTAGTAACAAACATTATGACTGTCCTATAGATCCCCAGGTTGTCCCTAGATTTCATGAAATCTGAAGTGAATCTGAGAGCTTCTTTTTACTATGAATTTTTTGTTTTCCAAAATAATAAAACTGTTGAAAACAACATCTGGGTACAAGTCTAGTTATGCAATACAATATCTACAGAAAAATTAAATTGAGTATGTAGTGTCATTTCAAGCATATTCTTAAGACATAATCCACAGACAAATTTGAGAAGTTGGTGGGAGGCAATTGTTATCTTCTTCCTTTACATATGAAAAGAAAGAAGACCAGAATTCAACTGAGGTAGTTTTACTACCCTTCTAAGCCTTGCTAGTCACTCTGTGATAGCCACATCCCAAATGTTGTTGAACCTCAAGGGGTAACTCAGCCTGAGATTTCCAAAAAATATGCTATCGCCAAATGTGTGGCCACCAATAGGAAAAAACCCCACAAATCTTTATGTCAAATAGTGAGGCTAGAATCTATGTTTAACGAAAGCAGGGCTAAATCTGGATTTCGCGAGAGAGGTTATTTAATGATTATAAAAATAATATCAAAGACCCTGGTCCAGAACGTATGAACGAGTTTTACATTCCCACCAAGCATGGAAATAAGATTCGAGATTCCCACATCCCCTTCAACAGAGAGGGAATAAGGATTTATTGTTTTTTCCTAAGCAAACCGTGAAACTGAGAGCTCTTGTAGAATACTAGGAATATGAGCAAGCTGGAAAATCTTCAGTTCAAGTCCCATCTCAGTATGTGGTGCACTCTGAAAACTTGAAATTTACTCTGTAATTATCAACATTAACATGAAGGTTCTTCCTCGTGTGAAACCCATGAGAAATGTTGGGGAAACAAAAATAAACAGTGCAGTCCTAATTCCCCGATCTTTGCTGCTTGATTGGTGGGTGGGTAGGCAGTGAAATGTCCGCTTCTATAGAGACCCCTGCTGCTCCTGGGAGAGATCATCAGGGGGTTTGGGCTGGGTGTTCATCAGTATGCAGATGACACCCAGCTCTACCTCTCCTTTAAATCAGTACCAGTGAAGGCCGTGAAGGTCCTGTGTGAGTGCCTGGAGGCTGTTGGAGGATGGATGGCGGCTAACAGATTGAGGTTGAATCCTGACAAGACAGAAGTACTGTTTTGGGGGGACAGGGGGCGGGCGGGTGTGGGGGATTCCCTGGTCCTGAATGGGGTAACTGTGCCCCTGAAGGACCAGGTGTGCAGCCTAGGAGTCATTTTGGACTCACAGCTGTCCATGGAGGCACAGGTTAATTCTGTGTCCAGGGCAGCTGTCTACCAGCTCCACCTGGTACACAGGCTAAGACCCTACCTGCCCGCAGACTGTCTTACCAGAGTGGTGCATGCTCTAGTTATCTCCTGCTTGGACTACTGCAATGCGTTCTACGTGGGGCTACCTTTGAAGGTGACCCGGAAACTGCAATTAATCCAGAATGCGGCAGCTAGACTAGTGACTGGGAGTGGCTGCCAGGACCACATAACACTGGTTCTGAGAGATCTGCATTGGCTCCCAGTACGTTTGCAAGCACAATTCAAAGTGTTGGTGCTGACCTTTAAATCCCTAAACGGCCTCGGTCCTGTATACCTGGAGGAGCGTCTCCACCCCCATCATTCAGCCCAGACACTGAGGTCCAGCTCTGAGGGCCTTCTGGCGGTTCCCTCATTGCGAGAAGTAAGGGTACAGGGAACCAGGCAGAGGGCCTTCTCGGTAGTGGCGCCTGCCCTGTGGAACATCCTCCCAGCAGATGTCAAAGCAATAAACAACTACTTTACTTTTAAAAGACAACTGAAGGCAGCCCTCTTTAGGGAAGTTTTTAATGTCTGATGCTGTACTGTTTTTCATATTCAGTTGGAAGCCGCCCAGAGTGGCTGGGGAAACCCAGCCAGATGGGCGGGGTATAAATAAATAAATTATTATTATTATTATTATTATTATTATTATTATTATTATTATTATTATTCCTTCCAAAATATTGTGTTTGGAAGCAGGCTGCCATTGGCTTTGGATCCACTGGATCCAAAGTCCCTCTGATTTCTCAAGGGGTCCAATTTTAAATGTCACCCGACTTCTGCAAGGTGACAGGCCTTCAGATGTGGTGGTCGCTTCACACCACTGCTCCTTAGCTAGGGTTCAGGATCACTCTGCAAGATAAAGCCTTGGGTTTGGAGAGCATTGCTGAGTCAGAGATGAGCTACTGATGCCTCTGGGGTTTTCCTTCTCCCTCAGATAAAACTGGTTGATGTTGATGACTCTCCCCTTGGAAATGAGATTGTCCAACTACATGTCGACAACAAAAATGTGGGCAACTACAGCACCGATGGAAACGGCACCGCTGAGTTTTGTATTGATACCTCAACGTTCTTTAGTTCAGATATCTCTCTCAGAGTAAGTGACCAACAGAAGCCAGGGCTATTTCACACTTCTCCAAACACCTCTTCGCCTTTCTCTTTTCTTAAAGGTGCCAGTGCTGTGTTGCACATGTTTGCATGTAATAGGTAGCTAGTACCCAAGTCCAGGACTAGGGAACTGTCTCCTTTAAATAACTACCGTATTTTTCCGTGTATAAGACGCCCCCATGTATAAGATGACCCCTATTTTTTTTAACCCAAAATTAAGAAATCAAGTTGTTTAGCTTTTTTTGGGGGGGGGTAGGGGAGGTCACTTCTGCCAATCGCTTACCTGCCTGCCTGCCACTGCCGATCACTTGCCACAGCCATTGCCGATCGCACACCTCACCGTAGCCATCAATTGTCTGCCCGCTAGCCGCCACCAAAAAGCATTGTCTTATACACAGAAAAATACGGTATCTCCAGTAATAGTTGGGGGGTACTCCTGAATCCTTTGTTGTCGCTTGAGGCTCAGGTGGCCTCAGTAACCTCCGAGTGCCTTCCATCAGCTTTGGCTGGTGGCCCAGCTACGCCCCTATCCAGACAGGGATAGCCTAACTACTGTTGTCTATGCTCTGGCAACCTCTAGGTTAGATTACTGCAATGCGTTATACGCAGGGCTGCCTCTGAAGACGATTTGGAAACTTCAGCTAGTGCAGAATTCAGCAGCCAGGTTGCTCACCGGAGCAAGACGGTTTGAGCATATTACACCGATCCTGGTCCAACTGCACTGGCTACCAATTAGTTTCCAGGTCCAATTCCAAGTGCTGATTTTGAGCTATAAAGCCTTAAATGGCTCAGGACTGCAATACCTCAAGGACCACCTCTTTCCATATGAACCTACCTGAACCCTGAGATAATCTTCTGAGGCTCTTCTTCATGTGCCTTCTCCTCAAAAGGTCCGGAGAGTGGCAACACGAGAATGGGCCTTCTCTACAGTAGCTCCCCATCTGTGGAATACTCTCCCCAGGGAAGTTTGCCTGGCGCTTTCATTATACAGTGGTACCTCGGGTTACAAACACATTTGGTTACAGACTCCGCTAACCTGGAAGTACTACCTCGGGTAAGAACTTTATCTCAGGATGAGAACAGAAATCGAGCGGCGTCAGGAGGCCCCATTAGCTAAAGTGATACCTCAGGCTAAGAACGGTTTCAGGTTAAGAACGGACCTCCGGAACGAATTAAGTTTGTAACCAGAGGTACCACTGTACACCTTTAGGCACCAGGCAAAAACATTCCTTTTTAATCAGGCCTTTGGTTGATCTGATTTACATCCCATGCCCTTTAAAATGTGGTTTGGGGGGGGGCCTATTGGGTTGTTGTTTTTATTTTTATTATGTATTTTGTGGTTTTATATCTTGATTTTATTCTGTGAACTGCCCTGAGACCCCTGGGTATAGGGCAGTATATAAATTCAATTTTAAAAAAAAGAACAAATCAGTCACTAAAGCTGTATGTCCCTATTTGCAGTTTGTAATCCAGGCATAGGCAAACTTGGCCCTCCAGATGTTTTGGGACTACAACTCCCATCATCCCTGACCACTGGTCCTGTTAGCAAGAGATGATGGGAGTTGTAGTCCCAAAACACCAGGTGGGCCGAATTTGCCTATGCCTATTGTAATCCGAAGGCTTCCAATGACCCTGACTTGTCCAATTTTCCATAGAGAAATAATGTGACGTCCTGATTTCTACATCTTCCTCCTCTCTGCCCTCCCTTCCCCGTTGCCTACAGCTAATATATAAACCCAATGAAAATTGCAACAGCGATGGCTGGTTATTACCCTACTATCCAGAGGCCTATCATTCAGTCCAGCGCTTCTACTCCAGAACAGATAGTTTTGTGAAGATACACCAGGTGCCAGGAGAGTTGCCTTGTGACCAGGTCAGCAGAATCAAAGTCTCCTACAGCCTGACTATAAAAGGACAGAACACTGCAACCTTCTATTTCTTTGTAAGTATCAAAGAGCTGCTCGGTTTTCTTTATTTGACATGGAAGTATTTATTGGGGGTGGGAGGTCATATGCCTGCAAAAAAAAGAAAGAAGATCAAACAAACAGAAGGCCCCACCAAAATACAAAAGGAGGTACATGACCCTCAAACAGATGTCGAGAAGGAATTTTTACAGTGGTGCCCCGCAAGACGAATGCCTCGCAAGACGGAAAACTTGCTAGACGAAAGAGTTTTCCGCTTTGGAGGTGCTTCACAAAACGAATTTCCTATGGGCTTGCTTCGCAAGACAACAATGTCTTGCGAGTTCCTGCTGGTTTCCCCCCCCCCCTTTTGCTAAGCCGCTAAGCCGCTAAGCCGCTTATCAGCTGATCTGATCAGCAGATAAGCTGCTAAAAGCCGCTAATAGCACTAATAGCGCTAATAGCGCTAATCCGCTAATCCTTCAATGGGCTTGCTTCGCAAGACGAAAAAACTGCTAGGCGAAGAGAATCACAGAACGGATTCTTTTCGTCTTGCGAGGCACCACTGTATTAAGCTACCTGACTTGTTTCAAAGATTTTTTTTTCAAGAATGATTATTGTAAACTATTCTGTGGCAAAAATGTGTTCCCAAAGCATTTGAGCCAATGCAGAGCCAGCGGCGGAGCAAGCCAATCAGGCACCTGGGGCAGCGCAAATGCCCTGCACCCAGGGGCGGGGCCAGTCACCTAGGGGGCGGGGCTAGCCAGGGCAGGACGCTCCACTGGGCCTCTGAGGAATCTGCCTGCCTCCTCCCACTCAGCCACCCTACAGCTGAGGGGGAGGCGGCTGGCAGACCTTTTGGGGCAGCATAGAGCCTGCCGGCATCCAAGCCACCACGTCACTCCCAGCTGGGTTCAGCTGCGGCAAAGCCGGATTAGTAGATTGCTCCCATTCTGTATCATTGGTTTTTCTCTGCACTCTTCCTGAATTCTGATTTAACTAGGAGATGATCGTGCATGGTTAACATTTCCTTTTTTTATATAAAAAGACATTTTAAAAACTAGGGAAACGGTGAAATTCATTCTGAATGCAGGTTTACTGCCAAATGCTCCAAAGCTGGAATGAATTTAGAAGTTTTCCTAATTTTTCTCATATCTCTTAATATAAATCAGTTTATATATGCCCCACCCCACCCCCTAGCCAGGTTACAGGTATGCACTGATAAAACACTGAGTGTGCTGAGCTCAAAACAGTTGATTCCCTTGCTCAAAAGGATAAGAACCACTGCCACTATGGGCCATAGTTACTGAGTGACATGAAGACAGGTGGCAACTTTTGCACGGTAAACATTGCAGGATTGTGTGTGCGCACGATCATTAATATATTTTGTACAAGGTGAATAAGGATTCACTGAACAGGAGAGAGAAAAATTAGTTTTGATACATTTCAAAATATCAAAGGGCTTCCAAACTTGTATTCATAATTGAGATTCTGCTGTGAGGTGATTTTTTTGAACCATACTTCTCCCATGCCCTTGAGTTACACTGCCTATTGTTTATTTCCCTCTTGGTGTACACAGGTACTGGTGAAGAACAAAATTATAAACTCAGGCAGAAACGTTGTCACCCTCAGTCGTGGTAAGTAGTGCTGTGCCAAAATTTAGTGGTGTTTGGTTTTCCTCATGAAAACGGCCATTTTGAAGGGTACGAAAGGGTCTGTAAACTGTTGTGTGTGTTTTCTTGTACCTGTTCACAGCTATTGTTGCCCCTCACTCTGCTCTTAGCTGTTGTTGGCAAGAATTCAGTTCCAATATGCCCAAAACGTTGAGAACTTTTCTTCATTGGTTTCCAAATTGGACTACACTATAGGGCTGATCTTGGAAAAACTGTTCCTGGGGTGCAAACTCGCTGCCTCGTTCCACAGTAAACCCTTAGGGTATTAGACTCCCCTTCAGTGGGGTACCATATTACACCCACAACAGCAGTTTCTTTGTTTCCCCCTGCTTGGGAATAATCTGGGACCCTCCAGCCTTTGAAACCTCATCTGGCTACTACTCCATCTCTCTTCCCCAAGGTGATTTGTTTTCTTGGAGGGAGGTACCATATGTTAGAGCAGTGTTTCCCAAACTTTTTTGGGCAACGGCACACCTGTTTACTGAAAAAAATCTCGCGGCACACCACCATTAAAGCCCCGCCCCGTGACGTCAGCGCGCAGCATCACGCCGGGAGGGACGCACAAAAGTGAAAGTTTTTTCCCTCCCCCTTGCCGGGGAACCTCCAAGCTTTGGGGGTGGGAGGAGGCAGCAGAGCGAGGGACTGAGGGACGGCGGCAACTGAGGCGGCGGCGGCTGTTGTGGTGGTGGCGGCGATAGCGGGCGGAGGAGGGGGCGGCGGCGGGGCTTGAGGAGCCGTCGCCGGGAGTTGCTGCTGCTGTTGTTGCTGCTGCTGCCCGGACATGCCGGCCTCCTCCTCCTCCGCTGTCTCGCGCTCCTCCCTTTTGCACGCGCTGCCCCGCCGCTCGGCACCACCACCGCGGAGCCGCCCCCGGCTCGACGCGGATCCTCGCCGCCGCCGCCTCTCACCGCCCGACTCGCCCGCCTCCCTCCCACGGCACACCAGCCAATGTCTCACGGCACAGTAGTGTGCCGCGGAACACCGGTTGGGAAACACTGTGTTAGAGGCTCTGGGTCAGGGCCAGCCCGCCCATGGGGCGGACTGAGATAGCTGCCTCAGGTGATGGAGTCCCCCAGGGCACCGCACCCACAGGTGCCTAACAGAAATGGCACTGGCTTCTAGCGAGATCTCATGAGACCTCACTGGAATCCACCGCCACATGACCCTGGTAAGTGAGGCTTTGGTAGAGGGTGGCAGAGGGGAGGCAGCAAGGACAGCACGTTCCCATTTTGCCTCAGGCGGAAAAACTGGATGAGCCGCCGTAGCTCTGGGTATAGGAAGAATGTAGGTGAAATGTCTGCCTTGATTTTGCCTGCAAAATGTGCTCATGTGTCAAATTCTTGCCCCACCGCATACATTCTTTTTTTAAAAGCCCCATTGGTTATTTATTATATTTGTATACCATGATCCTGAACGGTGATTGAGTCTGTTGAGCCAGTGTAACTTTTGTAAGTGTGCAAGCCTCTTTATCATCTTCTCTCAAAGCCCTCTGCCAGGAGCCTCGTGTTTCAGGCTCATGACCCCAGCTTGTCTCTGATTGTTCTCCATCCAGATGATTTGGCAGCTTCCAAAGGCCACTTTTACATCTCACTTTCTGTCGATGCAAACATGGCTCCCGTTGCCACGCTGCTGGTCTATACTCTACATCCTGAGAGGGAGGTGGTTGCTGATACTGCCAGATTCGAGATAGAGAAGTGCTTCCACAATAAGGTAAGATAATGCAATGAGGTAAGAATTGCAAAACACTTAATATGCAGGTAAAAGTAAAAGTACCCCTGACTGCTAGGTCCAGTCACGGACAACTCTGGGGTTGCATGCTGACATTAATAGTGTGGAACATGGCAATTTGCTCTTAGGAAAGCTCTTGAAAAGCTGGATGAGTTAAGCTTTAGTCTCTTTTTAGTCTTCTGGAATTTCAGAAGTTTTCTCATTGTATGGAAGTTGCATGGCTTACACCAGATTGTGGGGACAAGTGTTTAGTGGTTGTCTAACAATCCCCCTCAGCATCAGCTTGCCTCCCTCCCTGATGATGTTTCATAGCCTGGGGACTAGCCATCAGTTCCAACAAGCATAAGACATGTTCAGCTAGAAGATGAAATAAATGTGCCCCACTCCATAATTCATTTTCTTATTCAGCTATACAGGAAGCCCCTACTGATAAGTGAAACAAACCCACTGTAACACAATAGGTCACAACAGGTGTCTCAATCTAAGTATTGTGACTTTCTAAGAGTCTAAGATGGAAAGAAGGCTTTATATTAAGGTCATCTAAGAAATCAGTTGGCCTTCCCATGAAATTAATCCTTTAAATGTTTTTTACTTGATTTCAGGTCAGCCTCCAGTTCTCCGTGAAGGAAGCTCTTCCAGCTTCAAATGTCAGCCTCGATGTCAAAGCTGCTGCCAACTCCCACTGTGCTCTGCGAGCTGTGGACCAGAGCGTTCTTCTCTTGAAGCCAGAGACAGAATTGTCAGCTGAAAGTGTAAGAGCAAAAGCCACCTGCCTGTTTGTGCCCACACCGAATCTTGCATGCTGAGTGTAATGATCTCAGGCAGGCAAGCAAGCCCCAATAAGAACTAATGAGTCTCTGGCAGTTTTATGCCACGTTTATTTACAATTTACATCCAGAGCATGGCTCTGAGCCTGCCGCTTTTAGCTACGAGTTGGTCATTCTGAGTCTCCGCCCCCGTCACAGCACAAAGGGCGCCAAAGTCCAGTCCTTCCTCTTTTGTATTTCCGTTGCATTTTAACCCTTTCAGCTCTTCTGGTTCTACCTCCCGGTTGCCTGATAACCCCCTCAATGACATCTATCTCCTCCGCTCCCTCTGCCTGTGAGCTTTCCATGTCTGGGAACTCTTGATGAAGGGGGGGATGAACTAACCCACTCCTGCTCTGTCTGTGGCTGAAATCCCTCGCTTCCAGAGTCAGACTCTTGCTCCCTTTGTACTGGCAATCCTTCGTCTCCAGAGCCAGACTCTTCCCAGGCGTTCGATTCAGCCACGTCCCTGACACTGAGTGACGCAGTAAAGAATGCTGCCACCTTTCCAACCATGGCCAGAGGTGGATTTAGGGCAGCATGACCAGTTCCCCTGTGCTGGCCACCGAGTTGAAGGAGACGCTGTAGAGCACTGCAAGTATGACGCAGTGCACACCCAGAACAGAATATGAGAGGTGGGGACACCAAATTTGGGGCTTGTACAGGGTGCCACTGAAATTTGAAAGACCAAACTCAGTCATGATAAATTCACCAGCTCTGGCGTTTCTAGACCTTTCTCACCACTTGGCTATTTTTCGGGCTTTTGGGCCCTAGTCGAGAGACATGTTTTGTCCTGCTCTGAGTATGAGCCTTTGCTTGCTCCCATCCTGCCACCCTAAGTGGTAACCAGGATGACAAAGGGTTGGCTGAGAGGTTGCAAGGGCAGCAGAGATGTTTATAACAGAAACCTCTGCTTTGTTGATGTGCCACTTCTGTAAGGGATACACTAAAAGTTAGGGTTGCCATATTCCCAAAAGTGAAATTCCCCCCTCCCCCCCCAGAAAAATATGGCCAGGTTTTCCGGATAGGTTTTCCCGGATATTTTGTTGACTCAGCAAAAATCCACTCAGCCGCCATTTTGGCAGCCCTACTAGAAGCCACGATTGTACAGTATGGAATCTTCCAAGGCAAACACAAATCCCACCCTGTGCGGGCTGAACATTTCAGTCATTTGTGACACAAAATTTCAGTGTCTGTGTCCAGAATTTCATTTCATTTTTAGCCCTGTTTATAAGAAGAAGAAGAGAAGAGTTTGGATTTGATATCCCGCCTTTCACTCCCCTTCAGGAGTCTCAAAGCGGCTAACATTCTCCTTTCCCTTCCTCCCCCACAACAAACACTCTGTGAGGTGAGTGGGGCTGAGAGACTTCATAGAAGTGTGACTGGCCCAAGGTCACCCAGCAGCTGCATGTGGAGGAGCGGAGACGCGAACCCGGTTCCCCAGATTACGTGACTACCGCTCTTAACCACTACACCACACTGGCTCTCTTATAACAGACTTCTGCACTGGTTTCTCCTTCTTAGGTCTACAGTCTCCTTAGCTATGATATGTTTGGTTACTACTTCAATGGGCTCAACCTAGAGGATGATCCCCAAGAGCCTTGCATTCCACCAGACAACATATTTCATGATGGCTTGTATTATGTTCCTGCTAGCTTCAACTATGGACCAGATATCTATGAAGAAATAAGAGTAAGACTTGCACATAGTTCTTTTGTGAGCAGTTAAGAGAAAAGAAATGTCTAACCATCTCCATTCTCAATAGTGTTTTGGAGGGTTTTTTTTTTTTTTTTAGTGATTCTCAGCCACATTCCACTGGTACATAACTAAAAACGTATGATTTGAATATTTCTAACTAGCTTTCAAATTGCAAATCAGTCAATGAAATGGAGTTTGGAATATTAAAGGCTTTACATTCCAAAGTGGGCAAAGTGTCAGGTGACTCAGAGGAGACCCATATGAGTCAATCAGCTGATTTATAGAGGAATCAAGTGGGGTAGAGCTGGAATGTGGTCGAGGAGGAGAACTGGTGTAAACTGTTTTGCAAATATGTTTATATTAGGCAAAAACGGCATATAAAATAAGGAAAAATTCGCACTAAGATGTTGATTAATTTTCATGAGAAATCTTTTTTCAAAAGTTGCAATCATGTAGAAATGTGGAGAATTTAAGATTAGAAATATGAGAAAGAGAGAGAATCTGAAATTGACAGATCCCTCTATGCCTAGGAAGAAATGATCTAAATAAAGAAATAATGGAGATGATAGTAATATTAAGAAAAAGAGGAATGTGTGCAAAATCTTGAGCTATTTATTATTATTTTCAAATTCAGGCTACGGGTGTAAAGTTTGTAACCAACTCCCGGCTTCGGCAACCAGTTATATGCTCCAGTGGCCGTGGTCCTTTTCGGCCTTTTGAGGAGTCATCTGAATTTTTTGCCAGAACCACATCTGGCCCTATCCTTGCAGGTAATTAGGGTGGGGATGGTGCAAACCCGTAAAGTTAGATGGAGAATGAAGTGTAGCACTGCAGAATATCCTGGACTTTTCCTCAGCTTTTGCTACCATTCAGCATGGTTTCCTTCTGGAATGCCTATTTGGGATGGGAGGGGGGTTTACTATTCTGGGCTTACCTAGTGAGTAGGTTCCAGAAGGTAGCAATGGGGAACTGCTGTTCTGCCCTGTGCCAGAAGCCTGTTGCATCTCACAGGCTTTTTCACATCTGCATGAAGTTGCTAGGCGATGTCACCTGGAGTTTGGTGTCAACCATATGTAGATGGAGGTAGTGGAAGTTCTGAATCTGTATGTGGCAGCAGTTTTGGACTGGATGAAAGTGAACCAGCCAAAGTTTATTTCAGACAAGTTGCCTGGGGTTCTGGTAGTCCTGGATTATATGTTTAGCCTATCTGGGATAGTACTGCATTCCTCCTGGAGCAGCAAGCTTATCATTTGGGAAATGCTTTCTTGGATACAGACCTGAACCTGGATAGCCAGGTGATTGTAGTGGCCAGCAGTGCCTGCCCATTGCTCAGTAATTTCAGCATCAAATGATGCATTGTGTGTGCATGAAGACCAACCTGCATGTTATCAAAAACACGGAGATACTGCTGGAAATGTTAGCCCTGTGTCATTCTCTCTTTGTGATGGCCTGGGACTAGGGCTCGGACTCGGAGCCAGAGGAGTCTCAGTCCTTTGCCCCAGGTGGCATCTGAACCCAGTCTGGGGCCTGATTCTGAAGAGCCCCAGTCTGCACAGGTTCCCCTGCCACAAACACCAGCTGGGCCGAGTCAGGGGCCTGAGCCTGTCCTGGCTCCAGATGCGGGGATTACCTCGTTGCCTTCAGCTGGGCCATCACTTATAGCTGCTCCACTACCAACTGGGTCAGGAGAGGCTGAGGCGGCCTCTGGGTCTAGTAACCCACCGACATCTCCCAAGCTGCAGAGACTGAGGTCTGAGAGAAGGAGAGACCTGAGTACTCGCGGGAGGAGTGCTCGCCTTTGGGCGAGACAGGGAGGTGAGTCACTGGGGGATCAGGACCGGCTGTTACCCTGACAGAGATAAAAGGCTGCTGGTCCCCACCCCAGGTTGCAGGAGCAACGTTGCTGTTTGCCAGAACCTGCCTGTGATCCTGTGCCTAACCTTGCCTGGTTTCCTGCCTCGTGTCCTTCTTTGGCCTTGTCGGACTGACTCCTCACAGAACCCTTGGATTCGGGACTGGACCTGGACCGTGTTACTCGGGTTACCCCCGGGCCCAGCACACTCTTCTATTTCAGGAACTGACGCCTTCCCCATGTCACGTCTGCCATTTTGCTGAGCATTTTGCTGAGCACTTGCTCCATATAACTGATGTCATTCCACAGGAAGGGTTAGGCTCCAGGTTGTTGGTTTCTGGGACCCAGGGGAGCTGGATAGTCATCGAAGTAAGCCAGAGCATGGTCCAAAACAGGCACAACTCCTTCTCAGACCAAGCAAGATTAATGTCTACAGATTTTTTTGCATAGGGGATAATGTAGCTGCTCCTGCGTCCTGCTACTTACCGCTGCAAATTCATAGAACTAAGAGTCCAGATATCCTTTCTTATTGTTTTAGAATCTGCGCCACCGCCACCGCCACCACCTCCTTCAGGAGACGTATCTCGAGATAGAGTTATTGAGACTGTTCGGAGGTTCTTTCCTGAAACTTGGATCTGGGAACTGTTTGGTATTGGGTGAGTTGGCACTGGCCAAAGATTTTGCAAAGAACAATGAGTATCCAGAGTTGGCCAGCACCCAGTTTGTTCTACCTGGGGAGGAGGGAGGATATTGTTTTACTTTGCATTTAAAGGTGAATATAGCTAATTCTCACTTTCTGAAGCAATATGCAAATCAAAACAAAGTCATCCTTCAGAATTTGCATGTCTCCAAATTTTGCAGTGAAGTTCTCCACCCATGTATAAAAATGCATGTATCAGTAAATGTAACTTAGAAGAATGTTACAGATAGGTAGCCGTGTTGGTCTGCCATAGTCAAAATAAAAAAATTCCTTAAAGTAGCACCTTAAAGACCAACTAAGTTAGTTCTTGGTATGAGCTTTCGTGTGCATGCACACTTCTTCAGAGACACTGTATCTGAAGAAGTGTGCATGCACACGAAAGCTCATACCAAGAACTAACTTAGTTGGTCTTTAAGGTGCTACTTTAAGGAATTTTTTTATTTAGAAGAATGTGTAAGAATTAGGGGAAATATGCTTTGCAAAAAATGATATATTTGGCAAGATTGCATACAAAGCTGCGTGTAAGAGAAATTTGCACCAAAATGCTGGTGGATTTTCATAAAGACTTTTTAAAAATAACAAAATGATGTAGGCATGTGGGGAACTGAATTTAAGATTGGGAAAACGGAAACCCGAGAGAAGCAAAACTGGCAGATCCAACCACCCCTGGTTCTACCCCAGGGGTGGTTAATCTGTGGCCCTCCAGATGTTTCTGGTCTACATTGGCTATGCTGAGTGAGGCTAATGGGAGTTGGGAGTCCAGCAACATCTAGTGGGCCACAGAATCCCTCTTCCTGATCCCCCTCCTCCTTGCATGTCATTCCTCTTTCAAGTTAAAGGGGTGGTTCTGAGGGTACATTGCCTGAGATCTACCAAAATCTTGGAAACAGCTCTAGCTGGGAATGACATTCCCTGGGTTCAGTGCATATTCTGAATCTTGCTAATAAGATTGTGTTATACAAACCACAGAAGGCCTTTCATTGCCTTGTCTGGCAATTTCTGCACAGGTTTGATTCTGTTTATAGAATCCTAGAATTGTAGAGGTGGAAAAGACCCTGAGGGGTCATCTAGTCCAACTCCCTGAAATGCAGGAATCTCAAGAAAATCATGCATGGCAGATGACCACCCAACACCTGCTTAAAAACCTTCAAGGAAGGAGAGTCTATCTCCCGTGGGAGTCTATTCCACTGTCAAACAGCTCTTACTGTCATAAAGTTCTTCTTGATATTTAGTCCGACTCTCCTTCCTTGTAACTTGAAGCCATAGGTTTGGGTCCTAGTCTCCAGAGCAGGAGAAAACAAGCTTGCTCCATCCTCCATGTGACAGCCTCTTAGCTATTTGAAGATGGCTATCATATCTCTCCTCAGTCTCCTCTTTACCAGGCTAAACATACTCAGTTCCCTCAATTCTCTTTGCTGCTCCCCACTAACAGAGTTTCTGTGCTGCCAACCAAATGATTTTTGCATCTGCTGTAACTCTGGACTTATCGTAGTCCTTGCAAGGTCATGTTTCTTCCCCCATCCCTTCTGCTATCCAAAAACAGGATATGTTTTTGAGGGTCCTGTCTTTCTCCAATTATCAGAAGCGGGTTAGCAAGAACAGTACAGTCATACCTCGGGTTACAGGTGCTTCAGGTTGTGCGATTTGGGGTTGCACACTGCGCCGAACCCGGACGTACCGGACCAGGTTACTTCCAGGTTTTGGTGCATGTGCAGAAGCGCTAAATCACGCTTTGCATATGCGCAGAAGCACCGGATCACAACCCGCACATGCGCAGACGTGGCGCTGCGGGTTGCGGACGTGCTTCCCACACGGATCACATTCGCAACCTGAGCATCCACTGGACATATAGTGTAGCCTGCTGCAGTAGGCAGAGTGATTTTTTTAAAGTGATGTGGATTTCAACTTAACCCAACACCATAAGAACATGGCGAGGCTTTTCATCTCGGTAATGTGGATATAAATAGTCAAGCCTGTGTTTCCATATATACCTTTTTCGTTTTTCTCTCCTTATTAGTTCAGATGGACATGCAAAACTCACCTACACCGTCCCTGATACCATCACGGAGTGGAAAGCCAGTGCCTTCTGCTTGGAGAAGCAGGCTGGGTTTGGCATCTCCAGGCCTGCCACCCTGATTGCCTTCCAGCCATTCTTTGTTCATATGACGCTGCCTTACTCCATAGTTAGAGGGGAAGATTTCCTCTGTAGAGTCACTGTCTTCAACTACCTGCAGGAATGCATTCAGGTTCATCCTCTCATTCCTTCTTTGCTCTCTTTCATGTCTAGAAAAGGCCCTTGCATATTGTTTTTGGGGGTTGGGGTGCAAACCATCCACATCAGTGAGATAAACAGGAAGAGGTTAGACTAAAGCACATTACACTTGCAAACACATAGATTCCTACTGAGTTTGTACCAGTTTAGATGTTGTGCCTTTTCTTAGGAATCCTGGGGACTGTAGTTAGTTAAGGTGCTGAGAGTTTCCTTTCAGAGATCTCCAACTCCCTTCTCACTACAATTCCTTGGGAAGTGAGACTGATGGCTAAATCAGTTGCACTCTGTCAGGGCTTTATTGGCCTATATAAACAATTTGTCTTTTTAATTAGCTGGCTTAGTTTATAACACATTCCCATTTATTGTTTTTGCATTTGTATTTAAACAGTTAGATGCAGTTATGTGCAAAGGATATACTTAGAACATTTACAGTGCCTTCTGATGACCTACATAATAAATGTTGAACTACATTGGTTCCTTGATCTGGCAGAGATATTGTTTACACTAGTGCTGTGCATCAGATTCAGATAAATCCTGAACCCAATTGGGCCAATTCAGGGCCCTTTGTGCCCTGTCTGGCTCAAGTTGAAGTAGCCACAAATAACTGAAGAATGGATTGAGTTGTCCCAAATCTGTAGATCACTACAGTTTCTCAGAAAGCCAGACAGACTGTCTCCAAACTGTTGCAATTATTAATTACAGCACCATATAAGGAAGGAGAAGAGGAGGAAGGGAACTGAAAGAGGGCTAGAATGATCTCACCCAACTTCACCAATGATGGTGTTTGGAGAGAGAAGCTAGATTTTGAGAGCTGCCAAGGTAGCCTATAATGCTATCACCCAACCCAACACTTTCCCAGTACTGTCCCTTAGAAAGTGTTTAGTGGAGTTGAGTGGCCTTTATTAGGCTTGTGTTCATCCTCTATCCTTTCCCAATCCATCCCAGTACTGTCCTTATTTTATTTTAAGTTTGTCTCCAAATTTTGGCTCTAGTTTTTAGGTTAGTTTTCTGTTACTATAGATCCCTGCTATAGTAGAGGAGACTGAATGAAATACCTTTTTGTCTTGGTTTTCTCTGCCCTGTCTGAGGTTAAAGCATCCTCCCTTAGTCCTAGGAAGCCACGCTAACTCTGTTAATTAACTGTAGTTTCTCCCCTTATGGCAGGTCAATGTATCAATGGCCAAATCCCGGGATTTCCAAGCCCAACTTCTCTCACCTTTGAATGATAAAGGATGTGTGTGTGGCGGTGAGAGGAAAACATACATTTGGAATATTAGCGCTAAAAAACTTGGTGAGTGAGCTTCTTTCTTCCTCTCTGCTTTGTAAACTGGTAGTCTTGTCTGTTTTAAACTTGCGTAAGCAATGCAGTTCACCAAATGTAAATGCAGAATGCCTGCACATCTGACCAACCAAGTCTTTTTTTCTATAACCATGCCCCTCCTGCAAGACAGTAAAATCAAGAGATTTTATCAAGCTTCTGGTGGGGTACATTCAGCTTGATGTTTGGGGATGGGTGACT
Organism: Podarcis liolepis; assembly: GCF_965112155.1. NCBI lineage: Eukaryota > Metazoa > Chordata > Lepidosauria > Squamata > Lacertidae > Podarcis > Podarcis liolepis. The sequence continues at coordinate 11,948,393 of NC_139571.1, read as the reverse complement.
ATGTCCATTTTGTTTTCTCTCACTTTCTGATTTTTCCATTCTTAAATTTAGTTCTCTACTTCAGTTTGTTCATTTTTTCCCTAATAAATAAATCAAAAAGCCATCATGAAAATTCATCAGCATTTGGGGGTGATTTTTCTCCTACGGTACGCACAGTGCTGGATTTATGTACAAGCTAAACAAGCTGTAGCTTGGGGCCCCACTCTCTTGGGGGCCCAAAAAAAAATTAAAGGGAAAACACTGGATGTACATTTCCAAAATAGAAGATAAAAAACATATAAAATAAAACCTACATACATTGTGTAGGCTCCTGTGATGTAAGTAATGGGCCCCGCCTGCTCCCTAAAATATCACTGATTTGCTCATTTCTACATATAGGGTGCCCACATTCTGCATGGACTGGTTGTGTGGCAACATGTGCAAATGGCTTTAGATACCTATTAGGTCCAGAAATTACCATATAGCATATATTCAACACACAAAAAACAGTGACAATTTGTTGTTGACAAAGGACAGCTGGACATATAAAGGGCCCCATTACCTTCAGTAGCTTAGAATCATAGAATCATAGAGTTGGAAGAGACCACAAGGGCCATCGAGTCCAACCCCCTGCCAAGCAGGAAACACCATCAGAGCACTCCTGACATATGGTTGTCAAGCCTCTGCTTAAAGACCTCCAAAGTAGGAGACTCCACCACACTCCTTGGCAGCAAATTCCACTGTCAAACAGCTCTTACTGTCAGGAAGTTCTTCCTAATGTTTAGGTGGAATCTTCTTTCTTGTAGTTTGCATCCATTGCTCCGTGTCCGCTTCTCTGGAGCAGCAGAAAACAACCTTTCTCCCTTCTCTATGTGACATCCTTTTATATCTTTGAACATGGCTATCATATCATGAGCTTAGGGCCTCATCAAACCTCAATCCAGCCCTGGGTGCGCATTTTTAGATGCAGGTTTGTGTATTCCTCCCTCTGTCAGGGCACATTGGGAGTATCTCACAGAGTTCTCTCTAGAAAACCTCCAGGAAAAATTCTGTGAGCTTCAACTCATATCATGTCCCTATAAATTGTTGGCCTGACTGCCCTTTGAATATCCCACTGTTTGCCTAATACACACATATTCACGTGGCAACTTTTTCTAATAAAATGAATTTTTGTATGTTATTTTCACTAACATATGCATGCTTTACCCTAGTACTTGCATTTTTGTAGACATTGCTTGTCAGGAGAACTGCATTGCAAAATTTGCGGAAGTGCAAATTTTGAAGGATGGCTGTGTGTCAGTCTGCATATTATTTCAGGAAATTATAATCAGGTATATAAACCTTTAAATACAAACTGAAACAATTTTCTCCCTCATCTGTAACCACAAGTTTGCAGGTCTATAATTGGCCTGTTTTCTAGTGTTGATCATCTCCCTAATTTTGTAGCTCCGTAGAACTCAATAGTTTAATTCTATTTTTGTTCATTTGCATGAACCACCAGCTCTGCATTCTATTAAGCTCAGATCCAGTTTCCCACTAGGAGTTTTTTTTTAATTGATTTTCATACATTAAACCAAACAAAAAGGACATACATAACACATTCACACCAAAAATAATACATAAAAAATTAACATAGGACAACAATAGATTAACTACATTAACTACAAAACACATAACACTAACTGACTTCCCTTCGTCTCGGTATCGGAATGTGTTATAAAGTTTTTCTATCTGCAGTTTCTTCTCCTCAGACCATTCTTTACATCACAAGTGTTATATCGCACCTACTCCCACTAGGAGTTTTTCAGTATCCTGACCCTTCTTGCTTTCAGAGTTGTATCTGTAGAAGAAATCTGAGAAGCTGAAAATTTGCCCATGAAAGGTTTTATTTTGGGTTTTTGCTGCATCTTTTCCAGGAAGGATATCAAAAAGACAACCCACCATGGGTAAATTACATGCAAGTTCCAAAGAGAAACTGCCACAATGAGAGCAAGATCCTTGCGCAGAGAGAAGGCAAAAAACCTAAATTAATCGGTTTTCTATTTGTAATCTTCTTTCTAAGGGCTCATCCAGACTTCGTTTTGCGTTGCACTTTAAAGCTCCGTATTCAAGTGGGTTTTGTTTTCTGGTTTTTGTCCCGACTCTTTCGGCAGGAAAATCCATGTTTTATCACTGAATTGGAGCAAATGGCAATCCACACACACAAACTATTACTGCTTGCTTCGATTCAACAGTAAAATGCAGGTTTTCCCAGGGAAAGTGCCAGAACAAAAATAAAAATTAAAATGTTTGCTTTCAGGTGCTGTGACCTTGTCTGTTACTGCTGAAGCTCCAAAAAACAGCGGAGACTGTGGAAATGGAACATCTGGGGGCTTGGATGTGGGACGGAAGGACACCCTGATCAGAGAATTGATAGTAGAGGTACAGTGGGAAGATCTGAGCTTCAAAAAATATGCTTCCTTCTCAGCGGCTAATTAGCTAATTCAGTCAGGATCAAATGTGGAGCAATTCCCTTTTTCGCCTGCAAGGATATCTCATAGTTGCTACACACTGCATTTTACACTCAGTGGACTGGACAGTCGTTTCCTTCCACTACTGGGCAAATACAGTATAACATCCGAAGTACTTCGTGTTATTGTCATTTTGAAAATGTAAGTAGCCTTTATGAGTTGAAAGGCAGGAAAGAAAAACATTAAATGATGGTGATGATGATAATTTATTTATACCCCACCCATCTGGCTGGGTTTCCCCAGCCACTCTGGGTGGCTCCCAACAGAATATTATTATGATTAACAAAGCAATAAAACATTGAACATTAAAAACTTCCCTAAACAGGGCTGCCTTCATATGTCTTCTAAAAGTCAGATAGTTGTTTATTTCCATGACATCTAATAGGAAGGCATTCCACAGGGCAGGCGCCACTACCGAGAAGGCCCTCTCCTTGGTTCCCTGTAACTTCACTTCTCACAGTGAGGGAACCACCAGAAGGCCCTCGGAGCTGGACCTCAGTGTCCAGGCTGAATGATGAGGCACTCTGCATTGTGAAATTCCAGTAGCAAAGCTGGGTCAAAAAGCACCCCTCAAACCGTGGGCCTAATCCTTTAGCAGGGAGTACAGCCACCCTCCATAACACCTGAATACCACCATCCAAGACAGAAAAACCACCAACCAAGAGGATCTCTTTCTTTGGTCAGGATCCAGTTTTAAATTCATTGGCCCTCATAAAGCTAAGTGTCATTCATAGACAGAGGACCAACAGTTCTACCACAAGTGGATCTATTAGCTTGAATCACTGCATGAACTAGAATTAAAACAGAGCTGGTAATGGTGGATAAACCTTCATTTACTTTGGACTGGAACGTCATCCAAAAATGTAGTATCTTGATTTCTTGGGTGGGAATTCAAACTGTGTTTGTTTCAGGAGTAAAATTTGACTTTTAGTAATTCACTGGCATAGCATTCTAAAATAGGTATATTTTGGAGATTAAATGGCGAAGGATACTTGTATTGTACACAAAGGCACCAGAAATCAATGTGCTCTTGGGCTGCTTCTGTTTATTTCCACGGGTCTCATAGCACAGAGTTACCTGATAGGTTTTGTCTTAAAGATCTAAACAAATTAATAATAAATATAGTCGGCCAATGTGCAGAACTGCAGTTTCTGTCTTATAACTAGTCAGTGACTACTGCTCTCAAGAGGAGACGGAGGCAGAGAAGAGTGGGGAGATATGAGAACTCAACAATTCTTTATATATGCAACAGTTTAAATGAATGGCGGAACTGGACAGTTTTAAGTTTTGACAACTTGCTGGGGGGCGGGGGGCAGGGTGTATATGTTTAACTTGCTCTTAAGACTGTCTTGTTTGTTTTCGTGAATTACATTGTAATATCCAGCATCTACAAACAACAAAAATCTGATTCACGATAAGCAAGGGAATTCAGATTCCAAAAGCCATAGTAAGCCTAGACAGATTTAAGTCAGCATCATGTTACACTACAATATAATATTGCTTCTCAACGTGAGTGTCAGTGGTGATAGTTATCGTTTATAAAGATCTAGGATTTCCCTGTTTTGCTATTTCTTTCTTTCATTCATTCTTCATTCATTCATTTGTATGTCCTCTTTCTGCCTCTTTGTTCTCATAGTCTGAAGGCATTGAAAGAGAATTAACCCAGAGCAGCCTTATCTGTGCAAAAGGTAAGAGGGTTGCTCTCTTCTGGTGGGCTATGAGCATGGGAACTGGAGGAACCTGTCAAAAAGTAATGAAAGGTTCATGGGATCAGCTAATAGTACTGTACTGGGGATGCTGCCTTTTTCCTGCTGCCTGCAAATAAAATAAAAATAAAGAAGAGCCTTGCATCACTTCTGCTGCACATTTTCTATGCTCGGCTTATATGGGGGAAATGATTAAACCAGGGTTTAAGGGTTTATTTTTGAGCCCTGTCAAATCACTAGGATGCACCTAGTCAGAAGAGGAATGCTTCCAACATTCTCCTCAGCTGAATTTCTGTTGATTTTTGGCATTCCAAATTACCTGGGGTTGTTTCTGAAGTGGAACTGGGCTCTTTTGTTCTAGTTTTCATATATATCTGAATGTTGTACAGAGCACAAACACAGGCAGTTTGCCACAGTTCTTTGTTCAGTTCATTTTGTCTTCCATTCCTCTACATACCTAGTGTGCAAAAAAAATCACTTTTGTTACAGTATTTATGGCTAGTTGACTATTATTTTTGCATAGTGTTTTACGAATGTGCAGGAACATCGGTAAGAAAATATACCGAAAGCCTTGTATGGTAACATCAAGACTGTGAGTGGGTTGTCGTGAGATCTAGGGCTTCAGTTCTTATGTCCCGGTTATGGAATTCCTTGTCCAGAAAAAATATGCCTGGCCAATCTTTGTGCAATGGCCAGACAATTTTCTCTGGGCAAGATCTTTTGTGAATAGGATGGCGTGGCGTTTGCCCTCCTAGGTGTGTGACATCATACTGGGTTCATAAGGAAAGGGTTAACTAAGTGTAAAATGACTAACCAATAGGAACCCAAGAGGAGGAGTTAGAGTTAGAGTTGTTAAGAAGTCAGTCTGGAGTTAGGAAAGAGACAGAGAAAGGATAAGTCTGTAGGTTGGGCTAGTCTGATGTGGGAGAGTGAGAGAATCTGTTAAGAGGAGTCAGTCAAACAGTTGAGATAATCAGTCAGAAGGTATTAGGAAGGTATAGGCCGGTAAAGAAACTAAAGTTAAGAAACTGACAAGAATATTATCTGAGAAACCATAAACTTGTTTAATTGGTTCAATTTTAACAACCGTCTGGACTCAATGTGTACCCGAGAGTAACGGGTTGGTGGCAGTGGGGAAGCGAGCACAGTGGTGGCACAGGGATCACTAGACCGTCAAACGTCCGGGGACCCTGTGTGATGGCGTCAGGGCTGAGTGGCTGTCAGCTGTCAGAGATGAACCAGGAATGGCGTCATGGTATCGCAGTGGAAGAACTGAGATAGGGGTCAGAGTCACAGAAGGAAGCCAGGAGAGCCCTTGGAGGCTGTGTTGCCAAGGGGCGCTTCGAAACCTGGAGACCTAGAAAAAAAACCTGCCTCGCATAGCAGTGACACTCACAGCAAGCATTTGAAATGTATATGTGAACAAACAGAAGAGGGCTCTCCCACATTTATAAATAGGCAGCAAGATCAATCTCTTGAAGCTGATTGTTGTGCACCTATTTATGCTTATTTTCTGCATGTAGCACTTGGTTTCTATACTCCTTTGCATTCAAAGAAATAAATAAAGGAAGGAAGGAAGGAAGGAAGGAAGGAAGGAAGGAAGGAAGGAAGGAAGGAAGGAAGGAAAGAAAGAAAGAAAGAAAGAAAGAAAGAAAGAAAGAAAGAAAGAAAGAAAGAAAGAAAGAAAGAAAGAAAGAAAGAAAGAAAGAAAGAAAGAAAGAAAGAGAAAGATTGGTAAAATAAGCTATTGAACTATGCAGGACATATTAGTTAATTTGAAACCCAAGAAAGAAAGAGGACTCTGAAATGTCTAATGCATATCTGTTAATTAGTAATTTCGTTGTCCCCGAGAGGGGGCAATGACAATAAAGATATTATTATTATTATTATTATTATTATTATTATTATTATTATTATTATTATTATTTATTAAGCTTTGTGTACAGATTTTTACATTAGGAAAACTTTTATATGTCACTTGTAACATGATGAAGAAGGTTTAAAATTGAAACAGAAAGAGTATAAGGTTTTTTAAGAACGTGCATGAAAGGGTATTAAATAATTAAACTAAGAGGGGGAGGGGAGTCAATCAAAATTATGATTCAAAAATTTGTTGAAGATTTTTTTCTTCTTATATTTGGGAATTTAATAAATTGTTATTTAAAAATGTATTTAAATACATTTTAAGTTTAATATTTTAATTGCAGGTGCTGTCGTCTCTGAGCCAGTGTCTCTGAAACTCCCTGAAAATCTGGTGGAAGGATCAGCCAGAGCTTACTTCTCTTGCATAGGTCAGTTTGTAGGTTTCTTGAAAGGACAAGGTTGTCATTCACTCTCACTCATTTGGGTAATAATCTTGGAGATGTTTTAGCTGGAATCTTATTTTGCTTCTTATGAATCAGGAGACATCTTGCATGTCAGAAAAGATTTGCTTGCAAAAATATGCACATATGTCATGCTGACAAAACAATATTTTTGACAGGAGACCTCATGGGCACAGCCATGCAGAATCTTCATCAACTTCTCCGGATGCCCTATGGCTGTGGGGAGCAGAACATGGCGCTCTTTGCACCCATCATTTACGTCATGGAATATCTAAATGCAACAGGACAACTGGATGAGGAGACCAAATCCAAGTCCATTGGATACTTAACCAGTGGTAGGAGGCTTGTGGGCTTTCCATGGTTGTCATGTTTGCCACAGTGTGAACAGAAAACCAGACTAGATGGACCTTTCCTCTCATTCATTAGTGCTTTCCTTATATCCTTATGGCTAACACTTTCCTTGGCATTCATTTTGCCTGGGACTAAATGTGGCATTGGATTGAACTGCATGTACACAAACATACATACTGCCCGTCATCTTCTCTGAAAAGGTCCACTGGAAAGACCATTTTACTTTTGAAACACAATGTGGATCTGCATTTGTGGATCCAGCCTTTTAATTTAATTAAGAACACTTAAAGGTAAAGGGACCCCTGACCGTTAAGTCCAGTCGCGAACGACTCTGGAGGAGCCGGCGTTTGTCCGCAGACAGTTTTTCTGGGTCATGTGGCCAGCATGACTAAGCCGCTTCTGGCGAACCAAGAGCAGCACATGGAAATGCCGTTTACCTTCCCGCTGGAGCAGTACCTATTTATCTACTTGCACTTGATGTGCTTTTGAACTGCTAGGTTGGCAGGAGCTGGGACAGAGCAATGGGAGCTCACCCCATTGCGGGGATTCGAACTGCCGACCTTCTGATTGGCAAGCCCTAGGCTCTGTGATTTAGACCACAGCACCACCCATGTCCCAAAGAACACTTAAGGGTGTTCTAATCATATAGTCAAATTCTATGTTGAGCACTTTAGGGGAAAAATGCTGTTTCTTTCCTGCGGCTGAGGGCTGGCTGCTGGCTGCTCTGCTCCTCTCTCCGGGGTCACATTCTAATTCTCCCTCTCTCCCTCCCTCCCTCCCTCCCTGTCCTTTGGAAGAAGCAAAGGGCAGGAGGAGAAACTGAACATTGCTCCTGAATGACAATGGATGAGGTTGGAGTTTGAATGCAGTAAAAAAAAAGTAAAACGCTACATAGGAGTATGTGAGCAGTTTTTCACTGGTATAGCAGCATAAAATGATTAAAAATCAAGCAATAAAAAGACAACGCAATAACACATTATGAATGTAAAAAGTAAGATGCCATATATCCATCTACATTATCAAAAACATTTTAAACTCTTCCTTAACGTTAAAAACCATGAGTGTAGGTTCGCCTTAGGTACATGTCCAGAGGCAAGATAGTACATCCTGGGTAGGGGCCGCCTTTGAGTTGCTCAGAAGATGCACAGAATTTGTTTTCCATAATAATGCCATCAGTGCCAGAGTAGGCAATTAATCACCCCGGTTAAGGCTGTAATCCTAGGGTAGGACTTCCTAGTGGAATTCAGTACGAAGTCTCCCAGTAGTGCAACAGGGATCCTCACATCTTTTCCCCCTGTACACACCCCAAAATTGGCTTGGGGGTTCAGGAGAACCCCTAGACCAGTGTACAAGGGGAGGAGTGGGGGGGAACCATTGCATCTGCCAAACTGAAAAGTTTGGACTGACAAAACAATTGCTATAAAGCCACATTGAATTCTTCCCCGGGACACATTTACTAAGCCCTAGTCATGAACATGCTTTGGAAACATACATAGGATTGTGCTGTACTTTTAAACTGCTAAATTGCAAACACAAGTATTGGGGGCTTTTAATGTTAAATTAATGTTTTGTTTTAAAAATGTGTGCTCAGTTTTTTAAAAAACTACAGACTTTTCCGCATTCTTTTTTTCAGGGTATCAGAGACAGCTGTCCTATAAGCACCCAGATGGATCCTTCAGCGCCTTTGGGAGCAGGGACAAGGAAGGCAACACCTGGTGAGAGCTTGGAAAATGCAGTAGTGTGATTGGTCACAGTGAGTGGATGCCAGTTCTTCTCTGTTTACGTGGGATAACATTTCATGAAGTGAACTATAGTCCACAGAAAGGTTGCACTGTAGTGTCACTCTTCAAGGTGCCACAAGGCTCTTTCTTTTTCTCCTCTGGTCACTAACAATACACTAACAAAAACGTTTACCTTCCTGCCACAGCGGTACCTATTTATCTACTTGCACTGGGATGCTTTCAAACTGCTAGGTTGGCAGGAGCTGGGACAGAGCAATGGGAGCTCACCCCGTCACAGGGATTCAAACCGCCGACCTTCTGATCAGCAAGCCCAAGAGGCTCAGTGGTTTAGATCACAGCGCCACCCACTCCCACTGGGCTCAAGAGAGCTTGACCTGAGTTTGGCTGTGATTGCTAATATTCCATGGCATTCTTTTGCAGGCTCACTGGCTTCACGTACAAGTCTTTTGCAAGAGCTTCAAAAACCATTTTTATTGATCCAAATGTCCAAACTCAAAGCGTCATCTGGCTGTCCAGCAAGCAAAAATCAGATGGATGTTTCCAAAATGTTGGAAAACTCTTTAACAACGCATTGAAGGTGAAGGCTATGGGCTTGTTGGTTTGTTGCAAAGCTCTCCTTCTGGGGTGGTGATGCTTTTTTACTTCCTGGCAAATGCTTCCTCTCCCTGAGATTTCTGACCCTTAGCTATCTTAAGTACCTGTATTATTTGGATATAGGCTGGGAGAAGGAGAAAGAGAGAGACCTGGGGAAACAAGAGACTTCTTGTTAGTATTATACATGACCTAGATTTAAGTGAGCCATGAAGTTTCCTGCCGTCACCTCTGAATCACAGCCTAAACCTCTCAGCCTGCTGTATATCACAGGACTATTATGAGGATAGAATGGGATAACTACTAGGTATGCCACCTTGAGACACTCGGATAAAAAGCAGGTGTTATGTACTGAAGTTCTCACCCTGGGCCAGCAGGGGGATACAGTAGATAGTTCAGGTCCACATATGCAAATAAGGGATCGAAAGTGATGTTCAGTGATTGGATAGTTACAGGAAATGGTTACTGTTGCGTTGTACTGGAGCTCTATATAAGCAGGCTGGCTTCAGTTCAGTTCTGTTCTAGCCTGTGAATAAACAAGAGCTGTTTGAAGAATCGCTGTGTCGTCTGATATGTTCACCCACAACTTAACAGCGGGGAACCAATGTGATTTTAATAACAAATGTAATGGGCCTTTCAACAGCAGGAAGATGCCTTCATGTTCCAAGAGGCTTTTGGGAACCTCACCAAACCTGCTATTTGCCTCCATGTTGTCCCCTTCCTTCCTTCTTCACTTTTTAAACTTGTTCTCTCTTTCTGTGTTGTGCATTTCAAGGGAGGAGTAGAAGATGAGCTTACGCTGTCGGCCTACATCACTGCAGCTCTCCTTGAGTCTGGATTCCTCAGCTCGGTATTTATTTTCTGGTGTTGTCCAGTTAATTTAGTTCAGGATCGAAGAAAGTGCATGTAATAGTAGACTGAGAAGAAATAGTTTAGGCATATAGAAATGGTGGAGAAAGGAGGCCATACAGTGGTACCTCGCAAGACGAAAAACTCGCAAGACGAAAGAGTTTTTCGTTTTTTGAGTTGCTTCGAAAGACGAATTTCCCTATGGGCTTGCTTCGCAAGACGAAAACGTCTTGCAAGTTTGTTTACTTTTGGATTTTCAATGCATTCCTATGGGAAACCGTGCTTCGCAAGACGAAAAAAGTCGCAGAACGAATTAATTTCGTCTTGCGAGGCACCACTGTACATGGACTATTGTCCATGTTTCTGTTTTGAATGTCTAGATTGGATGCAGTTACAGATAGGTAGCCGTGTTGGTCTGCCATAGTCAAAATAAAAAAAATTCAGATTCTTCGTATCTGAAGAAGTGTGCATGCACACAAAAGCTCATACCAAGAACTAACTTAGTTGGTCTTTAAGGTGCTACTGGAAGGAATTTTTTTATTTAGATTGGATGCAGTGTGCCTGCAAGAACAGCATAGGGTGTTTGCTTGATGTTTTTAACCTGTTTGATGTTTTTTGTGGCATCTGCAAACTGACAGAGCCTTTCTCTCCCTCCAACCCAGCATCCAGTTGTCCGAAATGCCCTGTATTGCTTGGAGGCCGGATTAGAAAAGGGAAATCTCACTTACTATGACCAAGCACTTCTTGCTTACGCCTTTTGCCTAGCTGGTAATAAGCCCAAAGCGGATCTCCTATTGGATGAGCTGATTAAATCGGCTACGAAAGTAGGTAAGTCGCATTTCCCAAAATGTGGACACATTTGACAGAATGAATGACGTGTTGAAACAAGAATGAGCAGTCATGTGAGCAAAATTATATAATGTTGTGGACATTCAGGAGTGCCAACTAGGCTGAGGGCCTTCTCAGTAGTGGCACCCACCCTGTGGAACGCCCTCCCATCAGATGCCAAGGAAATAAACAACTACCTGACTTTTAGAAAGCATCTGAAGGCAGCCCTGTTTTTAATATTCTGTTGGGAGCTGCCCAGAGTGGCTGGGGAGGCTCGGCCAGATGGGCGGGATATAAGTAATAAATTTATTATTAGTATTGTTAATATTTATTTATTTATTTATTTATTTATTTATTTATTTATTTATTTATTTATTTTCTTTGCACATAGGCTGGACCCTCCATTACACTCACCAAATAAGACCCAAATTTGCATAAAACCTGCATACACTTTGTCACATACAAATTTGTACCCTGTTTTTCAGGCAGGGGTAGAGCACACAAAAACGAATCAGGAGTCACAAATAATAAGCTGTCCAGCAAACAGAATATCAACAGGTGAAGCAATCCCCAGAATTGTAGTCCCATACTATGAAAGGCTTACTCAGTTGAATAACTGCCTGCCACATAGTTGATATAGGCATGAGAGCTCTGCTGACCTCTACTGCCAACCCCAAACCATGCAAAGAACTCAGGTTTCATGAGTTGTAACTTCTAAACGAGCCTATGCTACTGTAACTCTTTTATAGAGCTTTTAGGTAGACAATACTGCATTCATTGAGTGACCAGAAGTGGCATTGCAGATGGATGGGATCAAAAGTGTCTTAAGATTTACACCAGTTCTGCTCAGATGCTCACGTTTGGATAAATTCAAGATTTAAATAGTTAAAAAGCAAACAATGTGTTCATTTGCTGGTGTTATTTATTAATACCTCATAGCAGCTACAGCACACACACACACACATTTTTGAACAAAAGGGATTTGAGATCCCCACTCAGTCATGAAGCTCACTTGCTGTCAATGAGTCAGGCACTGTCTCTTCAGCTAACTTGCCTCATGGGCTTCATTGGAAAGTAAAAGGGAAAGGGAAAGAACTGCTATCAGTAAATTGCAGCTAGAAAGGCAACATCATGCGCAATACTGACTCTTTTCTTGAAATTAAAACAACGTCCAAATACTTGTTAAAATATTCAAAAGCTTTAACTTGCAGAAGATATAGCTAAAGAAGGATATATATACACCAATTCCAAGAACCTCCATAACCAGAGAGGGGGTTTATGGGGGCATTCACCCTTCCCTGAATATTGCTGCTATAGTTAATTTAACCAACCCACCCCCCCATTCCACTGTTGCATTTCCTTAAGGAAGAAAACAACAGATCAAGAGATCATATAACAACACTACTTCAATTGAAAAGCACATAGTGAACATTTCTCTCCATTCCACGCTGTTAAAAACAGCAGCAACAAAAAGTTTGGGCCGCTCAATATATGTTTAAGATTAACTTGTGTAACTGTATATTGGGCGGGGGGGGGGTGGAGAGAAAGAGAAAGAAGTGATGAGACTAGAAACCGAAGCTGAACAAAGTCCGGTGGTCTCTGTACAGGGGCTTAATAAGGCAGATCTCTGCTTCTGTGATATTTCCCCCCTGGATCTGGAGGAAGAGCATCAGATTCCTGCAAGGAAATATTGGTTTGACCTGCCTCTGGACTGTTTTCTTAGCTTCTCTTTCAATTCTTAGGTGGCTCGTTATATTGGGAGCGTGAGGATAAGCCACCTGCAGAAGAGTCTCCTTCCTTCTACCCTCGTGCCTCATCACTTGAGGTCGAGATAGCTGCCTATGTGCTCCTTGCACTGCTCACCGGAACCACACCAACTCCAGCACAACTGACAACAGCTTCGCAGATTGTCCTTTGGCTTACCAAGCAGCAGAATCCTTATGGAGGCTTCAGCAGCACCCAGGTACAGTAACTCTTGTGCTTTGTCCTCCATCACATGGGCTACAGCCAGGGCTCTGCATACTTGGCAATAAAATCATTCATATATATATATATATATGAATAACTCAGAGGAGTTATGAGCTATGCCATGCAGGGCCATCCAAGATGGACAGGTCATAGTGGAGAGTTTTGACTAAATGTGATCCACCTGGAGCAGGAACTGGCAAGCCACTCCAGTATCCCTGCCAAGAAAACTCCATGGATAAAGACAACAACAAATATATATATATATATATATATATATATATATATATATATATAGGCAGTATGCAAATTAAAAGTGAAATGAAAAGAAAAATTAAAATATGATACCTCCCATTTATGCTCCTCTGAGTACCTTGAGGGAAAGGGAGGGTGCAAATATGGGGAATAAAAACAAATTATTCACCAAGAGAAGCTTTTTGAGATTATGCAAATTTGTATTTTAAAATGGATGTAAGAGTTGTTTGTATTGTCTTCTTTAACTGGGGAAATTGCTCCTGGCTTCAGGGAGACAAGGGTCTTCCATATCACCTGCTACATGAGATCATTTTAAACAGGTGGTTCTGGGGAACAAGTATGAAAACTTCTGTGTGCTGGTTTTTTGTTTTTGTTTTAGTGAGCATAGGTCATTCTTCAGTTTTTGCTATTTAAATCACTAACTAGCTTAAATAGAATACTGAAGGACATCAGAAAAAATGCACATTAAGTTTGTGAAATTAAGGCCTCCACCTTGGAAGAGGAGGAAACTGGGAAATGGTGCAAAGACGCAATTTTCCATGGAACAATGCTGTTTTATTGCATACATGTAAAAGGTAAAGGTAAAGGTGCCCGTACGGACCAGTCTTGCCAGACTCTAGGGTTGTGCGCTCATCTCACTCAAGAGGCCGGGAGCCAGCGCTGTCCACAGACACTTCCGGGTCCCGTGGCCAGCGTGACAAAGCTGCATCTGGCGAGCCAGTGCAGCACACGGAAACGCCGTTTACCTTCCCGCCAGTAAGCGGTCCCTATTTATCTACTTGCACCCAGGGGTGCTTTCGAACTGCTAGGTTGGCAGGCGCTGGGACCGAGCAACGGGAGCGCACCCCGCCGCAGGGATTCGAACCGCCGACCTTTCGATCGGCAAGCCCTAGGCGCTGAGGCTTTTACCCACAGTGCCACCCACGTCCCATTGCATACATGAGTGGAGAACAAAACAAGAGTCTACAGGATTTTTTTGTTGATCCTAGACCGGATACAGTAATATCCTTTTTTTGTTTTGTTTTGTTTTGTTTATGCATCCATAATCAGGAAAAGAAGAAAGAGATATGTAGATTGCTTTTTGTATTGTGCTGTATCCTGGGGTGGAGGGAGGGCATGCTTTTAGTTGCCAGTGTTGAAAATTTCAATTTAAAGATATTAAAAGATAATAAAGGAACCACTCTGGCCTGTAAGAGAAATTTATAAACCTTTCCTACATAGCATTTGAACATAGCTTTAAGCATCCTTTCGTTGCCACTATTCTCTTGCAGGACACGGTAGTGGCTATACAAGCTTTGGCTCTGTTCAGCCAATATACTTTCTCTAAGGATGGCCAGAACTCAGTCAGGATCCATTCCAACAAGCCTTTTGAGAGAGTCTTTGAAGTGAACAATGACAATCGCCTATTGCTGCAGCGGACTTCCCTGCCTGACGTTCCAGGGGAGTATACGGTGGAAGTGAATGGCACTGGGTGTGTCTTTACACAGGTAATTGTTGATACACCTTCAGGGCTGTCTTAAGCATATGCAGTGCATATGCAGTGCCGGGGTGCAAAGATCCGCCCGGTGTCCCCGCCCCCCCCCCCCGGTTGCCCAGTCCCAGGTGCACAGGAGGACGGAGCCAGCCGGCTGCCTCAGCGTCTTGCTGGCTCAGTCGCCCCCGAACTCAAGGCGCAGAGCCACATGCAGCAAAAGAGCCTGCCCAACCGATGGGTGGGCTCTTCCCCAGACTCAACTCTCGGGCCCCGGACTCTCAGCCTGGCACCCCTGAGAGCCCAGCGCCCGGGTGCCCCACACCCCTAGCGCCTATTAAGAGCCAGTGTGGTGTAGTGGTTAAGAGTGGTGGACTCGTAATCTGGTGAACTGGGTTTACTTCCCCGCTCCTCCACATACAGCTGCTGGGTGGCCTTGGGCCAGTCACACTTCTCTGAAGTCTCTCACCCCCACTCACCTCACAGAGTGTTTGTTGTGGGGGAGGAAGGGAAAGGAGATTGTTAGCCGCTTTGAGACTCCTTAGGGTAGTGATAAAGCGGGATATCAAATCCAAACTCCTCCTCCTCCTCCTCCTCTTCTTCTTCTTCTTCTTCTTCTATGGGTAAGATGGCCCTGTGCACCTTGCACACTTGCGAAGACGAAAAGGATTTCAAAGGTCATCTTTTGCTATGTGCACATTATTCCTTATGGCACTAGCAAGGGATGGTGGCAGGATTTCCTGAGCCCGGTACACTATATGTGGACTGGGGCCCCTGCTTCACTGGCCTACCCCACAAATCTGTTGATTATGATGTTGTTGTTGTTGTTATTCATAGAATTGTAGAGTTGGAAATGAGCACAAGGGTAATCTAGTCCAACCCCCTGCAATGCAGAGATCTTTTGCCTAACCCACAACCCTGAGATTAAGAGTCTCATAGCGACTGAGCTAAGCAGGCAAGTCATTATGACTAATTTAATTTCTTTACTGCTTTATGTTTTTAAGAGAGAAACCTCAAAGCGGATTACGACACATTGAACGATCCAGAACAGAATGTTACTGAAGAAAGTCAGATATAACGTATACTTTCAAAGCAACATAATTAACAGGAAACTTATCTTAAAGATTCAAAATAAAACAGAATGTCTCTGTGGACACAAATTCTGCTTGCAAAGCTAATTTGGCTTTGTATGAAAGGATAGGTGGTGGTTGGCAGGAACCAAGCAATACTTCTAGGAACTAAAAGAATCTGCAAAATATGTGGACATAGGTGATAACAAGATACACATGACCACCACAGGCAACAATATCTCTCTCATTTACTATCATTTAAGACTCTAAATAAGCTAGTGACTGTCTTCAAGATTATGCCTTTCACACACATTGTGAAGGCCACATTGCCTTGAGTTTATTTTTTCACTCCCCTGTTTTTTATTCCATGTTTTCTAGGCAGTTATGAGATACAACGTCCTTCTTCCCAAAAAGTCTTCTGGGTTTTTCCTCTCTGTGCAGACGGCAAACGTCTCTTGTGGAGACACCTTCCAGGCAAAGTTTGCCATTGTCATCACAGCCAGGTACCTTTTTATCAACCTCGTATGCATAGATTGTATGTGTGTGGAAGGGAAAGAAAAAGAGGTGTAACTTAAAACGACAGTTCCAGAGAGACAGAGCAGAATAGTCCTGCGGCTGCGTACCTTCTAAAATGGGTTTCAGTTCAGTAGTCTGGCATGTAAACAATAAGCTGGTGAAGGTTGCAGTCCTGTACATTTAGGCCTAAGCTCCATTGATAACAGGTATTTCTGGGTATGAATGCAGAAGGGATAATTACAGGGACTATGAATACGGATGGATATGGACAATATGAGTGTGTTGCTGGAGTAACTGGACATGAGAAGGGGTTAATTTCCTTCATGAGCATAATCACCCCACGGATGATGCTTCACTTCATGAGCATAATCACCCCATGGATGAGCTAATCACAAGTGCAAGATCAGCCAGGCCAGTTGCTATGGTAATGGCCCAGTGCCCCAACTATATCTGTGAATTAATGCATGATGGCTCACTTGCAGAGTCTGTTAGTAGAGTTGTCCAGTGTTACGTCCTGAATTGCTGAAATTATTTAGAGCAAAGGAGGTACTTTGTACTTGTATGTATCTGTATATATCTGTATCTACAAGTTGCATATCTCTACGTCCATAACTGTTTTACTGAGCCTTATCTTCTGCAACAGAAAACTATCTGAACCTTTCTCTGCTTCCATGTAGTGACTGGTACAGGGAACAACTTCCACTGTGTGGGTATCTCACCTGAGATTTCCAACATGTGTGTAATTAGCATGTATGACAATGTTTTAGTACCCCTAGGAATTCATCCCAACATCAGATGTATAGACAGCAGGTCCCTCTGTCGTATGTTAGCTATCTAGCTTCCCACAAACCGCACCCCGGTCCCCAATGGGCAGCTGCTGCCACAGTACTGGAGATTGCATTTCCTAGATGTACTGGAGTCATTACTAGCCAAGTAGGCACGGAATGACAGTATTTGAATCTGAAATTACTGCTCTGAGATGGTAAAGGAGCTCCAAGGCATAGACAGAGTACAAACACGCAATTTGTAAGCAACAGCATTTTCCCTCTTATCCTCCTGGTGCATTTTACCACTAAACAATTAAATATATATATTGCACACTGTATCCCAAGATGGCTTTGGTCTAGGAATTCAGATTGACCCAGTCTTCCTTTCCTTTCAGATACACCGGGAAGCGCAATAGTTCCAACATGGCCATCATTGATGTGAAGATGCTTACAGGCTTGGTACCTGACCAGGCATCCCTGCAAAAGGTAAATGTAAAAAGTGGAATGGCTTTGAGGGATAGGATTGTTGGGCATTTAAATTTGCAAACGCATCACCTGCCACAAGAGACGGGAGGCTTCGCCTACTGGCTCCCACCAACCTGGCTATGACTACCAATCAGATAATGTGGCCTGTGTGTCAGACAGCCAAAGTTCCATGCCCACACTGGTCAGCTGTACCCTGTCCCTGCAAAAAATGTCAGTTTTTAGTGCTGAATACTGGGGTGTGGAGCAGTGTGACCTTGAGTTGCTTCCAATGAAGTAAAAGGGGGAATGGCTGACTTTCCTCATGTAGACCCTCCAAGTCCCCCTATTTTCCAGGGACATCCCTAACTCAGAGAAGCTGTTCCGGTTTCTGATTTGATCCCAGAATGTCCTGTTTTTCCTTAGGATGTCTCTATTTTCATTGGAGAAATGTTGGAGGGTATGGAGTTATCCAACCCCCAAGCCGTCTGAAGGCAATCCTATATAGGGAAGTTTTAAAAATGTTTAATGTTTTATTATGTTTTTATATATGTTGGAAGCTGCTCAGAGTGCTAGGGCAACCCAATAAGATGTGTGGGGTATAAATAGTAAAACTATCATTATAGAATGGGACGTCCCTATTTGCATAAGAGAAATGTTGGAGGGTACGTCCATGCCCCATCTACCTTTGTAGGGTCCTGTGCCCACCTCCATACACAGCATTGCAACAGATTTTACCACCAGAACTGCTCTGGGAAGGAAGCGGTGAAGGTCGCCCATAACCACAATATGTATCTTTGATGACTGTTACATTCAAAGGAAACAGGATAAGGGGAATAATCCTACAACTAACTGCATCCTGGTCATTGACTGCAGAGAACTGGCTTCTTCCAAACATACAATGTGGCTTTTCAACATTCTAAAATGTAACAGACTCCACTTGTTCTCTTTCCTTTTCATAAAGATGATCTATAATACATATATTTTATTGTTTCATGATGGATGCATGCATCAATATTATTCCAGCAAAATTTATGGATTTCTTACATCTGTATCTGATTCGTCCCATGTTTCCCTTTTGTGTGCGTGTTAGAAGTCATTCCATACTCCATCTAGTGTGTCTTCAGGTGGCCAGTGAAGGTTGTCATCTTTCCTGTGCTTCCTTGTTCACAGCTTCGTGATGACAGAATTGTGATGAAGGTGGAAAGCAAAGAAAACCATGTCATCATCTACCTGGACTACGTATGTTCTGCTCAGATCTGCCTCTTGTTTTGTGGAGTATTAACTGCCTACAAGACTAACGATTCCCATTGTGCTTTTATTCCCAGCTCTCATCCAAGGGAATCAGTTTCAGCTTCCTAGTTGCCCAAGACCTTCCAGTTTCAAATATCAAACCAGCCTCGGTGTTCGTGTATGACTACTATGAAACAGGTAAAGAAAACTAATATGCCATAGAACAGCCTTCCCTCATCTGATGAAATCTAGATTTTTTCGACTGCCAACTGCCTTCATCCCCAACCAGTGACCATTCTGGCTGGGGCTGACGGAAGTTGTAAACTGAGAGAAAACTTTATTCTATACCTAGGACTTGGACCTTTAACTATCTGTGGCCTTTTAGAAGTGGGTGGGATGTTTTTAATGTATTTATATAGGAGTTTTGCTTCTTTGATGTTTGGTTGTAAGTCACTTTGGGTTGCCCTGGGCAAGATATATATATATTTTAAAATCATATTTATTAAAGTTTCCAGAAATATAGAAATACAAAGAAAAAAGAAAAAGAAGAAAAGATACTTAAAACCTTACTTTCATTGCCTACTTTCTGGGACTCCCCCCCTCCCCCTCCCAACTGTATTCCCCTTTCATTAATTTGGTTCTACAAGCTCTCACTCCCAGTTTGAAACTTAATTTGTTTAACCCACTATCCAAATTGAATTGTACAAATCTTACCACCGTCCCACATTATTAACAAGAAAAGAAAAAAGATTTTCCCCAAGATCCACCCCGGTTCCTTCCACGAATTCCCTTTTTTAAACACGTCCAATCAAAATAAAATGACATACGTAAGTTATATAAAGAAATAGAAAATAAACGATATAAAAAGATTCAAAAGATGGTTACACAGCCTTTGAATTCCAAATCTCCCCCCCCCCTTCCCCTGGGTTGCCTTGGGCAAGATAAAGCAACTAAAAATAATATTAAGAAATAATAATAATAATCCTCTCAAGATTTTATTTTCATTTTTTAAATTGAAAAAAAAAACATTAGAAGGCACCAGGTCTGTGTGTGGTAGAATTAATTTGCCATAAAGCACATGGGATGGTCAAATAATCAAATTCCTATTACTTTCTCTGCTACAGATGAAATTGGGATTGCCGAATACAAGTTCCCTTGCCATTCTGAAGATCCTTGAACCCTTTGGATAATCTGGAGAAAGTAAGTTGGAAGACAGGAGCATCAAACTTGGAAACAGAAGTGAGACGATTGTTATCCTATCTGGTGACTGGGGATGGGGAGAAAGGCGGTGAAGAAGATGGTTTCATAGAAAGGATCAAGCAATGGTCTTCTGTGTGTTACAGTTGGTCTTCTCTAAAAGCCATAAAAAGTCTTTACTTTTTCATCTACAGTCATGGAAGGAGTAGACACTCGCTGGCCTCAGAAATTAAAAGTGCTAGAAGACATTCACATCATAGCTTCAATGCAAAAAAGATGAGGGAATGATTTCACACTCCAGACATCTTTCACTCATAAGGCATCCTTGCAAAAGAATTTCAGAATTGCATGACATTCTGAACCAAAATGTATTAGGAAGTTTGATTCTGTATGTTTATCATTCAGTGAAGAATAGCGTAACATCCTTCTCTGGGAAGGGGAATAGTGGTTGCAGAGTGCCCCTGTTTGCCTCACTGAGGGACAAATTATTTTTTGTTAGAAGATCATCAATTTCACATTTGAATTATTTGAGAACTCTCAGGTGGATGCCATCTGGACTCGGCGATTTGTCAGTTTTCATTTTGTTTATTAGGCCTAAAACTTTATCTCTTGTCACCACCACCTTCCTCAGTTCCTAAGACTAACTTTCTTGCAAAAGTTATTTCAGGTACTGGGATCTGCCCTATATCTTCCGTTGTGAAGACAGGTGCAAGGGAAGTTTCCCTCTTCTTGAAAGCAATGTTCTCCTTCTCCGAGACTGTCATTCTCCCTGATAGCAGGGGAGCTATCATTGTGGGAGTGGGGCACAGCTATAATGTCCCCCCAAGGCCTCATCCACCAACCTCTCTGCCTCTCTTAGCTCTTCTAGGTCTGCCACCTTGGCCTTAAGGTAACAAATTTGTTCCTGGAGAGCCAGGAGCTCATTGCACCCTGTACACACTCATGACTTCTGTCAAACAGGGAGATAAGTTGTACATGTGACAGACAATGCAAAACACTGGAAAGCCTTTATGCCCCTACTGGCATTCTAATTGCCTAGTTGTTTTTGTAGTTTAAGTTGCTTTATTTAGAGCTTGGGTTTTCTGTAAGTCAATGAAGGGAGGGGCAGAATGACATGACCTGGCCTCTTCTCTCTTTTCACACACATCTTCTTAACTTGCCTTGCTGCTTTGCCAGGGGGGTCTCCCTGTAGCTCATGGATCAGGTTCCTCACTAGCTTGCTCTAAATTTATACACCACCTGGCTAGTTCCTCCTAGCTGTAGTGTCTGCGTCTCAGAACTAAAGTGATATTTCTGTAGTTTTACTCTGATTATTGTTCCCAAGTGTCATATTTCAGTGTCTAAAACTAAGGCATCAAAGAGTAGCCTATGGAAGTTGAGCCATTCATCGTTTTGAATTGGGTTAACTAATGGTTTATTTTGTTTGTTTCTGCAGGACAAAGTTATGTCGTCATGAAAAGATATTCCTCAATTAAGTCTGCAGTCATCCTAAGGGAGGTGTTCAGGAAGAATCATATTTGTTAAACTATTAGGTCTTGGAAGAAAATCACTAGAAAATACACCTTTCAACTGAGAGTTCTGCCACTCATTTCAATGAGAGGCTGTTTCACCAGTTCTTTGCAATAAAATCTTGTGATTATGAAGAGTGCCTTGCCTGCTCATTTTAATCTCCAATGCTGATGGTCCAGACTCTGTTTACACTGGGTGGATTATATAAGACCTGGTATAGGATAGCACCCTGGTATAGGATAGTTGGACACAGGTGACGCTGTGGTCTAAACTGTGGAGCATTTTCGGCTTGCCGATTGGAAGGTCGGCAGTTCAAATCCCCGCGACAGAGTGAGCTCCCATTGCTCAGTCCCAGCTTCTGCCAACCTAACAGTTTGAAAGCACGCCAGTGCAAGTAGATAAATAGGTACTGCTGTGGCAGGAAGGTAAATGGCGTTTCCGTACGCTCTGGCTTCTGTCACGGTATCCCGTTGTGCCAGTAGTGATTTAGTCATGCTGGCCACATGACCCGGAAAGCTGTCTGTGGAAAAATGCCGGATTCCTCGGCCTGAAGCGAGATGAGCACCATACCTCATAGTAGCCTTTGACTGGACTTAACCATCCAGGGGCCCTTTACCTTTACCTTTTTTACCTACTACCCACCTTCCTTAACATTTGGTACCCTCCGGACATTCTAGACTATAACTTCCCTGTTCAAACCTCAATTCAGCCACAAATTCATTGGATAGCTTTACCCCAACCCAGTGCTTTTCTTCTAGAAAGAAAAGGTGCCAGTGCTGTGTACCCTTGAGTACCCCCAGAAAAAAGCACTTCCCCAACCTAATATGGAAATTCTGATGGTGGGCTATCTTACAATTTGTGTGAACCACTTGGAGCAAAAAATTTTGCAGCCGACACACAGCCGGCCCAGCCGTTATGTGCGTTGAGGCCAGCACCAGGGGCAGAGGAGCCGGCACTGAATTTGGCCAAGATGTCTCCAATTTCAGGTGAGATTTCATCAGAAACAGCGAGATCTCACCTGAAATCAGTCCCAATGCTGGCGCCACTTCTTGAAGGTGGCAGGGCAGGTGACACAGGTGGCAGATGCAGCGGCAAGGCCGTGCTTCCTATTTGGCCTCAAGCAGCGAAATGGGACATGCCTCCCCTGAGCTGATATAAAACCCGACTCCCATCTTGGTTCTGAATGGAGAAAATTCTGATAAGGAGCCAAAGCATTTGACTGACAGGTGAGGCTTTGGGGTCTGGCCTACTGTCTCTTCAGGCCATGCTCTCTGAGAGGCCATGGTGCCGTCACCAGCCACACTAATGGAACACTCTTGCAGGCCTCTGGCACTGGAGCAGCTACGCAGCATTCCTGGGAAGGGGTCCTGGTGTTCTGGGACTCACAGCTGCTCTCTTGTGAGCACCCGGTATAGCAGAGTAAAAACTGCAGACAGAGTTGAGGAGGTATATGGGCATACCTACTTTATTTCTACTAATTACAGAATAAAGAACATAACAAACACGTATGAGAGAAGCAGCCCTCGTACAGACATCCTGTCTCATCGCAAGACAGAGCAGAAAGAAAAAATACATCATCAACCTTTATTAAGGTCCAGAGACCCAACAAATCGTTACAAAGCAATACACAATTCATACAGCCTACCTCCAGGTTAAACAAGCATTTTGTTCAGAATAAAGGGATCATTAGTTCTTGCAGGTTGAGAGGAGTTCCCTACCAGGACAGACTTTGTGTGCTCAAGACATCGATTTCATAAAACATATTTTGTTGCACAGTGCAAAATATGAGCAAGCCAGGGCTGAACTGATATTACCCTTGCTGGTACCTTTCCCGGGAAAATCAGAGGCTCACTATGTCAGGTTCCTATTGGAAGACTGGACAAACGCTAGAACATTAGCAGTGGCAAAGTTTTTATCGGTGGTTGCAAGAAAAAATACAATAGTACCAGAGACAGAAGTCACACAAACTGGCTTCCTTTCTCATGGAACAGAAAGTAGACATGAATCAGATGATCCTTGCAATGGGAGGAGCGAAATGCCACAGTTGCCTCCTTCGAAAAGCAGCATTTCCTCATTTGCTCTGACAACAGTTGACCTCCATAAAGAAGCAAGGGCAGCAACTGACTGAGGAAATGAGGAATTTCTGCTTTAGAAACAGAAACATGACTCTTGTCGTTGCCAGGATGAGTTGATGGAACCATTGAACCACCATACTAATATAAAGGACAGGGCATTTTGTGTTATGGCACCCATACTTCTCTCCATTATAGTCTCACCTTGCCACCCAAGCAGCTACAGATTTTGCCCTTCCTCTGCAGACCCCTCCAATCTCAGTTGCGGTTAGAGCATTTTTAATTTGCATCATTTCCTGGACTAGTATGTGCAAATAATAATAATAATAATAATAATAATAATAATAATAATAATAATAATTTATTTATACCCGCCCATCTGGCTGAGTTTCCCCAGCCACTCTGGGCTGCTCCCACTCAAGTATTAAAAATACAGCATTAAATATTAAAAACTTCCCTGAACAGGACTGCCTTCAGATGTCTTTAATAATAATAATTTAATAAGCAACATGAGAACGGCAACAACTTCATAAAACAAAAGCTAACAATTTTGAGTTTCTAGTTCATGACGATAATCTGAGCACGTTCTTTAGGGGAAATGCTGATTTAAGGGGAAAAAAAGCTAGAATTATGTAGGAGAAAAGCAATTGTTGAGAAGAGGAAGGGGAAGGAGAACCCCGTGCTAAACTTTTGAGCTGCTAGGCGTGAGAAAAGTACGATATAAAAACGCGAATACGTTATTCATTTAAATCTTATTTATTAAATTTGGATACACCGCCCTTTATCCAAGGGTCGCCGAGGCGGCTTGCAGCATTTAAACACCAAAAGCGCGTAGCATAATAGCGAACATGACAATAACACACTGCGCAGCATTTTATTTTATTTATCCCATTCATTTAATAAACAGTCAGATATTCAAAATCTGAAGGGGAGGGAGGGGGGCCTCGTGACTATCTCGTGACAGCCGCTGAAGAGCCAATGAGAGCCGCCCTCGCCTTCACCCACCTCCTCCTTGTCGTCGTCGCCAAGACCAAGAACTGGAACGGAGGCGGGTTGGGCCCCGAGTTGCCTGTCACGCCGAAGCCCCTCCCCGAACCCGCTCCTCCGCCTCTCATTGGTCATGTTGCAAGCACGGGAAGGCGGGGCCGGAGGTAGGTGAAGGCGAAACGACTCGGCAAGCCGCTTCCACCCGATTGGACCAAAACCGCCCCTTACCCCGCTTCCTCCTTCCGGTCGACAAGAGGATGAGCCTTCGGCTGTACGGCACGGGCTGCTGCTTCCTCTTCCGCTTGTGTAGCATGACTGGTCACGAGCCGCCCTCCTCTTCCTCCTCCTCCGGGCTCCGGTAACGGCTTCGGGGGCCGGCGACAGGCGCGGGGAGGAAGGCCGAGACGCGACGTCGAGCGCCGCACTGGGCCGGGGCAGCCCCAGGTGACGGCGCCGCTCCGCGACCCTGCTCCCCATCTCCCCTCAGCCGCACCTCGCTTGCTGCAGGCTCCGGGGGGCGAGAGAGGTGAGGGGGCGGAGGGCATGTGGGACCCCCCCCCCCACCGCCTCCTCCGAAAGCTCCGGCCTCGCTCCCCCCCCCTTTTTGAAGAAGCCTGGCGGCAGTCGAGTTGTGGAAATGGCGGGGCTTTTTAGGCACTTGGGGGGTGAGGGGGGGTCAGGGAAGGGCTTCGCAGGGGTGAGGTAGAGCAGGCGGCCTCGGCGCCTGCCATGCCGAAGGGCGAACCCGCCGCAGGGACACGCGCGCTTTTCGTTACGTCTGCACGCGAAGCGGGGCGGACACGTGAGCCGCAGGCAGGTGGGGGCCCGGTGGCGCGTTCCGCGTGGCGCTGTGCCTCCGCAACTCGAGTGACGGGAACGAGGCCTCCTCAGCAGTTTCGTCCAGTGGCGTAGCGTGGGGGGTGCAGGGGGGGCCGGCCGCACCGGGCGCAACATCTGAGGGTTAGGGGGCGCAAATCCACAGGTTAGGGGGCGCAAATCACTTGCCTTGCCCCGGGTGCTGACAACCCACGCTACGCCACTGGTTTCGTCCCACCCCCGCCGCCACCTGTATGCGGCTCTTTCCAAAGCTCTCTCCACCCATCTCTGGCACAGATTCTTTGCACAGATTCTGAGCACAAGGGGTGCCTCCTCCCCGCCT
Source organism: Podarcis liolepis (assembly GCF_965112155.1). Lineage (NCBI taxonomy): Eukaryota > Metazoa > Chordata > Lepidosauria > Squamata > Lacertidae > Podarcis > Podarcis liolepis. The sequence goes on along the minus strand of NC_139571.1, from coordinate 11,922,850 downwards.
AACCCCAAATCCCTAGGATTTAATGTTTCAAATGGTGCATCCCCGAAACCTCCATTTCGGGCTATCAAGGGTGAGAGTGGATTCTCAGTAACTGAGAGGATGTTGACTTTTCCTGGACTGATCTTTCAAAGCCCACACCCAGAGTTAGAGCAGAGAGAGTCTTCCAAGGTGAATTTTTCCAACATGAAAGGCTACGCTCAGGACCTGAGCAAGATGACTCTGCAATGGGTAATTTCGCCAAAATGGAGCTTTCAAGTATACGAATATGTATTAAAATTTATCAACAAAGTCAATGGCATTTTATGAGCTGCTTAAATTTGGCCGTGCTGTACCCGTCCTTAGAAAGAAGGTGACTGTTCATGCATCAAATACATTAAGCCAGCCTTCGTTCGCAGAATACATTCGCAGAAATTATCGTGCAGCCCACCTACATTTGGATGGCTTGAAATGCAAAACAAAAAAGCAAAATGCACCTACTGACTGATTTCTAAAAGCTTCCATGTGTGGTCTGAGTGAATCATCATTTATGAGATGCTCACTTCTTGTTTTAATGATTAACAACATAAAAATAGCATATGACAATGCAGAATTAACAGTTTCTGAGAGTGGTTTGAGATGAGCCATAACGATAGTAAGAAACACTGAATAGAAGATGTTCTTCATACATTTCAAATAGAGGATGTGAAACATATTTGTTGGGGGAAATAAGGGTTCAGCCTACTGAGAGGATCCAGTTGGCCGCTCCCGCCTTAAAGTAGTGAATTTCCTCTCTCTCAGTGCCAAATTATTGCGGGTTGTCATTTATGTGAGACTAATATCCCAGTTGTCTCTTAATTCAGGACTGTGAGATTGCTTATAGAATGTCCACCTTTCCATGTAAAAGCCATAATGAAAAAGTAGACATTGATTGTTCAATTGAGCTCTGCAACTCAGGTTTCATATGTCAGGCTGCCATATTAACGCCTTGTCTACATCTGTTTTTCATCACCTGCCCTTACTCTAGACAACTGCTTGTAGAATGTTCCTGGCTCACCCTTGCTTCCATGCTGTGCTGCTAGCCCTCATAACCACTGTGATGGCAAAGGACAATGAATGTGATCTACTTGGGGAGGAACGCAGTGAATCCACAAAAGAAAAGAAGCTGCTGGAGAGGTTGACGCCAATTTTCGGCAGAAGGTACAGTGCCTGTGGCTGATTGACTTGTTGGGGTGGCTTCAGTGTAGCCGATGTCAGGAGCAATTGCTCAAGAGGGATTTTTGAGTCACTGCCCTTGGGGAATATCCAACCACCTTAGCTACTTGTCAGGCCCGGCTAGTGTCAACAAGTGATTCTCATAAGAATTCTACTTGCTCATACCGATTGCGTTCCTGTTGTGAAAAGATGGCTGCTGAAGGAGTTTATTCTCCCCCCCCCCCCAATAAAATTAACAGCTCATTGGCAATATTCTGTTGTTCATGAGGCCTTGTGGACATCTGGTATAGATACTTAATGCCCTTACTAAGTCTCCGATATAATCTCCAGATGTTTTGGGACTACAATTCCCATCATCCCTGACCACTGGTCCTGTTAGCTAGGGATGATGGGAGTTGTAGTCCCAAAACATCTGGAGGGCCAAGTTTGGCCATGCCTGAAACAGCACCTCTGTTCTTGCACTACTTGAATAGTTTCCCCACCAATCCGCATTACAAAATCTACAAAAGGAAATATGCAGATATTCATTATTGACACCTGGGTGAGCAGCCTGGGAAGATTAGGCATTAACTCAGCTTTTGGTCTCCAGCTACTTGGTGTGGCACCAATCCCAACTGGGTTGGGAAGAGTCACAGCTGTAATCCCCAAGGAGGCCAAACTCTACTGACTAGATTTGAGGGGTTTTATGGTGTTGAGTCATTGGAACAGACTGGGGATGCTGCTGGTCTCTTGTCCACCCCATTGCATGGCACTTCCTTTGCTAACCTGAAGGTTACCTTGAGCATGGTGGTGGAGAATCCTTCCAGAGTGGTGCCACGTACCTTCAACACCCACTCCAATTCAGCCTCCAGTGAACTAGCTTGGGACCTCATGGCCACCTGGACAACCATAGATTTGTCATGATCAATCAGTGGTGCAACCCATGTGTCCAAACAAATGTACTCTGGACCTGGTCTTTGCAACAGAGAGGGATAGCTTGGTTCAGTTGATTGTGGGGTTTGTAATGAGGCCGTTATCCTGGATGGACCATTTCCTGATATGGTTTGGATTCCCTCTGATTGTATTACCCATAGGGATGGAGGGCCTATTGAGATGGTCCACCCTGGAGACTAATAGACTCACAAAGGTTCCTGAATACTTTGGGGGATTTTCCAGCTGAGATGGCTGGCACTCCTGTTGAGGCTCTATTCTTGCTGTAGAACAGCAAGATGCACTGGGCCATAAACACAGTTGCTTCAGGGGTCATCATTGCAACTGGTGAGCATGCCTGGTATACCAGGGAACTGCATGATTAAACAGGAGCGGCAATGGCTAGATTGTAAATAGTGCAAATCCCAATGCAACACTGACCAGATAAAGGCAAGAGTACTTGGTCATGCATACCGCATGGCAGCAGTGACGGCAAATAAAGTGTGCCTCTCTGCCACCAGAGCCTCTTCAGTCCAGCAGGGCTGTTTCGAGTGGTGAATAAGCTGATTAAATCTGCCCAACATAGGGTATCTCTGAAGTTCTGGGCACTAATTATAGCAATGCCAGATGACCATCTAACTCAGGATTTGTTGGCTCAGTGGAGAAGCTGGTTAGAGGAGTTTGGCTGACTGACCCTTACCCATCATGTCTTACACAGCTATCCAGAGGGGATTGGTGGAGTGGGCTCAAGGATTGATCAGTTCCTTACTGCAGAAGCGGGGTGTGCTGCCTGTCTTGAAGGACCAGAAGTGTTACATTACAATTGCCTGTTCACAATCTTGGGCAAGATTCTTGAGAGGCTGGCGGCAAGCCACCAGCAGGCATTATTGGAGGAAGTAGATTAATCCGAACGGATTTCAAACTGGCTTCAGGCCCAGAGACAGGCATTTGGGGGATGGCTGGATGTGAGTTTTCTGTATCCAAAGCTGTATTGTTTTACTTAGATCAGTGTTTTCAGCTTTTGGATTTTAAATACAGTTGTATTTTAATTTGTATTCCCCACCCTGGGACTTCTTGTAATGAGCAGGTAACAAATAGTTTAAAAAAAAAAATGGAGATACATGCTGATCTCCCTTTTTTCATGCCTCAGGATTTGGGGTGTTTCTCATTCACTTTAGAGCAGAATTTGTAGAACATGATTTTTTTAAAAAGTTTGTGAAAACCTCTCCTAATGGAATTTGGAATGAAAGAGGGTTGGCTGGTATAGATGCTCCTTAATTTGAGTGGGAAGGACTATTGTTAGGATCCCCACCACCCCCGCAAATGTGTGAGCACCAATGTTTGTAAGGCTTCACTCTGTGGCATCTCCCTCTGCAGTTTTGAAGTTGAAGGTGAAGGTGAGCGTGAAGGTGAGAAATACACCTACAAGTTTCGGGTGTGTCGAAATGCTAGCAATAAGACCAATTCTGGCCTGGTGCAGATCAACAATAAGCAACAGACAATGGTATTGGGACGAATCAACGAAACCCATCTTGCCAGTGGAAGTAAGATACATTTATCCTTCAACAACTCTTATCCATTGCTCTTCCAATACCACACATGCCTCACAGGGTGTCTTGGTTTTCTGTCTTGGCAGGTTCATGGATTTTACTGACCTATAAGGGGGGAGACCCCTATACTAGCCACTGTGGGAAGGAGCCGAGAAAAGCCATAGTAATGATCACCTGCAACAAGAAGACACTAGCAGTGAGTAGCTACTGGAAAGGGTTATTAAAAAATAATAATTCCAGGGTATATTGGCCAGTGGTTAGGAGTCACCCCTCATTACATTACCTCCAGTACTAATCACGCTGAATAATTTAAGAGCTGAATTACATGCTTGGAAAATGAGATTTTTCAGCTTGGCAGGAATACCACTATGCTTGAACTTGTATGTTGGTGGGAGGGGAAAGGCTAGAAAATGAACACATTTTGAAGAAGGGTAAAGGGACCCCTGACCATTAGGTCCAGTCGTGACCGACTCTAGGGTTGTGGCGCTCATCTCGCTTTATTGGCTGAGGGAGCCAGCATACAGCTTCCAGGTCATGTGGCCAGCATGACTAAGCCACTTCTGGCGAACCAGAGCAGCGCATGAAAATGCCATTCACCTATTCATCTACTTGCACTTTGACGTGCTTTCGAACTGCTAGGTTGGCAGGAGCAAGGACCGAGGAATGGGAGCTCACCCCGTCGTGGGGATTTGAACCGCCAACCTTCTGATCAGCAAGTCCTAGGCTCTGTGGTTTAACCCACAGCGCCACCCGAAGAAGGGTAGTCCAGGGCTATTGGGAGGGCTGGGAAGTTCCTGTTGCAAAGAAAAAGTCAAACACAGAGCCTCCTACTAGCATTTTAAAGTACAACCCAGGAAGCCTACAGCATATATTTATCTGAACATGTATCTCGCTCACTCAGAAGTGGGAGGTGGCACTGTTAGATGGTTCTTGAAGAAGATGAAGGACACTGGCGAGCATAGATCTCTGGGGAAGGACAGAACTTTGTCCCTGTATATATTTAAGGTGATAGATGTATTTTACTGGGCTTCCATGAGTCTGCTATCTTCCCATAAACAGAGTGGTTTCACCATGGTGTCAGAAGAACGAGAAAAGATGGAGGAATGCTTCTACCTCTTTGAGTTAGAGAGCAGCTTGGCCTGCCCTCCAGAAGACGCTCACTTAAGTATTGGCTCTATATTGCTCATTACGTAAGTTTGTCTAAAAGTTTTAATACTCCATCTAGTTTAGCAATTTCCAGGGTAGCTTATATGCATATTCTTTTTAAACAAAAAAAAAACGGGATTGAAAAATGAAGATAACAGTTAAAACTGAGCAGCATCAGAGCAACTTGAGAGATAAAAGCTATTCTGATAATACAATTTAATAGTGCCTGGTTTCAACAATAAGTTCTTTACTTGGTGCCAGAAAGACATGAGATTTGGTACCAACATTCTGGTGTATATGTGTACAATCTTAAGGCCTGTACTTTGGACTAGTTGAAATTTCAAATGTGTCCCCCCATTCAGTGCATCATGGCAGTGTAAGTTGTATGCCACCAGTTCATGAATAGTGGCTGTTTCTTTTCGGGTGGGAGGGTGGGCACCAGACTTAGAACGTAGACGGCACTTCATGCCATAAAAAGGTACAGCTTCCAGGTCATGTGGCCGGCATGACTAAGCCGCTTCTGGTGAACCAGAGCAGCGCACGGAAACGCTGTTTACCTTCCCGCCAGAGCGGTACCTATTTATCTACTTGCACTTTGACGTGCTTTCGAACTGCTAGGTTGGCAGGAGCTGGGACCGAGCAACGGGAGCTCACCCTGTCGCGGGGATTTGAGCTGCCGACCTTCTGATCGGCAAGCCCTAAGCCCATTAGGTCCAGTCATGACCGACTCTGGGGTTGCAGCGCTCATCTCGCTTTATTGGCCGAGGGAGCTGGCGTACAGCTTCCGGGTCATGTGGCCAGCATGACTAAGCCACTTCTGGTGAACCAGAGCAGCGCACGGAAACACCGTTTACCTTCCTGCCAGAGCAGTACCTATTTATACTTGCACTTTGACGCCATAGATGCCACTTAAAGGCTAGATCTTAAAAGCATTCAAAGCTGCAAAGTGCAACCCCATCTAAAATCAGCTGGGAACTACCTCTCAAAACAGGCACACACCTTACCAACAAGTATCTTCACTTTATCAGGACTTGGCGAGAAAGTATTCCAGATTTTCAGAGTATGTCACCTGGCAGTTCAGTACAGATTTTAAACAGAATTGGGGACAAAGCTTTGAAGAGTACATGTGGTATCGGACATTAGTATTCCATGCCGCCCTTGTCAACTGAGCATACAAGGTAGAAATGAAACAGTGGAACACATTGTCCTCCATTACAGAAGGGTGCCATGGTGCTGTTCCCTACTTTTAGTGCCTTATTAGAAAGGGTCTAGAAAAGTAATCTGCTGAAAGTTTATCCACGAGACACTTTTCTGTAAATGTGATTCCACAGAATCAGGTTTTGTATTGAGCATAGGGTGAATGAAATAAAGGTCTTTGGCCATGGGGAATGGAAGGTTTATCCCAAGGCAGTTGCTTTAAGACAAAAGAATACATATGTAGTTAGGGGCACTGGCTTCCTGGTAAGCATTTAGGCAGGCATGACAGTATGGCATGTGTTTATATCAGAGCTTTCCAAACTTTTCACGTTGGTGACACACTTTTTAGACATGCATGATTTCACGACACAGTAATTCAGTTTTACTAGCAAACCAGAGGTTAAACTAACCCCTTTCCAGCCCCGGGAGGAGTGCGGGGAGCATTTGTGGGACACACCTACACACTGCAACCAACACACTAACTTGTCACGACGCACAGTCTAGAAAGCTCTGGTTTATATTATACATGTGACAAATGCCCTGGGCCTTGCAATTTCATAGATGCACAGGAGAGCCTAAATTACTGCTGTTTAGACATGAATTATAAGCACAGCTTCTGATTGGGCTTCAGCAAATCTCACAAGATGTTGGAAGATTTGGATGTTACAAACGGATACAGTGGTACCTCGGGTTGCAAACTTAATTTATTCCGGGGGTCCATTCTTAACCTGAGGCGCGGTTTCGCTAATGCAGCCTTCTGCTGCCGCTGCGCTGCTGGCGCACGATTTCCGTTCCCATCCTGGGGCAAAGTTCGCAGTCTGGAGCAACTACTTCCAGGTTAGCCGAGTTTGTAACCCGAGGTACCACTGTACAGGGAAATAAACTTGCACAAATGTCCTCAAATGTAGCCTGCAATTTAGTTTCCCTAAAGTGTACCTATTTTCCTCCCCATTTCTGGGCAAATAATTTGCCTGCCATATTGATTCCTAATCCCCATTCCCTTCCCATATTTTATGCTGCTGTGTATACTCAGTGTGATACCTAACAACCATTAAGCCTAAAGTTGTGCACATTGGGCTCTCCTCTGGTTGCTCAAAATTAGAATTTGACTAGACGCTTTAGGAGTAACACATATTACACCATAAAGGTTGGAATCTCATATGCCAATCAGCCTCATTATAAGTTCTTAAGCGGTTTGTAAGAGAACATCAACATGTTCTGAGTTTTATTAGAAATCATCATAGCTTTTGCCTTCCTGGTTTGTTTGTATTTTGACATTCTCTTTCAGGCTTGCTCCATTGGTTGCAGTGTACCTCATTGGGGGATTTCTTTACCAGCGTCTGCTGGTGGGAGCAAAAGGCATGGAGCAGTTCCCCCACTTGGCCTTCTGGCAAGATCTGGGCAACCTAGTGGCAGTAAGTGGCAAAACAGACAAATCCGTACAGCAGCAAGGGGCAACCTGCGATTCTTCCAGAGTTTGCATCTGATATCATGCAAACAAGCTGCGTCTACCTGTGGCACAGGAAAGGTATACAGTGGTACCTCGGATTAAGTACTTAATTCGTTCCGGAGATCCGTACTTAACCTGAAACCGTTCTTAACCTGAAGCACCACTTTAGCTAATGGGGCCTCCTGCCGCCGCCGTGCGATTTCTCTTCTGATCCTGAAGCAAAGTTCTTAACCCGAGGTACTATTTCTGGGTTAGCGGAGTCTGTAACCTGAAGCATATGTAACCCGAGGTACCACTGTATGTGCATTCAGGCATTTTGATGAATCTTGTTTTAACATCTTGTTTTAAGCAGGCCCGGGTAACCTCCGACCTGTGGACCAATCATAGCCCGCAAAGCCATTTTCCTCATGACGTCAGCTGATGTGTGGGAGGATGGGATTGAATCCTGACAAACACCATCCTGATTCAGGAACTGGTTTGCATCAGAATCTCGCTAAAACGAAGGACTTTCAAACAGCCCTGTGCTGTTCTTTGAAGTCCTGACAATTTGGGTTTCAAAGCACAGCATCACCTGACACCATAGTGATGCCCACCTGTCGTATTCAGCCCTCCAAGGGAGATAAAAATGGCCCCTAGACAGAAAAGGTGCCCCCACCCCCATGTAAAGAAGCCGCAGTGAAGCTTGGGGACCCAGCTTGTTACAATTTTTAAAGTGCCATTTAGTATGATGTCTAATGCCAGACTGTGATTAATCTCTACCTTTTTGATAAAAGCCACTCTCAGAGCCATGGTTTGAAATTGCATTGTGTCAACTAATAATTTGAGATTACCCAGTTTGCATTCGGACAAAATGATATACTTAATACTTAATCAGATGGAAGCAGAGCCTTTCAGTTCCTTGCAGCTGCACTGAACGAGAGGGAGTGCATGAATTGAAAGTTTGTTCTGGCTAAATAAACAGATTTATTGCGTTGTCCAAATATAGCTATTGTTTTTGTTGGAGATTGCAGCTAATAAATTCCTGTCAACAGGCTTCCCTTCAGAGTTGTCTGGGAGGCACAGCCTAGGCTTGTTTCCTTGTGGGAACTTCTGAGCTGACACTCTCAAGCTAAGCTTTTACTTACTAGTTGCCTATGCAAAGCCTTTGATGTGCTTTAGGTACGGCAGTTGTGCTTATTTGGCTGCCACGTCTTTCTATAGTCCCTTCAGCATTGAAGTCCTCAAATCATGCTAAGAGGTGGAATCTTGATGGAGACAGAGGTTCATGCTGCAATCGCTATTCGGGGTCTGGCATTTGTACATTAACCTGTGTGTGTTTACAGGATGGCTGTGATTTTGTGTGCCGGTCGAAACCAAGGAATGTACCAGCTGCGTATCGTGGTGTTGGCGATGACCAACTAGGGGAAGAGTCTGAAGAGCGAGATGACCATTTGCTACCAATGTGATCTTTTGTTTCTTTTCCTTCCCTGTTTGTTCACATAAGCGGGTGTCACCTGGTCGCTTCCCCCTCATCTTTCTTGTGATCACCCCTTAAGCTGCTTGCTTTTTACCATGGCTGCCCCATTTTTCCTCTCCTGCTATGAATGAGTACTGGGACTGGGGCTTTTATGAATGTAAATCTGTGGCAACAAACTTTGAAATAGGGGGACTGGACAGAGCCCTGAAGGGCAAATGCTTCTCTAGATTGCCTGCTGAGGCTGATTTTCCCCAGCTTATGAAGAAGTGTTTGTAGGTTTGGAGTGGAGCAGCAAGGGGAACTTCAGTATGTGAAGTTAAAGGGAAGAACCTGAAGGTCCAGGGAAATACTAGTAGCCTTGGGTATGGGGGGGTGGGTAGAGTGGCTGGGATTGAGTGCTTTTACATATTTTGTATGGGCTTTATTCTACAAAACACTGGATTTCTATTTTCAATTATTCATTTGTACATTTTTCTTGAAAGGTGAGGGAGCTTTCCTTGCATTTTCAGATTCACCCTTTTAAGATGCAGTAGACAGACAGACTGGAGACTCTTCCATCTTAAAGTATGAATTAAAAGTAGATTTGAGGTCTTTTTTTCCCAGTCACTGGTCCATGATGATGGCAATAATATGTATATTTTGCTATATGGCCTGAATTGAAATAGAGGTGGAGACTTCAGAGGCAAAGAGGAAAGAGTGTTTATTAAAACAGCAGGTGCACCTCAGTGCAGTCCCTGCATTATCACTCCCTTTAAATGCTTTACGAGAAAGAGGAATTATCTAGCTTTAGTTGTATATGTGCTTATGGCGGAGGTTGAAAAATATAAGGAAGACCAGTCTTCTTAGTAGTTCAACGGGGGAATAAGGAATGAAAGTCTGTCTGGGTGGTTAGTCAAAACCTTAGGTTTTTTGACATAGCCACAAAAACCTATGGAATAAACTTTTATCCTTCCAGACTAGAGCAAACATCACTGCTGGTCTGTTCTCAGTAGGGATGTTAATCTAAGCTGCACCTTCATCTGCTTCCTGGAGGGATTGGGACATGATAGGTCTGTTGCTTTAAGAGATTGCTTTCTCTACGTGGTGCATGCTATGCTATCACCTACTGAAGAGATCAGAGCTGCAGCTCAAAAATATTCCTTACTTTTGAAGATAAGCCATTTACAGTTCAAAGTCTCCTGAATTCACTAGTAACACCAGCTATCTCTTGTGAGGAATAATACATTTACTTTGTAGGGAGAGCTGGTGGTTCAAACTGAGCAGCGATCTGTGGGGTACACAGCAGGGCAAAATCTCTCCTTTTCTGACTCAAGAGCAATGATCAGCTCTCCTGCTGGAATGAAATTAGATAAACAAAGCTGCATCAAGTGTCTCAAGTTCCCTCCAACAGGGATAAGGTCACTGCAATGGTCACTTTTTCATGGTGGTGTTTAAATAACTTTGTACAAAGACACAACTTTAAAATTAAAATGGCTTGAAGCCCTGAACTGTGTGTTTGTGAGTTAATCATAGACATGCTGATGGGAGGTGGAATTTAACAACATGGAAGGGCTGGAGGTTCCCCTCTCTTAAGTCAAAGAAAGCTGCAGCAAATTAACCTCGTTAAATACTACTTTCCTGTTCTTCCTGCTCTCCCAGCCACACAAGGAGAGGGAACATAGCTCAGTAATCAAACACAGAACTTGGCTGGAGAGTGCTTAAATTTCAGTTACCTGTATCTCTAGTTTAGAATTCAAGGACTGGGAATATCAACTACTGTATTGGCCCGAGTATAAGCCGCACCTGCAAATAAGCTGCACATTTAAAATTGATGGGGGGAGGAGGAAACATGACAATACCCAGGCTGCTTCCTTGGTTGGGGAGGACACCACTTTGCTGACAGCGTAAGGTCATGAATAAAAGCCACACTCTTTAACTTTTCACTGTCTGAATTTTTTTTTGGGGGGGGGGCGGCTTATATTCAGGCCAATGCTGTGCTTCACATAAACATACTGTCAAAGGCCGCCTCAGCCACACCTTTTTGCTTAGTGCTATAGCATTATTTAAGCTATTCTTGTAGTTAAGAAGTATGAACCAGCACACAATGAGATGGCTCCTGCTTCCCCCACCCTTCCTATAATAGCTATTATAATCTCTTCAATTCACACTAAAATGGTGATCACTTTTAACTAATGGCACAGGAAATCCGAGCACATTTGACTCTCCAGAGTACTCGAGAGAGTCTATACTCCTTGTGGTTAAAAGCTCTCATTTGTTAGTGATATTAAACTTTGTGTTCAGATTTGGGTCATTTTGGAAAACATAAAACGTATTGGGACCCCTAGTTAGACCACCAAGCCCCACATACCAGCCTGTATCTGACATCATGGAGTCTTAAAACCCAAGCACAGTACTTTACAAAATCCAACAATCAGCTGCCCATCAGTGCTTTTCAGGTTGATTTCAAACCTTGTGGGCAAAAACTGCTTGCTTGATGTCCCTGTGACATCAAATAACAGGTGGACAATCCATGTCAAACTTGGGGCAGGAGGTGGGGAAGATAGCCTGGTGCTATGGAAGGAAACTTGATTGAGCCAACAGCCCAGAAAGCTAAGGCATGAATCTCAGCTGGTAGGCATGAAGTAATACTGCCAAAACTCTGGTTCCCTCTAGTGGGCTTTAAAAGGCCGTTTGAGTTGTGAAAATGCTACATACCCTAGCATTCAAAAAGTTTTAAAATGACATTTTGGCAGATAGAACTTATTAAACACTATTTCTACTAAGCAGAAGTAAATATGCTTAAGCTGAGCTTTATGCTAAGATTTTAAGCACAGGTTTGCAACAGAAATGAGTAAACTCCTATAGAAATATATGGAAATCTCTACAAATGATTGCAAGGTAGGTTTAATTGTTTAAAACTACTATACTCCGAGAAATATTGCTAAATCTTGTTCAGTGTTCCAGAACTGTAGCAGAGGACATACAGTTTCAATCTCAGATTTGAAGTTAACACAGTTAACAAATTTCAGTATCCTTAACTGCAATCTACAGTGACAAGTATCACACCTAGCTTTATAAGTACAAGTAAAGCTTTCTCCATAGCTCCCCTGCTCAGTACATGTCCCCCTCCTCAAATTACACTGCTTTAAAAAACTGTTAAAAACAGTTGTTGGAAAAAGGAATGGAAAAACACATCCTTGACCAAAAGCCATGGCTATCATCCAGCAGATACTGTAAACTGCCCTAAACCTATTACTGGAAGAGTCATACTTCAAAAGGGGTAATGATTAGTACTAGATATCACCACTGGTTGGAACAAGCCTGAAATATGCAAGCACAGAACAGTGGAAACACCTGCCCTAGTATAAACTCTCAGACACAACATAAAATTTGAAAGGTACAGACTTTGAGACAGACATACAGGTTACATCAAAACTAAGATTTTGAACATGCTCTGTATGAATTGTAACAAATCCCTTTTGTAGCTAAAAGCAAAGCTGTACCCTACTTTTGAATGATTTAACATGAACAGCAACAAAGCTTGCCTTCATTTAAACCTGCCATACATCTCTCCAAGTGAAACTATTGCACTGGTGTGTATCAGGAAAGTCGGGGAGGAAAAAAAAAATCAGGCCACGAGAGGACCGGCAACTTAATTTTTGAAGCATTCTTTTTACTGAAGAGAATATTTGTATAATAAACAAAAATAAACAGGCTTCTGACAGGAGATACAAACCTGCTAGAAGAAGCTTTGTCCCATATGCTCTCAGGGGGAGGGCAAGATACAAAACTAGTAAAAGAAAAAATTCAAAAGCAAGATAGAAACAAATGGTGCTTCAGTACAATTGGATTCTCCTTTGGATATTGAATGGCATCTTTCAACTCTACAAGACATGTAGAATTAAAGTTTTTTCTTTAAAAAAATCCCTCGATATCATAGAAGTGCTCATGTTGTCTTGGCAAGGGTCCTATTTAGGCATGAACAAGCTCCAATCCTTAAGTGATCCAGAACACTTTCCAGTGTTCTGTATGGGGTCAGTTTGCTACTTAATTCCACGTGACGCTATGAACTGAGAAAGGCGTCATTTAAAGGGCCTTCCAACTTCCCCTCCCTCCCTCATCAAAAGAACCCATTCCCAAACTTCAGCACTAACTGGTTCCCTGGAAAAATGAATCTGTGTAGGAGGGGAAAAGACCGCATGGGAAGGAAAATGAGAAAACAAAAGCAACTCTAATTCTGAGAAGAGGAAGGGTCCTTCTCAGCCCTTCCTCTGAGAAGCCTCACCAGAGAACTCTCATCATCCTTGCTGTATTGCCACCAGAACGATTCAGAGGCTAATTTTCAGGCAACATGAGATACTCCTGAAGAGGTGTTTCAAGGCCTCCTGGGGAGATATACTTCCTCCATGTAGCACCAAGACTGGCTTTTAAGAGAGGTCAGTTTCCCTCCATTCAGTGTTGAGAGCTTGAAATGGTCCCAGCGCGAAGAGGGGGAGAACTCTGGCTTCTTGCGTTACTAGGTCTCTTTGAGGATGTTGATCTTGGCACAGATCTTGAGGGCAGGACCCAGCTTGATGTTCATGGCACTCATGAGGTGCTCTTCCTTCAGTAGGAGCAAAGCCTGACCGTCAATCTCCTGTGACCGAAACTCCTCCGCAATCTCCTGGCAGCCTATAGGATTCAAGAAGCAAAAAAACAAAACACCTTGTGAGATGTCAAAGAGGCAAGCAGTTGATGTCATTTTGAAGAACAGGATGTTTGTATCAAATCCCTTAGCAATCTTAATAATTCTCACAACAGGTCTGAGGTGAGTGAGCGAAAGAATAAAGGCTTGCTGAAGGAAACGGAATTTCCTAGGCTACAGCTCACATTTTCAGTGATTATGCTGTTAACATACAGATAAGTCATCTATCGTCATGACCTTCATAATTCCTGGAGCACACAGAAAGGTGTTCATAGTACAGTGGTACCCTGGAAGTCGAATGGAATCTGTTTGGGAAGTGCATTTCACTTCCAAAACGTTCAGAAACCAAAACGCGGCTTCTGATTGGCTGCAGGAAGATCCTGCAGCCAATTGGAAGCCATGCAGGATGTTTGGCTTCCGAAAATTGTTCAAAAATTGGAACACTCGCTTCCGAGTTTCGATCATTCGGGAGCCAAGGCGTTCAGGATCCAAGGTACGACTGTATGTTACCGTTCCACAGACTGAAACCTCAGTTATACCCAAGCACCTTGTCGTCTAATCTCACTCCTCTTCTGGTGGTGTCAGACTCACCTTGCAGAGATGCAATGAACTCATACACTTCCTCTACACTCCAGCGGCTGGGGTTGCTGGAGAGGAAGACCGGGTTGATGCCATGGAGGTCAGGGGTAGGCTGAGACATGTTGGAGCTGGCAAGGTCTCGCTCTCCATGACTAGCCCTCACAGAAAGGGGTCCAGGAGATGTTGGGGACAATGCTTCATCATAACTGGAGTTATCAGATCCTCTACTAGAGTCTTCTTGGCCCTGAAAGATGCAAGCACCAGAAATAAAACAAGAGGGGGAAATCCTTAGGTTGGGGGTAGTCATTGAAAAAACGTAAGATGATGCACAAGACCTGGGTTCCTACACAGTCCCTTTACTGCTTTAGTTGTTGTCTAGCAAGTATCTTGGGAGCAGTTGCACTGCAATTAGACTGTCAGAGAAACAGTGACTGCATGACTGGACACTCTTAATTGATCATGGTAATGAACGTGGGGAGAAGCCATCAAGTACATACTGGGCCCAAGCTACTAAATATTCTAGAGCTCAACACCTGTTAACTGTTAGCTTCATCTCACAGATTGAAGATGTACATACTCTGGTACACTGAACAAGATTTGGCAATACTGACCATTTACCTGGCTTGGAGCTCTTCTGTCCCTCCTTTTTCATAAGGATGGCATGTCCATTGTGTCTTGTTTCTAATTAGACATCTTTGAGAGTATCCAGATAGTATTATCACCAGGGATTAAAGGTCTCATCTGATGTACGGAAAATGCAATATCCTATGTCTGAGCGTAAGCATACACCAGACATAGGATATTAATTTTTTCTTACGTCAGATCACACCTTTAATCAGATTTGACATATTGTTTGGATACTCTCAGAGATGATTGATTAGAAACAAAACACAAGGGACAGAACAGCACAAATCTGGGTTAACTCAGGCCAGCCTCTCCAGGTTGGACTACTGTTCTAAAATCAGTTCAACCTACTTATTTTTATACAGCCCCTACCCATATTCCCATGAACGAACAGCACAATCTTAGTTTACAAGAAGGAGCAGGACAGGCATCTGCCGATAGGTAGATTCTTCTTGCTTATTCAGTAGTTATCTAGAAGAAGTGCTGAGAACATGTATGAACTGAGGGAGCAGAGACCAAGTCCCGTAAGAGTCCATTTTAAGAGTCCACAGAAAATTGCCATCCTCCTAGTAAGCACAGAGGAGAAAGGTGTGTAAAGATATAAGCAGGGGACCATCCCATTTGTTTTGCAAGGAGATAGTTGTTGCTATGCAACTTCCCTGGATCTTTTACTGGAATAAGGATTCATTATAAGCGTACAATCCACCTCAAAGGGTAAGTCTTAGAAGGAAAAAAAGGATTCCTAACATGAAGAAGAATCTTTATTATGGCCATAGGCCAGCATAAAAACATGTTCGTGTTCCTCATTTACTAAGGGATAGAAACAAAAACACCTGGCCTTGATCTCTGACCCAAGGATGTGTGTAAGGTAGAAATCAGTAGTCTCTAAGCAGAAAGAGTGGGCATCAGAGGGGCTTATCCAGAAGATCCCACCTGACCTCTAGTGGTGGCATTAGAAAACAGCAGTTTACTTATTATGAATTAAGTAACAAATGTGCACTCTTCTCCACTGAAGTACAAGATTCTCTTCACCAAAGTCTAGTAACTTAGAGTTTCCACCTGCCTGGGAATTTTTCTCATGGTGGAGTGCATATAAACCCAAGTGTGCCATAAGGCAAAGCTGGCCAGACTTAATCTGGGTTTTAAGTCTCCAGTTTCGGGTTTTTAAATAGAAGATTTCGCTTGGCTTTAATATTGGAACTTACGCCACTGACAGACAACTGTGTAACAGTCAGGATGGCATATTCTGCAAAGGCAATATTTTCTAGCCCTTATTTGAGTTGGGAGTCTGTGGTCAACACGACTGGAGACACGTCTTGTGTAATTTGTGGGTCGGTAGCTCCTTTCTGTCATGCATTCCCTAATAATTAATCCCCATTCAACAAACATAACCACACCAGAGACAAGCACAGCCACTTGGGCATCTAGTGTAGGAGCTTATAGAGGACCATACATTCCTTCAGCAAGTTAAAGGTGTGTTTTTACTCCAGTTCTGGAGGCTCGAAGATTAGGCCACTGTTCTCTCAAAGGAGCCTCAAAAGCGTCAAAGAAGGCAAGAATCTAATCTCTATCTTTTGGAAATATTTCCCTATTTCCCCTAGGCTTTAGCCAGGTTCTGTGGGGTCTTAAGTACAATTCCAGTACTTCAACGGCCTTAGCAAATATTGCCCTCATCTCCTTTTGAACTATTTTATTGATGGCTTTAATTGATGTTTCTTTTATTCTTGTTTTTACAGTGCTGTATGCTGTTATTTATATAAGAACAGCAGGGTATAAATATTTTAAGCAACAGACTTAAAAGACCCCCAGTCCCTGCCAGATAAACCCTCACAGCACCAGAGCAGGTGAAACTCTCCTGTCCTAGGCAAGAAGGAATGAGGGATGGAAGTATACCCTTACCCGGTGACGCTTGCCCTGTATCTTGGCTCGGGCAATCTCTGAGCTGCTGCGCCGAGGCCCCCGTCGTCGTCGGGCATAGTTCGCTTCCTGGAGCTCCTTCATTTTTTTCCTTTGAAGCCGAAGTTGGTGACTGCAGCCCACATTGTACCTGGCACAAGAAAGAAGGAAGAATAAATGAAGCAAGGCTCATTTGAGAATTCCTCTGCAAGCTGAAAATTCTAAGGTGCTAGTCCTTTTCCAGCAAAACAGTTTTGAGTATGGGAGTGCTCAAGCCCTACATGAAGAGTCGTTTCTACATCAGCCATCTAACCAGGCTTCTTGAGATCTTTCCATCAGGAGGTAGAAGCAACATACAGCCTCTAAATTATTACCCTCTAAATCTGGGCTTGAGGAATCCAATGGGAAAAGCAACCCTAATACCCAGGGTAACACTGTACAGGTTTAACCTCAACTTTCAGACTTGCTTTCTAGGGAAATAATTCATTATAAAGGTGCCTGAAACATTCTAGGTGCTATTCAGAAAGGGTACTTATTGAAAGGGATGTGGGTGGCGCTGTGGGTTAAACCACAGAGCCTAGGACTTGCTGATCAGAAGGTCGGCGGTTCGAATCCCCGCAATGGGGTGAGCTCCCGTTGCTCGGTCGCTGCTCCTGCCAACCTAGCAGTTTGAAAGCATGAAGTGCAAGTAGATAAATAGGTACCGCTCCAGCAGGAAGGTAAACGGTGTTTCCGTGTGCTGCTCTAGTTCACCAGAAGCGGCTTAGTCATGCTGGCCACATGACCCGGAAGCTGTACACCGGCTCCCTTGGCCAATAAAGTGAGATGAGCGCCGCAACTCCAGAGTTGGCCACGAATGGACCTAATGGTCAGGGGTCCCCTTTACCTTTCTTATTGAAAAACTACTTTCTCTTGAGCAGGTAGAAGGAGGCATCCATCCACTAATGGCATAAGTCCCCAGGGGGCTGGGAGAGGTAAGGAACCACATGACTACTTTTGTATAATGTCCCTCTCCTGTCCAATTAGTGGAGTGATCCTAGGAGATGAAGACTTCCTTCTAACAGAGGAGAAGAATTAAGAGCAATATATGGTTGCCTTAGGGACGCGGGTGGCGCTGTGGGTAAAACCTCAGCACCTAGGGCTTGCCGATCGCATGGTCGGCGGTTCAAATCCCCGCGGCGGGGTGAGCTCCCGTCTTTCGGTCCCAGCTCCTGCCCACCTAGCAGTTCGAAAGCACCCTCAAGTGCAAGTAGATAAATAGGTACCGCTTTATAGCGGGAAGGTAAACGGCGTTTCCGTGTGCTGCGCTGGTGCTGGCTCGCCAGAGCAGCTTCGTCACGCTGGCCACGTGACCCGGAAGTGTCTCTGGACAGCGCTGGCCCCCGGCCTCTTAAGTGAGATGGGCGCACAACCCTAGAGTCGGACACGACTGGCCCGTACCTTTACCTTTTTATGGTGGCCTTGGTGGCACAAAGTGCCTTCCATTAACTTTGGCTGGTGGCTCAACTGTAACCCTATCTGGACAGGGATAACCTTCAGTTGTTTATGCTATGGTAGCCTGTGGTTTAGGATACTTCAATACTTTGCAAACGCAGCTGATTCTGAAGATGTTTTGTAAAATACTTCTGGTGTAGAATTCGGTGGTGAGACCGGGACCAGAAGATCTGAAAATATTACATCGGTTCTGGCCCAACTGCAGTGGCTACTGATTAGTTTCCAGTCTCTATTCAAAGTGGTGGTTTTGACCTATAAAGCTTCAAGACCAGAGTAGCTCAACAAGTGCCTCTACCAGCCCAGGCTCTGCAGTCCATTGGGGTCCCTTCTACAAGTGATCACTCAAAGGAGGT
Source organism: Podarcis liolepis (assembly GCF_965112155.1). NCBI lineage: Eukaryota > Metazoa > Chordata > Lepidosauria > Squamata > Lacertidae > Podarcis > Podarcis liolepis. The sequence continues at coordinate 11,904,342 of NC_139571.1, read as the reverse complement.
GCAGAGGGTAACCACGTGACAACAAGCCTTTTCAGTGATTTTATCCTGATACTGGCCACTGACCACAATAAAATGACTTTGCAGGGGTGGCTCCCATCTGTGGAATGGTATCCCCAGGGAAACACACCTGTCTCCATCATTATCAAGTCTCAAGGAGGAGTTTCCAAGCGCCATTACCTCTTGGCACACGTTACAGAACAGAACCTTTTGGAACCACGAAATTGATTGGCTGGGCCGTATTTTCCGCAGAACTCGCATTTCAGCAGATTCCCTTTCTTGTCTTGCTCTGAGGAAGCAGGAGAAGCAGACACATAATAGTTAGTAAATCAACTAGCTTCATTAACCAGCAACATCAGAATGCAAGCTTAAGATTGTCTGTTTGATAGCAAGCTATACTCTCTGTTGAAAGCCAAGTATGGGAGACTCCCCAGAGAGAAAGAACTGGAAACCCCATTAGCCATTAGATCTGCAAAGCTGTGTGTAACAAAAGCACATCCCTTGTTCCCCTATGCTTATTTTGAGAGTGTGAAGTGGTGCTCTTCCTTATTCCACAGATAAAATGGGTAGCGCTTCAGTATAAACCATGTGATCCAATACAGCACCTCCACTCCTTCTCCTTTCCCCTGGGCACCCTTTCAGGAAAGAGTAATTAAAGCTAAGCATTTGGCTTGGCTCTCAGTAACCTACGTGTTTGACAAAGGTGGAAAATGTGAACGTAGAACTTGAAAGACCCTTACCCCACCCTACTCCTTCTCATCGACTACAGTCCCTAGAGGGGACTCACCTGCAGCAATGCTTTCCCCTCCTGGGGAGTTGCTAGGCTGGTTCTCGGTTTGCCTAGAGGGAACTCCTCCCTGAAGGGGCTTTTCAAATTCTTTTAGGAGCTGAGAGCAGCTCACCTGCATTCAAGACAGTGGAAGGGGGAAACCCGAGTCAGAAAGCAACTTTGTGCAAGAGTTTCGTTGTCTGATGCTAAGCATGCTTCAACTACAGGACTACTAGAATTTCTTTCCTGGCTTTAGCTAACATAAGCCAAGTTAGCAAACAGATCATGCTGGCAGTACAAAGAGAGAAAGAAGCAGAGAGCAGTCCCTGCCCTAGATACCCCAGGCTGAACCCTCTTACCGGAAAAGGCTCTGCCCCTTCCTGAATGACAAAGCCCTCTATGATGTGCGTAAGAATCTGAGGCTTGACAATGGCTTGCGGAGGTTTGGAATCTCCCGTCTGGCGTGACAACATGGCTAAGGTAGGCATAGGAGCAGCTGTAGGAGTGACAGAGCTGGAGTCACTTGGAGGTGCATTGGGGGAGGCACTGGGGAGGGACTCAGATTTCTCTGAAATAACAGAAGCAGCATTAACAAATTAGACCCATCTGAATTCTGTATGCAACTATGCAAATAATGTATTTGCAAATTATGTATTTGCATACATAAAAAAAATAGGTGGAATTGGCTTGGTTTGCGACATTTGTGGACTGCAAGCGTTACTGTATCAGTATGGCTTGCGTAGGGCATGCAGAGCTGGGCAGAGAAAGCTGCAGATGTCCACTATGGCAGGACAGCTCCTGCTCATTGTCAACTTCAAGTCATGGATGCCAAACACACAAGATGATCACATGTTGACCAAAGGCATTCACAGGACTGCATTCGTGAGCCGTGTAAGGAAGAAAGTTAAGCCATAAGACAAGTCCTGATCCAAATCATTTCCCCCAAGATTCAGAAGCTTCACCTGTGGTTTATGTGTGTGTTTTCAAGTTATACTCCATCACCACGATTCCGCTGTGTGCACAGGGGCATTCTAGTCCATTTATACATTCCACCCTCAATCTGCCACCAGGCCTAACCACTTATCTACTCTTCAGGGAGCAGGCAGAACTTACCCCTGTTCCCTTCACCTCCAAGGCCCCCCTTATCTTCTGTGACTTTGGGACTCTCTGCCACAGGAGACGACTTAGCAGGCAGGAGAGAAGGTGGTGCACTGGAGTCATCCCTCTCCTCTTCAGATTCTGCTTTGCGCTTGACTGCCGAAGTCTGTGGTTTGCTCTGTGTGGGAAGATGGGAAGGGACATGCAGATCCAAGAGAAGGAAGGAAATAATTCTATCCCAGACACTAAATAGGCAGCGAAATGCTGCTAACCTCCATAGGCTGTATGCAAAGAGATGCAAGTGGACATCACACCACAGGAATCTGCTTCTTCTTCACGCTGCATTTCCTTGCACCCCCACCCCCAAAAGCCATTCCTGAAGGTCCATGCTGGAACAGCATGGTAAGAGTTTTGAGAATTCAAGTGACTGAAGGCAGAAAATATGAAATGGAACTGCACCACAGTGGGTACGATCTACCAGGAAATTTTCCTACGGTGCCTTCATTAAATTAAACAAGAGCTGCAATGTTGTTCAAGTGCAGTAACTTTGTGGATTGGGGGGAAAGGCCTGATAATAGATGGAACCACTGGGTGAGCTGCAAATTATGATCTCCCAAGAAGTGCCATGAGAAAACCTTCCCAATTGCTTTACCACCTTCGAAAGATCCCTATCCAGATGACGGCATTTCACAGCTCACTCACTGTCTTGTAAAAAAAGATTGGGAAATGCTACCTGGACACCACAGTCTACAGTCCATTCCTGGTAACCAAGGCTACTAGGAAGTCTGTGAAACAGGCAACATACAAATGCAGTCCACCAGTCACATAAAACAGCACACAAAAAGCTAAATAACCATCCTGTTTAGCTGCTTGCCTAGGTCACCAAATACGAGAGGACTGTAAAACAGCAAGCAAGCAGATCACCGACAAACATGGCAGATAGACCATATGCTTTGCAGGCCTGACTGTACATGGTAAAGGGAATGACTCTCAGTTACTGGATAGCTAGGCTATGTCATATCCCAAAGCCACATGTGTGAGCAAGTGCGGATTTTGCCCCCCTCCAACATTCCTACTGTACTTGTGAGGCAACTTACAGGTAACTGGACAGGCTGCACGTAGTAGGCAGATGTTTGTGCCTGAGCCATGACGGGAGAGGAAACCGTATTCTTCACCTGGGTCGTGCCCTGGACCTGGGCCACGTTGACCCCCGAAGTGAGCAGTGGAGGAGCTTCTTGTAGAGGAGGAGGAGAACAAGTAGAAAAGGAGGCAGAAGAGGTCTGGGACAATGAGGATGCCGTGTGGGCCTGGGACACCGGCTGGACAACGGCTGGCAGGCCCCGGGGGGCCTGCACTGCTGTGTTCATCTGCGGAAGACCCAGAGCCTGAGCCTGGGCTGAACCTTGCTGGCGGCTGCCAACAACCTGCACTGGGATATGAGGCGGGGGCTGCTGGGACGCTGACATTTTGGCGGCCCCGAGCTGCGGAGACTTGAGAGGGGCTATGGGCGGCTTCGACTGAATGGGGACAGGCGTCTTAGTAGCTGCCTGGCAGAGGTTCTCCTGCTGGAGCTGCACCGGCTGAGGTTGTGACTGCAGCATGGGCTGGACGACAAGGGTCTGGGCTTGCTGTTGGCCCTGGAGGGGCGGGGCCTGCTGCTGAGCCTGCGCTGGCCCCTGCTGCTGCTGGGCCAGGGGCGGAGCTTGCTGTTGCTGCTGCTGCGCCAGCTGGAGGTGTGTGGCAGTGTGCAAGAGCTGGGACTGGCGGTGCTGGAACTGCTGCTGGTGATGGATGGCGATTTGCTGCTGGATCACCACTTGCTTCTGGAGGTGAATCTGTTGTTGCTGCTGGATCAGCGAGTGAGGCTGGATTTGGGTATATGTGGCTGTAAAGTATGAAAAAAAAAACCCATAGTATTATGACACACCATCTGGGTGCACACCGCTTTATAAAGCAATTTAGGCAAAAGTGACCAACCCCAAGAAAACTGCAATCTTGGGCAAGGCCAGGCCACATGGGTAGGAGGCGAGCAAAAGCAGTTGAATACACTTAAGAGTGGGGAGGTACGGTTGCTTAGTGGCAGAGTGCAGTCCCTGGCCCAAACTCTGGCATTTCCAGAAAAGGAACTAATGTAGTAGAGCTGAACAGGACCTCTGCCCAAGACCTTGCAGAGCTACTGCATGCATCACAAAAGTGGGACCTGCAGGCAGCCAAAGAGGTCTTCATTGACACTTACTCCTCTCCCTCTGCAACTGGATTTGATGGGGAAAGAAGAAAACAAAACAAAACTTTTTTTTCAAAGCCAACTGGTGCCTAGGGGTTTGGGAGGAGGCACACCGTTGTGAGGCATGTGTGGTGCCCATGACAGTTTCTCTGGAAATATGCCCAGAAGCCCAAAAGGGCTGGCGTCCCCACCAATACAGACTAGAAGGACAAGCAGAAGGCAGCTTTATATGCTTCACATCTCAGTAATAAGCCATCAGTGCAAAATGAAGGAAGTGAGTGAGAGTACACTCTCCAGGGCACATCGACTCCAAGCCAACTGCCCAACAAGAAGCAAGCAATGGGTTAAAATAGATTGCAGCCAATCTGCCCTGAGCCATCCAGCAAGGGGCTGTACAATTGTGAAGATGGTGAGCCTGGTTAAGGGGTACATGGATGAAGGTATCAGTCAAGTCACTGGAAGGGTCACCAGTAAGGAAAGCATGAACTGTCACCTACCAGAACTGATCAAGGTCTGGCTTGGGGCTGGTGTCGCTGTCCTGGTCAAGTTCATGCCTACAGTCTGTTGACCATTACCATCTGCTTCAGCCTTCTTTGCTGCTGCATTTTCTCCTTCCGTCTGACTTCCCTGGCTCACAGTCACTGCCTGGGCAGCAGAAGCCACCGGTAAAGGCTGAACTACACCAGTACCCTTCCTCTGGCAGCTGCCCCCTGGGCCGGATGAGGCTGCTTGGCTTAGCCCGGAAGTAGTGTGGCTCCCCACTGAAGATGCCACAACCCCAGAGATGCCATTGCTTCCTGCTGCCCCTTGACTGAGATTAAGTGACTGGCCTACATTGCCAGAAGCGGCTTGAGTCACTGTCAAGGTCTGGCCAGCATGGGTGGCCTGGGGTAGTACTGAAGACTGGGAATTCCCGGATAAAACAGCCTTTGGAGCAGAAGCCTGGAGCTGTGCATTAGCTGCTGAGGTCTGCTGACTTCTGACAGCCAAATTCTGCACCTGGGAAAAAATGCAGAGAGACAGATAGAAAAAGAAAAAGAGGGGGAGAGAGAGAAATAAATGACTCATTAGCTTCAGGTTACAAGAGGCAGGGACCCCTGGTATCTACTCTGGCTTAACCAGCAGTAAAAACTGACCATGCTGAACAGCTGTTAGGAAGCTCTTTTCTCTTTTATTTTGGTGCTGCACCCTTTGTCTTGTACCCAAAAATAAGTGTCACAAGGTACTACAGGGAGTGAGGAATCAAGCTTTTTATTATTTTAAAGGGATCAATCCTTTAAAATCGCAGCTCGTTTCTTCCTCATTTTCAGTAAAATTAAAGATCTCATGGCACTTTCTGTAAGGAGCTTAAAGAAAATCCATTTAACTCAACCCTGTGCAGTCACCCCCATTGTGTTGAAAGGCTGCTCCCTCAAACTGAACCTTTTATATTTGTTTTATGGTTCTCTTTTGTAAGCTATCTTGAAAATCTAGATTTAAGTACACATTTTCAAATAAATAAATAAAAATTAAAAGAAAAGAAACTGAATCTTTTCTCTCTCTCCCTAATGCACTTTTGGGATAAAAGATTACTTTTACCTAAAAACCACTAATTGAGATAGAAAATAGATGCAGAGAAGTTAGTTCTAAAATGTCTCTAAAGGCTCCAAGAAATGCTGGGGAGGAAGAGGAGGAGGAGGAGGAGAGGGCAAGATATGTAACAAGCGGCAAGCCACAGTCAAAGCCTAAGCAACACTGAAGGTCCACAGAGGTCATTTCCCCTGTCTTGTCAAATTAGTCGTCGGCCTTCCCTCCCCCCCCCACTTTACCTGGAAAAACCCTCGTCATGCAGAAACAGGCACCTCAGGTTTCTGGAGCCCCATCAAGTCTGATTGTTAAGTCTGGAGTACTTGTCAAGCGGCAAACAGCACGTGTTCTTCGCATCAGGACGAGAATACAAGGGCATAACCAATCAATGGGGGATAACCAATCAATGCAAAAAGTGCAGCTGACTAGCTAGCTGATTCAGTCAGCTGCAAGCATGAACCCAGGTTTTGCGAACCAGAAAGCCACTGGCTGAAGTGTGCAGGGACTGAATGGAACAGGGATGTTCTTCTCATGGGATGTTTGAGCCAGAGGGACACACCCGATACTGGGGCAGGCCAGGCTGGTCATGGGAACCCCAGAAGAGGGTGTCACTGACCTGGTCTGTGTCTGTGTGGACCCCAGGAGAATGAGTGGGTGGTGCCTCCTGCTGAACAGCAGCCACGGCCCCGTTAGGCATCAGGATGAGCTGGGAGGTAAGAGGTACATTGCGGCCCAAGGTCCGGTTCACCTGCAACAGGTTCCCCAGCTGCGGCTGTTGAGGGAGGGTTAGGTGGTGTGGAGATGGGAACAGCAGGAGGGAGAAAAAGGAGGAAAGAAAGCGAACCACAAGCAAATAGGTTATCACGGTGCATGGGGCCTAGGGTCTCCGATAAGACAGTCATTCTGTCTCAGCATTTTCCTCCATCATGGCCACTTTGCAGGCGGTGGAAAGCAGGTTTATTATTTCCAAAAGCCAAACCACCTCCACCTCTCCATACTGGGCCAGCAGCATAGGGTGCCTATAGGTTTGTGTGGCAGATGTTAAGCGTGGAGTGAAGGGAATGAGGGACTCCTGCTAGCTTAGATAAACTGCAAAACTTTTTTTTCCCCATACTGAAAAGCTGTAACCAAGATAACTAAAAATAATCTGAGGCCAAACAGATCACAAGGAGTTTGCTATTTCACAGATATGCAACCAAAGTCAAGGATGGAAATGTGAGGAGGGGAGAGTACAAAGAAGTGTGTTTCTCATTTAGCCTAATTAAGAAGATGGCTTTCCGGAAACTCTTTAAAGAACAGAAGAGAAAGCATTAAAAGTCAGGGTATTTTAAATGGATGGAATGGAGTCGTATTTCAGATGAGCACTTTATTAAGGCTGCTTTAAAAGAGATCTGTTTTGTAATGCATTACATAAAATCGTACCAAGTGCCATGGGGTCTTTAAGATTCATGGAAAATAAAACTGCAAATGACACTAAATATCCTCTGTCCCTGTAGTACATCTGCTGAATTGAGAATCAACCAACTGTTCAAGGGAACAGAGATTGCTAACTTTTGTCTGAGCACAAAATAGAAGACTGTATGAAAGCTGGAGATTCATCAGAGGGCTGCGAGGTATTTATGATGGGTGAAAGCAACACGTGTACAACTCTTACCCGAAGGTACATCTGAGCTTGTGACTGGTTAAGAGGTGGCGATGTGGTGTTACCAAGGAGCACCGATTGTGTCAAGGTGGTGGCACTAGGTGAACTCACACTCTGCGAACGGCTGATTAACTGTGCAGCTGATGTGGTAGCCAAATTAATCTGTAAAGTGAAAAGTTGGTGTGGAGGGAGGGGGTAGATGAAAAGTAATATTAACAGAATCTAAGCTAGAAACAATTTCAAAGAAAGTGTGGCTGAACTCCAGCAATACGACTGGAACAAGGCCCACCAGCCACTTTCATGCTCCCCTCCCAAACTCACCTTGTTAAGAGCCCAGAAATTATCTGAAAGAAAAGTGTGGGGGGAACACAACCCACCCTTTTCAGCAGCCCTACCAGGCTATGTGAAAAGGAGCAGGGGAGGGGAGGGGAGTGCAGCAGCTGCTCTCCAAAACCTCTTTGCTCAAATTATTCTCAGAACTTCAGCAACTGGAAGAACGTAACAATGGACTTGCAAACAATGACCATTCGATTAAGCACTAAATAAAAGCAGCATATGCAGTTTTATTATCAACAGGCGACAAGTGCTTGACACAGCCCTCTTCTGTAGATGCTAATGTTCCCCTTTTATTCAGTTATCATTAGGAAGGAATATCCCCTCTAGGGATGCTGCTCAGTCTTCTCACTTGCAAATAAGGAACTCCCATTCTCTTTTTCCACCCTGACTGACAATACTATCTACAGTCATACCTCATGTTACGTTTGCTGCTGGTTGCACGTTTTCAGATTGCGTCCTGCAGCGACCCAGAAGTACCGGAAAGGGTTACTTCCGGGTTTCGCCACTCGCGTATGCGCAGACGTGCAAAATGACATCACGCGCATGCACAGAAGAGGCGAATCACGACCCATGTGTGTGCAGACACAGGTTGTGTTCTTTTAAGGTTGCGAACGGGCCTCCGGAATGGCTCCCGTTTGCAACCAGAGGTACCACTGTACTCTCCTCCACCAATACTAGCAAACATTCTCTCAACATTGAAGTTACCCATCCATAGCCAACTAATTCTCCTAGAAAACAGACATCGGGTGCCCAATCATTTGAGGGCAAGTTAGCTGCTTACCGAAGCCTGTGTAGTAGCTGTCTGTTGAGAAGTGCTTGTGTTTGGAGAGCTTGCTTGTCGGCTCGCTGCAATTGTAGCCTGTAAGAAACATTATATATTCTTCCAAAACCAAGATTTAGCCAAGGGCCCCATTATTCCCATGTTTTCTGGTCCTCAAAAGGTAAAACACAACAAAATGGTCATTAATATCTGCCTCGTGTTCATTTCTCTAGCTTAGTTGAAAAGCAGCCGCTATACCAGGGGTGGCTAACCTTTTCCTCTCTATATGTTGCTGGACTACAATTCCCATCATCTCTGGTTATTGCTCATATTGCTTGGAGCTTATGGGAATTGTACTGCAGCTGCAGGGCCACTGGTAAGCCACCTCGACCCTTCAATGTAATTAAACTTGCCCCTCCACAATGCTCCCCAACAAAGAGCAAAAGAAGTGAGGAATTAACCTATCATCAATACATACTCTCTCTTCAATCAGACATATAACCAGATATCTTAATTCTGTTTAAGAATCAGTGTAGGCTGAGGCTACCATTTATTTAGACGATTTGAGCAAATCGTTGGTATTTCTAGATATGAGGGAGTTGGGAGTACAGTTTGTGATGTGCAAGACAAGACCTTTACTCTGCTATAAAAGCATTTTGAAAGCAATGTAGCCATTGCTAAGACAATGGCAGGTGCTGGGCAAGACCTTTTACATGGGCAGAAGGGAAGTATTTTCATCACAAGCTACAACTGACAGCTACACCTGCTCTGTCAGAATAGGCATTTATCAGACATAGAAGAAACACCTACTTAGGCTCACATCTACAACACTAAGTCAAGTTGTTTCAAAACGTCTCAGGGAAATGTGGAACAGACTTAACATCATTTTCAACACACGTCATCTAAATTATTATCACCTTCCCAACTTTTACCTGTCAGGAACAGAACAGTTAACAATATAAAAGGGAGGGAAAGGAAACTGATAATCTAAAGGAGGACTATTTTAAATTCAAGTTTGTTTGTTTTTAAGCGGGGGATGGCAGAGGGGGGCAAACAGAAACAAATAACAAAAGTTAGCAAAATGCCCTGCTTCATGACTCATGTGTAGACTATGAGTGGAAAGGTAGTTTGTAAATTATAAGGAAGGTCTGCAGGAAGGTACATCCCTTTCCACACTGCACCTTCCTGCAGGATCTCTGCCAGCAAGAGCCATGCCACCAAATGTAAGGGGTGAAAGCGAAGTTTTGTCTTTAACTGCAACTGTGTCCCAGAACCAACCTGGAGTGCTACAGCTTGTAGTGAACTAGCTGGTAGATAGAAAAGTTCAAAATGCATGTAAAATCGTATACAGGCAATGACCATTCTGTGCATGACCAAGGCACACATGACTACACGCACACACATCATTTTTGGCCCCAGAAGTGGGCAGGGCAGGCTTACATGTGCTCCGCCAACACACGGGATGACCCAGAATGCAATCCCCACGCAAATGGGGAGTTGCCTGTACTGGAAAACGTGTACCAATAAGCTCTTAAAGAGACAAAGAGTTAATAAGCATTTTTTTTTCCAGAGCAGAACAATTGGTGTCCACTAAGTCCATTACTGTGAAAGTACAACGTTCTTTTCCCTTCCTTTGAGATCCCCTCTTTGGGCCCTATCCATCCAAAACCTCATTTGTTTATTCCAAACTAGGTGTTTCACTCTTCCCTGTTTTAGGTAACTCTTGTCTTTTGAACAGTCTGTCTCACCTGCTGGACTGCAGCCAGACTGTGTAACTGAGCACTGTTGAGCTGCTGTTGGAGCATAAACTGGTGGAAATACTGGGCTGCATTGGGCTGCCTCTGCAGTGCTTGAAGCGCCTGTAATAAAAAAATAAAAATTCAGAATACAAAACAGAACACATCCTAACATGCCCGAGGTCTCACAGGACAAAATAAGTGAAAACATATAGAATCACAGCCCCCTATCAGCAGATCTGGACCACTATATATTTATTAGTGGAATAGCAGAACATTAGGCTAAAAATGGTTCCACCAGCTTAATTAGAATGGCCAGGAACACAATAATCCTTAGATCTATTAGGTATTAAGCAGAACCTAGCAATGCATGGGGCATGTTTCATGCCTCACATTGATTTTCCTAGGCCACTGGATAAGGCAGGAGTGAAGAACTGAAACTGGTCAAAGGATTTGATCCTTACCACCCCACTCCTGGGGACCAACTTTGACAACTTCAAAGGGACTGATCAGCTGATTGACAGTTACAATGAGCCCCTCTGAAGTACATTTGCTGGCAGATTGGATTCAAACTGTACATACGAACTCTGCAGCTATCTGGAGAGGGAAAATATCCATTTTCAGGTGCAAATGGACAAAGTGGGGCTTGCAGCGAGCCCTCTTGAAGGCACACTGCCAGTTCCAATCGCATCACCAATGCTGAAAGCAAACCTTCAAAGGGACACACGGACAGGTTCCTCTAATGTGAGGAACACAACCAATTCAGTGCTAGTCTCCTACAGGTTCACTGCACTGGCTAAGCCTCTGGAGCAATTTCCCCTGTGCTCATAAACAGGGCACCTACTGGCTAAGCAGCAGTTTAAAGTGATGTGCTGCTACTCTGATGATGATACCTTCCAGGGCAGTTTTTCCCCCAAGAACAAAGATGGTCCCCCACCTGCACTGCCTGCCGCTCATATAGAGTCATCTGAGAGATCTGAGGGCGAGTGCTTCCTCCAGAGCTTGAGCTGCCACTAGCAGAGTTTGAGTTTTGCTCGCTTTCCGTCTCCATAGTGTCAGGTCCCCAAGATCCTTGCCTGAAGCTTTGTCTCAAGCCCTAGATGAAGAAAACTGGGGGTTAGCTCATGTCACAGAAACTACAACATTTATCTCCCCCTGCATTATAAATTTATGGAACCTTTCCTTCCTAAGCTCATCATCACACAGCTTAACCAAAGCCTCTAAAATGTCTTTCCTGGGCTACAATACTGAGAGAAGAATCTGTGGGACCCCAATAATTGAGGCTATATTTAAAATAACCATTAAAATCACACATTTTGATATGCAAATTCCTCCAGATTTATAGCCATGATTCTATAGCACTAAAGCAAAGTTAGGTTACCTGTGACGGTTTAAAGACATGGAAGTCAAGAACAATGTAGATTATTCATAACAAGCATTCATCACTGGGGCTCATCATAGTTTTGTTTTTGTTTTTTTACCAGGAAGCATAAAGTGGGCAAAGGAATATCTGACGGGCTTATACAACATACGGGCTTATGCATGTAACAAATAGGAAGTTTCACAAGAACCGCCTAATGGATTAAGTACGAACAAGTTTTCTTCTAGCACCACACTCAGAAATATGCCTGAACTTCTTTGGGCATGTGCCAGGGCACTGGAATAGTTTTGTATCAACTTCCTAGAATGCCCCCAACACACATCCCTTGGAGATGTGATGTTGACTGGACAAGGGTGGAATCCGAGAGGGAGACTCTGACTGTCCCACACTGGAGCCCAGTGAGAAATATAGATCTGAGTTATCCTATGGCCCTGGGATGCTGTCCTTGGGACTGTAAGATTCCACCCTTGGTATAGAGATGACTCTCAACTTATGTGCGGGTTTCGTTCTGGCGCATAAAGCCAAAAATGAGTATGGCCAGAATACATTTGGTTCAATGGCAGGTGAGATTGTCAAAGTCTTTTTTTCCTGGACACCCACCCCCTTTCCATTTTTTTTTAAAAAAAGATTTGCCAAGCGTGTTAAGCTGAATGCGCGCAAGTTAAATGTGTGTAAGTTGTGAGTTACTTGTAAGGCTATGTCCAAACAATTCAAAGCTTTACATGGAAAATGTGTTTATTGCAATACTTTAAAATACTTTAAGCAGAGCATACTCAAGAGCATACACTTTATTTGCATTGTTGGATTTTAAGGAAAGCATACCGAAAGTATTTTCGGTCCATTTTCTGTAGCAGCTCAAACTACCAGGATCTGAATACAGTCTCAAACCACATAAAGGCGGCGACTGTTTTAGGTGTGTCCAATTGATGCACAACGCATGGGTCCTTTTAGACTTGGAAGAGGGCAGAACGGAGCATGAAATCCTTATGCACATTCCGCCAACATGTGCAGAGGGGCCAAGAATGGAACCCCTGTGCAAAATGGTCACCGTTTATACAATATGTATAACCAAGTAATACATAGATTCGTCATTTTCCTAATTGTACACCATTCTGAACTGTGCTTAGCTTTTTAAAAAAGAAAATTTAAAATAGAAGAGCATGTAGAACAAAGGGGAGATACAGATATTTAAGGCAGTCACTACGACTGGGCTTGCAAAGTGTTTCACATCCTTAAGTATAAGGATCAAATGTTTTAACAGCTATGATTTTTCCAGCTTGGCATTATATTAAATCTTATTAACAGCATTACAGCCTTAATACATAGCATTACGAAGAGACCTGCATCACAAGAAAGGTTCATTATTTGTGTGATGAAGCATGGAATGTTGGAAGAAAAGCAACATACTCCACCAACTGAATTCAAATGTTACCTTCCCAGTATTGCATTTATTATATAACTGATTTACACATTTGCAGATCATATTTATATACTTATCTGAGGGTGGAATATTTGTTTTTATAACTTGTTTTTAATTATGAGCATTGTGGCAGAAAGCAGGGTATGAGTAACTGATGAGATATCAGCCTGTGAAACTCTCAAATTCCCTCCATAATTTTACCAAATCATACAGCCACTAGCTTTTGTTAATAAGTCTATCTGTACAGATCTGACTGAAAACCTCAGCACCTCTGGCTTTTATAGCTCAATAATAAGTGCCAATGCACATCCTATCTAAATTCAGAAGATGTGCCCAAGCATGGAGAATTATTTAAGCTGCTATCTACCCACACAGCAGTGGCTCTTTCAAGATTATCAAATTTTAGTTGCAACTTGTTTCTTACAGACATTCTATTGCAGGGATATTGCAATTTCCTATAACTAGCTATGCTGTATTTATCAGAAAACCAAATAATTTTCCAAGATAGCACATGCATCGTCCCTGCAGCTTCAAATACAGGTTCATTAATATTCTGATTTTCAAAGCTGTGAACTTTGTCTCCCCAGTTGTGGGGTACACATTTAATGTAATTATTTGTTGCCTGAAATAATAGATACAAAACTGTATAGTCAAGAGTGCTATGAGATCCATCATGGGAGAAAGGTGGGATATAAAGGTGCCAAATATTTGAGGACTACACTGGCTGCTGCTTAGAATGAATAAATTTAAATTAAACCAAATTTTAATTCAATTATTTTTAATAGAAATGACAGTAATTACTACTTTTTTGTTTTAAAGGAAATCTTACGTTAATGCAAACAGATATGTTAAAATCTACCCCACTTGAAATTGAATCATGACTATATCAGACACACTGAATTAAAGTTGTTTTTCTGTTTCAACAGAAAAAACAAAGGGAGGGAAATCTCACTTTTGAGGTTAAGTATTACATGTGCCACACTATAAGCTTGTTCAGACAATCGTATCTCAGACTATTAAGACAATATGCATGTGCTTTTGTCACACACAAAGCTCTATTGTACATGCTGCAATTAAACCAGGAAGCTTCCAATTAACCGTACTTTCCCACTTCATCCAAACTAGCAAAATGTTATCAGCTTTGGAACAAGCCAGGATATTACACCAAAGTTTGAAGCCAGCATATTAGCCCAGTAAGGTTAATTAGAAGTTTCTTGATTTAATCAAAGCTTACAGCAAAGGGAAAAACACAGAGACGGCCTATGCAGGCAAAAGGCTTGGGTATATCACAACTTTATAATCCAAGGTATGATTGGTCTAAATGTTGCCATAAATCATGAACTGTATTTATTATTATACATCTTCTGCTGGACCCAGGGCCAGGAAGCAGGGTGGATTTGATTTAAATCAAATCGATTTAAATAACGATTTAAAGTACTAGTCAGTAAGACTTGATTTAAATAATTGGCTTTTTAAAAAAACATTCCTGCTGGTATAATCTTAATATTTACAACTAGATGAAGGTTTGATTTTTGGAATAATAAATTTTCAGAGTAGTTTTTACAGTTATATCAAAAATTACAGATTTGGTTATACTATTAGAAATACATAGACAGATAATTATGAAATTATTGTGAGGCTTAATAAGTTAACTGTTTATATTTGGACAACTTTTCCACTGTACATTATTGGAAGAAGAAAAATAATCCTTTCCTTAATAACAATTTGAACATTATAGTATATGTATCCATGTTTGTTAACTGAAGTGGTTAAACTTTTTTTAAAAAACAACCAACTTAGACTGAGTTTCAGCACACATGAAGAACTTAAAACAAATCCTTATTTCCTGATTATAGCCTTTGTAACTTAAATAGAAAACTATCTTTAGAAATATTTTTCCCTCCAAAAGCATTTTATTTTAAAAATCCAATTTAAATCAAAATAATCAATTAAAAAATTTTTTAAATCCCATTTAAATTTTTAGAAATCTGATTTATTTATTTTTTTTTTTAAATCATTGATTTTTATCCACCCTGCCAGCAAGCCATCAGTGGCTCAAGGATCCAGTATTTCACCAGGATCCTCCACTGAACCAGCAGGGTGATCTGTACATACAGGTACTTGTTTTACATTTTACATCCTCTGATGGAGGGATCTTAAGAGAGCAAACTTCAATGGACTGAAGCAAACTTGTAAAAAAAGAGTGGACCAAAATTCTTCCACAAGGATGTAAGAGACTGATGAAGTCTAAATTATTTTTATAGCCTCTACGGGTATTAAATCTGCCCCTGGGGCTTTCCCGTTTCAGTTGGGCTACCAGACTCTAGATCAGAGGTCCACAAACTAAGGGCCATGGGCCGGATAAGGGACTTGTTTATCCGCGCGGCCCCCCCCCCCCGCTCTTACCGGCGCTGCGCTGCACGGCTGCCCACTTCCAGGTCGGAAGAGCACCAGAAATAGCTTGTGCACATGCACTATTTCCAGTGCACATCTGGGTCAGAGGAGGTCCGTGCACATGTGCACAAGCTATTTCCGGTGCTCCTCCGACCCAGAAGTGCGCCAGAAATAGCATGTGCGCACGCATATGGGCACGTGCTGCCCGCCGCACGATCGGCACTGGAGACACTAGCCCGAGGCCTGGTAAGTTTGCTGACCCCTGCTCTAGATCTCTTGACGTTGTCTGGGCAGCATGAAACAACAGAGCATGCCCTTCTTCATTTCCAGTATTACACAGACATTCGAACCAGGTTTATCCAACCCATCTTATATAAGTTCCCTGGGCATTCAAAACAACACAAGATCTCCCTGTTACTACAGGACAAAAGCCCAGAAATTACATATTCAGTCACCAGATTTTGCGTTGCCATGACAGATATTCGTTGAAGGATGGTCTATGATACAATTCAGTCCTAAATTGAAGGCCCATATTGTTAGATCCACTCTTTTGAAGCCCCACCCTACATAGTTGTTTTAACTGGTCTTTTTAAAATTTTCTCATCAGTTTTTTTTCATCCTTTATTTATGCTTAATTAAGTATTCTATGTATAAGGTTTAAGCTATGTTTGGTTCTTGCTCCCAATTATTTAATAATTATTTGCTTAGACTCTTACTGTTATACTATTTATTTAGATGCTCTGCTTATGCTGGTCTGTGACCATAATAAAGTAAATTTCAACTGATGAAGTCATACAGAAAATGATGACTTATTTCTGCTGAAGGTGGTTCATGAGGTGTACTTAGTTTTTCACACACAGCTTTTCCACTTTGGCTTTATTTCTGCTAAATAAATCATGACACTGTGTAGTATGTCATGTGCTGCTATTCATCTGAGGTTGTATTTACCAAATTTTAAGACCTCATATGTAAAACCACAGAAATCAAAGAGTATGTACTTCCTTTTTCCCATGATTGTATAGGATAGCTTATGACAATCCTGGAACATTAGCTACTGTCACAAACTGAGATCAAGGGAACCCATTAGAGAAATCTCTAAATGCAGAATAGATCATGTAAGGAAGATTATAACTGAAGTCATAATACAGATAGTACGGTCAGAGAGTTAAGCATATGGAAAACATTTAATACATTTTACAGGAAGGTAAAGACAGATGATTTTCTGGTACTGTATATTACATTCCCTACACATAAACACATACCAGCAGCAGGCATACCCTATGAGGCTTACAGGATGGATTTTTGCTGCTGCTGCCACCTATATTTTATCTCTCGGGAAGAAAGCTCAACAAATGCAGCTCTGCAAAATTGGCATCAAGTAAATGTCCCATTGATTGAAAATAGGAACTTCCAAACATCATTCTTAGGAATAAATACATTTTCACCAAAGCAGCAAAAACAACATTCCCAAAATGTTGTCTGAAGATATGTTTGGAAGGCCACTAACATCATTGAGTGTGTAACCCTCTTACCTCAATGCAAAAATAATTAATTACTGTAACACAGTCACTTTTCAGTGCCCGTTTCTGAAAGTTGGCCAGAGTATTGCAATACACAAGGTAGATTATCAATGCCAGTTTTCATACTGTTAAAATCAACACATTTTGTCTTATACTGGTATACAGCAGAAAAACTAAGACACTTTAGCACACCTGTGCCTTGAATCAATTGATTGAAAGGCACTATAACATATTTACTTACATTATTTATTTTTGGAAATATATTTGCTAAGCCTGCATTTTTTACAACTTAGGACAGGGTGAATTTTTCATAGTGAAAGGAAATATAAAAGGGCACACTAGATAGTAGATCTTGCTACAGGGACACAAAAGATCTGTGCGCTAAATTCTACCTTGATCTAGCATATTTTGGGGAAAGTGGTTTGTTTTTCCTTCTGTTCTCTGTGGGTTTGGATGCTTCTTGTTATATTGCTGTCAAACTCGGCACCAGGTTTCCCAAGGTGAGGGTATTAGTTTTCATCAACGCTGGACTGCTGGCCACCATTCTGAATCAACATTGTGGGCCCAAGCATTATTTTTGTTTGATCGCACATTTTAAGGCATGAAGGGTCCAAACTACAGCAATTTTGAAACTATTTGGCAGGTCTTTGTCAAATCTGTCACGATGGTTATAACCTGCGCCTAACCTGGCATGAAAGGGCCTGAGGTGGACAAACTGATCTTCATCTACATTTGGACACTAGAGGCAGTTTTTAATCAATATGGTACGTCAAATTAACCCTAATTAAACTTTAGTTCACGGAGAGAGAGAAATTGATTCGGGGTCATGCAGACCCCTGGGTTAGTGTGTGTGTGTATGCACAGTCCTGTTGTCTTTGTCCCCATGGGGAAGGGGACGACAGAAGACGAGATGGTTGGATAGTGTTCTCGAAGCTACCAGCATGAGTTTGACCAAACTGTGGGAGGCAGTGGAAGACAGGGTTGCCTGGCGTGCTCTGGTCCATGGGGTCACAAAGTGTCGGACACGACTAAATGACTAAACAACAACAACATGCACAGTCCTAAAACCTAAAAAAAATGCACTATCCACTTAAAAATATCTTGAGATTTATTCAAATTCCTGGGCAGTGCCAGGCATTTCCCACTATAAAAAAGGAGCATACTTTGGAGTAAAATGAAAATCTGATCTAAGTTTCAAATTTGAAAATCAACTCTCAAACTGAAGACACTAAGATGGCCACAGCTGGTCCTCTCACAAGCCAATCCCATCTGACATAGGAAGTATTTCTATCACTGACTTCTCACCAGAGAGAAACAATAATGATTGCCCTTCTAGAATTCTCCTAATCTTCAAACATCAAGACTGCTCTGCCCAACCATTTTCCATCACCAGAGAAAACTTCCAAATATTTTTGTTTTAAAAGCAGCTATACTGTTGCAAGCAAAGAAACCACACATCATCTGTTTTATCCTAATTATACATATTTCAATGAAGAGTGCTTCCCACTATGTATTGCCACAAAAAACTCATTACTCATTTAGTTTGCACACTATTATATGTTGTCTATATACATTCCTTCATCTGCATAGAAAAAAGCAGCATTTAGTCACAAATAACCACAAGCATAAGCTTCTGATGTTTTAGGTTGCTCATTGTTTACTTCTGTCCCTTCTACAGAAGGGACTGTTAGTTGATTGATTCCCAGATGTCCTGGATTAAACATATTCCACTTGAATCTAGGTAAAAGCCCTGCTTATCCCTGGGCTTGAGTTAAATCATATGAGCAGATCGCTTTGGAGACTTCTTACAAACTTTGTGGTCAGCTCTCATGGTTCACCTGACCCCCCACTCAAAGGATTACAAGCCAAATGGGAATGAAAATGTGAGTGGGAAAAGGCCATATAAGCTGCCATGATAACCAGCTCCCTCCTGGCCAGCATTTGAAACAAACAATGTAATTTACTCACGTAAGATTTGGTGTAAGGAGTTGCTACGAGTATCAGCCCTGTTTCTTGCCTCAACCAGGCATGTACTAAGTGGTCTCCACAAGGCACTGTTCTTCCAGCCTTAACATATAATAATAAATACTAGTCGTCCACTTTTCACAGCTGTTGTTAATGTTACTGAAGACCTTTCCACATGTGAAATATGCTGCGCAAGGGCTGCTTTAAAGCTGATGTGATCATAGCACCCTGATTAATGGATTAATCAGTCCTGTGCAACTCTTCCCAAATAGCAGCAGCTCCTGGTGCAAATCCACTCCATGTTTGTGCATAAACATCAAATATTTCTAAGTTACATTTACCCACTGTAAACAGTTACCATATAAAAGCATATAGTAAAGCCTGGGGGTCAAGTACAGCCCTCAATGCATCCCTATCTGGCCCTCAGGACTCTCCTCCAGGCCACACACCCTCCTTGGATGTTTTTGAACTCTGATTATGTCTCATTCCCCTGAATTGAGGATAAAGAGAGATACACAAATGTGTGTAGAAACAAGCCTAGTGTAGAAAAAATACATTAACTACTCCACCCACTTTTGCCGCTGCCCCTACCCACCACTGGCATGTGGGTCCTAGAAGACTGTAGCCAAATGGTATACAAATGTACAGCATAAAAAAAATTCCTTCCAGTAGCACCTTAAAGACCAACTAAGTTAGTTCTTGGTATGAGCTTTCGTGTGCATGCACACTTCTTCAGATATGTATCTGAACTAACTTAGTTGGTCTTTAAGGTGCTACTGGAAGGAATTTTTTTATTTTGACTATGGCAGACCAACACGGCTACCTATCTGTAAATGTACAGCAAATAGTCTTGGCCAAAAAACTTACAAATAGGAAATAATCAGACAAGAGAACTTCAATACAGACTGGCGTTGCTTCATTATGCATGTTAACTTATCAGTCTACTAAACGAGACTGCCATCAGCAGATAGAGACCCATGGAGAGACTATTAAGATAACGCTGATGCATTTTACTGTATATATCTGTGTACAAAGGACATGCTGAGATTGTTTTGTTCATGTCTTATTTTAAAAATGCCCAGAAGGGACTGCAGCCCTTACTCTGAATAAGTTTCCAAACACTTAGTGTTTAGAAACCCATTATTTAATGCATTTATCAAGTGCTCAAACTGTTTAACACACATAATCTCACAAAATGCGAGGCAGGTCCATATT
The DNA here is from genome assembly GCF_965112155.1 of Podarcis liolepis. Classification (NCBI taxonomy): domain Eukaryota; kingdom Metazoa; phylum Chordata; class Lepidosauria; order Squamata; family Lacertidae; genus Podarcis; species Podarcis liolepis. Next base: position 11,884,319 of record NC_139571.1, on the reverse strand, counting down.
ATTGTCCTCCTATTACAAAAGGCGGGGGTGGGGCATGAAGGAAACCCTAAATATTAAGTATTATTATCAAAGCCTCTTGCATGCAGAGGAAGCACGGTGGAAGCATTGTTTTTTATATTGTATTTTTTATGTTCCAAACAATCCTGATATCTACGGGTAAGGGCGCTATACAAATTTAAAAAGCAATGATAAATAAGTAATAATAAACCAACAGCAGAAGCAGCAAACCATGTGAAAGACAAAGTAATGATGGGAGACCACAGAGCAAGACGAAAGCACTCTAGAGATAAAAGCCTCTTTTTTCTTTTGCAAAAGACTAAAAAAACCCTGAAGACGCTCCACAGCCTAGAGCAGGACCAGGGCAAACACGTGTTTGCCGACACAGGTACCGGGGTTACCTGTAGCTTGCCTGCAGAACATGCACAGCCCAGACACCACAACCCAGGTCCACAGGTCGCCGTAACGTGTGAATCAGCCCTGTGGGGTGTTTTGGAAGGAAGAGCACGGGAGGTGATGGGGGGGGGGAGCGGGGCGAAGCGGCCTCGGAAAGGCGGCTCCGGGGAGGCCCGATAACGAGCTAATAACGGGAAGCGGCTGCTGGCGAAGGGGGCGTGGAGCGGGGCGGGCGGCGCTGGCCGCAGCAGCGGGAACAACCGGGGGCCGCCGGCGCTCGCTTACCTTCGGTTCCGCCTAGGCCCGGTACGTGCCCCGAGGGCGGCTGCGCCTCATGAGGGGCCGGCGGAGGGCCAAGTGGGCCCCCTGCCTTGACGGGAGGCGGGGAGGCGGAGCAGGGGCGGAGCCGGGGACCAGCGGGGAGCGGGGGGAGGGGCCGGCGGGCTGAGGAACCGCGCCCCCCTCCGCGGGTGGGCCGGCCTCCCTGAGGACTAGCGCCGCTCTGCGCCCTCCCAGACGCGAAGACGCCGCCGCCTCCGAGGAATTTAATTTCTTTGGCTGCTGGGCTCCCCCTCCTCTCTCTCTCTCTCCCTCAGCCTCTCCACTTCCTGCCAGAGGGGGCGCCGGAGAGGCGCTTTTCCGGGCCACGTGACCGCCCGGCCTCCGACTCCGCCCCGCGCAGGTTTTGCGGTTGCCATGGGGACGGGAAATAGGGCCTAGAGGGGCCTAGCGAGCCCCGCCCTCGCCTACTTTAGGGGGCCGAGCCGGCCCTCTGGTAGTAACAGTACTTTGCCACCTGGGCAGGTGCGGCTCGTCTTAGCTCGGCCCGGCGAGCGGTAGATCCCGCCGCAACTAGCGGAGCACCGCGGACTCGAGGCCGATACATTGGTCGCGATTCCCTTCCAGGGTTCACGCCAGGCGCACGCAGGCAGGAATTCAGCCGGTGAAGCTCGAGGGGGAAAGTTGAACCTTTTGGCCTGTTGCGCGGCGCTCGAAATAGTCCGTGATTTAAATAAATAATAATAATAAGACTGGCGCAGCCTTACCTGGACCGGTGTGTGTGTAAATCGTGTTGTTTAGTCATGTCCAACTCTTCATGACCCCATGTACCAGAGCACACCAGGCACTCGTATCTTCCACTGCCTCCCGCAGTTTGGTCAAACTCATGTTCGTAGCTTCGAGAACATTGTCCCACCATCTCGTCCTCTGTCATCCCCTTCTCCTTGTGCCCTCCATGTTTCCCAACATTTTCCAGGGAGTCTTCTCTTCTCATGAGGTGGCCAAAGTATTGGAGCCTCAGCTTCAGGATCTGTCCTTCCAGTGAGCACTCGGGGCTGGTTTCCTTAAGAATGGAGAGGTTTGATCTTCTTGCAGTCCATGGGACTCAAGAGTCTCCAGCACCATAATTCAAAAGCATCAATTCTTTGACGATCAGCCTTCTTTATGGTCCAGCTCTCACTTCCATACATCCCTACTGGGAAAACCATGGCTTTAACTATACAGACCTTTGTTGGCAAGGTGATGTCTCTGCTTTTTAAGATGCTGTCTAGGTTTGTCATTGCTTTTCTCCCAAGAAGCAGGCGTCTTTTAATTTCATGGCTGCTCTCACCATCTGCAGTGATCTTGGAGCCCAAGAAAGTAAAATCTCTCACTGCCTCCATTTCTTCCCCTTCTATTTGCCAGGAGGTGATGGGCCCAGTGGCCATGATCTTAGTTCTTTTGATGTTGAGCTTCAGACCATATTTTGCACTCTCCTCTTTCACCCTCATTAAAAGGTTCTTTAATTCCTCCTCACTTTCTGCCATCAAGGTTGTGTCATCTGCATATCTGAGGCTGTTGATATTTCTTCCGGCAATTTTAATTCCGGCTTGGGATTCGCATGATGAATTCTGCATATAAGTTAAATAAGCAGGGAGACAATATACAGCCTTGTCGTACTCCTTTCCCAATTCCCAATCTCCAGGGTCGGGGGGGGGAGATGTGTGCGTGTGTGAGTGTGGTGCTTGTGTAACACGTGTCTGTGAGTTGGGGGGGGGGGTTTCCGGCGACAGAACCAATCAGTTGTTCCATATCCATATCCAGTTCCATATCCATATCCAGTTCTAACTGTAGCTTCTTGTCCCACAGAGATTTCTCAGGAGATAGATGAGGTGATCAGGTACTCCCATTTCTTTAAGAAATTGCCCTAGTTTGCTGTAAACTTTGTAGGAGCTTACTATGTCCATAGTTGGACACCTATTTACTGTTGCTTTCTATTTACAGCATTTCTGTGCTCTTTAATTCTTTGCATTTCTAGGTGGTGCACATAAAAATAATCAGTAGAAAATGAGGCATTTTTTTAAAAATGCAGCATCAAACCAAACACAACAAATGGGGCCTCTGCATTTTTCACCCGAGGCCCTGCTCCACACACTGCCTCCAGGGGAGGTGTAGAGGATAGTGGCACGGAAAGAGACCTTTTCAGTGTTGGCTCCCCATTTATGGAATGCTGTCCCCAGGGGGAGGCATGCCTGGTGCAATCACTATCTGGCTTTAGGCACCAGGTAAAAAACATTTTTATTTACGCAGGTGTTTGGATCTTAATTTTCTGCTTATCTTTTTGTAGTTGATGAGTGAGATACAGTGCGAGTCACTTTCTCTAATAAATACTTTTGTATTTTGTGTTTGGGATGGCCCTCTGTTTAGATCAAATCAAATGCACTGCCATCTGTTGGAGGGTTATGGTTTGAGTGCCCTCTCCGCGTTTGGCAGGAATGAATGAATTCTGGCTTATGTTGGAGAGTTCCTAGTAATGAAGTCTTAATTCATTTGGCTTCTCCTTTGCCTCTCTCTTTTCTCCCCCTCCCCCAGAATCACAGCTCTTGTGCCTTCAGGAAAAATTGATCAGGTCAAATTCCCAATAGCCCAGTCCAATGCATGCTTACTCAGCGAAGTCCTATGTTCAAGGAGGCTTACTCTCAGGTAATGTGTATAGGATTGTAGTCTTACTCTTGTTGTGGGAGAGTTCACATTACGCTAAATTTCTGCTTGTTATGTACCCATTTCTGTTCATTTTTAGCTGCTCAGTGCTGCTGCTGTATTGCTTTAGATTTAATATTAATAGAATTTATATAGCCACCAATTTTATATTTCTGTAGCCTTGTCGGCAGGATGGCATATCTCAACATTTGCAGACAGCTGTAAAAGGATATTATGAGGCATTTGTTGTTGCATATAAAAACTTGGCAAATAATAGTACAGGGGAAGAGATGGGTTAGGATTCAGATGTATTGACCCCAACCAATGTGTGGGAGGGAAGAAACTGGATACTTGCCAATGGATCAATAGGATCTATTTCAAGGGGGGGGGTGTGTGTCAAATATATCTTCTACAAAATCAATGACTAAATACATTTTTCCTGCCTGCTGTCGCCCTACTGGATTCATTGAGGCTTTTGTAGGATTGCAGTATTATAAGGTCTTCCTTCATCCTTATGGAAAGGCATGTGGAAGTCATATGTTAATCTAAGATTCTGAAAATTAGTAGTCTTTAAGGTTCCATAAGTGACTTTTATTCTTTTTTGCAACATATAGAAATGAGAGACTCAAGTTGAAGGAGAGGGTAAACTTTATTCTGGTGGTTTGCTTTTGATATGTGTGTTTTCATCTATCTCACAGTGCAATCCTACATACGGATCTATTGAGAAGTAGGTGCTTACAGGTAGGTGCTTATAGTATAACAGATTAAGTTACCTCTCATTCATGCTGTTGACAAAAACATTTAAAAGCATTTATACAACTTCAGTGCTTAGGTGACTACTGCTTCAAGGGAAGAGCAAGACTTCTTGGCCCCAAAGCAGCCACCAGCAGGTCCCGAAGTCACCAGCTGTCACTTCATCGATAACCTCTCCCCCACCCCTTTTTACTTTTTGGAACACCCTTTTTGGCCACCACCACAGACCATGTTTCTGTCCTCAAAATAGCTTCACTGCCACACTGAAGCATCTCTGGTGGTGGACCTGTGTGGAGAGGGAGATGCATAGAATCCAACAGCTCCTGAAACACCCTTTCCAGGAGCTAAAGACTGCTCTCTCCTAAGGTCTAGATTTTGTTCCAATATTTTAACTCTTGTCCTGTTTTCTTACACAATTACCATAGCAAAAAAAGGCTGGTGTGTGTACATAAAAATGTCTTTATTTACATCCATGAATAAGCATGCTACTCTGCTACATTGAAAGGAATTAATGCTTAGCAAATAAATGTCACAGTTGCCAAGATTCTGGACTTTCTTCAGTAATGAGATACTGAAGAGCTCTTGGGGGGAAAAGAAGAATCGATCTTCTTTAAACTACAGATAAGCAAAATCAATTCTTAAATAGTAATACCATAGCAGGCAATTGATCAAATATTGTTAAATACTAAATATATTTACATATCACTTATCCTCATAATGAATTGATCGCATATCAACACAGTGCTTGTGGGGTATAATGACCGCATCATAGTTTCCAAGTCCATTCTGTGCCAGTGTGTGTGTCTGCTGAAAACATGTGTGGCAAGATGCTTAACAGGTTCTGTGTGCTGCTGAGTATGAGGCATTATGGTTCATCTTTTATCCTTTTGTTCCAAATGACGTCAGTGCTTTCTATAGATGCTGAACATTTCAACAATTTAAGCTGGGTCTAAGGTTTTGAACTCCAAATTGATGAAGTTGCTAAGTGGTTGGGCTACAGCCTCTCGAGCTCTAAGTGCCATCTCTGTAAGATGTTCATTTGTCTAGCTGTCCCCAGTAAAAGCAACGATCAATAGGGTCTTGTGGCTTGGAAAGCCTGTCTCTGGCTTCTCCCAACAAAGAACAGAGCAGAGCCCCAGTGTGCACGTGAAGGTAGCCTCAGAATGTCTTCCTCATTTATTCCGACATTTTCTCAGGATGCAGGTGTTCATGAAAAGCAGAGAAGGGAAAACTGGGACATGGAGTTGAATATTTCAAGACTATTCTTCCTGGAATGTTGCTGAAATGCCATTTCCCCTCCCCTTAGCATTTCAGAGTCCAAGGATTCGGAAGGCATCTCGCAAGTCATCAACCTCATAAAGTGGCTGTGAAAGAAAGAAGAGAATGGTCAGGTTTGCAGGAGGCACAAGAAGAAGGAGAACAAAAGGTTAGAGGTAAAGCTGATGAGTAATGAAGAAAAGATAAGGGCAGAAAAAAGATGGAGGCTAGTGATCCTGAAAAATCAAGTTAAAGGAAGCAGAGAATGGCAGATGAGAAAAACAAGGGGAGCAAGGAAGGAGGGGAAGAGGTACAAGAAAAGGGGTAGAAAAGCTCATTCAGAGGGAAATACTTCTCACCAAAAGGATACGGCGGAGCCTTCTGGTTAGACGCACAGAATTTTCATGAAGCCCTTCCCAAGCTTTGAAGGTCTTCTTGCGGTTCTCTACAAAGGTGTTCCAGCAGTAAAAGTAATCTGACAAAAAAGAGACGTGGTGTTCATTTCCCATTGCTCAACTTCCCCTCCAGATCTTATGCCACCTCCTAAACCCACCCCTAATGGGATGCGGGTGGCACTGTGGTCTAAACCACAGAGCCTAGGGCTTGCCGATCAGAAGGTTGGCGGTTCGAATCCCTGCGAGAGGGTGAGCTCCCATTGCTCGGTCTCTGCTTCTGCCAGTCTAGCAGTTCGAAAACATGCCAAAGTGCAGGTAGATAGATAAATAGGTAGGTAAGGTAAACGGCATTTCCATGCGCTGCTCTGATTCGCTGGTAGCGGCTTAGTCATGCTGGCCACATGACCGGGAAGCTGTACACCAGCTCCCTCAGCCAATAAAGCGAGATGAGCACCGCAACCCCAGAGTCGGCCATGACTGGACCTAATGGTCAGGGGTCCCTTTACCTTGACCTTTACCTAAACCCATCCCTCCACCCTGTTTCACCTTTGAAGGTCATGATGGCAATCTGAGCTCCTGCCCGGTGGAGGCGACGCAGCCCCTCAGGTTCGGCATTCCGTTCCTCACAGAAGTACAGGCGGGCAGCAAAGATGCGCAGGGTTAGGTTAGGGTAGGCATACAAGAAGTCGGCCACATGCCGGGCGCAGTCATAGCACGGACTCCATGAGGTGAACCAAGTGATCCGATAGCAGTGCCTTGGGTCCAGGTCCCAGGTAGCGATGTAACGCAGGAAGAGAACTTCAACGTGGCAACCCGACTGAAGTAGCAACACAGAAGGATGGGGGGGGGCAGGACCAAGATAATACCGATAAACAATGAATAGTCAAACAAAGCATTTGTGCTGAGGCACAAGAAGTGAAGGTGTGGGGGAACATAAGACATTACTGAAGGTTCCCTGTTTCCAGGACTGAGTTGGTTAGTCTACAAGTAAGTGCTTGGACTAGTTTGCAGAATCAAACATTTTCCCTCAGGGATACCATTTTGCCAGTGCATTAGAATGATACCTTCCAGAAACCCTGCCCAGAAACTCAAAAGTGCACAAGTAAAAAGCACATCAAAGAGAAGATTAGATGAGCTTTACGCATATAGTGGTACCTCGGTTTTCGAGCGTAATGCGTTCCGGAAGACCATTTGAGTTCTGAAACATTCAAAAACCGAGGCGCAGACAGTCACAAAAACAAATTGGTTGCAAGAGAGCTCCTGAGATTAACTGAACATAGATTGATTGCATGCAGAAGCCACGTGGCATGTTCGACTTCCGAGGCGTGTTTGAAAACCGAAGCATTTACTTCCGGGTTTACAGCATTCGAAAACTGAAATGTTCATCAACAGACATTCAAAAACCAAGGTACCACTGTATAATAAATAATAATAATAATAATAATAATAATAATTTATTTATACCCCACCCATCTGGCTGGGTTTCTGCCACTCTGGGCGGCTCCCAGCATCATCATCATCATCACAAAGTGATAAAATATCAAGCATTAAAACTTCCCTAAACAGGGCTGCCTTGTCAGATGTTCTGTATGTGTGTAAGATGAACACATGGGGAGCCAGTGGGGATCAGTATGCAAGCTCCACCCTGCTTGTGCTCCAGCCTCAAGTCTTTATTTTACATGCAGGCACTTCTAAAGGACCCAGATTACAATGTGAAGGGAGGGTGGTTTCAGTGGCGTAGCGTGGGTTGTCAGCACCCGGGGCAAGGCAAGTAATTTGCGCCCCCTAACCCGGGGCAAGGCAAGTAATTTGCGCCCCCTAACCCCTAACCTGCCGCTGCTGCCGGCTTCTTCTTGCTGCTGCCTGGGCTGGTCTGGTGTGGTTCTCTCCCGTGCTCTGCGCTGGGCGGCCGCTGCACTGTCCCTCCCCCAGATAGTCCCTCGCTCTCTCTCCGCACCGCACGCCTGGCACCCCCCCCTCCACAGTGGGCGACGACCCAGCGGCTCGGATCGGATTCGCACAGCCAGCACTGCAGTGAGAGAGAGTGAGTGAGCCAGGTAGGGGCAGAGAGCTGAGAGTGCGAGCGCGCGCGCCCCCCAGATGTTGTGCCCGGTGCGGCTGGCCCCCCTGCAGCCCCCACGCTACGCCACTGGGTGGTTGTGGGGAGCATGCAAGCAAGCCGCTCTCAAGATCTGTCTCAAAGTGCATAAGTAAAGTTTTTCCATTTGGTTCTGCTATTTGTATTATCTGGCCATTAGAAGGTATAGGGATGATTGGAGGGGAAATGGAGGAATGGGTAGTGGAGGTGCTTGCTCTTAGGCGGGGGCAAATCCATACGTTGGTTCAAATAGAATGCTGTATGGATTTCTGAGGGGCTTAGCTATAGATCTTGTATTCCACTAGTGGTGCCGTTGCTGTTTCCGTGTCATCAGTTCCTATGTCACTCTAGTAATGTTGGAACTGAGATACCACAACATGGTTACTGCTAATTCCACAATCACTCCTCTTGAAGGCTGGGCAACATTGGCATAGGAAGCAATCATATTGTCAGGCCATCCAATATGATCTCTCCAAATGCAGCAGTACTGAACCAGTGTGGGAATATGCAGAAATGGCAATTGCCCCACTAGGATCTAATCTGAGAGTGAAATGGATTGCTAAAATTATGGATAAGATGCTGAGCATTCCATTGCTCATTGGTGCAGAAGGATGTATTAATGGATGTGAGCTTCACTCGTGTTTTGTACCTTATTGCGCAGATATCCAAAGTCCAGGGAGCAGGATGTTGCACTATTCCGCCGTTTGACCACATAGCAAAGGTATGTTTCGTGACGGCCTTTGGCCCAGCGCAAGTTCTTGAAGTTGTAGAGGAATTTCTTTTGTTTCAGAAGGACACTGCCAAGGGAAGCAGATGTTGAAGTCGCATGTATTCAAGTATGAATGGGGACAGCTGTGATCTGAACAGAGAGCAACTTTAGTGGAGTCCATTGGTTCAGGAAAAATATATAGAAATGAGAATTCCTGGGTGCCAGGATTCAAGTTTGGGGCAGAGAACCCTTTGGTGAGAGAACCCCAGCAGAGATTTAAAGTCACAAAATTTGAAGCAATGTAAAGCGTGGTAATATAGGCTGTAAAACCTTAATGTGTGCCCTTTAAAAAGTTCCTCCCAAGGTTTCCCAGTTCTCCCAGCATAGGAAAAAGACCACACATTTGTTAAGTTACCAGTGGTTTACATACAAACTCTTCAAAGGTCAGGTTCATGTGCTTTGGAAAAGTTGCACAGGCACTTTTTACCAAGTGGTAAAAATTCCTAGATTATTAGTATAGGAACTCAAGAGTGGCTTGTGAAACCCATGCTGAAACCTCTTTGCATGCTGAGCTTCTCGGGTAGACTAAGGGTGAAAGGCTATTATCACCATCATTCCCCACTAAGTTTAAGAATAAGAATACATAAAATACCATTGTGTCTGCCACAGGCTTCTTTTTATACTGTATAATGTCTCTAAAGCAGGGTGGGAGCAAGTGTGCAAAGTACAGAGTAGGAGTGTGAAGAACTGTGTTCACCAAAGCGAAACATTCACTCCCCCAAAGGCAATGCAAAACAGAAGCGAATGGGTTAAAAATAATCCCAGCGCACCATCACCTCCTTTCTCTGCACTCTCAGTATGGGCTCAGCCAGCTACTTTAGTTTCCATGCATGGATGATCTGGGGGTGGACTTTGAAACACAGGCTTTATAAGTTCGAGTGCTCATACAAGCACAATATAATGACCCGATGCCAACAGAGAGGCTTCACCTTCAAAGCAAACTAGTTTTTACTGTAGCATGGCAAGCAACCTGGGCCATATTGGCAACTTCGTAAGCCCATGAAGCAGGAGATTATAGGTGCTTTCAGATGGTTTCAGTTCTATGGGTAAGAGTCAACGTCATACTAAGGAGAATGTTCTGAAGACCTCCCCTCTTCTTGTGTCCCCAGGCCCATGCATTGTTCTGAGGGGTTTCCCAACACTCCAGAGGTTTTTTGCGGGGGGCAGTTGTGAGGGAAGCCCTGTTGCCCTAGCAGAAGTGTTGGCTTCCACTACTGGAACTGGGTAAGGTAAGGTAAAAGGTAAAGGACCCCTAGATGGTTACATCCAGTCAAAGGCGACTATGGGGTGCGGCACTCATCTCGCTTCAGGCTGAGGGACCTGTACTAATTTATATCCATTATTTGCTGTGCTAATTTATATCCATTATTTGCTGCAGTTGTAATTTCCAGCAGGTTATAGGCCAGGAGTGGGTAACCTTTATTTTTTGCCATGGGCCACATTTTCTTGGGAATAATCTGCCAGGTGCCACAGGCCCATAGTGGATGGGGCTCAAATCAAAAGTTGGAGGGACTTTGAAATATTTCAGAATTGCATACCTCCCCCTCTCCTCTTTTCTCTGTCCATTTCAGCTTCTCTTGTCCCATTTTCTCCCCATCCATTTACACAGCTTAGAACCATTCCCTTGCAGCAAGCTCCTCTTTGCATCCCTCCATCCATCTCAGCTCTGTCCATTTCCAGGGCTCATCCAGACTTCCACTGGTGCCATCACTTTCCTTCTTGAGCCTCTGCTCCAGGCTAAAGCAACTAGAGTGCTCTGACATAACAGCTAGTGTGCCATGAGAAACTCATTCACTGATGAAACATCCTTGTGAAACCAAAGCAGCTTCCCATAGAGGAGACCTCTATGTACTTTAATTCTGGCCTTGCCTTCTTCCAAACAACCTTCATTAGATTCAGGCACATCAAGCTTGCTACATCAAGTGTGATTGAATCATCTAGTCACTTCTGATGCAAAGAAGAAAATATCTACCCTAAGAAGGGGCTTCCTGTTGTGTTTCTGTATGAGTCACTGTTCTGGGCTTGTTTCTTTGCACCAGAAGGCATGTGAAGAACATTTGCCCATGCAGAAACGCAGGGGGGGGGGTGGATTCCTTTGACAGACTCCTCTTCTGAGTAATTCTTAGTTGTATGCACTCTAAGGGTGCATAATAATGTGCAACATTTGAATAGTGGGCCCCATTGTCAAAGCACACACCTTCCCCCCCCAAAAAAACATACAATTTTCTCTTTAAGATGTAATTTCTGTGTATTTGCAACAGAGATTGGCTGTGCATAGCACAGATAAGCTGCAGTTTGTATGATCAAATGAACCAACCTTCATTCCCCTTCCCTAGGCAGATTTCCAACATTTTAAAGTACTGGCAAATGTACATTTAATTGAATAAATGTGCGTGAAGTACTTTACAAATAAAAATGGCTGAGAGTCCCCCTGTAGCATGGGGTGGGGGGAGAGGTGGAAAGCGGATAGCTGAACATGTGGCAAATGCATTGTGCACAGCAGAGAGGAAAAGCAAACTCCCACTTAAGAATAAGAAAAATTGCTGAGTGCAGTTTCTTTTTTCAATACGTGCACCCCCATTACGTTTGTCGACCCATTATGTATGTGCACATCCTAAAAACAATTTGGATCTCTCAGTCGGGTAGCATGCAGAAGAACTTGGACTGCTTCCAAGTCCTAGTGTCCCATTGAAAAACATCTGGTCCCAGAACAAGAAATAGCTATATGTGAAAAGCCAATCCTGGTGTAGCAGTTCAAAAGCGGATTGCATGTTAAAATGGGACTGGCTTTGGGAGGTGAGAGTTCCTTACAACTAGAATCCTGTCTTATCAGCACCAGCCTTTTTTGCATCACGGCAGCCCTGTGAAGTACCGTATTTTTCACTCCATAAGATGCACTTTTTCCCTCCTAAAAAGTAAGGGGAAATGTGTGTGCATCTTATGGAGCGAATGCAGGCGGGAGGCTCTGTTCAGCGCTCCCTTTAAAGAGCCGCGTGCAGCCTGTGTGCGGCTCTTGGGGGCTTTTCCCCGAGGAGGAAGAAGGGCAGCCCATCAGTCCCTTCTCCCTCCTCGAGGAAAAGCCCCCAAGAGTCTCACACACGCTCCACGTGGCTCTTTAAAGAGTGTGCGGCTCTTGGGTGCTTTTCTGGGAGGTGAGGGAAGGGACAGAGGGCAGCCCGTCAGTCCCTTCCCCCACCTCCCGGAAAAGCTCCCTTTAAAGGGCCGCGCGGAGGGCTTTTCCCCAAGGAGGGAGAAGGGCAACCCATCAGTGACAGGCTGCCCTTCTCCCTCTCTGGGGAAAAGCCTGCAAGCACTGCACACACGCTCCACGCAGCTCGTGAACGGGAGCGCTGAGCAGAGCCTGGGATGCATACAGGCTCTGCTCAGCGCTCCCTTTAAAGAATTTTTTTTTCTTGCATTCCCCCTCTAAAGACTAGGTGCGTCTTATGGTCATGTGCATCTTCTGGAGTGATAAATACGGTAGGTTAGGATGAAGAAATAATCAACTGCCCAAGTGCACCCTGTGAATCTCATTGCCAAGAAAAGATTTGAACATGGACTTCAATTCCCAAACAATGCTCTTGCCACAGCACCCCACTGGCTCAATAGAAGTAGATTGCAACCTATGATTTCCAGAGCAGAAACCAGGGACATGTGGCAGCCAAGGTTAATAAGCACTTTCACACCCGTCTGAATCCAAGGGGTGAGACTTAAGCACATGCGTATTAGTCACTTACTATAATACATGGGGACTTGAAAGGGCTTATATTTGGCTGTCATGTGCCACTCTTCTGGAAATGGGAGTTCACAAACTACTCCCAAGAAGGGTAGGGAAAGGCATGCCATGAGACATTTTTGTCCAGCTGAATCTCATAAAGTCTTCTAATTCTTTAATGAGTTATTAGCTTTCCCATTTGCCCAGATTAACCCAGGGAAATGTTCAACCCTTTGCTGGTGTAATACCGAGGTAAGAGGGAGAGGGAGCTGAGAAACTAGAGGCAGATCGCAGAGTGAGGTGAAAACTCAAATAGTATCTCACACTATTTTCAGCAGCAGATGGCACAAAATGAGAGACTTTTTGTGGTTGCTGCGGACATACTCCTAAAGTAGCTAACGCACTTGCATCTGATTTAAAGAAATGAAACAGAGAAGGAGGTACTCAGTACAAGTTAATATAAGTTATGCTACAATACAACTCGATACACGTTATGATCCTCTGTGACGGAGGAGTGTTTTATGAATAATATAAATATTACATATTCTGAAATTCTGAATTGTACATCTAAGGAGAAGTGCACACTCACAAGAAAGACTGGAAGACCTATAATTTAAGACCTATCAGGTCTTAGTATTGAATTCGTTTGAAAAATCATTTTTCTTTTTAAATGATATATTATGTTTTTAATTTTTATCAGCTGAAAGGGAGCTCCATTGTGAGACAAAAACTGAGACAAAGATATTATGATAAATAGACAAATAGATATGAGTCATTCACATCTGGAAACTGCAATTAGATGCATTCATCTATAGAAAGCTGCTTTCTTGCTAATCCCAAAATAAAAGATGCATTTGTTAATTATAATGCTTTCTCTTTGCTAATGTGAATGAGTGCAGATTCAGAAAATTTGCAATTAGATCCATTCATCTATAGGCTAGACAGGTGTTCTGTTAGCACCCATACATGCAAAGTATTGGAAATCTTTATTGGAGCAACACTTTTTGATGCAGGAAAACATAAGCTTTTGAGTTACACAGAAATCTCACCCCACTTGTCTAATTATTTTAATTGCCCAAAAAGGCAGTATAACCAAAACCTAAGTATGTGAAACTGTATATAATTGTTCTCTGCTAAACTCATTGCCCTCCCCTCTGTTGCACCCATCATTGTTGATTGTAAGCTTCTTGGGGCAGGTGTCTGTTTCTTTTGATTATGTTATTATATACTACAGACATGAAAGTCAAGAAGAAGAAATAATAATGATATCCCTTATTTTCAAGAGTGTATAGAACAAACTGAATGAAAGGGGGGAAATTGTCTTAGCAAACCATGCGCAAAAAGAGAGAGAGAAAGAAGAGAAAAATTACTGGGGACATGGTAGAAAACAATAATGATAAAACGTGTGTGAGCAAGAGAGAGAGAGAGAGAGAGAGTCAACAGCATCAGAATATTGGTAAGTGAGAGATATGGGAAGAAGCCATCTGGAGAGCTGAGTCAGATGGGGAAAAGAGAATAAAACACAGAGCAAGTTCATACTCAATGAATTCAGTGATGTAGCAATTATGCACTGGGGCAAAAGCTGCCCATTTACCTGTCCATGACTGCGCTGGGGCTGATGTGGGAAGTCGCTTTGAGTCACCAAGCTGCTACGCTGTGCGTCTGAATAGCCTTATGACTGAGGTACAGAAATGAGAAGTGTCGTTGGGTGGGTGTTCCCAACACCCTCGACTCCCCTTAGGAGTCATTTTGTCTGGGGTGGAGTTACACAGTTCACTGGAGTTGTGGGCCCCCATTCTAAAAAAGATGCTTGGTTCTGATTGGCTCCAGTTTCTTCAGCCTCCTCCCTCCTTAGAAATATATCTGTCAATTATCACATTAAAATGTAGGCAGGTAAGAAAAATAGTTACTGGTTCCAGCAAAAAAAAAAAAAAGAAATTGGTGCACCTAGGTTTTGCTTTCAGTTGCCCCAGGGCTCAGCTGGTTTTCTTTTCCTTTTTTGTACTTTAAATTTCCTTGGAGACCCCCCCCAAAAAAAATACATTGTGAAAACCTGTATTCCCACACATACACTGCAACCAATAACAGTATACATCTATAAAGCACGTAATGGATGCTTTAGTTGTGATTCCTGCGTTGCAGGGGGCTGGACTGGATGACCCCTGGGGTCCCTTCCAAGTCTACAATTGTTTGATTCCTTGTTCCTATTAAGTGAGCCACAAATTGGTATTGCCCCTTGGAACTGGCCTTTGGTTTTCTGGAGAACGTGCAAAGGAAACAAGGCACCACCGTTCTCCCTCACCTTTGTGCTTCGTGCCTCTTGCCAGTCTCAAATTGTGAGTCAATTTTTCCATAATGCTCTCTTGTGCCCAAGCGCTCAAGTTCCTCCGTTGGTTTTCTAGCAAAGGGGCTATACAGTGGTACCTCGGGTTACAGACGCGTCAGGTTACAGACTCCGCTAACCCAGAAATAGTACCTGGGGTTAAGAACTTTGTTTCGGGATGAGAACAGAAATCGCGCGGCGGCAGCGGGAGGCCCCATTAGCTCAAGTGGTACCTCAGGTTAAGAACAGTTTCAGGTTAAGAACAGACCTCCAGAACGAATTAAGTTCTTAACCCGAGGTACCACTGTACTTCAATGAATGCTATGCAGGCTGGACTTAAGGGGTCCAGGGGTCCTTTACCTTTACCTTTTTCTCTTTCTCTCCTTGTGACTCCACCCCGTGCTGCTCAGCTGCCTAAGGAACAGCCAGTGGTGTAGCATGGGTTGCCAGTGCCTGAGGGCAGGGCAAATGTTGTGGACTGGGCAGCTGTCGGTCCCTTCACCAGCCAGCATCAAATCAAGGGAGTCTCTTCTTGCAAATTAGCCCCAACCTGGGAGCAGAGAAAAGGTATAGAAAAGCGATGCCAGGAGCGCCGCTGTGTCGCTTTGCCCTCCTGGCCTTGCAGTGAGGCACTCTGTGCAACGCACATTGCTCCGGCAGTGCTTTCCTGCCTTCCTCTTCCTCTTTCCCTCCTCAGTGGGCAGCGGCACCCTCCCTCTCGGCCAGCCGGGGCGGGGGGATGTGGCGCACGCAGGCATCCTTTTGCCGGCCATGAGGAGAAGGAGGAAGCGCCCCTGCTCCAAAGGCCCGGGCCTCGTTGCACCTCTTCAGGATTTTGTGCCCCTCTGCCGCACCCATGCTACGGCACTGGGAACAGCTGGGATTGGTGCAAAGGAGTCTGGACTGCAGCAAGGAAAAGCTGATCTTTAACTGGAGCCCTACCTCTTCTTAAAGCTGGACCATAAAGAATGCTGATTGCCGAAGAATTGATGCTTTTGAATTATGGTGCTGGAGGAGACTCTTGAGAGTCCCATGGACTGCAAGAAGATCAAACCTATCCATTCTGAAGGAAATCAGCCCTGGGTGCTCACTGGAAGGACAGATCCTGAAGCTGAGGCTCCAGTACTTTGGCCACCTCATGAGAAGAGAAGACTCCCTGGAAAAGACCCTGATGTTGGGAAAGATGGAGGGCACAAGGAGAAGGGGACAGAGGACGAGATGGATGGATAGTGTTCTCGAAGCTACCAGCATGAGTTTGACCAAACTGCGGGAGGCAGTGGAAGACAGAAGTGCCTGGCGTGCTCTGGTCCATGGGGTCACGAAGAGTTGGACATGACTAAATGACTAAACAACAACACCTCTTCTTCCCAAAGCTCAACTGATCAGTGGGGAGGTACCTGGTGGTCAGGACAACTGTAGGATGAGGCAGCTGGCCAGCAGCAGCTGGGATGGTGGCAGGGGTAAGGGAGGGGGCTCAGATGGCACACTTCTGAACTGGAGATAGAAAGCAAGGCCATGATCCATGGAGACTATGCATACTGAGCAGAGGCTTGAGTAGTGCCCTGAGAATATACAAAACACAGTCAGGATAAGCACATTTCCCAGGCCTGCTAGAGATGATATTGGCCTGGCGTTGTGCACAAATGCAAACAGATTATGTGCACAGTCTCCACAAAGCCTGGCGAATGTGCACAACAGCCAGTTATTCTGCACATTAACTGTGCATTACTGTATAATCTTCACAACAAAAACATAGTCTTGAGGGCTCAAAGAACTTCATACACATGAAATAAGGGCCCTCATAACAGTCCTATCATATAGGTAAGTGTAATGAAATGTCACATTGCAGAAGGGATAGAGGCTTGCTCAAAGTTGCCTGGCAGATTCCTGCAGAGGGACTTCTTGGTTGTCGGCTCAGCCTCCTAGCTACTGTGGCACCCTAACTCACATGCCTGCTGTGGATGCTTTTGTTTAGATTCCTGCATTGCAGGGGGTTGGACTAAATGATCCTTGGGATCCCTTCCAACTCTAGTGTTATATGATTCTATGTGACATCTAGCAACTCTGAGCCAACAGCCTCTTCTGGAACTGTGGAGAAAGACAAAAAAAATGTTGTTGTTGTTTAGTCGTTTAGTCGTGTCCGACCCTTCGTGACCCCATGGACCAGGGCACGCCAGGCACTCCTGTCTTCCACTGCCTCCCGCAGTTTGGTCAAACTCATGCTGGTAGCTTCGAGAACATTGTCCCACCATCTTGTCCTCTGTCATCCCCTTCTCATTGTGCCCTCCATCTTTCCCTACATCAGGGTCTTTTCCAGGGAGTCTTCTCTTCTCATGAGGTGGCCAAAGTATTGGAGCCTCAGCTTCAGGATCTGTCCTTCCAGTGAGCACTCAGGGCTGATTTCCTTCAGAATGGATAGGTTTGATCTTCTTGCAGTCCACGGGACTCTCAAGAGTCTCTCCCAGCACCATAATTCAAAAGCATCAATTCTTCGGCGATCAGCCTTCTTTATGGTCCAGCTCTCACTTCCATACATCACTACTGGGAAAACCATAGCTTTAACTATAAGGACCTTTGCATCAATTTATTTGTTTTTTCAAAAGCACACACGATGTGACATCAGATTAGTTTGTACGTCATACTTGCTAACAAAGCACACTGGCTCTCCTAACCCCTTCACCACAGCTGTTTGGTCCTAGATACTGAAGCTTTTACGATGATGTTCCTGAAGAATATCATCCCTAATACACATCTCAAAAATGATACTGGAGAACTGGAGAAGCTGCAAAAAATGGCAAGCAAAATGATCTTGAGCCCATTGATTGACTTTGCCACTGATTGACACACGTTTGGATGTGATAACTGCAACATCAAGGGACAACTTAAATGTATGAATACCTCATGTATAACTTCTTTATGTTTTTTCAGATGCAGGGCTTGACAATTAAGCCTGTTCACACAAACACATGGTTGCTAATCAAATGTAGAGAAATCAAGTGATATACATGCATGTGTGAACCAGGGCTGCATTAGGTAAGCTTGCATTTGAACAATCACAGAACAGAAATACATTTCAGCCAAAGCACTTGGGGGGACAGATTGTCTGTTTAATCAACAGGAAGTGGTGTGATCTGCTTGTAAGTTATAAATAACTGTTTATTTTCCACTCACCTACTTGCTCAGAAATCACAATTTGAATTACGCGCTGACAGCTTCAGTTGGTTTAAATAAAAAAAAATCTTTAGCCACTTCCTTTTCCCCTAAAGTGAAAACCTCACTGCTGAACTTTCTCCGCTTGCTAAATGTAAAGCTGAAACTGTAGTAGCAACCTCTGCTTTGTGGGCTAATTATCACTTTGTGTACTCTAGTCTAAATCTATACTTTCCCCCTTTTGCGTTTTCAAAGCTATAGTCCCACTGTTTTGGCTCCAAAGCAAATCCTGCAACTGCCAAGAAAAGGAAGGAGAAAGTATATAATGTCCCAAATTAAAACAATGACATGGCAAAACCACCAGCAGAATAAAAACAAGCAAGCCAGCCAGTCCAAAAGTATTTAGAAAAAAATACATTAAAATCAGTTAAAACAATTTGCAATCAAAAGGATGGGGTGGGCAATGTGCTCTCTGCAACAGGCAGAGATACAAAATATACATTAGTATGACTATGTATAAAATTTGGTGCAAAGCCCTTTACAAAAGCAGGGGTCTTATTTCCTCCACATTTCCTTTGTGTTCTTGAAAGCGACATCCATACATTTCTGTGCATGAGCCACTGGAACGCTAGAGGTATTTTGTGTTTGGTAGTTCAATCCACACATAGTTCAATCCCCACTTTCCTTTCATCACCTGCTTCAGAATCCTCCTGTTGCAGTCATGGTACATCTCAGTCTGTTCCCACCACTCAATTTAGCCTGTTTACAACACTTGCAAAAAGGGACCGTTTTTCATACCAAGGGCCATTACCCAAGGCCAGAGCTGGCCCAAAACATTTTGCTGCCTGAAGCAAAGGACAAGATGAGACCCCTCCCAGTTTCGCGTACCAGAAACTGCTGGATCCTTCTTCAACACTGGTGATTCGGCAGCATCCTCCATCACACCAGAAGGCTGCATGCAAGCTTTTGTAAGGCAGAGCATCTGATACACACAGCTCTGTCCGCCAACATTTCCTGCAACCCTTCAGCATTTGCCACCTGAGGCAGCTCCCTCACTTTGCCAAGTAGTAGGGTCAGCGCTGCCCAAGGCTTACCGCCATCATTACCACTGTGCATTGAGGAAGTCTCCACTTCAGAGCAGGGTAAGCCCTGACTGGTTTAAAGTGACCCAAGAGCTGTTGAGCTGCGAAATGAGCTCCTTTCCTGTTCTGATCAACAAGGAATAGCTCAGTAGGGAGAAAGAGAGTGGGAAAGAGAGTGTGTAGGTGCACTGTGTTGCTAAGAGTGGGGCAAGATTCCCATTCTTGGATACTTCTATTGTAATATGAAATTACTGACTGGCATGCATGAAAGGGTTAACCTGAGCCCTGAGCTCAAGTTGCCATTGGTGAGACTTAGCGGGCTCCCAACAGCTTTTGCTTTCTCCCTCCCTCTCCTGCTTCTTGGAAGAAGCTGCAGGTGAATAACGGCTTGCTCAGTCTCTGAGAATGCATGCATGACTAAAGGATCTTTAAAACAAATATTTTCCTGTTGATTTGTTTGTGGGGGAAATTAGGGGGGATAGAAAAAAATGTAGGGGGGCTGCCCCGCCTCCCTAGTCACTTCCTTTCCTCTCAGCCCTCCCAAGCACAGAGATTTGTGTTTTCAAATTGTGGTGTTTATTAGTCACTATAAGCGTGTTGGGCCATTTGATGAGGTTCACCCACAGAGGCTGGCCGAGCGGGAGCAGCCGAAGGTCACACGTTCTTGCTGCACAGGTGGTGAGGAGGATGTGGTTTGGGCAGGATGCTGTCTGCAGCAGCAATTGTCCTGTTCATCTTTACCAGCAGATGGCTAAAACCATGTGCTGCCCCAGATGCAGATTGCTGCATCACTATTTGGTGTAAGAGAAATGCAGGGGAAACAATCAAGATTCAATGAAGAATCATTCACTTGCAAGCAGAGCAGCGTGATTTTTAGATTCCCATGTAGGAGGGCATAAATCAGAGGTACACATTGTTGCATAACAAAGGTCCCTGGTCCTAAGTCCTATCACTGACAATTACAAATGAAGGATCTCAAGCAGCAGGAATAACTCTTTAGTGTAGACTGGCCCCAAATCTGACTTGGTGTAAAGCAGTTCTGTATGGATCTCATACATCTCCTCCTTTGGAATTTAACACTATAGAACTCTTCTACAGTTCTCAATTATTTAGGTGAGGCTTGTGCAGGAGAACAACTCAGTGGATTATTGTACCCTAGGATGGATCAGATCTGCTATCTTGTGGCACACAATCAGGGCAGAAACCCCTTAAGATCGTAGGCTTACTTTGCTGCATAAACCCTGTGCAAGACAAAAAAATGCTGGTTTCAGAACACAGAGAGTGTGGCAGGGGTGGTGTTGATCGACAGTCTTGATCCAAGCCACTGAGATTTTGGGTGGAATTAGCAACACTCTCCTCTATCTGCGGCCATTAAGAGCAGATTAGAACACTCTGGAGGCAAGAAAAAACACTCCAATCTGCTAAATACTTTGCAAGTGCTTGTCCCAACCAAAGGACAAAAACTGGGAGGAACAGGGTAATGTGTCAGGTATAGGTCCCAGCAATCCATAACAGAGCTAAAGTAAAGGTAAAGGGACCCCTGACCATTAGGTCCAGTCGTGGCTGACTCTGGGGTTGCAGCGCTCATCTCACTTTATTGGCCGAGGGAGCCGGAGTACAGCTTCCGGGTCATGCGGCCAGCATGACTGAGCCACTTCTGGCGAACCAGAGCAGCACATGGAAACACTGTTTGCCTTCTCGCCGGAGCGGTACCTATTTATCTACTTGCACTTTGATGTGCTTTCGAACTGCTAGGTTGGCAGGAATAACAGAGCTACAGGAAATCAATTTATCTTATAATGGCAAATATCTATTTAAGGATCATTTATTCTGTTTATTCTAAAAAATGTGTACCCCACATTTACACTATAAAGGCCCCTCGAGGTGGACAAAGTATATACTAATACAAAGTGTGAACAAGTCACTGGGAAGAGAGGGTTATATACAGCCATTGGGGAGGAAGACTTGTGTCTAGGCTGTGGCTCCACATTGTGGTTGCCACATTGGCTGACGTGTGTGACTGCATTGTTGTTTCTGGTAAGAAAGTAGAGTTGTTTAGCAGATCCAGCTGAGATTAAAGACAGAAGCATAACATGCACAGGTACAAGGATCAATAGGAAAACAAGTTGTCTTTTAATATGTTTGAATTGTGTACGCATTCCATAAAATATAAATTCTGTTTATGCAGTGCTTTTCCCCCTAGAAATTCCATTCCTTGACCCCGCATAAAATACAGCAGTGAAGCAGCATAAGAAATAATTTGCATTCTTTCAAAATTTGTGAACGTGTTTTATATATTTATATGTTGTACAATAACAATGGAATACATTCATATATGTTTACATTTGCATTTGGTATTCAGAACAGATTTAGATCTATTATATATGTGCCTTCTAACAACTGATGCATATCAACTTCCCACAGTAAGGCCATCCCTTTTAAAAAAAAAAAAAATCAGGCAGTTATTCTCTATAAAGACAAATTGTACTTCTTTCTTTTTACTGTGCCTTTTTACAGACACAGATATAAAGTGATGGGGAAAATTTCACCCACCAACTTAATTTCTGCCCATCCAGCCACTGCTAGAGGCTTAAGACAAGGGCCAGTTAAAAACAAAGTCACCAACTCTACTGAAGAATTTGTGTACCATGTAGTATCTACAGCAGAGCTGAGGAGACTGTTGTCTTCCAGAGATTTTTGGACTACAGCTCTCAATATCCCTGACTATTAGCAGGCCTGGCACAAGCACTTGGCCAGATCCAACACTGACTGAATGCCTTAAGGGCTTGAATGGGCCCCTCACGTGCCCAGCTCAGTCCTGCCCTCACTCCCCACCCTCCTTGATGGCAACCCAGAGGCTTTGCAATAGCAGGCAATGGTGGCGTTTTGAGTAGGAGCCATGCTCCGCTCCCCAGTGGCGTAGTGTGGGGGGTGCAGGGGGGGCCAGCCACACCGGGTGCAACATCTGGGGGGGCGCTCGCACTCGCAGCTCTCTGCCCCTACCTGGCTCACTCTCTCTCACTGCAGTGCTGGCTGTGCGAATCCGATCCGAGCCGCTGGGCCGCCGCCCACTGTGGAGGGGGTGGGTGCCAGGCGTGCGGTGCGGAGAGAGAGCGAGGGACTATCTGGGGGAGGGACAGTGCAGCGGCCGCCCAGCACAGCGCTGAGCGCGGGAGAGAACCACACCAGACCAGACCAGGCAGCAGCAAGAAGAAGCTGGCAGCGGCGGCAGGTTAGGGGTTAGGGGGCGCAAATTACTTGCCTTGCCCCGGGTGCTGACAACCCACGCTACGCCGCTGCCGCTCCCATCTGCCATTTTAGGTTACCTGAACTAGGAGGCCCCAACCCACAGCTCCATTAAGTGAATTGGTTTCACAGATCTGTGGACTAGGGCGTTGCATTTTGAGTGAGTTAAGATGGCGGTTGGCCATCACAGATGGAAGTTGAGCTCAGCTCCCATTCAGAAGCACCAGTGAAGCATATCCAAGGATCTGGTGGAGAACAGTGAATGGTGCTGCCATTGTGAAAGCAGCAGCAGCAACTGCCCAGCCCAGCCCTAACTGGCAGGGCCCTTGAATAGCACCATGCCAAGGATTCCCCAAAGTCTAGCACCAATCCTGATCATTGGCCATTTTGGTTTTGCCTGAGAGGAGCTGATCCAACAACATCACGAGGGCTGCAGGTTACCCACCATTTAGTGGGGGGTAGGAGAGCTGGGGGGGGGGAATTCACATCTGGCAAGCAATGTGCCCCTTTGGTTTCAGATAGTACATGGGTAGATGAGTCTTAAAAGCCCAGGACACAAATTTTCACAGCCCTCTAGTAGCTATGGTGGCTCATTTACAAAAAGTAATGTAACTCTGGAAGCGTATACTCGATTCTGACCAAGCTAAGCCTCCCGATGTATATTTTGCCAGATGTACAATATATTGGCATTCTTTTCAGCTCTCTTCCCCTACTACTTGCTCCTTGGCTGTTTCACATATAGATGTTGATCATTCACTGGCTACAGCTTCTAGCGATGGTTTGCATGCATTAAATGAACAACAACACACAGAGCTTTCCTGTCACCCGATGACAACATAAAGAATACATGTCAGCAAAAACCAATCACACATTCCATTAAGCGCTGAGAGAGATCAAGTAACATGTGAACTTGTCAAACTCCTTAATAATACCCCTTTTCAACAGGGGATTTCTTCCCTGCAAATGTATGGGTGCTTCAGTTCACACAATCTACACAAACGGTAGCCGGCATGAATAACTAACTTTTTGTCATGCCACATGCCAAGTTTGCAGCTCATTCCCTTGTGGAAGATGGTGAAGGTATGGACTGAGCAATTAGGTGATGAGTAAGATGCATAACTCTGGCACATGTCAGAGCACTGACAAGACCAGTGACTGCATCAAAAATGGCAATTCCAGGTGGCTACCCCATGTCAGAATTACCTGTTGGAAACACTTCTCTCACTGTTTTATCCCATATTTCCATGGGGCAAGAATGTTGTTGCTGGCTTCCCTCTGCCACACCTACTTTTCTTTCAACAGAACAGTATTTCCCCCTACCCCTCTATTTCTGAACTGGACAAATTAAAAAGCAACACTCCAGAATTATTGCAGCTGTGTAAGGAAGGCCCAGCAAACTGCCAAAGATGCCCCCAAAATATGGAGTCAGGCCTGACAGTTTCCATTCACTGTTTTACTGGGGATTGCCAGTAGAAAACACCATGGGCTATTGTGCCTCTAGCCACTTGGACATCAGATATCCTGTCCACCATTCGCTGATCTAGACATACTTTTACATTCCTTTACCTAAGACTTCAACCTAGTGCCTTGCCTGTTGCATTCAGTTTGATGGACAGCACTGGATCACAAAAGTGTTATGTAATTACAAAGCCAGCAAGAAATATTTATACCATAGTTCTGTTGGCATCAGTGATGCTAAAGGAATTCACTTCAGCATATGGACTAGCACCAGATGGCAGCCTGGATCATTTTGATCCATCTTGCAATAAGGACTTATAAAGGGCAGTGAAGAGGAGAAGCTGTAAAGCATGGGGCAGGTGCCTGAGTTACTAAGTAAAAAGAGTTAAGTTAAATAATGTTGAAGGGCTGCTATGCAATTTCTCTTTTTAAAAAAATAGAAACCAGAACATGTGGAGGTGTTTACTATATGCAGGAGATGAAGGGCTCTAGCAAAGGTACCACAGAAGTAAATTAACAGCTTCCCTTTGGGACATACAGTAGCTGGAGACGAGAATTGCTTTTTCAAATATCTCAAAAGCTGAGAGAGGGGCTACACAGTTCAGTGATAGAGCACATCCGTCACCAGCAGAAGGTCCCATGTAACTGCTGCCAACCAGAGTAGACGGACTCAGGATAAGAGAGTCTCAATATCTCTTTGGTAAAGGCATCATTATTCATGGTGTGTAGACTCACTGTTGCTGCCCCCAAATTATCTCTCTTGTAGTTTTGGCTAAAGGCAACAATGGGCAAACAAAACGAGCACATACACCATGGGCAATGATGCCACCTTCAACTCTCATGCAATCAACTCTCTGTTTCCAGCTACACTGTGTCAGCAATGACAGCCCATGGTTAATATAAGCAGGCACTGCAACTATCCAGTACTACTGAAAAGCTCATACTTCTCTGAGACCTTGGCTTAAGGTTTCACTAATACGGGCTTGTGCATGACCTTGCAATGTGGTCCCTGCAGTGTCTCTACTATGGCCAGATTTGAGCCACCGTGTCTCCTTCCCTCCCCCTCCTCTTGTCTCTTCCACCAAAGTTGTGTGGTGATCATTAGTCAATAGTTTTGAGGAGCAACCACCACCACCCAGGACCCAAGTTGTACACTACGAGTGGAAAAAAGAGGCAGCGAAGTGGAGACACTGAGGTGGTGCTGTTGATGTTCTGCAGTGATGTAACCATACTTAGAACCAAGCTAAGGATGGGTGCAGCCATGGTGTTTGGGGGCCCACCCATCAGTGCCATGCAGATAGACTAGAATTTATTTCTCCGCCTGCTCTTCCACTGCAGCTCTGTCATGTGCATGTGCAATCAAATCTCTCAGCCCTACACTGGCCTAGTATCATTTCCATTATGGAACACTGGTGGCTGAGAGAGCTAATAACCAATTTTTCTTTACAGGGGTTTAACTTTAAGTGGTGTGTGCCAATGACTGAAGCTTCCTTCCCACTGCAAGAGCAATGCAGAAATCAAGTCGAGCAACTCCTGGATGTTGGCATGTTGTGCCTCCAAGCTCCCAAGGAGAGCTAACTTCAGTCCTAGGTACACACAGCTCAGGGGACACCAAGCTCTGGGACAGGATGCACATTATCCTACTGCCCCACAGGCTGAGTATACACATCTGTATATATTAAGGCAGGTGTGAACAGAGCTTTTATAAGCAGCTTGGGGCAAGAGTAACACAAAAGCATGAGCATACGAGGGTCTTGGTATCACATTTCAAAGGTGTCATCAGCTGCCACCTGTGACATGTGGGCACGGAAAGTTCCTGGCCTGGAGCACCTCCCAAGGCAGGAAGTTGGGGGAAGAAGGCAAACTTATGCTGGGTTGTAGACTGTCTGGGTTCGCCGTGATTTCATCTCCTCCTCCTTTTTATCATGCCTGCAGTTTGTTGGTCACTGAGCATCAACAGCATTCTGGCGTTGGCGCTGAGCCCGCCGGCAGGGTGGTCCTCGAGAGCGACCCGAGCGGCGGAGGCGGCGTGGTGGCAGGCCAGCCATCTGGCGGCAGATCTCCTCTAGAGACAGACGAGAGAGAGAAGGAGCTCAAGAGTGGGTTAACCATGCCACATAATTTACAACCCGGCCGTATGCGCACGTGGGTGTACGTTATACCGTATTTTTCGCCCTATAAGACGCACTTTCCCCCCTCTAAAAATGAAGGGGAAATGTGTGTGCATCTTATGGGGCGAATGCAGGCTCCTTGGCTTCAGCGATAGCAACGCGAAGCCTCCGAAGCCTGCGCTCCGGAGGCTTCGTGTTGCTTCCGCTGAAGCCAGGAGAGTCTGCTCTTTGAGGCTGGCGGTGGGGAAAGCAGCGCTTCCCCCATCGCCCGCCCCAGAGGATGGGGGGCAGCAGGAAGGCGTGCAACGCCTTCCCGCTACTCTCCAATCCGGCTTTGAGGATGGCAGTGGGGAAAGCAGAGCTTCCCCCATCGCCAGCCCCAGAGGATGGGGGGCAGCAGGAAGGCGCATGACGCCTTCCCGCTACTCTCCAACCCGGCTTCAAGGCTGGCGGTGGGGAAAGCAGCGCTTCCCCCATCGCCAGCCCCAGAGGATGGGGGGCAGCAGGAAGGCGCGCGACGCCTTCCCGCTACTCTCCAACCCGGCTTCGAGGCTGGCAGTGGGGAAAGCAGCACTTCCCCCATCGCCAGCCCCAGAGGATGGGGGCCAGCGGGGAGGCGCGCGACGCCTTCCCGCTACTCTCCAACCCTCTTGTGGGCTTTTGTGGGAGATGGGAAAATTCCACCACCTCCTGCAAAAGCCCGCAAAAGCCATGCGCTCTTTAAAGGGGCTCCGCGGCTTCTGCTGGCTTTTCTACGAGGGGGGGGAATTCCCCCACCTCCTAGAAAAGCCCGCAGGAGCCGCGCACCCTTTAAAGAGCACACCGCTCTTGGGGGCTTTTCCTCAAGGAGGGAGAAGGGACTGACTGGCCGTTTCAGTCCCTTCTCCCTCCTCGAGGAAAAGCCCGCAGGAGTCACGCTGGGCTCCTGTGGGCTTTTGCAGGAGGTGGGGGAATTCCGCCACCTCCCACAAAAGCAGGGAGAAGGTCTTAGAGTAGCGCACAGGCTGCGTGCAGCCTGTCCACTGCTCCCAGAGCTGCGGCGGGGGGGGGATCTTATTTTTTTTACTTGAATTCCCCCCCTGAAAGCTAGGTGCGTCCTATGAGCCGGTGCGTCCTATAGGACGAAAAATACGGTAGTTAGTGGTTAACAGCACATCTGTGGGGGGGGGGGAAGGTTGCAGGGAAAGAGTCTGACACCCCTCTCTCCCTATTTTCTCCTCCTGAAGCAGTTTTACTTAAAGGGGGGGGGGGAGCATCAGCAGCATTGTGAAATAGAATGGCCCCCATTCAGACTCTTCAAATTGTGGCCACTAAGAAAGGACAACTTGCTTCCATATATGCCAAGCAGAGGATCAGAGGGATGCTGGCGCTGATTTCAAGATACTTTCTTGGGAGTAGGGGTGGGAAAGAAATTCAATTCAGCTTGCACTTAAAGGCCAATCTATCGAATCTGCACTTTCAGGAACAGTATGAGAACTGAAACAGCCGTTCTTTGAAACTTGAACTTATCTGAATTTTGCGATGTATTTCTCCAACCACAAATGTCTTATATATATATTTTTAATAGATATTTATTGAGAATTTTCCATTTTAATACATTAAAAAAACCAAAAACAAAAAACAAAAAAAGAAAACATATACAGTTTACAATCCTTATTTTTCTATAACATATTTCGCTGACTTCCCCACACCTCCCCTTCTTATATTCCAATTCAAATTGTTAATTCAACAAGTTCTTATCCCCAATTTTTAACCTTTTTCTATTTAGTTCAATTTAAAAAACCAATTTTACAACGTCAAAATTTATACACCAGTGCTCATTCTTAAATCCTTTTTCTAAAGTCGACCCAAATTCCCTTCCATGAATTCCCCACTGCACAAATGTCTTATATTCAAGACAGAACATCTCTGGGTCTTCACTTTTCTCCACTATTGCTTTTGCCATTAAGCCCTTCACCATTTTTGTACCTTTCCCCATTTGCCAGCACCCTTCTTGGATTATGTTGCCTGCCTCTGAATGTTGGCCATTCACACAAGGGCATACACCTATGATATAGGCCATCTTCTTCCTCTAAGAGAAATTGAGCAACTTTATTTCTTCCTTGTTTATGGGGCACATCCCTATGGACATCTTTACTCACCCTGCATGGCTTCATCCTCTTTGCAGACAATGCGAGAGCAGATTTCCTTATTTATCATGTATGTCCGACGGACACTGTCACCAGAAAGGGGTGGGGGAGAGAAGGCAAACAGTAGGAACATAAATCCTTGTGCACCAAAAACTGGTACTGACAAATAACTGTGGCTAAATCATTGCTAGCAGAGGTGCAAAAGGCCTAACTACACATTACACACAAATGTATGTTACAGAACCTACACAAGTCTGTTTTACTACGCTTTACCTAGGTTGAGCTAGGATTATAATACGTCAGAATTTTTTTGGGGGGGGTTCTACCCTTTTTTTTTTGAATTTTGGTCATTTAAAGTTTATGATTTTTCTATTTCCTTTTGAGGAAACTGAATAGTTCAGTGAAACGAGATTTGTAGCTGGCATCCTGTAAAGGATTTGTACAATTTTAGGTTTTTCTAATTTTTTTCCTTAAGCTTTTTGCTTTTTCTTATTATTTAGTTTATTTCTTCAAGATAATATTTCTAGTCAATTACTTCTCATTTCAGGGATTTTCACAGTATTTCATTTTATTTGTTTTACAGGAAAAGCAGATGTGGGGACTGTGATTTGGAAAAGATAAGCAGTTGCTGGGGGAAAGGGGAGGCGTATGAATTCCCTGCCCTGCCCTTTGCTTCCTTGTTCCAAATCTGCCTTCTAGAGAGTCTGGTGTTCTCTAGATTACTCAAAACTACCATTGGCCTCAACCAGCAATATCTGGAGTACAGATAATGGCCCTGTGCCCTGGGTAATTGCTGAGAAATATGATCAAGTGAAACTTTCATTTGGACAAAAAAGCAAGTCTCCAGCTGTTGCGGCTGCAGAAAATGGATGAAAATAGATGGCCAGTTCCTGCTTTAAACTGTGCTAAAAATGGGGTGGGTTAGTATCTGGTGGGGGCGGGAAATTCCAGTGATAGTTCACAGCTTCCTGTGCCACTCGTGCCATTCATCCTTTTGTCTTTCTGCCATGGTATACCAGCTGCCCCTTTAAATGAGTCCTGGTTGTTTAAATGTTGGCGGTTGTGGTGTTTAACCATTTTCAAATGTTTTAAAAATTGGTTACGAGTCTCCTAGAGATAGCCCTGTGTTAGGCAACTAACAAATTAAATTAATAAATAATTACTTTTCACAGATCATTGTAAGAAATCGTATCCAAAGATGCCTGCCAAAACTATCTGTATCATCTTGTAGAATCATAGAATTTTAGAAAATTCCTAAACCTTCTCAGCTTCTACCAGAGTGTTTCCTCTCTTACCTGGTAACACACAAGTAACTGATGCACTGCTTCACCGGCTTATGAACAGAGTACAACCGTGTACAAGGAAATTGCTCTTCACGGCATTCTGGGAGCAAACAAAGAGGGACATGTTCAAGTTAATGCCATCAGTGTGGCTACATCCACGGGATAGTGGCTCATTGAAACTGACTGCCAAGAGACCAAGTGAGATATTTCCTTTAATGACACTGGCTTGCAGTAACTTTTCTACCGTTTCCCCTTGCAGAGTAAAATTTCATCCTGCTCACACCATGCCATCCTATTCACATGCTGAATTTTGTGCAAAGTATTGCACCCACAGAAAATATTTCGCAAGCAACTTAGCATGCCAGGGGATAAAATTATTGCAGAGCTGTGTCGTGCAGACTTTGGCGGTATATTCAATCTGGAACAGACACCTATGAAAGCCAGCTGGAAAATAAGTGGGAAGACCTTCTGAACTAGCAGTGGCTGACTAGGAACAGGATCCTGAGGTTGTAGTGGGTATTCCACCTAAACATTAGGAAGAACTTCCTGACAGTGAGAGCTGTTCGACAGTGGAATTTGCTGCCAAGGAGTGTGGTGGAGTCTCCTTCTTTGGAGGTCTTTAAGCAGAGGCTTGACAACCATATGTCAGGAGTGCTCTGATGGTGTTTCCTGCTTGGCAGGGGGTTGGACTCGATGGCCCTTGTGGTCTCTTCCAACTCTATGATTCTATGATTCTATGATTCTAAGTCCATGAAAACATCAAGTGAGGACACATTTGGAATACTTGAGTAGAGTTTTGGGCACCACATGTCACAAATTGTAGTATTTTGGGACAGACACAAAGAAGTACCTCTGCACACAATGAATAGTTAAAGTGGAATTTATTCCCAAGAGATACAGGCAGTGACGTCGCAAGGGGGGGCAGTGCACCCCAGGTGCCATGCCTGGGGAGGGGGGTGACAAGAAGGCACCCCATGGGGTGCTCGCCCCACTGCCCCCAGGCGCAGCGGCGCAAGCAGCCATCGTGCCACCACAGCTGCATGTGGAGGATCCTCCGTTCACAGCCACAGCTGTGAGCAGAGGATTCTGCCACCGTCTGTATGGTGTTCAAGCGGTGCTGGCAACAAACTGCTATGTACAACGCATGTGCGGTGTTGCACGCATGTGCTGTATGTAGTGACGCTGCACATGTGCTGTACATGGCAGTTTGCCACCGGCGCCACCCAAGCGCTGTACGGACGGCGGTGGGATCCCTCAATCGCCGCTACAGCCGCAAGCGGAGTATCCCACCGCCACTGCTGCAGCCACAAGCAAAGGATCCCACCACCGTCCGTACGGCGCTTGGGTGGCACTGTGTACAGTGCCGCTACGTACAATGCATGCGCTATACGTAGCAATGCCACACATGCGTCCTACGTAGCGATGCCACGCATGCGTCATATGTAGTGACGCCACACATGGATTGTATGTAGCGGTGCAACGCATGCGCAGCCGGCGTTTTCCCCTGCCCTGGGTGTTAGTTTGCCTTCGTTCGCCCCTGCATACAGTGGTGGCGATGGACTTAAATGTACACAACTTGCAGTCTCTCTGTCTTGTGGGTTTATTGGGAGATAGTGAAGGCTAGTCAAATTCGCACCAATTCAATGCTGGAGTGGTATGTCGCATCAAGCAGACAATCTGAGCATCTTTAAAATTCCTGCCGCCACCAAGCCATCTCCAGATGTATTGGTAGCTACCCTTGCACTAGATTTACCCAATGAGATCAAAAGGGGCTCACAGAACTGGGAAATGGAGCCTCTGAATGACTGGCCCAGTTTGTGCCGCAGACCCTGGGGAGGACACTGTTCCTTCCTTGCTTTCACCCAAAGAGATGCTGAAAACCCATTCCTTCACAATAGAGGTTTCCATTAGCACCCTTAAGCAGGGCTTTTTCAGGGGGAACTCATAGGAACTCCGATCCGCAGTTCTCAGTTGGGCGCCATTGCCATTCTAAGAGAACAAGGGAGGTGTTCATGGTGAGTTCCAGCACCTCTTTTTCTAGAAAATTAACACTGCCCTTAATCCTTAAGCTTTGGCTAATACATTTTGTGGATTCAGGTTTATTGTTTTTATGCTATACTTTTGCAAGCCACTTTGACGTGTGTGTTTTAAGTGGGCTATACTTTTTTTCATGAGTTTATAAGGGAAACAGTGTTTGAATCATGCACATTATTAATCTCTGCGACTCTAATTGAAGTAAAAGTCCAAAATGTGGATGGGGTCAGTATCTGCACATGACTCAGTCCTGCCCACTCAATCCCCAGCCTACGTGAATAAAATGAACAAACCAAAAAGCCAATTCCTTGCTTAGCACAGGAAATCTGGGGCCAACGTACACCGGACCAGACACATGGGGTAGGAGGTGGGACTTGCACACATATCCCTGCACTTTGAGCTTGTGTGTGCTCAGACAAATGCCTGAACATGGCTATGGATCGAAATAGCCAATATTTAATATGCAGATGTGGAACTGTGTGGATTCTTTCTGCTAATACAGGAACCAGAAAGCACCTCATGAAATTCACAGCAGATGAGTGCATTTCTCGGCACTGATATACCCAGCACAATGTTGACCCACAAATTTCAAAAACAACTACAGTGGAACCTTGGTTCTCAAACGCCTTGGTGCTCAAACATCATCATTTTTATAAGGAAACCGAATACTTTTCTTTTTAAGTCGTTTGGAACCTTTTTTCACCTTCACCTTACTGCCAATGGATGGAGACTTGTTTGCTGTAACTTCTGGAAGCTCTGTGATTAAAACATTCGCTTGAACCTGCTCAAAAGTTTCTGCAATGCTCCTCCTCTGCCACCAAACCACAGATCAAATAATAAGAATCTGGCTCGTCGTGTGGTCTGAACTCAGGCACATGGTTTGTTCCTTCCAAACACGCCATGAGCACTAAGTCCAGAACAAATATGGGTTTATTTCTGGTTTATCTGGAGGATATAAACTACAAGCCCAGGTTTGGATAATGCAAGGCACAGTGGAGGGGTCTGGGGAGAGAGAAGCGTCATGAAAACCTTTTGAGCAATGTGCACCAGCAAGCTAATCATCTGCATTAACCCCATTTTGTTTTAAATCATGGTTTTATGTGAGGTGTGAGTCAGGCCATTGGTTGAACAGGGGAAAGCAAGCAGGAGAAGAAAGGGATAGAGAACAAAATTGAACTTACCAGGTGCTGTTGATGGGGCAGCGTCACCTAGAATGAAAAATGGAAAGGGTTTAAACGCCATTATTATTATTATTATTATTATTATTATTATTATTATTATTATTATTATTTCATACCCCGCCCATCTGGCTGGGCCTCCCCAGCCACTCTGGGCAGCTTCCAACAGAATATTAAAAACACGATAAAACATCAAACATAAAAAACTTCCTTAAACAGGGTTGATGTCTTCTAAAAGTCAGATAGTTGTTTACTTCCTCGTCATCTGATGGGAGGGCGTTCCACAGGGTGGGCACCACTACCAAGAAGGCCCTCTGCCTGGTTCCCTGTAACCTCATTTCTCGCAGGGAGGGAACTGCCAGAAGGCCCTCAAAGCTGGATCTCTGTGTCCGGGCTGAATGATGGGGGTGGAGATGCATTTCCCAAACTGTGGGTCAGGAAGCCTGTGCAACTAGGTTGCTTGCCTTATAAATAAACCCCAAATAATTATTGTTTTAAATTTCCAGTTAGATCCTTACTGAACTGCTGCCCGCATAGCATTTGCTGAAGCCTGTGATGCAAACTTTGTTGCTAGTCATTGGGAGAAAATGTTGGCAGGCACTCACCCGCTTGCCCACTCCCTCCCTCCTCCCCTCCTAAGTGTGCCCTCAAACCCTTTCTTCACCAGAGCAGATTGGGGAAAGAGAAGCAGGTAGGGTGCTCAGCTGCAAACTGCAGCCCCAGCCCCAGCCCTTGTAAAGTAATCTTCTAACTCATAGCAGCAAAGAGCCATCACTGAAGGCTGACAAGGCATTGCGTGCACCAAAATGGGAACTGACCTGGCACATCTGCTGCTCCTACTACAGGGTCAGCTGCATCTGCTGAAAGGAGAAGGGATATTATAGTGTGGGTATATATATATATATATATATATATATATATATATATATATATATACTCAAGGAGCATTCCACACATTATGCGGCAGCAAACCTGGGACTTCCACCACGTGTTCACTTGGCAGACCTGGTGATGCACATACAGTCGTACCTTGGATCCCAAACGCCTTGGTACTCGGACGTTTCGGCTCCAAACACTGCAAACCTGGAAGTGTTCTGGTTTGCGGATGTTCTTTGGAACCCGAACGTTTGATGGGGCTTCCATGGCTTCTGATTGGCTGCAGGAGCTTCCTGCAGCCAATCAGAAGCCGCAAATTGGTTTCCGAACGTTTTGGAAGTTGAACAGACTTCCAGAACAGCTTCCATTTGACTTCTGAGGTACCACTGTAGAGTGGTACCTCTGGTTACGTACTTAATTCGTTCTGGAGGTCCGTTCTTAACCTGAAACTGTTCTTAACCTGAAGCACCACTTTAGCTAATGGGGCCTCCCACTGCTGCCGCGCCACTGGAGCACGATTTCTGTTCTCATCCTGAAGCAAAGTTCTTAACCTGAGGTAATATTTCTGGGTTAGCGAAGTCTGTAACCAGAAGCGTATGTAACCCGAGGTACCACTGTACTTGTATGATACCTGTGTTTGCAAACAGAGGTTTGTCTTCTTCATTAAGCTGCATGCTAAAAAAAATCAACAAAATCTTAGGCATAAACATAGAAAGCAGCATGTGCGAATTGGCCTTGACACTAGAGGTGGATGTGCAAAAAGAAGAACTCAACTCACCCACATCACCCGGCATATCAGGTGCAACTGAAAAAAAAGAGACAACAGGTTTGTAGCCATCAGTTGTTTGGTGCAGAGCTATGCACACAGTTGTTTGTTTCTCTTTATGAATCATTTCCTATTAAACATCTTGAAGCAGTTTTACAGTAAAAAACAAACAATAAAAAATTAAAACAAGTTGATATATAAAAACAATTTCAAATCCGATCCATCAGGCTATTGTGCTAGTGGATCTGAGGACAGGTCAGGCCCAGAGGTGAGGGGGTGATGATGTGGCTGTTTTTACTTACACACCCACCCACAACCCACACACTGCTGCTATTGGGCAAATTCTCAGTTCCACATTTTAAAATTCTCCAGAAAATATTTGCTTGTCACATTGTAACTGGCAAAACCACAAAAGAATGCTGAAGGACACACGGCTGTGAACAACAAGATAATAATGAGGGAAGTTTACAGTAAAGTAGACAAAATATCAGTACAAGCACAATGTGTACATACTTTCCAGCATTACAAAGAGCCATACAGTACAAAAATTGTTGAAGAATGCTCTAAGCCGCTGACAAATATCATAACACTTGTAAAGTATACATTTCTGGAAGGTATTTGCCTGCCTATAATTTTGGACCTTTGCAGTGGTATTGATTCCTCTTGGAATCAAGTAAATTCTTTGGAGAGATAGACATCCCTGAAGTCCTCCCAGTTATGAAAACTGCAACCAGGGCCTTAAAACACTTTTGAAGTCTTATTATCTGAGGAAGTCCTTGGAAGCAGGACCTTATCTGGAAGCCGGTCATCAACTGCTTTGAGCATTCTTCAATGCCAGCTATAGTACTGTTTGTGCTTCATGGTTCTTCATAAGCATTGCTTGAATGTGCACTCTGCACTTTCAGTGATATTTTGTACTATACAAAGAGCAAGCATTTGAAAATGAAGGGAATCTGGCAGCTTCACAGGATGTAGCATGCATGCTGTCCTATTTCATTATCAGAATATCATATTTTACATGGGCATGCATGATTTATGCTCAGATACATGCCTATGTGTGTGTGTGTGTGTGTGTGTGTGCGCACACACACACACACACACACACACAGACAGCCATATTATAGGTCCCATATAGACCTTTAATATGTGCCTCCCATATATGAGCACACAAATTCAAACACCACATTACAGAGTTGCATAACTGCACTAAACATGATGATGCAGACTGAGGATGAATCTACTCTGATCTAAAAAAACCCCACTATATAGCTCTCTATGCAGTTTTCCATTGACTGCTGTACAGAGCCCCCTGGTGTCACATTTTTATAACACACATATAATAGTATAACTCACAAGTATAAATTAGTTCTGAGTCTAGTGAGATTTACTTCCTAATACATCTGTTTAGGACTGAAGCATTGGTGCAGAATTAAAGGAAACGTACCTGTAGGATCGTCCTGAGCAATGACCACAGGCAGAAACCAGTCTAGGACAAAGAAAAAGATTGTTTCCCTTGTGTAATTCGCATGTGTTAAAATAAAGCAGCAACAAATTAGCAATGTCCTTACTCTCTCCCCCACCAAAGATGAAAGTGCAGTTCCCACATTGTTAAAGAAAGGGAGGCAGGAGAGAGAGCCAAGCAGGTTTTTTTTGGTTTTTGGTTTGGAGGAAAACGAATAAATAATGAAAACTGAGTTTATACTCCCCCCCCTTTTTAAATGATATTTATTGAGATTTTACAGACAATAAAAAGTTACAAGATTAAAAAAGAAATAAGAAAAATAACAATAATAAAAGAAAGAAAGATACAAAAATGCAAAAACAAAACACATAAAAAGTAAGAAAAAGTTAAAAAGAAATCAATATTTTCATGTCTTATATTTCATTTACTTGTTTCCTGACCTCCTCACACCCCCCTTTTTGTATTCCAATTCACATAATTAATTCAGCAAATCCTTACCCTCTATCATTTATTTTTACTCAATATCTTAACCTATTATGACTATATATTTTAAACCATTGTCAATCCGTATTCACATATTCTTGTTAATCTTTTTACCAATACCGCTTATTTTCAATCCAACATCCCTTTAACATTCATTAATTTTACAGTATTTCTGCAAGTAGTCTTTAAATTTCTTCCAGTCTTCTTCCACCTCCTCTTCTCCCTGATCTCGGATTCTGCCAGTCATTTCTGCCCTGAGTTTATACTTTTCCCACTCTTCACCGCAAGGTCTCAGAGCAGGTTAGAACAATGCAGTAATATAAAACCATATAAAACGTACAGTTACAAAGATTAAACAAGTCCAGCCAGAACACAACACTATATATTCAGCAGAATAGGTGGGTCCAGCAAAGCAAACTATCTTTATGTCAGAGTATTGTTTGTTTTGTTGTTGTTGTTGTTGTTGTTGTTTCGATTTATATACTGCCCTTTATCAAAAGATCCCAGGGCAGTGTACAATAGAACATCAATGATAAAAATATAATAAAAAGCCTACTTCCACATCCCAATAAAAAATAGCCATCATAACACCAGTCCTCTCCTGCCTCAGTCTGCTCATGGGCAGGCCAGCCCTGACAGTGACCAAGCCCTTTGTGTCCCAGAGAGACTACCTGGTGAACCAGCCACTCCCAGCCACTGAGGCTGCATGAGCCTCCAAGGACAGAGTTGGACCCACAAGCCCCGCCTCCCAAAGGCATGGACTTGACCCTTCCAGGGCAGTGCAGAACATGTCACCTTTCCACCTACCAGACTTGAGAACTCAAAACATATAAGGCCTGTTCATTTTCAGGATTCAACTTTAATTTACTTACCCACATAAATGGGACTTTAAAAACTAACCAAATGTAATACGGTATACGCTTTTGTAGACTCAAACCCAGGCTTATGCCATAATAAATGTGTTAATCTTTCAGCTGCTGAAAGACTCTTTGACTGAATTAAGACTGTTACAGCCATAATTCTCTGTTATGCAAAATGCTCCTCTCCCCTCTAGAATTTGTATAGCTTTATACATGTTGGCAATCTGTAGAGTCTCCCAATTAATGAACAGCAAACATTCCAAACATCTGGAATATATCAAGGCCAAACTGCATATGATAAAGGACATCTGTGATTGAATTTCAGAACATTTATAAAACAACAGCTGTGTGTGTGCCTGTTGATTTCATATTGGAAGGCAGTTAACCTTCTCCCCCTGTGCTGTTTTCCCGGTAAAAATCTGTCCCTGCAACTAATATTACAACTCTTAGGGGAGCAAAGGAAAGGGTTAAACTCCCTCCCATCCTTGGTGATGCTTCTGTGTTCAAATGAATACCTCCTCCAGCTGCTTTGAATTTTTGAAGTTAAAGGGAAAGATATGGGTGATGCACAAAGCCCATTGCCACCTGCCCAGCTATTGGCTGGTCAGTGCTTTTTTCCTGGAGGGACACAGGAGTATGCATACCCCTAAACATTTTATGAATCTAAGTTTGGCCTCATTGAGGAGCAGTATTTCAATATGAGTAGGAAAATGAGAGTACCCCTAAACGTGTGTGTGTGGTTTTTTTTTAAAAAAGCACTGGCTGAAGTTAACATTGGGAGGTGGGATAAGGTGATAGAATGAGCAACTTCAGGGATGCTTCAGTTGTTTTAGACTGCCTGCTTCCTGGAAGGCTATCTGCTTGATATGTACATTTGTAAATTAATGGATATTTAAACAGTAGTTGCCACTAGGACTGCCTCCTCCAGACAAAACTGATGTGTAGTGCTATCCTGGAACCTCTCTCTGCTGTTGGGGTGGCCCATCCTATTTCACCACCTGAGGCAACGGAAAGGTGCCTTCGCCCCTCCACTGCCGCCTCTGCCCACCTGCCGGTCCTCACTGGGGTTGTGTGGTGGTGGCTTCCAAGTTCTGGCAAGATCTTGTGAGAGGTCTGTGAGATCTCACAAGAACGCAGAAGCTGCCTGGCAGGAATGAGCCAGCGGGAAACCACACAGACCAAGTTGGAGTTAACTCTTTATTAGCAAAGACAGGATCTGCACAGGAGTGTCATGCCCAATGGGCACAGCAGCTCATCTCCGGCAGGTCTTGCCCCCATGAAGCAGTTGCTGAGACTGAAGGGGTCCCCTCCTCTCCAGGGCCTTTCCCAAGCAACCTGAAACTGCACCTTCATGAAGCTAACGTCTCTGCTCTCTTCATGCCTCTTCTGGTTCTGGGAGACTGGGAGGGAGGGGAGCTTGTCGCAGCAGGAAGGTGAGACACCCATGACTCTTCACTGGCCTGACTCATCTCTGCCTCTTGGCCTCCCTCCTCCCTCTTGCTTCAGTTTTTGCCTCTGATTCTGGATTTCACTTTCCCAGCAGACTCTCCCAGCTCACTAAGCCGTTGCCTCGTCAGCTTCTGAAACCTCCCCCTCCCAGTCTTCTCCCTCTTCTTCCTCTGACCACTCATTGTCGTCCCACCATCACTCCTGGGCTTTGAGCTGTCTTGCCCTGGAGGTTCCCTAGCTGGTTTCTCCCACCATTCCTCAGCGTCCAACCAGTCCACAACAGCAGAGAAGAAGCAATGGCTTCCATTGAGATCTTGCTAGAACCCGGAAGTGGTGGCGAAGGAACCATCTCCGGCACCCGGGGCGGGACACCGAGGGGCGGGGGCCAACTGCTCAGTGGTGCACACGCAATGTCCATACTGACTGCGCATGCGCAGCAGGCCATGCACTCCGTACAGGATGCCGCACATGTGCACTCTGTATGGGCTGCCGCTCGCGTGCGACGTCCATACAGACTGCACATGTGCAGCATCCTGTATGGAGTGTGCATGCGTGGCCGTATGGACGCCGTGCGAGAGTGGAAGCCCGTACAGACGCCACATGCTGTGCACATACTGACTGCATGTGCCCTCGGCCACTCTACAGCTGGGGGAGGCAGGGGTCATCTTGTCACACACACACCCCAGAGTGGCACCCAGGGTGGCCCGACCCCTCCGCCCCCCACTTCGTACACCCCTGCCCAGAAGCCGCCACTGCAGTCGCTTCTCCAGTGGCTTCTGGTGAGACCTTGCGAGACCTTCTGGAATCTAGAAGCTGCCACTGCCACTTCTCCAGTGGCAGGGTGCCCAATAACGTCCCTTGGATTCCATGGCCCAAGGTGACTGCCTCAGTCTGCATCATGGATGGGCCAGCCCTGCTCTGCTCCAAGGGGAAGGTTGCAAAACCACGCTGTGCTTGTTTGAAACTACAAAAGGACAAGGGAAGTGACTGTCCTGGTAGTTGAAAGATGGGGAAGGTTCTTTGCAAAACTGGACAGAAGGAAACAGCTGCATTAGCTGTAAAACTGGGAATGCATAGCAGCAAACGGCAGATGAAAACAACAGGCAACCAGGAGATGGGGTAACACTTTAGATACAGTTAGATTAAAATTTTCTATTGGTTTTAGACCAGTTTAACTATTATGGCGTTTCCCCCTGAAGAATCGTGGCAACTGTAGTTTAGTGACAATTTTGAGAATTCTGTGTTAGTGGTTCCCAGCCTTCTCACAGGACAGGTCCCAATATTCCCCAGGAAGAGGGAATTATTCTAAAAACTATACTGAAATCTTGTGCCACAATTACACAGGAACAGGCCCCACAATACTAAGTGGGTTTTATATCTGTGGTTGCATGTCAATAGCATAGAAATAAGCCATAGCCTGCAGCCAATTTGTAGTGTTATGCTGTAGATCCTGCTTTTAAAGTACACACACACACACTTGTAAAAATAAAAAAATTCCTTCCAGTAGCACCTTAAAGACCAACTAAGTTAGTTCTTGGTATGAGCTTTCGTGTGCATGCACACTTCTTCAGATACGTATCTGAAGAAGTGTGCATGCACACGAAAGCTCATACCAAGAACTAACTTAGTTGGTCTTTAAGGTGCTACTGGAAGGAATTTTTTTATTTTGACTATGGCAGACCAACACGGCTACCTATCTGACACTTACCCTGGGGTTGAGCTAATGTTTAAAAAGCTCTGAGTTGGGGCAGGGGCTGACTCTCATAGAAAACATTGCAGAACATCACATTCATGTTGTAAAAAAAATTTAAAAGAAAATGCTTTTTTAAAAAATAAAAGACCAGCTTGTTTCATTTTTAAAAGCATACACTTCCTTAGTCTACAATTCACTTTAAGAGATACTGAAATTGGATGAACAGCAAGTATGAAAGTTTTTTTCAATTTGGAAGGAAAGCTCTTTGGTGAAATCTTAAAGTGATATGCATTCCTTTCTTAATTAAATTAATTTCTTGTTCTATCAAGAGAGAGGAGTCTATAGTCCACCAAGGACCGCAGGTGACGGACCTCAGATAAGTTGGTTCAGGCAGATAAAAGGAAAGTGAGAATGCAGGAAAAGAACACATCCAAATATTTCGTTGCCTGAACAAATCACTGGATTCTTTAATCTGATGGAAGGAATTATGATCTATTGCTATTAAGATGAAGATTCCAGTGAGGTTTCCTTCTAAAATGTTTCTTGTCCTTTGCTTCATTTCAGCACCTGATAAAATGTTAGAATCACAGAATTGTAGAGTTGGAAGGAACACTGAGGGTCATCTAGTCCATAGCTGTCAACTTACAGATTTGAAAATAAGGGACCAGCAGCCTCAAAAATAAGGGATCAGCAGCCAAAATAAGGGATCAACAATTACTTTGATAAAATACATATTTTGTTGCATGCAAATGGCTTTAGATACCTATTAGGTCCATAAATTACCATATAGCATATATTCAACACAAAAAACAGCAACAATTTGTTGTTGACAAAGGACAGCTGGATATAGAAAGGGCTCCATTACCTTCAGTAGCTTATTTAAGGGACATCATCAGTAAGAGACAGCAGTGGGACATGGCGCTGGGATAAGGGACTGTCCCGCCAAATAAGGGACGCTTGACAGCTATGATCTAGTCCAACGCTGGAATCGCAACTAAAGCATCCATGACAGTTGGCCACCCAGCCTCTGTCAATGAAAGCTCGTGCTCCTCAAGTACACACACACACATGCACAAACTGATCTGACTCTGAACTTAAATTTTGTCAGTATAGAACAGCCTCCATGTCAATTTTGCCCCTGGGCAAATGTCCCTTTCACCCTAGCCTGGTCCTCCTCCTCCTGTCCTCTCTTGCCCTTGGTGCATCTTCTGTATCAAATCCTTTTTATCACAGAACAATAGCTTCTATATTAGCATAGAGGCATCAGGAAAAATATGGCAAATCCTATTTTAGCTTCCACCGGATAGACTCACCAGTTGACAGGGCAATGAGAGCTACAAGACACAGCAGCTTCTGAGCTCCACAGGCCATCATCCCTGGAAAGTGAGGAAGAGAGACAATCAGTTAAAGCTACTTGCAAATTTTGTGCACATTTTTGTTTTTTCACCAACTGGTGCCCAGCATGCTCCTTTATCTCCCTCCCCACTTTCTATGACCAGAAGGCTTGCTTGCTCTACCTGATAACCACACAATTCAAAATAATTCTAACTGAACACAACTCTGTCTTTCCTTTCCTTTCCTTTCTTTTCTTCTCTTCTAACCTCCCGACATCTATGTGCTGTCTTGTACCCACTTACTATGTCGATTGCGCGCTTAGAAAGATGTCTTTACAAAACCCCCCTCTGCGAAAAAATAAAAAATTGAGACACAACTCCTTCCCTTCACTGTCATTGAGGGACTCGGTTCCTTTGCACTGTGGACAGAGCCTCCTCCCTTCAGCTGGTCCCCCTAGCTTGGCCAGAGTGCCTAGCCGCTCCCAGTCCCAGCAAACGTTCTCCTTTGGCTTGCCTTCAAAATCCAATTCAGCAAAGTAGTAGTAGGATTTGGTGTCATCATGCAGATGGAATGAGGAGAGGGGGAGGGGAAAAAACTGTCCCATGACCTCACTGAATTTATTGTAGCTCGAGACGAATCGGCACCTCCTATTCCCTCCGGATGAGGAATAGCCAGAGATGGAGTCCCACCGTCTGTCATGTATGTGCCTAATCTGCTTCATTTTGCCCTGAAGAGGATGAAGCAACGCTTATTTTCCCGTGCGAATTCTCCCCAACACAATGTATCTTTTTCCTGGAAAGAAGCATTCCAGTAAACCCAAGCCTGGCCTCAAGGCCAGCCTGACCGTTAGGTAGGGTGAAGCAACATAACTGTTGAAGCAGAAGAATTGGAGGTACCACCACAGAGCAGCAAATTGCCAATAGCCTAGTTTATTGTTATTGTTTTTAAATGCCACAAGGAGAGTTGCCGTTGGGGATGTTCTGCCTTGGGCATCAAAATATCTTGTGTCCATAAGGTGCAGTAAGGTGACAACCTTGCATGGTGATGGTGGTCTCAAACCCTGGGTGAGTTTGGGAATTCTCCTACATGCGAAGACAGGCTCCAGTAGATTGAGTGGACAAGACTCAGACTGGGTCCAATAGATAAAAAGGCAATTTCTGTGAATGCTGACAAGGAAGTGAAGGAAAATTCTGATATTAAAACCTCCTCTGCCTTGTGGGATATCTTCAGGGGAAGAAAAGACTAAGAAGTACAGTGGTACCTCGGGTTACATACGCTTCAGGTTACAGACTCCGCTAACCCAGAAATAGAACCTCGGGTTAAGAACTTTGCTTCAGGATGAGAACAGAAATCGTGCAGCAGCGGCGCAGCAGCAGCGAGAGGCCCCATTAGCTAAAGTGGTGCTTCAGGTTAAGAACAGTTTCAGGTTAAGAACAGACTTCTGGAACAAATTAAGTACGTAACCAGAGGTACCACTGTAAACCCTACACAAATCTAGAGTGGATTTGTCCCTAAGACAGTTGGATGACATCTCCTTCCCACTGGTGCCAAATGTATTGCTCTGCTTTCCTTTGGACCACATCAGTGAGGCCAAGAGTGGGGTCCTATCACCTGGGCAGCCCAGGGGCATCATACAAACTTGCCCAGGCTTGCACCCTGGGGAGGTCACTTTGGTACTGCTAATACAGCAGTTTGACTTCACCCCTGGAGGTGCACTCCATTGTCTTTTGAGACAGATGCCAGCAACACTTAAATGGCCGACCTTACAGGGTCGATACAAATGCTTTTCTTTTATATATATGTATAATTTTTATTAATTTACAACAAAAACATACAACAGTTTCACATCCAATTTTTCACAAAATGTTTCTTTTCTGGACTTCCTTCAGCTTTTCCGTAAATCGTCCATAGTCTTTATTTAAGTTACGCATTCCTTAAGTTTGTATTGTCATTATTTAGTCCTTTCCCTTTCTATTCCCTTTTAACAATATTTCTCAAATTTCACAGTGCTTCTTTAAATCCCTCTAGCATTATCTGTCCCTTACTTATACATTCCAGATATTCCACAAATTTTCCCTAGTCCTCGATGTACTTTTGGTCTCTTAGGTATCTGATCTTCCCAGTCAAATTGTCCAACTCAGCATAGTCTAACAGCTTCATTCTCCATTCTTCCACCGTCGGTGTTTCCTGTTGTTTCCACTTCTGAGCCAGTAATACTCTTGCCGCTGATACAAATGCTTTTCTATAACTACAGCGTAGTTAATATTTCTCCCGCCTTACTGCAATAGAGCTTCTGAAAATCCTGCGATCCTCCACAGAACAAAGCATCATTGAGTTTGCTGAGACTTACTTAGATATAAATGTGTACACTGTACAGGGTTGCACCGTTAACCAATTTTCTGGAAAAAAATAAAACGAGGGAAATATAAGGGTAAAAAATTGTTTGCTTAGAAATGTGCTAACAAAATCACTCATGTAACAAGAAGCATGGGAACTGTAAGTTTCCCACCTGAATGGCACTTAAGCTGAAAATATATTATACAGTATTCTTGTTGTTC
The DNA here is from genome assembly GCF_965112155.1 of Podarcis liolepis. Lineage (NCBI taxonomy): Eukaryota > Metazoa > Chordata > Lepidosauria > Squamata > Lacertidae > Podarcis > Podarcis liolepis. Next base: position 11,840,505 of record NC_139571.1, on the reverse strand, counting down.
TGTTTCATAAAACATATACACCACTTCATTGCAAAAAACTTTAAAGCAGTTTAAGATATAGATATAGATATAGATGATATAGATATAGATATAGATATAGATATAGATATAGATATAGATATAGATATAGATGATATAGATATAGATGATATAGATATAGATATAGATGATATAGATATAGATATAGATATAGATATAGATATAGATATAGATATATGTTATTAAATTTGCATACTGTCCTTCATCTGTAGCTCTCAAGGCGGTTCACAGCATAAAAATAAAAGATAAAACACACACACAAAAACCCAAGAAAAATCAAGAAAAAATTCACAACCCTACTTTGCAACATGCAAAAGTTAGGATACTAAAACAGATTAAAATTATTTCAACTTTCTAAGCATCTCGGTAGGTTTGTCTAAACCAGAATGTTTTTAGCAGGCATCAGAAAGAGTACAGTGAAGACGTCTGTTTGATCTCAGTAGGCAGGGAGTTCCAAATATTCATGTTCTTAGAAATGGTTTGTGCTATCTTAGAATTAGCCTTCAAGGCCATACATTCATAATTTCCCTTGGTCTTTCATGCCCAGTTCTCTGCAGTGATACTGATACTGAAACGGGATTAGTGGGAGTGCAGATTTTCACTGTGCATTTACCGTAAATTATAATAACCAACATCTTGCAATGCTAAGGCTCTCCTGCAGAACACAATCCTAGAAAATTGTGGCAAAACCAGTAGTAGCTAAATATATATGTATATACAGTATTCCAAATACAAAGCAATATAGCCAAATACAGATGTATCCTCAGAATATTATCTTATATCAGGCATAGGCAACCTTCAGCCCTCCAGATGTTTTGGACTACAGTTGCCATCATCCCTGACCACTGGTCCTGTTAGCTAGGGATCATGGGAGTTGTAGGCCAAAACATCTGGAGGGCCGAAGGTTGCCTATGCCTTATGGAAGTAAATCCCATTGAACTCAATGTGACTCACTTTTGAGTAGACATGCCTGGACTGGCACTGTAAATCTGATGATCAACTCTTGCAAAGCTTATTGTGCATATTTAAGCAGGAAAGGAACTCTTGAAGCATTTTTAGAAGATTAGCCTTGCTCTGCTCTGTTGGTAAATTCCAAGTATATAATTAAATCATTTTGAAAAGAGCCAGTCTGTTGCAAAGGTCAATCCTAGGCATGGCTCCTAAATGCAGTATTACTCACCTCTCTCCTGTCAAACTATGTGTCACAACATGGTTTGGGGCAAGTACTCTTTAGTGAGAGAACTCAAACAGAGATTTAACATCACAAAACATGTTAAATGAAAGGAAAGCATGGAAATGTAGGCTCTAAAACCTTTTAAATACGCCCTTCTGCCCCAAAATGTCCTCCTTTAAAAGCTCTTTCCAAGCTATCCCACTTCCCTATCATAGAGATAGACCACACATTTGGTAAGTCATAAAACAGTTTACTTACAAAACTCATCAAAGGCCAAGTTCATGTGCTTTCCCACACAGCAGTCATAAAAGATGCATAGGCACTCAAAACATTGTTTAGTTATAGAAGGTAGAAGTTTCTGAACTACTGGTAGAGGAAAAACATTAGTTTCAGACTCCATTCTGGTCTGAAACAAAAGAAGGCTGATTAAAGCCATGTGCTGGAGTGTCCAGTTCAGAGTTCTTTACATGCTGGAAATTGCATGGAGAGAAAGAGATAACGAAGGCTCAGTGGCCCATTTCCTCACAAGGTTGGAAGTGATGACATAGGCTAAGCCTAGCAGAACAGCTTACCCTATTGTTTGACCCTTTCATGCACAAATTAGATTCAAACATGCTAGAGTTATATGAGGCTGGAACCCTACAGAAAGCAGGCCAAGTGTGCAGCTAGGTAGGCACTGCCCTCATGATGTCCTGCAATTCAGTGCCCCCCCATACCCAGGTGGTGGTAAAAGAAGATTGGGTGTGAAATACCCAAGAGGAAGTATGGGTGAATGTAAGCAATTGTAGTATTTCTTGGTTAGTTTGTTGTTGTTGTTGTTTAGTCGTTTAGTCGTGTCCGACTCTTCGTGACCCCATGGACCAGAGCACGCCAGGCACTCCTGTCTTCCACTGCCTCCCGCAGTTTGGTCAAACTCATGCTGGTAGCTTCGAGAACACTGTCCAACCATCTCGTCCTCTGTCATCCCCTTCTCGTTGTGCCCTCCATCTTTCCCAATATCAGGGTCTTTTCCAGGGAGTCTTCTCTTCTCATGAGGTGGCCAAAGTATTGGAGCCTCAGCTTCAGGATCTGTCCTTCCAGTGAGCACTCAGGGCTGATTTCCTTCAGAATGGAGAGGTTTGATCTTCTTGCAGTCCATGGGACTCTCAAGAGTCTCCTCCAGCACCATAATTCAAAAGCATCAATTCTTCGGCGATCAGCCTTCTTTATGGACCAGCTCTCACTTCCATACATCACCACTGGGAAAACCATAGCTTTTACTATATGGACCTTTGTTGGCAAGGTGATGTCTCTGCTTTTTAAGATGCTGTCTAGATTTGTCATTGCTTTTCTCCCAAGAAGCAGGCGTCTTTTAATTTCATGGCTGCTGTCACCATCTGCAGTGATCATGGAGCCCAAAAAAGTAAAATCTCTCACTGCCTCCATTTCTTCCCCTTCTATTTGCCAGGAGGTGATGGGACCGGTGGCCATGATCTTCGTTTTTTTGATGTTGAGCTTCAAACCATATTATGCGCTCTGTTGGTTAGTTTACAATTATTTATATCCTACTTTTCAGTATACAAGCACTTCCAAGTAGTAAACAATGTATTTAAAAGTCACCAGGGTCCTTACCACAGGGTAGTTGGTGGTAGAGAGGTCCTGTATTATTCTGCCTGCCATGGAGTCAGAGAAAGCAAGGCCAGAAAAATAACACATGGGAAAGAAAAGCCTATGATAAAGATGCATGATTGCTATAGACGACTGACAGATGGAGGCCTTGGCAGTCAGTCAATCAGCTGGCAAAGAGTGTGATGACATCAGCTGATGGTCCCTAAGCCAGATGCTTAAAAAGCTAAACATCCTCCCTTTAGCTGGCTCCTAAGACATGGGAGGGACCTTGCCCCAGGGACTTCAGACTGTATAGCAGGGGAAGCGGAGAAGAGAGTAAAGGACAGAATGTGCAGATTGGGAGGGGAGACTTCTGCATTTAATTTAGCGTCTCTAGCAGCTCAACACAACAGAAAGTGCATGTTTGCGTATGTATTTAAAAATGAAAGATCTTTTAGGTGAAGGGAAGGTGAAGGGAAAGCTGAAGATTTTATGGCATGAACCTACTAGCAAATCCACCTATCTTGTTGAGTCTGAGGCTAAAGAAATGGGATTTGCAATGTTTACACAAGTTTCTCAAGTTTACAGTGATAAGCACTGATAAGAAGGCATCATCATATGACATTATTTGGAGTAAGACTCTCAGGCCTGGGGAACCCAAGCCTATGAGTGTGTTTTGTAGGATTCCTGACCAACCTTGGGGAGAGGGGGAATGAGTTGGGTGGGGGGTTGCATTGAGATCTGTTGAAAGACAAACAACGGACAAAGTTGTTCTCTCCACCAAACCCACACACACTTCTTATTTTCATAGAAATCATAGAATTGTAGACTTGGAAGGGACCCTGAGGGTCATCTAGTCCAACCGCCTGCAATGCAGGAATATGCAGCTGTCTCCTACGGGGATCAGACCTGAAACTCTGGGGTTATCAGCACCACACTCTAAGCAACTAAGGTATCCAGTATGATTTTGTTCTTTCTGTATATGAGGCAGGATTGGTGTTGGACTCCACCTCCAGCCTTTATTTCAAAAGTTGGCAACCCTAGCTTTGCAAGTTGATAATGAAATGACCACCAAATGGTGGGAATGTGCATGAAAACACATGGTTTCTTCATCTATCTCCAGCCTCTTTCTCCCCACCAGCTTTGGTTCTTTTCCATTTTAACCCATTCCTGCAGGGGAAAGAGAGCACAGAGAGATGTGCATTCCTGAGACCAACAGTCACTATTGTAATGTGTGTCTTTCTTTCAGAGCTTTTTGCCCCATTCCGTAGGTGGTGTTGGTTGCTTGGCATGCATCGGAACTGAGGCTGCCCCAACACTTCCTCCAGCTATGGCAGGGGTCTGCAACCTTTAAGACAAAAAGAGCCACTTGGACCCGTTTCCGAAGAAAAAAAAAACTGGGAGCTGCAAAACTCGTCATTATAAAAATGACTTTTTTGTCACTTTTTTATTATTTCTTTGTTTGACCCCTCAGAATTACTCCTCCTCATAAAAATAAACGTTAAATTAACAAGTTACCTTTTTTGTGTGTGTGTGTTCTTCACTCCCCTTCAAAACAGTGACCAGCGTACATGCCCCCTTTCAATGCAGTGACCAGTGTACATGCCCCTTACCATGTAGCGGGCGGGCGGGCGGGAAGGTGACCTCGGGACGGTGCGTGACTAACGCACGCACCGCCCCCATGCGACGTCACAGCCAGTACAGCGCCCGCCACAGTGGGGAGTGTCGGGGCGCACAATGCGCCTCCTCCCCTCGCTAGTATCCGCCCCGGAGCCGCGGCAAAGATGTAAAAGAGCCACATGCGGCTCCGGAGCCGCGGGTTGCAGACCCCTGAGCTATCGTCTCCCTGAAAGATCCTTTGGAGGGAAGAAACAGGGCCCATTGTCACCAAATCTCAGGGGAAGGACAACAACCCACATCTGCTGTATTTATCTCCTGCTGAAATGCAGAGCTAGCTCTAGTTTGTGGCAAGCTTTGAAGCAGGCACTATGTCAGAACTGAAAGCTTAGAATATTGACATACCATGAACCCAGGGCCAGCCCTTCCCCGAGGCAGAATGAGGCAGCTGCCTCAGGTGGCAAATTCTGAGGGGTAGAAAGTGACTAGAAATGTGTGCCATGTGATGTGTCCTGCAGCCCCGAAGCTAGCTTGCTGCCCCAGTGGAGGACCCTGCTCTGCCACCAGTGCTGAAGTAAAATTCAATCACCAACCTAGTCGGATATTGTGCACAGAATGGCCTTCGCCTCAGGCATAAAAATGGCTCGGGCTGCACCTGCATAAACCTGGCTTCAGTGTTGCTGCGAAATGCAGAAGAGGACTTGAGCTGAAGGAGCAAGGGAAAGTGCAGAGGTGGCAAAAACAATATTGTGAGGCTATACAGAATGCATGTTGCCGCTAAGATAGGGTGAAAGTCTAAGTGGGAGCCATAGCCTAGCCATTTCCTTGCTTTTTTTGGCTTCAGAAATCTGAATGTTAAACTGACGTCTTTGTTTTCCTTAATGCTGGCTCTTTCCCACCCTAAAAAGCTGGAAAATGGTGCCATTGCACATTGTAAACACTGGAGGGAGCTGCAAGATAGTAACAAAGAAAACACATTTTCAAGCAGCCTCCATTTACATTGCACAGTTCCTCAAAATATGCAGTTCTCTGTGTTAGTTGCAGGAGATTGTAGGTCAGCTGAGTTCCGCTGCCCTCAGCAGTATCCTGACAGGACCCTGCTTTCTAGACCACAGTCACTTGCCTAGATGCTGGAGACAAATCTTCAGTTGCCCAAACCCTGGATGTTTTTCCTTCGGTAAGCTGCAAATTTCTGGAATTCCCAGAATTGCTTCCCCCACCCCCAGGAACTCCAAGAAATGTCTGCATTCATATTCAGACCATCAACATAGGAGACCCCATTCTGTTTTCAGCTGTTTTGGTTCGTGTTACTGACAAGAGAATTTTCCTTTCACCAGCTGTTCATTCCTTCACATCTAATGCACAATTCCTTCCCCGGGCATGGCTCCCCTGTTCCATAGCAATAACTGGTCTGTACCTTTGGAATTTTGATGGGGTTTTGAATCTCCATTAAATGAAGTGAGTGTGGACAGAGGCGGCTTTAGGGCAGCACAACCAGTTCCCCCGTACAGGGCGCCTTCCATCCTTCTTCCCAAAGCCTAGGAAGTGCCAGGCTTTGGGAAGGAGGTGTGAGGTCCTAGAGTCCTTTTGCCTCCTTCCCAAAACCTAGTTAGCGCTTGCCCAGATTTGGAGAGGTGGCATGAGGGCTAGTGTGGTGGGTGTCGAATTTTGGCCTGGCACAAAAGGTAAAGGTGAAGGACCCCTGACAGTTAAGTCCAGTCACAGACAACACTGGGGTTGTGGCGCTCAACTCGCTTTACATACCAAGGGAGCCAGCGTTTGTCCGCAGACAGTTTTTCCGGGTCATGACTAAGCTGCATGACTAAGCTAGCACAATGGAACACCGAAACCAGAGCAGCACACGGAAACACCGTTTACCTTCCTGCTGGAGCGGTACCTATTTATCTACTTGCACTTTTTGGCGTGCTTTCGAACTGCTAGGTTGGCAGGAGCTGGGACCATGCAATGGGAGCTCACCCTGTCGCAGGGAGCTCACCCTGTCGCAGGGATTCAAACCGCCAACCTTCTGATCGGCAAGCCCAAGAGGCTCCGTGGTTTAGACCACAGCGCCACCCGCGTCCCAAAAGGTAAAGGACCCCTGACAGTTAAGTCCAGTCACAGACGACTCTGGGGTTGCGGCGCTCATCTTGCTTTACAGGCCGAGGGAGTTGGCGTTTGTCCGCAGACAGGGCGCCATATTACCAAGGTCCACCTCTGATGAAGATCTATATCAGGAACAATGATGTAATAAAGATCTACATCAAGAGCAAGGGTAGGACAAGACCGGCAGTGCCTTCAATTTGGAGGAGGATGATCTGGCCTGCAAGGAGCAAGCCACAGCCATCGCTGTTAACCATGCCAGCTGCAGCAGTGGGCAATGCATTCTTTGGAGCCCAGATCTGCTGCCTCTGTGGATCCTGCCGACTGAGGCGGTCACCTCACCTTGCCTCATGAGTGGGCTGGCCCTGGCAATACTTTTGACTGGGACCCTGGTGTTGATCCAAGGGGGTCTAGTGGTTTTGCTACTGCCAGTCCCAAGTTTTGCGATGCTTTCTGTGTCCAAAGTGGGAGGATTTTGTTGCATGCTTGAGGAACTTTAAGAGTAGAAAAACTGTACAGGTACTAACTGCATGTTCCTTCTGTTCTCCCTCCTTCATTGTCCTGTGCTCATAAGCTAAACCTGCATTAAGTTACATATCAGTGATTAGGCATTAATGAGCTGCAGCGCAGTGTCTGAGCGCACCGGTGTGAATAATGTAAGAACTGTGTGTTCAGCTAAGTCACTGTGGGCGAGGTCACCAGTTCTTGGGTCACAAAGCTCACTAAACTGAATCCTACACAATGGCATGGCCTCCAGCAGTTTCATCTGCTCCTTTGTTGAGCCTCTGATATCAGCGGAGATTATTAACCTTATACGCCTCAAGTTTGTTTAGTGCCATTACTTTCCCAAGCACGATTCACTCCTAACCGGAATTACGCTCGGCACATTTTAAAAATGGGAGCACTGCTAAAATCTAGAATGCTCAGGTATCTCTCACTTGCCCGTGTCCGTTTTGCAGCTGCAGCTTGATCTGGCAGTCGATGTCGTCAAACCTCCTCTTGTATCAAGATCACACAGGGAGAAACACAGTCCATGTAACCCACTTTTGCAGAGCAGTTTTTCAAAGTAACAGGCTGTGGTGGATCCCATCTACGCCGTCATTAAACACTTTAAAAAGAAACAAATAACAATTGGTGACCTGCAATTTCTGTGGCAGATGGAAGCTCTTTATAAGCACCTGCTCCAATTTGTCTACTCCCACTCTAGCAGAGGGCTTGCCCCATTCATAGTACTACACCGCAGATTCCCCCATGTGCTTTATTTCTTTTTGGCTACTGTTTCTTTTGAATATTTTATATATTTGTCTTTAACCATTTTTATCAATAGTTTTTATGTTTTATTTTATATTTTTATGCTGTGGTCTAAACCACTGAGCCTAGGGCTTGCCGATCGGAAGGTCGGTGGTTCGAATCCCCGTGACGGGATGAACTCCCGTTGTTCAGTCCCAGCTCCTGCCAACCTAGCAGTTTGAAAGCATGGCAAAGTGCAAGTAGATAAATAGGTACTATTCTGGCAGGAAGGTAAACGGTGTTTCCGTGCGTTGCTCTGGTTTCGCCAGAAGCGGCTTAGTCATGCTGGCCACATGACCTAGAAAAACTGTCTGCGGACAAACGCCGGCTCCCTCAGCCAACAAAGAGAGATGAGCACCCCAACCCCAGTGTCGTTCGCGACTGGACTTATCTGTCAAGGGTCCTTTACCTAAGCCCCTCAGATGTTTTGTTAACAGTCACATATAAATGTTGTTAAATAAATACACAAGGAAGCCTCCTTGTGGTAATAAAAGTGCCAGAGCACTTGCAAAGCTAAGCAGGGTCCAGCATGGTTTCAAATTTGATGGGGGACCACGTGTTGAGATTCCTGCATTGCAAGGGGTTGGACTAGATGACCCTTGGGCACCTTCCAACTCTACAATTCTATGATAGAGGTGTAGAACACATGGTTCTCATTTCTCCAATGTATTTACTGTGCTTCAGAAATAACACAGCTGACAGGAAGTTCCACAACATCAGTCAAGATAGCCACGCCAAGTCTCACCTTGAGTTTAAACAACACAGTGCAGCCTCTATCTGTTTTTGGACCTCAACCCCCAATCCAGGAATGGGGAAACCTGTGTGGCCCTCCAGATGTTGTTCAACTCCAGCAAGCATGGTCAGTGGTCAGGGATGACGGAAGATTGAAGTCCGGCAGAGAAAGCACCCAAAGTCAACGACCATGAATTAGAATTTAGTGTGAACATCATATCCCACACTTTATTTTGTGTGGATCCCCGGATCAGACTTAAAATGTGTGCCATTAAGGACTCAGGAAGATGCTCTGAAATATGAGGCTCTTGAACTGTAACCCCCACAGCCTTTGAGCGGGATATTAGGAGGGGGGATGGACCCAGGCTCCTGCCCTCTTGGACTGGCTAAATACAATTTCGATGCCTGTAGCTGAAAATCCACATCTTTCCCACTAATTAAGATAGATTTTACCCCATCTGGACATTCCCTTGCTCAAGCTTTATTGAAATGAGGTGACTGGGCCACCACCACCACCTCCCCAATTCATATAGATGTCTGTGCGGAGAGAGATGCGGGAGGAAGGGAGAGGAAGAACAGCAGCGCTTGGCTCTCCTCCTGTTGGCTTCACTTCGCTCACACACCTTGGTTTATTTAATACTTAGCTTTCCAGAGTGCTTCCAAGTGTTCAGAGCACTTCACGTACCCTGGACTAGATCCAGAGAGGCCCTAGCAAGAGTCAAGGTGCTTCTGCCTGCCTGGGGAGGGGTAACGTGACCTGCTATTTCCATTTGCAGCTCCCTCGCATCACCTCTCACATCATTCCCCTGAGTCCCTTGGGGCAGCACAGGGAGCTGTAGAATGGAGGAGGGAGCTGGGTAAAGTCCCATTCCGCAAGTGGAGTTATGCTCACCGTTTGCTGGATCAAAGCCGTCTCCTTGCTGCAATCCTTACAACAGTTTTGGAAGGAAGGTGGGCGTTATTGTCAGCACATTGCGCAAGGAAAGATGTGGCTAAGTGGGGCTTGCATAAGGCATCCTGGTGAATTCAGGGCAAAGGTGAGGCTCAAATGGGGGACTTGATCCATAACTGAGTCACTCCCCTTCCCCGCCACACACAATTCTACACCAGCTCACTATTTAGATATTATTTGTTTATTTGCTGCCTTTGTAGGTGCCCTTCCAGGCAAAGAAGTTTACAATAACAACGTACAATTCGAGTCTTAAAAAATAAATCTAAGTTCCAATATGCAAAAAGTCTAACCAAACAGCAGAAAGCCTAAGCCAATCAAACGGAACGACAGCATAAGCCAAGTAACAAAGCTTTGAAAATCTAATTGCTGAGGGAACGGTGAAAAAGAGGGGAGAGTGGGTGTCCGCTGAATCTCCAGTGGAACAGAGCTTTATGGAACAGAAAAAGACTAAAGCCACAATTTATGGTACCCAGAAAAAAGGACTTGGTTGGCAGATCTTAAGGCCTGCTGAGGCTCATACAAGATAAGATGCTTCCTGAAATAGGCAAGACTGGGCTTTAAAGATGAAGGCCAAAATCATAGAATCATAGAGTTGGAAGAGACCACAAGGGCCATCGAGTCCAACCCCCTGCCAAGCAGGAAACACCATCAGAGCACTCCTGACATATGGTTGTCAAGCCTCTGCTTAAAGACCTCCAAAGGAGGAGACTCCACCACACTCCTTGGCAGCAAATTCCACTGTCGAACAGCTCTTACTGTCAGGAAGTTCTTCCTAATGTTTAGGTGGAATCTTCTTTCTTGTAGTTTGGATCCATTGCTCCGTGTCCGCTTCTCTGGAGCAGCAGAAAACAACCTTTCTCCCTCCTCTATGTGACATCCTTTTATATATTTGAACATGGCTATCATATCACCCCTTAACCTCCTCTTCTCCAGGCTAAACATGCCCAGCTCCCTTAGCCGTTCCTCATAAGGCAACGTTTCCAGGCCTTTGACCATTTTGGTTGCCCTCCTCTGGACACGTTCCAGTTTGTCAGTGTCCTTCTTGAATTGTGGTGCCCAGAACTGGACACAGTACTCCAGGTGAGGTCTGACCAGAGCAGAATACAGTGGCACTATTACTTCCCTTGATCTAGATGCTATACTCCTATTGATGCAGCCCAGAATTGCATTGGCTTTTTTAGCTGCCGCGTCACACTGTTGGCTCATGTCAAGTTTGTGGTCAACCAAGACTCCTAGATCCTTTTCACATGTACTGCTCTCAAGCCAGGTGTCCCCCATCTTGTATTTGTGCCTCTCATTTTTTTTGCCCAAGTGCAATACTTTACATTTCTCCCTGTTAAAATTCATCTTGTTTGTTTTTGCCCAGTTCTCTAATCCGTCAAGGTCGTTTTGAAGTGTGATCCTGTCCTCTGGGGTGTTAGCCACCCCTCCCAGTTTGGTGTCATCTGCAAATTTGATCAGGATGCCCTTGAGTCCATCATCCAAGTCGTTGAAAAAGATGTTGAATAAGACCGGGCCCAAGACAGAACCCTGTGGCACCCCACTAGTCACTCTTCTCCAGGATGAAGAGGAACCATTGATGAGCACCCTTTGGGTTCGGTCAGTCAGCCAGTTACAAATCCACTGAGTGGTAGCATAGTCAAGACCGCATTTTACCAGCTTCTTTACAAGAATATATTGGGGCACCTTGTCAAATGCCTTGCTGAAATCAAGGTAGGCTACATCCACTGCGTTCCCTTCATCTACCAGGCTTGTAATTCTGTCAAAAAACGAGATCAGGTTAGTCTGACATGACTTATTTTTCAGAAATCCATGCTGACTATTGGTGATCACAGCATTCCTTTCTAGGTGCTCACAGACTGTTTGCTTAATGATCTGCTCCAGAATCTTCCCTGGTATTGATGTCAGACTGACTGGGCGGTAATTATTTGGGTCCTCTCTTTCCCCCTTTTTGAAAATAGGGACAACATTTGCCCTCCTCCTGTCTGTTGGGACTTCGCCTGTTCTCCAGGAATTCTCAAAGATGACTGCCAGTGGTTCTGAGATCACATCTGCCAGTTCTTTTAATACTCTTGGATGCGGTTCATCTGGCCCTGGAGACTTGAATACATCTAAACTAGCCAAGTATTCTTGTACTACCTCCTTAGTTATTCTGGGCTGTGTTTCCTCTGCTGAATCATTTGCTCCAAATTCTTCAGGTCGGGCATTGTTCTCTTTATCGGAGAAGACTGAGGCAAAGAAGGCATTGAAGAGTTCAGCCCTTTCTGTGTCCCCTGTTTGCATTACACCATCTTCTCCTCTGAGTGACCCCACTGTTTCTTTGTTCTTCCTTTTGCTACGAACATACCCATAAAAGCCTTTTTTGTTGCTTTTAACCTCTCTGGCAAGCCTGAGTTCATTCTGTGCTTTAGCTTTTCTGACTTTGTGTCTACACGTGCTGGCTATTTGTTTGAATTCCTCTTTGGTGGTTTCCCCCCTTTTCCATTTTTTGTACACATCCTTTTTTAATCTTAACTCAGTTAAAAGTTCTTTAGAGAGCCACCCTGGCTTCTTTAGGCACCTTCCATGTTTTCGTCTCATTGGTATTGCCTGACGTTGTGCTTTTACTATCTCCCTCTTAACAAACTCCCAGCCATCATGAACCCCCTTTCCTTTTAGTATTACTGTCCATGGGATCTCACCCAGCACTTCCCTAAGTTTTGTGAAGTCGGCTTTCTTAAAGTCAAGAAATTGAGTCCTAGTATGCTTGGCTGCTTCTTTCCGCTGTATAGTAAACTTCAGAAGAGCATGATCACTCGCGCCTAATGATCCTTCCACTTCTACCCCACTAACCAGGTCATCAACATTGGTTAGGACCAGATCTAAAATGGCTGTTCCTTTCTGGACAATGAAGTTGTCTGCAAGGCCAGTGAGGAATCCGTTTGACCTTATGCTCTTGGCTGAGTTTGACATCCAACAAATATCCGGGTAATTGAAGTCCCCCATTACTACTATCTCCCTTCCTTTTGCATGCTTGGCCATCTGTTCCAGGAAGGCATCATCTATGTCCTCCATTTGGCTTGGGGATCTATAGTAAACTCCCACAATGAGGTCACTGTTATTCTTCTCTCCCTTAATTTTGACCCAAATGCTCTCACTTTGGCTTTGAGGTTCTAAATCTTGGATCTCTTCACAGGTATACACATCCCTGACATATAACGCCACTCCTCCTCCTTTCTTGTCTGGTCTGTTTCTCTGAAATAGATTGTATCCCTCCATTATTACATTCCAATCGTGGGACTTATCCCACCAGGTTTCAGTGATGCCTATTATGTCATATTTAGTTTGCTGTACCAAGAGCTCAAGCTCATCTTGTTTATTTCCCATGCTTTGCACATTAGTGTACAGACATTGAAGTCCATTAATCATTCCCCCGTGTCTCTTATTTAAGGATTTTTTCCTCCCACCACTAGGTCTGCGTGCTGTTTGCTCCATTTGGTCTATGACATTTGGATGATCATCTTCATCAATTGATAGACTCCTACCTTCAGGAGCACTGTCTCCCTCCCCCACATTAGTCAGTTTAAAGCCCTCCTGATGAGGTTTCTGAGATTTTTGGCAAAAACATTCCTCCCAACCGTTGTGAGGTGCAGCCCATCGCTTGCCAGAAGTCCATCTTCAAGAAACTGCAGTCCGTGATCTAAGAATCCAAACTGTTCCTGTTTACACCATTTGCGAAGCCAGCTATTCACTTCCACTATTTTTCCCTCTCTCCCTGGGCCATGTCGTTCAACTGGGAGGACAGATGAGATGACAATTTGTGCATTTAATTGCTTCAATTTCCTGCCCAGAGCCTCGTAGTATCTTTTGATCTTCTGGAGGCTATTGCTTGCAGTGTCATTGGTTCCCACATGAACCAAGAGGAAGGGGTATTTGTCAGTGGGTTTTATGATTCCTTGCAGTCGTTCAGTTACATCTTGGATCTTAGCCCCGGGGAGACAGCACACTTCCCGAGACATCTTGTCAGGCCCACAGATCACTGCTTCTGTTCCCCTCAGTAGGGAATCCCCTATCACCACTACACACCTCCTCTTAGGTTTGGTCGGGGTTCTTCCGTGAGCTGTCCGTTCCAAGGTCGCCTGCACATTCCCTGAGGACTGACTTTGCTGCTTGTCTTCGTATACCTGATCGACTGTAATGAGGGAGAGATCCTCAAATGGAGTCTGCTCTTCGTCTTCCATGCTAGGGGAGAGGACCTCAAAGTGATTGTGTATTTCTAAACAATCAGAGCGAACCCTGGGCCTCCTACTTCTTTGAGTCACGTTTCTCCATATATCTGGCTCCTGTGTTGGTGAACTAACCTCCTTCTCAGGGGAGTCCCCTGTCTCCTCTTTGGTGGAGACCTTGAATTGAACCTTGAATTGAACGCAGGAAGAGCCTGGCAGCCAATAAAGATGTTTCAAAATGGTGCTTATATGTTTACAATGCCTTCAGCCCTTCAGCAGACAGGTTCTGAACCAGCTGAAGCTTCTGAACTGTCTTCAAGAGCAGTCACAGCAGAAACTCTAAGCCATGAAAGTCATCAATACAAGAATGAAGAAGGAGGAGGAGGAGGAGTTTGGATTTGATATCCCACTTTATCACTACCCTAAGGAGTCTGAAAGCGGCTAACAATCTCCTTTTCCTTTCCTCCCCCACAACAAACACTCTGTGAGGTGAGTGAGGCTGAGAGACTTCAGAGAAGTATGACTAGCCCAAGATCACCCAGCAGCTGCATGTGGAGGAGTGGGAAATCAAACCCGGTTCAGCAGATTATGAGTCCACCACTCTTAACCACTACACCACACTGGCTCCCAGTGCCTCAGGGGAAGCCTTCCACGGGTTGCGGGCTACATCAGTCCCAGCATAAGCAATGGTCAGGGACAATGGAGCTGTGGTCCAACAACATCTGGAGGGCTAGAGCCTAACCTTCTAGCAACAGGAACAACTGGACTATTACCCAATGGTGATGGAAAGAACTCCAGACCACAGTGGTTACATGAGCATCTTGGAACTATGCTGAGCCCAAAAGTGCTTCCCAATTGTGAACATGATCCCTAAAGGACAAGTGCAAAGCCATGAACCCTGAATAGCTCAGTTGGTTAGAGCATGGTGCTGATAATGCCAAGGTTGCAGGTTCAATTCCCATATGGGAGAGCTGCATATTCCTACATTGCAGGGGATTGGACTAGATGATCCTCAGGGTCCCTTCCAAATCTACGATTCTCTGAAGATTATTTCCGCAACCAGCCTGTTTACTGAGCCTACCACCACCATCTCTGTGTTGACTCTTGTTTGGGTTGAACTATTTATTCATCCTCTTCTGTACCCCCACTTACCAAGTACTCATTAAGGGTGGCAAAAGCACCACCTCAGCATGATGAAAAGGCGAAATAGAGCTATCATCAGCATTTTTATGCTACTAGACTCCAAATCTCTGAAGAACTTCACCCAGTAGTACAATGTAGATGTTAAAAAGCCTGGGAGATTATTCTGTCTTTTTTTTGTGGTAAACCACTCTGAGATTTTCTCTACAATCAAGCAATATAATATATTTCACAAAATAAATAAATAGAATCCCATGGAGAGGAACAAGAGTTTCCTAGACACAACATCCAGAATACAGTGGTACCTCGAGTTAAGTACTTAATTCATTCCAGAGGTTCATTCTTAACCTGAAACTGTTCTTAACCTGAAGCACCACTTTAGCTAATGGGGCCTCCTGCTGCCGCCATGCCGCCAGAGCACGATTTCTGTTCTCATCCTGAAGCAAAGTTCTTAACCCGAGGTAATATTTCTGGGTTAGCGGAGTCTGTAACCTGAAGTGTATGTAACCTGAAGCGTATGTAACCCGAGGTTCCACTGTATGTATGTCTGGAAGCCATGGAACAATCACAATACATGATCTCCAGACACTCAGCAATACTCTCTTGTTAATTCCTGAGCCCTCAACATGCACTGGCAACTATTGAAAGTGACCAGGACCCACCCAGAAGAATTCAAGAAAAGTGCTGTGTTAATACTTTAAGAGGACACAGAACTTCTTTGTTCCATGTGACTAACTGGACTGTTGCAGAGAAACAGAGACATAAACAAGTCTTCTTTCAAATCTTGCTCACTTCTTTCTGACAACAGATACAGCTATCTTCCCAAGCATGTATTACTTTCAACTTTTGAAAGGTCGGCTTCAGCTCCTCCCACATTCAAGCCTATTGCAAAAAATTGGGATATAGTTATGATTCCTGGTTCCTAGTTCCTTACTTGCATGAAAGGTCAAAACACAGTTCAGCCAGAAAACATTAAAAAGTTTGGAAGTTTATATGTACAGGAAGCAACTTCAGCAATGTACAGGGTTTTACCCTCTTAGCAAAATGTTCCATACACCTGAACTCTTGTTTCCACAACACAAAATGCAGTACACTACTAGCTATTCCTGCCATAGGGAGTATTTCTGAGCTAAGGCATCAACAATCTTCTATTATCTGATTGGGTAAATTTCTACAAATAAACACCCACATTTTTGCAAGATGATACGTGGGTTAGGAACCTGTAGGTGGAGAAATGATTGAAACCTGGACAAAGGCTCAGCTGTGTCTTTATTTCCCCCCCCCCTCCAGCTTTTTACTTTACAGTTTGAGGGCACAACACATATTCACTACAGTACCATAAATTACACCTCCATTTAGGATTATTAGAGCAACGTTGAACACTGATGAATGTAAGATACTTTCAATTTTATTCAGGTATCAGGAAATAAACTGTGCTCTGCAAGTCACAACACACAATTTCTTTGGCTCATCATTGCTCAGTCAATAGAAGAAACTATAGGTTTCTGAGGAGGGGGGTGAGGTGCCTCCCTCTGCTTACACTGTGTGACAATAATCATGGAAACTTTTCTTGGGAACGACAACTAATATGTTGAGCTATCCTTATTCATCATTGCAACAACTCTTGAAATGTCCTGAACCTCTCCCAGGACTGGGCTCAAAATTGGGGCAATTTGCAGCTCAAAATGTGCTGCTTGTATGCAAATGTTTACTCAAACGTTTTAAAGTTAAAACTGTGTGCTCGTATCTCCCTTCCCTGATCCCCTTTCCTTCATCTTTAAGCAGTTCTCCCTGCCGAAAAGTTTTCTGCGTCTTCCCTTTCTTTATGCTCAACACACTTTCCAAGTGTTGCCCACATTTTCCTGTCTGTGTCTGCTGCTCTCCATTTTGGTTTTTCCCGCTTCCACCATGGCTGCTCTCTTTCCCTTCTTGACATCCCTCTTCTTCTTTTTGTCTGCCTCTGTTCATCTTTCTCACAGCTCTCCTCTGTGCTCCTTGCTGCTGTCTCTCGCTTTCCCCCGTCTCCTTGGTTTCTTTTCAGTCACCTTCGCTGGAATGTTGGCAGCGATGTTTCTCTCCCCCAGCCCACCCCACCCTCTCATGCCTGAAAACAAAGAAACTAAATAAATTAAATATCTCAAAAAGCCTGTTGGCTGGCGAATTCTGATTCTGAAGGCTCTGCATTCTGAAAGTCTTTCTTCTCCCTGTAGTCAGTGAATAGTTATGCTCTCTAGCCACCCCACCCCTCCAGACCTTGTGAGTGATGGATTACACTGCAGTAAAGGCTGGGAGCACTGCAGAAAGAAAAGGCTGGAGAGGGGAGGAGCAGAAGAAAAGGCTGTCAGCATCAGGGTGGGAAGGAGAGGGATGAATGTGTGTGTGTGTGTGTGTGTGTGTGTGCGTGCATGGGCGCATGTGTGCAGACGGCGCCATTCTATCTTTGGCTGGGTAGATGGAACTGGGCTTTGAGACAGGGAGCCAAAAGACAGGCTCCTGCCACCGACTGCTGTATCTAAAGCAAAGGTGCAGCGAACAGAAGCACGCAGGAAGAAAAGAACAGCAAAAAGAGCACTTTTGCCAGAGAGGCACATCAGAACATAGGATACGGCTTGGAATGCAGAAGTACTGTTTTCCTTTGTGGTATGACCCATGCTCCACAACTGCACGCTTCTTTGCACCAGCTAATGCAAAACAGCCTGTGCTGGGGATGCGAAAATGTGCAAAGAGTTGAGATGTGTGCAATAAGGAAATGTGACAATATGACCTTCAGGTCAGAACTGGCAATGCTGGCTGAGTGGGGTGCAGCTTAAATGCTCCAGGAGTGGTGCAGTGGGAAGGTCTAACAGTACTGGGAACACTGTGTGAGTAAGGGGGTTATCCGAGCCAGAACAAGAAGATACCAACCCTAACCGGCTAGTTCCAAGACATGCAGTGAAACTTTTGGAATTAGGTGGCTCAGAACATGTGCATCAAAGCAAAGTGAAAAGCATTGTGTATTTTGGAATATTGTTATTTCACCCTGAAAAAACCAGATTGTTTGCACAAAGGACTCTCTTCAATTCTGTGTCCCATGCTTCACTTTATCTTCCCTCTCTCCCTCTATATCTGCTCTGAATTCCATTTATTCTTCTCACCACCCCCCACAGCTTCCCCCTCATCTTGATTCCTTTTTGCCTCTTTTAAAATCTGTCACTTCCTTTCCTTTCCTTCCATGCTTCTTCCTATTCCATCATCATTTGGAATCTTCTCTTTCTCTCTCTCTCTCTCTCCCATTGTCTCTTCCAGTCCCTCATTTGTTTCACCTATGCCGTTTCTCCATTCTCACATTTAGTGCAGGAAAACCAAGTGCATTCTAAGCAATCTTTCATTGTGATCAGTTCTGATTCAGGCAGGCAATAGGAACGAGGACTTGTAACTGACTGTGGCAGCCTTTTTTCTCATTCTCAGATAGGGTACTTCCCAAAAGGAGGAAGCAAGCAATGCGGATGGGAGGAAAGAAAGTGGAGGAGGGGAAAGGGAGTGTTTGCTGTTTGTGCAATCAGCTTTCAGGAAGAGTCCCCACCCTGCAACTGCTACCAGCGACTCCCTCACTATCTCCTCCTCCCCTGCTGCTACTGAAGCCTCCCTTGCAAGCTTGGCTTAGGTTCCCTTCCCGCCATTCCCTTCTTTCCCCATCTGCATCCTTCCTCGGAGCATCACAATGTATCAGAGGCAGCTGCCATCTACACACTGACCTACTTCTCCCTTCAAAGCAGCATCTCCTCCTCCTCCTCCTCCTCCTCCTCTGCTTCCAGCAATTGCAGTGTCTGAAATAGAAAGAAGGTGGGGAGAGAGCAATTATCGGTTCATATCCTCAGTAAGCACAACATTCACCATTTATGTAAGGCTACCCCACAGAGGAAATGGGTTATCGAGAGAGACCTTCCCCCATATTGCTTTTGAACATATGTGGTTTTATTTACAGCCGGTACAGAACTATATGGTTAAAGGATGAAGCTGGAGGAAAAATTGAGGAAAAGGATAACTTTCCCACAATGAGACCAATCACTTCACCACTTTTACTGTTTCAAAACACAGGCACACAGGGTTTTGTAAGAACAAGGATATAAATAGAGGCTTTTAAAATTGGTTAATAAAGGCATACAGATTGCAGGGCAAATGGTGAAGCATTCTTGAAAGGCACACATTTTTCATGCCAACACGGGACACTCAAATGAAATTCAGATCTGGCCAGCCCTGCTATTTGCTGAAGGATGTCTGGCAATCTGGCAGGAGTGAGATTTAAGAAAGGATGGAATGCAGGAAGAGTAGAGTGAATTAGCCACAGATAGATAGAGGTAGAAAGAAAAAGAACAGCACAACGGCTCTACACTTCAGGCAACAAACATAATTTCTGCAGACACACAGTTTCACAGGTCTTTTACACAGACAGCATATACAGCATAGTTAACATTTCATGCTATAGTAGATAGCAAAACTGCATTTTTAAAAAGACGCTAATGCTTGGGCTGAGTCGTAGCTATGCAAGGGGAGGGGCTAGCCAGGTTTTTTGCCCTGTGACATCTCCAGAGGGGCACCACTGAGGCTCTCAACCTGTGTGGGTGTGTATGCAAATGTGCATGGGGGGCTGCCAAACTGGGTCTTTGAGCTGGGTATTTGAACTTAGTTTTGCCCCTGGCTTGGGAGCCCCATTCCAATCTCAAGATCTTGGCATGTGTACATAGATGTTTAAAAATGCAGGTATACTGCACACACTTGGTTTTTGCTGCAAGGAATACCTGCAGCAATTATGTCTGACACATGGAACCACAAAGGAGAACAAAAGTGGGGAGAACAGTCAAGACCAAAAAGAGGAAGATGGGATAATTACCAATGCATTCCTTCCACCTTGTTACTACAACACCTGGAAAATACATTTTCTTGCATTAAGACGCACACAGTTCCAAACAAAGAGGTGCAGTTTTGGCCTCAGACTGGTACAGGGTAAAAGGCTTAAGCTTTATTTTCCCATGATATTCTGTCTCCTGTTTGATATGGCACACATAAACAGAAACAACGCTTTCCTACCCTTCCCTATTTTTCTCTCTTCCCTGGATCTTCTCCTCAGGATGTGAGATGAGGTTTTACATTTCACACTTGGTCCCAATGAGGCTTTTGGTCAGACTTCACTTCTCCTAAACCAATCAGCCCTTGAAAGCTATGGACAAACTTCAGGGGATCATCTTCTGATATTTGTAGATGCCATTCTTGGATTGTTCCCATTTGTTCTCCACTAGTGGATACTACGTATCTAATCTTAAATGTTGACTTCAGAACAAAAGTGTACCTCCGTGTTTTGTTTGGGGAGACAGGCTGAAATACACCCATTTTTAATGAATGAATGAATGAATGAATGTTTTGCTCTGTTAGCATTCCTTGGTTCTACAAAGTGCTTTCCAGCCTGGATCTCACTCATCTAACAATTCTATGAAGGAAGCCATCAATAGCCCCATTTTGCAGTGGGAGTGACATACACAACCATTTCAATTGTGGCCAAGCAGTAACCACCACATAATGGAGCAGAGAACTATTAACACTGCCTTATAAAGTGATAGGTGAGGACTAGATGACCCTTGTGGTCCCTTCCAGTTCTATGGCTCTTCAGTTCTAGGTTTCTATGAATATGGCGGGACACGGGGGGCACTGTGGGTTAAACCACAGAGCCTAGGACTTGCCGATCAGAAGGTTGGTGGTTCGAATCCCCGCGACAGAGTGAGCTCCCGTTGCTTGGTCCCTGCTCCTGCCAACCTAGCAGTTCGAAAGCACGTCAAAGTGCAAGTAGATAAATAGGTACTGCTCTGGCGGGAAGGTAAACGGCGTTTCCGTGCGCTGCTCTGGTTCGCCAGAAGCGGCTTAGTCATGCTGGCCACATGACCTGGAAAAACTGTCTGCAGACAAACGCCAGCTCCCTCGACCAATAAAGCGAGATGAGCGCCGCAACCCGAGAGTCGGTCACGACTGGACCTAACGGTCAGGGGTCCCTTTACTATGAATATGGCAGATGGTGCTTCCCTCCCATCACTCCACCTCCATCCTCAGGCAAAGCTTTGCACACCAACTTAAAGGCGGCAGCCTCAGAAGGCATAATGGAAGGGTCAGTAAAAGAGATGAGGTGGCAACACTGCTCCAGTCCTCCCAGCTTCCTTATGGAGATTCTGCTGCGTGCCGGATCTTGGTGGTTCAGACGAGTGAATGTCAGAGTAGGACCTGGGAGAAAACAGGATTCAAATCCTCCCCAGCCAGCCATGAAGCTCCCTGGGTGAGCTTGGCTCAGTCACTGTCTCAGCCAGCCTACCCTACCTCACATGGTTTTTGTGGGGATAAAATGGGGAGATGGAGAACCCTGCCTGCCACCTTGAGCTCCTTGCTAGATTATAAATGTGACAAATAAAATTTTAATTAATTAATCTGGGAGAGCAAGCTCCGCTGAGATTTACTTTGATGTGTATGGCTGCGGTGTTAAGAAGGGAATAAACGTAATCGCTTTTTGGATTTTCTTCACTTCCCCTTGGTTCACTCCCGCATGCAGCGGCGGCGGCGGCGGCGGCAGCAGCATCCTTTGGATAGGAAGGGACAGCCCCGGGGAAGGAGAAGCGTGCAGGCGCGTTCCTGTCCTTCTGAGGAGGTGGAGTCGCGGCCGCCGCCGCCCCTTTGCTGCTGCTGCTGCTGCTGCTTTCTGCTTCTGCTGAGGCCGGTTCTAGCCGGCTTGCACCAGAAGATGGCAAGGCGGCGCCGCAAAGCTGCAAAAGTCGCTGCCTGTGCTCCTCCAGCTGGCGCGCGAGGAAGGCAGGAAAGGGGAGGGGGCGGCGCCGCGCAAGCGGCTGCAGGCCCCGCGAACGCGCGCGCCACGTCCCCCACCCACCTCCCTGGGAATGCAGAGCGCTCCTACTCCCTCCCCTTCCCACTGATCGCTCCAGGGAAGAGGTCTTGCTGCGTTCTTGGGCTCCTCGGCGGCCTGGCGCAAGGGAAGAAGCATATTGCCAGCCAACGCCCAGGTTTCCCAGGCTGGGCCTGGGTGCAGTCTTGGAAGAAGGCGCTCCGCTCGTCTTCCAGCCCCAGAAAGGCAGGGGACGCGCTTCTCACGCGCTTGGCTGAAATACGCAAGCAGGCAGAGCCATCCACAAACACACACACACACACGCGGAAATGGGGAGGGAAGCTGCAGCCTCGTAAGAGGCGAATGTGCTGCTGCAGGACATCTCCTTAGTAAGCAGGCAACAGACTCCGTGTGCCACGTGCATGAAGCCGCTGCAAAGAACGGCGCTGCGGTGCGCTCCCCACGTCTGGTTTTCTGATCTGGCATCCGTTCAGGGCTAGTGTGCGTACTTTCCCTTTGCGCCATGTCCTCTGGAAATCGA
Organism: Podarcis liolepis; assembly: GCF_965112155.1. Taxonomy (NCBI): domain Eukaryota; kingdom Metazoa; phylum Chordata; class Lepidosauria; order Squamata; family Lacertidae; genus Podarcis; species Podarcis liolepis. Next base: position 11,818,272 of record NC_139571.1, on the reverse strand, counting down.
TACTGGGAGGACTAGCTCTCCAAAGGCCCTTGAATAAATTATCGGGGTCCGGCTTGCTGCTAAGGCAGGCAGGATACCAGGATCCTCGTCGGTGACACTAAAACAGCCCACTGCTCTTTAGGTAGCCGAGTGCTGTACCGTTTTCTCTCTGCTGCAGTTTTTGCCTCCTTGGGATCAGCAGGAGCTGTGCAAGAGTGCTGGCACAATGGTGCGGTTCTTAGTCGCTTCAGCGGCATTGGACAGGAGAACCTCTGAGTGGGAATTATTCCATGGAGTAGAGTTTGGCTTCCTGCCTTAATGGTGCCTAAAGTCTGCCATCTGAGAGGGATGTTTCATGGCAGGGCTGCCCTTGCAAGGTCTTGGATGTAACTGATAGGCACTGGGCTGGATAATGCAGGGGTGGCTCCAAATGGGTTTGTGAATAGCAGGAATGCTACACGATGTTTGCAGACCTAAATATGTCAGTATTCTTTCCCAACTCATCTCTGCCACAGTTGCTCCTCACTTTCCCTCATTTTCTCTCCAAAGCTCATTTTATTTTATTTATAATCAAATGAAAATGTAGGCAGATTATGTGATCATACAGTAGTCCCCCAGCAAAAATCCAGATAATTTCCACAGATCTGCATTGCCTCCTTGCACTTTTTAAAGGTATGTTCTGATCTCAGAAACCATTGATCTATTGTACACTATAATTGTACAGCTGTTAATCACGCTTGGCAATACTACATGCATGCTTTTCTTTGGACAAAGGAACATAATATAAAGGCCCAATCCTATACTTCAGCTACATGGGTTGGGGAGCTATTGGATATGGTGGCTGCCTCCCTACACTGGTAACATGTGAGACATGCCACCTTCATGTGAGAGCCACTAATATGACTGCACAGATACGCTGGGGTATGTTGCTCTGGTATAACAGTCAAAATGCAGATGAGATATGGGCGAGACAGGGAAGAAACAGGCTCTCATCAAATCCTATATGCCAGTTTGCTGCTGCAATTGTTTCTCGTGTCTCTCCTGCCTTGCCATATGTCAATACTATATTGTCCCCAACAGCTTCATTTAGATGTTAAAGCCTTGGGGAAAAGACTCTATTCTATGGCACCCTACAATATAACTGTCAGGGGACAGTGGAACAATTATCCAATGTTACCTACCCCCAGGCCGGTGCAAAGGGGGGCGGGCAGCCGGGTACACTTGCCCCAGCAATCACAGAAGTAGGCCTGCCACTATAATGCTCCCTTCTAGCAATGTCACCCAAACATATCCTGGTCAGTCCCAATCACTCACACGCTCACCAACCTTCCCGCTGGAAGAATCACACCAGTATTCATGCATCCCTTATACTCTCACACAAACTACCCTCATGCATCCACATGTACAGTCATCACACTAGCTATCATGGGGGGAAATGACTTGCTGATAAACACCATACAATATTCTAGCTATAAGGATAACATATAATACTCAGAGTTCTAGCACTCATCCCTTCCCTACTTCATCAGGAGTCACAAACAATCCTCCCTGTCTCTCACTCATAGCATCTGCCACAAATTGGTAGATAATTACTGGCAATTGGGCTTAATCAAATGCAGCTACTTAGTCCAGCTTGGTGCCCCCCAGATGTTTTGGACTACAATTCCCATCAGCCCCAGCCAGCAGGGCTGTGCAAGCTGTGAAATAAGGGGCTGAGCTTTCAAGAAAAGTGACTCTTTCAGATGTTGATGAAAGTCAGGGCATGTTTTTAAAGGGGGATGCCACAACGATGTTATATATTTATTTTGATGATTTTGAAGATACCTATGCCTCTATTCAAAAAAAGCTTCCCCAAGATGGCACATAGTCATTATAAAATATATTAAAATAACATAATTGTCTTAAATTGTAAAACAGAGAGCAGTATAAAATGCTTCACACCAGGAGAAAAGACACATTATTTAAATCTGTTGATTTAAATACACCATTAATGAATACCACAGTAGGAAATATGTCTGACAGGGAAGTTCTTACTTGAGTTCAATGGGAAAGGGATAGAATACATGTATCTGCAATATACATTTAGAAAGCATGCGTTTGCCTAAAAGATGGATAGAGACAACTGTTCACTTTTTTAACAGTTAAAAGAAGGCTTCAGAATCAATACACGCTATGCCTAGTGACCCTAGGATGATGTCTGTATCTGCATTCCAACATTTTTTGATAATGTGGAACAGTGATGAAATTGCTTTTCTCCACCCCCTGAAAGTCAGCCAAGAATGTCAGCTGCCTGTAGGCCCATCCATATTCTCACATGACTAAAGACATTTATTCAGACAAGAGACTTTGCATTATGCTTTTGAAATTTATTTGTCAATCCTTGAATCACAGTTCAGTATGAAATAGTACTGAACGATTCAAAGAACCAATTGAGTAGTTGACACAAACACTTCTCAAGAAATCAAATGACCAGAACTTACAAGTACAAATTTCTTATATTCGAATCAAAGAGTGAGTTCAAAGTCTAAATAGTACCATCTTTGTGTAAAGCCACCATTCAAGAAACCTAGAGTTGTATCCAACTAAGTTTTACTTAGAGTAGACCCTTTGAAATTAATAGACCTACCTTAGCCATGCTAATTCATTTCCGTTCATTCTACTTTGTTGAATACCACCCCAGGACTCAATTTGTATATTTCAGCAAATGCTTCATCACCCTCATGCCTGAGATGTAAAGAAAAATGAAGCATATTAAATTACTAAACAAAGAAAAGAGTGGGGAGGAACATTAACATGTCAAACACAAGCAGAAGTACCTCACAACTGCTAATGCAGGGATATGACCCTAGTCTAGAGGAAGTTGAATTCCAGCTCTGCCTGCATCTTCTATGTTGTAGTTCGGAAGTAATTGTTCCAACAATAAAGATCAAGCGTCTTGGCTGCTGTTTTGCTTCTATATCCTGGCTATGGTCTTTGTTTGACTCTCCAACCTGAGCCTACGGAGCTTTTCGGCTGCAACTCCCATCAGCACCAGTTGCAATCCATCATCTGGAGAAGCTCAGTACAGTATCCTTAAAGGTTAGGTCCACAGGTGAAAATCCGTCTCTGAACCCTATGTACCTACATTCTGGAAAGCAGCTGCAATCAAATGTCCTATGCTTCTGAGATATCCTCCTATTTGAGAATCTTGACAAGATGCAGGTCATTCCTCAGTCATCATCCATCCTCAAAAAACTTAGGGAAAATTTATGAGGAACGGAAGTCCCAACACCTTTAGTGATCTAGGAATTCCCCACAAGCGGTATATATGATAGCAGTTACTTTTTTTGTCTATTCTCTCCACATGGGCAGCAGGATGGCCCACACTGAAAGAAGTAATTGCACTGGCTACCAATTTTCTACTGAGGCAGGTTTAAGGTACTGCTGATGACTTGTAAGGCTCTATGCAGCTTGGGACCAGGCTACCTGAAAGAACACTTCCTGTCCTCTTTGGTCACACCATGTCCTGCAGATACTTATCGAATGACCACTTGGAAATGGGTTTTCTCTGTGGTGGTACCCACCTTGTAGAATGATCTCCTAGATATCCAGCAGGCATTAACAGTACTGATATTTCATTAACTAGTAAGAACATATCTGTTCACTCAGGCCTTCCTGGACCTTTGATGTGTTATATCTTTATACTTTTTTCCACATGGTATACCAGATTTAATTATTCTTTAGATACAGCAGATTATTTTTTTATATACTCTTAACGTGTTTTAGTGGATTGTCTTCAGTTATGTTGTTGTTCGCCACCTTGGTGACTTCTTATAAATTGTTTTAATAAATGAACCATCCTGAACCTTATTTTTTCCTCAGAACCTAACTCACCTTGCTCTGGGTTGGGGGAAAAGATTTTGAGAGTGCAGCCTAAGTCCTGCTGTGGAAATGTCCCTATACAGTGCACTCTTTTTTCTTCCTCATGCTTTCTCTCAGAAGGGAACCAATAAAATATTTTTCCCTCCTTCTGACATGGTTCATAGGTGCTATTTTCAGGAAAAGGTGTCTGCCTCATCCCCATACATGCTCATGGCTCATTCAGCCATGGAGGGTATGCCTGCCATTTTGGAGGGTCACAATAAGCCCTTTTCTTCCTTTTGAATGGCATATGGACACTGTAGACTGCCAGCCTAAACTGAAAGTGGTAATGCCTGGAGTTGTTTCAACCAGAGTTCTGCAAATTGCATCAGATATAGACATTTTTCTTCCGGCTCCAGTTCCCATAGCTGAAGGGAAGGTCCAATAACTACAGGTGCCACCACTACTCTTCCTAGTTCAGAGAAAGGTTTCAGGCTAGAGAAAGTTCTTCCCCTTATTATTTTAGGAGCAGAATCCATTCTAGGGGTATGTCCAGAAGTCAGGTTACATTTTTCTGCCTTCCCTATCTTTCTAAAGGCAATGCTGGGGGCAAAGTGCTTTTCCTATTGCTGTGTTCTGTGTTGATTGCCCCTTAGGAGAGAATGGTTCTTCCATTAACCTCCAGGCCACAGCCCTGCAAATCTAGGGAACTGCTTTCCTCTCCATTGGTTCTTTTGCTAGGGCTTCCTCAATTGATGCTAAGGGTTCCAATAATACTTTTGAAGAAGAATAGTACACAGGGGCAAATCAGATTCTTTTTGGTCTGGTATGATCTGGACAACTTTCAGTTAAATGTTTCAGAAACTCTTCCAGCACCCACCAAACCAGTTGGAATGGACCTACCTTTTCCTACTCTGTCTCAGGTTCCTTGGTTCCTTTCCTGGTGTTTGAATTTGCCATAAGAAAATAAAGAATGGGCTGAACCCTTTGGGCGTGGTAAACCATCCCTTTCTTGTTCAAGAAATTATATTGCCCAAGGATGTTTTAACAAGTGTTATGTGAAGAGGTGGTTTAGTGACTCCCTTAACTCCTAAAGCTATTTCGCCCATTAATTTGGATGAGATAATGTGGGGCTGACACGAACCCCTTAACATGTTGAAAGAATGTATTAAAGGGATTGTGGGACCCTCCCTGTTGCCATGCTCTCCTAATATCTGTATGTTCAAATTACATCAGAAATTCTACTTGTGTACACTAGTACATGAGTAGAAGTTTTGATGGAACTTTGAATGTGTGGGTGGTGTGGGGGCATGGCTTTTCCATGTGGCCCCATGCCCCCTTCCCATCTTCTCTAAATACATTAAGGGGTTGTGTGAGGGATTGCAGAATATACCTTGCATAGGAGAGTTGAGGCTTTAGCCCTAGCCTTTGAGCCTCCTCGGCTTCTTCATACTTGCCAGGGCTGCCCTCATATCAGCAAATGAGATTAGCCTCACCAGCAGTCTTTTTCCCAGATGCTTTCCCAGATGCTTTGCAAACAGAAACCCACTCAAACAAGAGAGAGGCTGTCTATGTGTGTGCCTCCTAAAAAAGGGGACCAGAAACCCTCTACTTTGAAACATTCCTTTCATCCCTCTTTTCTTCCCAGAATAGATGTGACAACAACAGGCCCAAATGGCATTCTTCCAAGTCAAAAGGCAGCTCCATATATTCTTAACCCTTTGGTAACAAGCCCTCTCTTCCTCATGACTACAGGGATGCCAGCCTTAACTCCTTCCTTTTAGTGGCAAACTTCAGGCCTTTACAGACACCTGGAGGACCATCAGTTCATTAAGGAGGATGTTACAAATGCTTCATAAATGCTCTTTTCTTGGATACTTCCATATTTTGTTGGATTGAGTCATTCCATCCCCTATCTGCAGCATGGAAGAACACAAGTTGAAATGTGTGCAGCAGAGGGCAACCAAGATGATGAAGGGTCTGGAAACAAAGCCTTATGAGGGAACGGAGGGAACTGGGTATGTTCAGCCCAGAGAAGAAAAGATTGAGAGGTGATATGATACCCATCTTCAAATATTTGAAGGGCTGTCACAGTAATGATGGAGCAAGCTTGTTTTTTGCTGCTCCAGAGGCTAGGATCTGAGCCAATAGCTTCACATTACAAGAAAGGAGATTCCGACTAAACATTAGGAAGAACTTTCTGATGGTAATAACTGTTTGACATCGGAACAGGCTACTTCAGAAGGTGATGGACTTTCCTTCATTGGAGGTTTTTAAGTAGAGGCTGGATATCCATCTGTGAGGGATTCTTTAGTTGTGGTTCTTGCATTGCAGGAGGCTGGGCTAGATGACACTTGTGTCCCTGACCCAGCTCTACAATTGTATTATTCTGTTGCCTCCACATTCACATTCACCCTTGTCATTGCACTTTCTAGGATTCACTTGAAGGAACAACCAGTTCCAGTTTGGAGCCCTTTCCTTCAGTATCTTCTCTAGCCTCTGAAGAGTCTGAGAACCCTGACTGCTCATCCATTTTACATAGATTATTTTTATTAGTGTCCCTTCCTTCAGCCAAGGAATTGGAACATCCACCTTACCTCAGCTGAGGTGTCTCAGCATCCTAGTAAACAAAACCTGTCCAATAGATCCAGCATCCAGGATACCCTCAATACAATCGCCTCAATCCATGTCTGAACAGTGTTTCTCTCTCAGAAGAGAGGATTTTGACCCCTTTAGAATAAGTTACCCAGTTCATCTTCAATCCCTTACCAGACTGCTAGGCAAGATGATTTCCATCATGGTTAGTCTCTTCAGAAACCTTTCTGTTACCCTTCCACGATGAGACCCTATCTTTCTTAAATCCTTCCCTAAGAGGTTCACAAGAGCTAGCACTTCAATCGAGACAGGAGTTCCTGCACTGTTCCATCAGCCTAGAGACCAGTGCCAGATTTACATATAAGCTAAACAAGCTCTAGCTTAGGACCCCACTCTCTTGGGGCCCCTTAAAAAAAATTTAAAGGAGAAAAAAAACCTGGATGTACATTTCCAAAATATAAGACAAAAAAACAAATAAAATAAAACCTACATACAGCAACAGTGTTTTGTGTTGTGTAGGCTCCTATGATGTAAGTAATGGCCCCGCCTGCTAGCCTGCTCCCTGAAATATCACATAAAAAGGGCCCCATTACCTTCAGTAGCTTAGGGCCGCATCAAACCTAAATCTGGCCCTGCTAGAGACTGTGGTAATAACTGGTGTCAATCAGTAGCTGAGCAATGCAAGCTGAGCAATGTTTAAGGGACATGGTGACAGAAGGAGGCCTCTTGCAGCATAAGCCTCTTTGAACTTTGGGTGAGTCAACTTCCATTGAAAGCCTTTCTTTCATGACACAGTTCCAGAGATACCCTTGTTCACCTGGACAGCATATGTACTAAGTCTTATGTCAACAGACAAGCAAGAATGAGTTTTCCACAACTCCTCAAAGAGGTGATCTGTTCGCTTCCTTGAGCAGAAACTTATTACTTCCCTAGTAACCCAGAATCTGAGGATAGGGCTTCTGGAAGACTTTTCAGGAGGTCTGGTTCTTATTTCCAGAACAATCAAGAGAATTGAGGATCAGAAGACACATATAATCTTTATTGCCCCCCCCCCATTTGCTACAGGTTTCAGACTCTCAATCCATGACCTTTTCTGGAAATTCTGGATTGCTGCATGACATGCCTCCTCCTACATCCTCACCTACAGCTGCCTGGAGGTTGAGAGGCAGACTCTTCTAGCCCTGAGCTGCCATCCCAGAGTAATTTCCACTCTTTTAGTCTCATGCAAATCTCCCACCTGGGTACCAATAATACTTTGGTATCTACCCTCTTATACATGATTTCAAAATAAACTTAACAGAATAGAAGGGCCTTTTAAAATGCTGTGACAAGTCAGACACAGCAGCCCTTGGAGTTTCCAGGCCTTCAACTAAATTTCTTGAAAAGACAGATTTCTGTTCTTTCCAGCATAACTGCAAGTTCTGGAGGACATCCCATTTCTTCTAATACCTGCAAACTTCCTATCTGATATCTCCACCTCCAGTTCGCTGTATGCCTTCTTGGCGTCTAAATGTGGCTTTCAAAGTTCCTCCTTGTAGCTTATTTAAACCCCTTGAAGCTGCTTCCCTTAATTTACTCTCAAAACAAACTTGCTACTGACCATAAACCTCAGCACACTGGGTTTTTGAGATTTGGACCTTTTCTGTAGAGCTTGAACTATGTATTCCCAAAATGACAAGAATTATCCCGTGTTCTTACCCTTCAAGTTAACATTAATTTGACCTATCATGGATCAGGGAATTGATCTTGCTATTCTTTAGCTCTTATCTCCCAAAGAACAAGCACCACATTTCAGGAAAGAACCCCCTGGATGAAATGTTCAAAACAGCTTCTTGGGTCTCTGTAGACAGGCCACTACAGGACTGAAACATATGCTACTATTTAAGGCAGTTTCCTAAAGCAGGATCCTTAACAACCTGTATATCCTAGGGCTCAGAATACATGGGGGTATTTGGATACCAAGTTCTCCCTTCCAGGGATGTACAGTGGTACCTCGGTTTTTTAACGTCTCCGTTGACAAATGTTTTGGAACTCGAACGCCGTAAACCCAGAAGTAAATGCTTCGATTTTCAAACACGCCTTGGAAGTCAAACATGCCACACAACTTTGATATTGTGTTTTCCTTATTGAGACTTTCGTTTTGAGTTTTTGAATGTTTCGGAACTCGAACGGTCTTCTGGAACAGATTACGTTCGAAAACCAAGGTATCACTGTACTACTTTTTAAAAATACCAGTCAGAAGTGTCTTCCTGCCCATGTGGGGTGAAAGTATTATTTTTACCCTGATGAACATTTATTCTCATGGGTAAGACATCCTGCCCATCTCTACATTTACTCCAGTTACTATGAATCTTATATTTTCCAGATTTTGTTTGATTTTTTGGAGAGTGGGAGTTATTTTGCTCTCTCTGTTCCAATTAATATGATCTGTTGGTTTCATTTCTTCCCATTCTATGGCGGTGGTTCGTCTTTCTAGCTCTTTTTGTTGCAGATGCTTTTTCTTTAATTTGCTATGTAATTGAGTTTATGGTGAGCATTTCTCACCTTACAGGAAGTGACATTTTAGCTCTGTTTTCAGTCCCAGAGGCAGGACCTAACTGAATCCGGAATGTCCTCTCCCCCTACCTGCATTCTCATCAGGTAAGAAGAACTGCATTCCTCCACCACCCAAGACTTATCTCTACTGTTTAACGTTGTTGTAAAAGTATCGAGATTGCATATGTCAGGAGTAGGCAACCTTTTCTGACTAGTGGGGCAGATCCTAATCTCCTCACCCATGGTGGGACAAATCTGACAGGGCAGGGCGAGAGCACCTACCTGTCAGTCACCTGGTGCCATAGTGATGTCAGGTGGTGCTATATTTTGAGGCCCTTGTTGTCGCAACTTCAAAGTACTGTACAATGCAGGGCAGTTTTTTAAAGGGCTTTCAAACAGCCCTGCGCTGTTCTTTGAACTTTGGGTTTTTTGGAGGTTCAAAGAGCAATGCTGAGAAATAGAAGTAGCTTCCAGTGTCCATCAGCTGTTCAGTAGAAGCAGACCTTACTCTAGCAAAGGAATGATCTGGAGCTCACTTTAAGCTACTGATAGTTCCTTTTCAAAAATGTCTTTATTAAACACTGAATTTTTATACACAGTTCTTTTTGAAGCCCTGCCCTTATCCACCCCACACCTGACAACATGTGTAGAGACTGTGTGTAGGGCAGGTGGGTATAACAGCCCCAAAATGGCCCAGCAAGCCACATCTTGGATGATATGGGTGCAGGTGGGTGAAGAAAGTTCCATATAAATATTAAAGATTGTGAAAATTACTTACATAAAATGAGTTTAAGTGGGAAGGTGGCTGTGAAGATGTGTGACCATGAATTCCTGGAAGTTGCTCCATAGGGTTAAGAGAACTCATGTGAGGCAATGTGCGGCAAGCTGGGGGGCAGCAGCAATATCGGGCAGCAGCCCTAAACAACAGGTGGTTTCTACACTCATCTGTAATATGGAAATAGCACTGGCTTGCTTCATAAGGTTGCTGTGTGTAGTGTGTTCATTTAGAAGAGTTCGTCTTGCCTGTCTCCTAGGGATTCACCACTAGCGTAGCATAAACCATACAAGGCACTCTGGCATGTGTCAAAATAATTGATAAGTGATTTGATGACGTTTTGTGGTACTTCAGTTTAAAAATCAAGAGAATTTATGAGGTTCAGTGTCCTGAGTCCATGTTTTTGTGCTGGGGTGGTGCAGGGAACACACAGCCCATGTATTTTTGTGGCTCAAACCGTGGGCAGGGATGTGATCCGATGACAGTTTAGGTAGAATCCATGTGGATAGGTGGAGTGGGTTGACATTTCTGCCTCATAGTGGTGCTGTGAAGCCCTGGATCTGTATCCCCCCCCCCCCACATTTCATGATGCCTTTTGGGGAAGCCTATACAGGAAAAGAACCATGCCAGTTCATGTATGCGTGTCCGCAGAACCCCTCGCTTTTGCACCAGGATGGCTCTGCAATTTTCACAGTTCATCTGATGCAAAGTGCAATTTAGCAGTTTTTTATTGGGGGGGGGGGCTGCCATGTAAAAACCACGTGCTGATTCTTGGTTTTGCGCCACGGCACCGGGTGTGGCAATTTTCCTGGCTGAGGGTGTAGCTTTGCCACCTGCAGTTTGATGGTGGAGTGGAGAGGGCGGTGAGTGTCCCACCCCATGGAAAGATGCCGACAGTATTTTTAGGAACGTGACAGTTATTGAAATCCAGATCATCTCTCTCCTTCTTTTCAGCGTTATTCCACTCCTTTTTCCCTCAGAGCCCTCGCTGAGGCGTTCGCACCTCAGGTCAAGCGCAGGTTTACGTTTGCTCGTTTTCCTTTCACTCCAGAGGCCTACAAAGCGGGCGAATACGACGAAAAAAATATATATTTGGCGGGGGGTGGGGAATGTAGAACGGGCCACGAATTCTTGGGGTGAGTGGGGTTAAATATCTCCTCAGCTTCGCCAGGAACCATTACGCCGCGTCGGAGCCAGGAGAGGAGGAACGGCGGCGGCGGCGGCACTTCCCCCCGGCTGCTTCCAGCTCACTTCCCCTTGTCTCTCCCTCACACACGCAGCGCCCCCACCCCAAGTTTTTAACGATCCGAGCCACCTCAGAGGGCGGCAGCCCAGTTGGGGCGCGCGCTCGGCGGCGAGGGGAGGCGGGGCGCTCGCGCTCTCTCCGCGCGCCTTTCCCGCTCCTCGAGCCTGATTGGCTGCGAGGAAGGGGAGGGGGCTTCGAGACAACGGGCGCGCGAGGGAAAAGGGGCGGCGGCGGCGGCGCCCCTTCCCGCTCCCCCCCCCACCCTCTCACCGCGTACAGACTCGACGCCTTCCCTCGTTCCCCTCACGCCGCGGGCGCGCGCGCTGACGGCCGCGTCTTTCGGTTCGCCCCCTCCCCGCTTTTTCTCCCGTCCCCCTCCCTTTTAACCCTTTCCCTTCCTTTTCTTTAGGTCTGTCCGCTCCCCCCCCCTTCCACCGCCCGCTGCTCTTTTCCCCATCCTTTCCTCATCCGGCTCGTCGGTCGGTCAGTCGGGAAGGCAGAGTTCGGCCGTGAGGCGGTTTCTGAGGAGGCTCGCTCTGCAGAACAGCCTCTGGGGGCGAGCGGGCGGGAGCTGGGTGGGTGGGTTGCCTGCCTGCCTGCCTTTAAAGTCGAGGGGGGAGGGAGGCATTAATTGCTCGCTTCTAAACGAGGGCAAGTCGCCCCTCCCTCCTTCCCCCCTCCCCAACTTTCACGGTTTGGGTTGTGGACTCGCGGAAAGCTCCCCCCCCCACCTCAAAGCGCGCGCGAGGAGGGCGGGGCAGATTCCGTCCACCCGTCTACGCCCCCCCCCTTTGTTTTCAGCCCTACTTCGCAATTTCTCCCAATTATTGATCATGATCACCGGAAATAATCGGGCAGGGTACTAAGGAGGGCGGGGAGGGGGGAAAAACACCCCCACCCCCAATCTTTGTTCTTCGGATTCGCAAAGCGGTGGTTTAGCCCTCTTCGTTTTGCTGTAACTTCTCCCCTTCCCCCCTCTCCCACCCCACCCCCCCGTTTGAGGCCCCCCCCAAGTTTATTTTTATTAACCCTCTTTCCCTAATAATCCAGGGAGGGGTCGGAAGACCGACGCATCTCTTTCTCTCCCCCCGACCCCCCAACCCTAAATCCAAAGTGCTCTTCGCAGGAGGAGGAACAGGAGTCGGAAAGAAGCAACCAGGTTAGTCATTCGTGTAAAAGCCGTGCTGCCGACGTGATATTGGCTTCTGACTCATTTTCTGTGTTCAAGATGGGGAACGCACGTGCATATTTTATTTTATAATTCTTTGTCTGAACGCAGGATGCTCCGGCGTTTGTGTCGACGTGCAAAAGCAACCGTGTGGGGAATAAAGTGTATTTTTGCCTTGTGTCATCTTAAAGCCCTTTCTGTTGGACCTTTAAAAAAACATATCTTTTTTTTAACGAACGAACGAACGGTAGCTTGGATAGAAAATACAATATCCTTTCAGACTTGTGTGCTAACGTGCGTTTTGTAGTAATTATTCTGCTTATTCCGTATAAGCAAACTCTGTGCCTGAAACAATGACCTTTGCTTTTCTTAGGGGCTTAACAGTTTTACACATTAATTTGGTCTTCACTTCGTTTCTGTATGACAGTAGTTCCGTTTAAGACGTGGGTGTTGAATGCAAGTTTTTACTAACGCCGAGGCACAGATTTTTTCTTTTTAACTGTATCAAAAATGTAAAGCTCTGTTAGGCCAGTTTCTTTCCCCCTTTGAAGTTGCCTTAGGTTACACAGGGCTTTAGTAATTTGAGAATTTAACCATGTAGTTTGTCTTCTGTTGTACACCACTGTGTTAAGCTTTAAGTGTAGTAAACTAACCTGGATCTTTTCATTCTTTTTTCCTAGATATTGCTGGTGCCAGGTGCTGCTTTTTAAGGGGCCCAGTTCTGAGAGAGCAGAAACACAAGAGGAGTTTACTGTACTTTGAATCCTCAGAACCTAAGATTATTTTTTATCAACCTTCATTAGAGGGAGGAGGAATATAAAATCTGTCCCCCCACATTTCTTTACTCTTCAGAGCAGTAGTTAGGCATCACTCATTGGGGTACCAGGATAATACAGTTCACATGACAGTTTCTTTCTTATGGAGGCTCTGTGACCAAACCAAGCTTGAAGAGCTAAAAGGCACTGAGAGGACTTGATTACCTCCCTGGGGTGGGGTGGGGAGAAAGAGAGAAGGTCCCAAGAAAAGCCTCTTTGCACTGAAGGAAGATTGAAGCAACAGTCTCTGGATATTGCTGCTCTTCCCACCCCCAAGCGTTGGGTAAGTTACACTACCATTATTCACTTATTCATTCACTCTGTTCTGTTTCACTCCACCTCCACTCTACTATGTGGTGAAGAGACGTGCCTCAAGATGGTGAGCGTGGTGGTGGTGGGGAAGCAGGGATGACTGTGTGTGTTAGTGTAAAACATTGAAAAGAGGGTTTGTATCTCTTGCCTTGTGCATTACAAGTTTGGGGTATGTGTGGAAATAGCTGGCACCTGCAAAAAGGAATGCAGACTTAATGGGTGTGCAGAGACTTGTATCATCTCATAAGGGGATGACTCTTAGTATAATGGTACAAAAAATAAGGGTGAGTTGTACAAGTGAGTGGAAAAAAATCTCTCTCACACACACCCCAAATGCATGGGAGGACGCACAGAATGAGTTGGAAGATTAAGCAATGTTTTATGGTTCTGCAGTTGGACAAACACAGTAGCTGAAACAGTCCTTTCTCTCCAGACTGGTGTCTTTTGCAAATAAAAAAGGGATGCAGAGTAGTGGTGGTATTGACGTACGGATGCTTTCAAAGAAGTGTGTAGTTTATCACCTGGCTGCAGTGGCTGTTTCTATAATAGAGAGAGGATGAACAGCCAGAATATGCAGCTGTATGCAGGCTTCCCTGGTTGTGTTAATGCTTGCTCAATTTCAAATTGTGCTTCATTTTATGCTTTTAACACCTTGTGAGCCACTTTGGAAGGCATATTCCTGAAAGGAGCCTATAATTAATGAAAGGAAATTCAAATATTTTTTATGTTCTAAGAACCAAAATTTGCTTATACTGATGATGGAGCAGAGTTTTCAACCAATGGGGTTTACAGTATCTGAGATGTGGTTTGGAATTGTATTTGTTTCATTGGGGTGATTCAGAGGCAATACCAAACCATGATTTGGCATTATATGAACAAGCCTGGCTGGGCCCTCAGGCATGTGGACTTGGTTTATTCTGCTGGATATGCGTAAATAATTTGCTGGTTTGGGATGAGGTGGCAAACTATGGGTTACCTCATACTAGGAAAGGAGGTTATAAATTGCTGTGCAGAAGGCACTGGAGATGGGAGGTGGAGTTTGTGAGCCTGAGGGACCAGCCAGACTCATGCACGTAATGCCAAGCCATGTTTTGGTGTTATGTCTCAACCAACTCTTTACATGTAAGTTTTTACCTAAGTTTATTGAAATTCTGCACTTGTCCGTTCTTCCTCTGGATCTTCTCATTTTGAAGTAGTATTTTAGCTAAATTATTTTTACATTTACACAACTGGGCTGTAATTTAAATGAATATGTTGTAAGGAACATTAATTCCATTATGTGGCAATTAACCTTTTGGGTCCTGTCCACTATGGTTAGTGGGATTCAATCAGGCTGACTTCTATTCCCAGCCATATAGGAAGGGTTGCTCCTGCCTAGGGGCCAAACTACATGCCACATTTGTCATGTAGTTGGTCCTTGAGAGCAAGCCTTTTCTTCTAGAAATTGCTAGTGTTCACCCCCATTCCAGATTGAGAATATGACATTAAGGAGCTTTAACCCTTTGCCATGGTCATGGTACAGATTAGCTCACACCATCTTCAGATCAGGGCCCCAGTAGAGGTCAATGGATTAAATTCTCCTGAGCTCATGGCAGGATCCTTGTCCAGATTGCCCCCTGCCCACGCTGGCAATATGTGAAGGAAAAGTCTTGTGGCTGAAGATTTTCCTGAAGAAAGTTTGTATCATGAAATAAACAATTTAGCTTTTTAAAGTAATCTTAAAAATAATTTTCTAGTTTCACACCAAGAAACAAAATCCGGTGCCAGAGATATTAAGGCCACCCAGACAAGGGCTGTTCAGTTCTGCCATTGAATTCTATGGGATGTAGTAAGCAATTTTGGACATAGTTGAATCAATGCCCTGCGGTCAACAGAACAGCCCCCCCCCACTCCAGTGGTATCCTTGAGTGCATCACTTTACATGGGCCATAGTTCTATGGTAGAGCTCCTACTTTGCGTACTCACTGTCCTAGGTTCAATCATTTGCATCTCCACAAATGCAGGTAATTAAAAAGATCTCTGCCAAAGGCCTCAGCACTTCTTCAGCAGCAGCTCCAAACCAAGTGTGCATAACGGCTCGAGGCCCATCGCATTTCTAGGACTAGGTAGCCACAGGCAGATCTTACAATCTCTCAATGCTCACTTTTGTGTATGCTCCATTATTGGACTCCATATACTCCAGTTCTGCTGCTTAGAGACTTTAATTTGTATACCTACCTAAGTTGTTTCTCTTGCTTCCTCTCCCTGTTAAATAAATCTCAGCTCTTACTGCTCCCATCCTCTTAAATTGTGCACTGGTTGTTTCCCTACTTTCAGAAAGCCTGGGGGCTGGAGATACTGCACACTATTTAGGTGGGCTCTGGTGTTCATACCTTCGTCAATCTCATTACTGTTTGAACCCAAGTTTCATAGTTCCCTCCACAAAAAGGAATTGCTGGTAACAGTGCATTTTTCATAACAAAATGGGATGCTGGTACTCATATATTGATAAAAGTGCCGTGGGCGCCAGCACAAAATGGCTGCCATATGCAGCAAAAAAAAATAATGTTGCAAAAAAAGCTCTTCTAGTAGAGAAATCAGGGGTTATTCTTAATTCACCCTTATAGGTGACTGGCTGTCATTCATTCCCATGGACACTCAAGGATAATATTGCAGCAGAGACAAAACCTCTCTACTAACCCAGACAATTGGGCTGAATTTCATCCACAATACCCCATTGTAGTTACACAAAGTCTCTGCAGAGACCCATTGCCCCATCACCAGAGTCTCATGTTCTTATGGCTATTCAGTGTATACTATGCCTATTGTGATGGATGTTGTGCACTAGTGTTGTACAGTAGTTTATATTGACTAATTCAGGATGCATTCTAGTGATAAAACATTCTTACTTTGATAATAGTCTTGCAGTATACAAGACAGCATTAAAATATGTTTGTTTAAGCAAGCCTATCCAGACATGTAAAAACTTAAATGTGTTTTAATCTTTTTTTTTTGTTGATTCTAGTTAGGTTTGTTTTACGTTTTTCTAAAACACCTGTTTTTAACTGTCTTTTGTTGATATTTTTAATTGTTATTTTTTGTAAACCACTTTGAGGTTTTGTTACAATCAAGTGGTTTACAGATTTTGTTAAAGAATAAATTAGTGCAATGCAATGATGTTAGGTAAAGGCTACTGTAGATTATTGTTTTCTTAACAGGATATTCATGCCATTTTGCTTCCCCCTCAGTGGAAAGGAAAGATACAAAATATACATGGAAACTCACAAAAATAAATAAATTACTATATCCAGTTCGAGTAGATGCTTGTGAATCCTGGAACTGGGTCTGTCTCAAGTAGTAGGCAAAGAACTAATGCTGATTTTTCTCTTCACCCATCCCCCCTATTTTTCCACAGACAATGAAGGAATAGGTCACAATTACAAATCACATGCCTTAGATCTCATACCAAGTGGTGTACATTTTATAAATTGCCTTCAGGTCTAGTGGTGAAAAACATCTGGAAACATCTTACTCATTTTTATTGCCTGGCATAGAAAAGGAATACTTGATTTTATTTTATTTGGTAAAGAAATTACAGCTTATGGCTGCTGCATGTTAAGGTTGAGAAACAATACTATGTGATTGAAAAATTGCTGCAAGAGAGCTCCATATAAAATCTGTTTGGTTGCATTCTTGCTGCAAAATCTCACACTGCAGACAGAAGAAGTTAGGTCAGAACAACAGTTCCTGCAGGTATAGGGTGGTATATAAATTCAATAAATAATAATATTTCCTTCTGTTCCTGTCAGTTAAAAGGAGACAGGAAAATGGCTTGATGGTCCACAGAGACTAGGTTCTCCAATGTTTGCACCATTGTTGTATTAAAGCAGACCAATTATATGGGGATAGGCTTGAAAATGTTTCTTGTATATAAAAAGCAGATTTGCAGGTCTCTAGCTACTCTTAAGATGGCCATTTTGATGTATTTAATGCTCACCTTATAAGGACTAGACTGCAAGAGATAACTGCCTTATCCAGTTCAGTCAAAATTCCACAATAGTGCTCTTATTGGCTTGTGACAGCAATAAGCCAGGCTTTTTAGAGACCATGTGACCATTTGTGTTGTGATCTTTTGATAGCGAACTGCTTTTTATGTTCACATTCAGCTTTGTACTCCAAGCACGAGATCACAGCCTTAAACTCTTTAATCCAGAGAATACATAACACTCACTGACCTGAACTTTCAACAACTAATGCGACTTTGAATTTATGCAGTACCTATAAAAAGTTCTGAAAGGTGGGAGTGGAGTCACTATTTAGCTAGTTGGATTATTATTGTGGAATAACTAATAACTAATTCTTCAGTAGGTGTCAATAGTGCGACCTAGGTGTGATTTAACCTCTGAAGACAACTTTGGGTTTGGTCCCCATATGTTTCTGCTAAACACATCAGTATAGTGAGCAGCATTTTTTGCATGAAGATTATATCTGGGAAGTGTTGTATGCAAATGCAAGAAGGCATCTCTCCCATCTTTTTAATGTTTAAACCAGCTTAAACTCAACCAAGCAAGAACAGACCAGCCTTAAAACCTCCTGAGTCATCTTAACTACAGTTGCAGGAAAGTGTGGCAATGTCAGTGTGAGGCATGGTGTCTGCAACTATGAGTGTATTTAAACAGACCCTTAAGGTGTCACAAGTTTCTAGTCAAGGACAAATCAAGAGAGACTTTGTGAGTGACTTTATTCATTTTAAGTAGCTGAGGCTTGTAGTAGGGTGGGAGGCATGGCAAAATTAACTACACTTTGCTTCTACAGTGGAACCTCTTGTTACGTACTATCCCCCTTGTGAACACTGCGGGTTACGAGCTCCACTAACCCGGAAGTAGATGCTCCCGGTTGCGGCCTTTGCCCCGGGATGTGAGTGGAAGTTGTGCGTTGGCAGCAGCAGGAGGTGCCATTAGTAAAAGCGTGCCTCATGTTACGAGCAGTTTCCACTGTATTATTTAGTTAGAAATGAAACCACTTTGTGTTGAAAACTCATGATATATCAGTGGTGGGGACTGAATCTGGCCAGCAGTCCAGGTCATTATTTCCCCTCCCCATGCGGGTAAAATTTAGTAAGGGGACAGAGCCATCCATGCGGCAAACACTTGACATCACGGTGATGCCAGGTAACTTTTTATTACCTGCAGGGGCCTTCAAAAATGGCCTTCAAAAGCCCATTTAAAAGTGCTGTTTTTGCCCTGCATTTTTAATAGGGCTTTGTGCCTGGACACCCTTTTTATATTGAGTTGGGCTTTCATTGGCCCCATGCCTGGTGCCCCATATGACAACCAATGTAGGGCAGCTGGGCATGACTTGGCTGAAATGGGGAAGCTTGGTAGATCTAATTAGGTCCCAGGGCTGGCAGTCCCCCATCATATATTTTATCATAATGATGTTTATACCAAACTTGCAAGTTAGACTTTTTTATTATCCCCTTTTAGTTCCTGTTTATTGCTTTCCTGGTTTGCCCAATAGTGCAGCAAATGTGCTAGGCATACAGTGTGATCCATGATTGGGGAAACCCCTAGCCTGTGGGCTAAATTAGGTCAAGCAGATGTCCTAATCTGGTGTGTAGAGTTGTTTCTCCCAAACCATCCTCCCCTGCCCGTAATACCATATACAATATCAGGTGGGAGGCAGGTGAAGGTGTGGCCCTCACTTGGAAATTCATTTCCAAGTGACTTCCAAGTGAAATGAATTTCCAAGCGACTTCTATTAGGAACACACACTTCAGAGGTGTAAAAAACCCCCGCACGTGTCAGCGGAGCACATGCAAGCCTGCTTTGCCTCTTTTTGTGATTTCTTTATGATGTTTGGGGGCTACTTCTGGGTTTCAACGTACAGTCATACCTCGGGTTGAATGTGCTTCGGGATGAGCATGTTCGAGTTGCGCTCTGTGGCAACCCGGAAGTAACGGAGTGTTACTTCCGGGTTTCACCACATGCGCAGACGCTCAAAGTGACGTCATGCGCAGAAGCGGCGAAAAGCGCTGTGCACAGACGTGCCATCGTTGGCTACATTTGCTTCTAGATGCAAACGGGGCTCCAGAACGGATCCCGTTAGCATCTAGAGGCCTCGGGTTAAGTACTTAATTCGTTCCAGAGGTCCGTTCTTAACCTGAAACTGTTCTTAACCTGAAGCACCACTTTAGCTAATGGGGCCTCCTGCTGTCGGAGCACAATTTCTGTTCTCATCCTGGAGCAAAGTTCTTAACCCTAGGTACTATTTCTGGGTTAGCAGAGTCTGTAACCTGAAGCGTATGTAACCTGAAGCGTATGTTACCCAAGGTACCACCGTACATGCACGTTATTCAGACATGCCTAAATTAGTCATTAGCTATAATCTGACATTATTATCCACCTGTCAAACTTGGCCTGCAGGGTTTGGGCAGATAAAGATCTTGGCACACCAGAGAGAAAAGGCTTTCCACTCCCGGAGTAGTTCATCGTTGCCCCAGAAGATGGTTTGATGAGCTTTGGGGAGGTACTGGCACTGCACTGTTCAGTGGCTTGAATGAAGCAGTGGTGGAACAGGTGGGCAGACAAATAAGGAATAGAAACTCTTCCGTTATGAGCTGTTCTCAACACACACTCACAAGAGATTTAGGATTTTTTGGCTGGAGTCCGTGTGTGTGTTCATTATGAATATGTGTTCCTACCTGTAACTTCATGCCCAGCAAGAGGTTTGCACATCAGAGGAATAAAGAAAGACTGGTTTATTGCATGAAATAAAAGGAGCATACATGAAATAAAAAAAAGCCTCTGGCTGATGAACATCTTACACCCTTTTAAAATGTGTTTATGGGATGGGGGTTATTGGGTTTTTTGTTAATGTTTTTATCATGTATTTTGTGTTTTTATATTGAGAACATCCCCGAGATCTACGAATAAAGGATGGCATACAAATTTAATAGTTATAACAATGGATGCTGCTTCGGGCAGCAAGGTGACATATAAGCAAGTAGCAAATTGTACAGTACATACCCACCTTGATCTTAAAGAGTAAAAAAAATCCCTAACCACCCAAAAGCCTGAAGAATAGGCACAGCAATTTGCCACAAACTCACATTAAAAGTAGAGAGGAAAAGGGAAAGGTATCCCTAAGAGGAACCCAACTCAGGAATGAGAGATCTGTACCATCTTCATGAGAGTTGAGCTCTCCCCATTGATTTACCATACCAGCAAGGCTACAGCATCTCTCTCACTTGTTTCTTGGCCCATGGTCAGATGATGCATGAAGCTGGTGCTTGAGAGTAGAGGGTCCCATTAGAGCCTGTGAGCTACCCAGCAATTGCAAATCTGGAATTTTAAGTACCATTTTCTATCAATGTACCCTTATGGAGAGGGGAGGGGTCTTTCTGGATGAGCATTCCTTTGTACCATTGTTTACTTACTACAAGTTCCTGTCTGTCTATCATTTTGTTTACCTTACCCATTTTGAAATCTAAAGGTCATGATCCTCCTGCAAAACAACTAACTGGTTATCTTGCATGTTTCCTCAATCATTTTTTCCCTGTTTGCTTTTTATTTGTTTTCTTACTTGATGAACAAACACACACAGTAAAATAATAAAATGACAAAAACAACCAAAATGGAATACACACACACACACACACACACACATACATACAACCATAAATCCATAAATTCTTACATACGGATTTATGTCACCATATTCTTTAATCCCAATTCCTTTTGTTCTCTAATAGAATTTTGTCTGCCTCAACCCTGATCTATTTTGTCTATTTGTTAAACTGCTCCTTTTATCCTTCCTTCATTTCCACAGTTTTCCACATACCATACTTGTAATCCATGTTGTGATTTGTGAAAATTAATCAAAGCAAATCCAGGTTTTGACTTCAGGACACTGTTTTTTTAGATAATCTCTGTAAATTTCCCATTCCTTTTGGAATTTTTGGTTAGGCTGTCTCCTAATCTCAACTGTCATTTTTGCCAGTTTGAGATATTCAAATAATGTATCCTTCCATTCCTCTTTTATTGGTATGATTTCACTTTTCCAATTTCTGGCTATTAATATTCTTGTTACCATTGTAGCATATAAGAATATTCTCTTTTTTTCATTCGGATATCTGAATCTAAAATGCCCCAAATGAAAGCTTCTGATTTATTTATAAAGGTTTGCCTAAACATTTTTTTTAGCTCCTCATATATAATATCCCAGAAGTTCTTAATTTTTTTTTGCAACCCCATCACATGTGAAACAGTGTTCCTTCTGCCTGTTTATACCTCCAGCAAGTATTAGATTTTGCGAGCATGCTCAAGCGGCGAAACCCGGAAGTAACCCTTTCCAGTACTTCCAGGTCGCTGCGGAACATAACCTGAAAGAACGTAACATGAGGTGTGACTGGGATGTTGCTCCCATTTGGCCTAATTTCATACAGGTGGAGGAGCCTGGAAAGGGCAAGGGGGAAGCAAAAATGGAAGGAGGAGCAGGAAGCCCTCTGGCAAGAACAGTCAGTCACTTTCTCTAGCATATTGTTAGGCAGGTAGGAAGGAAGAATGTGGGGTAAGTGGGGAGAAAGTGAGCTAACCTTGCCCCAATGTTGGCTCTGGCTTCTCCCACCATCAGCATGTGACCCTTGATAGAGCAGGAACAGGGAACTTTTTTCCTAACTATTGACATTCAGTACTATAGTCTGCCCAAGTCATTGCTGGGTCATTTTATCTTGGAGAAACAGGTTTCACTTGATCTCAGTCTGACATTCAGACATGTTGCATAATTTGCCCTTAGATCAGTTGACAGTGATTAAAATGAGCATCAAAACTTGTAACTTTAGGAATCCACAGTGGATTTGCAAACCAGTGAAAGGGACAGGCCTGCATTATATTTGATTTTAAAAATACAACACATCATTTAAACATTCCAAATGAGGAATTGGTTGGCAGGGAGAGGAAATGTATGATCCTTGGACCTCAGTATAGAAACTCAGCCATTTTCTTTAGAACTTTATCTCTTTGCCAAATTATACCTCTCATCAAGTTGAGTCTTCATGTCAGATTTCATACCAATATGACAAACTGTATTTGATTTTTAAGATTAATATAACTTTTATTATAAAACCTAAGAGTATTGAAAAGCCAAGGCATCTTAAACATATAGGGCAACTTCCGCAGTTCTGTAATATAACCCACTTTCAGGTTTCTGACATTTGTCACACTCCAGCATGACCAAGAAAGGGTGCCTGTGGTGGGGCTGTGCAGATAGGGGCACAGCTCATTCTTGTTGCCCCACTTTCGGTGTTGAAATGAAAATGTCTGACTGCCAGTCAGGCCTCCTTTCATTATATGGGCCCTTTCACCACCCTATCTCAGTATTAAATCCTTGAGATATTTCATACTAGGTTTGGCATGTATGGTTTATGGAAATGATTAAATTCTCCTTAGGAACAGGGATCCTCCCTCTTCTCTTCTCCCTCCCTCTATGGTATTTGAGATTATCAGTGAAGGCATTTTTAGTAGTGTTACTAATTTTCCTGATGTTGCCATATTTTGCTGTAGAACTAAGTAAATATGTGTTGCTTGCCAATCTTAAAGCAAACAAACAGCCTAAGTAGGCCCTGGATCCTAGAAGGATACTGTCAGACATTAAAAGACAGCTTAGTTAAATGTTTCAGCTTTCATCTTCCTCAGTAACACAGTTGGGATTTCAAATAGATGCTGTAAGCCAAGGTGACAGTTTTAAGAACACTCAGGATGCAATCATTCTAAGGAGTGTGGCATGTGCAAAATTGAAGTCTGGATTGAAATGGATTGAGATTAAATTGATCACATGCATTACTCATTTTATACAAATAAATAGTAGTAAATGAGAAAGATAGAAACCTTTCTGTGTGCTAAATTTCTTTCTTTAATTTTCTAGACATTCCTTTCAAAGGAGACCTGACGTCTGTGGGACTAGTTCAAGATGTGTAGTTCGGTTGCTCCCAGGCTCTGGTTTTTAACGGATCGTCGTATTAGGGAAGACTACCCTCAACAACAAATCCTGAGAGCACTCAAGGCCAAATGTTGTGAAGAGGACCTGGACTTCCGAGCTTTGGTGATGGATGAAGTGGTCCTGACCATTGAGCAAGGAAACCTTGGTAAGAATAAAGGTTGTATGGAAAGGTGACAGTTGGGAGGACATGGTGTATCATGCAAGTATGCCTCTGGATGCCACCTGCTGATAATTACAATTGCGAAGAGTGAGATGGCACTCAGGTCCTGTTTTCAGACTTCTCTTGGGAACCTGGTTGGCCACTGTGAGAACAAGATACTAGACTAGATGGGCCATTGGCCTGATCTTGCAGGCACTAATGCCTTTGCCTGTGAGCTGTTAAATTATAAATGCCAAAAAGCAAAACTAAGAAAAGTTTGTGTTTCATTTCAAATAGCGTCGTATTTTTCTGCCTGAGTATTGTTTCAAGGCTGAGCGTCAACTCTTTAAAAATCAGTGGCTTAAGCACAGCCTCCTTTGCCAATGCTTTGGGGGTTTAAGAGAGATTATTTGCCCCAGTTTGCCATGTGTACAGTCAGGTTGTCAAGTGCTCTAGAGGCCCTCTGAGTACCAAGTGCTGGGTAGAAGCAGTCGCAGAGATTAAAGCTTCACTCACCACAAAGGCTCTGCATGTACTCCCTGATATTGCTACACCTTAATTTTAAAATTGTGGCTGTCTCCTAATCTCAACCGTCATTTTTGCCAGTTCGAGATATTCATATAATTTATCCTTCCATTCCTCTTTTATTGGTATGATTTCACTTTTCCAATTTCTAGCTATTAATATTCTTGCTACACCTTAATTTTAAAATAGTGGCTGAGACCTAGACTTCCATGCGACTCTACACCAGGGTAGACTGTGTCCCTTTTTCTACTGCTGCTCCTGCAGAATTCTTGGGAGCAGATAAACATTTGCTGGAACTAGATCACGCCACCATTGTCTACAGAGACTTTCACAGTACAAATAACTTAGGTTTCCAATTCTGTTCTGACTCCTGTGATTCTTATGGCAACATTTCCAAAGTCAGTGGGCATGGCTCTACTCCAGCCCAATTGTTTTATGAGAAAGGATGAGGACTCTACTATGCAGACCTTCAGCTTGGATATGAACTTCAGCTCTGACTTCTTTATACCTAACACAGCAGGGTTGGGCAGCCACAGGGGCCTCCCTGTCAGCCCCACAGCATCATTACTTTTCTCACCTCTCCTCTACTACAATTAGGCTTGCAAAAACCCTTCTGTTGGAGACAATATGAGGTTTGGGGTTGTTCGGTTTTTTTGCAAGCCTAATTGCCATGGGGCTAATCAGGAAGGGGGATTGCAGTTAATGAGGGAAGTGTTAAACTCTCCCTGCAAACCCCCTCCTCACTGAAAATGCCTTCCTTGCTGCAATTTGGGTTGGAAGAAGCAAGCTTAATTGTTTGTGGGTGGGTAGGTAGGTTTGTAATTCAAACACAGTTTGTGGTTCACATGATGATGTCCTCCTTGCTGCACTTTGGAGATGTAGTGTCTTGCTTCTGTTACCCTGAGCTCTTGGAAGGGACATCAGGATCACCCCTGTATCCCTTTCCCTTCATCATGTTCCTGAAGAAATCAGGAAGATCATGCTCTCCAGAGGTGCCTAGGCCACCAACTGCTGTGAGCAACTTTGTGATCCACTGTTCCACACAGCTTTAAAATGGGAGTAGGCATCTACAAAATCTAGTGGTACCTCAGGTTACATACTATTCAGGTTACAGATGCTTCAGGTTACAGACTCCGCTAACCCAGAAATATTACCTCGGGTTAAGAACTTTGCTTCAGGATAAGAACAGAAATTGCGCAGCAGCGGTGCAGTGGGAGGCCCCATTAGCTAAAGTGGTGCTTCAGGTTAAGAACAGTTTCAGATTAAGAATGGACCTCCGGAATGAATTAACTCAAGGTACTGCTATAATAAAATAGTAATATTGGAAAGAAGCTTTTATTACAGGACCACTTAGATACATGCAGAGCTTATTTGCTAAAACGGTTTTGTAGATGAAATGACATAATTGGGGAGTGGCTTTGTAAAGATGGTGCCGTTGTAGGACAATTGTAAATAAGAGGCTTGCATTTGATTCCTTCATTACAGGGGGTTGGACTAGATGACCCTTGGGTCCCTTCCAACTCCGCGGTTCTTTGTACAAAGTAAATAGGCCTTTGCTATGTGAACCTGGAACCTGAGCAGCTGGCCCTTTACAGCCGTTGCAGTTGCATGGCAAATTGACACCACCTGGGGATATGTCAAGTCAGTCACTGCAATGAAGAATGTGCTTGTGGCAAGGTTGCTTAGACAGGGGAGGATAAAGGACAGCTGAAGAGGAAGAAGAATCTTGTGTGACAGGCTTGCCAGATTACAAAATGGATGCATGGCTAATGAATTGAACCTGGAGCTCTGGAATGAAGTGGAGAAGACAGTTGGGAGGTGGTCTTGCATAATTGTATTCTCCATATAATCACTACTGCCTAATCAGTTTTGCTATCTTTTAAATGTGTGTTGAATTTTAGAAAATATTAAATACACATGTATTTGTGGCTGTAGTGGCCAGGGATTGTTCCTGTGCTTGTCTCTCCTACAGGGAGATTTGATGTTTGTGCATGGAACTCCGTTCAAAACTCCCATTGTTCTAGGCACATTTTGCAACAGGGAATTTGATTAGCAAGAGCAGTTTCTGAGCTTTGGGCACAGTGCTGCACCTAAGATTTCAGATTAAAACTGCAGAGTGGAAGGAAAGGAGGACCCCTTTCTGCCTCCCCACTTCCAGCTACTCTCTGAAGATTGGAGAAGAGACCCTCTTAAGAATATTAGTGGGGTGGGTAGGAGAAGGACTAGACCATATGAAAAGTGAACATAATATTTTAGCTGCAGTTCATTCATTTTCAGCTTTGTATTCTTATTATTAAAAAGTGCGCCTAGACATTTTGTTGTTGCAACCATAACCTACGTTTAAGGTGCCATTTAGCTCCTAGCTTTCATATCTCTGTTTCTAACACTGGCATGGAATGATCACAGTTGTAGAGTGGCTGGGGGGCAGGCATTACATTGATGCACTTGGAGTAATTCTAGTCTGCTATGCAAGCAAAACAGACAATTTCACTTTTACTGTTAATATAGCAAAGAGTTCAGCACCTCAAATCTTCTTGCAACAGTATAGTATAGATGGTGCTGCATGTTGTTATCTGGCCATCTTGTACTATCTCATCCTAATTTTTCCCCAGTGAAATAAAAGTAATGCATTAATCTGCCAAAGGTTTGTTTGAGAGAATAAGTTTGTATGTCTGGCTCAAGTGAGTTTTATGAATGAGTAGAGATTTGAATTTACGTTTCCCTGGTCTAAGTCAAAACAGTCTATCTGTCAAACCAAACGTGACGCTCTCAAGGCAGAGGCTAGAGCTTAGTGATTGAGTTTCTTGGTTCAGTCCCTGGCATCTTGCATTAAATTATCTCAGGAAGCAGAGCTATATGTTCAAATTTCTAGAGGTACTATTTGCATGTGAAAGCACTAAATTACAACAATGGAAACAGGTTTCCTACTCTAGCAAGTCTGATTGTGTTCCTGCACCATGCAGAAAACTCATTTTCAAAAATATCTTGATTTCACACCCACCCATAAAGTCTAAGTTATTTTTATGGAAGACAGCTGAATTCTATAATTTGCCAACTACTTTTGCTCTCAACCCTTTCATATACCTGCTTATATGAACTAACTGAAGTGTGTTGATTGGGCGGGCCTATGGGGTGATAAATAATCTATATTTCATCAAGCTTGTCTGTAGCGCCATAACCCTCTTGAACACCTTGCTCAAGAAGTGAGTATTTTGCAGCTGTGCAATACCTTCTGGATCCAGGGCCTCTTAAGGTGGGGACACCACAATCTCTTTCATGGTGACAGGCACAATTATCAGACCCCCCTCCCTCAAAGATGCATTTTGATCTATTTCAATCCAGCTTTATTCCCGCTTTTGGCACCAATATAACTTTGGTTACTCCAATTGATGACTTGTATCAAGGGAGAGATGAGGGAGGTGCAACCCTATTAAACCTCATCAATTGGAGTAGCAGTGGGTAATATTTGATTGACCCCATTGCTGGGTCCCGTGAAACATTGTCAGGCTCTATCCTGCCCCCATGCTGTTTAACAACTATATGAAGTTGTTGGGGGCAGCTATTGCGGTTTTACAGGCCAGTGCAATCAGCATTCTGATGACACTAAGTTCTACATATCTATACCATCCAATCCAAATGAAATTTGGTATTGGTGTTGAACCGCTGCCTGGAGGCAATAATTTAATTTAATTTAATTTATTTTTAAAAGCCTGTAGTAGTGTTACTATTATTTACCGTCTTGATTGTTTTTGTGATTCTTTGATATGTTTTGTTTTGATATAAATCACTTTGAGGTAAAAAAAAAAAAAAGCTGTGTGTAAGAATGCTAAATATTTATTTAGCAGCTAGCTAGCTACCTAAGAGCACATTGCCTCCAGTATTTAGCATATGGTATTCTGACTGCACTTGTAATAAAATAATATTTCTTATTTATCTTTGGGTGCAGTTCCTTTTAAATATTGTTAATGGGAATATTTTTGGGGATCCCAACATAGACTTTGAAGCTGAAATTAATAGTTTTTAATATTTGATTCCAAACAAATCTAGTTACAGGGGTAGCTAACCTGTGACTCTCTAAATGTTGTTGGTATCCAGCGCCCAGAGTCCTTGATGCTGACTGAGGCTAATGGGAGTTGGCATCCACCATCTGGAGAGACAAAAGCTAGCAACTCCTCTGTTTCAGTATAAACACAGGACCACCAACAATGGTCAAAACACTTTTGTTTCCACACTTCCAGCAATAAATCGAGTTTTATTGATTGTTTAAATATTAATCTGTAAATTGCTTTGAGGTTTGTTTGTTTTACAATTAAGCAGTATATAAATTTTATGAAATAAATAAATCATTGTATTTATTTTCATTGTGATAACATCTTAAATCAGTTTTTCTTTAGTATCTATTCTATATTTATTAATTTCCCCCATAAATAATTCCATTATCCCCTGGAAATTTCTCTTGTGCCTTTTGTTGTCCACTTTTCCAAATAAGCTGGGCAACATGTTTTTTACATACAACAGCAAGTGATATTAGAAAAGTGCTTTCTTTGGATTATGACAAAGATGCATTTAAAACATATTGACTCTTAGTTTTCATATTACATTACTTGTAATAAAGTCTGATTCATAAATACTTTTAATTGTGATCTTATTTCTCCCATTTTCTGTTGAAAGGATTTTATTTGTTCTTTTATTCCGTCTTTATATAAATAAGAAAGGTGATTGTACTGGACAAAATACTTTCCTGTACAGGCAATGGCCGATTTAGGCGTGTCCAAATGTCTCGCAATCATGCGCACACGGCGTCAAACCTCGAAGTAGCCCCTAAACGTTATAAAGATATCACAAAAAAGGGCAGGGGGCAGAGGGGGCTTACAAAGTTAAGGGAGCGATCCTGAGCACAAAAAGCTAGTATAAATTACCCCAGCTTCTATTAAGCCGACGTATAGTATGTCAGATCCAGAGTTCGTTCAGGATTCTTAGGTGGAGAGAAGTGCTATCTAGGCTGGGCCCATTCTGGTGAAATGGGGAAAAAACTACAGGAGAGCCAGCTTAGCCAGCATCCCCATGGGAACTGTGGCCTTCTGTTGATGCACAGAGAGAGTTTTTGGGCCCTGTAATCAGATGCAAAGGAATTGTGAGGCTGTTCACATATAGCCCATGGGTAGCATCTTGCAATCACAAGCACAGGAATGCAAACAAACGAGGTAAAGTGCACATGGTGTTTCCGGTAGTGCCTAGTGCAGCAGCCAGTCAACACATGACGTGTATTCAGTTACACCAATTTCCCAGCTACAGGTACCAACCAAGCAACACAACATGACCAGGGAAGGGCCAGGTCACAGAGATCACCATCACACCCTGCTCCTCGCGGCACGCACACCTTGCAAATGCCCACACAGGCTATTGTAGGCCCCCACCCACCCAAAAACATGCATACGCAGGGAGATGTGACTGGGCAGTTACCAAAAGTACCCCACAGCCAAAGGCACAGCAGAAGCCACAATAGGCCAGGAAGCACAAGTGTACCTTGCAACAGGTGGGCGGGCGGGCTGGTGGTAGGAGCATCCCGGAGGATAGGCAGCAGGTGCTACCACCACCGCCACCTCTTTGCCACAGCAGCGGTCGCACCTGCTGTCATCTTCCCCCATCCCACTCAGGCAGCCGCTGTAGCCGGCCTCTATACACACACTGTGTGCATCTGATCAGAAATGTGGGGGACAATTCCTGAGTCCCCACAACAGCCATGTCCTGGCAGATACAGAAGACACTGACAGAAGGTCTCCAGCTTACCACAGGTGGCAGCACACACCCCTATTCATAAGCTTTGAACACCGTGTTCAGACTTCACCATTGCCTGTAACTGCATTGCCACCTCCCAGCGTGTGCACCACAATTGAGGCCGTGGCAGCATCCTACCAAAGATCTCCAGCTTTGCAACACTCGTCTCCTGCCTGAGCCCACAACACTGCCACTGTCGGAAGATGAGCCATGGCCCTGGAACTGATCTCTTTACAAGAAGACTGGGAAGTAGGCAATGTTACACTGATCTCTAAAAAGGGATCAGACTTCCAAGGAAGGGACACAGGGGGCTGAACGTCTTTTGTTGATAGGTTGCTGATGGAGATAATTGTGTGGTGATTGATGGAAGCCGGGCATAAATCTTGGTTATTGAATTCACTCTAGAGATAAGAATGAACAGAGGGGATTATGCTCTGAAAAAGCTGTTTTCTACGTATGGGGATGGAAGTGGAGAAGTCGGCTCCTGGGAACCCCGATGGGGGTGAACAACATCAACATCTTGCCCAAAAGCCACGTTAAGAGCCTGGAGGGGCATGGGATCTGCAAAAGTATCCCTTTCTCTAATTATCTCTTCCTGCTGGAACTTGGGGTCAATTACCCCAGAGCTATGGAACTTTATTCCAACACATGATCATGGCGGCAAGACTTTGATATGTACAAAGCTGGAAAGACTCATATTTACGAACAATGGAAGGATGGTTGTTAACATTACTGGACTTAGCCGAGATGGCGAAACTGACATGTTTAATCAGAGAAAAAAAGACTTCTAACACATTTGCTAAGGATTGAAAACCTCTTACAGATTTTTTGCACGATAAAATGAATTGATGGCAATTGGGTTTGAAGACTGAAGATAATGTTGGTTTATAGAAGGTGTTTTTGTTAGGTGTAATACTGGAGTGGATGAGTTGAATAATGTTTACAAATAGTTGATAGACTAATCAGAAGTTATTTATTTTTCTTTCCTCCTTCTCCCGTTGTTTCTTCTCTTTTTCTTTTATCTCCCCCTCCCCCTTTTGTGGTTTGTGTTTCTATATAACTTTTTCTAAAATCAATTAGAAAAAATAATTTTGTGGGATCTCTTTGTTTCTGAATCTGAAACTAATTTATATTTGGCTTGCTTCAGTTACTAAAATGTATTTTCAGGACACATAAAAGCCAAAAAGAATGGATTACAGCTAATGAGGAATTTTGCCATAGAACTCAATAGGGCATTGATTCAATTCCGTGCTGATTCCCAAGTTGGCCTTGGCCTGAGAGGTCTCATGTTTTTAATCATGGTGTTAAAATGACCACTTTGAGACAATACAAAGCCATGTAGCCCTTAGTGCACTCTCACATTTTTATTTTTAGCACAGCAACATATTGCTGTAAACTGCAGTTTCTTGTGGCCTTGACCTTCCCTGCACAGAACTGGCTGTCAAGTGCTTTTAAACTATTCTTTAAGATTACTGCTGCTCTTTCATTCTGAAGTGCTTAAAAGTATTTCCAGAGTATTAGAAATACATATTTGTTAAAGAGTTAATGTGTGTCTAGAAGATTGATAGGGGGAAACTTCTCTTCCTCTTTTTTACAACTCAAGAACTCAGGGCTGTTTAATGAAGCTGATAGCAGGAGAATCAGGACAGACAAAAGGAAGTAATACTTCACTCGGTGGATGTTAATTTAACATGCAACCCTGAAGAGAGACTGAAAATGCCCCATATTAGCTATTCAGTTGGGTTTCTACTCTCCTGCCTTTTTAAAAAAAGGTCTCCTGTCACAGGTCAGGCTCTAGATTCTATCAGGCTCTGAAAGTAAGCAAATCTTTTGAATTGGAGGAAGTATGAGGTCTGTTCTCAACTGCTAAGCTGGATTCTTCTTTTGTCCCACCAAACTTTATCAAATCTGCAGTCAATTTGTAGGATTGTCTATCTATTTACCTACCAGCTGGCCTTTTGTTTATCTGGACTTCACTGTAAGCAGCAACCTCCATCAGCACTGAGTTGGACAGGCTTCTTGGCAAGGCTGCTACAGTGATGGCTCATCTGTCCAAAAGGGAGAATGTAATGCTAACTGCCAATAGCAAGCTGAAGGTCTACCAGGCTTGTGTGTTGAGCACACTGCTTTCTGGTAGTGAGACATGGGCAACTTACGCCCACCAGGAGCAACGTCTCAGTGCTTTCCACATGAACTGCATCAGGAAGATTTTGGGTGCCACCTGACAGCCTCAAACAAAGATATGCTCTCCCAAGCCCACATTTCCATCATGTCTGCACTCCTGTCTCGGTAACATCAGACAGCTAATTGCTTGGAGTTAATTACATTGGCTGCACGTAAAATTGCTTTTACAGAATTAAGGCCTAGCGTTTTGCTCTCTACCTTTCTGGATGGCTGCTGTAAGAAATTACCTTTGGAACAGCATTTCTGTGTCTTTGTAAAATGGTTATAGATGACATTGTTCACCACATTACTCAATGTCCTCTGTAGAAAAATCCTTGTGAAAAATATCTGTCTTAGTTTAGCTGCAGGAATTTTTTTGTTACCTCAAGTAAGTTTGTGTGCTTTTTGCTGTGGGAAAATAAAAATTAAGTTACCATGTGTGTTTCTTTATTTGAGTTGGCTGCCAGGAAATTAAGAAACACATTTGTGACTCCACTCTGAATGTCTTTTTTCTCTTTGTTATGGCTTAGAGCTAAACAAATAAAATTCTTTCTACAAACTGCAAACCAACGTGTCTGGGAAACAGCTAGATAGAATTTGGAGGCACTAAATCTGAAAATTCTTATGTGGACAAAAGGTGTGCAAACACACAATCAATGACCTACATATGTAGTAATGCCATAGTGTGGACGCAGCCTACAAAAGAAACAAAACTGATTAAAACGTTAAAAATATTAAAATGTTTCTAAATGCAAAAAACCAACAACAGAGGAATTTTGTGCATATTGTCAATTTTAATCAAGTCTCTGTGTGGCTCAAAATGTACGGTAGCTTCTAGCCTGTACCTCTGCTTGTAGCAATGGTAGTCTGGTGATTGACAGCTGCTTCTAATAGACAAACTGAAATAAACGTTCATT